>NC_053159.1:89025445-90367945 GCF_016835505.1 Polypterus senegalus
AACAAAGTTCCTGATTTGAAGATAGTGAAAGAAATGTGCAGCTGGAATGTTAAATTTGGAATGTAATTGTTAGATCTCTAAGCAAGTTAATTCCAAATTTTTTCCAGATATTAAAAACTGCATATGTTTGTGAAGGTTGAAAGAGATGGTTCTCTTGCAGAGGTGCCACAGAATGATCTCTGTATAGTTTTTTTTTTTTTTTACAGAGTACAGGCTCAGAGTGCTTACACAAATGTAGAGCTATACATACAGTAACAAAAATAGTTAAAAAATGTTGTACTTACACACTTATTAGTCTAGACAAACAGTAAAAGAAAGCAAATTCTATTTGATTAATGTAAATAAAACATGATATTACAAGTATTTTAACAGTATCAGTGAAGTAGGGCCAGTTGAAATTGGAGAAGAAAATAAAAACTCAAGTAACAGCATTCCTGGAGAAAATAAACCATATGGGTCCCATGCCGGTCTGAACATTCAAAGGCCCTGTTTTGGTGATCCAGGCCAACTAGATACCCACCCGGTCTTTGGCATTCCTAAATTTCATAATTACATGCTACACAATCTAATAGGAAGAGTAAACTATTTCCATCAATTGCATTTAATCAGAAGATCTAATCAGGATACTGTATGTTAGACTAAAGTAGTAAATCTTTAGTCTGGATTTAAATGCTGAGATCAATGGGACTACTTCTTACACAAGCAGGCAGATCATTGCACAGCCGTAGGACTCTTTGTTAAAAGTTAGACATTGTCCAGCTTTTCTTAAGCCTAAGAATGTTTAGCATCTTGAGATTCCTAGATAATGGACTATCTTTTAGGCAGAACGCAGTTTGAGAGACTCATGGGTGGTGTCTATAATGTGGATATGAGCAATACTGGAGCACCACAAGGAACAATTCTGTCTCCCTTTCTCTTCGCTCTGTACACCTATGACTATAATTATAATACACGTCATGCCACTTGCAGAAATTATCTAATTATTTTGTACTTCTGAGTGTATTGAAAAGGGGAATGAACAAACCTAGTTTTGTAAAACTTGACTTATTTGTATGGAAGGTTATTTGATTTTAATAAAATCAATAAAATCCAAAAAAAAAAGAAAAGGGGAATGAGACAGAATATAGGTGTCAAGTGAAGAACTTTGTTTCTTGGTGCAGAAAGAATTGTCAGCAAATTAACATCAGCAGAACCAACAAACTGTTTATTGACTTTCCCCACATCAGAGAGGCTCTACACCTTTTCAGTATTCAGGAAGTAAATGTAGTGGTATTACATTGCCACAAGTACTTGGGGTCCACCTCAATGACATTCTGGACTGATTTTGTAACGCAGAGGAACTACATATGAAAGGGCAAAGCTGACTGTTTTTTCTTAGGAGGCTACGTTCCTTTAATGTGGGTGGTGACATTTAGTGTGGCATGCTGAGCTGGTAACTTCTCTTCACTTCAGGAGAAGCCCTATAAATTAACAAGCTGATTAAGAAGGCAGACTTAGTTAAATGACGCAATCTGAGCCTCCTGGAGGTAGTAGCAAAGGAGAGAATGAAAGGAAAACTGAAGGTCATTATGAACAATGCTACACATCTTCTCTCTGGGCTTAGGGTCTTTAAAACTTTATATGAAAGAAGATGGAAGTTAAAATCGGTCATAATTACAATTGAAAGCCAATGGAAAGGCTTAAGAACCGAAGTTTTATGCTTGTACATGTATTTGTAGTAATGATTCTTACAACAACAGTTTCTGTTAATTAAAAGGTGCAAATAGAGCCATTTAAAAGCAGGGTAATTTTTAAGGTAGAAGAGTAGGTTTTAGAAAGTGTTGTTATGTAAGTGGTAAAAAAAGCTGGTGTTAAAATTAACAGCTCCTGTATAATGCATTCTGATTTAGTAAAATGAATACTTAAGTTAAAAAGTAACAGGACCATGTTGATCTCTGGATCATTCCCTATACAACTGTATTTAAAGGCAAGTAGTTCCGATCATTTAACTTGTTGATACAATTAATTAAAAACACAATAGCAAGAAAATAATTTAGTCTGGAGGAAGTCAAGAAAGTACTGTATATAGCTGAGCATTATTTTTGGGTGGAGTATTCCTTTATAGGAATTCGATCCTTTAATCCTTTAATGGAACATTAATGTTTTCTGTATTTGATAGTGTTAATGATAAATTGAGCTGCAGTGAATTCTCCACACATCTTTATCCAGTTATTGCATGCTTCAGAGTTTCTCAGAACACAGTTTCCTTGCTCTTTCTTGAAACCAAGTGATTCATTTATGTGCCAGCTTGGATAATGTTAAATTATTACTACATTTTTTTTAAATAAAAAAGGCTAAGATGCACTTTCCAGAAGAATATTGTCCAATATTAATAAAGAAACTCCAACTGCACAAAAGCTAATGGTTTGTTTCTTTAAAATGATTATTGAGTTAACTTTTTGATGTATGAAAAACATTATATAGGAACAGCCTAATGGGCTGCCACATAGTTCAGCAGAAATGAAGTCAGCATGCTTGCAAGCAGGGGTGCCGTTAGACATGTCAGTGCGCAGGACTGAACTGTACTAATTGGCCCCTCCTCAGCCTATGCCTCATAACATACTAGCTACTTAACAACAGCATTAGTAACAGAACATTATTCATGTGTATTGTATTTTTTAACATTAAAACAAATGCAAAACATTACCAGCATATTATTTTTATATTTCAATGTAGTTGCAAAAGATTATAAGACTGTATTTTGTCACACTGCAAACAAAATTTAGCAAAACATTCTTCCAACATTGTGTGAAACAAACAGCAAATAATAGGTCACTAAGTTTTTCCAGAATCCATTCCTACGTTCTCACAGTTATAATAATAATATCCATAAAAGTGACTTGATACACAATCTCACATTCAAAGGACAAAATTGCAAAACGAGTCAGTCTTTTATGGTACTTTTCTTGTGGATAAGTACATACCACTCAGTCAACCACTGTCGAATAACTGGGAGACTTCTATTATCCTGAGCATTAGAAGCACGGCACTAATTTGCAGAATAGCCCACGCGGTTCAAGTCATTATGCTTTTCTACCATCTATAGTCAGGTGCAGTTGCCACCAATTTTGATACCTTATTATTACTATATCAAAAACAATGTGTTTCTTTGTAGACCTTCTTGGGCTATCACAAGCCCAGGACCCCAGAATAAGCATTCCCATTTTATTCTCACTTGTTGGTGCCCTTGCTTATAAGTACATTCAAAGTTAGCAGAAGTTCTTTCAGACTGAAGAGGTGGCAATTGTTTCTTGAATATGTACAGTGGTGCTTGAAAGTTTGTGAACCCTTTAGAATTTTCTATATTTCTGCATAAATATGACCTAAAACATCATCAGATTTTCACTCAAGTCCTTAAAGTAGATAAAGAGAAGCCAGTTAAACAAATTAGACAAAAATATTATACTTGGTCATTTATTGATTAAGGAAAATGATCGAATGTTACATATTTGTGAGTGGTAAAAGTATGTGAACCTTTGCTTTCAGTATGTGGTGTGACCCCCCTTTGCAGCAATAACTGCAACTAAACGTTTCTGGTAACTTTTGATCATTCCTGCACACCGGTTTGGAGGAATTTTAGCCCATTGCTCCGTACAGAACAGCTTCAACTCTGGGATGTTGGTGGGTTTCCTCACATTAACTGCTCGCTTCAGGTCCTTCCACAACATTTCGATTGGATTAAGGTCAGGACTTTGACTTGGCCGTTCCAAAACATTAACTTTATTCTTTTTAAACCATTTTTTGGTAGAACGACTTGTGTGCTTAGGGTCGTTGTCTTGCTGCACAACCCACTTTCTCTTGAGATTCAGTTCAAGGACAGATGTTCTGCCGTTTTCCTTTAGAATTCTTTGATGTAATTCAGAATTCATTGTTCCATCAATGAAGGTAAGCCGTCCTGGCCCAGATGCAGCAAAACAGGCCTAAACCATGATACTACCAGCACCACGTTTCACAGATGGGATAAGGTTCTTATGCTGGAATGCAGTGCTTTCCTTTCTCCAAACATAACGCTTTTCATTTAAACCAAAAAGTTCTATTTTGGTCTCATCTGTCCACAAAACATTCTTCCAATAGCCTTCTGGTTTGTCCACATGATCTTTAGCAAACTGCAGACAAGCAGCAATGTTTTTTGGAGAGCAGTGGCTTTCTCCTTGCAACCCTGCCATGCACACCATTGTTCTTAAGTGTTCTCCTGATGGTGGACTCATGAACATGAACATTAGCCAATGTGAGAGGGGCCTTCAGTTGCTTAGAAGTTACCCCTGTTACCCTTTGTGACCTCACCGACTATTACACACCTTGCTCTTGGAGTGATCTTTGTTGGTCGACTGCTCCTGGGGAGGATAACAATGGTCTTGAATTTCCTCCATTTGTACACAATCTGTCTGACTGTGAATTGGTGGAGTCCAAACTCTTTAGAGATGGTTTTGTAACCTTTTCAAGCCTGATGAGCATCAACAACTCTTTTTCTGAGGTCCTCAGAAATCTCCTTTGTTCGTGCCATGATACACTTCCACAAACATGTTGTAAAGAACAGACTTTGATAGATCCCTGTTCTTTAAATAACACAGGGTGCCCACTCACACCTGATTGTCATCCCATTGACTTGAAAACACCTGACTCTAATTTCACCTTCAAACTAACTGCTAATCCTAGAGGTTCACATACTTTTGCCACTCACAAATATGTAATATTCGATCATTTTCCTCAATAAATAAATGACCAAATATAATATTTTTGTCTCATTTGTTTAATTGGTTTCTCTTTATCTACTGTTAGGATTTGAGTAAAAATCTGATGATGTTTTAGGTCATATTTATGCAGAAATATAGAAAATTCTAAAGGGTTCACAAACTTTCAAGCACCACTGTATATATTTTTCTTTCACTTCTGCCCAAAATTACCAATATCCCTATTAGGGATGTTCTTCGATGTGCAATAGATAACATTCCCAAAGCCACAGGTCCTCCTGCTCCTGTTAAGAAAACACTATGTCTTGACTGGCTGTGCTGTTAACGGAGCAGAGGTTATTATTTAAATAACATAATTTGCACATTTTTGTTCTCCTTTGTTGAAAATGTGTACTGTTTTAACTTGTACTTTATTTTTTCAGTTTAATTCTCTGCTAGATTATTGTCTTTATGGGGTTTGTGTATTCTCCCAGTTTCTTCCTATAACCTTGAATAACTAAATTGGTTATGAATATGGGAAAGTGACTGTTTTCTGATATATTTTGCTGTTTTCCTCTTTTTAATCTGTAAGGGAGCTATTGATGGAGATACTACACTAGATTTACCAAGGAAACCTGAAAATACTTGGACAGCATTCAGGTCAGGTCAGGTTAGGTTGGGGAGCATGCATTGGTACAGCGTGTTGCTGCACCCAACACACGACGAAACAGCTTGGGATCCCAGTTGGCAACCCTCCAGGCAGAGACACTGTCCAGTCCCCACCCCCAACCAACACAAAAATAACCATCTATTTACCACAGCTAGGTGTTATGTGGGCATCCCTTTGATCTGATCCAGCTGCTTGGGTCCTTAACAATGAAGTCCTGTGAGCCAGGTCTCCCTCCGGGAATCATGCCACATGGCCATAGTGCTATAACTGACACTCCCTCACAATGCAGGTTTATGTGCTTCATTCGGGACTCCATGAGCAACCGCTCGTTCAACACAAAGTCAAACCAATGGAACCCAACATTGCTGTGTAAATTATTTATAAACTGTACTTTATGGTAAAAAAATCAGGCTGTTAGCTGTTGACTCCTGGATCAAAAATCGAAGGTTTGAATCCATACAGAGAAGTTGTTTGTGTGGAGTTAACAAATTTTACGTAAAGGTACTGCAGCGGAAAACCTTTATGCAACATTTTTTAGCCAACTAAACTTTTCAGTCATTGACTTTTGTCTAACTGCTCTAGTAGGTTAACATATTTCTTATATATGGACGCTTAGCTAGACCCTGGCCTTTGGATGTAGGCATCAGGCATATCTTTCTACTGTATGTAACCTAATACAGGATAATCTAATATCCCATGTATGAACTTCCTTATATTAGATTACCATGCTATCAGTTATATGCAAAGTATGCTTTTGTATATTGATTCACTATGAAGGCTTTGTCTAACAAAGGATTTGCCAGCATATGTCTGATCATTGAATAATTGTGAAGTGTGCTCCAAAGATATCTTTGTTAAATACATTTCTCATACTTGTATATATGTAGTCTGAAGGACATTTTATTAAGAGAGCACTGAAATCAAGCTGGGATCATGAGAATTTTTCTCTATCAATGTGTGTGGGTTTTCTTTCTACGTCAATAAAGACATGCACGTATATATGTTAAATTAAAGGATAATTGGCTCTGTGCTTTGTGATTGTGAATGAAGTTTCATAACAACAGCCACTAACAGTGGCTGAATACTGGTTCTGGCAAGTAAATGCCAACTTTTTCTAAGGTTTGCTCTTCTGAGTCTTTCTCTTTTAGCGTTTTTCTAACGGTCATTTTCTTTTTCTTCAATTGATCTATTTGCTCGTATTTTTCTTTGAACGTTCTTCCAGGAGATGTTGCTTATACAGGATTTTATTGTCTGTGTCTTTTGTCCTATTTGACGTGTCGTTTTTTTTGGGTGGCATGTTGTTAGTAGATAAGTCCGTAATATTTTCTCTTACAGTAATACTGGCTTGTATGTGGCTGTAATATGCGTCACTGTATTGTGTGTCTTTCATTTTTTCTCGCAGTAATACTGGTTTGTATTTCCATAAAATGTCTGTAATTTTCTCTGGTAGTAATACTGGCTTTGTTGTCCGTAATATGACTTTAATTTTCAATCTGCAGAGTGTCCACAGCAACTGATGTAATGTGTGGCGTGTAGCTGATAATCGTGCCCGTGGCATCTCCCTAGCAAGTACTGTTTAGTTCCCCAGCAAGTATTTTAATCTGTGCTGGCGTGTAGCTGATTATTGTATGTGTGGCGTCTCCCCAGCAATGGATTTTATGTGCGTGGCCGCGACTACCCAATCAGCACTCTCCCCAGCAATGTTGTCCTTTATTTCTTATCATGCAAGGCCATTCACTGTGTGCCCAGCTTCCAGTGTGTGTGCTTTATTTACTTATCATGCGCGGCAGCGGCTAGGCCATTCACTGTGTGCTCAGCTTCCAGTGTGTGTGCATCTACGGTGCAGTGCGCATGGGCAGGGCACGGTGCAATGCGCGATGCGGCCCGCGCATGTGCACTTCACCAGAAGGCACACACACATGGACACCTGGACGCACACATGGGTTTTATTAAATAGGATCATTGGAAAGAAAAAAAATCTACAATATAAAAATGACCTGACATTGCAGAGTTAAAACACTAATAAGCCATGAAATTAAATATGATCTCTTATTGGCAAACATTATTTTCTTATTAGGCAGATGCATTAGAACAAAAACTTGCAGCCACAGCAGCCCTCCAGGATTGACGTTGCCCTGGTGTAAGCAATTACTGGAATGAAGTTAAATCTATGACTTCCTGATAATTTGTTTGAATAACAGGGTCTAAGTAAACATCAAACATCTGTTACTTGAATTAGTGATGTATGATATCTTCCTAAAGAGTTATTATTTATAGTAAACTTGTGGTCAATAAGCATCATGGTAGTCAACACTACAATAGGCTACTTCTGAAATGTGGCTAATTTCCATAATTTCCTCACTATCAGCTGTCACATAGATTGCTTCTATTTTTTGTATAATATGCACTCTTAAAAAGTATGGTTCTTTAACGGCATTTTATGGATTCTATGTTGGGTTTTGCGGTTCTTAATAGAGCCATTGCTTGACAAGGCACAGTTTAATTCTGGGAAGAGTTCTTCAAACATGAAGTTGTTTTTTGTGATTTGAAAAACTTTCTAATATGTAGGGAAAAAAAATAAATCTTCAATGTATGGTAGACAACCTAGAAGGCTACAAACAGATTAAAAACATCTAGACTTAGCCTGTGCACCTGTACATTTGCAGCAAGAGTCCTTTTAAAACCATGAGCCATTGATACAAATCTGTGGCCCTCTATTTATTGTTATTTTCTGTATGGAGCCTGTTATGGATCTAAATAAATAAAGGTTCTTTCTGGAACTTTCATGTGGATGGGTGTTTTGGGAATCAAAAATGATTCCTCTATGGCATCATTCTAAAGAACCATTCTGGCAAGCTTATTTTTATAGGTGTACTAACAAAACACAGTAAAATTTAAATTGCTCCTTTTAAAGTCCTCACCCTTAACATATCATGTAATTACAGTATATACAGAAACACAATGGCTTGTTATCTGTTGTGGATTTAGTTTTATTCTTGTAGCCCTCACCGAAAAATCTTAAAATTTAAATGCCCATATATAAATTTTTGCAGCATCTGAAATCTTCTGAAGCCAACCTTCAGAATGTTTCAAAGCTTAGCTATGCAGCTCTATGATCAGTTTGTGGCACTAATACATTATAACTATTTCTCTCAAGACTAGCCTTTTCTAAACATTTAAAAAACTGCAATTCCTAGGTTTCCTCTGTGAACTTACGCTTACTTTACTCTTATACTGTAATGCTAAATGCATGTGGATATCTTTTCTTATGCACATTATATATCATGTTTAATGTTTCTCATTATTTATTTCTTTATGAATCACTTTTTGTAATAATGAATAAAGAAAAAAAGCAGTATGTAAATATAAATTAATGGTGTGATCAAAGTTCTGAGCTTGCATTTTCATGAGTAACCACTCAGCCTTTTGGCCATAGTAATTTGCAGAGATTTAGAATTAATTTAATTTATAATTTAACACACAGTTCAGTTTCAGCCATTTTAAATTGCTTGCTATGTTTTCAAGACAAAGTCCTATTTACTTAAAGGCATTTGTCATTCATTTTAATACATCTCATCTGACAGTATGTGCTGTAAGATGTCTTACTTAAAACAGCATTTTAAAATATTTATTAGATAATTATACTCTCTTCCTCAGGTTTTAGACCCACTTTGTACTTGGTGGTATGACAATTGATTCCAGGTTGTGTAAAAATCTAATTTGATATTTATTAAGTTATTTAATTGATTTTACAGTATAATATTCTTGCACTTGCCTTTGATAGTTAAAACCGACCCTTCCTCAGTTTCTCGCATTTCCCTATCTAAACATCTTTTTTGCTGTTCTAACAAAGTCCCTAGCAAAATCCTCATAGGCAGGGAGTAATAATGTACATAAGAATAAATCATTTGTTTTATTTACTTCCTACTTTGCAGGCTGAAGTGCCTTTAATTCCCTGAGGAACCAACAGATAACAATTAACAGGGCGTTATATATACGTTTGTAGCCAGATTTTTAATTTTAGTCATCTATAAAGCTTATTATAGTGGAAAACAGTAACAATTTAGAGCATTGTTTTCAAATTACGCATCCCTGGAATTTAACTGTCTACAAGCATACACAAAAAGTGTAATCTGAATGCTAATTAGTTCCTTCTTGCAATAAAACCAAACAACAATAATGCAATTACTTGTATTGCATAGGGCATGAAATAACCATTAGAGCTGAGAAAGCATCCGAGTAAAACAGGCAAAAAAAGGAGAAACACATGTTAGACATAAACAACAGTCTTGTTACATCCTTATTTTTTTAAGTGGGATTCTTGCATTTGGCGTTTAAACATAATTTGTGATTTCTTTGGTATGGTTGTGAAGATATATTTGCAGTTTTTGATTGAAAGAAAAAAAAAGCAATGTACTCTCAGTTTATGATTGATGCAAATTTCCCAAATTCATCTAAAGAGAATAAAAAACACATTTCCTTCCTATTTAATGACTTCATTAGTTTATCTGTTTAATGTTAGTTTACCATTCTGTAATCAATTTGACTGTCTCTTCTACAGCAAATTTTCCAGCACCACACCATTCAAGCCAGCTGCACAAGTATGTTTTTTACATATAAAGTATTTGAGTGTAGTCAACATTATAACCAACAGAAACTTTAATCATTTATACATTGCTATTTATTGATTGATTGATTGATTGTTATTAGAGAACATACAGTACCACTAAAACATCAGAAAATTCATGTCTTTTGAGTTTGAGTTACTCATTTGTCATTCTCCTTTCAAAACAAAAATGAAATCTGAAGTTGAGCATAGGAAAGGCAATATATACATAAAATGTATTATTATTATTATTGTTTAATATAAAATTCATCTGTTCATCCGCTCACTTACATTTTTGTATTTGTGCATGCAAGAATGTTGATAATTATACTGGCACGACATCTCTGCACTGTTAGAAGAATTTGGAACTTCACACAAACTTGACCTACTTTTTCACCACTGTGCTAAAAACCCTCCAGGTCACTACTTACTTCTGAAAACACTTACAGAAGTAGCAAATGACAATTACACATCATGAATGTGAGTCTGTGCTATTGTCCTTTTTGTCAAAACACTGATATACAGTAGAGTTATATGTGGACACTTTACACTAGTACAGAAGCGTCATGACTGGTGACATGTGAAATTATTTTTAGCAAAGTTCTAAACATTTTTCAACTCCAAAGGCAGATTATGATGCTGTAATTGTAAAATCTAAAATAAAAGCATATTTGGGTTATGAATATATTGCCAGAGGAATAAATTGTGTGATGTACAGTTTATCACAGCATTAGGCTTATTGTTATTTAATCATTATGCCATTTCCTGCATGTACAGCATAGGGCTGCCCGTACAAAATGAGATATGTTCTCAAACACCATCTCAGCACACAATTCAGCTTAACCCCGTGCCTCTTGCAATTCTCTCCCAATACTTGAAACAACATCCATTTCTCTCTGTTGTATGACTAGTAATTATAAGAGGCTTAGTGGATAGCTTGGTGTTGTTTCTATCTATTTATTTTAGTCCTTGCCAATCCTTCTATAAGAATCTCTCCAGTAGTTTTCTGGGTACATTTAATAACCATAGAGCTAGGTTATTGTCATCTTTTATATTGACTGGCCTCTAAAGCCCTGTGGACAATTTCCAGAGCTCACAAAACAATAAAGCGGGTTCATATCTGTGATCTACTCCCTCAGTGCTTGCTAATTACATGTCATTTTTTTGAGATCCACACATTTTCCTAAATTATACTTTTAATTTGGAAACACTGCACAGGTTTTAATATTTTCATAAACATAGAGTGTTAAAAATTGAGCCGGTTTTCTGAGATTGTCATTTGTGCACATCTGTTAGCACTGGTGTACTGACAGTCATTGTGTTCAAGAAAATCCTCTGGGGTTTCAGGGATAATAAGTTGCTTTGCTTTGCTTTGCTTATGCCAGTTCTATGGCTGTGCTACTCAAATTATATCTAATTTGGAAGTGTGCACTTTTGAGATGAACTGTTTGCTTACAAATCATATTAAATTTACCCAGCTCAGCTTTTGAAAACAACAGCCTGTGCTGTAGGTGTATCTTGCTTCTTGTAATTCAGGCAACCTAATTTTCATAGTAAGTGCAACATTTGTAATTTATTTCATAATTCTTGCTTGTTTTTGCCTTTATCCAGGTATCAATGTTGTAGATTCTTTTTTCTGTTAATTACCTATGACTATATATAGATCTATATAAAGAGAGTTTTATATGCATATATATAATTATAGATATTTACTAGTTAGTTACTTCTATACTGTACATCTATGACAACAGCATAGGTTTATATAGTCACACGGTTTGCAGGTTTGTAACTTATACTGTGAAAATGTCAAAAATTTACATTTTTTCTTTTAGGTTCTTCGTTCCTTTATTTAGTTTAACAAGAAGACAGTGTTAAAGGTGACAAAGTGCCTGTGAATATGACTAGAGGCTAAATAACATTTTCACAGGTAGCACACATATATATAATATATATAGTGACACATGAGTGCATGGGAGGCAATCAGTGGGCTTTGCTAAACATGGTAAGCTGGATCAGGGTGTTCTAATGCCTTTTTTTCTCTTTTCTCCCCTTCAGATCCTCTGAACAGAAGTCTGCATAACTCCACCTCTGCTTCCAGAACCCACCCTACCATTGACGTCACTTCAGGTTGCAACCCCTTGGACACACTCCTCCCACCTTACCCTTTATAAAAGCATCCACTTTTCTTGGGCTCAGTCTGAGGAAATTACTTGGCTCCATCGAGCGTTAATTGATTACATTGTGGGTTTATTTTCCCCAGGAGTTGTGAATATATAGGATGGAACCCCAAACCTTTTTGTGTCATTTTTGGTCATTTTATATATATATATATATATATATATATATATATATATATATATATATATTATATTATATTATATATTATATATTAGTGCTTAGTGCATTTGAAGATATTTGAATAATCTTATATTAAGGCATTTATTTAATTTGTGGACATTAAAATAATGTAAGATTAAGCAGTTGTAGATCATATAGAAGAATCTGAGTTAAGCATGTCCCAAATCTATCAGCCCATGTTTTCATTTCAAGCATTTTACTTTTAGCTTTCATTTCACTTTCCTTTTAAAGCCCTGGGTGAGCATGTTTAAACACCATAAAGCTCTGTCTGCTAGGGAAAGTGCTTCATTACATCTCTGGGGTACTAACACATTTTCTGGCTTGCAAGGCCAATTTGATTACCAAATTACACTGTGTGGAAAATAAATCAGCCTAGATCAAAAGAATTTAATGATAAATACAAGTGTATTAAAGCTAAACAATTCAAGTAAGTGTTTACTTGGTTCACACTATAGTGACACACAATTCATAAGTGATTGATACATACATTACACATCTACATACATAAAGACAAACAAAAAAAAAAACGATTTTAAAAAGAAACTGAGTGTTATGAAAAAAGTGAACATGTTTGTAAATTGTAGTGATCAGGAGAATAATGGCAAGACACTTAAGTGCTCAGTTCACACAATTAAAGAAGAATTAAATTCTGTTTTATTCCAGTTCATAGTCTATCCAATACACAGAGAAAAGAGCAACCCTCCTTAAAGTGTGTTTTCTCAAACCCACAGATGCTCCAATGAGTCCTAGGAGACAAGAAAGAAACCAATTCATACCTTTGTACATGTGCTGTTTATAGATAACCAAGTGTCTTATCAAATTAATATTTCAGTATCTGCTTCTCCAATTGGCCCGTCTTCTTGTAAACACCAATCAGCTGTTGAAACTGGTATTGCTCAATGCTATTAACAGCAGGCTACAGACTATTATCTTACTTTATAAGTGTAGAATTCACGGCTAAACCTGCATTGTTGTATTTAAATCTGCAAGTTAGAGAATTTCTGTGATTTGGTCTGTGAAAGATACACAGGTCAAATACACATTATTAAAACTCATGATGATCTAATTTTTCCATACTATTTCATAAAATAGCAAAAATAAACACAGGAAATAAAGCTACTTCTTTTTAGAGATCTCTCATTGCCTTTCTCAATGTGCACTACCATCCATTATGCATGACCAATCTGGCATATTGCACAACTATGATAACTAATGCAAGAAACAATAACAAAAAAAAGTATTTTTGTTTTACGAATAGAATCACTTTATATATTGTGAAAGTTAGGGGACACCATAGAACCCCAAATTCCAAACACACAGAAACAGGCGCAGGTTTAAATAACAGGACATTTATTACAAAATACCTTATATACAACAATTCAACATGGTGTCTCTTCTCTTTTCTGTCTCTCTCTCCACCGGACTGATACTCCACCAAGGCGAGTGTTGTCTGTCTCTGTTCCCAGCTCCATCTCACCTGGACAAGGCAGTGCAGTCTCTTTTATTAAGTATCCAGGAGTACTTTTGGTGTCAGGGCCTTGTCTGTTGGAAGCACTTCTGGGCCATACAGGAGTCGCAAATAGTAGGGAGAGTAACCCTGAAGCACCCCCTTGCAGAACCCACGGACACTAGCAGTGTTGCACTACTGGACTACAATTCCTACCATTCCCTTCAGTTTTCTGAATGGGTACCAATACCCAGAGATGCTTCAACCTAGCGTGCGTGGGGAGACAATAAGCCGGAAATATGGAAATATTGGTCTCCCCTCTCCTTCTGTTTTAATGGTGTCCCGGCCAGGTAAAGATCCCAAATGAATTCTGGCTCTGACTCTGGTCCCAGCATGTTGTCCCTCACAATATATATATATATATATATATATATATATATATATATATATATATATATATATATATATATATATATATATATATATATATGTCACAGAGTTGCACAAGAGACTGGAAAAAGGAACAGGTTTCCAAAATCTTTATTGCTGATCTGGCACAGACACAATACTTTATTCAAAAGGGGATTATCTTCAGCAAGCAAGCACACAGGTTGCAACTGCCAAATGTTGTGGTCCAGTTCCACCCTCCTGGTTAAAAGAAGACAAAATGGGTTCAGTGGCTCAGAAGTAGGGACTGGGACAGATGCAGGACAGAAAAGGACAAAGGACAGGAGAGTGAGCTGTTAGACTTATCGGGACTGGGTCTTTTAAAAATTCTATACCTCATGCGAGAAGCCTGTAGCTGATCGTGCAAAGGATGGGTAAGAGTCTGTTTGTTTCTCTTTGAAATTCTGTTTAAGAGGGAGTTTTTGAAGAGCAGCTGTGTTTCTTTTCCATAGGTTGTGAATGACTGGAGTTAAAACAAAAACAAAGAAGTGATGAGTTCTGTCTTAGTCTTCTGTGGTTCTAAAAGAGGGAAAGAGAAAAGGCATTAATACTCATTACTGACTCTTTTTCTGATGTCTTTTACGCTCCTTGTTCAACCCTTTTCCTGTCCCCTAAGTGCGCGTGTGAGACAAGGTTTACTGTTTAATGGAGAAACAGCTTGCAGTTAAAAGCGTATGAGCCTGCAGCTGCCGGCACGATGCAGTAAGAAAACGTAATAGAGGAGGTACTATAAGCAATAGTCACTATATACAGTATATATTTGTGTGTGTGTATATACATACTGTATACAGACTGTTGAGCAGTTTTCGGTAGATGTAATTCCATCTGTTACATAGTATAAGACAGGAAAGTGCAGGTTTAGCTGGTATCAGAGATCAAGGAAACAGGCTTAATAAGTTAAGAAGTTGTTACCCACTGAGGACTGTTATGCACGTTATTTCCCAGTCTTAACTGCCAGTGTGGCAGGGTATCCACTGCCATAGGCATGTCAGCTCAGCGAGTGTGTTCAGCACTACAATCAGCCGGGAACTGATCAGCTGATGCAGGTACCTGTCTTTCATTTTCAGTCTCCAGATTGTTTGCATCAAAACTGGAGTTCCATAAGTCAAGAGTCTAATTTAGCAATAATACACAAAAAATAAATAAATACACATTGAGTATTTTGCTTTGTGCATTCGCTCCACTCTCTTGTCTAACGTCAATGCCAATCTAGACTTTGTTTACTCTCTTCCACTCACATATACACAGTGATTCAACATCAAGTCAATGAGTCTAACAGTCCTCCTAGTAAAGATCATCTGCTTATAATGTGACAGTGAGTTTTATCAACATTTATAGTTTTTATCGCCCTGATCCCCTTGACTAGACAAAAGTCAACATTGGCCCTAAAAGAGTTAAAGGACCAGCCTTTGAGCTCCAATCAAAAGTTGTCATTATGCTAAAAATAACAATTATAATAGTATTGTCTCAGAAGTTACTTTCTTTAAAATGTCTGGACAAACTTCTGGAGTTAGGGGTGATCCTAGAAATTCCAGGGAATTCAAGACTATGGTGCCTGTCATCAATATTATTCCATGTCATGTATGATTTGTCATTTCATGCTTGCCACTCATCACTACTTACTTGTCACTGATGAATTTTCATTCTTGATGGGTCATGCATTGCATCTCATTTGTTATTCATAATGCATAACTTGTCAGTCATGTCTACTTTTCACTTACCACACATCACTCATGACTCATTATTTTTAATTTTTAGCCTTTTTTAATAACCAATAATGGTTGAGTTTTGTTAATTGTCAATTGCAATTTTGGGTGGAATTTAGGTAAATGACCTGTATGTGCTTCACTACTGATTTATTCATGTATCAATCAAATGTTTATTTTATAATCCAGGAGGCTGCTGTTTCCCAGCAATATATGTCTATTAACAGAAGCAAATTCCTGCTACTCAAAAATTTTTCAATGTGTTGTTTCAGAAAAGAATTGCACTATTTCTTATTTATTTAACAAAGATATTGCCAGTTTACTGCCCATAACATCATGAACATGCATGCATTTGTCAAGTAGTCTTCAATTTGTGGATAGGACCTGAGGCAACATTTCACTTACTGTACACTTAAGTATTAATCATGGTATTTAGCACAAGTGTTCTTAAAGTGTGGGGTTAGCATCCGGCCTTACTCTACCCCAGGCCCCATCCATTTAGTCCATCACAGGGCACACTCATATGAATCAATTTTCAGACAAATGGTAAAAATATGCAAACTCCATTTAACCAGTCTAAGACTCAAACCTGAGCTCTTGGCACACTGATGCAGTAATGCTAGCTCAATTACATTGTGTACTTTACTTAAAGCTGCCGTCTTTTGGACATCTTCCTTTTAGACTTCTTTTGTCTCTGGTAACCTCTTGCCAAATGGATAAACTATTTAAAACAAGAATGTTAAAGGTGAAAAATTCCAATTTAAGTGCTTTTAGATAGATATATGGATAGAGCAATAGAAACAAAGTACTTTATTTCACCCAAAGGGGATATATAGCTTTTATAGGAGCTCAATGAATAAATAAATATTATAAGAAACAACAACAGCAATCTCCCTCAAGTACACACCAAAATGACTAAAAAGAAGCAGAAAATTCTAGCTTTGCTAAAAATAAAACAAACAGTCACAGTCACAGTGAGGTATTATACAAGCATATAGCTACTGGTATAAAGGAGCCCCAATTCTTGACAAATTTCTGCTAAATAATTTGATGGCTGAAAGTCCTCAGTGTTTTTCTGTTAGAGAGAGGAAGTGCAACACTATTTATAATGGAACTCAGTTTTATCTTCATCCTTCCACTTCTACCTCCAGGGGTTCCAGAGGGTATCCCAAAATTGAGCCCCCCTTGTTAATTTTTTTTTTTTGTTTTTTTTTAATTTATGAAAAAACATGAAATGTTCCATGCAATCAAGTCAAACTTAATAAAACTAAATTCACCCCCACTGATGAGAAATAGAGGAAGGCCAAGAGCCAGAGAAAAACTTTGAGAGTAGTAAATAGGGAACAAAGTCCTTCTCCACCATTAAAATTTTTTATTCTAAAATGTTATTGATTAGATCCTGCCAGGATTTTGAAAAGTTTTAAACAGATCTTCTAAGTGAGAATTTGATTTTTTTCCAATTTCAAATAGTATATAACATCAGTTAGCAAATAACTTAGAAGAGGTGGACTAGGATTCGCCCAGTTTGAGTAACATAAGTCTATATGCTCATAGTGAAGTAAAGGCAATTACAGTTTGATCGTTCTTCTCCATTTTAAGCCCACCTGGGAGTACACCAAACACAGCTTTTAGTGGATTAGGAGCGATTGTGACACAAAGGCTGTCAGATAGGCATTTAAACATTTTTGTCCAGAGTGATGTTAATTTGGTACATGCCCAAAACATGTGGCCTAGTGAGGCTGGAGCTCCATTGCAACGTTCTCAGGTTGGATCTTGCCCTGGAAACATTTTGGACAATTTTAAACAAGATAGATGTGCTCGATAAAAGATTTTAAGTTGAATAATTGAATGCTTTGTGCATATGGAGCTAGAGTGAATTCTGTGCATGGCTGCCTTCCACGCTTTTTCTGAAATGTTGAGTGAGAGATCCTTTTTCCACTGTATTCAGGGATACTTAAAAGGAAGGAACTTTAAAATGGTTTTATATATTATAGAAATGCTGTCTGAGTCTTCAGGACTGATCAATATCTCTTCTGAAATAGAAATAGGTGGGAGGTGAGGAAATTAGGCAGATTTTCTTTAGCAATGTTTCTAATTTGGAGATCGTGAACACATTGCGTTGATGGGAAGCTAAATTTGGAGTTCAATTGTTCATAGGATGTAAAGATATTATTTATATACTAATCTCTAAATGATTTAATCCATACATTTCCCAAACATTAAAAATTGTGTAAGTCTGAGACAGTGAAAAAAGGTATTTATCATGCAGATGGAGATGTTTAGGAGAGATGGCAGTGGAGTTTTTAACCAGATTGTTTAATGCAATCTCGGAAAGTGAGAGGATGCCTGAGGAGTGTAGAAGAAATGTACTGGTGCTGATATTTAAGAATAAGGTGGATGTGCAGGACTGTAGTAACTACAGAGGGATAAAACTGATGAGCCACAGCATGAAGTTATGGGAAAGAGTAGTGGAAGCTATGTTAAGAAGTCAGGTGATGATTAGTGAGCAGCAGTATGGTTTCATGCCAAGAAATAGCACCACAGATGTGATGTTTGCTCTGAGGATGTTGATGGAGAAGTATAGAGAAGGCCAGAAGGAGTTGCATTGCTTCTTTGTAGACCTGGGCAAAGCATATGATAGGGTGCCTTGAGAGGGGCTGTGGTATTGTATGAAGAAGTCAGGACTGGAAGAGAAGTACATAAGAGTTGTACAGGATATGTACGAAGGAAGTGTGACAGTGGTGAGATCTGCAGTAGGAGTGACGGATGCATTCCAGGTGGAGGTGGGATTACACCAGGGATCAGCCCTGAGCTCTTTCTTATTTGCAGTGGTGATGGACAGGTTGACAGACGATATTAGACAGGAGTCCCCGTGGACTATGATGTTAGCTGATGACATTGTGATCTGTAGCGATAGTAGGGAGCAGGTTGAGGAGACCCTGGAGAGGTGGAGATATGCTCCAGAGAGGAGAGGAATGAAGGTCAATAGGAACAAGACAGAATGCATGTGTATAAATGAAAGGGAGGTCAGTGGAGATGTGAGGATGCAAGGAGTAAAGTTGGTGGATGAGTTTAAATAGTTCAGCAGTACAGAGCAATGGGTATTGTGGAAGAGAGATGAAGAAGAGAGTGCAGACAGGGTGGAATGGTTGAAGAAGAGTGTGAGGAGTAATTTGTGACAGACGGGTATCAGCAAGAGTGAAAGGGAAGGTCTATAGAATGGTAGTGAGACCAGCTATGTCATATGGGTTGGAGATGGTGGCATTGACCAGAAAGCAGGAGACAGAGCTGGAGGTAGCAGAGTTAAAGATACTAAGATTTGCACTGGGTGTGACAAGTATGGATAGGATTAGAAATGAGTACATTAGATGGTCAGCTCAAGTTGGACGGATGAGAGACAAAGTCAGAGACGCAAGATTGTGTTGGTTTGGACATGTACAGAGGAGAGATGCTGAGTATGTTTGGGAGAAGGATGCTAAGGATAGAGCTGTCATGGAAGAGGAAAAGTGAAAGGCCTAAGTGAAGGTTTATGGATCTGGTGAGAGAGGACATGCAGGAGATGGGTGTAACAGAACAAGATGCAGAGGACAGAAAGATATGGAAGAATATGATCTGCTGTGGCAACCCCTAACAGGAGGAACCGAAAGAAGAACTTGAAGTGCTTCCTACATTGGTTCCATATTTTGAGTGAATGAAGGACAAATAGGTTGTTAGCATATTGATGATACCTTGTATTTACTGGTGTACAAATCAAGGAATATAAAGAAGTACTGCAGGATTTTATTTCTATTGTAGTCCAAGCTAGTGTGTGTTCATCTATTTGTGTCAATGTTCACGTTTTTATAGTTTGTATATTTGCCACCCAGTAATACAACTGAAATTTAGGTAGAGCCATGCCACCTTCTGATTTACGTAATTTTACTGTCACCCTTTGGATGCCTGGATATATTATATTCCAAATGAATGAAGTTATGATTGAATTTAATTTCTTAAAAATTATTTGTTAATGTATATGGGGATGTTTTGAAATAGAAACAAAAGCTTAGGGAGGATATTTATCTTGATAGTGTTAATTCTCCCTGCTAAAGTAAAATGGAGGTAGACCATCTATGCACATCCTGTTTAAGTTTTTCCAAGTAGACAGCAAAGTTTTGTTGAAAAAGAACTTTACACTTACTTGTGATATTTACCCCTAGGTATTTAAACTGATCTGCAATGATAAAAGGGAGTTGTCGCAATGATAAAAGGGAGTTGTCCAATATACTGCTGTTTGCTTGAGAATTCACTGCAAAAAGCACACTTTTGTTCAAATTAATTTTGAGTCCAGATGTCTTTTGAAATTCTGTTTTTGCAGTTAGGGCTGCCGACACAGAATTTTGTGGGTCTGATATATACAGTACTGTATCATCTGCATATAGTGATATTTTGTGTTCAAGTCCTTTTCTGAAAATCCCCTTCATCTCTGATGCATTTCAAAAGTGAAAATCCAATGGATCAGTGGTGATTGCAAATAGCAGTGGTGACAAGGGGCTTCCTTGTCTAGTACCGCATTCTTGTTTAAAGTACGTAGTCTAAAATATTGTTGTTGATACAAACCGAAACTTCTGGACTAGTATACGGTAGTTTGATCCATGCACATATGTTTGCTCCAAACCAAAAATTTATGCAGTGTGGTGAATAGATTCCATTCAACCATATCAAATGCTTTTTCTATATCCAAAGATAGTAAGATCTTCAGAGTGTTAGAGTTTATGGGTGAATATAATACATTAAAAACGTGTTGAAGATTGGAAGCCAAGTGTCTAACTTTAACAAATCCGGTTTGGTCTTATGATTTTACCGAAGGGGGCTCTTTCTCAAGCCTTCTAACTAGAACTTTTGAGAGTATCTTAACATCATTATTCAGAAGTGAGATTGGTGTGCATTGTAATAAGTCCTTATTTTACTTAGGAAAAAAAAATAATTAATGTTTGGTGAAAAGCTTTATTATCTCTGGCTTCTATAAATGTTGCTAATAAAAAGGGAGCAAACTTAATTGAAAATTTTTACAGCTAAGATCACCAACAAAGATGTACTTGATCATATAAACCCAGAGTTGTCCTTGGAAGGCAAGACCACCAGACAAAAGCTGACCTATTTTGGACATGTGATGAGGGCAAATTCACTAGAAAAAGAGGTGCTACTCAGAATGGTCAGTGATAAAAGGAAGCAAGGGAGACCAAA
Source organism: Polypterus senegalus (assembly GCF_016835505.1). NCBI lineage: Eukaryota > Metazoa > Chordata > Cladistia > Polypteriformes > Polypteridae > Polypterus > Polypterus senegalus. The sequence goes on from NC_053159.1 coordinate 89,046,612, forward strand.
GACCCATTGGATGGATACCATCAAGAATGAACAGGAATGAACATCAAGCAATAGAAAGAAGATAGGGAAAACAAAGAAACATTGTGAGGACTGGTCTATAGAGTATCCAAGGGTTGGATACAACTGAATGAATAGAGACTAGCAGAGTATAGTGGTCTCTAAATGTGTACATTATATTTTTATGGTCAATGATTTTATCTCCATCTGTATTAGTGATTACAGAAACTGCATTGTGATCTTAATAACTGTCTCTCCGTGTTCATTAGTAATGATGTCGCAATTTAAAAATGAGTTGTTTGGTTTATTTTGTTGTCAAGAGGTTGAGTTCTACTTGCAAAGCCTGTCTTTTCCTAAAAAGTGTCTCATTTGGAGACCTTGTATGTTCTTGATCTATTCTGGTAATTTCACTGATTAAGTCTAAGGCTTTCTTGGTTTCCGATTTATTTTTGTGTTATTTTGTGTTGATATGAGATAATCTGTTCTCTTAAAAAAGCCTTCAGAGTTTTCCATAATATTCCTGCAGAAACCTCTGAGGGTGCATTTGTCTCTTAAAAAGAATCAGTTTGCTTGGATATAAATTCTGTACAGTTTTTGTTAGCTATTAGCAGGAGGTTAAGACACCAGCTGCGAGATGAGTATGTGGGACCTAGTGATTTGAGCTCCATGATCACAGTGGCATGGTAGGAGATAACAATAGTGTTGTACTTGCAAGATTTGATCATGGGCAAAAAATTGTTATCTATGAAGAAATAATTATTCAGTAGCAATGACATACTGGTGAGAAGGACTATACTCTTAAATATGGATTTAGAAATCTCCATGAGTCTGATAAGTGATGATTAATTAAAAACTGTATGATTATTTTTGCAGTATTAGACGTTATCGCACTTGTAGTTGAAGACCTATCTAGGTCTAAATTTAAAAGACAATTAAAGTCTCCGGCCATTATAGTTTTATGGCTGTTCAAGTTAGAACTGGATGCAAATACATTTTGGATGAAGTCTCTATCATCTACATTGGTGTGTAGGTATTTATCAAAATCACTTTAGAATTAAATAAATTACCCATCACCATCACATATCAACGAGCCCTCCTCATTAATTCGCTTGTTGATTTGGTAGGCCCCTCTTCAAGTGATGTTACCAGTCCAGCACACCACAAAATAGAAAATCACACTGGCCATCACTGGTCACCATTAAACACATCTCTTGTCTATAACAGTGTATAGTTCAAATAGTGTCAGTCTTTAGGCTTATAGACTAAATATGATATAAAACATATGTGAAAGAAAACAACTGACTAATCATAGCTTAGGATACAGATTTGTTAAATATGCTTATAAAATAGTTCTAAATACATAGTTCATGGATGTTCTTTAAAAGTAAATGACTAATAACTTTACCTAATTAGATTTAAATTTCATCCTGTATATAATATACTGTTTTTTGATGTCATTCGGTTTATCCTTAGATAGATAGATAGATAGATAGATAGATAGATAGATAGATAGATAGAACTTTATTCGTAGTGTAGTGTGTCAGACAGAGGATGTACAGCATTGTTAATAATGACCTACAGTTTTGTTTTCATTCTTGCCTTTGCTGATTCTTCCAGGCTGACCACAGTTCATCCTATAACTGGGCCTGCCTTTTTTATTAGCTTGATAATTCAGTGGGCCTCTCTTGAAATTATGTTACCAGCCCAGCAAATCACAGCAAAAATCTCACTGCCATCACAGAGTTATAGAAGATGTGAAGGCTGTCATCTCCCACATTAAAGGAACCTTATGAGGTCTCCTAACAAAAAAAAAGCTTGCTGTACCCTTTCTTATATAGTTCCTCTGTGTTCCAAGACCAGTCCAACCTGCCATTAATGTGGGCCCCAAAGTCTTTGTAGGAGTGCACCACTCTGCATCCACTCCATGAATAGTGGCTGCACATAGAGACGTTTGGTGCAAAGAAAGTCAATGTTGATGTTAAGATGCAGGCAATTCCCCTTGCACCAAGAAACACAGTTCTCAACATGACTCCTATACTCTGTCTCATTCCCTTTATCAATACAACACATAAGTGCAGAATCATCTGAGAATTTCTGCAAGTGACATGACTTTTGGTAAACTGAGTGAAGAGGAAAGGAGACAGGACTGTTCCTTGTGGTGCTCCAGTGTTGCTCACAGTAGTATCAGAGACACAGTCTTTAATTCTCACAAACTGTGGTCTGCCTGACAAGCAGTCCACTATCCAGGACACCATAGGCTCATCCACCTGCTTATCACTGAGTTTACCCTTTAACAGGGATGGTACTGAAGACACTGGAGAAATCAAATAAACATAATCCTCACAGTGCAGCTAGCTATGTCCAGGTGAGAATAAAGCCTCATGGAGCAGAGAGATAATTGCATCCTCCATTCCAGTTTTTCGATAGGCAAACTGAGTGGGTCCAGGTGGTCTACCACAAGAGGACTCATACTGTATAGTTCAAGATCAGTCTCTCAAAGGTAAATAAATGAATAAATAAACATAGGACATTTTAAGAAATTTTCTACTTCTTTCTAGTAATGTTGTAGCATGTTAAAATGACACATTTCAATCAAAATAAAGGAGAACCTAAAAAGAAAAAGCAATAGAAACACTCAATGCTTCCATTCTATGCTGCCTGTGGCACTTCTAAATCATCAATATTTCCTTACTACTACTTTCCATCTTTAAATCATGAGTTAGTGATTTCTGTTTCTCACCACAGTAAAACCACTTGGCTTCTTGCTCTTCATACTGTCGAGATAGCTCAGAGAGTAACCATAGTTTGTCTGTCAGTGAACCATTGAAATGGTTAAAGCAGCTGAGATGAGTAATCTTCAGTGTAGAGACAAGCAGCTTTAAAGTCAGTAATGTCACTTTAAAGATGATTTGGTGTTTGGCAAACTGAAAGTGTAGATGAAACAACTGAAGTGTAATGTGGTCAAGGCTCTGGCAGTGGCATTTTGAACCTGTTGTAACAAGCTGATACTTCACGCAGAAACAAAATTAAAAACTGCTGTTGTCTAACAGAAAAGAAAAATAAAGATGGAAAACTACTTCAGAAAGTGGCCTAGAGAGACAGATTTCACTCATTGATGTTTCATAATGATAAAATAAAGTTTTCACTCAAGGAGATATGTATCATTCAATGATCAGGCTGCTGTCAAGGATGACTGCAAGACTGGTCAAAGACATAGATCTTATTTTTTTCTTTTTAAGAATGAGTCACAATTCTCAAATGGTTTATATAATCCTACAACAAGTAATTCAGTATTGGGTTGCCCAGTGTCAAGGCAGTACTACTACTTCTGTGTGGCTTCCCTTTCTTTTTTAGATTTGCATCCATAATGAGGGCTTTATTAAATACACCAAAATTAATTGCATATCAATATTTATTTATGTATATATGACAAATTTAAGACACTTTATTCTATCCAATCTGTAACAATATAATGGTAGAATGGCCAAACTATTCCAACTACCATAGCTGCTTTAGTGTTGTTTGAAGACATAGCAAATGAAAGAATTAGGAGAAAACGCATATTTAGAGATCATACTGATTTCTGGTCCCAGGATGATGACTTGCTTCTAGGTCGATTTAGATTTCCAAGAGCTATCCTCTTGGAAATGTGATCTAAACTGAGCCAAATTTTACAAAGGCAGACTTTGAGAAATTGTGCTCCACCTGTTCCTTTGCAAATTCTGTCCACCCTTGGGTTTTTAGCCACAAGAGATTTTCAGCGTGAACTGGCTGTCCATTCGGGTAGTTCTCAGTCATCACAGAGTCACAGTATGCCAGCAGTATGACATGGTATTATCTGCTTGTCATCCAAATATATAATTTGTCCTGTGTCCTGTGGTTGGACAGGCAAATATCAAAATGCATTTTGAAGCAATGTCTAGTGCACACACATTGCTATAAAGGCACCTTCAGAGAATAAATTTTCTTAATTAAATAGAAATCATTTCCACTCTATTAATGTGCAAAACATGTGCAAAATGCATTTCGTTACTATTGTTGTGGTGAGATGATTTGGCTGAACTCATGATTAATTAATTCTGAGAAATAGTAGTGTTGGGAACAAACTTGAAAATGGTATTGTGTGTCATGGATGGCTTATCAGTAGGATAAAACATTTAATATTATCCCTTTGGTCAAAATTGTAAGTTATCTGTATGATGTAACCATATAACACGATTACTTAGGAGACAGTGTGTATCCCCTGAAGACATGGCTTCTCACCATGCTCGCCAACCCCAGAAACTGAAGAGCAAGATTATAATGACCTCCACTCTCAGGCTCAGGTGGTGTTAGAATGTACTATAGGGTAGCTTAAGGGCCATAGGTGCTGTCTGGAAAGAGTGGTAGAGTGCTGCTGTATAGTCCACAGAAAGTATGTTGCATGGGGCAAACATGTAGGGTGCTACATAATATGGAACACGATTGTGGCTAGCCCGTATCTGACAAGATGCGGTTTGATGAACCTGACTCTGACCCAAACAAATGATCAGCCAAATCGGACAGCGTTACAACTTCATTTAAATGTAATTAGTAGAATGTAAAAATATTTATTTTTTAACCAATTCATTCAATTTATGGTCAGTTTTGCATAGTACGGCATTTATATTCCTTAGTCCAATGACCACATCTCTTACAGCATCCAATACAGCATTGTGTGACTCCAGAACAGCATCTGTCAGCACATGGCCAGATGGTTGCTCTGTGGTTTCCGAGGCATGGGTATGGGTTCAACAGAGCAGCACTATCACTGCCTGGAGATGTGTCCGAGGCATGGGGGTCACCTTTTGTAATACTGTCTGAAACAGAATAATCAGTAATACTGCATCTGCAGCTTGCTTGCTTGTCTTATTAAGCAGGCATATTATTTACATTAGTATGGATAATGGTAAGGGAAAAAAAAATTAAAACTCACCTTTGCCCTAGGTGATGTCGGAGTTCCCCTCACCTGCTGATAAAATGACAGTTATAAGAGTCTCACCAATAACTACAGCAACTCGTTGCTCAAAAAGTGTGAGACCTGGAATTCTGCTACTTTCTCCAGTGGTAGTCACACTCAGATGGTGGGCTGCAACTCACCTTTTCACATCAACTTTTAATATCTGACCACTTCGTTTTCATTTCAGGCACTGTCCGACTAAACTTGAACTTCTGAGTGCCTCCACGCTGTGCAACTCCATTGATTTTCCATTTGTTGCTTATACCACTGCTTAATCCACCAAATAGTATATTTTCCTTCCCTCCACGTCACTGAACAAGTCCTCAATTTCACATTTGCAGCAATTCTTTTGTAATAATAATACATTTTATTTATATAGTGCCTTTCCCATGCTCAAGGCACTTCACAGAATTTAAGAAAGAATGGCAGAGTATACAGTATATAGTATTGTACAAACCAGATAAATAAAGCACACACACATACAGGTTACATGAGCATCTTGACATAGAGGTAAACTAAGAGAAGGATAGTAAAGTCAAGTAGAGCTAAAAGCCTTTCTGAACAGATGAGTTTTTAGTTGTTTTTTAAAAGAATTCATAGATAGATAGATAGATAGATAGATAGATAGATAGATAGATAGATAGATAGATAGATAGATAGATACTTTATTAATCCCAAGGGGAAATTCACATAATCCAGCATCATGGAGTCAGTTGACCTGATTAATTTTGGTAGGTCATTCCAGAGTCTGGGCGCTGTACAGCTGAAGGCCCTGTCACCCATGGAGTGTAGATTAGTGTGGGGTACAACAAGATTGCCAGAATCAGAGGACCTTAGTGGGCGGACAGGCACACAGTGATGGAGAAGGTCACTGATGTAGTTTTGCGCAAGGTCGTTTAAGGCTTTGCAGGTTATTAGTAGGATTTTATATTCGATTCTGCAAGACACAGGGAGCCAGTAAAGGCGAAGCAGGATGGGTGTTATGTGCTTGCTGCTGCTGGTTCAAGTAAGGACTCTTGCAGCCAAGTTTTGAATAAGCTGGAGCTGTGATATAAGATTAGATGGGGCACCTGCCAGTAGGGAATTACAATAATCTATGTGGGATGTGATACAAGCATGGACAAGTTTCTCAGCATTAGAAACGGATAGGAAGGAGGTGAAAATAAGAAAGTTTCTTAATGTGGTTTATAAGGGCAGAATAAGAAAGGGAGGAATCGAAAACGAAACCAAGATTCTTTGCAGTAGTGGCAGGTCTGATGAAATTACCGCCAAGATTGACTGGGAAGGAGCTCATTTTATTAAGATGCGCTTTAGTCCCAATTTGCAGGATTTCAGTTTTGTTGCAATTTAATTTTAAAGAGTTCTGCTCCATCCAGGTGTTAATTTCACTGAGATAAGTTGTGAGCTGAGAGAGCTCTGATGAAGTTCCACTTTTAACATTGAAATAAAGTTGAGTATCGTCTGCATTAAAATGATAACCCAGTCCAAAGCTACGAATGATATGGCCAAGTGGAAGCATATAAATACAGAAGTGAAGAGGGCCGAGGACAGAGCCCTGAGGAACTCCTTGTGTGACTGGCGCTGAGCTGGATCTGCTGTTGCCAAGACTAACAAACTCTTGCCTGTCAGTCAAATAGGACTTGAACCACTGGAGGGCAGTGCAGAGATGCCCAGCATGTTCTCCATTCTGGACAGTAGAATGTCATGTCTGACAGTGTCCAATGCTGCCTTGAGGTCTAATAGAATTAATATGCTGGCTTGTCCAAAGTCTGCTGCCATAAGCAAATCATTGGTTACCCATAGCAGAGCAGTTTCACAGCTGTGGTGTACCCTGAAGCCAGACTGAAAGGGTCCCATCAAATTATTAGAGGTTAAGTAATTGGTGAGTTGGGAGGCTACAACACGCTCAAGATCTTTTGACAGAAAAGGTAAGTGGGAAATAGGCCGAAAATTGTTAAGATTGTGAGCATCAAGACCAGACTTTTTTAACATTGGGGTTACCGAAGCGATTTTAAAAGTGAGTGGCATAGAGCCAGTGTCAAGGGATGAGTTTATTATTGTTGTAATAGTCGGGATTATGGCATGAAAGCCGGATTTAAGTAGTGTGCTGGGGATGGGGTACTTCTTCATAATAACTATTCATGGTGGCTCTAAAATCCGTACTGACCCCTACTCTCTCTTCTGTTTCTTTTTCCGGTTTCTTTGTGGTGGCGGCCTGCGCCACCACCACCTACTCAAAGCATCATGATGCTCCAACAATGATGGACTGAAAGCCAGAAGTCTACGTGACCATCATCATCAGGTCCTTCCATGAAAATATGATGATTTATGTTAGGTAGAATGCCCAGAGGGGACTGGGCGGTCTCTTGGTCTGGAACCCCTACAGATTTTATTTTTTTCTCCAGCTTTTGGAGTTTTTTTTGTTTTTTCTGTCCACCCTGGCCATCGGACCTTACTCTTATTCTATGTTAATTAATGTTGACTTATGTTTATCTTTTATTGTGTCTTCTATTACTCTATTCATTTTGTAAAGCACTTTGAGCTACATTTTTTTTTGTATGAATATGTGCTATATAAATAAATGTTGATTGATTGATTGAAGTAGTCGGCCTCATCTTGCAAAGCAGGTTATTAACAAATGCAGATGTGACTGGTGAGAACTTAGAGAAGGAGCAGGATGGAGTGGGAGAACAGGGAGAGATATAAACAGAAGATGTATTTATGTTAATTGAATTATTTAGATCTTTAATTTTGTTTCGGAAAAAGTGGAGGAATTCCTCACAGACTTCAGTAGAAGAGGTAGTTAAGCCAGATGCAGGTTCAAGTAGTTTATTAACTACAGAAAACAAAACCCTTGGATTATCGCGGCCACTTTCTGTTATTCTGCCATAATGGGTGTTCTTGGCACCAGTTAGTGCTTTACTGTAGGCTCTTTGGTGGTCAGAGAAAGCCTGGATGTGCACGGTGAGGCTAGTCTTACGTGACATTCTCTCAAGGAGTTGGCCAGCTGCTTTCATAGCTGAGTTTTTTCTGAGTTTTTTTTGAGTTAAGGAGCTGAACGCTTAAAGGAACCCTCCTTATGTTTTAAAGGAGCTGTTTTATCTAATGCGGAATGAAGGGCTGAGTTATAGTGGTCGACAAGACTATCCAGTGTTGATGGAATAGGTGCAGACAGTAAAAGATCAGAAATGGATCCAGAAAGAACAAAGGGACAGATATTTTTAAGATTTCTGTAAGAAATTTGTCGTTTATAGGTAAGAGGAGGAAGAGATAATGAAACAGTGAATAGTACTGATTTATGGTCAGAGAGTCCCAAATCAGTGCTGTAAATGTTAGCAACAGATAGTTCAGATGTGCAGATCAGATCCAATATACGACCACCAGAGTTGGTGGGAAAATCAACATGTTGTGCTTTGTTAAATGTGTTTTTGCCATTGTCTTTTAAAAAAGCACTGAACGGAAGGGACTATTTGTATTGTTTTGCATATTTAAATAGATGAAATTCTGGGAGGAGTTGTGGTGGTGCTGTTGATTGGTAATTATAAATGAATTTGTGTAGAACTTTGCTTACGCAAAGTTTTATGCATCTGATTTTTTTGTGTCCTCGCACATTTCTAATTTTGTCCGTACGTCATGTTTTAGTGTGGGTTTTATTGTGAGTATATAAGGAATAAAGAAGAGGACTCAGCACGTAGCCCTGTGGAGGTCAACTGCTGAGTGTCAGGATTGTGGAATAATAATAAATAATAATAATAATACATTTTATTTATATAGAGCCTTTCCCATGCTCAGGGTGGGTTCACAGCAGTGAGTTCCCAGCCTAACAGTCTGTAGTCAGTTTCTTAAGTCCTTGATCCATCTACATGTGTGCAGGTTGACACCCAGGTTGAGCAGTTTGATTACCGTCTTGGTAGGTATAATTGTGTTAAAAGCGGAACTGAAGTCCAAATATAATGTCCTCACGTATGTCTCCTGGTGTTCCAATTAAGTCAAGGCAGTGTGGAGAGCTGTATTAATGGCATCTTCTGTTGACCTCTTGGCCTTGTTGAATTGGTGCTGGTCTAAGGTAGGTGGGAGTGAAGGTTCATTGTGCCTCTGGACTCAGTTTTCAAGGCACTTCACTATAGTGAAGGTGAGAGCTACATGTCTGCAATCATTAAAGCTGCTGATTACTATCTTCTTTGGAATAGTCACAATGATGGCAGACTTAAGGCATTTGGGAACAGGCATAGTGACAGAGAGAGATTAAAGATGCTGCTGAACACCTCTGCCAGCTGATCCACACAGTCTCTGAGTGTCCTCCCTGGACACTCTTTGGGTTGATACTACAGAGTGCTCTTCTGACATTATTCATGCTAACAGTAAATGCCGTACTGATAGTAGATGACGGTATTGTTCGGGTCTCTGCATCAGTCACCTCATTCACCTCAAAACAAGAAAAAAAGTGGTTGAGTTCCTCTGTTAGTGAATCACTGATGCTGATGTTTGGGTCTTTGCTGCCTTTATAGTTTGTAAAGTGCTGGATGCCTTGCCAAACATGTTGTGTCTCCATCATTGAAATGATGTTCAACCTTCAGCCTGTAATCTGCTTTTGCATTGTTGATGGCTGTCTTCAAACTGGATCTGGTAGCACTATATAATTCACAATAGCCAGACCTAAAGGCTTTATTGTACTCTTTAAGCCACAACTTGAGATCTCCGATCATCCATGGTTTATTATTTGGGAAACATCAAATGTGCTTGTTAACAGTGACGCTATCTATACAATTCTGTATATAAAATAGGACGGTGGGTGTATACTCCTCTATATCTTGTTGTGCAAATAGGTAAGTGCCAGTGTGTGTGCTGTCTTTTTTGAGTAATTGTTACTCTGAACCAAACCTTCAGCGATGTCACAGAAAAGAGGCTTAGAGAACAAGAAGCTGCAACAGTAAAAACAAAAGGAAGATAATAAGAAAACTAGGCATGACAGACTCAGTCTAGCATGATTCTTTAGATATTTTAGGATGGCATTCACTAGTATTCAAAGCAGTAGTGAGATTAAGGAGAAGCTATTATATTTAATTCAAGTGTTTAGAGAAAAATGTTTTTATTCTTTGATACTTGCTCTTCCTATAATTATGAAGATGAATTCTACCAGAATTAGATTGTTTGTCCATTAGGTAAAAATAGCCCATAGCAATGTTAGTTTTACTTTAGCAATGACGTGTGCGTCTGCTGGGAACGGCTGGCAGAGTCCCCTGTCAGAAGTAGCTTCAACTCCCACCTCCGGCAGAACTTCAACCACGTCCCGAGGGAGGTGGGGGACATTGAGTCCGAATGGGCCATGTTCCGTGCCTCTATTGTTGAGGCGGCTGACCGAGCTGTGGCCGCAAGGTGGTCGGTGCCTGTCGTGACGGCAATCCCCGAACCCGTTGGTGGACACCGGCGGTGAGGGATGCCGTCAAGCTGAAGAAGGAGTCCTATAGGTCTTTTTTGTCCTGTGGGTCTCTGGAGGCAGCTGATAGGTACCGGCAGGCCAAGCGGAACGCGGCTTCAGTTGTTGCTGAGGCAAAAACTCGGGCATGGGAGGAGTTTGGAGAGCCATGGAGAACGACTTTCGGACGGCTTCGAGGAGATTCTGGTCCACCGTCCGGCATCTCAGGAGGGGGAAGCAGTGCAGCGTCAACACCGTATATGGTGGGGATGGTGCGTGCTGACCTCGACTCGGGACGTTGTGGGTCGGTGGGAGGAGTACTTCGAAGACCTCCTCAATCCCACTAACATGCCTTCCAATGAGGAAGCAGAGCCTGGGGACTCTGAGGTGGGCTCTCCCATCTCTGGGACTGAAGTCACCGAGGTGGTCAAAAAACTCCTTGGTGGCAGGGCCCCGGGGGTGGATGAGATACGCCCGGAGTTCCTTAAGGCTCTGGATGTTGTAGGACTGTCTTGGTTGACACGTCTCTGCAACATCGCATGGACATCAGGGACAGTGCCTCTGGATTGGCAGACCGGGTGGTGGTCCCCTCTTTAAAAGGGGACCGGAGGGTGTGTTCCAACTATAGAGGGATCACACTCCTCAGCCTCCCTGGAAAAGTCTATTCGGGGGTTCTGGAGAGGAGGGTCCATCGGATAGTCGAACCTCGGATTCAGGAGGAACAGTGTGGTTTTCGTCCTGGTCACGGAACAGTGGACCAGCTCTTCACCGTTAGCAGAGTCCTGGAGGGTGCATGGGAGTTTGCCCGACCGGTCTACATGTGTTTTGTGGACTTGGAAAAGGAATTCGACCGTGTCCCTCGGGAATCCTGTTGGGGGTGCTCCGGGAGTATGGGGTACCGGACCCCCTGATAAGAGCTGTTCGGTCTCTGTACAACCAGTGTAAGAGCTTGGTCCGCATTGCCGGCAGTAAGTCGAGCACGTTTCCAGTGAGAGTTGGACTCCGCCAGGGCTGCCCTTTGTCACCGATTCTGTTCATAACTTTATGGACAGAATTTCTAAGCGCAACCAGGGTGTTGAAGGGGTCCGGTTTGGTGGACTCAGGATTGGGTCACTGCTTTTTGCAGATGATGTTGTCCTGTTTGCTTCATCAGGCCGTGATCTTCAGCTCTCTCTGGATTGGTTTGCAGCTGAGTGTGAAGCGGCTGGGATGAGAATCAGCACCTCCAAATCCGAGAGTATGGTCCTCAGCTGGAAAATGGTGGAGTGCCCTCTCAGGGTTGGGGGAGAGATCTTGCCCCAAGTGGAGGAGTTCAAGTATCTCGGGGTCTTGTTCACGAGTGAGGGAAGAATGGAGCGTGAGATCGACAGGCGGATCGGTGCGGCATCCGCAGTGATGCGGGCTCTGCATCGGTCTGTCGTGGTGAAGAAGGAGCTGAGCCGTAAGGCAAAGCTCTCAATTTACCAGTCGATCTACGCTCCTACCCTCACATATGGTCATGAGCTATGGGTAGTGACCGAAAGAACGAGATCGCAAATACAAGCGGCTGAAATGAGTTTCCTCCGCAGGGTGTCTGGGCTTTCCCTTAAAGATAGGGTGAGAAGCTCAGTCATCCGGGAGGGGCTCAGAGTAGAGCCGCTGCTCCTCCGCATCGAGAGGAGTCAGATGAGGTGGCTTGGGCATCTGATCAGGATGCCTCCTGGATGCCTCCCTGGTGAGGTGTTCCGGGCACGTCCAACCGGGAGGAGGCCCCGGGGAAGTCCCAGGACACGCTGGAGGGACTATGTCTCCCGGCTGGCCTGGGAACGCCTTGGGATTCTCCCGGAAGAGCTGGAAGAAGTGGCCGGGGAGAGGGAAGTCTGGGCCTCTCTGCTTAAGCTGCTGCCCCCGCGACCCGACCTCGGATAAGCGGAAGAGGATGGATGGATGGATGGATGGTGTGCGCCATCTACCTTGTGCTGCTTTGCGTGATGTCCCTTCCACACATCAGATTCATGCTGGCTGTGTACTTCATATTCCACTGTGTGTGAAAAACATTGTGATGCCATTTCGAGTAAGCTTATAGTCATTTTTTTACTAAAATAACTGGAATGCCGACAGCTTTCAGATTTGTATATATTTATTACTCACACATCATGAAATAATGTGAGTGATTGTAAGTACGACATTTTTTGTTGATTATTTTATAATTGTTTCACATCTGGGAAACAATTTTCAGTAATGTCGATACAAGCATCAGGAGTGACTTTGTCCAGGCAAAATGGATATGCAAATTTAGGCAGGTATGAGCTGACATAGAATTTCACAGTTGCAACAAAATGAGCATTTGAAGTACAGCCATTTAGGAAAAATCAAGCAAGGACAGAAGCATGTCATGCACACTGATGAAATAACTACAGATTTAAAAACTCAAAACCAGTTAAAGTTGGCCGCGACGCTTATAGTGTTAGATACATAGACCACCTCAACTGCCAACGTTTCAACTATTGATGTAAATAAAAAAGAGCTGGAACTGCAGAGGACACATGCTTTAATATTAAAGATGGTTGTTTTAAAGAAAATGTGAGAATGAAAACTGTTGTGTCTGTCTCTAGTTCTGTGGATACTATGCACTCCAAAAAAAGTATACTTCTCTGTGATTGAGCTCCATCCTCCAAAGAAGCAGGTTCCCAGATTAACACTGACTTCTGAGATGATGACTGTTTATATAGTCTGTGAACCTCAAGGGGCAGAGCTTGCGGTGCTGAAATGACCTCACGTTTTTAGAGGGCTTCTCCTCCATTTAAAATGGTATAAGTGGAAAGTGGGGTAGTGAGTGGGGTAGTGACTGTACATCACCTATAACATTAGTTAAAACACTTCCCAGACAATAACTTGTCTCACACGTCCGATTGGGAGGCACATAGAGGATCTAAATAATAGTAGTACAATGCCAGACCAGGGGGTGGCAAGCTGCAATAGCTTTCTCTCTTCCTCCTCTACAGACTATCTGTGGTAAATCCCACTAGGTGCCAGTACTATTGATGACATCAGTTCCAGTCCAGAAAATGGCACTTCCAGTTCCGGTGTCACAGAAGATGTCATTTCTGGTCTTTATGACATCACTTCCTATTCCGGTCCAGATTACTTAACTTTCTGTCATGGTCTTTAAAGCTGCCATGATCTCAAACTAAAGTCAGTTCTGTTTCAGATTTCAACCTGAACACAATTAAAAAAAATACCCATTTGCAGCCAGGGCATATTATACAGGAGGCTGCCCCAAACCTTTGATGTCTCTTGACTATCCTTGTTACAAGCTAAAGTAAGCATCATGCAGTAGTGTTGGAGAAGTGACACATTTATAGTAAAACACATCTGTTTTTGATATGTTTGCCCCTTTACCATTATTCCAGTTGTGAAGGGTGCAGTCCTCTTACACTGTTATTTTAGATGGACTATACAAACATTCTACAACAAAATAATAATTTTTCTTGCTCTGAGGTCTCAGTACAGGTGAAATACAAAATATTGTGATCTGAAGATAATTGACATATCAATTCTTGGGCAGTGTTTATCTTAACTGACTGCCTGCTCTAAACTGTTCCTTTTAACTGGTTTGTTATGCAGGTTTATGGCACATGTTTTTATTATTTTTAAACAGTAACAGATTTCTTGATTGTGATAATTTATGTAAGCCCTTTATTATAGCTTGCCAAATGAGCACTGGTTCTGAAGTGAATATCCAGTGATTGAAGTCAAATTTCCTTCCAAGATATAAATTAAAAATTGCTTGTTAACAAATAAAGCACTTATGTCCCAATATACTGTATTATATAATGTGTCCAAACTTCTAAATGATTCCTAATCTTTTTAGATTTCACTATTTTTAAAGGCAGCCTTAAGTATCTTAAACATGGTATTATAGGACAGTGCTGGATTATCACTCAATTAATTAAGAGTTTAGCCTTTTGCAAAGAAATTCATTAAAAATATCGACATGACACCCACACAGTGATGTCAAATTAACATAGGCTGAGTGGAGGGTGGGGGTGGGGGTGGGGGTCTCTGCTTCACATCTTTAGCCAGAAATATGAGGAGATCTGTGTAATTTATGAACAAGGTTCATTAATTGGTGAAAGTCTACATTTAATACTTTCACTCCCCTTGTTGTAGTTTGCTGTGGCAATAGACTATTTTTCTACAATTAACAAAAACAAGCTTATTCCAATAAACAAAATACTACTATTTATTTATATACTAGCAAAATACTCGCGCTTCGCAGCGGAGAAGTAGTGTGTTAAAGAAGTTATGAAAAAGAAAAGCAAACATTTTAAAAATAACGTAAGATGATTGTTAATGTAATTGTTTTGTTATTGATATGAGTGTTGTTGTCATATCTATTTATATATACATATATATATATATATATATCTGTGTATATATATTGTAAAGACCGAGGAGACAGTAGCAAGTGTTGGGGTTTTCCGGCCCCGTATATTGTAAAAAACAAAAAAAGGTCAATATCATAAACAAAAGTTCATATCGCGCGCCGACTCCTGGCGTCGCGGCCATTTTATTGGGGAGGAGCCGGAGTGGAGGAATGCGGGAAGGACCGCAAGGGAGGATGGGAAGGATGGCGTCAGGGCAAGATGGCGGAGGAAGGGCGGAAGTATCGCACTGCGGTCAATCCAGGCCTATGGTGCAGGAAGGTCTTTTTTTCTATGAGGAAGCAGAGGGAGAAAGTTAATACCCCACCATTCCCTGGCGGCGAGTGGTTTCCCAGGTGCTATCGAATCAATCCGCGGCCTCCTACTCGGCGTGCGTGACCGATCCCCCTTAGCCCAGGACCGTCAGGTCGGGCGGACCTAACCGAGAGGTCGTGAATACGAGAGAGGGCATCGGCATTGGCCTGAAGGGTGCCCGCCGATAAGTGACAGTGAACTTATACGGCTGTAAGTCCAGGAACCACCTGGTGACCCGCGGATTCGACTCTTTGTGTAGGGACATCCACTGAAGTGCAGCGTGATCAGTCACCAGAGCGAATTCGCGACCCAGCAGGTAGTAACGGAGGTGGGTCACTGCCCACTTAATGGCCAAGGCCTCCCTCTCCACTGCCGCGTGCGGGTCTCCCGGTCCATCAGTTTCGGCTAAGGTACATCACAGGGTGCTCGACACCATCGGCGCTTTGGCTCAGCACGGCACCCAGGCCTGTGTCCGGCGTCGGTCTGGAGAATAAGCGGGAGCCCAAAATCGGGCGTCCGTAACACAGGTGCCGGCGTTAGGGCCTTCTTTAGGTCACTGAGCGCGTGTTCTGCTTTGTCGGTCCACACCACGTTAGGGGCGCCCTTTTGTCAGGTCAGTCAAGGGTGCTGCTCTTTCGGAGAAACGAGGAACAAACCGGCGGTAGTAACCCGCAAGCCCCAAGAAAGCCTGCACCTGTTTCTTGGTACTCGGACGGGGCCATTCTAAGATGTCTTTAACTTTGGAGCTCTGTGGCGCACCTGTCCTTGTCCCACGAGGTAGCCTAAATATTTGGCCTCCTTTAATCCAAAAACACTTCCGGGGTTTATGCGGAGGCGGCTTTAGCCAGTGTTAGGAGGACAGCTGCGACCTGCAGTAGATGCTCCTCCCAGGTGCGGAATAGATGACAACGTCATCCAGGTAAGCGGCACTATAGGACTGGTGGGGCTTCAGCACTCTATCTACCAGGCGTTGGAAGGTCGCGGGGCCCGTGCAGCCCAAATGGGAGGACCTTGTACTGCCAGTGCCCGCTAGGGGTGCTAAAGGCCGTTTTCTCCTTTGCGGATGCCGTTAAAGGAATTTGCCAATACCCTTTTGTCATGTCAAGGGTAGTCAGATATCGAGCCGTACCCAGCCGCTCAAGGAGGTCGTCAATGCGGGGCATGGGGTAGGCATCGAACTTGGAGATCTGATTCAGGCGTCTAAAGTCATTACAGAACCTCCAGGAGCCGTCTGGCTTGGAGACGAGGACAATAGGGCTGGACCAGGGACTATGGCTCTCTTCAATTATGTCCATGTCCAACATACGTTTCACCTCCAGTTCGACCTCTGCGCGTTTTGCCTCCGGGAGTCGGTAGGGCCTCTCCCGGACGATTACCCGGGCTCCGTGACTATATCGTGCTCAATCAGCGCGTCCGGCCGGGTGACTCGCTCACTACCTCGGGATGGCTCGGAGTGTTTGGGCTAACTCCTGCCGCTGCTTGGGGTCAGCTCTTCGCCGAGGTTAAGGGCAGTTGTGCTTGCGAAAGGAGAGTGACCTACGGGAGCTGGGAGCTCCTCTCTATCTCTCAGGGCTTTAACAGGTTGACATGATAGATCCTCTCACTTTCGGTCGACGATTGGGCTGTTTCACCAAATAGTCGGCGAGTCCTTTCTCTCCTTAACCTCGTAAGGCCCTTGCCAGTGGCGAGCAGCTTCGAGTGGGAGGTGGGGCGAGCACCATAACTTCGGTCCCCGGGCGGAACTCCCTGAGGGCGGAGTTGCGGTTGTAACACCGGGCCTGCGCTGCTTGCGCACGAGTCACGTGCTCTTTTAGGAGGGGCCTGATCTTTGTGAGTGGGTCGCGCAGTTGCGCACGTACTCAAAATGTTAGAGGAGGGAAGAGCCTCGGCCTCCCAGCCTTCTTTTAGGATGTCGAGGATTCCCCGGGGTTGTCGCCCGTATAGTAATTCAAAAGGGGAGAAGCCCGTAGAGGCCTGGGGTACCTCCCGGTAGGCAAAAGCACGAGCGGGAGGAGCTGGTCCCAGTTCCTGCCGTCAGCGCTGACTACCTTGCGGAGCATCTGCTTAAGCGTCTGATTAAATCGTTCGACCAACCCGTCAGTTTGCGGGTGATAGACTGACGCTTTCAGGTGCTTTATCTGCAGTAATTTGGCTACCTCCTTGAGCGTATCCGAAGTGAAGGGCGTGCCCTGGTCCGTGAGGACCTCCTTGGGTATGCCCAGCGTGAAAACAAGTTAACCAGTTCCCGTCGCGATGCTTTTAGTATTAGCGGGCGCAGGGGAACCGCCTCTGGGTACCGGGTGGCATAGTCCACCATGACTAGGATATACTTGTGGCCACGGGTTGAGGGCTCCAGGGTCCCACCAAATCGACCCCTATCCTTTCAAAGGGATGTCCACGAGGGGAATAGGGACTAGAGGAGCACGGTCCCTCCTAGGAATCTGGCGGGTCTGGCACTCGGACAGGATTGACAGAACCGCGGACCTCCTCATTGATCCCAGGCCAGTAAAAGCGGGCTTAATCCTCTCCAGTGTTTTTCGGCCCGAGGTGGGCCTAGGAGGTGAGCATGTGCCAACTCGCATATCTCCGCCCGGAAGGTACGCGGAATTAGCAACAACTTCCGCACCTCGCCCTCATGGGTAGCCACTCGGTACAACAGATCATTCTCAAGGACAAAGAAGGGTTCCCGCGGTGTGGATCCGTCCGCTGTGAGCTGTTAGGCAGAACGATGCGCATTCGGGCAAAGCGCGGGAGTCATCATTCCACTGCTCCCTCTTAAAGGAGGCGGCGTGGACCGAAATTGATGGTCCAGGCGCCGAGAGGGTCTTGGGGCCTGGGCCGGGAAGAGTTCCTGGCTAGTCCCTTCTCCGCGGAATCTTCGGGTCAAGGTCCGTAGCCACGGAAGGTCCCCGAGACACCAGCGCCCATAGGGCCTGCCCTTGTGCACGGCGTGGAGGCGCGGGAGGGTGCCTTTTCCCCTCATGACAAGATCCAACGAGGCCCGGGGCGGCGAATGGCTTACCGCTGATTCTTTTAGACCAGTCTTGTCCCAGAATCACTGGGAAGGGGGGGTCAGGTAACACAGCGACCGTCATTTGGATTGGTTCCCCCTTCCAGGTAACATAGCAGTGGCGGAGCGATATGACCTAGTCCCCCATGCACACAGGTAACCAACAAATGCTGTTTTAACCACTGTTGCGGTAAGACAAACGGCGAGCAACAATGGTAATGTTGCTGCCGGAATCAAACAAAGCCACCACGGCGTGCCCATTTAGCAACACCACTCCCGTGTTCGGACTCGCCAAGGGATGCGGCGGGGTACAATACCTCTCCGATGATGTCCAGCTGCAGTCCATAGGCTCCGGGGCGATGTGATGGGGGCAGTTTGGCAGCAGGTGGCCGGTCTCGCCACACTTGAAACAGCGGCGGACCCGGCCTCTCTCTGGCTCTGGCTGGCGCTTCTGCAGCGCGTCGAGGGGCTCGGGGTGGCCGCCCGTCCCTGCGGTTCCAGCGAGCAGGCTTTTCTGACCCCCAAGTCGGAGGACCGCCAACTGGCGCTCCAGGGCGTCGAGGAGGCCCGACATGTTCTGATAGGCGTGTCCCCGACCTGCTGGGCGAGGGAACTGGGCATCGCGTTGACCAGGCCTTCACAGGCCACCCGCTCGACCACTTTCCGCCCGTCGGGCTCTCTGGCCGTAGCCAGCGGCCCATCTTGCCCCAGAACTTCGAGCGCCTGGGCGCGAGCGGGCTTTTCGGGGTCACAGACCCAGTTCCGCCATTCGGCCGCCTGCTGGCCCGGGCTAATGCCGTAGCGGGCCAGTATTTGGGCTTGAGGAGGTCGTAATTAGCGGCCTCCTCCTCAGGGAGGTCATAATAGGCCACAGGCGCCCTTCAGGTATGGCGCCAAGATGGGCGCCCACTGGACCGCTGCCACTCGTTCCGGGTGGCCGTCCTCTCAAATATGCCCAGGTAGGCATCGGCGTCCTCGAAGGGCCCGCCGGACCATAGGAGGCGGCTGCCTGGGCGGGTCTGGTCTCGCCCGTTGGGCTTCCACTAACCTGGCCTCGTGGCCTCCAGCTCCCGGTGGTAGCGGCTTGCGCTTGCTGCAGGGCCTGGAGTTGGGCGTTCATTCCCTGCAGCACGGTGTTCAGGTCCTGTCCCTCCGTCATTCCGGGATCTCTATCCTGCCGACTCGCCACTTGTAAAGGACCGAGGAGACAGTAGCAAGGGTTGGGGTTTTCCGCCCCGTATATTGTAAAATACAAAAAAAGGTCAAAATCATAAACAAAAGTTCATAATGCGCGCGCCGACTCCTGGCGTCGCGCCATTTTATTGGGGAGGAGCGGAAGTGGAGGAATGCGGGAAGGACCGCAAGGGAGGATGGGAAGGATGGCGTCAGGGCAAGATGGCGGAGGAAGGGCGGAAGTATCGCACTGCGGTCAATCCAGGCCTATGGTGCAGGAAGGTCTTTTTTTCTATGAGGAAGCAGAGGGAGAAAGTTAATACCCCACCATTCCCTGGCGAGTGGTTTCCCAGGTGCTGTCGAATCAATCCATGACCTCCTACTCAGCGTGCGTGACAATATATATATATATATATATATATATAGCAAAATACCTGCGATTGGCAGCGGAGTAAAAAGAAAAGGAAACATTTTAATAATAACGTAACATGATTGACAATGTAATTGTTTTGTCATTGTCATGAGTGTTATATATACACACACATGTAGCGCTGCCACATAAAGATAATGTGTTCTGCTGTCGATCGGTTGTTGGGGGGGAATTGCTTCTGACAGAGATTGACAGCGGTACCCCAGAGGTGGAACTTCCGGTTGGTTCGGGGATTCATTAGCATAAAGCGCCGTCTTTGAGAAAGGAGGGGAAGAAGGAGAAGGAGAAAGAGAAAGAAGGAAGAACATTGGATAAAAGAAAAGGCAGATCAGCTTTTGCTCTGGCCATGGGAAAAGCCTAGGAGCTCCTATTCAGTCCTGTCTGAAGGTGGATGGTCTTCTGTTTAATACCTGAAAACGATCGTTCCGCTATTACCGACGGACTCGGGTGAGCTACAAAACGGACTTACTTTTACATTAATCATGGCGCAAGTATGACTGTATGTCTTTTATGACGAAGAGGAGATAGGTTGTGTAGTCCGCTATTTTCAGGACTCCTCATCAGCTCGCCGGCCGTAGCGGGAGTATGACAGGGGACTACCTGCGGATCTATTTATTACCTCTGGAACAGGAATTGAAGGGGTGGAAACGGTTTATGGGTAGATACATGTATATGTGTGTGGCGCTGCAAATCAAGGGTTACTTATATTCGAGTGGGGTGATCTATGTGTAGGGGATTGTTTTTCTATTTTGTTGTTTATTTTGATGGACTGCAAGTATAAATATGGTTTATTGGTGGCAGTGACCTATAAATGTATTGATATTTGGGGGTTGTTTTATATGAATAAAGGTGATACGGGAAAAGTATTAAGGTGTGATATTGGCCTAACCTTTTATCATCTGCCTTTAGCTAGGACAGATATAGTGGTAGCATTACTCTCGGGCGAGTGCTCAAGACAAATTGTTACAGTTGGTGCCCTCTCTGAGGATTAGGAACATATACGTCTTTATATTCCCCGTATTTTGTCTAAATTTACTCTGAGTCACTATGAGTGTGTCTTCGATGCCGCTAGAGTTGGAGGATGCCAGTCGAATGTATCGCTGTGGGGGATCCGGTAGCCGCCGCCACGTCACCGTCAGGACTCCTGCAGGAACCCATGATCTATCTAGTCTGTTACAGTCCATGTATCTGGAAGATCCACCGCACGACGAGGAAGGCGTCGATGGCAACCCGCTGTTACTCGCGGCGGTTTCCGACGTCTTGATGCGCTGGACGAAAGAATAACCTCTGTGGCGGAAAGTACAATATCTCGGGAAGAGGGGCTCCGCGTCTATGTGGATACAGCGATCGCAGAGCTTAAAGACAACTTCACTGCCCAGCTAGCGGCTATGGAGAGAGAGATTGTGCAGTGTTTACAGCGGCGAGATCGCCAGTGGAAGGAGGAACTGCGTAAAGAGATACGGAAAAGTATTTCCGCGATTAAAATGCCGGCTGCACAGTCAACGCCGGGAGGAGCATCGCGCGTTTATCAATCTCATACGCTTCCTCATGTGCCGGCGCTTCGCTTGGAATTTCCCAAGTTTAAAACGGACTATACTTCAGAGGATGTAATTGACTTTTGGAGCGTGGGAAGCTTTTGTGGCTGCTACACCGCTGGGCAATGAAGAGCTTATGGGGGTGATAAATACCTCTTTACAAGGTCCAGGTAGAAGCTGGTGGCAAGCTGCCCGACACAAAATTACTGACTGGATTTCTTTTAAACAGGAATTCCTTAATGCTTTCCTGCCTTCCGGATATAAGATGGAACTTGAAGAGCGTCTCCGGTCTATGGTGCAAGCCCCTACACAGTCCATAAGAGATTTTGCTTACGATTATCGGGCTCTGTGTTTGAAGTGGCAACCTGACATGGCAGAGGAAGAGCTGGTATGCCGTATATTAACGCATGCAATCCACGCTTGGCTGGAGGATTGAGGGGAGTAGTGACCTCGGTGGAACAGCTGGTGAAGGTGGGTTCTCTTGTGGAACGAGACTGGGCTGCTTCCAAAGAATACTGGAATAAAGTGCAGACTACAAAAAAGGAAGTTCAGTCCGCCAAAGCACCTAAAAAACGAAGCAGCCTAACTGAAGTGGGGGTCTCGGTGGTCCAGGTTCAGACTTCTCTTCTGGTGGTCTCGACTCAGGTGAGGGGATTACACATAGATGCAGTCGTGGATACTGGGAGCCACTTCACTTTAATGAAGAAAAGCTTGTGGAAAGAATGGCACTACCAGGGGAAAACCTCGAAACAGCAACCTCCGTCAAATTTATTTTGGCTGATGGCACCAAGCATGTGGCCGTGGGTAGGGTTTCGTTACCGTTCCACATGGATTTGACCCAATGGCAGGCTGAAGTCTATGTTCTGGAGGACAAGCACTTGACCATTCCATTGCTCCTTGGTTTGGATTTTACTACCTCCATCCGGATGTCTATCCATCTGCATTTGAGAAGCTACTCTATAGATGGGGGTGAAATGAGGCCTTTCTTATCCAAGGCGCGCGAAGATTTGGGATGGTTTAGTCTCAATTTTTATGCTGCTGAGGTAATGACCTCCAAAACCAACTCACTGGCAAGCGTTCTGGAACAACCCATGGAGGTGCAGCCTCTGTTATGTCGATGGTCAGAGGTGTGGACAAAAAAACTGGGTTTGACACGTATAATAACTCATGTTATAAGGACTAAAGATGAGATCCCAGTTCGTCATCGGGCATACAGAGTATCCCCCCAGAAGAGGGAGATTATAAGAGCACATTTGGACAAGATGTTGCAGGATGGTGTCCTAGAACCGTCTACTTCACCATGGGCCTCTCCGTAGTCCTTGTCAAAAACGGGATGGGACATATCTTTCTGTGTAGACTACAGGGGATTAAATGCAAAAACCCATCATGATGCTTATCCGATGCCCCTAGTTCAAGAAATCTTGGAAAGTCTGCATGGGGCAAACATCTTTAGCACCCTGGACCTCCGCTGTGGGTATTGGCAGGTGCAGATGGAGGAATATAGCAAACCAAAGACAGCCGTAATTACCCCGAGGATTATTCCAATTCAGAGCCATGCCATTCGGGCTAAAGAATGCTGGGGCTAGTTTCCAGCGTCTGATGGAGCAAGTTCTCAAGGGGTTAATTGGGAAAATCTGCTATGTATATATTGATGATATAGTGGTGTTCTCCCCAGCACTGCAACCACATCTGCAACATCTAGAAGTAGTCTTCCAGAGGCTGCAGCAGGCACATCTGACACTAAATGTGGAGAAGTGCTGTTTCCTTCAACACCAGATTAAATTCTTGGGCCATGTGGTATCGGGAAAAGGGGTTGAAGTAGACCCTGAAAAGGTGGTAGCAATTCAGAACTATCCTACCCCCACCGATATTAAAAGTCTACAGAGGTTTCTTGGTCTTGTTGGGTGGTACCACAAATTTATCCCTCGATTGGCCGACATAGCTGCACCTTTGCATCACTTGCAGAAGAAGGGTGTTCCATGGGAATGGACAGAGCAATGTCAGGATGCAGTGGAACAATTAAAGGGGGCCCTCCAATCTCCACCCATCCTGGCCCAACCAGATGTTCAACTCACATTTCAAGTTCATACAGATGCCAGCAACATCGGGCTTGGAGCGGTTCTGACCCAAACAAGCGAAGAGGATCAGAGAGTAATTGCTTATGCATCAAGGGCTCTGCATGGGGCTGAGCTAAATTACTCCACCTCGGAAAAAGAATGTTTGGCGGTAGTCTGGGCCGTGGAAAAATGGCGCCACTTCCTAGAAGGGGTGGAATTCGAGGTCTTCACAGATCATAATGCACTGACTTGGGCTTTTAATCAACCGAAGACGTCATCTCGACTGACCAGATGGGTTTTGCGCCTCCAAGCTTTCAGTTTCAAGGTATTTTATCAGAAGGGCTGCAATAACATTGTCCCGGATCGCTGTCCCGGAGTTATTGGATGTCTGGGGATATATGTATGGTAACTACTCATACTCAATGGACAGATCTACCTTTAAGTATGCAGGACCTAGCTCGAGCACAAACCAACTGTCCTGGGTGCCAGAAGGTTGGCAAAGATTCTAATGAGATGGGACGGGATCGCATACATTTCAAGGACATCCAGGGTGTCCTTTTCGGTGGTGCCGACCAGTCTCGGAGGATCCAAATGCCAGTTAGTGGTCCCGGAAGAATATGTACCCAACTTCCTTAATTATTACCACGACAGTCCTTTTGGTGGGCATCTTGGGCGAATGAAGACTTTGATGAAGATTCTGGAAGTAGCATGGTGGCCCACCATTCGAAGGGACGTTTGGAGCCATGTGAAATCATGTAAAATCTGTCAACAATTGAAGAACCCCCCTGGTAAGCCAGTAGGATTTCTCCAATCCACGATTACATCTGAACCCGGTGAAATGCTGGGAGTTGATTTAATGGGGCCTTTACCTTCATCCAAAGCCCAAAAGACAGTGCTAATGGTGGTAGTGGACTATTTTTCAAAATGGGTAGAACTCTTTGCTCTCCGGGACCAAGGTTCCAAAGATCTGTTCTACGCTCAAAGATGAGATTTTCACCCGCTGGGGGGTCCCAAAGTATATTGTGTCTGACAGGGGCCCACAATTTACTAGCTCTATGCTTCAGGAACTATATACAGCGTGGGGTATCAAACAGAAACTTACCACGGCTTACCACCCGCAGACGAATTTAACGGAAAGAGTGAATAGGACTTTGAAGACTATGGTAGCCTCCTATGTGGGTGAACGACACCAAGATTGGGATAAGTGGCTGCCGGAGCTCAGATTTGCTATCAACACAGCGGTGCATGAGGCCACTGGTGAAACCCCTGCTCGGGTGGCTATCGGACGACAACTCAAAAGTCCCCTGGATCGTCTTATCACCCCAGCACCTCTCCCAGATTCAAAGACATACAATACAATTCAGATCCTCGAAAAATTAAAGCAGCAAGTACAACGGAGGTTAGTGAGTGCTACATCCAGACAGGCTAAGTATTATAATGCACGACGGCGAGCGGTACCCTTTGCTGTCGGGGACTTGGTTTGGGTTAGGACACACCCACTCTCCAGTGCTGTCAACAGATTTGCTGCTAAACTAGCGCCCAAGTGGGGGGGTCCAGTAAGAATAATAAAACGATTAGGACCGGTTAATTTCCGCATACAAAGGGGTAGTGGTGTAGATGCCATAGTGGAAACAATACATGTGGCCAATATCAAGCCCTACTTTGGACCCGCCGTGCCGCCGACTGGGGGTGGGGATCTATGTAGCGCTGCCACATAAAGATAATGTGTTCTGCTGTCGATCGGTTGTTGGGGGGGAATTGCTTCTGACAGAGATTGACAGCGGTACCCCAGAGGTGGAACTTCCGGTTGGTTCGGGGATTCATTTCATTAGCATAAAGCGCGCCGTCTTTGAGAAAGGAGGGGAAGAAGGAGAAGGAGAAAGAGAAAGAAGGAAGAACATTGGATAAAAGAAAAGGCAGATCAGCTTTTGCTCTGGCCATGGGAAAAGCCTAGGAGCTCCTATTCAGTCCTGTCTGAAGGTGGATGGTCTTCTGTTTAATACCTGAAAACGATCGTTCCGCTATTACCGACGGACTCGGGTGAGCTACAAAACGGACTTACTATTACATTAATCATGGCGCAAGTATGACTGTATGTCTTTTATGACGAAGAGGAGATAGGTTGTGTAGTCCGCTATTTTCAGGACTCCTCATCAGCTCGCCGGCCGTAGCGGGAGTATGACAGGGGACTACCTGCGGATCTATTTATTACCTCTGGAACAGGAATTGAAGGGGTGAAAACGGTTTATGGGTAGATACATGTATATGTGTGTGGCGCTGCAAATCAAGGGTTACTTATATTCGAGTGGGGTGATCTATGTGTAGGGGATTGTTTTTCTATTTTGTTGTTTATTTTGATGGACTGCAAGTATAAATATGGTTTATTGGTGGCAGTGACCTATAAATGTATTGATATTTGGGGGGTTGTTTTATATGAATAAAGGTGATACGGGAAAAGTATTAAGGTGTGATATTAGCCTAACCTTTTATCATCTGCCTTTAGCTAGGACAGATATAGTGGTAGCATTACTCTCGGGCGAGTGCTCAAGACAAATTGTTACACACAGACACATATATATATATACATCTATACACATATATATATACATACTGTATATACACATATACATATCTACATATATACTGTATATAAACATATATATATACAAATCTACATATATATATCCACATATATATATATTAGGTGGACTCGATTAAAAAATTAATCCAATTAATTAGAGGCTGTGTAAGAATTAATCTTGATTAATGTATGTAATCGCACACGAAATTTGCCCCAAATCGCAAATGTTTTTTTAATTTAAAAGTGTTTTAGTGGGCGACAGAATCAAATAATAGACATGTACATGAATATTGTAAACTGAAAATGTTTTCATTTCTGAAAAAAAAAGCCTTTAAACTGCATTTGAATTCAAAACAGAAACAAAAATATCATCCCTGGTTAAAATTGGGCAGACTTAAAAATAAAGTGGTAGTTTAAGTACTTTAAGTAGATTTTCAGAATAGTATTATCTTTAAATAATAATAACCAAAATTTCAACATAAAGTGTAGTTTTTCTTCTTAAAAAAATAAGTCAGAAACATAAAAGGTAATTTGACCAGCTTACTCTTTAAACTCTGAAAGTGTGATTAAATGCGTTATTTTTTAACGCGTTATGGAGTACATGCATCGAAGCTTCTCAGCTGTGCTTGTGCTAATAAAGGGAAACATTTTAAAAATAACGTAACATGATTCTGCGTTAACGAATATTTTTCATACGTCCCAAACCAAGGAGATCACGAAGGTAAAATGAATCGGTAGCGCGCGTACATACTCAGTGCATCCCCTCTCGGGAATCGAACCTCGGCATTAGAGGCGAAGACTCTACAATTGCGCCACAGCGTGTGGCTTGTTTATGCGAGTATGTACTGTAGATCGGGGTATATATATACATTTATATATATACCCGCGTATCGCAGTGGAGAAGTAGAAGTTATGAAAAAGGGAACATTTTAAAAATAACGTAACATGACTGTCAATATACAGTAATTGTTTTGTGAGTGTTATTGAATGTTGCTGTCATCAAGGATTTGATTATCATTATTTGTTTCAATCAGGGTCGTATTTATGCGATGTGTTGTGTTCAAGTTACATTCCGTGTTTGTCAATCGTTGTAAAGATAAGAGGTTTCATTCATCGATTAGTTTCTTACTGCATCAATAAACAGCTCGTCTTCCTCTTTATCTGAGATGTGACAAACTGCATGCACGGGTTTTTTTTTACACTGTCTTCCTTTAGCGGGACATTCACTTTTTCCACCGTGTGCTTTGCTTCCGCAGTAGCTGCACTTATGAATATGATTCTATGTATCAGACGCTTCATATTTTTTGCTGCCTTCTCAATTGTGTAATTCGGTTTTGTTCAGCACTCTTTGGAACTGTTGCTTTTTGTCTGCGCATTGCGTCAGTTCACGTGAGCCACTTGGTGTTCTTGCATCGAAGGTTCCCAGCTGTGCTGGTGCCATCTCGTGTAATGTCAGCTAAGACCCGGCACTTAAAAGTTTCTCTCGCAGTTTCGCTGAGTTTGTGCCAAACACCACCCTGACCATCTCATCTTCCTCTGCATAAGCACAGTCCTTCACACGTGAATATTTACCGGCAGTGTTTGTATTGGATTGCCGTTGATGGACGGCCTTATATGGGCAGGCACTAAATTACAAACGCTCGTGGCAGCCTGTCTATGAACTTAATTTAATATAAACTTACGGTTCACGCCGTGCTTTGTTTCCGCAGTAGCTGTACTTATGAATATGCTTATTTGCTTCATAATGTTTTTCTGCCTTCTCAATTGTGAAATGGCGTTTTGTGCTCATCGCTGTTTGGAGTTTCTTCCTTGTTCTCTGCATACTTACGTAGGAGGCGTGATGATGTCACACGAAACTCCGACCCCCACGGCCATCTCCAACTCACCTCTATTACATTATATGTAGAAAAATAGGTTCCAGTTATGACCCTTACGCGTAGAATTTCGAAATGAAACCTGCCCAACTTTTGTAAGTAAGCTGTAAGGAATAAGCCTGCCAAATTTCAGCCTTCTACCTACACGGGAAGTTGGAGAATTAGTGATGAGTCAGTGAGTGAGTGAGTCAGTGAGTGAGTGAGTGAGTGAGTGAGTGAGTGAGTGAGTGAGGGCTTTGCCTTTTATTAGTATAGATATGCAAGTATATATATATATATATATATATATATATATACACTGTGTGCACAATTATTAGGCAAGTGAGTATTTTGACCATATCATCATTTTTAATGCGTATATTCCAACTCCAAGCTGTATTAACTTGAATGCTTATTGGATTTAAGCACGTCAGGTGATGTGTATTTGTGTAATGAGGGAGGGTGTGGCCTAAGGAGATCAACACCCTATATCAAGGTGTGCAGAATTATTAGGCAGCTAGTTTTCCTCAGGCAAAATGGGCCAAAAAAGAGATTTAACTGACTCTGAAAAGTCAAAAATTGTAAAAAAGTCTTTCAGAGGGATGCAGCACTTTTGGAATTGCTAAGATATTGGTGTGTGATCACAGAACCATTAAACATTTTGTTGCAAATAGTCAACAGGGTCTCAAGAAACGTGTTGAGAACAAAAGACGCAAATTAGCTGCCAAAGATTTGAGAAGAATCAAACGTGAAGCTACCAGGAACCCATTATCCTCCAGTACTTTCATATTCCAGAGCTGCAACCTACCTGGGGCCTCATGTATAACGCCGTGCGTAGAACTCGCACTATAACATGGCGTAAGCACAAAAGCCGAAATGTGCTTACGCACAGAAAAATCCAGATGCAGGAATCTGTGCGTACTCCAACTTCCACGTTCTTCCGCTACATAAATCCCGATCAGCGTGAAAACTAACGCTCGTGCACGCGCATTATGTAACGCCCCAAATCCTCCCAGAATTACGCCTATTTTAATATGCAAATCAATATAAATCGCCCTTAAGCGCAGCCTTCTGTGAAAAGACAATGGGAAAAGCACGGGGAAAATATAAGAATTTCAGCGAATACCAAGTGGAGGCAAAGGAAAAACATACTATTTGTTCAAATAAGCCGTGGGATAATCAACAAAAGGAAGTTGATCGAGTGGAATAGCGTGTTGGAGAAACATGAAAGCTCACGTTCACAAAATCGCACAGTGCCGGAAATAAAAAAGAAGTCACATATCAAAGTCGCCGTGGAAAGCCGAGTTGTAAGCCCACTGTCTGAGTGTCATATGAAAGCTTATTAGGGTACAGAGAAAAAAGCCACACGGTGGGGAAAAAGCACGAAATGTCAACTTTAATCTCGAATTTTCCAGTTTAATCACGTAGTTTATTTTATCATTTAGTAGAACATTATAAACTTCATCTTAAAATCGTTTAATTAACCAGTTTCTCAAAATTACATCGTAATTAAAGTAGCACGTTAAATGCTTTGTTTTGTATTTGATTTTCTATGTGCTCTATGTGTGTGAATCACTACTTGTTTCCTAAACCGGCTCTCTTCCTCCAACTGGACACAGAATCCATTACATTCGTGATATTACAGCTCTCTGAATAACTAAAATACTGAGATGTATCATGATGTCATTTTCATGATGATAGGAGTTAAAGCACGTTATTAAACATGTTTCACTTTGATGAAATAATTTATTGCAGCAGTACTCAGGGGCGGCTCTAAGCTTGTGGTGGCACTGGGCAGAGGAAGAATCGGTTGCTGGCTCCTTAAGCCGCCAATGTCAGTAAAGTGTCTTATGCACGGTGGATGGCCACGTATGTTGCAGACACTAGCCGCCTCGTGCTCATGACACAAGCATTTAACTTTTGCCGAAATTTGTCGCTGCGTTTTTAGCTGTGTTGTTATTTTATCTTTCTGTTTTATATTCAATATATATTGGCGTAGCCGTCACTGCAGTCAGTGCTTTTCTTTCCCCAAGTAACCAATCGCCATACAATCAGCTCTGTAATAGACGTTAAGCCATCTGTAAGCTTGGCGCCGATTCTTCAAAACGTTTAAAGAACATTGAAATATCTTCATAGTACATGTTTAATTATTCTATCCTTAAAGACACTCCCAGTGAAGAATATAGATTATTTAAATGAAGTTAAAGTTTTATCTGTATAATTTAACAAACATATTTTGCTGCATTTCACCTTAAAAATAATATCGTCATCATATGTAAATACGCGCTTTATAAAGTGGCTCAGGTTGTGCGATATTATAACTGTAGTGCAAGTTTACAGTGGGGTGATTGTACTTATAAGTACAAACAGTTCTACAAGGAGCACTTGATTGGCTGCATTTAAAGTTCTTGGGATTAAACTGTTTTGAACCGCGAGGTACGTACAGGAAAGGCTTTGAAACGTTTTGCGTGGCAGAGACAGCATGTGCTTAATGCCGTATACCGATAATTCTCTTTCCGATCAGCTGCTGCTGTGATTCACACTCACATACAGTGATATAAATACTCCGAGTGGTGCAGTGAGAGAAATATGGAAAAAGATGATCCGCTGTGGCAACTCCTAACGGGAGGAGCTGAAAGAAGAAGAAGAAGAAGAAGAAGTGAGAGTAACAACGCTAAAGCAGTTATGGCATTTGGAATACTATGGCTGTTCCCTGGACCATTATATTGTTACGAGTTAATTACAATCAGATGCATTACACTAATAAACAATATGCGGTTAGTTTCTGTGTATTTATAAAGCCGCGTCATGAAAATGAGTAACCACACAAGAACAGTAGCACTGCTTTGACGCTGGGTGCCGCCAGTTTGCAAAACCGAGCGGAGAACTTGCGTACGACAAGACATGAGGTACCGTGGAAATATGTGTGGCTTTACGCCAAGTGTAGGTTTTATACATCGCGATTTGAACATGGAAAAGTTCTTACGCAACATTTCTGTGGTGCGCACCGTTTATACATGAGGCCCCTGGAGTGCCCAGAAGTACAAGGTGTTCAGTGCTCAAAGACATGGCCAAGGTAAGGAGGGCTGAAACCCAACCACCACTGAACAAGAAACATAAGTTGAAACGTCAAAAC
The DNA here is from genome assembly GCF_016835505.1 of Polypterus senegalus. NCBI lineage: Eukaryota > Metazoa > Chordata > Cladistia > Polypteriformes > Polypteridae > Polypterus > Polypterus senegalus. Next base: position 89,077,499 of record NC_053159.1, read on the forward strand.
TGGGCCAAGAAATATCTGAAGACAGATTTTTTTTCAAAGGTTTTATGGACCGATGAGATGAGAGTGACTCTTGATGGACCAGATGGATGGACCTGTGGATCAGTAATGGGCACAGAGCTCCACTCCAACGTGGAGGTGGGGTACTGGTATGAGCTGGTATTTTTAGATGAGCTAGTTGGACCTTTTTGCATTGAAGATGAACTCAAAATCAACTCCCAAACCTACTGCCAGTTTTTCGAAGACACTTTCTTCAAACAGTGATACAGGAAAAAGACCATGATTTTTATGCAGGCCAATGCTCCATCACTTGCATCGAAGTTCTCCACTGAGTGGCCAGCCAGTAAAGGCCTTAAAGATGAAGGAATAATGACATGGCCCCCTTTCCTCATCTGACCTAAACCCTATCGAGAACTTGTGGGCACTTCTTAAACGCTAGATTTACGGGGGAGAAAAACAATACACCTCTCTGAAGATTGTCTGGGAGGCTGTAGTCACTGCTCCACAAAAAGCTGATCGTCAACAGATCAAGAAACTGACAGACTCCATGAATGGAAAGGCTTATGACTGTTATTGGAAAGAAGGGTGGCTATATTGGTCATTGATTGATTGATTTATTTTTTTTGAAATGTCAGAGATGTTTATTTGTAAATTTTGAGGTGTTTGTTTATTATTCTCACTATAACAGATGAAAATAAACAAGTGAGATGGGAAAATTTTCATTTTCCTTTAGTTGCATAATAAATCTGCACACTAATAGTTGCCTAATAATTGTGCGCACATACGTATTCCCCTGATGATGTTCACACTCACATTTCCGTTGTGAAACATTCAGGTTTCAGGTTTATTAACATTTTGGATTGACTGATAGCACTGTGTTTGTTCCATATTAAAATTAATCCTCAAAAATACAACTTGCCTAATAATTGTGCACACAGTGTATATACATTATATATATATATAATACACACTAGGGACACATATATACACAGAGGTGAGTAGAGTACCCAAAAATTGTACTCAATTAAGAGTAGCATTACTTTAAAATAATATTACTCAAGTAGAAGTAAAAAGTAGTCATCCAACAAATTACTCAAGTAAGAGTAAAAAAGTATTTGGTGAAAAGACTACTCAAGTACTGAGTAACTGTTTGATCATAATAAATTATTTATTTTTTAGAAATGTTGTAATAAGACAGACAAAAATATAATATAATGTGCAAATTCTGCTATTTCCAAATAATAAAATAAAAAATGAGTAAAAATAAATAACATCTTTACAAAATAAAGATGCACAAATCACACAAAGTTCCAAATCTCAGTTTTTTATAACAAAGCTTTTGAAACCAATACCTACAGTAGGTAACATGTATGTTTGAACAGTGCAAACTACTTACAGTGACAAGATATACTGTACACTGAAAGTATAATACTGCATATGCACTTGCCCTCCAAATAGCACAGCTGATAGAAAATAATATTAGAACAAGGCAGCTTGTGTACGTACAAGAAGTCTCACTTTACCTTGACTGTCTGTGTCTGTGCATGTTTGTTTAAAACATGCTTGTTCTTCACTCAGTGAAGTCATGATTAAGCTTCAGCAGGAGTTGGCTCTCATTTTTCATGTATTCTTTCTTTCCCTGTCCGCTGTTTGTGAGGAGTTTGTACTGCTATGGCGCCACAGTTTGTGTGTGGTCATGTGACTGCATGGCTACGTCTGATTTGTGAAATGGAGCCATGTGATTATTGTTGCTACGTCTGATTGGTAAAACAGTCATGCAGTAAATCCACTGGCGGCTCCTCTCTGGCAAAAATACAGCGTATCTAATGGAAAAAAAGTAACGAGTCGAGTGTTTCCCAATGTAGCAGAGTCAGAGTAGCATTTCTTCTTCACAAATGTATTCAAGTAAAAGTAAAAAGTATGGTGCAGTAAAACTACTCTTAGAAGTACAATTTTTTAAAAAAGTTACTCAAGTAAATGTAACAGTAAATGTAACTCGTTACTACCCACCTCTGTATATATATGTTGTAATGACCCTGCTGTATATGGTCCAGGGGAGCAGCCATGGACTCCTCAGTACCTCCCTGGACGCTTGGTGGCAGCCTCCCTGGTTGATGATGCCTCAGTTTCCCGCAGGGTTTCATGGGAGATGGAGTTCTCCCCAACCCTGTGGGGACCTGGGATGGCTGCCAGGGGGCGAGGCAGAGATTGTTAAGCCCAGCTGGTTTAATCATCTACCCCACCCGGGAGTGCGATTAGAAACAGGTGAGCAAGCACCAGGAGCACTCCCGGGACGGCCATAAAAGGAGCCAGCAACCACCACGCAGGGCCAGAATCGAGAGGAATAAGATGAGGTTGCCTGAGAGGAGTGGTGGTGCCTGCGGAAGGATTGCTGTGTTAAAAGTAAGGTGCTTTGGGACTGTGTTACAAAAGTAAGGTGCTGTGTTGGGCCTGTGGGACACAGGGAAGACGTGCCCCACAGCTAAAGGGAAAATAAAAAGATTTCTGTTCCATTTACACGTGCCTCAGTGTGAATCTGTGCTGGGTCGGGCGCTTATATAGCGCCTTATTCACAATGTGTATATCTATACTAATAAAAGGCAAAGCCCTCACTGACTGACTGACTGACTGACTGACTCACTCACTCACTCACTCACTCACTCACTCATCACTAATTCTCCAACTTCCCGTGTAGGTGGAAGGCTGAAATTTGGCAGGCTCATTCCTTACAGCTTACTTACAAAAGTTTTCAGGTTTCTTTTTGAAATTCTACGCGTAACGGTCATAACTGGAACCTACTTTCGTTCATATATACGTCCATAGCCTGCAACTCGGTCGCCGTGTGAGGCGGAGTTGTGTCCCGCATCATCACACCTCCCACGTAATTGAGTGCCTGCCCATATAAGGTAAATATTCACGGGTGAAGGACTGTGCTTAGCATATTCATAAGTGCAACTACTGCGGAAACCCTCTGACGCTGAACAAGCCTTTGTACACATATCAATAGGAAAGCAAGGTGTAAAGCTTAAGTTTAAATTTTGTTCATAGACACGCTGCCATTAAATATTCACAGGCAAATCCACAACTTAACACCGGGAATGCCTATTAAACATTTTAGATTCACGAGTACCGATTTGGGTAGTGATCACTTCGATGAATGAAACCTGTTCAAAAAGCGCATTATACAATTGAGAAGGCAGCAAAAGAATATGAAGCGAGTGACGCATACAAGCATATTCACAAGTGCAGCTACTGCGGAAACAAAGCACAGTGTAAACCTTAAGTTTAAATTAAGTTCATAGACACGCTGCCGCTGGCATTTGTCAAGCCTATTATTGAATACGATATTCGCGAGATACAAGTTTAATGAGAAGACGCAGGGTATAAACGAGACTTTTGATCACTTTGTAAGGGAGTTAAAATTGCTGTAATGGAGTTAAAATTGCTGGTGAAAGACTGTACTTATGCAAACAAATAGGAAAGCAAGGTGTAAAGTTAAAGTTTAAATTAAGTTCATAGACACGCTGCTGCTGGCGTTTGTTATGCCTGAGACGAATATGATATTCGCAAGATACAAGTTTATACAGGGTATAAACAAGACTTTTGATCACTTTCTAACAGAGTTAAAATTGCTGGTGAAGGGCTATGCTTATGCAGACGAAGATGAGATGGTCAGGGATAGAATAATGTTTGGCACAAACTCAGCAAAAGTGCGAGAGAAACTTTTAAGTGCCGAGTCTGAGTTAAAATTAAATAAAGCCGTGGACATCGCAAGATCGCACAAGATATTCACAAGATACAAGTTTAATGAGAAGACGCAGGGTATAAAGCCTCGATGCTAAAGACCTGGCGAAGTCATGGAGAACATGGAAGGACGAGTTCAGATTATACACAGAACTTGCAAAGCCGGAGGCAGAGGAAAACACTAAGGTCAGATTATTCCGTTATCTTATTGGACAGAGCGGCAGAGAATTGTGTCAGGCGCTGACCGTTGATGTAAGACCTGATGAGTTAACCATGAGCTTGATGATACGTAAATTTGATGAACATTACAAATCCGAAAGTAAACGAAACTCTAGTGTTAGCAGGCACATGCGATTTTGATTAAAAGTTCCCTTATACGTGACCGAATTGTGTGCAGAACCAGTGATGCAAGTTTGCAAGAAAGATTATTGAGAGAAGACAAACTGACTTTAGAGAGGTGCATACAAATATGCAGAACTGTCGAAGGAGAACAGCAGAACAGTCACACGGGCTTCCCTATTCTATACTTCTCCCAGTGCGTCTCTCTAAACCTTCCGTGTGGGAACATTATCATAAGGCTTAACAATCTTATTGTTACACCTTCTACATGCACCCAACCGTCCTTATTACAGAGTCTTCCTTGCTTTATCGCTGGCTGCTTCTTTCCATTCACCTTCCTAGCTCTCTATTTAAACAGTTTTCCTTCTCACTTTTCTGCTCCTTCGCTGTCTTCTCCCTTTTCATTCAAAATACGCTCCTCCTTGCCTTTTTACAGTCAGTTCCCCTTACGTCACACCATGGTACGTTTAGCACAAGTTAATACCGGGAATGCCTGTTAAACATCTTACATTCACGAGTAGCGATTTGGACAGTGAACACTTCGATGAATGAAACCTGTTATCTTTACAACGGTTGACAAACACAGAATGTAACTTCAAAACAACACGTCCTCCAAATACGAACCTGATTGAAAGAAATAATGATAATCAAATCCTTGATGACAGCAACACTCATAACAGTGACAAGACAATTACATTGACAATCAGGTTATGTTATTTTTAAAATGTTTCCTTTTCTTTTTCATAACTTAATTAACACACTACTTCTCCGCTGTGAAGCGCTTGTATTTTGTTAGTATATATATATATATATATCTATACTAATAAAAGGCAAAGCCCTCACTCACTCACTCACTCACTCACTCACTCACTGACTCACTCACTCACTCACTCACTCACTCACTGACTCATCACTAATTCTCCAACTTCCCGTGTGGGTGGAAGGCTGAAATTTGGCAGGTTGATTCCTTACAGCTTCCTTACAAAAGTTGGACAGGTTTTATATCGAAATTCTACGCGTAATGGTCATAACTGGAAGCAGTTTTCTCCATTTACTGTAATGGAGATGAGCTTCAACGCCGTGGGGCGGAGTTTCGTGTGACATCATCACGCCTCCACGTAATCACGCAGTACATAGAAAACCAGGAAGACCTCAAAAAGCGCTCAAGAAAACATGCATTATATAATTGAGAAGGCAGCGAAACAATAAGAAGCGAGTTCTGCTACTTCGGAAACGAAGCACGATGTAAACCTACACTTTAAATTAAGTTCATAGACAGGCTGCCGCTGGCGTTTGTAATTTAGTGCCTGCCCATATAAGGCCATCCGTCAGCGGCAATCCAATAGCAAACTGCCACGGGTAAATATTCACGGGTGAAGGACTGTGCTTATGGAGAGGAAGATGAGATGGTCAGGGTGGTGTTTGACACAAACTCAGCGAAACTGCCAGAGAAAGTTTTAAGTGCCAGGACTAAGGTAACATTAAATAAAGCTATGGACATAGCACGAGATGGCACCAGCACAGCTGGGAACCTTCGATGCAAGTACACCGAGTGGCTCACGTGAACTGATGCAGTGCACAGATAAAAAGCAACAGTTCCAAAGAACGCTGAACAAAACCGAATTACACAATTGAAAAGGCAGCAAAAAATATGAAGCGTCTGATAAGCATATTCATAAATGCAGCTACTGTGGAAACAAAGCACACGGTGGAAAAAGTCAATGTCCGCTAAAGGAAGACAGCGTAAAAAAAAAACCCGTGCATGCAGTTTGTCACATCACAGATAAAAGGAAGACGAGCTGTTTATTGATGCAGTAAGGAACTAATCGATGAATGAAACCTCTTATCTTTACAACGATTGACAAACACGGAATGTAACTTGAACACATCGTACAAATACGAGCCTGATTGAAAGAAATAATGATAATCAAATCCTTGATGACAGCAACATTCAATAACACTCACAAAACAATTACTGTATATTGACAATCATGTTACGTAATTTTTAAAATGTTCCCTTTTCTTTTTCATAACTTCTACTTCTCCACTGCGATACGGGTATATATATAAATGTGTATCTATAGCCAGATCTACAATACATACTTTAGCATAGACAAGCGGTGGCACAATTGTAGAGTCTTAGCCTCTAACGCCGACATTCGAGGTTCGATTCGAGAGGGATGTACTGACTATGTACGCGCTACCTGATTCATTTTACCTTCCCATCTCCTTGGTTTGGGACGTATGAAAAAATATTAGGTTAACGCAGAATCATGTTACGTTATTTTTAAAATTTTCCCTTTCTTAGCACAAGCACAGTTGAGAAGCTTCGATGCATGTACTCCATAACGCGTTAAAAAATAACGCATTTAATCACACTTTCAATTCCAAGCAAACGGGAACTTTTGTCAATGCATGATTTCCTGGTACATCCATTACACTGATGCACACATCACAGCTACAAAAATGTTAGAGTCGGAATAAAGGCGTTCTTACGACTGATCATTTCGACTACCCGAGCGAAGCCTTGATAAAAGCATGGTTTTGTGCACACTGAAAAGCAAGCAAAATTAGATGCATTACAGAAAGAGGACTTTGTGGCTCTTACTGGGGATCATTGGACTTCCGTGACCGTTAGTAATTCTAAATACATCTAATTACAAAATGTTCAATGATCACACTGTTTTAGCCTAATGTACAAAATAATTTTGGCTAATGTTACTCAGAGTTTAAAGAGTAAGCTGGTCAAATTACCTTTTATGTTTCTGACTTATTTTTTTAAGAAGAAAAACTGCACTTTATGGTGAAATTTTGGTTATTATTATTTAAAGACAATACTATTCTGAAAATGTACTTAAAGTACTTAAACTACCACTTTATTTTTAAGTCTGCCCAATTTTAACCAGGGATGATATTTTTCTTTCTGTTTTGAATTCAAATGCAGTTTAAAAGCTTTTTTTTCAGAAATTAAAACAGCTTCAGTTTACAATATTCATGTCCATGTCTATTATTTGATTCTGTAAGCCCACTAAAACCGTTTTAAATAAAAAAAAAAAAACATTTGCGATTTGGGGCAAATTTACGTGTGCGATTACATACGATTAATCAAGATTAATTCTTACACAGCCTCTAATTAATTGGATTAATTTTTTTAATCGAGTCCCACCCCTAATATATATATATGTAGATATATATATGTAGATTTGTATATGTTGTATATACAGTATGTATATATGTGTGTGTGTATATATACAGTATGTGTATATATATGTATATGTATATATATGTATGTGTGTATATGTATATATATAACTGTATATATGTATGTGTATAGATGTGTGTGTATATATATATATATATATATATATATATATATGCCAGCAACACTCATGACAATGACAAAACAATTACATTGTCAATCATGTTACGTTATTATTAAAATGTTTCCTTTTCTTTTTACTTCTCTGCTGCCAATGCAGCTATTTTGCTATATATATATATATATATATATATATATAAATAGATAGATATGACAACAACACTCATATCAATGACAAAACAATTACATTAACAATCATCTTACGTTATTTTTAAAATGTTTGCTTTTCTTTTTCATAACTTCTTTAACACACTACTTCTCCGCTGCGAAGCGCGGGTATTCTGCTAGTATATATATATACAGTATATACGTTGTCACACATGTGCGATTAAAAGGCCATCAAAGAGCCTAAAGGTGAGTGAAATATCGCGAGATAAAGGGTTGTCACGTAGTACTTACCTGAACGTCTTTTCATCAACAGAAATCAAGAAGAAAAATAATTCCCGCAACTTCCTGGTTCCAAAATGGCCACGATGACGTCACTTCCGGCCAACCTTGATGACATCACTTCCGGCTCCCACAAATCACCTCAATTCCGACCCATCATGATGACGTTGTTTCCGGTTCCTGCTGCAGCGTCACACCATGCCATCCATTTCCTGTCATATGATCTCCTTCTGTTATATAACTGCCATTTTGTTCCCAGTAAAATCATTCATTTTACTTTAAGACTTTGAATCGCTTCTTTTTTCTTATTGTCTGGATAACAATATATGGGGACGGTCCCCAAAACTTTGTTTTTGTCTTTGTGATGAATTATTTATGCAAAAAACTACCACAATTGGAGTAGTCGGCAGAATTTTGTTTAAAAAATGTCAGAGGAATAGGACCTGAACACCGTTTTAAATACCATCATAATCGATCTACAAACCCTGAAGATTCAAATGGGAGAAATGAGGAACACAATTAGTAGAAGCGGAGGCTCATGCTGCAACTGGAGTACGGACGGAGGTCACTCTGTCACAACCCATTGCGCTAACAATTCTGACTGAATCAGACGAAATCGAAATATATTTTTTGATCTGGAAGTGGAGCGCATGGCCGAGGTCAGAGTGGGTGTACCAACTGGCTCCCTACCTGAAGGGAATGGCGCAGAGAGCCTATTATGATTTAATTGAAGAGCAGGCTGCTGATTATGACGCTCTTAAGTTAGAAGTATTCAAGCGCTACGGCTTATCTCCAGAGCAGCAGGCGAGAGAATGGAGGGAGTGGCAGTTCGACCCAGAGAGGCCACTGAAAACCCAGGGCTTTGAAGCCTGGGGAAAAGTCTGTCCATGGCCACAGCCCAACATCAATAGATCTCACAAAATGGCCCAGCTTCTAGCATGTGAGACCTTTGTACATGCCCTCCCTAAACATATTGCCCAGCAAGTCTGAAAGCATAATTTCAATAATATGATTACTTTAATCAAGATCGCAGAGCGCCATTGGGCGGCTTGCAAATCAGGGTGATCAGAACGGTTCTCTCGCCGAACCCAACAGGTACATGGGGCAGCTCCTGAGGCCCCCCGACAAGCTCCCGAACCTGCCATTCATAGACCAGCTAATCTTCCACGCTGTTACAAGTGTGGGGAGATTGGATATCTATCCCCAAACTGTTCCTACGAGCCCATCGATTGCTCGTTGGTGAAGGGAGAAAGGTATTGTGCCACAATGAATAACCCTTTGTCTCTTCCTTATACAGGTGCAGTTATTATAAAATGTCAGAAAGGTAAGGGCAATGTTTGATTCTGAGAGTAACATTTCCATTGTTGCTGCCTGTTTCGTTTTACCGCAACAGTGGACTAAAATAAAAACTAGTCTTAAATGTATTCATGGGAATATCCAGTATTATAAGTCAGCCAGATGTGTAGTGGCAATAAATCATAACCTGACGAGCATGACCATGGCTGTATTACCGGATCCCCCTTTTCCAGTCATACTTGGTAGAGATTCGAATAAAATTACCAGCGGTAAAGACGCAACTGTACAAAGAAATATTTAGGCTTAGTCATGGAAAATACTGCTCTGACTGCCTCCATGCCATGTCCCACAGTAGCACGCACTGATACAAGTACCCAATGCGAAGAAATCAATGTCCCATCGTCCTCTGTGGGAGCTAGTACAGTTAACATGGAGGACTTGGAGGCAGAATCCCCTACCCTTGAGGTTGCACAGGACCCAATTCAAAACTTCACAATTCCTTTTAACAGCTTCATCCTTTAAAAGAGAACAGTGGAACGATGATTCCTTAAAATTAGCTAGTAATGCTGTAGTGTCCACCGAGGGTTATGCAACTCTGGATCCCATGCCATCGATGTCGTTCTTTGTAATTAATAATGAATTATTATATAGAGTGACAGAACACGGGGGTGAAGTGCGAGCATTATTGTTAATTCCACGCAGTTTTCAGCGACAAGTGTGTGAGTTGGCACATGGTCACCTTCTAGGAGCCCATTTAGGATCCAATAAAACTTTAGAGACAATAAAACTCTGATTTTATTGGCCTGGATTAAATGACGAGGTCCAGCAATTTTGCTCTTCCTGTCCGGAGTGTCAACTTCGCCAGATTCCAAGACAGACTCGAGCTCCTCTTGTTCCCCTTCCCCTTATTAATATTCCATTTGAACGAGTTGGGATCGATCTCGTAGGACCCCTAGAACCCTCGTTAAAAGGATTTAAATATATTTTAGTGTTAGTTGATTATGCCACTCGCTTTCCAAAAGCTGTTCCGTTGCGCTCAGCTAATACAAAAAACATCACACGGGAATTAATAGGGATATTCGCTTGTGTTGGAATCCCCAAAGAGGTTTTAACAGACCAAGGGACTCCTTTCACTTCGGAGACATTAAGGGAGGTAGCCATATTACTCCGTATAAAACACCTGAAAATGACGGTCTATCATCCCCAAACTGATGGGTTGGTAGAACGTTTAATCAAACTTTGAAACAGATGTTACGTAAGGTAGTTAACGAGGATGGAAGAAACTGGGATCAGTTGCTTCCTCTCGTTTTGTTTGCGTACCGGGAAGTCCTGCAGACCTCTACAGGTTTCTCTCCTTTTAAACTGTTGTATGGAAGACAACCCAGAGGGCTTTTGGATATGTTAAAAGAAGGATGGGAAGAGGAGGTCCTCCCAACTTCAATTATTCTTGAATATATTGCGCAATTACGCGATAGACTAAAGAAAATTAGACCCATTTTAAAAGACAATTTGGAAAAAGCATAAGCAGCGCAGTCCCGTAATTATAATAGAAACACCACCATTCGGGAGTTCGTCCTGGGTGATCATGTAATGGTGCTCGTCCCAACTTCCCATTCAAAATTGTTAGCACATTAGCAAGGCCCCTATGAAATAAAGGTAAGAAAAGGACTCGTGGATTATTTGGTTAAACAACCTAATCGTCAACCGAGTGATCAAGTATATCACATTAATCTGCTGAAACCGTGGAAGGACAGGGATCTCGATCCCTCCTCCGGTCTTTTCACGACATGTGCCCACCTTAATTTTGGTCCCGATTTGACATCTGAACAATGACAAGATCACGAACGGGCAATCTTGTCTGTCCCTAAAGTTGTGGATGAGACACCTGGACGTATTGTGTTGATTGTTCATGACATTATTACTGACCCTGGGGTGATTGTCAGAGAGAGACTTTACAGGCTCCCAGAGGCAAAGAAAGCGGAAGTGGAGTTGTTAATTAGACGAATGCTGGAACTAGGGGTTATTGAAGAAAGCTATAGCCCTTGGTCTAGTCTAATTGTCTTAGTTTCTAAACCTGATGGGTCATGGAGGTTTTGCAACAACTTCCGACGACTTTATCAGGTCTCTAAATTCGATGCGTATCCCAGGCCGTGAGTGGATGATTTACTTGATCGGTTAGGGAACGCTTGATTCCTAACTACTCTTGACATGACTAAAGGGTATTGGCAAGTTCCCTTAACGGACTCCACTAAAGAGAAAGCCGCTTTTAGTACACCCAGTGGGCATTGACAATACAGGGTCCTTCCTTTTGGTTTGCACGCGGCGCCAGCTACTTTTCAACGTCTGGTAGACACACTGCTACGGCCCCACATTTCCTATAGTGCCGCCTACTTAGATGATGGAGTCATTTATTCTGGCACATGGAAGGATCATGTATGGCAGGTTAAAGCAGTACTCTCCACACTAGCATCAGCAGGGCTTCATATTAATCTGAAGAAATGTTTCTTTGGATTGAAAGAAGCCAAATATTTAGGCTAAGTAGTGGGTGGGGGTGTTTTTAAACCACAATATAATAAAGTTGATGGCATCATGAATTGGCCCCCTCCGATAAATAAGCGGCAGGTACAGGCATTTTTAGGGTTGGCGGGTTACTATCGCCGTTTTGTACCGCATTTCTCTGAAATTGTTTTGCCCTTATCTAATTTAACAAAGAAAAAAGCACCTTTAAAAGTGGTATGGGATGATTTGGTTGATAAAGCATTCTGTGACCTAAAGTTGGCCCTTACATCAGCATCTGTGTTGAAATCCCCTGATTTTTCTGTTCCTTTTATTCTCCAGACCAACACATTGGCCACAGGATTGGGTGCCGTGCTGAGCCAGTGCGTCAACGGTGCTGAACACCCCGTTATGTACCTTAGGCGGAAATTGTTGGAACGTGAGACCAAGTATGCTGCGGTGGAGCGAGAAGCCTTGGCGATCAAATGGGCTATCACGTCTTTAAGGTACTACCTATTGGGATGCAAGTTTATTCTGGTGACGGATCACACCGCTTTACAGTGGATGTCCCTTCATCGTGAGTCTAAGATCTAAGCATCACTAGGTGGTTCTTAGATCTGCAACCCTATCGTTTTAGTGTCATTTATCGTAGGGGTTCCTTGCAGGACAACGCAGATGCTCTCTCTCATGTCAAAGACCTCTCGGTGCAGGTCACCCGACCTGAGGGGTCTGGGCTGAGGGGGGAGTCATGTCACACATGTGCGATTAGGAGGCAGTCAAAGAGCCTAAAGGTGAGTGAAATATCGCGAGATAAGGGGTTGTCACGTGGTACTTACCTGAACTGCTTTTCATCGACAGAAATCAAAAAGAAAAATAATTCCTGCAACTTCCGGGTTCCAAAATAACCGCGATGACGTCACTTCTGGCCAACCTTGATGGTGTCACTTCCAGCTCCCACAAATCACCTCACTTCATGATGACGTTGTTTCCTGTTCCTGCTGCATCGTCACACCATGCCAACCATTTCCTGTCATATGATCTCCTTCTGTTATATAACCACCATTTTGTTCCCAGTAAAATCATTTATTGTACTTTAAGACTTTAAATCGCTTCTTTTTTCTTATTGTATATATACTGTATATATAGTAAGAGAGAGAGAGAGAGCGAGAGAGAGGGGGGATGAGGGTCAATAACAAATAACTTAAAAAATGAAAAATATGGCATTTTGTAAAATGGAATCAATATTTTTAAAACCAAAAGGCTTCCATATTGATAAATTAACAGACTAGGTTAAATAATGTTAATAAAGATAAGAAAAAGAACATTTATGAATACTGTAACCTAATAATGAACTCCATTCTCACTAAATGTGATTTTTTTTCCCCTGAAAAGAATAGCAACATAATTTCAATCAGCCTTTGTAAACCAAATTCTATCAGAGTAATGCAGCTTCTTTAAAACAGAGAAGAAAAAAATGTGTTACAGTACATGAATACACTCTTTAGTATTTGATACAATGTTCTGTACATTTAAATGTCTGGATGAAACATTAGGATTCATTCAAGTTTAACTGCTGTTTTGTAAAAGTAAGCACGGTGTTGGGTTGGGTAAATTCAGTTATCTGACTATATGCAAACACAGCTCTCCTTGGCAGCTTACATACACTGGGGAACTGACATACACAAATTTGCCAATCACTCTAGAAGATGTGCTAGCTGAAGCAGAAAAAAAGACATTACTATCTTAAGGACAGGGATTTTGTGTCCCCCTAAAAGTCTTTGCCTTTATAGTTTTAGATGGTAATGCTGTACTTTTATTGAAAATCTACAGCAGAGAGGGCCTTTAGGTATATATAAGTTAAAAGTAGCAAATTACTTTTAAATCCAGAGGTTATAATAATAATTAAAATAATAATAATAATATATTTTATTTATATAGTTCCTTTCCATACTGATGATTTTTATAAACTTTTATATTTATGTGTAAATCAGCATTCACATTTTTTTTCATTACTAGGTAAGGTACATAGTATAAAGGATGATTATATTGCTGTTTAACACTAGAATTACCAGAGCCTACGAAAAAACTCGTAATTCCGTCCCACCTTAAATCGCTTCTTAAATCCCTTCACACCTCTCCGCCAGCGTCTTTTGTCCTCTAAATGTGCTGATAAAGAGAAGCTAGGAGCAGCCGGCTATTCCATCCCCCCACAAATTTAGAACGTGCACGAACTTCTCTCAGCTCATGCCTAGATTGAGTATCTGGGAGTGAAGTGGAGTTTTAGAGTGGAAATAAAGAGTGGCTATTTGGAACACACGCATTTCATGTCTGTTCCGTTTCTACAGTAATCTGTGTAAACACATTGTTAAAACAGAAACGTTTTTTATATTCTACTAGTAGATGACAAATGTAAACTATATAATGTATGAAGTCTGAAGTCCAAATATCAAAGAAACATTTTCACAAAAGATACAAATATAACACAACAATTGCGCTTTTATTCAAAAATATAACTGCAGAAACAAAAAGCCGCCTTAACATTAGACATTGACACCCTTTTATTGTAACTGCCTCCGTGGTGCAATAGAATCAGTTCCCGCCTGGGAATCAAAAGGTTGCGAGTTTGATCCTGCACCAGTCCGTTTTGAGAAGTAAACTGCTCTTAGTCTTACTATTTTTGAGTAAAAGCATACATTTGATTTCAGTCTGTAACAGCCGGTGCAATTTATTTAACATGCGATGTTAATAACCATAAAGAATCAAACTAAATTTTGTAAATAGTAAGTAAGTAAAAGTTATATTTACTTTCAGAAGCTGCCTTAAAGACATATTCTTAAGGTGTACATGCAATTGTTTAAAGAATGAGCCACTGAATGGTGCACAGTGGAAAAGAAAGAAAATTGAATGGCCGATAAAACGACCATAAAGATCCTATAGTGGCCAGAGACAGAAAAGCTCCATCTTGGGATTTTTCATTCCCAGAAGGTTATTTAAACCTCATGTACAAAAATGAAACCATACCCACTGGGGTAGGATGCTCAAATTGAGGTTAAATATTTTTGTCTCATGTGTTACATTAGTTCTTTTAATAATTGAACATTTATTCAGACCACAGATATACAGTCAACCCTCGTTTATCGCGGTTAATCCGTTCCAGACTCTGCTGCAATAAATGAATTCTTTATTTATAAATCGAATATTTTCGCAGTTAAAGCATAGAAAACCTGTTTATGACGTTCTAAATAAGTTTTTTAACAGTATTAGAGCCCTCTAGACATGAAATAACACCCTTTAGTCAAATGTTTAAAGTGTGCTCCATGACAAGACAGAGATGACAGTTCTGTTTCATAATTAAAAGAATGCAAACATATCTTCCTCTTCAAAGTGTGCGTCAGGAGCAGAGAATGAGAGAGAGAAAGAGAGAGCGACAAAAGCAAACAATCAAAAATCAATAGGGCTTTTTGGGCTTTTAAGTTTGCGAGGCACTGCCGGACAAAGCAGCTACAAGGAAGGCAGCAATGTGAAGGTATTCTTTCAGCATTTTTTGGAGGAGCGTCTGTATCCTCTAAGCAAACAGCCTCTGTTCAAACAGCCCCTCTGCTCACACCCCCTCCGTCAGGAGTAGAGAATGTCAGAGAGAGAGAGAGGCAGAGAAAAGCAAACAATCAAAAATCAATATGTGCTGTTTGGGCTATCAAGTATGCGAAGCGCCGCACGGGAAGCATATCGTATGTCATTGAGGACTTTTATTTAATATGTAATACGTGCTCTGATTGGGTAGCTTCTTAGCCATCCGCCAATAGTGTCCCTTGTATGAAATCTACTGGGCAAAGCAACTGAGGAAGCATGTACCATAAATTAAAAGACCCATTGTCCGCAGAAATCCGCGAACCAGCAAAAAATCTGTGATATATATTTAGATATGCTTACATTTAAAACCCATGATAGAGTGAAGCCGCGAAAGTTGAAGCGCAATACAGTGAGGGATTACTGTACTTCTTATAAATCTTTACAGTGATTCTAAATGTTATCCTTTTATTACATTTATCTGCATATGCAATTTTTTGTTAATAGACTGATAGACTTGTAGTTTCACTGTTGTTCTGTTGTGATGGTAAGAATTTGCTTAGTCAATTAATAATATTAAATGTTAAGTTAAAAACAATACAAAATTCACTCTCTAAGCATATAACTGCATGTCAGTACAAATTAAGTGGTAACAGTACTAAGATGCTTTTTCAGAGTTAGTCATTTGATATCAAAGTGTTTCAGCCATGAGCTAAAACACCTTTATTTTAAATTGCCATCATACACTTAACTTCAAGGCAATGTGAAATGGTAAAAAAAGGTTTCTGGTTTGTAAATGTAAGAAAGATCTTTTTAATACAAAATCAGGTGGCTGCAGTTTTTTGAACTGGTAACTGATAAGGCAGAGGACTGAAAAACAGGAGTTGAAGGACAACATCTCTTCAGGAGTCACACGGGAGATGGAGATAATAGCACATTTAATGCTTCGCTGTCTCACTGCACATGGTGCTACACAGCCAAGGAAAACCATTAAAGACCAGCAAAACACAGGAAAGGTTCTGACCTGTAGTGACACCAGCAGAGCTTTGATTTACAAGTGTGCCATCAGTGGATTAAGCTAAGAAAGACTTTTAACAGTATTGCAGTAGAATGCAAAAGCAAATACACAAGCAGCTTTTGTGTGGGCTTACCGCCCTCTGGCTCATTAGTATTACTAAAAATATAAAGTGTTATTTATGTTTTAATCACAAACTAATAAGCAACAATTAAAACTTAAATAAAAGATATTGTCTTTGTAATGCAATGAACATTGTGTTAAAATAATCCTAATTTTTTAACAATAACAACCATCAAATAAGTTTTTCACTGGAATACACTAGAGCTTTTAAGGCAATACATTCTTCACACCAAATTTCTTTGTAGGCAGGGTCTATATTTTGTTAATGTATAACTTTTCTTCATGTTTGCATATAATAAACAAAGAAAGTGAAATGAACTGTAATTTATTTATTCTATTACTACATACAGTATACATGAATTATTGGTCAGTTTAAGCGGAAATTCCTTGCTACAAAAGAGGCATTGATGGGTACTGTTGTATGGCACAGTAGTCAGCATTTCTACCTCACAGCCTCAGGGGCACAAGTGCAGCCCTTGGTAAACTCAGTACTTGTGTGGAGTTTTCACTTTCTTTGTGTGTATGTGTGGGTTTTTTGGCTACTTCAAAGCTATTAGCCCATTACACTGATGTATTACTTAGGTTTTGTTCACGCCTTATTCATCATGCTTTTGAAGTTAGGTTTAGCTTTTTGCAGTATGGATGACTTTTATATAATATTAGGAATTGTCATGCTACTAAAGTGTCCAGCGCTACTAATCATGACTCCAGAAATGTACTTTTGATTCTTGGCCTAGTTATTATCTGTATGCAACATTCATGCTTTTGAATTTCACCATTGGTATTCTGTAGGTGCAGCTGTTTCTTTATTTATTTTATAAATGTGAACTGAGGCTCCCATATGGGCTGCTCTTGTATCTCTTCTAAGATACAATACAATACAATACAATTTATTTTTGTATAGCCCAAAATCACACAAGGAGTGCCGCAATGGGCTTTAACAGGCCCTGCCTCTTGACAGCCCCTCACCCTTGACTCTCTAAGAAGACAAGGAACAACTCCCAAAAAAAAATCCTTTGGGGAAAAAAATGGAAGAAACCTTGGGAAAGGCAGTTCAAAGAGAGACCCCTTTCCAGGTAGGTTGGGCGTGCAATGGGTGTCAAAAAGAAGGGGATCAATACAATACAATACACAGAGCAGAACAAATCCTCAATACAGTATAAAAATAAAAATTTTATAAATACGTAGCAGAATTTAACAATGGATGACATCACATAATATGATTTGGATATGTTTATAGTCCATCCATCAAGCTGCCTCCCCCATTTGGCCATTCCACAGCTGAAACAGTGCTAAGCCAGCCAATCCGATGAAAGGACCTCTCTTTCCCATGATTCCAGTGATCCTCCATCAGGGATGACTTTACCATAAACGGGCACAACAACTTGGCAGGTGAGCCATGGCACCAAGTGCCACATTTGAGTACTGAGAAGAGAAACAGAATAGGTAAGGGTTAGTATCAAATTATAACTATCATGTTACTTATGTTTTAGTGCTAATGCCTGACAACAGAGATGCAGTATGTACAGTAAATCAGCAGCTCTAGTCAGGATATGCTAAACTGAAGTAGTGAGTCATCAGCTGGGATTTAAAAGCTGAGACCAAAGGGGTATCTCTTATTGTAGCAGGCAGACCATTCCACAGTTTAGGGTCCCTGTAACTAAAAGCTCCAGACTGGAATTTCTCAAATAAATTGTAATGCGTAAGATGTGACTGAAGCTGATTGGCAACTACTTTTTCTAGTATTTTAGACAGAAAGGGTAAATTTGAAATAGGCCTATAATTATTAAGTATGTGTGGGTCTAGGTCTGACGTTTTAAGTAATGCTTTAATGACTGACACTTTTAGTGCTTCAGGTACTGTACCATGCAATAATGAACTACTGATAATGTTTAGAATAGGTGCTGCAAGAACATCCACTTTTTACTAGTTTTGTTGGCACTGGATCTAGGGAACAAGTTTCTAATTTTAGAAATTAAATTTAAGACTTCCTGTTCAGTTACAGAATTAAAATTACTAAAGTGCTGATTGCAATGTGAGGCAGGGTCAGCTAAGCTAGTATTTGGTTTGTACTGTGATGCAGAGATCTGGGATCTTATATTTTTAATTTTCTCATTGAAGAAGTCTGTACTGCTAATGCCTGTTGGTATTTTGCACTGTAGATCTGAATTCCCTTTTGTTAACC
The DNA here is from genome assembly GCF_016835505.1 of Polypterus senegalus. NCBI lineage: Eukaryota > Metazoa > Chordata > Cladistia > Polypteriformes > Polypteridae > Polypterus > Polypterus senegalus. Next base: position 89,096,027 of record NC_053159.1, read on the forward strand.
ACTTAACATGCACACGTACCGGTCCCGGTACATAACGACGATTGGACGACGTCACAATCATGTCACAACCATGTGTGCATGCCCCTCTGTCATGCACCTCGACATACTACACATCAAATGAAAATTCAGAGTCTCGTCTTTCCGATGATATAAACCATTTTGACACACAACAACCACAGCACTGACACTAAATCCTTTTTTACAGAGAAGTAAATACTTTTAAGAGCTGACTTTTCCTACCTTTGACTACCTTTGAAGGCTCTCTGCAAGTCAAACATCAATATTTCCGAGCAATATTGATCTCATTCTGTCCGTAAGGCTCCAGGGAATATCAGACGTAATTTGTTTCTGTCGGCAATAACCATGCTAAAGCATGTTACACGGAAGTGTTAGCTTCTGATTGACACCTAAGTTGGCCAATTACGAGGGATCTGGGGGGTGACTGGCACCTCGTATAGCCAACGAGTGTCACAGACAGTTGAACGATGACGCACAACTCCAAACCCTGGTAGAATCTACCAGTTTGATTGGACGCTGTGAGTGACACTCCAAACTTACAGCCAATGAGCAGCTGAGCAGGCCGATATGTAACTTGCCATACCAACTTGTAAACAAAACCGATCGGAGCTGCGCGAAGCTGGCATTTGTGCCAGTCTGCAGACTTGGTGCGTGGCTGTTTATTGTGATTTCACCTAGTTTTTTCACATTTTAAATATGGATAACCGTACAGATAAACGTAAATACACTCTTGATTAAATCGTAGACGCATGTACGCGGCGTCACAGTTTTCAATCGTACAATGGATATATCTGAGGCAGAGAGCGACATGTGACACGCCCTTGTGCTTTCTGCCTGCTAATGATTGCTACAATCAGTGGCACATGGAAAAACGCTGAGCTGTGTTGTAGCAGTTTGTAAAAAATGTATATAGTTTGTGTGCATTTTATTAAAAAAAAAGTAAAAAATAAAATATATATATTTTTTTGGCCCATAAGACTTGTTTTGACTATTTTTATATTGAAATGTGTATTTTTTATTGTTTTTAGTATGGAATATGAATTTCCATAACTAATAGAGTGACACTGTGTGTAGATATAGATTCCTTTAGGTGTAAGCTTTCAGTAGAGCCCTCATTGATATATGTGGGTTGAAGCATTCAAAAGTTATTGCACTTTTTCCATACGTTCCAAAATGTGGATAATGGATAAACCATAGGTCCCTCTAAAAAGCACCTGGACATGCCCACATAAAAACTGGTGTAAAAATGTCATTTTTACAGGTATTCTTTTCAAATTTGAAATGTGAGTAGTCAACAAGTTATTCTGTTGGTACATAGTGTGGTTCTGTCCCCACTTACCTACTGCAGCTATAGAGGCCTTTATTTTCACAAAAAAACTTAGGCGAGAACAAAAAAATTCATTTTTTCTGTGAGTTATAATGTGCATAACTTTTGATCAGTCACACCTACAGTGATTCTGACTACTAAGGGTGAAACTAGAGAATGTTACCTTTACAAAGAGACCAAACGTGTTTATACTCCAGATAGTTCAATAACAGCAATGATTCTAATTTGGAGAGGTCAAATTACAAGCGATTTAGCAAAAATGACCCCGCTTGATTAATTCAGCCACTGTTTCTGAAAAGTACCCAAGGATTTTTATTATTGCTATCTATTATTGTAGAATAGTATTCTAAGATCAATCCTGGTTTGAACAAAACAGGTTCAGAAAGTATGGATTGGTAATATAATGTTTACTGTAAATTCAATTATTGATCATAACTTAACTAGGAAAAGAAAAATCAAACACATCTCTCCAGTTCTGATGTCACTACATTGGTTACCTGTGTCATTTAGAATTGATTTTAAAGTACTGCTTATGGTTTACAAAGCCTTAAATAATCTTGCTCCATCCTATATTCCAGAATGCCCCTCACCTTCAAATGAGTGTCTGCTTATTATTCGAAGAGCTAAACTTAAAAGAAGTGGTGAGGCGGCCTTCTGCAGTTATGCAACTAAAATCTGGAGTAGCTTGCCAATAGGAATTTGCCAGGCTAAAACGGTGGAGCACTTTAAAATAACTCTGAAAACACATTACTTTAACATGGCTTTCTCGTAGCTTCATTTTAGTTTAATCCTGATACTTTGTATATGCATTTATTTATCATTATCATTCCTGGTGGCTCTGTAATCTGTACTAACCCTTACTTTCTTTTCTGTTCTTTTTCTATTTTTCTGCACCACCACCACCTGATCAAAGCACTGTGATGTTCCTACATTGATGCCTTAAAGGCCAGAAGTCCACATGACTGTCATCATCAAGTTCTTCCACATGAACCCTGAATACAACTGATTGAGATGATTTATGTTAGGTAGAATGCCTAGAGAGGGCTGGGTGGTCTCGTGGCCTCAGAACCCCTGCATATTTTATTTTTTTTCTCCAGTTGTCTGGAGTTTTTTTTGTTTTTTCTGTCCTCCCTGGCCATCGGACCTTACCTTTATTCTATGTTAATTAGTGTTCCCTAATTCTATTTTCTTATTTATTTTGTCTTTTTTCTCTTTCTTCATCATGTAAAGCACTTTGAGCTACATCATTTGTATGAAAATGTGCTGTTTTAAATAAATGTTGTTTTTGTTGTTGATTAGTGCAATTTTATTCAATTATTAACAAGTGGCTTAACAGATGATATTGCTTAAAATTCCTTTATTTTATTTTTCCTGTCCTCTAACAGGGGTTGGCATGGTGGCGCAGTGGGTAGTGCTGCTGCCTCGTGGTTAGGAGACCCGGGTTCACTTCCTGGGTCCTCCCTGCATGGAGTTTGCATGTTCTCCCTGTGACTGCATTGGTTTCCTCCCACAGTCCAAAGACTTGCAGGTTAGGTGCATTGGCAATTCTAAATTGTCTCTAGTGTATGGGGGTGTGCGCACCTTGCGGTGGGCTGGTGCCCTGCCCGGGGTTTGTTTCCTGCCTTGCACCCTGTACTGGCTGGGATTGGCTCCAGCAGACCTCCGTGACCCTGTAGTTAGCAGGTTGGATAATGGATGAATGGATATCCTCTAACAGCACAAAGACCATACACTATTTTTTATACAGCTAGGAATATTAAAGAGCAGTGCCTTTCAATTTTTTTAATTTATATGGCGATTCCACATAATGTGAATGTGAACAAAACATTCTTTTCATTATGTTATGTTGCAACTAAGTCAAATATTTTTAGTAATGTGCAGCAAAAAAAAAAAAAATCACAGATTACATACCGAGCTTGAAGTAAGTTCGAACAGGTCAGCGTTGATGTAGTGGAGGAGCCAAAATCACTGCAGGAGAGCTGGTTTTGAGTCAGAGACAGCATTTTTAGGATGAGGGTATGTGAGCTGTTTAAAGTGAAAGCCAATTAGAAATGTTTAGACAATCAAGGCATTTCTGAAAATTCAGAATGAAATAGCATTCACGGCAAAAAATGTGTATGCAAGAATGCATATAATCCTAATAATTCTGTTTATGTAAAGCTGAATGCATTAGCAATAAGAAGTTGTATGGTGACAATACGTTAATAGGGTGAAGCGAATAACTATTAAGAGAAAGTGAAATGTGTAGAGTATGGAAAGCACAGGGAATTGCTGCATAAAACACTAAGGTGTAAGCAGAAAGCATTCAAGCACTTATTATACGTAAAGCCATTAAACATGATAAAGATCCGTGGTATTTTTGGCGAATTCTCCATTATGTGTGCAGACTTTTTATAATGTTAACATTAATATGCTAATTATATGCAAGTTCACATACTGTGTCACAAAAAAAAATATCAAACAGTGGAATTCTTGTGTCTAGTCACTTAACATTAAATCATTCACGTACACTCTAATATTGTCAACATCTTACAAAATGCAACTGTCATGAAATAGAATCAGGACCATAGTGAAAAATGGTGTAAGACATCCTAAAAGCTCCACATGCCAGGCCAGGCCTTGTCTGCCTGCCTAGAATAGGCCTTACCCCAAAAAGCTTAAACCCCAATTTTACTGGCCTGCTTCAACCTAGGTCTAAAGAAGTTTTTGCATCAAAAATATTGTAAATCCCCCAACATCTCAAAATGCTTCAAAGGAAAGGGAAAAACAACAGAAAATGTTTGGGTTAAGCAAACAATCCACTAAATAATCTTTAAAAATGAAAATATTTATTAACAAAGAAAACTTATAACAAAAGACTCAAAAAGAAGCATACAGGAGCTGCCTAAAAAAGCATTCCTAACTGAGCAAGTCCTAAAACATAATCCAAATCAGAATCCCAAAAAACAGAGCACATGGAAGGTAAAAACTGGCAAATCTTTTTTTTTTTTTTTTAAGTTTTATTCATTTTATTGCAATCATGCCATACAAATCAATCAATTTCTACAAAAAGTAAAAACTGAGTTAAGGCCAAGTCAACCCCCACCCCTGAGAGAGAGAGCAAGGCAAATGGAGTAAAATTTAAAGATCCCTAAATTAATAAGTTTGATAAGCCAATAGAGATGAATGCAGAAGACAAAGAAATACAGAAATAATTGCTTCCTCTGTACTTTAAGAGCTTATTTTAAAATATTACTGATTAGATCCTGCCATGGTTTGAAAAAAGTCTGTACAGATCCTCTAACTCAGGGGTCGGCAACCTATGGCACGCGTGCCACACTTGGCACGCCAAGCAATTTCAAATGGCACGCAGACTCTTCACGTTTCCTGTATAAAGTTGATTATAAATTGATTAGCGGGGTTTCCTCGCTCATTTCGCACTTGGGTAGCAGGGTCCCAGCCACAGACTTGTTGTAACAGCAGTCTAAGTAGGTCAGGGAACAGTCTATTTGCGAAATCTCAGAAACTAACGACAGTAACGTCCACTAGCGAGATCAAAATTCTATTACATAAAAAATTGTGGCGCATTTGCTTTAAAACCTGTTGTGTGTATATCTGGATTTCGTTGTATACAAGCACATATATAATTTTTCAGGTGATATTTTAACGATACCCACTATAGAACAACGTTGGTTTTTGCATTTTATAAATGTTTTCTAATATGAACATTGGTTACGACTTTCCGGTCATGTGCTGCAAATATGCAGATCTACAGTAGATCTACAAAGGCCGGATGCCGGTAGTTGAATAATATATATGGTTCATATTGATTAATCTAAATATATCCATTGTATAAAAAAACTGAGATGGTCATATTTTTATTAGTTCCTAGATCTACTTAGAAAAAACGTCAATATAATTAAGGCCCACGCTTCTAAACAAGCTGTGTACAGCGATCGGCATTGTAGTGTCATTATGACTAGTTATAGCTGACAGTTTACTGACGGTTTTCCTCTCATATGCACGTATGTAGATCTGTTGGACAAAAGAATATGGATTTGTTGGACAAAAAGATCGTGCTGTGTGTACTTTCTGTTGTGAAAGCGTTGCGTGTCGCACATCTAGTGTACAAAGACACTTTCAAACAAAACACCAGTCTAAGTTTAAAACCTCAGAAGAGAAAAGTGAAGCTATCAAAAAAGCTATTTCTGGTTTCGAAAAACAAACTAGTATTTTGAGCAAAGCAGTTGGAATGAAGATTAAAGCTACTGAATGTAGTTATAAAATAGCTGAATGTTTTGCTTTGAAAGGGAAACCGTTTACAGACGGAGAATACATCAAAGAAACTTTTTTAAGCAGTGCTGAAATTTTATTCGGTGATTTACCAAATAAGGAGATTATATTTACTCGTATTAGAGAAATACCAATTTCTGCAAGATCAGTTGAGAGGTGCATAACTGATTTAGCTGAAAATGTAACAACTAAACAAATATCTGGATTAAAACAATCTCAAGTATTTAGTGTTGTGCTTGACGAAAGCACTGATTTAAACGATTTGTCTCGCTTAGCCTTGGTTGCAAGGTATCTTGAAAATAATCACATTTATGAAGAGTTGTGTTGCTTATTGCCACTTCATGACACAACAAAGCAGAAGACATTTTGACTGCATTTATTAGTTATTTTGCTAAACATGACATAGACTTAAACAAGTTATTCTGTGTGACAACCAATGGTGCTGCTGCAATGGTTGGCAAGAAGAAAGGATTTGCAAAACTTCTTGAAAATTATGTTGGCCGCAAACTTTTGAATTTTCATTGTATTATACACCAGGAGAGCCTATGTGCAAAGACCTCATCTCTGAATTTGGTCTCTGTGATGACAACTGTTGTTGAAATAGTCAACTTTATAATTTCTCATTCTTCACTGGTTCACAGGCAGTTCAAGTTTCTTTTACAAGAAATTGAGTGTGAATATGGAGATCTTCTGCTACACAGCAATGTTCGCTGGCTTAGTCGAGGCAAAGTTTTAAATAGATTTGTCAGTTGTCTTGGAGCTATTAAGGTGTTTCTTAATGAAAAAAAGAAACATTTTCCTGAACTGAACGATGAAAACTGGGTGTTAAAGTTGATGTTTCTGACTGACATAAGCACACATTTAAATTAACTTAATCTGAAATTACAAGGACAGGGACAAACAGTACTTGATCTTTTCAGCTATTGGAAAGCATTTACAATGAAACTAGACATTTTTACCTGTGATATCAACATCAAAGCATTCAGGTACTTCCCGAATGTGAAGAATCTCTCAAATCAATTTGAAGTAAATGTAGATGAGCTTCAAGAGTACATTGAAGCACTCAAAGCAAAATTTGATAAACGAAGTAAAGACTTCCACATTCATGGATCCTTATTTTCGTATCTCATTAAGCCTGATATAATTGATTTGGAAACTACCCAGTTGGAACTATTTAGTTGGATGGATATTGATGACTTTGAAATGCAACAGATTGACTTCAGATCTTCAGAATTATGGACATCAAAATTTGTTGAACTACGGAAGTCTCGGGAAAATGAAAATCTAGAAAAGTCTGCAGCTATTCTCAGCTGTTGGAGATCCCTTCCGAATTATTACATCTGTTTGAAGAAAATTGCTTTTGCTCTTCTTTCAGCTTTTGGATCAACCTATTTCTGTGAGCAAATTTTCTCTCACATGAAAGCAGTGCTAAATCCACAGTGTAGTCGCCTAACGCCTGAACATTCAGAAAATTATGTCAAACTCAAAGTGACAAAGTATGTTGTCGATATTGAGCAACTGGCCAAGACCATGCAAGGGCAAGGCTCCCATTAATAATAAAAAAGTTTTTTTTAAAATCTTTCAAGAAACTCTCTATTTCTTTTAATGTTGTTTACAACTTTACATATTATTGAATATCACTATATATTAATTAAAATATAAAAATAAAATATATGGTAAAATAAGAATATTGACCTTGACTTGTATAAAATGATATGTGATGTTGGCACTCTGAATAATTTGAAACCTTAAGTTGGCACACAGTTAGCAAAAGGTTGCCGACTCCTGCTCTAACTGAGTATCTGATTTTTTCCAATTTCAAATAGTATAACACATCGGTTTCCCTCTGACTTAAAAGAGGAGAGTTTGGGTTCTTCCAGTTTAGAAGAATAAGTCTGAGTGCCAAAAGTGTAGTGAATGCAATCACAATTTGTTTGTCTTTCTCCACTTTAAACCCCTCTGGAAGAACCCCAAACACAGCTGTTAATGGGTTAGGAGGGATTGTGAGACAAAGACTGTCTGAGAGGTAATTCAAAATTTTTGTCCAGAATAATGTTAATTTGGTGCAGGCCCAGAACATGTGACCCAGTGAGACTGGGACTTGATTGCAGCGTTCACAGGTTGGATCATGCCCTGGAAACATCTTTGACAGTTTTAGTCGAGACAGATGTGCTCGATATATAATTTTGAGTTGTATAATTGTATGCTTTGCGCATATAGAGCTTGAGTGAATTCTCTGCATTGCTACTTTCCACTCCTTTTCTTATATATTAATTGAGAGATCTTTTCCCCAGTGTCCTCTTGGATCTTTAAAAGGGAGGGGCTGTAAAATGAGTTTATATATTGCAGAGATGGTGTCTGAGTCCTTGAGATTGAGCAATATTTTTTCCAGCATGGATGACGGTGCAAGATGAGGAAAATCGGGAAGGTTCTGTTTAACAAAGTTCCTAATTTGAAGATAGTGAAAGAAATGTGTAGCTGGAATGTTAAATTTGGAATGTAATTGTTCATAGGATGCAAAGATGTTGTCTATATAAAGATCTCTAAGCAAGTTAATCCCAAATTTTTTCCAGATATTATAAACTTCATATGTTCGCAAAAGGTTGAAAGAGGTGGTTCTCTTGCAGGGGTGCCACAGATAAAAGCTTCTCCGTCTTAAAATGCTTTGTACATTGGTTCCATATTCTAAGTTAGTGAAGCACAATTGGGTTATTAGTATATTGCCAATAACTTGTGTTTATTGGGGCACAGAGCAGGGAATATAAAGAAGTACTGCAGGATTTTACTTCTATTGTGGACCAAGCCTGTGTATGTTCTTCTATTTGTGTTCAGGTTTTTATCGCTTGTATATTTGCTGCCCAGTAATAAAACTAAAAGTTAGGTAGAGCCATTCCGCCTTCTGCCTTTTGTCTTTGTAGGGTCGCTCTTTGGATGCGTGGATGTTTTGAGTTCCAAATGAATGAGGTTATTGTTGAATCTAATTGCTTAAAAAAATATTTATTGATGTATATTGGAATGTTTTAAAATAAAAAAGGAGGTTAGGAAGAATATTCATCTTAACAATGTTAATTCTTCCAGCTAGAGAGAGATGAAGGGTTGACCATCTATGCAAGTCTTGCTTAATTTTTTCCATGCAGACAGCGAAATTTTGTTGATAAAGAGCTTTATGTTTACTTGTGATGTTTACCCCGAGGTATTTAAACTGTTCTGCAATGATAAAAGGTAGGGTTGTCTAATCTAATATTATATGCTTGAGAATTCACTGGAAAGAGTACACTTTTATTCAGATTTAATTCTGAGACCAGATATCTTTTGAAATTCTTTGAGTGCTGTTAAGACTGCAGGCACAGAATTTTGTGGGTCTGATATATACAGTACCATATCATCTGCATATAATGAAATTTTCTGTTCCAGTCCTTCTCGGATAATCCCCTTTATCTGATCAGTATTTCGACAATGTATTGCCAGTGGTTCAATGGCGACTGCAAACAGTAGCGGTGACAAGGGGCAAATTTCTCCAATGTAGTAAAAAGGTATTTCCATCCAATCATGTCAAATGCTTTTTCTGCATCCAATGATAATAATATTTCTGGGGTGTTTGATTTAGTTGGTCTCATTGGATTCTTTATTAAATACAGCAGTAGCTGTGTTTTTCCCAAATTACCAAAGTTCTGCAGTTTTGAGTTGGCTTAATAGGATGATTCTGGCAATAGTGTGACACATGTTCAAATAATTCCTTGGACTAAGTATATTTGTTTTAAAAGTTTTAGTCAAAATTCAAGGCAAAACAATTCACACAAAAATAAAGAAAAATTTATATTGAAGAAACGAAAAGTTCTTGTCTAGAAAAGGTTCTGTTTACGGACTATTTATCTTGTTTCATTTCTCTAGGTTACATGTGGAGAGTTCTACTGCTACTGCTAATGCTAGTCAGAAAACTGTATGCCAATATCCTATTTACAAATATATTGAGCAGTCCGTGCTAGCAGTAAGACTGTTTCCTAACTGGCCTAATTAACACTCAGTTTTACAGATATAGTAAAGGAAGTTTTATTTCATGTTAACTTAAAGGGAGTAAAAGGCTATACCATAATCTAAGTAGCTATGAGAAAATTACATTCTATTGAAATTAAGGAAACACTTTTATGAATTTAACATTAAATATTATCTTTCTAGGACTGACTCTTACAACAGCTTCAGTTTTAAATTACTGTCAATTTCTTTCATTGGCAACATCCAATATAAAATGATGCTTAAATGCACACATACCTTCTACATAGCAATTAACATAACAATAATATTGTAAACTGTTGTCAGAACTTATTAACCCTTAATAACTGAACTAGCCTAAATTAAAAACTTAACACAATACAACAATATATAATTTATCTATATAAGCTGTTTAACAGTGTGAGAGACAGCCGGCAGCTCAGCCCAGCCGGGATGCTCCAGAAATGGAAGGATGAGGGAAGGCAGCTTCATGTGGAAACTGCCTTCCCCAGAACGCTAGATGGCAGTTCCCCTGGAGTATTGGAGTTTGGTTGCTGAGCCCTGTTGGTTAGCATTAGGTGCCGCCAGGGGGAGCTGTGAAAGAAACTGAGGAGTCATGCTTCCCTTGCAGCTTGGAAGTACTTGGAAATCATGAGGACTGAAGGCCTGAAGTACTTCCGGGCTGATTAAAGAATTGGAATTCTCCATCTGACCTGGAAGTGCTGACAAGTCATGTGGGAGGAAGAACAGAGGCACTTCCGGGTCAAGGACTATATAAAGGACTGCTAGAGACCCAGCAAGCGAGCCGCAGTCAGGAGGAGTGTTACAGAGCTTGCTGGGAGGTGTGAAGGAGATATTTGTGTTTATTATTATTGTTATTAGTGTCTTCTTGCCTGTTTATTTGTGACTGTAGTGCTTAAAGGGCAGTATTCAACAGAGTCATACTTTCTTGCCCCAACCAGAAAGTGATCGGCAGCATTCTGGACCAACTGTAACCTGCGTATCAGGGATCTGCTAATCCCAGAATACAGCGAGTTGTAGTAATCAATGAGAGAAAAGATAAAAGCGTGAGTAGCCTTCTCAAGATCCCTAGAAGATAAAAAAGGCTTGATCTTACCTAATAGACAAAGCTGGACAAAGCAACTCCTAAGTACAAAATTAATCTGTTTCTCAAAAGAGAGGTTACTGTCAAAAATAACACCAAGATTGCAAACTTGAGGTCTGCAAAAGACAGAGAAAGAGCTGAGTAGTCCAAGACCAATTTGGGCTTTAGCTGATGGACCCAGTATAAGCAGCTCCGTATTATTATGATTCAGATCATGAAAATTATTAGCCATCCAGGATCTTAGTTCAAAAAGACAGTTGTGCAGTTGATTTATTGCAGAGTTGCAGACAGAAATATAAACCTGAGTATCACCAGCATAGCAGTGAAAGGAATTGCTAAATTTCCAAAAATCGCTCCAATAGGGTGAAGGTATATAGAGAATAAAATAAGACCCAAAATGGATCCCTGAGGAACACCACATTTAAGAGGAGCAGCAGACGAAAAAGAGGAATTTAAAGTCACTGAAAAGTGTCTACCAATTAGATATGACCTGAACCAGTTAAGAGCAGCCCCTTTAAGCCGAACAAGATGTTCAAGCCACAACAGGAATATCTCATGGTCAATAGTGTCAAAGGCAGCGGACAGGTCAAGGAGGAGAAGGACTGCAGCACCACCTGAGTCAATAATAATAGAGATGTCATTGAATACTTTCAGGAGGGCTGTCTCAACACCATGATAATGCCTACAGCCAGACTGGTAGATCTCAAATAAATTATTGGAGTTAAGGTGATCAACCAGTTGATTATAAATAATTCTTTCTAATATTTTAGCCAGAAATGGCAATTGGGAAATCGGGTGAAAATTGGCTAAAACTCCAGGATCTAATTCTGCCATTTTTAGACAGGGATGCACCGCAGCATGTTTAAAAAATGAGGGCACAAAACTCTCACTAATAGAACCATTGATAATGGCTAGTAAAGGCAGACTCAAAACATGGCGTGGTGGTACAATATCGAGAGGACTGGGAGCTGGTTTAAGGGTGTCAATGGTACTTTTTAACTATGAAAGTGAGATAAGAAAAGATTCCAAAACAATGCCATGATTAACAGTAGTAAGTTCATAACCAGTTGGAACAATACCACAGCGGATTGTATCTATTTTAACTTAATACCACCCAGAAAAACTTACAATAACCAGTAAATAAATAAAAACAGGACCAAATATTACCTCCAAAATGAGATCATACCCTTGGAGTGTCACAGAGGCAGACAGTGCTTAGCAGTAACAAAATAGGAATTTTTCGGGAAGTAAAATGAAACAAAAAAATATATTTTTCATTCTCCTATCTGAAAATATGAAATGTAAAATACAGTCATTACAGTTTGTTTGCTGAAACATTAAAGGTCACAATCATGAACTCAAGAGAAAATGTGCTTGTCAGCTTCCAGTTGTCAGATGTCGTGTAGGGATTTTGCGGGAGACCCTCTTATTACTGAGTTACATTGAGGAATATTTTAAGTACAGTAGTCCTGTCATTTACATACATATTTTTTCATTTATCCACATCTCTGTATTTTGCACGGATATGGCCATTATACCTGTAACCTGCATAAGACAAAATAGAACCAGGAGGAGACAAGAGTAGTTTAAAAGTTTGTAGTTTTTCCAAGTGATCAATAAGATGTACTGTTGACATCAAATTCAACTGCCATATGGAAACAGTGTGTTCTTGAGGATGATGGAAGAAACACTGTAGTACCTGGAGGAAAATCTACTAAGACATCGGAAAACATACAGACTTCACACAGTCAATGAGTAGACATGGGATTTGAACCCAAGACACTGGATCTTTAAAGCAGCATCACTAGCTGCTGTGCTACCATAAGACAAAGAACTACAAAATGTAGTTGTAACAGTCTTCACGCCAAGAAAAGTGACAGAATACAACATATTATTTACTGTTTTCTAACTGAAAAATATTGAGCTTTCTTTTAGAGATACAGTATACACCTGTATGAACTTTAGCAACCTTATGACGTGCATAGTTACATAACTGATTTGACAAATTTTCTCAAAAAGTTATACAGGGCCAGGAAAAGATTTTTGATGAATCTAAAGGTTTCGCTCCTTACCCATGGAAGATAAGTTACAGTGGGGGAGTATGCAAACAACAATTCTGAGCTTCAAGTATAAAAGTTAGTAAACAAATGATTTTATGCATCTTCAGTAAACATTGTTGCATAATTGGGTAGTGTTAGATCTCCCAGAAGCAAAGACATTGTTAATTTTCAGTTTGTTACTCTCACTGAACATATCAATCAAAGGGAATGGGTTTTAAAACTGAAACATAACCTAATAAATGTTCTTCACTTTGAAGAGTTTTAACATCAAAGTAGTCAGAGTATTTGTGGAGACACATTTTACATTTGGTGGAGACCAAATATAGGCTATATATATCAGTTGGGCCTTATTATCACAACTCCATTAATCTAACTCAAATCAGAGCCTATCCTGGGAACATTGAACCCAAGGCAGGAACCAACCCTGAAAGGCAGCTACTCTCTCATAGAACTAAATTATGCACAGACCTGCTTTCTTGCTCACACAGCACAAAGTCAAAATTGTCAACTAACCTAACAATCACTTGGGAATGTGGAAGGAAACTGGAAAACCCTAAAGGAGAGTGTGAGAACATTCATTTCAAACTCAAGATGCCGGATCCATGAGGCAGCAATCACATCTAATAAGAATAAACTGAGATACTAAAATTCTGATGATAAATTAAAGTTTCCTGTGAAGTACAGGACGCCTAATCAGCCTATGCAGTGCAGACCGTAGGAACAGGCATAGCAGGAGATACTTTAAGGATTCTGGGGAAAGCCCAAGACTGTTCAGCAACACTGAATACAGCAAACACTCATGACTCAACAGTCTAAACTGTGTCAGTTCTATCCATTAGATTTCTTGTCTCTCTTTAACTTTGCATCATGTTAGAATTAATGTCTATGACTGAAGTAACAGTAACATTTGGCAGCATTTATTACCATATCTGTGTACTGTTTTCTAAGTTGCTTTAGTGTGATAAGTAAAAAATTAGTTTAGAATAAATAAGTAATATCTTTTGGACCCATGTCTTCTGGATAAACAGTTGTTCAGTAATGCGTTTAGACAGATATACTCATTTTCAAAGGTTTCATGTCTGAAAATTTGTAAAAGACATCATTTTCAAGCACATCTAATTCTGCATTACACAAAACAAAGAGCTCTTATTTTCCTTGAGAATACTTGCTTGTTTATTAGATAGATAGATAGATAGATAGATAGATAGATAGATAGATAGATAGATAGATAGATAGATAGATAGATAGATAGATAGATACTTTATTAATCCCAAGGGGAAATTCACATAATCCAGCAGCAGTATACTGATACAAAGAAACAATATTAAATTAAATAGTAATAAAAATGAAAAAAATTTAAATAAAATTAATGTTAGCATTTACTCCCCCGGGTGGAATTGAAGAGTCGCATAGTGTGGGGGAGGAACGATATTATCCAGAGTTGCTTGTACCCTGTGCTGTCATGTTAGGCTCTGACTCCCTGCAACAATTGAACTAGCTACGGGATTTAGAAAATGAATAAACACATTATATTCCATACCTCTATCAGTTTAATGAATAATTATCTTTTGGCTGCACTTATATGATTATGAAGTTTATTGTAGGTGACATTATTACCGGTGAAGACCTGCATTAAATATTATCACAAACCGAAATTTAGGGATTTCTTGGCTAAAAAAAGTACACACATACTTATAGAAATGACATTTCTTTGATGTAAAGGCTGACACTGATGCCCTGAAATGTATTGTTTACATACTGCTGGTCACAAGATATTAATAAAGGTGAAAAAGCCAACCCTGATTTGGTATGATTTTAGTCTTTACATCAACAAAAGCTCTAATTTCAAAAAGTGTGTGGGGATTTTTGATATCCATTGTAAATGCAAATTGCAATAAAAAAATGAGAAGTAACTGTGTAAATGAATATCAAATTCCCATTCAACATATAATTGCTTCATTAAGCAGACTGCTCAGTCATCCACACTGTAGCAGATTCCACAGTTTTCAATGCTAAACGTGCTCTGTACTTATGTTCAGTAATAATCAGCATAGAGCCTATAATAACACGTCTCAGTGCTTGTCGATCTGATTGATTGGTTTACACAGAAGGATAATTAAAGTAAATTTTACAATCCTAATCAACCAAATTATTATTTTAATTCTTTTCATTCTTAATATTTTTCAGCAATTAGCCACTAAGTGAAGAAGAAGAAAACCCTGTTTTTAAAATAAAATATGAAAAGTAAAACTGTCAAAATGTACATTGCCAAGGATATCATTTTCCATATAATTTTTTGGTTGCTTGTGTGTGAATTCTAAGATTTTTGACTTGCAGCAGTCTATCCATTAATCTGCTGTTTCGCTATTAATACAATGACATAAGGTAGGAGAAACTGTACATTTATTGAGTGTGTGTGTGTGTGGGTGGGTGAGTGAGTGTATAAACACATTTTCCAAGGAAAACAAATCTTTAAGAAGCCATTAAAATGCATTTTATTCAGCATGCTATTCTTTACACAAAATTCCTAATATACAGTATCATGTAAAATGTTGATTTATAGGAAATCAACCTGAGAACTATAGGAGGAGTGGTTTACAATATAGAGATTTGGGTTAATTTTAACATTCAGCTCTGCTCTGTTCCACTGGGTTGTAGTAAGATGTATTTGAAGTGATTACAAAAATAATTGTTAGTGGTGCACATTTTGAAAATTGGCCTAATGTACAGTACAGTATAATGCTGTGCATATAAAACATGGGGTACAGACAAAAACATAAATGTGCGTATGCAGAACAAAATGCAGATGCATAAACAAAGTTCCAAGCATTTCCCCTGTATAAATCCAAATCAACATGCATTTTAACGACACAATGCCCCACCCCGACTCCTCCCAGAATTTTGTATATTTGAATATACAAATCAATATAAATAGCCCCTTCCTTTCAGTGTTTTTTAAAAGACAATGGTAAAAGTAAGTATAAAAGAGAAGAATTTCACCAAATGAAAAGTGAAGGCCCTACTCAGTGAAGTGGAGGCAACGAAAAACATACAGTTTGGTGGCTTAGGCAGTGATATCAGCAACAGAAAGAAATTGATGGAGTGGCACTCAAAGGTTCAAGTTCAGAAAGTCGCACAGTGCCCGAAATAAAAGAGAAGTGCTCAGATGTCAAAGTCAATGTGAGTGTCTGACGGAAGCATATTGGGGCCACAGCAAAGAAAAAAAAAGGGACACAGTGAAGAAAAAAATGGTCGGTCGAAATGTCAACTTTAAACTTGAAAGTTCCACTTTAATCTCGTAGTTTATTTTGTCATTAAAGTAGAACATTGTAAACTTCATCTTAAAATCAATGTTTAATTAATTCGAGTTTCTCAAATCCCATCGTAACTAAAGTAGCACATTAAATGCTTTGTATTCTACAGTATATGTTCCCTGACCCAGTCATTAATTACTACATGCTTCTTAAACGGGCTTTATCTTATGCCAACAGGAGCGTGCAGGCAGTGATCGCTACACAGAATACATTACATTTCATATTACATCTCTCTGAACATTTTAGAATACTAAGATGCATACCTGATATCATTTTCACGAAGAAATGCATTAAAGCTCATTTTTACCGCATAATTATTAACAGTATACATTAATTAAATTAAGTTAACATACATATTGTAATGCATTTCATCATAAAATGATACCAAGTATACATCCTAGTATTCTAATAGCACACAGCTCAAAGAGGATAGCTCTTGGAAATCTAAATCAACTCAGAAGCCAGTCATCGTCATCTGTAAATCCTGTACCAAGACCTGAACCAAGCATTAAGCATTCTAATCTCTGCAATCTTACCTGGACTGGTGTGCTGCACAGGCAGAATTTCAGAGAAGATTACCTTTTCAGTTCTGCCTAGCACCTAACTCTTTAAATTTGAATAACAGAACTGACATACTACCCTCATATATATCATTTTTTCCAACATGGACAACGATAACTGGATTTACCCCGCTCTGACCAAGAGCCTACCAACCCTTCTAGGGAGGTCTCCCACCTATGCACCTGGATGGTAACACACCGTGTGAGACTCTCTGTATCTGGAGCAAACCAGCCCTTCAATCCTCCTAATGATTGAATCCCCAAATATCATTACCTCTCTGTTTCTGGGAACTGTTGCTCATGCTTGCCTACCACCTTAGAACTAGATGTAAGTGCCTGTAATGGGATAGTGGGGAGTGAGGTAGTCTTACTTGGTGAATCAAGCATGATCTTCAGAGTGGCAGTTTGGTAGGCCATCCAGGATTGGCTGCAATTCACCCGTGATGCTGCCTCTGTGAATCAAGCATGATAATCAGAGCAGCGAGGGGGCACCATGCTTCATTTGGGGTTGGCCATGGCCCACATGTTGGGAAGCGCTTAATTGCCAAATGGAAGAGTGTTGTGAGGAGACATGGCTCTTGGAATGCAAAAGTACAGATAGAAAGTGCATAATGTAGAAGGCATGCCAGAGGGAAACTGGTATTTAGTTTAATTACCGAGGCAAATAGCACATGAGAATTAGAGGGCTGGGTGAACACAAAGGAAATGAAGAGCACAAGGTGCAATAAAAGCAAGAGGACAGATGTGCCAGGGGGAAAAAAGGGAAAAAATGAAAGGAAGACAAAGGCAGTTGGACATGGTCTATGGGTTTTCATGGGGAAAAGGCAGAGCTGGAGAGAAAAGGCCTGTTGAACTGAATGGTAGCGTAGTTGAGTTGGCTGAGCATGGGAGAAGATGGGGAGGAAAACAGGACATGACTCCTATTCTGAAGAGCAGTAAGGGTGAACAGAGTGAAAGGAGTAGAACAGATGGGTGTAGTCACTGGAGCTCAACCGGGTACTGTATTGAATCCATAGCAATGAAGTAACAAAGCAATCACTTTGTTAACACTAGAATTACCAGAACCTACGAGAAAGCTCGTAAATCCGGCCCACCTTAAATCCATTCTCACCTCTCCGTCAGAGTCTTTTGTCCTGTAAATGTGTCGATTAACAGCAAGCAGCCTGGTATCCCATCCCCCCGCCCACCGCTGCAGTTCATTTCACAAAGAAGTTTCTCAGTGTTCAGTGTTTATCTTCGAGTGAAGTGTTGGAGCTTTATAGGGTAAAATAGTACATCATCATTTGGAATACATACATTTCATGTGTGTTCCGTGTCAACAACAATCTATGTAAAACGTAGTTAACACAGAAATGTTTTTCATGTTTTAGTAATAATTGAAAAAATGTAGACGTGAAATGTATAATGTGTGAAGCCTGAGATACAAATATGAAATAAACAATTCCACATAAGGTACAAGAATAACAAAACAAGTGCACTTTTATTCAAGAATTTAACCGAAGAAAAAAGAAAGCAGCTTACAGTAGGCGGTTGATACGACAGCTTGCTAAGAACTGCTGCCTTCCAATCAAGAGGATGCGGTTTCGATATCAGCTGCTTTCCAAATTTACCATTTTCAGTAGTGAGCTGCTCTTATTGTTAATATCATACAATAAAAGCATACATTTGATTTGCATCTGTAAATTAAGTTAAACTTAGTGTTTTTTTTTTTCAGTTTTATTCTCTCACTCACGTTTAAGCTCCCACACCCCCCACACCCCCGATATGACGCCGTTTTCAGATATTTTGTTATACTCCCTCTTTATTTGAAAACAGAGTCATATGTTATGCGCGAACGAGACTGGGACTGGGAAAACTGTGGACGTGGATGTGAATGGTGTGTGTGACTGAGAATGGCTGTGGATGTCAATTTGTTTTTATTCAGTTTCATTGTTGAGTGCTCCTGCTCACACTGAATTAGTATGCACCTTCTGATCCATGATGTCAAAGCCGCGCTGACAAAAAAGAGAAACTTAGGTATATATAACATTTGGAATAATTCATTTTATGACCTGTATTAATTTGCATACCTTCATGCAGTTGTAATCATGACATGACTGTATAATGTGTGAAGCCTGAAGTCCAAATATCAAATAAACACTTTCACAAAAGGTACAAGTATAACAAAACAAGTGCGCTTTTATTCAAGAATGTAACAGAAGAAAAAAGAAAGCAGGTTACGGTAGACGGTTGATGTGACAGCTTGCATATTCCAATGCTAATAACTGCTGACTCCCAATCAAGAGCTTCTGGGTTCGATGCTGGCAGCTTCTCAAGTTTACCGTTTTGAGTTGAGAGCTGCTCTTTTTGTTAATATTTTACAATAAAAACATACATTTTATTTGTGTCTGTAACAGCCACTGTAAATGTATAGTACTTGTCAAAGTTAGCATCTTTTTTTAGTTTTATTCTCACTCACGTTCACGCTCCCACACCTCCCTGCCCCCCCAACCCCCGATCTAACGCTGTTTTACAGGGAATTCTCAAAGGTCATATATACCCAAGTCTCTCTTTTTTTGTCAGTACAGCTTTGACATCATGGATCAGAAGGCGCATACTAATTCAGCGTGAGCAGGAACACTCAAGAAAAATTGAATAAAAAAAATTCACACGCTGCATCGGCATCGTGCACCAGAAGGCGTGAGCTTATTCAGTGCAGCAGGAACACTCAATAAAACTGAATAAAAAAAAATTGATGATGAGATACGAAGAAGTCAGATTCACCAGCGTTTGTGTGTCAGCTTTTATCCCTCCAGATCAGAGAATGCCCAGTTCCATTGCCTCAAAACACTACTCGCATCTACAGTTATTCCCAGTTTCAAATAAAAACTAAAAGCCTCAGATCCCTAGGGTGGTGTATGTATGGTGATCGTGACTGAGAAAATAAAAGTGAAAAAAAAAGATAACTTTTACAAGTACAGTACTAGAAATGTACACGGTCTGTTACAGACGCAAACCAAATATATGTGTGTACTGTATAATATTAATAATAAGAGCAGCTCACTACTGAAAACAGCAAATACAGGAAACAGTCAGGATCAAACCGGGGACTCTTGATTCCAAGTCGGCAAATCTTACCGCTACGCCACAGAAGCTGTTGTATTGTCCTTGAACCTTTTGTGAAGGTGTTTATTTGATCTTTGGAAATCAGGCTTAACACATTATACACTTCATGTCTACATTTTGTAAATTATTACTAAAACATGAAAAAGTTTCTGTTTTAACGATGTGTTTACTGTACATAGATTGTTGTAGACACAGAATACACATGAAATGCATGTGTTCCAAATAACGATATAGTATTTATAAAAGGTGTGATTTTGCTTGACTTCTCACTCTATACAACTCCAAGCAACTGACACGCAGGTAAACAGATTCGAGCTGAGAAAACTGTGCGCTGGTGGGGGATGTGATAGCTGGCTGGTTGCTGTTTGCTGCTTATCAAAACATTTACAGGACAATTAAGACGCTAATGAAGAGGTGCGAAGCGATTTAAGGTGGGACGGATCTACAAGTTTTTTCATAAGCTCTGGTAATTCTAGTGTTAAAGCCTGTGAGGAAAGGTTATCATTGACCATGAGGAACTCCATATTTTATCTCTTTAACTCTGATAATAGGTTGGAAGAATTGATTGCTTTTACTTCTTTATTATTTAATGACACCAACAGTGTATTTTGAAGAAGGATATTTATTCATGCATTTTTATTCATACTCCTTTGCTCAATAAACTCACTAGCATTGCAATAAATAATACTTAAAGCATGCATACTTTTTATAAACTGTCTAGATATCGATTTCTGTTGTCCTTCAATGCAGTGTTTCTCAAACAATGGGTCAGCAGCCAGTTTTGTGTTACTGGAACAGTGTGTCAGGGGTTGCCATTGTTGGGTGAGTGAATGGTAGGTGATTGACAGCACTATGCAATATTTTTATCTGTTTGTATGTTAGTTTGTCTCATGAAGGTGGATTTCACCCACCTGCTCTTCCACTTGCACTCGTTTCATCCAGGGGCTCCACCCCAACATGACATTTGTATATTCACATTTGTTGTACTATAGGGAGGAACCCCCACTGCTCTGACATTCACTGTCGGTTCATCATGACTGCGGGCCATGAATAAGCTTAAGAAGGAAAAACTGGGTTTGCGAGACTGTAAAAGTTCAAAAATACTGCTTTAACAGATTTTTCATTGTTTTTTGCTATGGTTTGAACTTCATGTTTGGATTGTGAAATGTGTGTTATAAATAAACTGTATTATTATTATTATTATTATTATTAATTTCTTGAGTGATAGTGGTAAGTAACCTGGACACAATGAAAAAACTGCTTCATTAGAGCCAGTGTGTCCATTATTTAATGATCTTGTGAATTCGTTTCAATTCCAAAGACCTTCAAACTGGGTCAATTAGTGACTCTGACCTGGTCCAGTGTAAGTGTGCTTGGGTGTGTGATTGTCATTCTTGAGAGAAACTGGCAGTGGGAGAAAGAATCTCATTGTACTGTATACATTAAACAATATTTCAAATGACAAATTAGAAATGTCTGCCTTTTATATAATGCATAATGACATGCAGTAGCACTTGTATAATAATTTGAAATGTTTTTTCATCATATTTTAGTAAATCAAAGGTGTAATACTTCATAATGGATGAGCATAAACAAGACTGAAAATGAAGTCTATTACCATGGACCCAAGGATCTTTCAAGTACATTGCAGCTGGCAGGTATAGTGCTTTTTAAATATCACTTTTTCTGAACCATTTATGAAATTAGTATTTCCTTTTAGGTTTAGTTGAGCAGTTCCAACTTTGATAAAAAATCTATATGCATACGCTTGAGTGCAAAGCCCAGTAAGACCCAAAAATACGAGACAGGCTGATAAGTGTTTACTTGAGGTTAAATCAGTTTTTAGATATTTGGACTGGTAAATTCCTGATATATTAAAATTTACAGATGTCCTTTTGAGACAGGTGTTTGAGGATAAAGGCTGCACTTTGATAATCTGTTCCAGTCCTACGTTATTGCTTTCATTAAAAGAAAAAAAATAAATAAAGCAATAGTCTAAAGTAACACAAAATAAGAAGACAGAAAAAATGTGATTATGCTGGAAATAACTGTGTTGAGGTATTATTATTATTACAGCATATAACGTAGTCCAATTCTAAGATTATGATCTTAATGTGGTAGGGGTGTTTGCATACCCCAAGGATCTTCACAGTTACTGTATATTGTTGTGATTGCTGCACTTCCTGTACAGTTGTCCAATGCAAATTGACCTAGATGGAGTAGACAGGCAAAATGTCATCATGGATGGTTCACTATAAAAATGGAGAGAACCTTACCTGTTAAGCATATACTGATTACCAGCCCTGGAGTTAAATCTGAGGGTTTGACGGTGGGTGAATCATGTTTGCCAGTGATTGTGCAGTGGCCAGATGAGGTACATGAAGCTGCTATCCATAAGGTAAAGGGCTGGAGTCAGGTTCAATGTCTGTCAGAATATGCCTTTCACATGTAACATCATGGGGTCTTAATTCAAGTGACATCCTGTTTGAAAGGTTGGACTACTTGCACCTATTCAAAAAAAAAGTGAACAATTTTAGAAACAACAAAAAATAAAGTTTTTTGTACTATGTGTAGGAAAAATCAAAAGGAGTTTATTACAGGATGTCAACCTACTTCAGCCATGTACATGTTCCTAGAATGCACTTCAACATTTGGCTTTCATTTTGTTTCTTGCAATTTTTTGCTTCTTCCTTTAATTAGAAAATGTCTGTGATCCTAAAGGACCTGTGCTTTAAATTTTTGTTTTTATTCTTGCTGATTTGCAACCACAACCTCAATTCATTTACTATGGGGAACTTTCAGAATATCTAAAGCAGGGTATGTGCTAGGGTGAAAACCAAGCACAAAACAACACTTGCAGAATTCTATCCATTGAAAGACAGTTGCTTGAACTGGACTGATGGTTGCACCCAAACCTAAATATTGCTGAATCAGATAACCAGACAGGCAGTATCCTAACCTGAGATCAGCTGTGCAGATGAGACACAAAAGAAAAACACCTGCTGCCTTGATTGTATTATGGCTGGCTGAGCAGACAGAACCAGCCATAAACTCTTCAAGATCTGAAGAATTTAACATTAACAGAACAGACAGAAAAAGACAGGTAGTCGAACAGAAGAAGCCTTTACATTTGTCTTCTACAAATCATTAAAAGCATACAAGACAGAATGCAGGTAATGTTATAATAGTGACACCTGCGGCATCAGAAGTAATTAAGCACATACATGACAACAACACCTGTTGCGTCAGATGACATAATCAACACATGTTGCCATTGTCGCTGGTAGGAAATGCTATTGAGCTGTTACTAAACACAAAATATGATGAAAAAAAAAAGAAAGTAAAAAGGGATAGTTTTATTACAAAGCAAAACAAATAAAACTGGATTAAGAACAAGAAGGTAAATAAGACATCGTGGAAGAAAATTATGAATACAGGCACTCCCCACTGGAATGCCCTGATTTATGCAATAAAAACACAGGCAGGCGAAAGCGTCAATCGTTATTCTTTATCTAAATCTCCGAAGAGGTAACAAGTGTATTACATGTTAGTCACATTGCTACAAGGGAAAAAATGTCCTCAGCGCTATATTTATACAATTCATTGATTAGGTCACTATTCTTTAAGGAATTCATTACAAATTTAGAAAACATTTTAACATGATTGGTTACACCTAGTTGCTAACTGGACATGGCAGATGTTGATACCTTAGATGACCACAACTTGATTGATAGTCCTGTTTGTTTAGGATGTACATGACTTTGTTGAATGTTTATTTTTTAATTTTTTTTTGAGGAGCTGTGTGAACCTCAAGAAGAAGAGAAAAGAACAATGGCCTATATTTTTATTTATATATATATTGTCACGCTTGGGTCACAGATTTGCACAGAAACACAGGAGGTTGTGGAGACATGAACTTTATTCAAACACTGCAAACGAATATTTGTCTCTTTTTCAAAAGTTTAAACGTGCTCCATGACATGATAGAGATGTCAGTTCCCTCGGGAGCAGAGAATGTCAGAGAGAGAGAGGGAAAGAAAAGCAAACAATCAATTCCAAAGCTGACAGGTGCTGTACAAGGCTTTAAAGTACAGTAAGTGGAGTATCGTGCAAAAGGTTTATCACGCATTATAGCACAAGTAAGAAGGGTAAGGAGCAATGTGAAGGTAGACTGTGTTTCAGGGGGCGACCAGCCCTCCAGCTTACAATATTATGATCCAGCTTGGTACAAAACAGGAAACAGTATTATAAAGAAAGGTTATGTCATAAATATAGCACTTCTCTTAAGGGGCTATATAAAGGACAAGAAATACATTTTATCATAGTGAATAATAAAATAACAGCGTCAGCCCTTAAGCATAAGCTCAGAAGGATATGAGACTCAGACACATGCCATGTGCACACACAGAGCAGGATTCAAATTTAACTCTTACAACATCACACTGAGGGAAAACATAAAATCATGACAGCCCTATCAGGGTTACATAAACAATATTTTCTTAACTCTTATGTGGAGTGCCTGCTGCCATTACCCACAACGTACTATTTCAAACATTTCCTTTAAATGATCTCCTGTACCATTTTTACCACCTCAAGCCCCAGCTAACTCCTTCTACCTGAGCTCTAGCAAATAGCTACACTTTTAAATCCTAGCTTGCCAGAACTAAGACCTGAAGGGTTTTTTATGCCTCCTCCAGGAATCACTTTCAGCTTGAAATGCTTGACCACTTGCAGGGTCGGGATTGCCCCTTGCAGAAATCTCCCACATGCCCCTGAAGTCCTGAACAGATATGTACTATATATATATATATATATATATATATATATATATATATATATATATATATATATACTAGCAAAATACCAGCTTACAGGAGAAGTAGTGTGTTAAAGAAGCAATGAAAAAGAAAATGAAACATTTTGAAAATAACGTAACCTGATTCTCAATGTAATTGTTTTGTCACTGTTGTGAGTGATGAGTGTTGTTGTCATATATATATATATATATATATATATTTACACACACACACATAAACATATATATATATACATATCTATACATATACACATATATACATACATATATATATCTACATATATACACACACACATATATACATACATACACACACATATATAAACATATATATACATATACATACATATACATATCTACATATATACACACACAGCTATTTCGTATCAGTGCAATACGCTGTTTGTTAAAACGGTTGACTCCGCTCTTACGTGCAATAACAAATCAAATCATTCAGTTGTCTTTGCTCATATGTCATTTTAGAGCTGGGCGCCTGGCATCTTTTTGGCCACAAGTTCGTTTCTGTTTGGTGTGAGGTTCTGTGTTGTGGAGATTCTCAGGATGGATTGCAGGTGCTCATCAGTGAGGCGACTCCTGTGTGCTGTTTTGTTAGTCTTTATCACTGAGAAGAGCTTCTCACACAGATATGTGCTACCAAACATGCACAAGGTTCGAGCCGCATGTAGACAGACTTTTTTTGTTCTTCAAAGTCACCAAAGCGCCGTGCAAACTCAGTGCGCAATAACTCTAGCAGCGGCTGCATTATGGGATCTGTAGTTTATTGTGTTACCAGCGCTTCATATACCGGGCTTTAATAACAATAATACAGTATATAAAATGATCTCGGGGCGGATATAATTACACGCCCGGGCGGATGTGGCCACCCTTGAGTTTGACACATATGGACTAAATAGAACTTGAAAAGATATATTTTTCAAATGTGATCGCGCAATTCAGATAGAGTTGACGCACTACAGCCTGCATGCCTCAATGAGTCATCCTCCCCTCGCTCTTACTTTTTTACCGTTCATCTAATGAATACACTGAGTATGGCTTTACCAAAACAATCATTGATGGCGAATAAAGTATCCATTATTCGAGTATGTAGATCGGAATATATATATACATATATATATATATACCCGCGTATCGCAGCGGAGAAGTAGTGTGTTAAAAAAGCTAGAAAAAGAAAAGGGAACATTTTAAATATAACGTAACATGACTGTCAATATACAGTATTTGTTTTGTGAGTGTTACTGAGTGTTGCTGTCATCAAGGATTTGATTATCATTATTTCTTTCAATCAGGTTCGTATTTGTAGGATGTGTTGTGTTCAAGTTACATTCCGTGTTTGTCAATCGTTGTAAAGATGACAGGTTTCATTCATCGATTCGTTTCTTACTGCATCAATAAACAGCTCGTCTTCTTCTTTATCTGAGACCTGACACACTGCATGCACGGGTTTTTACACTGTCTTCCTTTAGCGGGACATTGACTTTTTCCACCGTGTGCTTTGTTTCCGCAGTAGTTGGATTTATGAATATGCTTATCAGGCGCTTCATATTTTTGCTGCCTTTTAATTGTGTAATTCGGTTTTGTTCAGCTCTTTGGAACTGTTGTTTTTATCTGTGCACTGCGTCAGTTCACGTGAGCCACTCGGTGTACATGCATCGAAGGTTCCCAGCTGTGCTGGTGCCATCTCGTGCTATGTCCATAGCTGTATTTAATGTTACCTTAGTCCTGGCACTTAAAACTTTCTCTCGCAGTTTCGCTGAGTTTGTGTCAAACACCACCCTGACCATCTCATCTTCCTCTCCATAAGCACAGTCCTTCACCCGTGAATATTTACCCGTGGCAGTTTGCTATTGGATTGCGCTGACGGACGGCCTTATATGGGCAGGCACTAAATTACAAACGCCAGCGCAGCCTGTCTATGAACTTAATTTAAAGTGTAGGTTTACATCGTGCTTTGTTTCGAGTAGCAGAACTCATGAATATGGTTGTATATGTCACTCGCTCACTTCTTATTGTTTCGCTGCCTTCTCAATTATATAATGCATGTTTTCTTGAGCGCTTTTTTGAGGTCTTCCTGGTTTTCTATGTACTGCGTGATTACGTGGGAGGCGTGATGATGTCACACGAAACTCCGCCCTCACGCCGTTGAAGCTCATCTCCATTACAGTAAATGGAGAAAAACTGCTTCCAGTTATGACCATTACGCGTAGAATTTCGATATAAAACCTGCCCAACTTTTGTAAGGAAGCTGTAAGGAATGAACCTGCCAAATTTCAGCCTTCCACCCACACGGGAAGTTGGAGAATTAGTGATGAGTCAGTGAGTTAGTGAGTGAGTGAGTGAGTGAGTGAGGGCTTTGCCTTTTATTAGTATAGAAGATATATAAGGTCCAGGTAAACACACAGTAGTCCACAGTAGGAGGGAGTCATGCAATGAATAAATTTGACTCCCCGATGCCCTCCATTGGGCTGAACTTTACACTCTGATCACTAAAACAAAACAAAATATCAAACCTAATTTCAAAAGTAAAAACATGCTTTAAAAATGGCAAGAATGCTGCAAAAATGAGCCTAAAACCTCCAATATCCTGGATGGTGCCATTCATGTACAACATCACCAGCATTAGGAAATAAATACAGTAATCCCTCGCTATATCACGCTTTGACTTTCACGGCTTCACTCTGTATCGCGGATTTTATATGTGAGCATATCTAAATATATAACGCAGATTTTTCGCTGCTTTGCGGGTTCTGTGGACAATGGGTCTTTTTACTTCCTGTACATGCTTCCTCAGTTGGTTTGCCCAGTTGATTTCATACAAGGGACGCTATTGGCGGATGGCTAAGAAGGTAACCAATCAGAGCACGCAGTTAAGTTCCTGTATGCTGAATGGCTCAGCCACGGAGCGCCGAATTCGATTCTGCGGCGTTAACCAGGAAGTCTCGTCTTGCTCATTCAGCATCAATGTGTTCCGCTGTGTAAAGAGTTAACTTTTGTGCTCTTTTGTGTTTATCTTTGTGCATAGTCAAGCCCTTCATTATGGCTCCAAAATTATCTGCTCCTGCTACTGCTTCAGGGGCCGTGCCCAAGCACCAACGGAAGATGTTAATGATTGCTGAAAAGGTAAACGTTTTGTATATGTTGAAGGAAGGGAAAAGCTACACTGCTGTAAGACGTCATTACAGCATCAATGAGGCTATGATTCTTTTTATTTAAAAAGTAGGAAAGGAATATAAGATCTACGGCCGCAGTGTCCTTTTAACCATGGTGCAAAACGAGTTGTAAGTGGATGTAATAAGGCAGTAGTCTGGATGGAATCTGCTTTAGGGATTTGGATTGAAGAAGAACAATGGCAGTGCTACATAGTCACCTGAATAGGCTTCTTTAGAAGAGCTGTAACACTCTCCTTTGTTGTGCAGTAAAACTAAACTCATCGTTATCGGACAAGTCATCGTGTTATTGTTGGTGAGTAACCATAATTAATTTTCTACTTACAGTACTTAGTACATGTACGTACGTTTAGTGTCACTGTACACACATTTACTGTATACAATTTTTCTTGCATTGTACGTATTTATTGCTGGCAGCCTCTCTATCGTAATAGCTGTAACATATGTGATATCGGAGACACTCAATATGTTTAAAATAATATTTAGGTTTTACTGTATATAAACAGTGTGTTTACATACATAATTTCAATGAATCTTACCTAATAACTAAGAGAATACAAAGGGTTTATGCTGTATAACTGTGCGGGGAATATTTATAAACAGTTTGGGAGAGTTTATAAGGGCTTAAAATATATAAAAATAACCATACAAACATGGTTTCTACTTCGCGGATTTTCACCTATCGCGGGGTCTGGAGCATACCCCGCGATCGAGGAGGGATTACTGTAAAGTCACATTAGACCTAAATAAACATTGAAACCTAGAAGAGCAGAATATAATCAAACATCCTTGGATAATGATATGAATGAAATAACTGACTTTGCATTTTTGAACTGCAGTGTTCAGGAATGAAAAAGGACCAACTTATTATAATGCTCTACATAACTGTAGAGAGAAGCCAAGCAAAATGACACCTTTTATTGGCTAACTAAAAAGATTACAATATGCAAGCTTTTGAGGCAACTCAGGCCCCTTCTTCAGGCAAGATGTGTAATATGTGTAAATAAAAGTAATGGCAGAACAATATTTTCATTAGCTATATGTGAAACTGCTTAGAGCAAAGCAAAATAATTGCTGCTAGTGTTCCAGCTGCATTCTGGTGGTTCTTCTAAGCAGCCTCGGTGAGTTCCAACTTATTTCACTCAAATTAAGCTTATTGCTGTGAGGCATTAACAGTAGCTTTGAAAACGACTGCCATATCAGAAGGTTAGTTCACTATTTGAACTCAGCACTAAGTTCAGCACTTCCTCTGAAGTTTAATTTCTGAATCCAAGGTGGTTTGTCTTCAAATCTCTAATTACCCAATGAGTGAAATTGTTGGCAGGTGTGTTGCTATCACAAGACCCAGACTGAGGTCAGACAGTTGGAATTTGTGCTGGTAGATGATTAAAAACTGGTTCATTGATAAAAACTGACATTTGTATTGATGCACCAGACAATTACTCTCAGACTGAGGAAACTCTCCATCTGTTGAACAGTATATCTGAGTTTTGAATAACATAATATACCATAGGCACTGTATCATAGTGTTTAAGATTTTGGACTTCAAACCCTGTGGTTGTGGGTTCAAATCCCTCTACTTACACTGTGTGACTGTGAGCAAGTCACTTCACCTGCTGAAGCTCCAACTGGAACAACAAAACAATAATACCAACGTCAAGCCAGATTTTAATTGACGGAGCAAAACTAGCCCATATAAACAAGGCCATTTTATTTCTGGGTCCATTCAGGCACCCACACTCACACAGGGCAAATTGGTAATTGCCAATTAACCTCAAACTTGTGTATTTGGGGATATAGAAAAAAAACATTAAGATTTGGTCAGAATTTACAAACTCCATATGGACAGTGGCTTGCCAAAGGAACTAACCCCAGGATGCCGGCTCCATCAGCACTAACCACTGTGCTATTATGATGTTCCAAAGTGAATTGTAGGGCATATGAGAACATGAGGGCAAATATTAAGAAGGATATTAGGAAGACTAAAAGACAGTTGGAGAGAAATCTAACAGATAAGGCGAAAGATGACCCGAAGAGATTCTTTTAGTGTTTTAGTAGTAAAAGAACAGTCAAGGAGGAGGTGACGTGCATCAGGAATAGTAAAGGAGAATTAAAAAATACAGACAGTGAAATAGCAGACGCTCTAAGCTTGCATTTTTCTGAGGTCTTCACAAGTGAGGAACTGGATAAATTCTCAACAGTAAATGGGACTACTAAGGAGGTTCTGAGTGATTTAGAAATTGTAGAGGGAGATGTATGCTCAGATGAAATAGGCCTGAAATCATACAAATCACCAAGACAAGATAATATTTACCCTTGAGTTCTTAAGGAGGCTAGCGAGTACATATATAAACCCTTGACAGTTATTTTTAGGAAGTCATTGTACACTGGAGTGATTCCAAAGGACTGGAAAATGGCAAATATTATCCCGTTAGATAAAAAAGGTGACTGGACAGATCCAAGAAACTATAGGCCAGTCTCCTTAACGTACATCACAGGAAAATTTATGGAAGGAATTATAAGGTAAGATAAGATTGAGCAGCATATGGCAAGAACAGGAGTTTGTCTGAACAGTCAACATGAGTTCAGAAGAGGGAGGTCATGTTTTACCAACATGCTGGAATTCTATGAGGAAGCAACAAAAGGATATTATCAAAGTGGAGCATATGATATTATTTATCTTGACTTTCAGAAAGCATTTGATATGGTGCCAAATGAAAGGTTGGTGCAAGGAATCTTATCAGAATTGGCTGTTGTTAAGAGTGGTGTTCACAGGGGTCAGAGCTAGGCCTGCTGCTATTTTTAATATATATATAAATGGTTTAGATAGGAGAATACTGTAAGTAACAATCTGGTTAAGTTTGCAGTTGATACCAAGGTTGGTGGATTGGCAGACAATTTGGAATCCATTAAATCATTACAGAAGAAATGGAGAGTATACAGGTTTGGGCAGATTTGTGGCACATGATATTTAATGTCAGCAAATGTAAGGTATTACATATAGGGAGTAAAAATTTGGTTTGAATACTCAATGGGTGGTCTGAAAATCGAGACTACACCTTATGAAAAAGATGTAGGAGTCATAGTGGATTATATGCTATCAACTTCAGAACAGTGTGTAGAAGCCATTCAGAAGGCAGACAGAATGTTATGTTATATAGTGCTCCATTGTGTGGAGTACAAGTCCAAGGAGGTTATGCTCAAGCTTTATAACGCACTGGTGAAGCCTCACCTGGAGTACTGTTTGCAGTTTTGGTCTCCAGACTACAAAAAGGACACAGGAGTGCTAGAAAAGTACAAGAGAAGTGCAACTAGGCCCATTCTAAGGCTACAGGGGATGAGTTATGAAGAAAGATTAAAAAAGCTGAGCCTTTTCAGTTTAAGCAAAAGAAGATTAAGTGGTGATATGACTGATGTGTTTAAAATTATGAAGGGAATTAGTGCATTGGATCGAGACTGTTATTTTAAAATTAGTTTATCAAAAACACAGGGACACAGTTGGAAACTTGCTAAGGGTAAATATTAGGAAATTTGTCATTGCACGGAGAATGACAAGCACTTGGAATAAACTACCAAGTAGTGTGGTAGACTGTAAGACTTTAGGTACCTTCAAAGTTAGACTTGATGCTTTTTTAGAAGAATTAAGTGGATAGGACTGGCAAGCTTTGTTGGGCTGAATGGCCTGTTCTTGTCTAGACTGTTCTAATGTTCAAACCAAGTATTGAATTATTTTTGAACTTCTGTTGTAAATAAGAATTTGTCAATAGGAAAAACAATGTTCAGACTCAAGAAAATGGCAAATCAAATACCTGGTAACTTTACAGTGTAATTGACTTGAGAAAATAGTCACTTTTTATCTTTGTGAAGCAAATGAACAAAACTGTAAGTCAGAGGTGCTGTGTCAATTAATACTGCCACACCATCACTACTGAGCCACTTTTCACTGAATGTAAGGAAATCAATTTTCCTATCAATAATGAGATTTTTAATACAGAAAGTCTTACTAGTTAATGCTTTTGCTGAACATTTAATAAAACAACATTTAAAGTCTCATTAGAACAAAACTTTATAGTGTTAGGGCACCTTCAAATAATGATTCAGTTATTCACATTTACACCACACCAAACCTTTAGTTTTTTACTATAGTGCTGATATAGTGCACATCTATAGGTGAAAGTACTGCAGAATGATCATATCCTAGCATAGTTAGCAAGACTAGAGCCATGTAGACTGTTTAAATCAATATCCCTATTATCATTATTAGTACTCAATATGGAATACCGCCACCAGATGACCTTCATAGGTTTATGGTGTAATCTGTCACAAACAATCTGAATTGGCAGGATATGATAATTACATCAGATAATGACTCCAGGTTTTCAGGTTCAATATTTCTGTTGATTAGACCACTGCAAGCTCATGTTTTTGTTTTTCAGTGGACAGGAACTGACTCAAGTATAAAGATGTATGTATTCTTTTGGGCCTCTTTTGCTACAATTGTAGGACTCGGTTGTTATTTGAACAATTCTAACTCAAGAGGCTATACTGCAAATTACAGACCCATATAAAATAATTTGACCAACTATGCTTGTGTTCTGTTTATTTGCTCTAATCTCTATAATTTAAAAATAGATGTCTTTGTACCTTAATTATAAATTTCTTGGCTTTGCTTGACCCTGCATTTGCTCTCTAGCTGAATGTGAAAATGAGTGCAGCAAAAAAGGAGATATGCAGAATGTGACTGTTCTCCTTTTAATCAGCAATGGTTGTCACAATACTTCTTTATCATTATGGAATAGAAAGATGTATGTCTGATATGTTGGGGGGCACATTGCAGTTTTCAAGGGGTATAAGTTTAGGCATCATTCTTCAAGCAAGACGTAAGGCAGCTAAACTTTCAGTGAACTTGAAAGCTTGCCAAAATAATTTCACCAACAGTCCGTTATTCAAGAATTCACATCAAAGGCAAGTTATGTATTGGCACATAAAATTGTCAAGTGAGCCATTCATAGAAGGAATGTTTTTTAAAAGACGGGATGGTGGAGACAGCCAGGTTAGCATGGCTGTCTAATAAAGCCAATTGAAGAGTATCAGCTTATCATACCACTCCATCACTAGGTAATTTGATTGATGAATTAAAAAATAGACAGCTTTAATCATTTTTCAACTACTGTATTAGAATTCAGTTATTAAGTTTAAAGTTGTATAATAACAATAATAATAATATATTACTTTACTAATAGTTCACTCATTGCTTAATTTAGCTGGATATTTTTCCCTTCATATTTTTTTTAAGACCATGTGAGACTGCACATTCTGGGAGATCGCTGTAGTAACTGTTCCATAATATGTTTTCAAAAGTAGGCCATTTGTTAGAGTTCAACTGAAATGTTTTTTTATATTTGATAATAATCATTAAGCTTGGATTCTACACTTTGTATTTACATGATGTTAGTTTTTGTACATGTCCTAGTCTATACTTTATGTCCTTTAGGAACAATTTTACAGCAATGTAAGAAGGTTTATGTACTCTCACAGTATGCTAGTATATGCATGTCACTGTGAATATATAAAGCTGTACGAGTGTTTTTTAAGGATATTGTATGTGACCCTTCATTTAGCATTTTTAGAAGGTTTCTATGGACCTCAAACAGTAAGAATCAACCAGTCCTGTTCTCTATTTACAAGTAAAATAAAACACCATGTATACATATAAATATATTGGATCTATAGCAGTGGTATTTCTCTATTATGCCCCAGCAGGTGTTTTGCAGAATAAATAATAAGCTTCCCTCAGTAACTTATTATTAAAAAGTTTATAGCAACCTTCAGCTTTGTCTTTCTAAGCGTTTGTTTTTTCAATTTTCTAAGTAAAGCTCATTGTTTTATCTAGAAAAATATTGCTTCTTGTAAGTATGTGAAATTGTCTTTGTGCTACAAGTCTGTTTCTGGCTGCGTTCCAGGATAAATTTATGCTCTCTATACACCTGTGTGTGTCTGTGTGTGTGTTTTGCACATTTGTGTGTGCACATATGTAACCTGAAATTTCCATTTTAGCAATTGAACTTGTAGACTGTCATTCATATTAAAATAATGTCTGCCTGTTATTAAGTTTTTTTATCGTGTGCACTTCTGGTTCAAGCTTTTTTTGGTAATGCAGCACACACCAGTAAATAGGTATTAAAAGTCCAGTTTTTTGAAAAAACAAAAAAACAAAAAAGATCTGAAAAAAATAATTCACAAGATGCTGCATTAAAATATTCACCCACTGCTGAGGAGATCTTCATTAAATTTGAAAAAGACACCAAAAAAGCCTACGTGTTCTCCATACACTCCATGGAAATGAAGCCAGCAGCATGATACTGGTACAGTTTGTATGTAGAAAACAGGTATTTCAACAGTAGTTAGTACTACCATGGGGTGTGCAGTGTGCAGTGTGCAGTTCGAGTCATTCAGTGTGTGTAGCTTGCATGTTCTTTCCATGTTATTGTGGCTTGTCCCTTTTCACCTTAAAATCATTGTATTCTGAACTTTAGGCATTAACATTTTAATTTAGGCAGTTAGTACTCAATACTTCCTCCCATTGTTTAATTGCTATTTTATGATGCGAAAAGGTGCGTAAACTCTTCAGTTTCACTAGTAAAGACAGATATGATTACCATATATACTTACATATGTCAGGTCTTGAAACCCGAAAAAATGATCATAAAATCAGACCCCGACTTATATGCCCGTGCAAAAATGCGACACTTCATTTTTTTATTTTACATCTTCTTGCCTCCTCCAATCTCGCATGAGTTTCTCAGACGCATCGTATTTTGTTTCAGCAGCACAGTTACCAATTTCTTTTGCTACTTCAACAACGTTTCATTTAAAACCAGCTTCATATTTTCTTCTGATCAAACACTTCATCGTAGATAAGGGATGCTCTTACGATAAAAGTGTTCAGGATGTGAGATACAAAAAACACAAAACAGTGTAAACATCGCTTCAGAATAGTTCGGGTATTACCTTGTGATCACGTAGGCACAATACATAGAAAAAAAAGGCAGTGTGCTCCATGGTTACTCTCTCAGGTGGGCGTTAGCATATCACAATCTCTTGGATCAATAGCGTGAGTATTCTGCACTCAACTTACACGACCGACATTATAAAATACCAGAAATTATACAGTTAAATCAAGTCCCGAGTTATCTGCAAGTATATACGGTAGTTAGGTAAATGTATAAGTTAGATACATTTGCACATATTTTTTCAAGCTAAATGTTATTATTTTTAATATTGTAGGTAACTATTTTTCCAAATAATTCTATAATAAGAAAATTATAATGTATAAGTGCGTAAACTAGGAACGTCTGGAAAAGTAGGTACAAATATTCCAGTCTACTTTTATGCCAAAAAAAAAACTCATCTGGAGCTTGCAATTATTATGAAAAGGCAACACAATGTCTGTCTAATTTTGGCTAACTAATTACCCAGCAACTCACTTACATTTTAGAAGATATTATGTTACAGTGCATTGTCTATTAGAATTCAAAGATGGTCTCATGTTGGTTGTGATGAGAGATACCTCAGAAAATAAACAATTTATGCCTAGTGCCACCAATGCACACAATTGAATGAGGATACCATTCAGTAAAGATAAGTAAGAGCAAAGGAGATCTTATTGATTGCAACATTAATTCTTAATGCAATATGAGCAGCCTTACTGACAGATCAATTTTTATATTCTGTGTTAATTACTGTACCTAAATAAACACATCTACATGAAGTTTCCATAGGTTTTGGGGGACAACTAGGTATTTTTCTCCTGAAATTCAGTGGGAATTTGCAAATTTGCAATGAATGTAGAATTAAACTACACAAAAATGCCATTGACAACTTTATTAATTGCTTGTTTGTTTACCAACTTTTAACATGGGATATAGAGATCCAAAGATATTTATCAAAATTAGGGCCTTACAGAGTGTACTACTATACATGACAGAATAGTAATTGCTAAAACCAAATTAATTTCTTATCTGTCTCATCAAAACTGGTGTGTTATATATGTTAAGGGCATTATAATTCCTTTGTTAAGATAATTACTTTATTTCTAAAAAGAAGCTGCAACATTATCCTTAATTTTGATATCAATTTCTCATGTCACACTTAAGTGTCGTGCAAAATCAAACCCTGAGGGGTCAAGGGAATTAAAAAAAATCCTTAAATCTGTGATGTAAAACAGTGAAATCTATGCTGACAAGAAGGTAAGAACTTATTCTTCTAAAAAAACCCCTAATGCTAACTATGACATGGTTTTAATTGATGTAATCCATTGTAAAGTATAATCTAATTAAATGTATTAAAATAATACATGCTGGCATTCATATAATTTCTTGACATGCATGGTAAAAAAAAAATATATATATATATAATTAACTTTACCTGGTTAAAAAACGTCCAAAAATTATGAGCAGAACTATACAGTATTTGTGTAAATCTACATTCAAATTAATAACCCAGAGGGCACTAAATACTGTATGTATCTTGTGTTAATATATATAGATCTAATGGGAGAAATATAGTTAAATATTATACAAGCTAAATAAAAATAAATTACCACTTCCTGATCTTATAACTGGAAAAATCTGAAGATTTCTCCTTATTATTTCACCTGATGTTTTCTTGGCATGCATAATACCTAAAAAATGCTGTAATCTGACATGGCAAAATTATAATATTACTGAGGGACTGACTCAAAAGTCACTCAGGAATGTGCAAGTGTAAATTGTGGAGAAAAGTTCAGGTAAAGACTTTAATCTCTAAACACAAGTTTATGAATGATGCATTAAATCTTATGAAATACTTGAATTCTAGTGATTGCAGAATGGGTGGAATGACATAGGATTAAAGTATAGATTGAATAAACAATTAATTTTATTTAAAATTTTATTTTAACTTTTATTAAGGTTTTATAAAGACTGGTTAAGTTTTAAAAAGGAAAATATCTGAAAGCACCATGTGGACTGCAGAAGGAGGCCTACGTCCCCTACTTTCAGTAGAGATTATTCATAAAAAAAGGTTCTGCATATAAAAGAACAAAAATGTAAGGCCAACTAGTGGGCAGTATTCCTTGTTTGTGTGCTTTCTAAAATAAAAATTTGCTTGAGCAGAAATATGTAATGCTCCCCTAAGATGCTAGAGTGCAGACAACTGAATTAAAGCCAGGAATTAAAAGCTAGTGGTGGCAATACATCTTTGTCACTAAGTGGACTGTGCTCTCACCCTGTGAGAGCAGGTACCTGGAGAACTGCCATCAGGGGTGCTGGGACAATATAGGTTTCAGAGGAAGTCCTACCCAAGTGTTCCTGGAGCAAATAGAAGGCTGCCCCCTTACTCCAAAAGTGATTGCTGGGATAGGATTTAAAGGAAAGTTGAATGATAATTGAGTTGCCATTTGTTAGGTGCAGAGTAAAGGGTGCATTCAGAATATGCCTGCTATTACTGGTTAACAAAGGCCCTAACTGAAGCATCATTTTGCAAGGGCCTTTGTGTCTGTAGGTAAGCTACCGCAATGTACTCTTACAGCCACATTCTAAAAGTTAGGTGACTTTTCATATTGATGGATTGAACTTTGAGGTTTATTTCTTTCAGGGAAAGCTTTAAGTCATTTGGCTTCTAGTACATCCACTGTCATAATTGAACCTGACATATTTGTATGTATGTCAGAATTGCCTAAAGATTTTTGATATTAATAAATGTTTTTGAGTGAAATAATTATTTTACTTTGTTTTCAGACAATCTTATCTGAAAGAGAATGGAGAAAAGTAACAGATGAATTTCAGGTGTGCTGACTTGAATGAGACTCCCCTTCATTTTATCTCTTAACCATCGCAGATCTGCATCACTATCAATTGTTTTAATCTCAGTAGTATGGATGGATTTTTAACTCTTTCAAGCTCTTCAGCTTTCTGTTTTCCAAAAGCATATTCTCTTATGCTGCTTTTTTTTCACAGTTCTTCTGTTGTCAACCTGGTTGAGGATTACAATGGTTGTAGTTCAGTGTTACTCTCCTTTGTTTTAGCTTGGTGCAGTGCAGTGGTGGCAGCACAGCAGCATTGATATATTCCCTTCCTTCCTTTTTGGATGATAACCCAAATGAAGTTGGCCATGGGGGAATATGGTAGTTTGAAGAACTTGATGGGTCCACATCAGTTGTCTGAATCAGTCACGCTATCTCTGGTGCTTTAGTTTAAGTTTTGGTCTCCTGCTCGAACTGGGACATGAAAACCTATTTTAGACAGTTAAGTGATCCAGGATACAATGCCTAACATATTTTGAAATTTCAGACATTTAAATTGTTCAGATCTAAATCCAAACTGAGTCTGTGGACTTCAAATTACATCAGGAATTCCAAACTCTTAATTATCCACCTGAAGTTTCATTGACCTCATTATTACTGCCACTATTTATGGTGGATATCATTATTCATGTATGTATAAAACTATTTAAAAATGATTTGGGCTAATTAATAAAGGCAATGATTCAAATATTCAGATACCTCTGAGGGATTTTGAATCCTTAACATTATTTCCAATGAGTTTGAAAAAATAATTTAATTTTTTCCACAAAAACTGTTAACAGTGGTATCAATAAATGAAACTAAATAGCAAATACAAGTCCTTTCTGTGAAA
Organism: Polypterus senegalus; assembly: GCF_016835505.1. Classification (NCBI taxonomy): domain Eukaryota; kingdom Metazoa; phylum Chordata; class Cladistia; order Polypteriformes; family Polypteridae; genus Polypterus; species Polypterus senegalus. Next base: position 89,134,455 of record NC_053159.1, read on the forward strand.
ACATAAATCATATTACAATATCTTGCTGAATTTCTGTTTAACAGATGTGTAGCTATCTTGCTATCAGTGTTCACCTGATTAGCCTGTATCTTAAAATCTTAGGACTAGTGACCTACATTATGCTAATCTGTTGAAAGTACAAAACATGTATTGCTACTAGGAATTTGTTATCAGTTAGACAATGTTCCTTGTTATCTCTTCTATGAAGACCAAATCCCTATATTTTTCTGAAGAAATTGTATTTCTCCCATAGGCAAGTTCTTTTTTACCCTTTCTAATGGGGCAAATTTTGTGGGTGGAGTGAAGTGACAGGGTTCGTTTTCTATTATTATTAGTGAAATTTGTATTGTTTCTTGTCTATTTTAAGAGATATGTGCTGATTGTTATTATAATTATTGCTCATTATTGTTATAAAAACACCAAAACAATATCTGATCACAAAAAATAAATAACAATTCAGATCTTTTAGGCAACTCAGATCATATCAGCATGTATCTTTTACCTTGGAAATAGCAAAGCCAGCGACTTTCCTTTGGAAGTTCACAAGTCAGACTAAAATCAAGTACAGCCATTCTAACTGAGAACCAGTGTTAAAAATGATGGCAGCCATATCTGTATATAAAAAAAAATTAATGAACAAATAAATTTATGGTCGACAGGGGACTGGTAGACAATGTTGAAGACGTGGCAGGCAACAACAGACCACCTAATCTTTACTGGTTACTTTATCCTTAGGCATTACTGGTAATAACATCACTCTTTATCATCAAGAAGATTCATGTATGCATTGCTTATATCACACACCCCATAAACATTTTGCTGTTGGCCTATCAAATGATCTTCTGTGTTGTCATTGTAATTTCATTGTCTTGGAAACATTTTTGTACATTCTGGGATTGGCCTTCTCGTCTTCAGTACCAACCACTGTTTCAACTGACATTCCCTTGTTTCCCCGTATTATTATTTTTTTTTTTACCTCTCCCCTTTCTCAATGACTCTTACTCTTACTACAACAGAATCCCATCTCTTGGTAGCATTGCTAAACTTAGCACTGGTGTATAGCTAGTTCCTACTTTATTCATTCTTCAAAGTTATCCTCTTTTAACTTATCAATCCTTGACCTCATCACAGTAATCTGGTCCAAATATTTGCAAATGAAAGTCTTACAGTATATTACAAGGGTGAGTTATTGGCTGGCCAGTGATCAGTGACATGGAGATTTTTGCCCCTGAAGTCTCCCTCTGTTATTTGTTTTCCTCTTTTCTTTGTGACACCCCAGCTGTCCTGTCCCTCACATGGCTGCCCAGTTCCAAGTTAACTTGTCACTTATTTTTAAACATGTTCTTCATATGGTGCCTATACAGTATAGTTCTTGTCCTTACAGTATACTCAGAACAGTTAACATTTATAAATATGTTTCATTTCTCAAATCAATACAAAGTACATCAGAAAAAAGTCTTTTGTGTATTTTTACAGAAACATGATCTCTAACAACTGAGCGGGACTAAAAAACAAAGTCATTATTTATTTATTTTACAAATTGACATAAAAATGACTTCTGATGGCAGAGACTGATAACTGTTTTAAAGAGCTGATTTTCTGGTTTCTGGTTGCTTGAACATCCCCCACATATTCTGCTGCAAGATTAAGTCTTGAAGGCAATTGAGAGGAAAAAATAAACAAATTAGACAAAGATCAGAACTGGGAGATCAAGAATCGAGCCTAAAATACAGAACAAAATCATAACTTAATAGTCAAAAGACAAATTTCAGAAACCAGAAAACTATAAAGCAAAGAACACAACAATCTTGGACGAAGGCTGAAGAAAAATTCTGTTAAAGAATAACAGCAATTTTGGACAAAGACTGAAGCATGCTAATGGATCAAACATTGTCGTGCTGAATGTCATGCACTGCACCTTATAGGGGGCACAACCCTTGTAATCATGTCATGTCAATCCCGTCTAACAAATCAAATCAGAACATTGTGGTGCACACGGACAAACAAGATAACGGCGTTATCGAACAGTAAATTCTAATACAAACTCTAATATTAAAGTAGAAACAGTATGATTTGAGGGTAACAGAAATAATACAAGGTCCTAAAGAAAAATGTATTAACCCACGAATATTTTAAAAAATGTACTAAAATTAATAAAACTACATTGGTCAGAATAATAATGTAAAACAAAAATTCAAAACATTTTTCATCTTCATTGGCTAAAATTCTGACGATTAAAGGAAGTTTCTCGGTTAACCCTTAAACTGCCGGGACCAGCTACAGTCGTTTTGCAATGCAATTTGCCAACATGCCGGAGCCGAGTATATTCGGCAACGTACATTTATTGAATGCTACAACCAGCTATAGTCGGTTCCCAGTGCAATTTGTCAGCATGCCGGAGCTGATCAGTCAGTGCTGTACATTCGTTGAGCAGCCAACTCATGACCACAGCTGTCCCTTGCAGTACTGCAGCATCACTGTCCCTGGGATTCAGGCGCAGCACTAGACTAGCCAGCAAGCATCAGCGTTGGCCTTTGTGTGGTTGCAGTTCAAGTGCAGTTGACTCTGTGATTTACTGAATTTCATCAATGGTGTCAGTTGCACCTTGGACATATAAAATACATTGTTCCAGTAGTTTTGTTTTTAGTTTTTACAGTTCATTAGCAGTGTGTAAAATGATCAGTGTTGCAGTAATTGTGATGCTCTTTTCATGAAAAAAAATGTCTTCCATTAAAATTTAACTTTTTCTTGGTGAATTGTGACATTTCCTTAACATAAGAATTGCCAGAGCCTACGAGAAAGCTTGTAAATCCGGCCCACCTTAAATCCATTCTCACCTCTCCGTCAGAGTCTTTTGTCCTGTAAATGTGTCGATTAACAGCAAGCAGCCTGGTATCCCATCCCCCCTCCCACCACTGCAGTTCATTTCGCAAAGAAGTTTCTCAGTGCTCAGTGTTTATCTTCGAGTGAAATGTTGGAGCTTTATAGGGTAAAATAGTACATCATCATTTGGAATACATACATTTCATGTGTATTCCATGTCAACAACAATCTAAATGTTTTTCATGTTTTAGTAATAACTGAAAAAATGTAGGCGTGAAATGTATAATGTGTGAAGCCTGAAATACAAATATGAAATAAACACTTTCACAAAAGGTATAAGTATAAAAAAACAATTGAAACTTCCAATCAAGAGGTTGGGTTTCAATATCAGCTGCTTCCCAAATTTACCATTTTCAGTAGTGAGCTGCTCTTATTGTTAATATCATACAATAAAAGCATTCATTTGATTTGCGTTTGTAAATTTAGTCAAAGTTAGTGTTTTTTTTTTCAGTTTTATTCTCTCACTCACATTCAACCTCCCACACACCCCCCGGATCTTATTTTGTTATACCCCCTGTTTATTTGATAACAGGGTCATATCTTGTGCACAAACGAGACTGGGACTGGGAAAACTGTGGACATGGATGTGAGTGGTGTGCGTGACTGAAAATATCTATGGATGTCAATTTGTTTTTATTCAGTTTTATTCTTGAGTGCTCCTGCTCACGCTGTATTACTACGCACCTTCTGATCCATGATGTCAAAGCCACGCTGACAAAAAAGAGAGACTTAGGTATATATGACATTTGGAATAATTCATTTAATGACCTGTATTGTACATTTCGTAAAAAGTTGTTGCACTAATGCAACATTATATTAATTTGCATACCTTCATGCGCTTGTAGTTAGTGACCGTGTTTGTTTTTTTGTTCCGATCTTGGCCAGTGTCCACATGTTACTGCATGTTGGTATTTCTTTTGAACTCTAGGAGATGCAGAAGACAGAACGGTATAGAGAGTTTAGTTCCGCGCTATATATAATCATCAGATTCAAATGTTAACAGTTCCCACACACACCCAAGGACCATCTTTATGACATGTGTATAAGGTGTGAAGCCTGAAGTCCAAATATCAAATAAACACTTTCACAAAAAGTACAAGTATAACAAAACAAGTGCGCTTTTATTCAAGAATATAACTGAAGAAAAAAGAAAGCAGGTTACGGTAGGTGCTTGATGCGACAGCTTGTGTGGTGCAATGCTAAGAACTGCTGACTCCCAATCAAGACCTTCTGGGTTCGATGCTGGCAGCTTCTCAAGTTTACCATTTTGAGTAGCGAGCTGCTATTATTGTTAATATTATACAATAAAAACATACATTTGATTTATGTCTGTAACAACCACTGTACATTTATAGTGCTTGTCAAAGTTACAGTTTTTTTATTCAGCTTTATCTCTCAGTCGCGTTTACTCATCTGACACTGCTGTTTTCAAATAAAGACGCGCTATAACAGAGGTGACCTCAGATTGGAGAAAACAGAAGCCCTCCCCGCAAGAAACATCCATTTACATATAAGAAAAACGCAGCTGCACTAGGCATAAAGGTGAAAGATGGCACCATTTGAATACAGGACGAAGTCCGTAATCATCCTGCCAATCTCCTGTCCTTCAAAGAAACAGCATGACTTACAGAGCTTGCCAACCCTACACCGTCCAGATTTAAACACTAGCGTGGTGTATGTGCCCAAAAAAAGTCTAACTGCATTCTCGTGCCATTGCTCACGTACCAAAGTGTCAGCGGGCATTTTTCGTGGCTTTACATCTGTAATTTGTGAGCATGCCCTTGATGATCAAATAGAGGAAGCTCTGCAGTATACTTGTGACTTTATGCTGTAGGAAGATAAGTAAATAAATCAAGATAAGTAACATTCAATCTGGCTTTTATATAAGTAACATATAAATGCTTCTTATGTAAAGACCATCACAAAACATAATCAAAAACATGAGTTTGCATGATACGTTGGCGAACTTTTATTGGCTAACTAAAGAGATTACAATATGCAAGCTTTTGAAGCAGCTCAGGCCCCTTCTTCAGGCAAGATGTAAGTAACATATAAATGTTAAATATGTTGATAAGCAGCAAACAGCAATAAAATAAAAATAAAAGCGCACTTGTCCTGTTATATTTGTACTTTTTGTGAAAGTGTTTCTTTGATATTTGGACTTCAGGCTTCACACATTATAAACTTCATGTCTACATTTTGTCAATTATTACTAAAACATGAAAAACGTTTCTTTTTTAATGATGTGTTTAAATAGATTGTTGTAGACACAGAACACACATGAAATGCATGTGTTTCAAATAACGATATAGTATTTAAAAAAGGTGTCATTTTAGTTGACTTCTCACTCTATACAACTCCGAGCAACTGACATGCTGGTAAACAGACTTGAGCTGAGAAAACTGTGCGCTGGTTGGGGATGTGACAGCAGACTGCTTGCTGTTTGCTGCTTATCAACACATTTAAAGGACAAAAGACACTGACAGAGATGTGAGAAGCAATTTAAGGTGGGACAGATCTGGTTTTTTGTAGGCGGTGGTAATTCTAGTGTTAAAAAGTGATGCAAAAAAGTATTTGGCATCCAGGGGTGCATTAACCCCCCAAGTATGTGGCAGTTTAAGGGTCACACCCATACTTCATCACAACGGAAGTCACTGCATCATAGCAATACATAGGTTAATAATGTCTACTTTGTAACAGTGTACTAAACAGAAGTCAAATTTGGAAATTCACAAAAAAACAACACAAATAATGTATGTTAAGTTACAATGAGGATGAAGATGGCTCTAAATTTTGACAAAAATATAAAGTGAAAGCAGCTTTGCTTGTTTTTCATTTTCTTCTCATCTGAATATCATTTCTCATGCAGAATTTGTTTGGTTCCTTAAATAATCTCGTTTCATCTTATATATCAGAGTGTCTGACATCTTATATTTCAAATTGTAATCTTAGATCTTCAAATGAGTGTCTGCTTAGAATTCCAAGAGGTAAACTTAAAAGAACTGGTGAGGTGGCCTTCTGCTGTTATGCACCTAAAATCTGGAATTGCCTGCCAATAGGAATTCGCCAGGCTGATACAGTGGACCACTTTAAAAAACTGCTAAAAACACATTACTTTAACATGGCTTTCTCATAACTTCATTTTAATTTAATCCTGATGCTCTGCATATTCAATTAATTATCATTACTATTCATGGTGGCTCCAAAATCCGTACTAACCCCTACTCTCTCTTCTGTTCTTTTTCCGGTTTTCTGTGCTGGCAACCTGCACCACCACCACCCAATCAAAGCACCATGATGTCCCTACATTGATGGATTAAAGGCCAGAAGTCCACGTGACAATCATCATCAAGTCCTTCCATGAGAACCCTGAATACAATGAGGACTGATCATTTATGTTAGATAGAATGCCTAGAGGGGGCTGGGCAGTCTCATGGCCTGGAACCCCTGCAGATTTTATTTTTTCTCCAGCCATCTGGAGTTTTTTTTTTTCTGTCCTCCCTAGCCATCAGACCTTACTATTATTCTATGTTAATTAGTGTTCTCTGATTTTAATTCTTACTTTGTCTTTTTTCTTTTCTTTCATCATGTAAAGCACTTTGAGCTACATTATTTGTATGAAAATGTGCTATATTAATAAATGTTGTTGTTGTAACCTGTTTGTCTCTGAGTGGAAGCAACTTGATCCTTTTGAGCAACCCATAGAAATATCCCTGTGGTTCATTAGTTGTTGTTTGGTGTGGACGCTCAAACAAGGCAGTGATCATTTTTTTTCTTCAATTACCGAATTTAATGCATTTGGACAGTCAGCCAATTCCCATCCTTAGCTTGTTGGTTCTTTATTTTATTTAGCATTTTTCAACATACAGTAGCCATCTGTCTGCTACCCAATTAGCTGCTATCAGTTCCTTTTTAGTAGGTACACAGCCATTGCTTGTGTCTTCCCTTTTGCCTGTTTCTTCTCATGTAAAATGGTTCTGGTTGTGCATTTGCAGCAGTTGATCAGATCTCACGATAGCTTTTTGTTTAACAATGCGTTCCTTGTTCTCGCTACGATTGGATATGATTGTAGTTTTCTCCTGTTTAAGAATTTTACTTATGTAAATTTACTATTAATGAACACTTCCTTTTTGTTTTCTTGGCATCAAGTTTCTCAAGAAATTATAAAATACTTCTTTGATATTTTGAAATCTGTATTCTGCCATTGCAAATGCAACTTTAATATGTTGTGAGTAATGATCGGACAAGAAGGAGTAGGAACACATCATTATCAATAACACCCTGTTGAGCTTCAAAAAGGATTCAGTCTAGTTATAGTCTGCAGGAAAGGGCAATCCAAATATAAATGTAGCCAAAATTTGTTCTTTGAGTGTTATGGATGAGACATGTTTATTTGTGATGATGAACACGTAGCTGTTATGCTTATGTAACAAAGCTTCATTTCTTGCAAATCTTTTAAGCCTCAGACAGTCTTTAGCTGTTATGTTTCTCACATAAAAAAGACCACAGATGTTTAAATCATAACTGTCAGACCATTTATATTAGCAAAGCTATTAAGAGCATGTTATGGGAGCTGTACATTGACTAATGTAATAAAGTTAGTCAAGTAAATGCAAGCTTATAGTTTATGAAGTATACTTCCTGCACAGAAGGAAAGATAAAATATGAGAAAAACAAAGTTAAATGAGGAATCTGACAGATGGCAAGTTATAGCCTGGCATTATTGCTGAATTACTGTCAGTTTATAATGTGAAGTTAAATCTCTCTAGTTGTTTTATACTTTCAAAAGTTTCTTAACTTTGTAAGGGTAGTATAGTTCCAGTTATTTTTTGTAATACTAAAGATGCATTTTTAAATATCTATGCATTATAGTGCCGGTAAGAAAATCTTTATATATAGGAATATACTCCTAAAAAATGTTTATACTAAATATTGACGGATGAGCATTGTGAAATAGTGGTTAGTCCTGCTTCTTCACAACTCTAGCATCTTGGCTTAAATCCTGTGCAACTGGCACTTTCTTCTTCTGTTAATCTTCTGCAGCTTTGCCACACTAAAACTTAATTAAGCTTTATCATATTTAGTTTTAGCCCACATTTTAAACTGCCAATAAAGGCTTCTGATCCAGCATCTACTGTGTCTGCACTCATTTACTGTGATTCATGGTTAGAACTACTGTGCTTTGAAAGTTCTACATTACTTTTGGAAACTGTGCACCGAGATAACAAAATGTAAATATGAGTATCAGTTACTCGGGCATATTTATTTCTTCATAACAACCATGCTGCTAACTAACCTTAATGCTACACAGTGAAGTTTCCTGCTTTTACGGTAGTGGCTCCCAACCTTTTCTGTGCCCAGCATCCTGAGAAAATGTTTGATTTATGTTTCTAAACTCTACAAAAGTAACATTGCATTTGAAGGTGAAGAAGTCAAATTTCTAATTTGTGAACCACAAACTGATCCACAAAAAATACTACAGGCAAACAAATTGAACACAAAAAATAAGCTTTTAACATAGTACATAAAATTAATATAAACTGAGCAATTAGAAAAAAAATGGTAAACAGTAAATCCCAATTGTGAACATAAAATTCAATGACTTCTTTGTTCCTGTTTCCCATTCACAATTTTGGCAAAGCATGGAACTTTCCTGCTGATTGCCATACACAGTTCTGCCTGTGGATTCATGTGATTTCTAGATCTTATCTTGATTGTCAAAGAAAACTGAATCCAGAGCCACTCAAGTCGTTGCAAATGGAAGGAGGACAAGGAGTGCTTCTCTACCAGGTCTTGGAAACATATCCAGTGCTGAACACCAAAGCTTCTCTAAAGTCTCACGTTTAAATTGCATTTTAGGAGCTTCATTTGTCCACAAATCGATACCTTCCTTCAGCTCTTAGTGATTTGACATTTTCTCCAAATGGTATGAATATGCATTCATTCTTCTGAAATCTTCAGGCCTCCAGCATCAAAGTATCCATCAAACGATTCCCACAGCATTTCCAAATGAGCCACAATTTCTTCATGTATAGTTGGAGTTAAGAATCCCACATCTTAAACCATCTCTTCAAGAGAAGGATCGTTTGAAAGATTGTCTCTTTCTATCCTTCGACACCAAAGTGATACCTTTTTTTAAAAGCATTCAACCTTTTACAAGCCCTCGATATGCTTATTAATTTTCCTTGAAGAGAAACATTAAGGTCATTCATACGAGTGAAAATGTGATCCAAATAAGCCAGTATTTGGGTGAATTCCTGTAATTCTAATGCCTCAACTAGATCACATTCATGCTCCTACAGAAAAACTTTGATTTTTCCGTGCACTTCAAAGAAAAGGGTTAAAGTTTGTCCTTGTGACTACCAAAATATAAGCAAACTTGAATGCTTACTTCCGAGGTCTTCACAAAGTGATTTGAAGAGGTGATGGTTCAAATCACACACCCCTGATCCAATTGATGATCTTCACACAAGTATCAGGCACTTTCTTTTAATTTAGAGGGAATGTTTTTGATGCCAAATCATGCTGATGAAAAAAGCAATGGGTAACTTGCAAGACTGGAACTTCCTTTTTCATCAATACAGAAAAGCAAGATTTATTTCCAAGCATTGCAGGTGCCCCAATAGTACAACAAAAAAACAAGAAATCATCCTTCACTTCCTCATCATTGTCATACCTCATTAATGTGATGAGTTGATTACAACTGGAGGCATCATTTGACTGATCCAACTGAACAGAGTTTTCAGTGGACTAGCTCTGACATCTAAAAAATCCAAAATATCGTCACTCAAATCATTGATTCAGTTGTGAATTACATTTTTGATAGGGGTAATTGTTAATTGTAATAGATAATTGTTGCTATTTCTGGTGAACACGGCTTGATGAGATCATCTGTAGCATGGAGATGACTGCATTTTGATAGGAGCTTGAATCATGACTTACTCATGTACTACTATTATTAGTTTTCAGTGAGTATAAGAGTTGGGATAGGTGACAGAATAGAGGATCCCCCTTTGACTTTCTTTATTTCTCTTTTATTCTTATAAGAACTAAAAATTCAAATGATATACAGTATGTTGTTATACAGGGCAGATCCAAGAGAAGCAAAAATTATAAATTAATTTTGCCTGAGATAATATAATGAAATTTTTCTGAGAATTTGCCACTTGTAGCCCACTCAGTAGAGGTTAAATTATACATATGTATTATTTTATTGATTATGTTAACTTGCTGAATGATACTGTAATGTTTGTATATGCTATAAAATCTCCCTTTTACATTATATATTATGCAATATTTAAAAAAATCATACTTATTGTACATCTTGATGAAAGTAAAAGTCAGAAATATCTGAAGTTGTTTCAGCTCAAACTATTATCCTCAGCTGGAGAACAAGTCAAACAGATAGTCAACAAGCAAGAATTTAAAATCTCCCAGAACAATGTCACTAAAATTTTCTACTGTATAAAAATATAATATCAAAATGACATAGCATTTGGAGCACAATCTGGATGTCCTAAACAGTACAGGTTAAGTATCCCTTATCTGAAATTGCAAAATCCAAAATGCTCCACAGTCTGAAACCTTTTGAGCACCATGTGGAAAATATGAAACTAAGGGTCTCATTTATAAAACTGTACATATTACGCATTACGCATTTTAACTTTATAAATCTCATTAATCTTGAAAATGTGTGCCCTGTGAAGCTTAGACACAAAATTGATGACCTAAGCGTCTGTGTACTGCGCAGCAAGGAAATGATGCATGATCAATGATCAAGGGGTTTGGGGGATTGGATATTCCCACAAAGCAACAGGTGCCAGTGCACTGCAAATAAACACAGTTGACAAGTTTTGCTCCCTGACAACACCTACACTGCAGTTCAAAGACAGATGTGGCGCACATTTAAACTTGCTGCAGTGGTGCCAGGACTGCCAGCAGGAGATTCAGGATGAGTGTAAGGTGCTGATGTTGCATCCAATTCAGTTTCCCTTGTCTCTCAAGGCAAAAATGAGCCGTGGGGGAAGATGGGATCGATGACGTCAGGAACAATGGAGGAGGAAGGGCGGAAGTAACGCAGTGCAGGCAAAATGCGGCTTATGGTGGCGGAGCGTCTTTTTTTCTGTAAGAAAGCAAAGGAAAAAGGTTAGTACCCCGCCATTCCCTGCCGGTGAATGTCCTCCGAAGTGTGTTAAGATCCTTCCGCGGTCTCCTACTCGCGCGTGCATGACACAGTATATCTGAAGTTGGTATGGTTACTAATTGAAAGTTTTTTGATTGAAAGTCATAAAAACACCAATGATACATTTTTGTTAAAAAAATAATCAACCTCTGAGAAGAATAATGACAGGTGTAAAATAGAGTTGCTTACAATCAGATTTGAATATGTTAAAGTAGTGCCACTGGCTTTACCACTAGAATCCCCTGAAGCCTACAAAAAATCCCGGCCCACCACATTAGTGTTTAGATCTGACGGTGTGCCTTGCTGACACTTCAGTACCCGAGCAATGGTACAAGAACGCAGTTAGACTTCTTTTTTTGGGCACATACACCATCCAGAGTTAAACACTCATGTGGAGAGTCACTTTGTGTACTGAAGAATCTAAAACTGCAAGTGGAAGCTGTCATCTCACTTTTCGTGGTATTACACGTATACTTTGTGAGCATGCCCATGTTGATCAAACACAGAAAGCTCTGCAGTCTGCTTGTGACTTTATGCTGTAGGAAAATAAGTGAATAAATCAAGGTAAACAGGTAAATAACATTCAATGTGGCATTTATATAAGTAACATATAATTTTGTTTTTTTATATAAAGACCATCACAGAACATAATCACAAACAGAACTTTGCACGATACCTTGGCAAGCTCAGCATGCCTTGCTCGTCCTCATCCGAGTTCAGCTCTGTTATAGCATGTCTTTATTTGAAAACAGCAGTGTCAGATCAGGGGGGAGCATGAATGCGACTGAGAGAATAAAACTGAATAAAAAAAAAAACACTAACCTTTAGAAGTACCATACATTTATACCAGCTATTACAGACTCAAATCAAATGTATGTTTTTATTATATAATAGTAACAATAAGAGGATCTCACTACTCAAAATGATAATTCTGGAAGTGGCCAGGATTGAACCCGCGACCTCTTGATTATGAGTCAGCAGTTCTTACCATTGTATCACCAACGAGGTTGTGTTGGTGTTGTACCCTAACTCGATTTCTTTTTCTTTGGTTATATTCTTGAATAAAAGCTCACTTGTTTTGTTATACGCGTACCATTTGTGAAAGTGTTTATTTGATATTTGGACTTCAGTCTTCACACATTATACACTTCATGTCAAAATGTTGTCACTAGTAATAAAACATGAAAAAAGTTTGTGTTTTAGGTATGTGTTCAACATTTCTTGCATTCCTCGCATTTCCTGTCATCTTTCACTTAAATAGATCATTGTACTCACGGAACACATTTGAAATGCGTGACACCAAATAACAATATATTATTGTCGTATACAACTCCAGGCACTTCACACACCGAGAAAAACAAGACTTGAGCTGGGAGAACTTTTTGCTCTTTCTGCGGCAATGGGGGGGTGGGATATCAGGCTGCTTGCTGTTTGTGCTGATCGACACATTTACAACACAAAAGACACTGATGGAGAGGTGTGAAGGAATTTAAGGTGGCCCAGGATGATGAGTTTTTTTGTAGGCTTCAGGGATTGTAGTGTTAAAAAGCATAACACTATAGCAGTGCCACCTCAAAGGACTCCAAATGTTCTGTGCAGGGATTGTAGGGAGAAGGACAAGGAAAGTGTTATATTTAAAAGGGCAACAGTTTGATTGACTGATTGAAAGAAGCACTGCACTTTGGACACTATTGTCTGGTTTGTAATAAAAGCAAACTGAATTTAATTGTTCAATTTGCTGTAAAAAAGATGTTTTTTCCATGTTCAAAAAAACTGACAATGTCATGCAGAGCTGTCAAAATGCTGTACCTCTTTATCCAGTTATACAGTCTGCTAATGAAATACCAATCACTTGGTTCTTCTTTCCCACCTATACATGCTTCAAGCAGACTGTTCAATGCTGTCAGTGTAAAATTACACTTACTGGACAAAACTATAGGCAAACATTTGAAGGAAACATGCATACACAAAAGAAAACAATATCATGTTTTACCCAACTGCAGAGTGTATATAATATCTGCTGCTCAAGAGCAAGCAAAGAATTCTCTGAGCATGCACATGGGCAACAATATCATGGATTTGGAGACCAAATATTTAGAATTATTTAGGTAATTTAAAAGGTCATGTCTCTCTGGAGGCATGCAGTCAAAAGTGAACTGGTAAGAAGCATGCAGAGAAAAAATGTGAAGTGATAAATTTGCTTAATAATTTTTAAATATTTAAGGTAACTCCTTCCTTAAAGCTATCCGTTTTGTCGTAAGTATCCACTAAATTACATTTCTGAACGTTTTGTTCTCACACTAACTGGAATTTATTTAGGCAAACAGTCAGAGAAGACTGGGCCAGTGATGAAATCATAAATCAAAAGAACAGCACAGGTCTGAGCCAGAAAGACAAACAAATCATTCAACAAAAGCCAAAATGTGACCACAATCCAGTTTAAAGTTACTAGCAAAAAGGACGAAAAACAAAGAATCTTATAGCATAGCATACATGAAAGTTTTTGGGTTACTTATCCTCAAACCTGGAAATGGACTTCCTCTAAAGGGCGGACTAAATAGCATCATGAAGTTGACTGAATGTGACATGTCCCTATGAGCCACTCCCCCTACCAGTGGGTGTTTGCGTCATGGCAAAAGGCACTGAAAACGGTGGTGCCTACAACAGTAATAACATGTTGTCATGGTAAAACAAAATTAAAACAATTATAACTGTGTTTGGCAAGGATTCAGAACAGTTTAAATGCAGTTACCGGAAAGACCTTCCAGCAATAGTTTGAATTGTTGTACAAGAAAAAAATTCACAATCCAACTGTCTTCATTAAAAAGATATTAGTGAAATTTAGTGAAATTCACAGCAAACAGTTCACACAAAATAAGGAAAAATGTTGAAAATACGCACAAATAAAAGAGAAAAAGGGAAACCTTGTATTTGGTATTTAGCTTGAGGCTTAAGTATCTAGATTACATTTCTTAAGGTTTCTATCTGTTATCTCATTCACCACATATTAGGTACATACAGTCAGAAAATGATATGCCCTTAATGCCTATCTGACTAACAGCTCATGTTTTTTTCTAGTTCTCTTATAGCTTTTTAATCTAACTTCAATCTATTGAATTATTCAATCTATCAGACAATATTGTCACACAGAGCTAACATTAAGAACATTCCATTACCTTTAACTTATATGGGGTGGATCACAATCTTCCATTATCTATGCTAAAGCTACATTATATTCAAATTCAACACAGCCAGGGTATCTGATATGCAATTTCTTGTCACTGCATCATCTTCGGTTCCAATACCAACAGAAGCATGCAGTGATCTGATTCAAGTACAATTCAATTTACAAACTTAAACCCTAGTCTCAGGTCCCAATAAATCACACTGCACATTTTATGTATTAATTAAGCTGGGCAACAAGAAAATTTACAATTTCAATTTTGTTCAGTTTTAGACTTATAAGACTGTTATTGTATGCAGTATCCTAACGGCTGGGACTTTATTTGTCTTTCTCATCAATACAAATCTTAACCACTTATTTTGTAACCTAACTTTATATGTGTTCAGAATGATAGTATCATCTCATCTCCTCCATCATATCACTGCCGCTAAAATAATATGTGCCAAGTTTGAAATCTAATACAGCCAAATTTCTGTGACATGATGTGTGTGAAAATACTTTCTGTGGTTTAATAGGGGCTAATACAACAGTTTAAAGCTACCAATATGTCATTTGTCCTCATCCTGCTAGATCTCTAATCTGACTTCAACACGGTCAACAACCATATCCTCCTTGCCACCATCTCTGGCGGTGGCATAACTTGGGCCTGCTTTTAGGTAGTTTCAGTCTTACCTATTGGACAGATTCTATTATGTGCCCTGGCATGGAGTAATGTCACGTGTGCAACTCCCACGTATGGGGCTGCCCCAAGGATAACTACCGGGCCCTCTGCTGTTATCCCTATGCACCTTCTCACTGGGTCTTATCATCCAGCCGTATGGTTTCTCTAATAAACGCTATGCTGATGATAAGCAGTTATACTTGTTTCCTCCAGAGGACCACATTATATCAGGTAAAATCTCTGCATGTCTCACTAATATTGCAAATTGGAATATGGAACACCATCTCCAGCTCAACCTGGCAAAGGTGGACCTTTTTGTTATCCCAGCTCACCAATCCATTCAGCACCCCTCGTTCATTATCAGCAACACCCAGTAAGTTAGTGTGCAACTTTAGGGTGGTGATCAATGACCAGGTGTCCTTCAGGGGCAAGGTTACTATGGTGTCTCAGTCATGCAGATTCATGCTATACATATGTCTTCAAGATCAGACCATATTTGACAGAGTATGCAGCACAACTCCTGGTCTAGACTTTGATCTTGTCACGCCTGGACTATTGCAACTCTCTACTGAAAGGAGTATCAGCATGTGTCACCAGGCCACTGAAGACTATTTAAAATCAAAAGTCACTGATGCCATTCAGAAACAAAAAATTGGAAATACAGATACTATTCATACATGACATTATGAAATCTTGAATTTTTATTATAATTTTATATGTTAGTTTTGTGAAATTTGTGGCTTTCCAGGGTAGCCAGCACATTGTTAAAATCATTGGCACCATTTCCATTTCCTGTAATGGAAGTCACAAGGTGTATTGTGTCAGTTTGCCCCAATCGATGAAAAGATGCAAAGAATAGGTCATCTTTACACGAACAGAAACCTAAAGGATGCTTTGGGGATAAACATTAAGGATGGTATAGGTCCTTTCATGTGGACATCCAACAAAACGATCCTCTGTCCATTCCTAAACTCTCATGCTAGGCTTTTGTTTATGGTATACAACACATTTGGTAAAGAGGTTGTCTCTTACAAAACTGCAATTGTCCCATAATTTTGCAAGATAGGCAGACACACTATGAACTGAGGAATTGTTATGTTGAATATTAAACAAGGAAGGTTTAAATTCATATATGCATTCAAACTGAAATAATTAATTCTAGTGCTGATTAAAATAGTTCTTGCAAAATAAATGTCCACTTTGACTGAAAAGAATCTATGGTGCAAGTCAAAACTTTTTCCATGTCTCAATTAACTGGTTCCAATTGTTTATTCCTTTGGATTGGTACTCCAAGGTGATATTCACCTTAGTAACTACTTTACCACAAATATATCTCCTGAATCTAATCTAATCAGAATTTAACTTAATCCTGATACTCTGCATGTTCAATGCATCATAATAACTATTCATAGTGGCTCTAAAATCCATACTGACTCCAACTCTCTCTTCTGTTTCTTTTTCCGGTTTCTTTGTGGTGGTGGCCTGCGCCAACACCACCTACTCAAAGCATCATGATGCTCCAACATTGATGGACTGAAAGCCAGAAGTCTACGTGACCATCATCATTAAGTCCTTCCATGAGAACCCTAAATACAAAGAGGATTGTTTCATTTATGTTAGGTAGATTGCCCAGAGGGGACTGGGCGGTCTCTTGGTCTGGAATCCCTGCAGATTTTATTTTTTTTCTCCAGCCGTCTGGAGTTTTTTTTTTGGTTTTTCTGTCCACCCTGGCAATCGGACCTTACTTATTCTATGTTAATTAATGTTGACTTATTTTTATTTTTTATTGTGTCTTCTATTTTTCTATTCTTCATTTTGTAAAGCACTTTGAGCTACATTTTTTCTTGTATGAAAATGTGGTATATAAATAAACGTTGTTGTTGTTGTTGAATCAGCAGAAAAATTATGGGCCGTAATGAAAATCATAATTTTTTGGAAAAACCATGCAAACTGTAAATATTTCAGATAAAAACATTTGTCAGATCTTTTGAAGTTGTCAGTTTTTAAAAGCTGTAAACTGTACATTTTATCGATATCTATCAAACCCCACCAGAGTATATGTGTGGCCTTGTGAAAGTGGTAGATCAGTCATAAAGTCAATTGATCTGCCTTCCCATGGGATGGTGAAATGAATTGTAATAACACTACACTCAAAAGTCTTGAGGGCACTTAGCCCTTTTAGAAGTCTCACAAGCCTGAAGAAATTGTTTTATATCCCGATGAAAATTTTCCCACTGAAAATAGCGGTTAATCAAGTCAGTTGTTACACTAATTCCAGAGTGACTAAATATAATGTGGTCCCGAAGATAAAATCTCCCATCTAACAGAAGGTACATAAAGTAGACATTATGTTGCATTAGATGGAACTAAATGAGTTTCTAGGGCCATATTTATAATGTATGTAGGGTAAAATCTGAAATCTGTCTGCAGGAAGAATATTCTGAAGCTCTGTTTTCAATTCTTCACAATCAAACTGTAGAGATAGGGCATTAGCTTTTATATTTTTATCTCCAGATCTATAAGAAATGACAAAATGATGATCTTACCTGTCTCATCATCACTCTTTTAGCAGATTTCAACTTTATAAAATTCTTATCCATCAGTAAAAACATAAATACATAAGAGCATACGAAATTTGAAAAATGACTGCATCAGGCTCATTTGTTTATATATTAGATACACAGCTTTCTCCAGCTGGTGGTGCCAATGTTTCCCAAACTCTTAGGTGTGCTTGGTTGTTGACAGTTTCTTTAGAATAAAAGGCACATGGATGTAGCTTCCTAGCATCAGGGAATCATTGAAATAAAATAACAGCTACGTCTGCACTTGACAGACTGAGGGAGTAATTGCCAATTATTGTGAGTATATAGTATACATTGTCTTTGTAACTCTTTTCAGGTTTAGATGCATTATTGACTATGTCAGATTTTGAGATTTTTATTTTGTGTCATCTGGCTGGTGAATCAGATATCAAAGATGGCTGTGGCATTGTGATGTTCAACAATTAACTAATGGACAGATTTTACTGGGTTCCACTTATGTCAGGCAGTTTTAAACTACATTTCTCTCTCTGTTTAAACCGACTTTATGTGTAATCATTATGTAATTAATTATTTGTAAAGGCTATATTTGTATCTCTCTGTGAATTTGGCACAGCTCTCTGCACCTGCACTCAGTGAAGAACAATACAAAAATAAACTGACTTGAACTGAACAGAACTGATGTGACTGAGGTGGAGCATGTGACATGCTGACATGAGTCAATGTGTGACATCACTGAAGCCCCCACCCCCCATAGTAAAGGAAGCATTGGGACAGTTACAAATCAACAGCTCTTAGTGAATGAAGGATTGCCACATTTTGTCTATTTGACTTTCAATTACTTGTATTTGGAAACACATTATCTACATCAGTATCTCTGATTTTTATACTCATGATTATCTTTTTATGTCCTTCTCTTTCTTTTCCTTTATTATGTACTAGCCATCCCCAGCGGCTCCACCTGCGTAACAGTGAAACAGGACAACAGGCCCTGCCTGACTCCCTACTCTTGATGTCATGCTTCCCCCTCCCCTTGGCCTGCAGCCTCTGTTTCGGATATGTGAGAATATATTGCTCCTACAAGCGAACTATGATTCTTAGCGCAATAACAGAAGTTGCAAAATCAATAGGAATGTTCAAGAAAATTCTAGAAAAATCCAGATCTAAATCCTTTAAGTAGTTCTCTCGTTTGCTACCTAAGCAGATGTAAGATATGCCCTGAGGATGGCGCGTGAGTGAGTAGGGTCCCGCTCCCTCCCCTCAGCTCACTGCATCTCTGTCTTGGATTTGCACAAATAAATCGGTACCACAAGCGAACTATGATACTTAGCACAATGAGAGTAGTCACAAAATCAACCATAATGTTCAAGCAAATTATAGAAAAAAACCCGATCTACATCCATTAAGTAGTTCTCTCGTGAAAGGCGGACAGACATACAGACAGACAGACGTTGGATTTTAAATATATAGAGACGTGTTTTCTCTGTTCAAGCTATTTAACATTAGAATTACCAGAGCCTACGAGAAAACTCGTAAATCCAGTCCACCTTAAATCCGTTTGCACCTCTTCATCAGCGTCTTTTGTCCTGTAAATGAGCCGATTAAGACAAGCAGCAAGCAGCCTGCTATTCCATCCCCCCACCGTCACAGAATTTTCACTAAGTTCTCCCAGCTCATGCCTTGTTTGATTATCTGGGAGTAAACTGCTGGAGTTTTAGAGTGGAAATAATAGATTGTTATTTGGAACACATGCATTTCATGTCTGTTCCGTTTCTACAGTAATCTGTGTAAACACATTGTTAAAACAGAAACTGTACTGCCAAATTATATAAGACGGTAGGCTCTCGACTCGACCACCGCAAGTATTTGTTTACCTTCTTGATAGGCGTTTCAGCAGTCTCCTCTATTTCCCCAACGATCTTCTTTATCACCGTCAGCATCTGAAAAATACGTTGCACAGGCTCGATCAGCTTTTCGAGTTCCCGCACGTCTAAAAAGTTATTTAATTCAGCCGGAGGTAGGCCCAGGCCATCACTAGCCTTACCCTCTGGCTGGGAGCCAATGAGCACACCCACTCCTGGCACGTGCTCTGACAGGCTTCGCAAAGGCTTCTGGGATTTGGAGTTCACATTAGAGGACCCAGCCGCCATCTTTGGCTGACTGCGATCCGCCTGTGTTAATTTGTCGGCGGATCGATCAGCCATTTCCCAGCCCTCCTTACCTTTCTGTGGGGTGAGCCTTGCTTCGCTCGCCTCCCCCTTCCCCTTTGGAAGGTCCAAGTCTGTTGTTTTTACGTTGAAGTAGCAAACAGTGGGACGCGGACCTTCTCCTTCCCAAAATGCAACGGGGTAAGTCACGTGTCCCTTCTCGGCAGCTGACATGCGGAAGTCCCCTTTTGTGCTCGTCTGCTCAAACTGGAGCATACCACCGTCATTGGGAATGTCTCCTGCCTACCGCAGAGCCTCCAGATGGTCTTCTCCGAGGTAGATGCATGGGACAAAGTGAGTTATTCTGAAAAGATTGTCCATTAAATCCCCGGCACGTACCTTGCTATGATTGTCCTTCTCTGGAGGCCCCTTTTGACCCGTGTGGCCGCTCCGTAGCTCATCCTGAGCGTCGGCCATGACGAGCTTGGATCCTCTGCTGATGCCATCGCTCTGTTTGCTCCTCTTCTTCCCCATATCAGATTTGGTGAAGGTGGGTTCCAGCGATTTTGCTGCATGTTCTGACGCTGCCTTCTTAGGTTTCTCTGTCCACAGAATATTTTTTAGGTACAGGTTCTCTGCCAAACCGACGGCCAGAGAATCCTGCCGGCTACACCACTGTGACAAATAGGGGGCGCTGTCATCACCTTGAACCCTCAGACTAGACGCCAGACATCAGGTAAAAGTCCAAATATTGGCTTTATGATTAATAAACAGTGCAGAAAGCACCCTCCTCTCCACAATACTCATACAATAATACACAATACACTAATCAGTAATCCTTCACTCCCAGACGTGTTGCCACCCTGCCACCCAGCTCAGCTCCTCGTCTGTGATCTTTCCCAGTCCTTTATAGTTCATGATCCGGAAGTGCTTCTGAACCCACATTACATGTGACTTCCTAGCACTTCCGGGTCAGATGAAAACTCCTCTTCTTCAACCCGGAAGCACATCATTCCCTTTGTCCATGTGACTAGGACACACTTCCAGGTTGTAGGAAAAACACTTGTTGCTCCTCCCTGCAGCTCCTTCTAGTGGTCCCTGTGGTATCCAGCAGGGCTGTGGATGAAAATTCCATTATCCATAATTCCCTGCTGGTAATCGGGGCACCTCCATGCTGCCGGGAGAGCTCCACCTGGCAACCTGGGGGTATTGGCCAGGATGACTGGCCGGCCATAGACCACAGTACTATTCAGGTCATAAAATGATTTCTTCAAAATGTCACATATATTGTCTCTTTCTTTCAGGTGTGTAATAGAAACCACAGCATAAAGTGTGCGCATTGCAACAGGTACACACATCATAAATGTAGGAAAGACGGTTCTTGCAGCACAGAGAAAAAAAAAGAGACAAAGATATGGGACATTGAGTATAAATTTATGGTACTTGTAAACATTAGCTTTATTCAGTTTTATTCTCTAAATGATGCTCACGCTCTAACACCCCCGCCTCTCCTGATCTGACTGTAAGTAAACAGCGTCAGCGTAAATTCACACCCGATTTGCCACTGTTCATTTTCAAATAATATTGCATTAGTGTGATGATGTTTTCTGATTGGTACCATTCAGGTCATAAAATGATTTCTTCAAAATGTCATATATACATACTTCTGTGTTTTTTTATTTTTTTTTTGACATCATACACCATAAGGTGCATACTAATTCTGCGTGAGCAGGAACACTCAATAAAACTGAATAAAAAAAAAATAAAGTGATGGTGAGATACGAAGAAGGCAGATTTACCTGCGTTTGTGTGTATCGTTTGTGTGATCCCCCCAGATCAGAGAATGTCCAGTTCTATTGTCTCAAAACACTACTCACATCTACAGTTATTCCCAGTTTCAAATAAAAAGTAACAGCGTCAGATCCCTAGGGCAGTAGTATGTATCGTGATTGTGAGTGAGAGAATAAAAGTGAAAAAAATGTAACTTTTACAAGTACAGTACTATAAATGTAAACGGTTTGTTACAGACTCAAACCAAATGTATGTGTGTATTGTATAATATTAACAATAAGAGCAGCTCACTACTGAAAACGGTAAATATAGAAGGCAGTGGGGATCAAACCGGTGGCCCCTTGATTACAAGTCAGCAAATCTTACCGCTACGCCATGGAAGGTGTTGTATCATCCTTGAACCTTTTGTGAAAGTGTTTATTTGATCTTTGGACTTCAGGCTTCACACATTCTGTAGTTTATGCCTACATTTTGTAACATTTATTACTGAAATATGAAAAAGTTTCTGTTTTAACAATGTGTTTACACAGATTACTGTAGAAATGGAATACGCATGAAATGCATGTGTTCCAAATAACAATCTATTATTTCCACTCTAAAACTCCAGAAGTTCACTCCCAGATAATCAAACAAGGCATGAGCTGGGAGAACTTAGTGAACGTTCTGCAACGGTGGAGATGGAATAGCAGACTGCTTGCTGCTTGTCTTAATTGGCACATTTACAGGAAAAACGACGCTGATGGAGAAGTGTGAACGGTTTTAAGGTTGGCCAGATTTACGAGTTTTCTCGTAGGCTCTGGTAAGTCTAGTGTTAATGATAGATAGGCACTTTCTTCTGTCCGCATAATGAAAAGTAAACAAAGTAATTCGTGTTACAATGACATATTATTAGAGGCGTTCACTTTTCATAAATTACATAAATTCTCTCCACTTCCTTTTGTTGGTCATTTTCATCAGTGCCTTTCCTCGCTGATTTGCAATTAAGCCCTTAAGGTGTGACCTAAAAGCCCTACGTAACAGTAAATTTTGCTGATCATCTGACTATTTTTATAGTTTTTATTTTGTTTTGTTTTTACTTTTGCCATTTGTTTTTGGTTTTGAAGACATTCTTTAATTATTTCATTTTTGGCTTCTTTAGTAATTAGTATTAGGATTTGTTATTTTTTAAATTCATTTTTGTTTTGGAATTTTTGTATTACTTTTTAATTTTGTTACTTTGGAAATGATGAGCTCATAGATTATCTTGTTCACTTTCTCTTTTTTTAGATTTTGCTTGTTTAGACCTATTTGACAGTGTAGGCCACAGGCCTTAATTGTAATATTCAGTCCTTTCTTGTTGTTTTGAGGCCTAAAATCATAACAGTTTTAATTGATTGATCCACAAAGCCTTTTTAACTACCTCATGTTTTAGACTATTGGTATAGTCTGTCAGTGCAACACATACTGCATTCATAATTTGTCTTCCTGCTGCTGTTACAATCCTTAGAAATTTGATGGAATATGTTGAGTCTATAAATATTATTTTATTGTTACTTGTCTAAAATTGTGAGCGTGTAAGTTGGCAATTGAATATGTCCTTTATATTGATTCTGCACAAATAAATAACACTATTATGCATATTTTAAGTAACATGCAGTATTCCTTAAGTATTTATATAGGACAGTTAGTTCAGATACAAAAAATTGATATGTAGTCAACACATTTCACTAATATATGCTACTGAGGGTTGTATCAACAGTCCTGTTTTAATTCTTCCTCTGAGATATTTTTAAAGCATTCAAACAACAATAATACATATCAGCAAACAGATCACGCTTTTGTATGTGCATCCAGTAATTGCTGCTACAATATCCTTTTCTTAAGAGAATTTCCTACTTTCACATACAGCATAAAGCATTGGTCAAAAAATATGAGGAACAAGTATAAAATATGTAATCTGTACTTTTTTATGGAGGCTTTAGGGATTCATTAATCATTTTCTTGTTTTGATTGTTTCCACTGGAAAGGAACAGGTGTGATGCATTTTGATTTAGATACACAAGAGACTTAAATTAGAATTTAATTGGGACATCTAAGTAAGTCAGATTGTTGCATTAGTGATATCAAAAACAAAAAAAAAAAAATCATTTTTAAAGATTTCTGAAGCACTGAAATGTTTCTTCATTATCATTTGACACCTTCAGATTTTATAATTAGCTTGTCTGCATGTATTTAGCACATTTGATATACTCATGACTATTTATCTTGAAGTCAACCATCTTGGAAAAGAGAAAAAACAGTCTTTTTGTTGGCAGGACTGATTTGCTCTGTAAAGATGACGTTACGTTAGAGTATACTGTACATTAAAATATATTTTTATTCCTCAATTACTTGAGTGGTTTAATAGTTATAAACAAATGTCAACAAGATTGTGATCAGTGTCTCACAGTGTAAAGGGAATGTCCCTATACACATTTGTTTTGTGAAACTTTCATGTTCCATGTCCTCTTTGTGCTGATATTTCACCAACTTCAAATACCATCTTCTCCAGCACTCATCAAACATAACTCTATAATACTGCTTTTTTTTTGCATGAATACCAGTCCTTTGTTTATATATGTATTAAAAATTAACACTTGGGGTTTGTATTTATAAGTAGCAATAAAAATAACAAACCCATTATCACTTTCACTGCAAGATCCAAAGGCAGGTATTCAAATTAGCATTAGTGCTCAATCACACGGTTGTGATTAAAACCCGATAAAATGAAAGTTGTTTCTAACAACTAACCAATTGTTTTCATCAGGAACAAGATATCTTTCTTTTACCTGACATATTTTTGCTTCCTTTTGTTTCATTCCACTACATCAGTCAGATGTATTACATTCACATACTTTAAATTGATTATATTCTTATATTCAGAACTTTACAGTAACAAACTATAAGAGTTCTATACTTTCATAAACTTACATCCGTCCAACCATGTACTGAACCAGTTTTTCCCAAATTATGTCTGCAGAAAGCTAAAGTCTATTTTAAGATCTTGCACAAGACAATAAGCAGGCTTGAAAGACATAGCACTGCCTTGCATAGCACACCTATGCACACATCCAGACACAGTCATACAATTTCAACTTTGCAATCATATTTAAATGTAGTTTTTTTTTTTAATTATGTGAGAGGAAACCACAGAGCCTTAAAAAAGTAATGTGGGTACAGGTAGACAGTGCACAGTAAATAGGGTACAAAATCAAATCCAAGCTGCTGCAGCTATCAGGGATGCAACATGTAATCTCTAAAATACTTCCATCTTGGCATCTATGTACTGAGCTCCATATAACCATCTTGTGTTTTCCAGTAAACACAGGGAATTGGTGCCATGCCTGCAAACTTTGGGTGCAATGTAGGGTTCCCCAGTCTGCCATTGACTACACTCATTGCATACACTTTTAATTCTGCACATGGCCAGGGATCTGAAATTGGGAGGTGGTAGCACCAACCACTATATTACTGTGCTATTGTATTAACTGTACTTGCTTATCCAGTAATTAAAACTCTAGGAGGACCGAGGGACTTTATTTTTTGTGCTTTTGGCCTTTTCCCAAAGCTCACATCATCCTGGGAATAACCTCTTGTGTTATCTATGCAGAAACATCAGTTCCTTAGGGTGTTCATCAATAAATACAGTTTTTAGAGATTTATATGAAAATTTAATTGAACAATATTATGTCTGCATGTTGTGAAGTCAGTAATAAAGCAAAATACAATTCAGTAAAAACAAAGACATAATCACTGACATTGAAAGACATCTTCTGATAGCAGCAACTAAAGTTTTTAATTGAGGTGTTGGCACCAAAGGTCACAGGATGACTAGCGAGAATAATGCTTTGCATGCTATTAGTTTTACTGTGTGTACTTAATTTTACGGTTATTTCATGGTTACTGATATATAAAAAGACTATGCAATCAGAAATAAAGTTATGTTATAAAACAAGTGTATTTTGAACCATTTCTATAGAATATTACAGTTTTTGGTTGTCAAGGGAACCTAAACCCCTATTTCCCATAGGTTCAATGTATTCATATTTGTCTCTTTGACTTTTGCACCTGTTCTGTTATAACTTCTTAACACTAGAATTTCCAAAGCCTACGAAAAAACTCGTAACACCAGACCACTTTAAATTTCTTCGCACTTATCCAATCAGCATCTCAAAGAGTAGCAGTTGCTATGGCGGATCGGCTCCTTCTGATGGTGTCCAATGTCACTCCTTTCAAGGAGCGTATTATGAGATTAAAGCACTCTCTGGGTGCCTTGTTTGTTGTCTCAGTTTATGCACCGACTATGGTCAGTGATGTTTCGCTGAGAAAGATATCTTATTCACAGCTTTGCTCTGTGGTTAACACTAGAATTACCAAAGCCTACGAAAAAACTCATAATTCCAGCCCCCCTTAAATCCGTTCGCAACTCTTCATCAGCGTCTTTTGTGCTGTAAATGTGTCGATCAGCACAAGCAGCGAGCAGCCTGCTATCCCATCCCCCCCACCACTGCAGCTCAATTCGCAATGAAGGTTCTCAGTGCTTATCTTTGAGTGAAGTGCCTGGAGTTGTAGAGGGTAAATAATGTATTGGTCATTTGGAATACATACATTTCATGTGTGTTCCAGGTCTACAATCTAT
Source organism: Polypterus senegalus (assembly GCF_016835505.1). Taxonomy (NCBI): domain Eukaryota; kingdom Metazoa; phylum Chordata; class Cladistia; order Polypteriformes; family Polypteridae; genus Polypterus; species Polypterus senegalus. Next base: position 89,160,500 of record NC_053159.1, read on the forward strand.
GTAAACACATAGTTAAAACAGAAATATTTTTTATGTTTTAGTAATAAATGACAAAATGTAGACATGAATCGTAAAATGTATGAAAACTGAAGTCCAAATATCAAATAAAAACTTTCACAAAAGGTATAAGTCTAACAAAACAAGTGCACTTTTATTCAAGAATATAACCGAAGAAAAAAGAAAGCAGGCTAGGGTAGGCTATTGATATGAGAGCTTGCGTGGTGCAGCAGTAAGAACTGCTGACTCCTAATCAAGAGGTCACCGGTTCAATACCAGCTGCTTTCCCAAATTTACCGTTTTGAGTAGTGAGCTGTTCTTATTGTTAATATCATACAATAAAACTATACAATATTATTTACCCTCTACAACTTCACGCACTTCACTCCAAGAGAAATACTGAGCACTGAGAAACAATAACAGCAGATCTAAGGAATTCACTAAACCAACCATTTGGTAGTAGCAACAGGCAGTGTGTACAAAGGTGGGAACGTAATCAGAGTGAGTTTATGACCTGCACTTATTGGGATTACCTCATTATGAACAAATGCAAACCACAGTCTCATCATGAATGGGTTCAATGGCTTACTCACACCTGTCTGACACACATTGATCCATTCAGTGTAGCATGCGTGCAGCACATGACATCTTAGGGTGCCACAGACCTGTTATTGCTTAATCTCATCTAATCTGTTGTTCATGTGCGATAGGCCTCTTGGAATTTTTTTCCTGTTGCACATGGCTCCAAATACAACCCTCTGATGGCCATCCACGGCCGATCCTGCGGCCAGCGGTGAGGACCTTATCCATGGATAAGTGTGGTTAGACCACAGGTGTTGTGCTGTTTTAAGAACTCCCAGTGAGCAAGCAAGTTTGCTGTTTTCTTATTTCCTTTGTACTGTGTATTCTGTTATTTTGCAATAAAAACAACTTTTTTACCTTCTTCATGCTACTATACATGTGGAGTGCTACTGCAAGGATCTTTTACGATCAGAGTATATAAAATAATACAATACAGGGCACATTTTCTCAATTTAAGAAACAGTAGGCAAACTAATTGGACTTGTTAGTGGAAGATTAAGGAAGAATTTTCTAACAAAAGAACACTTATCTGCGTTAACCACTGGTTAACTCAAGAGAATGATTAAAAGAAAATGAAAATGACAACCCTATTGTCAAGTTCAAGAAAATAACGCTCCACTTTTGTTACATTATTTAATATTTATTTTTACACATTTTGTGGAGACATCTTTTTTCACCATTTTGCAAATTCTTCGTGGTTGCTGCTATTTTTCATTTTTGTCTAAATTAGGCTTTGCCCATTTTGTGTTGTAGGGTTATTATGATGTTATTTGGTTGCTAAGCATGTGATTCACATGTCACATGACCACTGACCATTAAAATTTTTCTGAACTTTGTTGAACAGTAAAAGATCTAATAAGAAACCTCTTCTACTTAGAAAATCCTGGTTATACCTGGACATTTAGAAAATTCTTTTAATGAATTTAGTGTTAAACTTTCAAGAAAGTGGTTAGTTTTAGTGTGTGCATTAAGAGAAAAAAATACAGGAGCTGTGATTGGCATTTTTATTTAGTCTATCCTGGGGTTTACTTTAGCCCACAAAATCATTTATGTATTTTTTTAGTAGTTTTCTAATCCAAAAATTTTTTTTTTGTTTGGAGGCTTTGTCTAAAAGTTAATTTTTTTTGTTTTATGTTGACTCCTTTTTGTTTTTACAAAGAGGGTCGCAATTTTTGACAATGTTGGGTCATCTGTTAACATAGTAATGGTGACCGTATAAAAGTCACTTAACACAGACCTAACTCATCCGAGATTGGATAAACTGAAAGAGATTATGTGAGTATTTTTAACTGCTGGTTTATAAATGTACTTGAATATGAGACTTGATATTTAGTTAGCATTTTAGGCTTTAACAGTCAATTTTCCTGGCTCTAGTTGTTGATTCTAGTTTTGTTTTCTAACTTGTGCAATGGACACTTTAATAAAATCCATTCTACTCTACTATTTAGTACAACAGAAAAGAAGAAAACTAATATTGTCAAAGTTATATTTTTAATTGCTTGCCATTTTTTGCTTCAGTCTCCCCTGTCTTATTTTTGGTGTTCTTTTTCACAGTTCTTGCAGTTGTAAAAGCAACCTCTAGATGGAAATTTGCTTCCTGTGAGGACCCAAAATGATAACTTGCATAGGCTTACTTTAACAAATAGTACTATTGCAATTTCAGCAAGTAATAAAACAATTCTGATTTCACACTTTGATGCCAAAACATGGTCATTTTTGTCTGTAAATCTATATACAGATGAGTGGTTTGGGGGCAAATGTGAAATTGCTCAATGCTCATATCAAAGTAAAGACAACATTCTAAAGACACTGCTAACAATTATTGTTTATGAACAAAGGAGAATTGAAAAGACATGTATTTACTCTCCATAATAAGTATAATGGTATAATTATTGATTATTACCTGAACTGAACTGCCAACACAAAGGCAAAATACTCAAAGGCAGACTATATTTATTAGGAAATGACTGCTGTTTAGTACAAGTAGCGCCAGACTGATCTTTTAACATAATAATCATCTGGAGTATTTTACCTTTGTCATTTTCATAATTGAGAAAGTGCTTTATCATTGCAAAGCAAACATAAACCATGTCAACTGATAGAAATTGGTGGTATAGAGAAATATCTTTGAACTCATTAATATCTGTAATAGTGTAGGATATTACTAATTGCACAAACAGATCACTATTTCCATCCACTGTTTTGATCAACAACTAGCAAATTATATGTCTTTTATACTTAAAAGAATTTAATTGTTAAGATTAAATTTGTACTTTCAGGTTTTATTAATGTATTCACTATTTCACCTTGCTTTCCTTTATTGAATATCTAAGTTTTTCTTTAAAGTCTGTTTATTAATGTAGCAAACACACAAGTGCATAGGTGAATTTCAGTTGTAAACAAATTTTTCTTTGAGACAGCTAGTTGCTTTTCCTACACTGTCCACAATTCTGTCCTGACTGCAATCTTTTTATTTTATCACCAATAACAGCGCACTGCACGATAATATGCAGTGAATACACTTGTCTTGAGCATTCATAGTTTTCATACTCTTTCTCTGTACGTTTAGCATTTGTTTGCTCAGAGGTTGATGTGCTTGCTGCTTCCTGAGCAGCTCTTCTTTTTTCCACTCTAGTGGCCCGCTTCTTCTCTTCTTTCGTCAGTATCTTTTCACATTAAAATTGATTAAGTCAGTGTTTGTGTTGCAATTACTTAGTATATTTTCCTTAATTTTTCATTTAAGCTGGCACTTAAGTGTTCAATCTGCCTCAAGAATGATTTAAGATATGCAGAGGTAGGGGAAGTGACGGCGAAGGTGGTAGGGATGAGAATGGTGCCCATACACATTCTCTGCGAGGCTGCCCAGCTGGCCGCTGCTGAGAGTTGATTCTAAAATAAAATAAAATAAAGATAAAAAGATGAATAACCTTGGAGGCCAATCATCATCCCAAAAGCTGATAATAGAAGTCACATAGTATATATCTACCAAATTTAAAGTCAATAGGTCAAACGGTTTGCAAACTACTGGTGATTTAAAATCCTGGACAGACAAACGGACAGCCACAGTAGCATATTATATAAGAAGACCAGTAACGGCGTGCTGCACAATAACGTGCATTGAATACACTTGACTTGAGCATTCCTAGTTTTCCTTCTCTTTCTCTGTGTCTGTTTAGCATTAGTTTGCTCAGAGGTTGATGCGCTTGCTGGTTCCGGAGCAGCTCTTCTTTTCTCCACCCTAGCGGCCTGCTGCTTCTCTTCTTTCGTTGACATCTTTTCACATTAAAACTGATTAAGTTAGTTTTTGTGTTGCAATTACTTAGTACGTTTTCTTTAATTTTTCACTTAAGCTGGCACTTAAGTCTTTAATCTGCCTCAAGAATGATTAGCGAAGGTGGTAGGGAATGAGAACAACACCCATACACATGCAGTGCACGACCACCCTGCTGCGTCCTGCCGAGAGTTGATTCTACAATAAAATAAAATAAAAATAAAAAGAGTAATACAAATCATCACTCCGAAGGTGGATAGTAGACGTCACGTAGTATATGTGTACCAAATTTCAAGTCAAAAGATGAAACAGCTTGCGAGCTACAGGTGATTTAAAATCCTGGACAGACAAACGAACAGCCACGGTAGCGTATTATATAAGAAGATGATGACTACTGCACCATTGTTATGGTTGTAGTTTTTGATATGTAAGGCAATCCCTTATGATTATAAAGATTTCTTTCATCACTAACCATGGCTTTTTCAGACATCAACCATTTATGGGAAACTATGGAAATATGTCTGGAACATCTTTTTGGCTATTTGTGTTTGTGTGAAAATATTTTTACAAAATAAAACTTCCCACATTCTTCAGAAGTGTCAGAATTTTTCTTTCAAAAATGTTTGTGCAATACAGTATACCTTTATAATGCCTCACTATAACTATGACTGCTGTTTTAATATTCTGCAAAGTCTGAAGTTTTTAATTCCTTTCAGTTTTCTTTCATTTTAGTCATTCTGGTGTGTGTTTGTTTTAATTTACAAAATTAATTACTTTTTATGTATTTTATCAATTGGCCATCTGTAGACAGACCAATTTCTCCCAGTAAAGGACTATCAATCAATCTATCTATTACTTTCCACTCACTGTTTCTTAGTTTATACCTGTGGAGTACGTTTCTTAATACCTTGAGAAAAAAACATTTTCTGTGGAAAGGAAAGTCAGTTATTCACAATATAAGTAGTATTATAAGTAGTGCTCAAACTGTTTGAAAAGTAAAGTAAATGTCTTCTGAGCAGACTTTCTTTTTGTGGACTTTTCCTTGGTTAGTGTCATGATTTTTTTAAATTCATTTTTTGCACTCTCCTTTGGACATTTTATTTTGTTACATCAGAGATTTTGATTACGCTTTAACAAAGTTTTTTTTATGGTTATACTGTCAGTTTCATCCATTTTTTAGGGTTATTGCTATGTTTTGAGGATTGTGCGTATGTCATGTGTGACATCATCAAAATGGTATAAAGGTCAGCATTGTGCCATTTCCGGTCATCCAAAATTGTGGATTCCATCTAAAATAAATATTCATTTGTTAGTGTTAGGTGTGACTTTAGACTTGTATTTGGTTAGCTTTTTAATTATTTTTAGAATGATTCTTTTGATCTCACCATTTATTGACTGTTTGACTACATATTCCCAGTCCATGTAAACCTGTTCAGTCTTTCTGACCTCTTTCTGTCACAACAGCTAGATTCTTCTTGATTCAATATCTTAGTTTTGATAACAACTTTGAGTTAGCAGTCTCCCCAAAACTTGTTGAATGATATCTTTCTGAGTAATATTACCACCATTTGTCTGACTTCCCTTCTGTAAAATTGCAAAATGAAATATCTGCCACACTATAAATTAATTTGGTCCATCTAGACTTAATAAAAGCTCCTTTCAACCATGATAACTTATATATGACTACTTTACAGTCACCAGTTAACTTAAGACACACTTCATTGAGATGCTATAGGAATACTGAAGAATCCTGATGAATGGCTGAGAAATTGAGAGAGCATGAAATGCTAAGGCTTGGATTCAAACATAGTCTTCTGGAGCTGTGATGGAACCGCAAGAACCATTGTGCCAGCCTGTTACTTTTAAATAATCTCATTAATCACTGATTATAAATTGGTGGAGAACATAATAACATAATATGAAATACTAATTTGAAGAATACAAAAATTAAATACTGTTGACTATTTGATCCAAGAGTAAGCTATTCTGATGGTAAGTTATTTTAATGACATCATCACAAACTGAAATGATACTGTTTATTTTTCAAATAAACAAATATGGTTCTGTCAGTATTTATCATTTACTATACTGTACATATATTTTATACAAGTAAAAGCTATCATCTAAAACCTTCCCACAGCAAATGTAGATAAACTTCTAAAGGGAAAGGTTTTAAGACAGTGTCTTCAAATGAATATCATGAATGTTGTTTGAAGCACATAAAATACATTTGTTTCTCACATTATAGAATTGGGAAACTTGAAAGTGTTTCAAGGTTTGCCCTTGTGTGTGTCCTTTCAACTTAATTAGTATGAATGTGTAAAAGAGAATAAGCAAGTAGCATATCATTTATTTTCAAAGGGCTTTGGGGATCTCTGTGTAAGGTCTTGGCTAATGGGTACTGCTCAATGTCATTCTGTGTATGTCTAATGGGAGCTGAGTGTGCTAGACACAAGAAGCCACCATTTTATCATAGGGATTTCTTTGTAAAGCATAACAATGTCATTTTACTGGATTATCTATGACAACATATTCTCATCCCAAAGACAAAGTTACAGAACGTCTTAAACTTAATGTGTTTTTCTAATTTTATGTCAGAAAACGGGCGTAAGTTTTATTTGGCTACTACTTATATGTTTTTTCCCCCCAGAACTAATTAGTCTGCAGTATTCCACTGTGTGCCCAATTATTAATTTTAACCTTGCTTCTGGGCTGAGTTTTACTTATCCGACTTATCTGATGTCATGTGGGAATGATACGGGATGGAGAAGCAGCATATACGGTAAGGTATATTTTGAGCTTCTGGAGGACCAATTTGTCTGATAATAAAATTATTATGATTTTTAAGTCCTCAACAAATGAATGATTACTTAATCTATATGACCCTGTGAAAGTCACTTAACCTGAATATGCTCCAGCCTTTAAAAATATATCTATGCCTTTGGAGGGTTTTCTTTAAAGAAAAGTTGTTTGTTTGTTTGCTTGCTTTTTCTGTACTTCTTTTATTTTTTATCTTTGTTGAGGAACCTGATCCTAGGTTTTCTTAATTTAGTATTATATAGTTGTTCTTCTGCGGTGGGCTGGCACCCTGCCTGGGGTTTGTTTTTCTGCCTTGCGCCCTGTGTTGGCTGGGATTGGCTCCAGCAAACCTCCGTGACCCTGTAGTTAGGATACAGTGGGTTGGATAATGGATGGATGGATAGTTGTTCTTTAAAGTACTTTTTAAAGTGTTTCATCTATCAATCCATCTATTTTGTGAACTCGCTTATTCAAAATTGTGTCAGCATTGGACCAGGGTTAGAGCAAGCACTGGACTGGTTATTAGCCCACTGCAAGGCACTCATATTCACTCACCACCAGCACTTATTCTTTTATGGTTTTATTAACTATCTTACCATGTGCATGTTTTAAATATGATAGTAAAACTGTATCCAGAGGAAAGCAGTAGCAGAAGCAGCATGAAAACTACTCACAGAAAGTGCTCAGACCAGAATTGAAATTACATCTCCAGGAGCTCCGAAGCAGCAGCCTGGTCAATACCATTTTTCTCCCATTGTCATCATGTCTCACTTATTTCATTCATAATTTAAAATCTCCTAAACATATATGACCATCATTTAAGTGGCATACTGTATATCACTTTTAATTGTACAATCTTTGGTTTAATTAAAAGCAAACATCAACAGTATCTGACTTATCTGAAGGCAGGGTCAACTGCTGAAACTGCATAAGGAAATTTTCAGTTACTTTAGTTTTGCCTCTTAGCTCCAACCTTTCAGTTATGTTATCCAAAAACATTGTAATCCGTTTGAGGGCTTATTATGATAAATGTTAACTATAACTTTTTAAACAAGAGCCATTATTTACCGTAACAGTAATTTGCTTCAAGCAGTTTTAAATATCAAGGTACAACATTCATTTTTAAAAACGAGTAGTAAGAAGTAAAAGAAAAAAAAGAAGAAAAAATGTATTCTTTATATATATAATTAAGTAGAGCATATTTCAATGAACATTTTAAAATTATATGTACCTGGTTCATTATACGTTATTAAATATTAATATAGGCCTTCTTTTTCAACTATTACACTGTTTTCACTCAAATAAAAAAATCCACTATCAATCAGTTAACAGCAAGAATATGTGTATTTTTTGTTTTCATTTATCATATGCCAAACTTAAAATATATATAATGGTTGTTTTATAGTAGGTACAAAACTGTAACACGTTATAATGTATATACAGGACAATTTTAGAGAAACTGTCAGTTCATATTGAATGTTAACTGATTGACAAACCATTGAAAATTATATGATATGAGACACTATAAGTATTGTCTCTTCTTCTGTTCACCCTGCTTAATCTACAGTCAATATTAGTTACAAAGAACAATGGGGGGTCCATCTAATTTAAATGATTTTCATGCATACAACCACATGAGAGTAATTTATATTTTTAAAACTAATACCTCAATTATGCCAGCCTTTAGGCCTGATCTCCATACAAGTTACCTGGACAAAAACTAAAGATTCAATATTATAGTCATTCCCATATATAGTTATACTCATTATAACGCTAAAAACGTACTTGTGGAATAAAATGTGACATAAATTGTCAAAAAATGACTAGTTTGACGGGTTTCTCACAGCAGGAGAAAAGTTGTTGGTGGCTTGTTGGACAAGATAATGTCCCTTTCCTTCAGCTCTCTACTAGATGAAAACCATAAACTTAATTTTTTGTATTATATATGTTGCAAAGTTTTTAGTGATCCTAATAAAATAATAAAAAAAACAATTCCAAAAATAAGGACTTTACATAATTAGACATTAATAATCCAGAGACAGATTTAGTCTCTTCTATAATAGTTTATTTTCTTTTTTTATTCCAAAGACACAGTGAGCAGTAGCTGATCACCAAAACACTAGATTAAAGATAATATTCATTTTCAGCTTGCATCACATGAGACATTCACTCATACACATGCATAAAGCCATTCACTCATTCCTGGTTAGTTTATTATCTAGCAAAAGAATGGGGACAAGCTTGGAAGCTAGTTAAGGGTACATTTTCTACTAACATTAAAAGGTTTTCCTTCACAAAGAAGCTACAAAGCAATGTAATAAACCATATTGTGGTATAATCCAGTATCACTTGAGCATAAAGAGTTGGATAGCTTCATTGACAAAACTGTTAAATGTTACAGTGAGAAACAAAACAAAAGGGTCTGAGGTCTCCAAGAAGAAACTCAAAGAAAACGAAAAGAGGCTCACCCTAATCCAGCACATCCCACAATTAGTACGTGCTGTTGCCTGTTACATTTCAAAATGCACTTAATATCAAAAATGGATGCCAAAAAGGAAAAACTGTAAAAACATTGGCAAGTAGAGAAAACCCAAAATGAAGAATCTTAATAAATGAGTGGCTTTAATTTTTAAATTAGAAAATAACAAAAACAAATGCTCAAATCAGTGAAAAAGTAATTGATTAAAAAAATATCCACAAAGAGCAAGTCCCCAAACACAATCAATGTGTAATCAGAAAACAGAGCAAAAAATAATCAGAAAACCATAAAAAATCCACAAGAATAAACAATTAACTTCAAACAACTTTAAAGTACTGCTATCTGAGTTTTCTTTCATCTGGGCCATATTTAGCCAGAAGGAGAGCTCAGGAGTGTTGACTTCGATGTGGGGGTTTGGCGGCACCTCTTGGGGTTACATTCCATAGAACACAGGAAATCGGCTTCAATTTAAAGTGACAATACACAATTACAGAATAATAATCTAGAATCTATTGAATCATTACATAGGGACTTGGACAGCATAGAGGCTGGGGCAGGTGAGTGGTAGATGAAACACCCATCCATTATCCAACCCACTGTATCCTAACTACAGGGTCACGGGGATCTGCTGGAGCCATTCCGAGCCATCACAGGGCGCAAGGCAGGAAACAAACCCTGGGCAGGGCGCCAGCCCACCGCAGTAGATGAAACTTAATGTAAGTAAATGTATAACACTTAGGAAGTAAAAATGTAATATCTGAAAACACAATGGGAGGTGTGAAAATTAAAAGTATATCTCATGAAAAGGATTTAGGAGTCCACTACAGTAATCGACTGCCAGTCAGTGTTTAAAAGCCATTAAGAAGGCTAACAGAATATTAGGTTATATACAGTAGCACGATGTGTGGAGTACGTCCAAGGAGGTTGCGCTCAAGCTTTATAACGTTCTGGTGAGGCTTCTTCTTGCACAGTTTTGGTCTGCAGGCTACAAAAAAAGACATAACAGTGCTAGAAAAGTTTCAGAGAAGAGTGACTAGGCTGATTCCAGAGCTACAGGGGAAGAATTATGAGGAAAGATGAAAACAAAGCAAAAGGAAATTTAGAGGTGCCATCATTTAATCTTCAAAATTATGAAAGGAAAGAAAACAGGGACACATTTAAGGATAAATTTTGCACAAACATTAGGATTTTTTTCTTCACACAGAGAACCACAGACACATACAGTAAGTTACCAAATTAGCATGGTAGACAGTAGGACTTTAGTGACCTTCAAAAGTTAATTTGATGTGATTTTAGAGGAATTAAGCAGACAGAAGCTTTGTTGGGCTGAATGTCCTGTTCTCATCTAAATCTTTTTAATGTTCTAATGTTCATTTTCTCACCTGCCTTTCCAGGGGAGGACCATGACGAAACTGGAGCCTTTCGCATCAAGGATCATGGTGCAAACAGGAACAATCCCAGAAAGATGTTCCTTCTACAATGTGATTGAAATTAACACTTTGAAACTTTGAAAGACTGGTGAATAAATAAATGACAGGCTACAGTATGATGGGCTGAACATACTCTTCTCAAACAGAACTTCTATTATTTTCCAATTTTTGTATTATAATGCTTAACAAAAGGAAAATCAGATGTCATTTAAGATCTCTATTATTTTATCCGTCTTATGCTCATACTCCAAAATTAAAATGTAATAATGTAAGAAAGGCCAAAGTATTATTTAAAAGTATTAGGAAAATGTCAACTCTTAATAAAATCACACAATGCAAACACTTCGCCTTTAACAGCCCATAATTCAAAGATAAAAAATCTATTTACAGTATTGCATACATAATAATTTTTAAAAACAGTAGGAGAAAATCTTGCAAGCCTGATACCTGCATACCTGATGAGCACTTCTCATTTACAATGCATGGGGAATTATTTTTTTATTAAAACCTAGCAGATAAAGAAGATACATTAACTGCACCGAGTTTACCCAGAAGGGATAATTAAAAGCCCACAGCAGCAGGTCAGATGTTACTGCAGTTCCTTGTCCTACGGCTACTGACCCAGGTGCTTCACCACAGATGTCGATATACATAGAATTTAACTCCCAGAAGAGACATTAGGCAGAAAATATATTAGAAATTAAACCACAGTGATTTTAAAAGTTATTGCATTACTACCAGAAGCAGAAGGGTTATGTTAAATTTTAAAAGAAAAAGATATCAAATATAAACCTTTATACTCTGGACGTTGTAAACAACCATCTGCAATACCTGGCCTAATCAATCAAAACCTCAAGCCTGTTGAAAGTGTGTCTACTTTGATTTTACTTTCACTCCACTCCCTTCAATATCCTTTTAATCCCATATGTTGGTGTAGAAGCAACTCAGAACTTTAAACAGTATATCCCAGTCATTTAGACCATATAAGTTACAGCCTTCATTTAAAGGAGCTTACTGCCTTCACTTATGTGGCAGCTGTTGATAAACATACATAAATAACAATTTAGTTATGACTTGACACATTGACTGCTGGACCATTTATTACCAGGACGCTGCAGTATAGGTCTATGCATACTGTATATGATAAATAATGACATCATACTTAGTAAAAATTTTATGTATTAGAAAGCAACGGTTTTATTATCTACATAAACTCTATAAAGTTTATAAAGAAACTGTTAATTACTTTATTTTTACCAGCAACATTACCGGAAGTCTGCAATTGAATGAGAGTCCTTGAAGCATTGAACCACACAGAGTGCAGACTTAGAAACACAAATACCAAAAAATATAACACGTTTCTTTGGGCTGTCTGTGCTTGTTGCACACAGCACATGTGGTAGTTGGTGACTGTTTGCACTCGGTTGGCAGCAGGATGTCCATGTAGAGCGTCCTGACAAGTCAGACGCCTTTAATGAAGAAACACCATCAGGGCAGCTGTCTTCATTAATACCAAAGCCTACTGGTTCCACATTATCCATTTGATTGTCATTCGATCACCATCATTATCATCAAAATATTCATCTTGCAACAGTCTAGCTGTTTCAAAACATTAGCAGCTTTTGTCTTCTTTTGCGATGATATAACTATGGACTCTTTATTTACATTATTTTACGTAAGCTTTTAAAAAAAAATTCTATGGCTATCCACTAGATGGCAGCACTATAGTAGATAGCAGAGACGCTGCAGCAAAGCTCGCCAACAAGCCAGCTGTGTTTTAAGTGGCTGTATACTGACATACAATATTGTATGTTGTGTCTTAACAGGTTCAGTGAGGTACAACTTAACTTGTCACGCTCAAAGTGTTAATCATTTGTTCTAGACTTATCAAACAGAAAATTGTGCTTAGCTAATTTTTTCATGAATAAACTAATAGCTTTAAAGTATAAATATTAAGATTAATAGATAGATAGATAGATATTTATTGTCATTGTCACTTTTACAAAGGAACAACAAAATTGAAAGTGCAGTCGACTCAGTGTGAGGCATAAGAGTTAAAAAGACAAGAAGAGAGAAAATAATAACAAACCCAATTGTTAAGCATCTATAAGGATAAATCAGGAGTGTTCCTGTTCATAATTCATAATTAAAACCTTTGGTGGAAGTAGTCAATTGGGGACTTATACTGTTTTTTAAATTAAACTATGTTTCAATATGACGTTATGTAACTGAAAATATATTTTAGTACAACTTTTTTCAAACCTACTTTCAGCTTGAATAAGTCAATCATGTTACAGTGGCGTCTGCTTTTTAGCCTTGCACATATTAAAGGTAATCAATATTTTTTAATTCTGACCTATTAAGAGAATCTCCAGAAAAATTAAGCAAGTGTTACAGTTGTTATAATGTTCAGAAAAAAAATTCTATGGCACTCACATAACATGTTTTATTCTGCTTGTGCAACCACTCTGCTGCAGCTGGTTTAATGTACTGTGCGCATTGAGGTGGCCCTTATTGAGGAATGAGTGGCAATCAAACAGAGAGAATGTGATGGGAGTGGTATATCTTTGAATCTGAAGAGTTTCAGAGCAGCTTTTCCAACTTGTCCATGAAGAGCTTTGGCACTGCCATGAAGCAGGAATGGCTGACATCTTCATTACTGAATAACTGCCACAAATTCCAAAGCATATTAATGTAATATTGATCAGTAAAGTGGGCCTTTTGAGCCATTTAATCTATATGATAACACCCTCACAATAACAAAAACCATTCATATAATCATGCTGGCACTGGCATGAACCTTGAGTTTCTTTAATGCTGGGGATCTACGACGCTGTCATGGATTCGATTGTCATTTGGATTTCAGGCTATTGTGATGGATCCAAGTTGCAATTCCAATTATAAAACAGTTTTTAATTTTTAATTTTTCTGAATTAATTAATTTGAAATTCACCTTGGGACACTGGATATGATGATGCTATATTATGGCAATCATAATCCTAGGCACCCAAAATACCGTGACTTTGCTCAGGTTTAATTTTTCATGAGGAAGGGTCAAATTGACTCATAATTAATCTCTGTCGTGTTTGCTGTCTTACACACAACTCTTCATCAATCCTCCATTATAATTCACTGTATGGTGTCAACATTTTCTTTTATTTTTGATGTTATAAGCAGGCCACACATTTAATCATCTTTGAGAAGCATCTTGCCAGTATAGAATTCTGCAGTTCATTTCCTAAATTTAGTATGGAAAGGAAATTGGTACTGTATACATTAGCTAGGCAAGAATGAATCTCTAAAGTTGTACTGTTCTCTACAATTCAAAATTCACTAATATCACAATAGTTGATTTGTAATTTTGACATCAATTTTTACTTGTCTGTGAAACAAACAAACAAAAAAATAACCTTATCATACTAGACAAGTATAAATTGCATAATGTATTACATGTGGGCCAAAATTGTATAATGCCATCTCCATAGAATACTCCCTTTCAGTTTCAGTCTCAGAACATCTAATCACCCCTGTACAATTGATATTGGTATATTGTTTCTCACTATTGGACACTCTCTTCTGATCTCATTGGTATCTTTGTATTTAGTGATAAGTAATAGGAGGTTTGATCTAGTGTTGCAGTTATCCTATGTCTTAAGCTGATGTCACATTACGCAACTTCAAACTGGAGGATATGTTAGATTTGCTGACTGCGGTCGCTGTTCTTGTTGAAGGACCATTTCAGATTACAAGATTGAAAACTGCTAGGATTATTAAATTTAGCAATTCTGGGACACCTTTCTTACACTGCTTTGACTGCTTTTTTCTACGTTAATTAACATGCTGCCTGATGGCACATGCTTTACGAAGAGATAATGGGTACAGTGAGTTGATCTGCAATCTCATCCTCTTCTTTTTCATTCTGTCTTTCTATGTAACATACAAAACATCAGGCAGAAGAGCCATACAGAAACCACAAGTCTGTTTGATTTTGTCAAGCGAGTCACAGATTGGTTGAAGTGAGTGACTGGGTATGTGAGACTACGCGACAGGCCTTCATGGGTATGTACCACCCATTATATTGGAATTGATAAAGTTATGTAAATATATGATTTGCTCAGGCATACCATAATCACATATTCATCGCTCTCTCTTTCAAGACTGGGTTGGATTTTGGTGGTTTTATTTCTAAAGATCTACTATATCAGAAAACACCAAAGTCTCTATGTGTGTGTCCGGTCTTATAAGCAATCTGATTGGTCAGATTGGCTTTGTTTTGATTGGTCAGTTTGGTTTTGGTGATGCAATGTAAAAATGAAGTGTGAGTATGAGACACACGAGGAGGAGTAAAGGTGTAGGAAAGTTGCCTGAAAAGATGGAACTTATAAACACAGACAGGAGGCGAGCAAGGTGTCTTGCAATGACAGAGTTAGAGAAGCATGCTTTACGGTAACATGCTTGAGAGAGGTATTGCCAGTCATGAGAGGTTACGACATACAAGTATACAGAAAAAAGGCGCTGAAGGTACAAATCCAGAACAAGATATCAAATTTTTTTACATTTATTGTATAACCTGTTTTCAAAAAGTCATGTTACAAATTTCAATAAAATTGGATCAGCAAAATAAATACATACAGTATAATCAAAATCTGTTTCTAGTTGCAACCTTATAGATCTGAGGACTTGTGTCTATTTCTCAACCTTGGCACACATTTGACAAAGTATTGTTCTGGATTTTGCATTCATCAGTAAAAGTATCACAATTTCACATTACTCTCTCTCTACTAAACTTTGTGTAAACCATAACATATTTGCCTCAGCTCCTTGTTTAAAGAAACATTGCTCTGCATGATGCCAGTAACACAAGAGATGACACACTCTCAATTGTCTGATTTAGTGTTCCGAATATACAGCATGAACCTTAAACATGACCATCTCATTTTTTAAAGTAGTTAATAATGAAATGCATACAGTTTTAAGTTTTATATTTATTTCTTTATGTCTGTAAAAATACCCCATAATGACTATCATGCCTTTAGATATATATCTTTAAGTATAGTGCAGGACACACTAGCATGGATCAGTTTGAAAATGAATCATTTTTATTTGTTTAGGCTTCCATCCACACTAAAAATTTTCCACCACCATTTCAAAAACACTCTCCAAAGAATGTAAATCCAAAGACATCTGGTCTTGCATATGAGTAGTATGGATGGATAAATTGGAGCATTTCAAAAATGCGTATGTATGATTTTCATGTAGTGAGGTACTGACATCAGTTATGTCTCCGGTGATCTAATCTTTACTGTGGGGACTGTCCTTTATTAACTTTTCTGTGTAAGATTACAGGTACTGTGCTTTAAAGCAGTCTAATGTTTCACTGCATTTATTTTGACAGAATTCCCTGCATATATTTTAATAAGTCTTTGGAATTTTTTTTTAGCTAGACCACTGACTTTTCCACTGGATGTATTTGCATTGGATTCAGAAAGTATTTAGTTCCCTTTACTTTTTGCATATTTCATTATGTTTTAGATTTCATTTTAAATGGATGAATTTGCCATTTTTGCCCATTAATCTATGCTCAATAACCAATAATGAAAAAGTGAAAACATGTTTTTAGATAGGTTTGTAAAAATGAAAAACCGGAATCTCTTATTCAAATAGGTATTCACAACCTCTTCTGTGGAACTCCAAATTGTGGTCAGGTGCATCCTGTTTGCTTTAATTACCCTTAAAATGTATCTAGAACTTGATTGGAGCCCAACTGTAGCAAACTGAATTGATTGGACATTGCTTAGAAAGACACACCTGTGTACAGAAGGTCCCAAAATTCACACTTTATATTAGAACAAAAGCCATTAGATCCAGCATTTATTGGCGTCTCTCGGGTTGGACATGATAAATCACACTCTTTCTTACATTTATTGGCGTCTCCCTGGGTGGGTGTCTAATTGATTATTAATTTATCAGTTCCAACAAATTTCAAGCACTATGTCTGGCAAAGTCGAGACACTTCTGCTTATTACCTGCCAAACACCATTCCTACAGTGAAGAATAGTGGTGGTATAGTGGTGGAAGCATTATTCAAGGGAGGTGCTTCACAGTGGCAGGAATACGAGACCAACTGGAACTGAGGAAAGGATGGATACAGTGAAATACAGAGAGGTCCTTAATAATAATACATTTTAATTATATAGCGCCTTTCCCATGCTCAAGGCGCTTCACAGTCTTAGAAAAAAAAAACAGGGTATATGTAACATTGGATATGTGTTCCTGAATAGAACAATGAAATTCATAACAAAGCATTTAATAGAATAAAGAACAATAAACCAGAGTAAAATACTAAATTTAATACTAAAATAAAAACCTAACAAATAACCTAACAGACACACAAATTATCCGGAGCACCTGGACAGAGAGGTAAACTGAAAGAAAGGGCAGAATGTTAATTTAAGTTAAAAACCTTCCTAAATAAATGAGTTTTAAGTTGTTTTTTAAAAGAATGAATGGAGTCAGCTGATCTAATTAATTTCGGGATGTCATTCCAATGTCTGGGTGCTATGGAGCTGAAGGTCCTGTCACCCATAGAGTGCATGTTAATGTGAGGCACAACATGATTACCAGAATTAGAGGACCTTAGTAGGAGAAGCAGGAGCATAGTGATTTAGAAGGTCACTGATGTAGTCCGTTGCAAGGCCATTTAAAGCTTTGTAGGTTATTAATAGAATTTTATATTCAACCATGTAAGACACAGGGAGCCAATGAAGGCGAAGCAGGATGGGTGTGATGTGCTCACTGTTGCTGGTTTAAGTGACTCTTGCAGCAGAGTTTTGAATTAACTGGAGCTGTGATAGAAGATTAGAAGGGGCACCTGCCAGCAGCAAGTTACAATAATCGATGCAGGATGTGATAAAAGCATGGACAAGTTTCTCAGCATTAGAAAAGGAGAGAAATGAGCAAACACAGGATATGTTACAGAGGTGAAAGTAAGAAAGTTTCTTGATGTGGTTTATGTGGGAAGAATAAGAAAGGGAGGAATCAAAAATGACACCAAGATTCCTTGCATCAGAAGAAGGTCTAATGAGATCACCGTCAAGAGTGACTGAAAAGGAGCTAATTTTCTTAAGTAGTGCTTTAGTGCCAATTTGTAGTAGTTCAGTTTTGTTGCAATTTAATTTTAAAGAGTTCTGCTCCATCCAGGTTTTAATTTCACTGCGGCAAGTTGTAAGCTGAGAAAACTCTGATGTAGTTGCACAAAAGGTCCTTGAACAAAACCTGCTCCAGAATGCATGCAACCTCAGACTGGAATGTTTGTTCACCTTTCAGAAAGACAATGACTTGGAGCATATCTATCTATCTATCTATCTATCTATCTATCTATCTATCTATCTATCTATCTATCTATCTATCTATCTATCTATCTATCTATCTATATAGCCAAGACAATTCTGGCGTGTCTTTGGGACAAGTCTCTGGTTGTCCTTGAGTTGTCCCAGATTTAAACCTTTTAGAACATCTGTGGAGAGAACTGAAGATGGCAGTTTACAGACACTGCCTAGCCAATCTAATGAAGCTTGACAGGGTCTGCCAGGAAGAATAGGATAAACTGCCCGAATATACCAAAATAGCAAAGCTGTACGTGCGGCCAAACGGGCTTCTTCAGAGTGCTGAATTAAGTGTCCCAATACTTATATGAATGAGTGGTTTTCATTTTTGGTTTTTAATACATTTTCAAACCTTTCTGAAGACATGTTTTAACTTTACCAGCATGGATTATTGAGTGTAGACTGATCAGCAAAAATGTCACATTTATCCACTTAAAATTAAATCTACAAAACAAATGTGCAGAAATTTAACAGGTCTGAATACTTTTTGAATTTGCTGTTGTTTCAAAGGTATTTTGGATTTAAAGGCTGTACTTGTTTGGATCTGTAGCTGTACTTTCCTTTTTTATTTATTTTTTTCTTTTAACTATGAAATAATTTTAATTTCTGAATACCAGTTTTCAATAGTTGAGCAGTAGACAGCAGTACAAAGTAAAAATGCCAAAAAATAATTATTTTGTGTTACCTCACTAATAGGGCTTGTATTTTATTTTTTCTTTCTGTATTATCTTGCAGTTTAAATCATATGTATATTTTTATTTTAAATTTTTATTTTATTTTATTTTAAGTCTCATTCAATTAAATTTGATCATATCTTTGCAGTGGCTGGTTCTAAACTTGGCACCCACAATTCATAGTTTAAATGTTTCTCTTAATATTGTGTATACTAAGTTAATTTTTTTCGTCTGCATGTATGCGTAAGTTATTTATGTTAGTATGTAGGAGTACATATGCTCATGTATGTATAACATTTTTTATTTATATATATATATATATATATATATATATATATACACACACACACATATACTAGCTGTGTAAGCCTGTGCTGTAAAAAGCAAAAAGCCCAGGCTCCTAGAAACCAAGGATTCCAGCACTTCAATCAATCAGTGGCATCAGAGTGCATTAGCGGCTAAGCAAGGTTCTGTTTTCTTAGCAGTTTTGTTTCGCCAATGTGCTTGCATCCGTTCTCTATCAGCATTTAAGCGAGTTTCTCTCTCTTCTGAGGTTTCGTCTTGCCATTGTGCTTGCCTCACTTGTGTATTACTGTCTAAGCAAATTTCTCTTTTCTCGGCGGTTTCACTTTTTTTGAGCTTCATGTAGTAGCCTCGTACTTCTGAGCCGGAAAGACAGACAGACACACTTCCATGCATTATTAACTATTATTCTACTTGCAGTACTTTGTTCAACTCTCAGAGTTGTTTTAAATGTACTATATAAATAAAGAATTCAGGTAATTGACTTCAGGGGTGAATCAGATTGAATGCATAGATTTTATAAACATTTATTAATATTAATAATTTGACTTAATTTTAAAGTATGTTATTAGATTGTTATTAAGATTTCACCTTTAACAACCATTTATATTTTCAAATTTAGGCAAAGTAAATATAAACTGTTATTACAACATTTTTTCCATTGTATTCACTTAATGGTTATGAAACTTTTTAATAATTTGAAAAGAGTTGGATAGGAACCAGAAATGGTCCTTTTTACTAATGAATGGAGAGCAATGAGCTGGGTCCCATGGTTAATCAGTGCCATCAGGTTTGTAATAACCATGCCAATCACACAGCATTCATTTCTCCATCGTGTTTTCCTGGGACATCATGTTGCCCTGTGCTGTCTCTCTGTGACAGGGCAAGTAGCTCAGCAACATTGAAGTCCCTGGATTAGAACCACTTATGTATGTACCTTAGTCTGGGGACTCCTCCCTTGGGAGGTACACATAACAGAACCCAGTAGGATAAGCCACAGAGGCAGACTCGAGACATGGCAGTTGGATTATATTTCCTTACTGTCTTCTGAGCAACTGGGTATTCCCCAAGAAGGTCCAGACGACATTGCTTGGAACAGGGATGCCAGGTCAACCCGACTCATCATGTTTCTACCATAGCTCTCACATGGAAAAGTGGAACAAAGAACAATGAATATTATGATCAACTAAATTAAACAGTACTGTCCCATTTTAAGATTTTTTAAGAAGAACATCTTTATAAGATATTTAATGACAATTGTTTTTATATTTTTTATAAGGTATTCTTCTCAACTCAAGAATACTAGGTGCCCTCATCCACTTATGTGCTGAAAGCTCAATTAAAGTGTCATTTTTTGTGGTGAGCAAATTACTTTTATCTAAGGCATCATTAAAACCTGGATTTGCCACCTACAAATACTCGGTTTAGGTTATAATTATAAACACCCAGAGCAGTTTTTTTAATGTATTCTTATTCTACACATTTTTACATTTGCACTCTATTTGACAGTCCTATGCATCGAGATGTGTTTACAATAGGCATTTTTTGCTTATAAAAGCAGCATAATGGTAGGCATCTAAGAGTAATGACTATAATCAACATGTGACCAATGGGCAGAAGAGACATGTTGCAGTGTATTTTAATTATATAGTAAAAATTAACTAATGGTTTGATTTTCAGTAAAGTTGCAAGATGACAGTATGCTGTATTTTCAGCTTAGGAATGTTTAACAACCTTTTTAAAATAAAAAAAAATATGAACTGTGTAAAACAAAATATAGCTTTTTTTTAGAATGAGTATAACATATGTGTACATACTTCATTTTTATTACAGCTCTTGTACATGAAAATAGTATGCAAATAACTTATAATGAAGAATACTTCCCAGAATTCTAAAGTGTTTTTTTATTTGTAAATATATGAAAATACAAATAAATCTAATGAATATAATAGCCTGTATTTCAAAGGTGCACAACAGATATTGGTGTAAATATGAAGTTCTTAGGTTGAACAGCTACATCTCTCAATTACTTCACTCTCTAATACATTATATAAACTTCTAGCTTCAATAAAACAGATAGTTAAGACCAAACCTTTACCTGGCAGGGAATAGTCAGAAACATTCTGTGTTCCTGCAGAATAATTCAAATATGGAAAATCTTATCACTCAAAGAAACAAAAAGATGTAGCTCACAAAGACACCATCCTTTGCAAACAAAAAGATGAATGTAGAGAAAATAGAACAGAAGCCATTAGGTCATACTTGCTCTATTCTTACAAAATGTATTCTGTTATCCTAATTATGTCTACCTAGCGAAAGAAGGGCTTTGAGGTGTGTGAATGAGGAGCTTTCAGGTCTAATTATCAATGTAAAAAACCTTATATGAGAACAGTATAAAAATGTTCCACTGTTTTTAAATGTAAGTCTCTGTTTTGATTGATAAAAAGAATGGTGCTCAAAATTGTCACCTCTTTTCAGAATGGTAGCGTATTCATTTTTCTTTCCTGTGTTACTGTTGCTAAATGCATAATCATTAAAGGATACAAGTTAGCTGAAATTAAACCAGCCCACAAGTGTAAGGGCAAGCACAAAGAAAGAAATGCAAATACTGCAAGGGTGTAGATTGGCTGAAATCAATGTGAGGTTATTATGTTTATATAATATGTTTGTTGAATATACTAGTTTACAAAAGATGAGGAGGCAACCTCTTTTAGCTGTACTACCCATCTAAGATGGGTTGAAATCTAAGTAATCAATGAATCAACATAGAACTTTGTGTTAACATATGTAGTGCATCATCTATTGGAATGTACTGTATTTTGTAATGCATGTAGTAATAAAATGAATTACCTTCGTCCTTCCAACACATGCCACATATGTAGTAGTAAAATAGTAGTAAAATTCATTACTACAAATGTGTCTGATGTGCCATCTGTTGGAATGACAAATTAATGCTTAGCTCTCTGTTTTCTGCCGTTTGGTATGTGATTTAAAAACCCAATATTAATGTTTATGATGCTGCATCTGTGAGAATGACAACAGCAATGCATTTGATTACAACAAAGGTTTGTGATGCACCATCAGTTGGAGTGACAGTGTCACAACATCCAGACATACATACAGGTACACAGACACCTATCCTTTTATTAAGAGGGATATATGGTGTGATAAGAAAAGATGTGGAATACTCAAAAAGATTTGGGGAATGACCTTGTATATTGTCCGCCGGACAAAATTGATCAAAATAATGGTCAAAATGAATCAAAATAGATCACATTAGACAATGACAGTTTGGTTCAATGCGTTTTTATACAAAATGGCAGCCGGAAATGCTGTCATCGGGGTTGGCCGGAAGTGATGACGTAAAGAAGCGCTGGACGTGATGACATCTGTGGAGGCCCGGAAGTGATGTCACAGAAGTTGTGTGTTTCGTTGTGGAAGCCATTTTGCGAGTCCAGAAATAGGGTAAGACTGTTATTATTTTTATTCTTTATTTCTGTTGACAAAGAGAAAGAGATATCAGTGCACATAACCAACCCTTCACCTCGTGAAGTGTCACTCACCTTTGGACTTGATGACTGCTTCCTTATTTGCATGTGTGTGATGATGGTTATTTAGAGTATTATTCTAAATAGAGAATTTATTTCACATTATTATTATTATTAATATTATTATTATTCATTTAACAGATACCTTTATCCAAGGTGACTTACAAAGCAAATTATAATATACTAGCAAAATACCCACGCTTTGCAGTGGTGAAGTACTGCCTTAAAATTTTTATTAAGAAGAAAATTAAACCTTTTTAAACTGAGGGAAAATATACCAATAATTATTTGTTAAGGATCTCTTTGTATACCACATTGTCATTTCGCCCCTTCGATTGTAACATGACCAAGCTGTGCGCTGAGCTTACTGTTGAGCATGCAATGTACAGTTGGTCATGTGATCAGTAATCTTGTTTCAAATCTCACAGCTTGGATTGCTGCTGTAATAATCGGTTTGAGTTTCAAGGTTTGTTTCAATTATGACAGTATTTGAAGGACTTTTGTTGAAGTGACATTCGGCATCTGTCAAGCGTTGTAAGCATACAACCGGTTTCATCGATAATTTCACATCCAGCTTTTGAGAGTTTAAACATTCATAAACATCAAAGTGTCCACTACTCAAATTGTCACCTGTGAATCTAAGATGTTTAAGAGACATTGGCAGTTGTCCAAAGGTGTAAAATATTTGGCCATTTCGGTACACTTGAAAGCGACAACCAAACAATTCAGCGGCAGCCATCAACTCAAATGCAGAACCATAGGTGAAGGTCTTAAGCATTTCACTCTTATAGTGCTCCTGTGTAGTATAATTATCTCCTATACCATCATCAGTCCACACCTTGAACCTGTCCCAGTCATTCAATACATAAGACACAATGTTCCTCCGGATATCAAGAGTGAGCCTGATATGGCCGTGCAATATGTAACAAAGAGAATGGAAAAGGCAGGTGCCATCTCCAGGCATGGAAACCACTCTGTAAGTGACAGTTCTTTGATCGCTGCCAAATTTCAGCCTTCTACCTACACGGGAAGTTGGAGAATTAGTGATGAGTCAGTCAGTCAGTCAGTGAGGGCTTTGCCTTTTATTAGTATAGATACAAGAATTATTAGAAGGTGCATGCATCAAAAGCAACAGAAAACAAGATCTAAAAAAAGAGGAAGAGGGAGTAGTACTATTATTATATAATTATACCTGGAACTAGACTAAAACAAAAATCAGTTTCCTAAACTTGTCAGTACAACGGCAGCCAGCTTATAGAGGAGATAATAAGTAGTTCCAAAATATTTAATGGAAAGCTGTGTTTTCAAAAGACACCTGTACATGAGTAAATTGGGTGCAGTTTGAATAGCGACAGATTTGCAGCAAGAATGGAAAAGTGTTGTTCAATCATGACACGTCTGGCAAGAGGAGTGGGACAGTCAGCAGACAACGACAGAGAAAAAGGAGACAAGACAGTTAGTGACAGCAACCCCTCACATTCCAGGGTGATACTCTGGTTCCATGCATGATATTACACACACATATATGTAAATACATATACTATATATGTATACAGTTAAGCAAACTTATAGCTGTCAGTCAGAATAATAGTTTAAACCTACTTGTTTTGTAATTGGGAATTTTATATCAAAGGACAGTGGTGAAAATGTAATGATCAAAAGTTGTGAGTGGTTGTCTAAAATAAAATTTTCTTTCCATAAAATTTGGAAATAACATGCAAAATAAAGCAGATCAACATCTTTGACTTTTTGTTTACATAGATTCTTTTTCAAGTTTGTTTTACTTGTTATATTTGCAACAAATTACTTAAGCTTTCTTAAGAAAAATAGTTTTACCATTTTGTATTGGATAAAGGGACAACAGCACAGAGTAGTCTCATTTTTAGACATCTGTCTTATCCATTGACTGCCTCTGAATCCTTACAAACCACTGTAGCCCCTACTCTAAAGCTAAAAATGTACAAATCTGAAAGCTATAGATAAAAGGATAATAATGTGTTAATAATGTGGAAGGGACAACATTAAGGACTATACCTACAAAGGCCTGCCAAATCTTATATAATTTTAAATTTATTTTTATTAAGTTGGATTTTGTTGGTTACAATATGATATACAGCTTACTGTAATGCACCTAAAAGAAACAAATGCAGCTTTAAATACTTGATGAAATACACCAGACTAACAAATTAATAAAATCTATTCAGTTAGTCAATGTTATTCCGTATATAAAACCTCTGACAAAAATATAAAAGTATTAATGCAGCTGTTTCTTCAAGCAGGGTTTTTATTATTTTAAAAATACAGAACACAGTCATTATTAGGCAACTACATATTTTTAGGTCACTTGCAATACTTTTGATGTAGTGTCTTGCATGTTTTGAAATTTTTCACAATAATTAATAACATGCATTTCTGAATGCCGTTCCTAGACAAACATGATCTGTAAATAGGTATCTTAACAAACCCATACTGTTACATCTTGACGGTCAGTACATTTAAGCTGTTAGTTCCTAGTCGGAATACCATATGACAAGTATGAGTCAGCAGTAGGATAAAGACTGGTGTGTGAGTCATCAATGACTAACTAAAAAAAGGGCGTTTGGTGCTTTTGCTTTCACTTCCCTTTTTCTGTACATTACAGTACATTTAGGTAATGTCTTTTTTATACTGTATTGTTGGTACAAGATGTATATTTGTTTCTGAGGCAGATATGGATGTTTTCATTTAACATCATGCTTTAATTTATAGTGTTGCAGACAAAATAATGGTTGTCATATACTAATTATAATTTATAGGAACCTTTATATATTACTTGTATTTATTTTTTAGTTTTACTAGAATAAAACTACTCAGATAGTGTTAATAGCACATTTTTTTGCACCTATGAAGTTAATGGCATTTTACAAGAATTATGAAAGAGTTTTATAAAACAGCAATAAGCTGTTTGCTCAGGGGATTGCGTTTCCACTGTGTTTTGCATTATAGAATAATGTTGATTGAGATCATAAGGAAAATATTTACAAAGCAGTCCCTTTCAATGGAGTGACACTTCATAGGAGTGACATAACAAAGGAGTGACATAAATACCGTATTAAAGGAGTGACAATGACCTACCACACACAACTGAAAGTACGGTCGCCAAAAAAATCGTTGTTGCCTCACCTACCACTTGGATGATTGGTTAGATGGTTGTCACTCCTTTGAAATTTATATCTGAAGTTTCACTCCTTTGTTATGTCACTCCTATGAACTGTCACTCGTTCGATACAGACCCCTACAAAGATAAAGAAACCATAAGTCTACAGACAAATACTCATGCACCTTCACTCCACGTCTATATAGATTTTCCTTTCAGTTTACAGCTTATATCTCAAAGACATTCAGGTTAGTTTAATTGGCGTGAGCAAGTGTGGGTGGATACATGAGTAAGCAAGGGCCTGCATTAGACTTACTATACTTTATTTTTTGGACAGGTCCCTGTGTTATCTACAAGAACAGCATGAGCCGTGAGGTAGAACTGTGCCATGACTTAAAAGTAATTTTAAGTGAACAAAATGTGACTTTAGACGAGTTTATGAACTGTGGGTTACAAGAAATTCCTAGAGATTTTAAACTTAGAATTAGAAGGAGTGCTGGTTAATGGCTGAACTAGCAGGAGTAAATGAGACCAAAAAGAGTGAAGAGAAGGTATTGGAGGTGTGAAATTAGTGGGTTGGTATTTTCTTTATTCCTGGTTAGTGCATTAGACACCTCTGTTATAAGCTGGGTCCAGAGAAACTTTAAAAGTAGCAGTTGTTATAGCTGTCTTTAGCTTATCACAGTTTTTAGCACTGCAATGAATGAGAACATGGTGGTGGGGCAATGTTGCACTGGTGTATAGTGCTCACCCTTCTGAGTCACCCCCTGTACTCCAAGGCCTGTTGGTCAGAGGTGTTCTCTGGGATTCTCAGGGCTTCTCTGACTTCTCCAGGTTGGAACCAGCACTACAATGAGGCACGCGTCCAAAGCTGCTTTCTTATCCACAGGTACGCTTTTTAATAGAAGCAGCCCGACAGGAAGGAAAGAGCTGAGCGCTGTGAGAAAGAGGCTGCCATCAGAGCGAGCATACATGCACAGAGAAGAAAAGCAAGTGAAAGTTCACTGCACAACCTATCTGAAGAGCAGAACGAGCAGCCAGCTTGACAGATTTAAATTAGTGACACTGCACTTGATCAAAGCAGGGTGTTGGGTATGTGACTCAATGTCATTTACTATTGGGGAACACTGGAAGAAATAAACAATAATTGCACAGGCAAACATGCTAGCAGTATGGGTCGTTATTTTTGTTGGATTTATTTCTGATCACTTTTTGGTGTCATTATTATTATTGAATAGAGAACCCACTCTTATCTTGTTTTTGTTAATTTTCTTGCCCTGAATTGTATCTATTTACAAAACATTACTGTAAATAGTATCAGTACATCTGGAATAAACCAGAATTCTGTTTTTTTGGAACAATCACAACTGTCTGTATATCAATTCTCCTATCCCCTGGTCCTTCGAGTCCAAAACTGTGCAACGGTGCCATTGCATGGGTCTAATGTCTTTTTGTTTTCTTACTTTGAGTTCTCTCTTTAAAGCTGCCTATCCTATTTTTATTATTTTTTGAAGTTATGCAGTTATTCTATGGTTGGGAGCATGCTGTGCTATCTATAGGCCACAACCTTAAATGGATATTTTATAATTTTTTTATGATTATTGTTATTATCATTTTATTATACATGAAGTATGGTATTATTTCTTTTCAAATATCTACTTTGCTAAAAAAAGTAACATGGAAATATAGTATACTGACGATTCCTTATTACCTACCACTGGTTGTTCCTCTGTAAAATCTGCTCTCACTTATTCAAACAGATGTTGGATAAACCCGTTGATCAACTTTTTGAAGGAATAATAGTTTATATGTCATGCGGTAAAAAATGCAAGTGGAAAAATAATAGAAGGAGCTTATATTATATTTATGTATGGCTCCCAAATGACACTTTAGATTTTGATAGCTTTGAATCCTGTATGTATATTTCTAAGCTGTGTATAGCAGCTTTTCTATTTATTGATTGATCGGTGTCCATGAGTGCTTAGAAAGGTACCTTTGTGTAAATAAAAATGTATTATTATAAAGCTACACAACATCCAGAAATTAATGCAGTGCACAACATATGGATATAAACTCAGTGAATATGTAGGTAATAATAAATACACATGGTAAACTCGAATTTGGACAACCTATGTACAGAATTTGTATTTTAAAGTTAATGCAGATGTGTGTTTTTGTAACAGTTATAACTACATTCATTTTTGTACTACATTTCAGCATGCTACTGCCTCTATCTCAATTGCTTGGCAACATTTGATACTTTTGATGTTTATTTATCGTTGCCAGTTTTTACACATGGCCAAGCATATGCTCCTTAATCTACAGTCACCTCAAGAGCAAATGTTTAAGTAAAATTTCTAGATACAGAAAAGGAAGAAAATAATTTACAATGAAGACAAAGTGTTTACTCAAAAAACTGTGCATTAGGTGGTGTTTTCTGAATAAATATGTTATTTAGGGTGTCACGGTGGTGAACTGGTCCTCCCTGTATCTGTGTGAGTTTCCTCTGAGTGTTCCAGCTTCCTCCCACTGTCCGAGGACATGCATGTTAAGTGGAATGGCAACACTTATTTGACCATAGTGTGTGTGGGTGTGCATGTGCTTGCCGTGATCAGGATTAAGCAGGCTAGAAACAGGTATGGTATATGTTATTTAATTCAGTAAGGAGTTGCTTAAGCATACAAGTATATATTCAACAAGTATTTATACAAGTTACATGTTGTCACGCACAAGGAACAGCTGAACGACTCGACGTGCACCGCAATAAACCCGGCCGGGGGACAGAGACAGCATACTAACCTCTCTCTCCTTTCTCCCATAGAAAAGACGAAGCGACGTCGCCATAAAGCCCGGAGCACATGACAATCTCCATCTCCGGGTTCCTTTCTTCCCTCTGGTCCCCCAAAGATGACGTCAACCTCCCACAATCCATCACGCCTTCCCAGCAACCATCATGTCTGATTTCCGGTCCATCCCGATATATTGTCCCCCCAAACCCGCCATCTTTGTCTTATGATTTTTGATTGTTTATGTCAAAGAGAGACCCTTTTTTGTTGCAGTACAAGGGGTGGAATTCCCCAAAACTTTATGCTTGTGTCCTCTGTTTATTTTACAATGTATACATAGAAGCACGTAATCATACAAGTTCCTTATTCATTTTCTCATCCTACTTTTGCACTTATAACCGTATGCATTGTTCACCCGCTCAATGTGACAACTTCCTGTCCACAGATATGTTATTACAGCCAGTGGTAGTATATTTCGTATGTTCATGTTTTATACTCCTTGCATAATATAACTTACTCATTCTCACTTAATGCATTGCAGGGTCATGGGGAGGCAAAGCCTATCCAAGCATCATATGGTAAAACATGGAAAACTAACCTGGACAGACGACCAATCCAATGCAAGTCACAGAGAGTAAATTTGGAATTGTGAACCAAACTAATATGCATATCTTTGGAAATGTGGAATGAAACCCACAATAACATGTTGAAAATCCACTCCAGATACCATAGGGACAACAATGAGGCACAGGAAACCAAACTGGAGACATAGGATCTGAGAAACCCTCAGCGTCACCATGACAACCTACTACAGTGATGGAAAAGATAAGAAGGTTGTAACAAATAAAAAATAAATATTTGCCACAGCTGTTGAAAAAGGCCTATACTATATATAGGTAAGTTAATTGAGGAGTTCTACTTTAAAGAATGCAGCACTATAATTGTTGCATAAAAGAATAAATATGTTGCAATTTTAATATACAGGTGGAAAAGTAGCATTTAAAGTTGTTAAATGCAAATATAATAATGATAAAACACTGTACTGTATATTTAGCACATGGATCAGTTTTTAATAAGAGACCAAAGTTTCTGTGATTGATTATGAAGTGCAATTCCAGAACATAATTATAAAAATTCCAGTAGTGATTCACACCACCCATTTCATCTTTAGTGTAAATTTAACCTGAGAGAAAATAGCTCCAATAGTGCTGAATCTCTGTGGTGTCCAAAATAATCTTGATGGAAATACTAATGCCCTCATCATTCTGCCCTGCCAACCCAGTGCTCATTGTAATAAACAATCATGTTTGTACCCTGAGTGCCTTCATTCTGAAGTAAGGCTGCAATATTTTAGCTAACATGAGCAACATGTGCACTGACACTATAATTCTCAATAAGTAACTCTGCCTGGAATCTGTCATCTGATTTTACTCAGTAAGATACCTGCTTACATGTACCTTGGAATGAAAAGGGCACAAGCTGTCAAACTTCATTACAATTCTCTTGTATGTTGTCCCTGAAAAAATACTGTTGCAGTTTAGAAAAGGTGATATAGACTGCAAGAGTACTTTAAACAAGGATGTCTTCAGCTTTACAGTTTCAGCTAAAACGAATCATTAACATATTTTGAAACTGAAATATCTTTTCATTATTTCTACAACACTTTTTAAAATACTAATGGGGGTTATTAAGGCTTTAAAGCATAAGTCACATGGTTGATAGTAAAATTCAGTGCCACTGATTTTAAAAAGTAAAATGTTGAAAGGCTTAGCATTGAAAGAAGAATTATGCAAATATATGTTTTAAAAAAATGTGAAAACAATTCAGAATATGTCTTTTATATGTCAAAAAACAATTACTTTTAAATTTGGATTTGTATTTCATAACACATTGACAACTGTAGACTTACCAATGAAGTGGTCCATTAAAATCATGTATATAATGATAATTTTCTTATTTGCCTTTAAATCGTCCGTTCATTAATTTCTACAGAAATCTTCTGCATTTATGCCAGTTTTTCTATACTTTCAACACATCCTACCAGTCCACTACCATGAACTTCAGTTAATGTTTACATGTTTTTCAGTGCTTGCTTCCTTGTAATTTATCTTCTATTGAATGATCCTGTACTGAATCTTCTTGTTTTACTTTAAATTGTATTCTTTTGCTGTGCACCCGTGGGGAATGCTATTGTATGTAAATTAAATATTAATTAATTAATGGGCTAATGAATTCAACAAGACACTCCAACTAAATGTCTTATTGTTATTTTGTATGTATTACTTGTTCATTTCAATGGCAGGTATTTCTTCTACAGATTAATCTGGACCCTGCAGTAATGAATTGTTATAGTTATATGAGTCTTTCCCTATATGGCTATTACTTGTATGGACATTGATGTTCAAACCTTTGGAAACTAAATGACAGCTATTACTTGGTTTTGCAAGTGAATAGGCCTTGAAAGTACTTAGTGTAACAGGGGATTATTTGCACTTGCAAAATCTTTCCGGAATAGATCACTATGTCCCTTATTTAAGAACGATATTAACCATAGAAATAAAGAAAATAAATTAGATGAGAATATTGTTATTTTTTGGGATGCAAGCTGGAATTTGTACTCAACTAACAGTAGAGTTGGTGTAATACTAATTGGTGAAGACGGGAATAAAGTCAAGGCAGATGAAAGAAGAAAAGGTGAGAGAGTAGATGAGAAAAAGCTGCCATTAGAGAAGATAACGGGGGTCATAAAAACTTTATACAGCCATTAAGACATGAGGGAATATGTGATCCCAGGCTGAAAATCAGCTTAGCTACTTCTGTTTTTCTTTTAAAAGAGTCTTTTAAGCCCTGTGAAAGAAAACAAACAGAAAGATCATTGTGGCTATAATCAAGAGATAAAAGGAGTTGCACAGTTAGCTTTGTAAGGTCTTTAATATTAATGATTCTGAAATGGCCTGATATCTGTCTCCCTGTCTCACTTATGTAGATGGTTGGACACATTCTACATGAAATGTAGGGCATAGTTGGTGACATGTTTGTAAGACTCACAACAGCTAATGTTACAGCTCAAAGTGCCTGGTTAAATATGTGGCTCTCCACTGGGAATAAACTGCATGTAAGAAGTTTGTGTAGATTAGGTGTTTGATGGAAGGAGAAAAAAGGGAAAGTTAGGAAGTCTGCACAATTGGGAAATTTATTTTGATGACCTGTGGGAAAGACAGAGTGTTTAGGATGGAATGGGAGGACAAGTGGGATGTGAGTTTCAGTATTGGGGTACCTGTCTAGGCGGATCTTTTCCTGGCTTGATTGAGGGCCCTATCCACAAAAGGAGCAGGGTATCCTCTATTAATGAAGAAACTCCTCATTTTCAGTTCATCATTACAGAAGTCACCTTAATTGCTGTAGAGGCAGTTGCATCTGAGGAACTGTTAATTAAAGTTTTTAGTATGCCAGAGATGGAAAGAGCAGTAGAGAAGAGAATTCTGTGAGTCAATTGGCTTGTTACAGACAGAGGTTTTAAGTCCCTGAAAGCTGATAGAAAGACATATCTACATTGGTAGTATTGTTATATAACCTCAACTGTAAACTTGAGAGATGGGTGGAAACTAGGCAGATCATTAATGAATTCCTATAGCTGGCTTCTGGAATAAGAAGCTGCACCAACATAATCAATATATTTTGTACAGATATGGTACAGAGCCTAGGCTGCTGAAGATATTGGGATAGCTAAGTTCCATTCTAGTACCCATGGCAATGAAAATGACCTGCTGAAAAAAGGTGTTATCAAAAGAAAAGGCATTGAGGGTAAGAACCAGCTCAGTCAGTCTAATGAAGCCGTTTGTGAGAGGATCACAGACTGGACGTCTGTTCGATGCCTGTCTGAGGGCGATGAAACAGAAAATATTTATCCTAAAGAACCTGTGGAGGTTATTGAGTACATATATAAACACTAAGAAATGACTATATACAGTGGGGTAAAGATAAAGCAGTTGGGACCGTAAAATCTAAAGCTAACTGGACAGCATTGTTAATAAATGACAGTGGTTATTTATTCAACACTATTTTTCAGAGCAGTGACACAATTCCAACAAGAACAGGACATTCAGTCCAACTAGGTTGCCAACCCTGTTAACCTTATCTCTCTACAATAACATCAAGGTTGATGAATCCTAAAGGTCTACTCTCTACCATGCTACTTAATAATTTATTTCATGTGTCTCTGGGTCTTTGTAGGCAGGAAAAACTTTTAAATCTTTGTGCAAAATGTGCATTTAATGAGTGTTCCACTGTATATCTGCCTCCTTTTAAAAAATGATTTTAAAGTGACATCTGTGATCTACTTTATTAATTCCTTTCATAATTAAAAAAAAATCACATTTTAATCTCCATTCACTTAAACCGAACACTTTCAGATACTACAAGTAAAGCTAAAACAAAGTTGGGGAAAAATAAATAAATCTAAGAGGTTTTAACAGTATTTTAGCATTAAAACAACAATCAAGGATAAGGTTTAGCAAATTTGAAACTGTAAGGGTGAACTAAAATATACAGACACTGAAAATGTAAACTTGCACTTTTCTGAAGTTTACATGTGTGAAGATGTTGATAAATTCTCAATAGTAACAGGGTCTACTAAGAATATGAATAGGATATTGAAATTCTATTGAGAGAGAGAAATGGGGCTTACATTAAATATCATGAAATCAAACAAACCACCAGAAACAGATGGTATTTATCCTAAACAATCTATGGAGGTTAGTGATTACATATATAAACACTTGATTCATATTTTTAAAAAATCACATTACACACTAAGGAAATTCATAAGGAGTGGAAGGTAGCTGATAATAACCCTTTTAAAAGTCTAATCATGGTGATCTAATTTTAGTTTGACAAATTAATGAAGACATGCTTTTAAATGCTGTTTGACATACATGGCTACTCTCCCACCTTTTTTGTTGTACTTGTCTTTCCTAAAGAATGTGCCCATCTATGTTATACTCACCTCCATCTCTGTTATTTAGCCAGATTTCTCCGCCACTATGCTGTCATACTTTTGTGTAGCTATATGTTACTCCAGATTGCTTGCTTGATTTGTGATTCTCCTAGCATTAGCATAAGTAAATGTTATTGTATTACAGGTTGAGTGTCTCTATTTCAAAGTGCTCCAAAATCTGAAACTTTTTAAGCAATGGCATGCCACTAGTGGAAAATTCCACACTTGACCTCACTTGTCCATGTGGGGTTCTGACCAATGTTCCCACTATTTTTTTTAGTGATGAGTAGATGTGAGTCCCTGCGATGCTGGGATTGCCTGCAGCTAGCACACACATCCTGCACGAGGACACTGATAGCAAGTGAGGAGAACAAACATGGTTTAACTTGCAAAAAGTGCAAGCTGGTTTATTAAAATAAAACAAGAATTAAAATGTTCACAGTACATTAATAAATAAATTAATTTCTTACAAGTTCATCTATTAAAATGTGAAAGCCCCCTGTCACGCACGTGTGATTAGGGGCCGCATAAGGACCTAAACTTTAGCATGAAGGTTGCATGCCAGAAGGGATTGGCGGGGTACTAACCTCTCTATTTCTGCAGAAAGAAAGACGCACCACCATGTCTGCCATGTCTACCTGATCACGCATCACCACTTCCGCCTTTCCTCTGTCGACCTCTGATGATGTCATCAATCCCAGAATCCATCTCGGTTCCTTCCCAGCATTCATCTCGATTTATTTCCGGTCCCTCACCATAAATGTTTCCATCTCCACCATTCTGGCAGTCTCTGTTAGATGCAATTATCTTATATAAATCTAGTTGGACTCATTCTCTACAGTATACGGGGCCGGAAAACCCCAAACCTTGCTGAGTTGTTTGTCTTTTCTACACCCCTAAAAACCAATTAGTTCCATCTAGACAACTCTTATAAATATCAATTCATTAACAAAGAACAAATAAAACATCTTTTGGATTGTGATGCAGAGTGTCACACAGTTCAGCTCTCCCCCAGAAGATCGGGTCAACTCCTCAGTCAACTTTCCCTCAGCACTGTTGCTGCAGGCTTCATACACAGTTCAGCCCCTTACTGTAACTTGCTTATGGATGCTGCTGCCCTGCAAACAATAGCAGCTCCTTTTGGCTTCACACATAGTTCTGCCCTTCAAGCCCCACACAGTTCTACTGTCTTCACTTTCTTCTGAACTGTTCCATACTATCACCAGGATTATCTGGCCTTCACTGCCCATTGAAGTTGATCAGCAGATCCAGACCTTTGCTTCGTGCTAGATCACACTGGCACTCTCTCTCTTTCACTCCTCTAAGAGACACTACAGAGCCTTGTCCATCCTGGTCCTGCTCTATTTCTCTTTTTGCATTTCCGATTATTACCATTAGCTTAGCACCTCTTCACTTTTAAAGTGTGCTCTGGCAGCTTCAGGTGATATCATGCTCTTGCCCCACTGCTAAATGGCAATTACCTCATTAAGGGGAGTATAAATGTCTGCTGGAACTGACTAACATGCAGGCTAAGGAAAAACTCTAAACCCAATAAATTAAAACTACTGAAAACACCCCATAAGACACACATCCCCATAAAAAAAACTGTGTGGCACCTCCAAAGTGCTGTGCTGGAAGTGGATTGAACATTGTGATTCAAAAGTGCTGTGCAGCACAGCTTAGAGGACACATAGGCTCTAATGTTCTGTTGGCACCAGTTTGTTGTCAACCATTGTCTCTACCAGACCTTTGTGCATTGCTCACTGTGTTTTTTGGTTATGCTCTGTATGCAGTAACCTTTTAATCAAAGCACAGCAATGCGGGTGGAGACTGAAAACCAGCCACTGTTTGTTGTTGCCGGTGTTTAATAACTGACACAGGTATTCTGCTGATGCTACTGCACATAAACTTTGTTCTATGCACACAATTATTAAACATATTGTATAAAATTACCTTCAGTCTGTGTTTATAATGTGTATATGAAACATAAATACATTTCTTGTTAGACTTAGGTCCCATTCCCAAGATACAGCATCTCATTTTGTATGTGCAAATATTCCAAAACACTTCTGGTCCCAGGCAGTTCAGATTAGGGATCCTAACTCTGTACTATTTTTTTGTATTTTTGTATTTATACTACTGTCTGTCCCTATATCAGAAGATCTTAACTTTAGTTGTTCTAAACTCTCAACTTTTTATTTCTTATGTTAAACAAACCACCACGAACCTACCCATACTCACAAGGTAACCTTTCTCAGTGAAACAGGTCTGTCCTCTCCCAGCATCCCATAAAACTATGATTTCTATCCTACACCAAGACTTGAGCCACACATTAAACCTCCTAAATTCCTCAGACTTGCCTTACCTCTTGCCATGCACCTACGTCTGACAAAGACCCACCTCTTTCTACCTCTCTGGTCAGGAGCCTCTACGTCACATCCTTAGGAGTACACATTACCTCACTAAAGGACATCTGGGCAAGATCTGCAAATTTCTTACTACAATCCAGGCTAGCTTTCTTCTCCTCCACAACTTCAGCAATCTGAGCATGAGGTGTTGGATTAATTGGCATCTCCCCCATATGTTGTTCTCTTGTCTTTAAAACTCACTTATATTTGTTTAAAGGTCATTATTGTACTGTAATAAATATATTCCTTTGCAAAATTTCATATATTATAGGGATTAGGCTGCCTTCAAGGTAGATGTACTGTAGATTGAGGAAAGACTCAACAGAATCCTGAATAGTCAAAGAAAAATAAGTTCAAAAGTCTCTCTGAACATACAGGAAGGTACATCCGTTAAACCAGATTATGCAAAGGGATGTGGATGACTAGGATTCTACTATAATCCCGTGTTAATAAATAACACTGGGGTGCAGAAAATGCTAGGACAGCTCTGGCTCTTTATATATTACTCAGTGCCTAGGAGTGCAGCAGACCCTGAGGTCATCTCTCAGCAATATATGGTAGTTCCAGAGCTGTGCTTTTCAACAATTTTGATGTTATGACCCACTTTTTTCCATGTAAGGCTTCTCACAAAAAAGGGGTCTCCTCTGATGAACTGAGTGCGAGCGTCAGAGCAGGGTGGGGAATAAAGAACGGAAGAGTGGCAACTCACCAGAAATCATTTCAAGACCCAAAACTACACACTACCATTAAACAATATTGCTATTAAACAATAGCAACTCATGACCCACCAGCAGTGGTTGAGATAAACACTACTGTAGTGCATGCTGTGTCCCTCTAATTGACTTCAGCTTACTGATAATGATGTTTAATGATGTGGTGTGACTGCTGCTTGTGTTCATAGGTAAGAAGTTTGACCAGTCATACTGTATATCGTTAGAACAATATGAATTGCTGATAAATTGTTAACT
This sequence comes from Polypterus senegalus, assembly GCF_016835505.1. Classification (NCBI taxonomy): domain Eukaryota; kingdom Metazoa; phylum Chordata; class Cladistia; order Polypteriformes; family Polypteridae; genus Polypterus; species Polypterus senegalus. Next base: position 89,197,262 of record NC_053159.1, read on the forward strand.
AAAATGGCACAAGGCCTATGCATTAAAATTCAGATGTATAGCAGGTGTCAGGGATGCCAGGGGCAACGACCCGGCCGGGACGCCATGAGGGACCGGAAGAGGTTCAAAGCCCACCCTGGATCACAAGAGGGCCACCTTCCTGGTTGTTCTGGGGGCCACGGGTTGAGGGCGTGGAAGCCCTACCCTGTAGGGGCCCGTGGTCACCGCCAGGAGGCGCCCCAATGCCTTGGGGACCTGTTGCCCCAGCACTTCCGCCACACCAGGAAGTGCTGGGGGGAAGATTTAGGACGGCACCCGGAGAGCTGCCCGGAGGACAGCTGGCACTTCCGCCACGCTGGGGCGTGGCCAAGGGAGGAATGCCGGGAACACTTGGGGCTCATCCGGGGACTGTATAAAAGGGGTCGTCTCCATTCATTCAGCTCTGGAGTCGGGAGGAGGCAGGACAAAGCACAGAGGAGGTGTGGAGGTGGCCCGAAGAGAGGCATTTGTGGCCGGGACTGAGTAATTTGGGGTGTTTTTGTACACTGACTGGGTCTGTGTGACCATTGTAACTAGTGTAAATATTGTAAATAAAACATGTGGTGGTGATTACAACATGTCCGCCTGTCTGTGTTCGGGTCGTGTCCACACAGGATTGACCTTTATTTTTCTGTTTACCTTGAAATGTTTATACTGTATATATTAACATTCTAATATTTTATCCTTTACTATACTCATGCTATAGTTGTATATAGGTGTAAGCACCCTGAGGCTGTTGTCTGTGGATAATGCTACATAAGAATAAATTAAAGTGAATTTGCAAATGTATTTGTGTCAATTGCCTTTGGGGTTACCTGACATTAGTTTTGTTAATACAAAAAATATTTAGTAAATTTCTGGCTGATTTAACCTTTAAGTGACACTTTGCTACATTTAAAAGCAACTTCTTTGGGAATACTCTGATTTTTCCCTGTCCTTTTTTATGAATATTAACTTAAAATGACAGCTTCAGCAGAAGTCTCTGCTCTACTTACATTTGAAAATCAACGCAAGTTAAATTAAAGGGCATATGCAATGTCAAACTATAACCACCCCTGTCCCTCAAGAATTAAAGTGACTTTTAAAGTAGCAGATGTTTCATGAACCAATATCAAATCTACATTTTATTATGCTGAAAAATCACTTACGCACACAGATGGCATGACCCTTATCAAAGCATCACATATTCGCATGTAAACTAGTATTCAGGAAGATATTAATAACATAATTATGATAACACAGATATACAAATGGTGGGGATGGCAGCATTGAAGTACATACAGGTATAACATATAACATTCTCAGTCATTAATGTAAAAAAATAATTTTGGCTTATCCATTTGGTAATAAATAGGAAACAGAAATACAGTTAACCCTCTGAAATAGTTAATCAGATTTTAGAGTAGAAAAAGCATACTAAACCTACTTTTTAAAATGGTAAACTTTGTAGGTGTAATTAAAAACAAACCACTTGGCAAGTTTAGGAAATGGTACAGAATATTATACCATTATGCAAATCACTAGTTTCTTTTAAGACAAATTAGTAAACTTAAAATTTATAATTAAATAATCCCCCTATTTTGGGGAGAAATCTCATTATCTTATAAGTAAGCATCATACACATAAGCTGTTATGCACTGTATGTACTGAGAAAAAAAACAAGGAAATTGTAAAATATCACAGTGCAAAATCTGAAGTTTAGCACCTCTATTACTTTAGGGATAACAAGCAACTATCAACATGACACAGTGTATTCACACTAAACAAAATCACTCTCTAAAACAGTCTAATTTCTTACTTGTTTGGAATAAACAGATGTTCAGAAAGTAAAAGTAACATTCCCAAGCAAAATTTTCTTTTTTTTCAGTTAAACTGAAAAATTCCTTTTCTTATGGCTGGAGCTAGTACCTTCTCTCATGCTTAAGTTGTAGGCTTCAAATGTATATACTGTAATTCCATTTTTATTGTATTAGGTCAATGATGTGATTTTCTTTTTGTCTGAAATTTCCATTAAATTCGGGCAAATCGTTTTTGTATAATCTAAATATGGAAACTGGTAGAAAATAATGGGTTAAAGTGGCACAAGAAATCTCCCATTTTTAGCAATAATTCTTTCATAATTGATGGTCAACAACATAAGTATCCCTGTTGCTTCAGTTCTGTTTGTAATTACAGTTTGTACCTACTCTTTCTTTTTCCACTATGCAGAGGGTGGTTTGATGGATAGTGGATGATAGCAGGTTAAAACATATTTGATACAGCAGCAACAGAATCCAAGCAAAAAGATGACATGGGTCTAGCTGGAATCACAAATATTATCCAGCCAAAATTAAGGGAAATGTGTTGTTAGGAAAGGTAATAATTCTTGGATGTGTGTGTTTTATTGGGGCACCTCCATGAGCATAAAACAAGATCTAAAAACTCCTCTTCTCAAAAGCATGTTCTCGACCCATTTCAAGTATTTAATTACAGATCTCTCTCTCTCTCCTGTCCATTCAATCCAAAATGCTAGATTGTCCTGTCTCTAAGACTGTTCCTTTCTTCTACAGAACAGACACTTTGAACAAATCAATCAGGCTTCACGAAGGGCCATTCCACTGAGATGGCTCTACTTATAGATAGATAGATAGATAGATAGATAGATAGATAGATAGATAGATAGATAGATAGATAGATAGATACTTTATTAATCCCAAGGGGAAATTCACATAATCCAGCAGCAGTATACTGATACAAAGAAACAATATTAAATTAAATAGTAATAAAAATGAAAAGAATTAAAATAAAATGAATGTTCGCATTTACTCCCCCGGGTGGAATTGAAGAGTCGCATAGTGTGGGGGAGGAACGATCTCCTCAGTCTGTCAGTGGAACAGGATAGTGACAAAAGTCTGTCACTGAAGCTACACCTCTGCCTGGAGATGATCCTGTTAAGTGGATGCAGTGGATTCTTCATGATTGAACTTATCATTGTCAACATAATACGGTAGGCTAGAGCCATGTCATCTGGTAGATCTCTCCTTTGCTTTCAACACAGTCAACCACTAGATCCTCTTTGCCATCCTGTCTGAGCTTGGCATCATTGGGACTGCCCTGAGGTGGTTTGAGTCCTACCTCTTGGAGAGATCCTAATGTGTGTTCTGGTGGGGACAAATATCAAAGATTCACCAGTGAAGAAGTGCTCTCTATGTACATTCTCACTAGGCCCTATCATCATGTCCCATGTTTTTTCTTACCAGTTCTGGGTGATGATACGCAACTGTACCTGTCATTCCAGAGGACCACATGGTATCAGCTAGATTCTCTGGTAGTTCCCATTGAAACTCCTTAAATCAGAAACTTTATTATCTCTGTTCTTCATTAAAATATATAATTACATTTTTTTCTAGTCCTTTACTGCAAATAACACAAGGTAAGTAGCATAAAAAAAATTATTTTTGCTTTGCACCCTCCCCCCATAACCTATCGTCTCTGTGGGAGGTGGGAGGGAGGTGGATCTCCAGTTTTACGTGTGTCTGTCTGTGTATCACAGTTTCCTGAAGATGAATTCTTCTTGTCAATTGCTATCGTAATGACCCATTTTATGATCAGAAAGATCCGCATCAGAGCGGTAAATAACTGAAATGTTATAGAATAGTTCAGGTAGCTTGGTTCTTATGGAGCAAAGCCTACTCACTCTCACATCAAAATTATTTGGAGATATATTTCTAGATATACCTACTTTAGTACGTAATAGTGTCTGAGGACAATATCCTGTTTTTGTGTCACGACTGAACAGTTAATAACATGCTTGCCTAAAATAAAGCTAACAAAATAAAAAAATGAACAGAAATAAAATTTAGAATAAGATGATTAACAATAATTAAAGTAATATAAAATATCGAAGGAAAAGCAGGAGAAATAAAATACTTAAAGGGCTAAATTTAAAACTTCAAGTTGCAACGAACAACAGACCATAACAATCGGCAATGAATAGGCTGTCCATGCAATGTAAGTTATATTATGGCCCATGGGCCATGTGCTGTCTAAGGGCCAGGTAGTGCCCTTGTCTGCTCTTCTAATTTCATAAAAGGCAGGGATCTCACTTTTTATTACATTATCTGTCTGTGATTGTACAGGTTGGCTCCATGCTGCCGGTTCCTTCCAGGAGCCTCTTGAACCCGCCATAGTTGATACCATAACTGAGATGAGCCAGGCACATGAGGACACATATATCCAGACAAGGGGTAGGTACAAAGTGAATTAGTGCTTTAATTAAATCCAAAAACTAACTATCAGTGTTCAGTAAGTGCAAGTAGTGCAAAAGTTCTATAAATAAATGATCCATAAAATGTCAGTGAACATGGAGGTTAAAATCCAATAAATAAATCCATAAAAACAATGTTAAAGCAAGGCAGGTGCTTCCCTTTAAAACATACTTCTATGTATATTTCTACCACTCCCGACTTCCTCATACAATACCACAACTCCTTTCGAGTCACCCTGTCATCTGCTTTCTCCAGGTCCACGAAAACTTAATGCAAATCCTTCTGGCTTATCCTATTTAGATCTTGCAGCATTGAGACAGGTCATCGAAAAAGGTGTGTCAGAAGGGGACCTTGTTTTTCAATTTCCTGCATAATCCAGTTACTGATTGTGTCATGACTGTCTGCAGGATGTAAGTATTTGCTGTCTTGCAAAAGAGTTGCCATTTTGAAGTTTATGGCTTGTTGAGATTTACAAACAATACCACGTGTGATAACAGAGCTGCTGCTTCCTTGGAGGAGACTGGATAATCCAGTTAATGATTGTGTCAGGATTGTTTGTGAAATGCAGATGTACCATTGTTTAATCTGATTGTCCAGAACTGATAATGGCAGGGACTGAAGGAGATTTAAGCTCTGGCCAGGAGAAGGCAAGAGGGGACGGTCCACTGAGAACGCTGCCAAGACACCCGGACAGAGCAAAGGGGCTCGCAGGCTGACAAGGGTACGTGGCTGGCACGACGTGAGGCACAAGGACGGCAATACTTCCAGGGAGGAAGAGACAGCTCCATAAGGAGACGCCGGTTGTGGGCCCAGCGAGAGAGGGAAGCTGCATGGAAGGATCGAGCCAAGCTGGCAGACAAGAAATAAGGCGTGCCTAGGTCACAGCAATACAAGAAGCCCAGAGTGGAAAAAAAGGAACAACGAAGAGACGCCGACAGGGATTCCACGATTCTCTTGGAAACGAGTGTCCGGTGAACAGAGTGCATCCGTGGACAGTTGAACAATTAAGTGTTGGGGTAACACTGAGAACAAGCAGGACTTTGCACCACTACAGGTTGTATCATCCAATTCATGTTTTTAATGGACTTTTAGAGTGTGGACTGTGGGCTTTCCTTTCTAAGATAAGAAATTTTCTTTATGATACTGTTAGATTTGGTTTATGTTCATTTATCTTTTTCATGTACTTATTATTGTCTAGTGTAATAGAAGTTACTGTTACTTCCTGAAATTGCTGTTGTGTCTTTCATTGTGTGTTTACTCACCGCCCAATTTAAAGAAACCTGTGTGCTATCATTGGTAAATTTCAGGAGTTCCCAGTCTCTTAATAAAACTGGGTGGCGTAGTCGGATATTTGGATGGTGTCTATGTTAGATTACCTGAAAGTGTGACCAGACACCTGTTACAGGTGCACAAAAGCTTCAGTCCTACTCATGTCCCCACCACCCGGGGTGCCGCAAAGCCTCATCTCCTTGGACTCCTGCTGCCATTCCCCGGCCTTGGTGGGAAGTCTCTCCAGACTAATGTTGCTTTTGCTCCTATGCTCATCAGGAACAAAACTCAGGATCCACTTTTCCCTGTTAAACCTCATATCTTAAAGTTTAAAAAATAGGAAGTCATCTTCTTCTATCAGCTGCTCCTGTTGGAGGTTGCCACAGCGGATCATCTTTTCCCATATCTTTCTGTCCTCTGCATCTTGTTCTGTTACACCCATCACCTGCATGTCCTCTCCCATCACATCCATAAACCTCCTCTTAGGCACTTCCTCTTCCTCTTACCTTGCAGCTCTATCCTTAACATCCTTCTCTCAATATACTTAGTGTCTCTCCTGCTGGACATATCCAAACTAACGTAATCTTGCCTTTCACACTTTGTCTCCCAACCGTCCAGCTTGAGCTGACCCTCTAATGTACTTGTTTCTAATCCTATACATCCTTGTCACTCCCAGTGCAAATCTTAGCATCTTTAACTCTGCTACCTCCAGCTCTGTCTCATGCTTTCTGGTCAGTGCCACCATCTCCAAACCATATAACATAGCTAGTCTCAATATCGTCCTGTAGACCTTCCCTTTCAATCTTGCTGATACCCGTCTGTCACAAATTACTCCTGACACTCTTCTCCACCCATTCCACCCTGCCTGCACTCTCTTTTTCATCTTTCTTCCACCATCCCCATTAGTCTGTATTTATGATCCCAAGTATTTAAACTCATCCACCTTCACCAACTCTACTCCTTGCATCCTCACCATTCCACTGACCTCCCTCTCATTTACACACATGTATTCTGTCTTGTTCCTACTGACCTTCATTCCCCTACTGTCTAGAGTATATCTCTACCTCTCTAGGGTCTCCTCAATCTGTTCCCTACTATCGCTACAGATCACAATATCATCAGCAAACCTTATAGTCCACGGGAATTCCTGCCTAATCTCATCTGTCAACCTATCCATCACCATTGCAAATAAGAAAGGGCTCAGAGCATATTCCTGATGTAATCCCACCTCCACCCTGAATGCATCTGTCACTGCTACCGCAGACCTCACCACTGTCACAATTCCCTTGTACATATCCTGTACAACTCTTACGTACTTCTCTGCCACTCCCGACTTCCTCATACAATACCACAGCTCCTCTCGAGTCACCCTGCATCTGCGTTCTCCGGGTCCACAAAGACGTAATGCAACTCCTTCTGGCCTTCTCTGTACTTCTCCATCAACATCCTCAGAGCAAACATTGCATCTATGGTGCTCGTTCTTGGCATGAAACCGTACTGCTGCTCATTAATCATCACCTCACTTCTTAACCTAGCTTCCACCACTCTTTCCTATAACTTCATGCTGTGACTCATCAATTGTATCCCCCTGTAGTTACTACAGTTCTGCACATCCCACTTATTCTTAAATATCGGCACCAATACACTTTCTCTCCACTCCTCAGGCATCCTCTCACTTTCCAAGATTCCATTAAACAATCTGGTTAAAAACTCAACTGTCATCTCTCCTAAACACCTCCATGCTTCCACGGGTATGTCATCTGGACCAACATCCTTTCTATTTTTCATCCTCTTCATAGCTGTCCTTACTTCCTCCTTGCTAATCCATTGCACTTCCTGATTCACTATCTCCACATCATCCAACCTTCTCTCTTTCTCGCTCTCTTCATTCATCAGCTTCTCAAAGTACTCTTTCCATCTTCTTAACACACTCTCCTCACTTGTGAGTACGTTTCCATCACCCTAACCTGCTGCACATCTTTCCCAGTTTGGTCCCTCTGTCTAGCCAATCGGTACAGGTCCTATTCTCCCTCCTTAGTATTCAACCTCTCATATAACTCATCATATGCCTTTTCTTTAGCCTTTGCCACCTCTCTCTTCACCTTGCGCCTTATCTCCTTGTACTCGTGTCTACTTCTGCATCTCTCTGACTATCCTACATCTTTTTCGCCATCCTCTTCCTCTATATACTCACATGTACTGCCCCATTCCACCACCAGGTTTCCTTGTCCTCCTTCCTCTGTCCAGATGTCATGCCAAGCACCATCTTGCTGTCACTCTTACTACATCTGCTGTAGTTTCCCAACTATCTGGTAACTCTTCACTGCTACTGAGTGCCTGTCTCACCTCCTCCCTAAACTCAACCTTGCAGTCTTCCTTTTTCAACTTCCACCATTTGATCCTTGGCTCTGCCCTGATTCTCTTCCTCTTCTTGATGTCTAACGTCATCCTACAGATCACCATCCTATGCTGCCTAACTACACTTTCCCCTGCCACCACTTTGCAGTCTTCAATCTCCTTCAGATTGACTCTTCTGCATTGGATGTAATCTACCTATGTGCATCATCCTCCACTCTTATACATCACCCTATGTTCCTCCCTCTTCATAAAATCCGTACTCACCACAGCCGTGTCCATCTTTTTGGCAAAATCCGCTATCATCTAACCTTATTCATTCCTCTCCTTGATACCATACCTACCCATCACCTCCTCGTCTTTTCTGTTCCTTTCACCAACATGTCCATTGAAATCCGCTCCGATCACCAATTTTTGTCCCTTGGGCAGACTGTTCATCACTTCATCCAACTCACTCCAGAAATCGTTTTTCTCATCCATTGCATAGCCAACTTGCAGGGCATATGCACTAACAGCATTCATTATTACCCCTCCAATTTCCAGCTTCATAATCATTACATGATAGAACAATGAATCCACCTCTGATCCACCTGGCCTTCCTCCCCTCTCCTGCACGCACAATATATCAACCTTCCTTCTTTCCATCATATCTGCTAACTCTCTCACCTTACCAGTCATACTGCCAACATTCAAAGTTCCTACCCTTAGTTCCACTCCCTTTAACTTCCTTCACTCCTCCTGCCTCCAGACATGTCTCTCCCTCTTCTTCTCCTTCTTTGGCCAACAGTAGCCCAATTTCTGCCAGCACCCTGTTGGCTAACAGTACTGGTGGTGGTCGTTCTTAACCAGGGACTCGATCAATCCGGTATGGAAATTTTGTAATGTTGTCCGAATATTGATTTGGCAAAACTTTACACCGGATGCCCTTCCTGACGTATCTCTCACCATTTATCTGGGCTTGGGACCGGCATGAAGAAACACTGCTTTGTGCATCTTCTGTGGCTGGGTTTGCAACCCCTGTGGCTGGGTTAAGTAGGACGTAAGGAAGTAAATGTATTAAAAAGAAGGGGCGTCAGAAATCTGAAATTATGCTTGATGAGGACTTGGGGACCAAGTGGAATTGCATTGCCCATAAGCAAAGGGTGCAAAAACAATTAAGACGGTTTCAATACAGGGTTACACAGCACACTGTATTGAGCACAAGTCAAGTTAGGTTATTGTTAATTCACTTGTATGGCCATGTCTGTAACTTGCTTTTATCTGTACAAAGATATAAATCCATTTACATTACCATTATTAAGATGATATCAGTCAGATGCACATTTGAAATGTTTTTTTCTATTATTTGCTTGTATTATTATTCCTTCCTTGATGCAGATCTCTGATTTAATCAGTGCTATGTATTTGTTTAATGTAAAATAATCAGATGAGTTAGAACAACTAAGGTCAATGATTCAGTGGAGAAAGGCTAAATAAAGGTGGAAACAGAAAAATTGGAAAATTGCAAAAAAAGTGTAATGGCAGCCAAAATAAAAGGAAAATATACCAAATGGAAGTAAGACCAATAATGTTATATAGTGCAGAAACATGGGACTGAAAGAGATGAAAATGTTATGATGGATGTTTAGAGTGAACAAAATAAATAGAGTAGCTGATATTTACTTTAGTTGGAGCCTACAAGTGAAAGGAATATGGTAAAAGATGATGGAGAGAAGTCTCTAGTAGGCTGGACATGTGCTAAGAAGAATATGAAAGATGGAGTTACTAATAGAAAGAAGGAGAGGGAAAAACATGGATATGGTAGAGAAAGATATGTGAAAGGTGGGGTGTTGGTCAGAAACAGAATGGGATAAGACAAAAACATACCTCCACTGTAGTATTCCTGGTTAAGGGAAAAGCCAGACAGAAAAAAGAACTGGAAGATGTATTCTGTTATAATAGCTATACCTTTTTTTATAACTCATTGGGATTTGTTGTGCCTGTTTGATAGATTGGAGTTATATTGGACAAGCATAATACTTTTTTTACTGTCCTCTTGGCTGTAGACCTGTTACTTTCATGCTCTTAATGTGAACAAATGAATAATAAACTAGAGGGATATTGTTGTCAAGAAGTATACAGACTTACAAGAATATGAATAGAGATTTGTTTTATCTTTTTTACTGAATTTACTGTTATTTTTTGCTTAGCCTGACATCCCACCCTTGCAGAACCTATTTCTGGAAGTTTGAGTGCATGCATGCTTGCAGTAAAGGGTCCAGGGTGCCATGCAGAGGGGTATTTCTAGGAATTGCTAGTTTTAGTGTTGTGGTCCCCATTGAGGCTTTCACCATTGTCCGATGGGAGATTGGGAATCACTTGTTGGATCCCGGGAGAAGATGCTAATTGCAGGACACTTGGGATGTCTGCCTAACTATTAATAGAAAAAAATATATTTTAATTAAAATGATGAAGAAAATTTTAAGTTTGTAGAATTATCATATAAAGCGATCTTAAACTAATAAGGGTATGTATTTTGGTTGACCTAGTTCTTAGTTTTTAAATTGTCATTTAATATTATCTGTTGCACTTTGCTTTCAAATTTATTAAAAGATTATTTTGCAGTATTGGGTAAGCTTATTTACTACTTGTAAATCACACTTTTGTTTATATTTGTTCATCCAAATAATGCCTACTGTGTTTTTATCATGTCAATACAAAAAAATGTAATCAAAGCAGTGTGTCAGGTGCATACATTTGGTTGAATGGTCTCTGTTGTTTCAAGCTCAGCATTTATGATACTTTCTCTACTATATTTGAACTGGCCTGGAAATAAACACCCAAATAAATAAAGAATACCAGCAGCATCTGTACTCTGCAGAAAACATTACCCTTGAAATTTCATTTGAAGTTAGGCCGAGCATGAAGGAGCACAAATGATTTCTCTGGTCGTCTGTTACACTACAAGGAATCTGCCAGGAGGCCTCAAGCAAGGGGGGAGAAACGAATGGCAATAGCAAAAAGAAAATTACCATTTTCATTGCTTATGGAGCAGGGACATATAGTTTCTTGCACTAGGTACCCATATAATATGATCAGAACTGTTTGGTTTAAAAAGTGGAAATCTGCATTTTATTTGATCTGTGCTTATTCAAAGTTAATAGTCATAAAAGTAGTAAGGAGAAATAATTGTAACAGAAATGTACACAACTGTAAAATCTTGGTAATATATATGTTTGTGATATATATATATACTGTATATATATATATATATATATATACTAGCAAAATACACACGCTTCGAAACGGAGAAGTAGTGTGTTAAAGAAGTTATGAAAAAGAAAAGGAAACATTTTAAAAATAACGTAACATGATTGTCAATGTAATTGTTTTGTGACTGTTATGAGTGTTGCTGTCATCAAGGATTTCCTCTTTATCTGAGACATCACACACTGCATGCACAGGTTTACTTTTCCCAGTCCTGCAAACTTTAGCGAAGTGGTTCAATTCACCACATTTTTTACACTGTCTTCCTTAAGCTGGACATTGACTTTTTTTTTGCACTGTGTGCTTGTTGTCTGCGTACTGCGTTCACAGTCAGTTCACGTGAACCACTCGGAGTACATGCATCGAAGGTTTTCAGCTGTGCTTGTGCTATCTCGTGCGATCTTGCGATGTCCACGGCTTTATTTAATGTTAGCTCAGACCCGGCACTTAAAAGTTTCTCTCGCACTTTCGCTGAGTTTGTGCCAAACACTATTCTATCCCTGACCATCTCATCTTCGTTTGCATAAGCACAGTCCTTCAACAGCAATTTTAACTCAGTTACAAAGTGATCAAAAGTCTCGCTTATACCTGCGTCTTCTCATTTAAGTATCTCGCGAATATCTCGTGCGATCTTGCAATGTCCACGGCTTTATTTAATGTTAGCTCAGACCCGGCACTTAAAACTTTCTCTCGCACTTTTGCTGAGTTTGTGCCAAACACTATTCTATCCCTGACCATCTCATCTTTGTTTGCATAAGCACAGTCCTTCACCAGCAATTTTAACTCTGTTCCAAAGTGATCAAAAGTCTTGTTTATACTTTGCGTCTTCTCACTAAACTTGTATCTTGCGAATATTGTATTTGTCTTAGGTATGACAAACGCCTCGTAGCGGCAGCGTGTCTATTGGATTGCTGCTAACGGACGGCCTTATATGGGCAGGCACTCAATTACGTGGGAGACGTGGGTATGGGGGGCGCAATATAGGCAGGCAGCCAACTACGTGGGAGGCATGGTGATGGGTGACGCAACTACCTCACAAGGCGACCCAGCTGCAGGCTATGGCCGTATATATGTACGTAAGTAGGATTCAGTTATGACCGTTACACATAGAATTTCGATATGAAACCTGCTTAACTTTTGTAAGTAAGCTGTAAGGAATGAGCCTGCCAAATTTCAACCTTCTACCTACACAGGAAGTTGGAAAATTAGTGATGAGTGAGTCAGAGTAAGGAAGGGCTTTGCCTTTATTAGTATAGATATATATATATATATATATATATATATATATATATATATATATATATATATATATATATATATATATATATATATATATGTATGTGTATATATTGTAAAAGATTCAACAAGAAACAACATAAAGGTTTGGGGTTTCCGGCCCCGTATATTGCAGTCAAATCCACAATGCAATAACTCAAAATTCTGGTCAAAAATATAAACAAAACAGTTCATATGCGCGACGCCGAAGATGGCGTTGGCAGCCATTTTATGTAGGAGGAGCCGGAAGTGGAGGAATGCTGGGAAGGAACCGTGAGGGAAGATGGGATTGATGATGTCAGGAACAATGGCGGAAGAAGGGCGGAAGTAACGTGCTGAGGGAAAATGAGGCTTATGGTGTCGGAGCGTCTTTTTTTCTGCAAGAAAGCAAAGGAGAAAGGTTAGTACCCCGCCACTCACTGCCGGTGAACGTCTTCCGAAGCGTGTTAAGGTCCGTCCGCGGTCTCCTATTCGCACATGCGTGACACAACCCCCCCCCTCAGCCCAAGACCGTCAGGTTGAGTGGACCTAACCGAGAGGTCATGGATGCGAGAGAGGGCATCGGCATTGGCCTGAAGGTTGCCGCAACTGTAAGTGACTGTGAACTTATAGGGTTGCAAGTCCAGAAACCACCTGGTGACCCGCGGATTCGACTCTTTGTGCAGGGACATCCACTGAAGCGCAGCGTGATCGGTCACTAGAGTGAACTCGCGATCCAACAGGTAGTAACGGAGTTGGGTTACAGCCCACTTAATGGCCAAGGCCTCCCTCTCCACTGCCGCATACCTGGTCTCTCGGTCCAGCAGTTTCCAGCTTAAGTACATTATGGGGTGTTCGACACCATCGACGCTTTGGCTCAACACAGCGCCCAGGCCTGTGTCCGAAGCTTCGGTCTGGAGGATAAAAGGGAGCCCAAAATCAGGGGTCCTTAATACAAGTGCCGACGTTAGGGCCTTTTTTAGGTCACTGAATGCGTGTTCCGCCTTGTCGTTCCATACCACGTGCAGAGGAGCTCCCTTCTTTGTTAAATTGGTCAAGGGTGCTGCCTTTTCGGAGAAGTGGGGTATGAACTGGCGGTAGTACCCTACCAACCCCAAGGAAGCCTGCACCTGTCTCTTGGTATTCGGACGGGGCCATTCCAGGATGTCTTTGATTTTGGAACATTGGGGTCTCACCTGTCCTCGTCCCACAAGGTAGCCTAAATACTTGCCCTCCTTCAAGCCAAAAAAACACTTACAGGGGTTAATGCGGAGCCCGGCTTTAACTAGTGTCGCAAGGACAGCAGAGACCTGCAATAGATGCTCCTCCCAGGTGCCGGAATAGATGACGACGTCATCCAGGTAGGTGGCATTATAGGACTGGTGGGGCTTCAGCACTCTATCCACCAGACGTTGAAATGTCGCTGGGTCCCCGTGCAGCCCAAATGGGTGGACCTTGTATTGCCAATGTCCGCTAGGGGTGCTAAAGGCCGTTTTTTCTTTTGTAGATGCCGTTAAGGGAATTTGCCAATACCCTTTCGTCATGTCAAGAGTAGTTAAGTATTGAGCCGCACCCAGCCGTTCAAGTAGGTCATCAATGCGGGGCATCGGGTAGGCGTCGAACTTGGAGACCTGATTCAGACGTCTAAAGTCTTTACAGAACCTCCAGGAGCCGTCCGGCTTGGAAACAAGGACGATAGGACTGGACCAAGGACTATGGCTTTCCTCAATAATGTCCATATCCAACATCCATTGCACCTCCAGTTCCACTTCAGCACGTTTTGCCTCCGGGAGTCTATAGGGTCTCTCCCGGACGATTACTCCGGGGTCCGTGACTATGTCGTGCGCAATCAGCGAGGTCCGGCCCGGTGACTCGCTCACTACTTCGGGGACGGCCCGGATTGCCTGGGTTATCTCCTGCCGCTGTAGGGGTGTCAGCTCGTCACCGAGGTTAAGGGCAGACGGGCTAGTGAATAGGGAGAGGGATCTATGAGTGTCGGGAGACTCCTCCCTGTTCTTCCAAGGTTTTAATAAATTAACGTGGTAGATCCTCTCACTCGGCCGACGATTAGGTTGTTTAACTAAATAGTCGACGAGCCCCTTTCTTTCCTTAACCTCGTATGGCCCCTGCCAGTGAGCTAGCAACTTGGAATGGGAGGTAGGAACGAGCACCATCACTCGATCCCCCGGGCGGAACTCCCGGAGGACGGATTTGCGGTTGTAACACCGGGCCTGCGCTGCCTGCGCACGGGTCACGTGGTCCGTTAGGGGTGGCCTGATTTTAGCGAGCCTGTCGCGCAGTTGTGCCACATACTCCAATATATTGGAGGAGGGAAGGGCCTCAGCCTCCCAGCCCTCTTTTAGTATGTCCAAAAGTCCTTGGGGTTGTCGCCTGTACAATAACTCAAAAGGGGAGAAGCCCGTAGAGGCCTGGGGCACCTCCCTGTAAGCAAAAAGCACGAGCGGTAGGAGCTGGTCCCAGTTCCTGCCATCGGCGTTGACTATTTTGCGGAGCATCTGTTTAAGCGTCTGATTAAAACGCTCTACCAGCCCGTCTGTTTGAGGGTGACAGACGTCTTCAGGTGCTTTATCCGGAGTAATCTGGCGACCTCCCTGAACGTATTTGAGGTGAAGGGTGTACCCTGGTCCGTGAGGACTTCTTTGGGTATACCCACTTTAGAAAACAAGTTGACTAATTCCCGTGCAATATTTTTTATGTTAGAGGAGCGCAAGGGAACCGCCTCTGGGTATCGGGTAGCGTAATCCACCATGACCAATATATATTTATGGCCACGGTTTGAGGGTTCCAGGGGTCCTACTAAGTTCACCCCTATTCTGTCAAAGGTAATGTCTATCAGGGGTATAGGGACGAGGGGAGCGCGGTCCCTCCTAGGAATCTGGCGAATCTGACATTCTGGACAGGATTGGCAGAAACGCCGGACCTCCTTGTTGATTCCGGGCCAGTAAAAGCGGAGTTTGATCCTCTCCAAAGTTTTTTCGGCCCAGAGGTGGGTGCCTAGGAGGTGAGCGTGAGCTAGTTCACATACCTCCCGCCGGAAGGTACGCGGAACTAGCAACAACTTCCGCACCTCGCCCTCGTGGGTCGCCACCCGATACAACAGATAATTCTCAAGAACAAAGAAGGGCTCGTGTGGCATGGATCCTTTAGCTTGTGAGCTGCCTGGAAGAACAATCGTATTCCGGGCAAACCGCAGGGAATCGTCATTCCACTGCTCCCTTTTAAATGAGGCAGGTGTGGACCGAAATTGATGGTCCAAGTTGCTCAGGGGGTCTTGTGAGCTGGTAAGTGGAAGCGTTCCCTGGCTTGTCCCTTCTCCAGCGGATACTTCTGGGTCAAGGTCCGTCGCCGGGAAAGCGTCCCCCGATGTGCCTGCGCCATTAGGGCCTGCCACCGAGCACGCTGTGGAAACCGCGGGAAGGTTCCTCGCCCCCTCATAACCAGACCCAGTGAGGCTCCGGGAGCGGTGTGTCTTACCGCACTTTCTGTGTGACCAATCTTGTCCCAAAATCACTGGATAGGGGGGTTCGGGCAACACTGCAACCATCAAATTGGATAATTGCCCCTTCCAGGTGATGTAACAGTGAGCAGAACGATATGACTTGGTCTCCCCATGCACGCACATGACTTGCAAATGTTGCTTAAGCCACTGTCTCGGTAATACATAACAGCGAGCGACAATGGTTATGTTGCTGCCGGAGTCAAACAGAGCTACCACGAATGCCCATTCAACAACACCACTCCCGTGTTCAGACTTGCCAGGGGGTGCGACGGAGTATAGTACCTCTCTGCGGTGGCCCAGGTGCAGTCCATCGGCTCCGTGGTTGTGTTCAGGGGACAGGTCAGTAGTAGGTGACCAGTCTCACCACACTTGTAACAGTGTGGGGAGGCCGGCTTTTCTTTGGGTCTCTGCGGCGCTTCCGCAGCGCGTCGAGAGGGCTCGGGAGTGGCCGCCCGTCCCTGTCGGTTCCCACGAGCTTGCCTTTCCGACCCCCCAGCTCGGAAGACCGCAAGCTGACGTTCCAGGACTTCCAGGAGTCCTGGCATGTTCTTGTAAAGGTGGCGCCGGACCTACCGGGCGAGGGAGCTAGGCATGGCGTTCACCAGGCCCTCACAGGCCACCTGCTCCACGACCTTCCGGGCTTGGGAACCCTCGGGCTGTAGCCAACGTCCCATCTTTCCCCAGAAGTCGAAGGCCTGTGCTCGGGCCGGCCTTTCCAGGTCGAACTGCCAGCTCCGCCATTCGCTCGCCTGCTGACCCAGCGTAATGCCCTAGCGTGCCAGGATCTCCTGTTTTAGGAGGTCGTAACTCGCGGCCTCCTCCTCGGGGAAATCGTAGTAAGCCCGCTGTGCGGATCTCTTCAGGTAGGGTGCCAGAATGGACGCCCACTCGGACCGCTGCCACTCGTTCCGGGTGGCTGTCCTTTCAAATATGCCCAGGTATGACTCAATATTATCCGCTTCCGTCATCAGCACAAGCGGCGGCGGCGTTGGTCGAGGTGGGTCAAGTCTTACCCTCTGGGCTTCTGCCAACCTGGCCTTCATTGCCTCCAACTCCCGGGTGGTAGCGGTTTGCGCTTGCTGCAGGGACAGGATCTGGGCATTCTTCCCCTGAGGCACTGTGTTGAGGTCCTATCCTTCAGTCGTCTCTCTCGGAACTCTATCCTGCCGACTACGCCACTGTAAAAGATTCAACAAGAAACAACATAAAGGTTTGGGGTTTCCGGCCCCGTATATTGCAGTCAAATCCACAATGCAATAACTATATATAAACAAAACAGTTCATATGCGCAACGCCGAAGATGGCGTCGGCGGCCATTTTATTTAGGAGGAGCCGGAAGTGGAGGAATGCTGGGAAGGAACGGTGAGGGAAGATGGGATTGATGACGTCAGGAACAATGGCGGAGGAAGGGCGGAAGTAACGTGCTGAGGGAAAATGAGGCTTATGGTGGCGGAGCGTCTTTTTTTCTGCAAGAAAGCAAAGGAGAAAGGTTAGTACCCCGCCACTCCCTGCCGGCGAACGTCTTCCGAAGTGTGTTAAGGTCCGTTCGCGGTCTCCTATTCGCGCGTGTGTGACTATATATATATAGAGTGACAGATGGGGGCACTGTCGTCCCCTTGAACGCTCAGATCAGACGCCAGACACCAGATAAAAGTCCAATAATTTAGTTTATTTAAACTACACAGTGCACAAAGCACCCTCCTCTCCACAATACTCATTAAACAAAACAATACAGTTCTCAATAATACAATTCCTCCTACTCCCAGATGCGTTGCCACCATTCCACCCAGTTCAGCTTACTTGTCTGGGATCTCCCAGAGTCCTTTATAGTACTTGACCCGGAAGTGCTTCCGAACACTGAGTCAATGTGACTTCCTAGCACTTCCGGGTCAGATCCAAAGTCTTCTTTTCATCCTGGAAGTACATCATTCCTCCTGTCGCTGTGACTAAGATGTACTTCCAGGTTATAGGGCACGCACAAGTCTCTGGGCCTTCCTGCAGTGTCCTCTGGTGGCCCCCAAGGTATCCAGCAGGGCTGTAAAGGAAAACTCCACTGTCCATGATTCCCTGCTGCAGGGAGAGCTCTACTTGGCGACCTGGGGGTATTGGCCGGGCTGACTGGCCGGCCATAGTCCACTATATATATATATATATATATATATATATATATATATATATATATATATATATATATATATATATATATATGTATGCTTAATACCCATCAACAGTTTAGCTTGGGCTCTGAATAGGGAAAACCCCTTGAAAGGGTCACTCCCCTGCATTATTAGGAAGGTTTAATATATATAATATATATATATACCTTTCCAATAATGCTAATAAATAAAACTGCTGCTGTCTATAACGTGTTTGTAGGTGCCAGCAGAATGGTCAGATCTGTCCTTATGTAAATTTGAAGGCATTAACAGCTCCAGCTTTTTGGGTCTACAATTAGAAACCTGCCTTTATGCATTTGTTGAGAGTCTTGCTGTTATAGTTACGATTCAGAGTGAATCATTTCAGGTATGTAGTTTAAAAATAAACATCAACAGAGTGATACAGCCCCCTCCTAGGGAGTAACATGGATGAATTCAGTCAGCATTTCAACATCTGGATCACACGTATCAGTTTTAATTGTATTGCACTTATTAATAAAAAATGGTTTGAAAAAATATCATTCATACAAAAAGTACTTCCAGAAATTCACTAAAGTAATATTTTACTTACATCTTCACAAATATACAGTAACAGGAAACGGCAGCAAAAAATAAATTAGTTTGCAAAAAAATTGTACAAATGTTTATCTATTCCATCATGCAGAATCAATTAGACTTACTAGTTCATAACCGTCTTTGGAATTTGGACATGAAAAAAAGATATGTCAAAAAGCTGCAAACTGTACCGATACATTCACCATCCACGATATGAACCCAGAACTCTGGGGAGGCGCTCTCCATCTCCCATCTGACTGTTTCCTCTCCCAATTGATAAACTATTAGAAAAAATTGTTCTACTGTGCTTACCACTACAAAACAGTGCTACCCTATAACATGTTAATCTGCAATGAAATTAAAAATGTTCATTTAAAATGTAATATTAACAAGTAAATAATCAGGTAGGTAGTCAAGGAAATGCTAAAATCACATGTATTTCTATTTTTATTTGACCTTTATTCATAATTATTTTTACCCTCAACCTATATCTAGTCCCTGCATTTACATGGGCAACTTTCTGAAACAAGTAGCATGTGAATAGCATCTATGAATAAAGGCATAGATGTAAAAACAAAGGTGATAACATGTAGGAGAGAGTATGTTTGGTTGGCATTGCAGATATTATAATGTACAGTTCTTCCATAATGCAAACAGATATTTCTTGATATCACCTTTTTATACTAGTGTAATTCAAAAGTATTGATTAACTTCAATAGCTGATGTATGAAATTAATGCAATGCTGAAGATAGCTTTTATTGTGTTCTTTCTATACTAGATCACTCCCTATATCTTCTTCAAGACTCATTATTGGAGTGCTCAAAATGATCCTTTCACGCAGTGGACAGACAGTAAGAGAAAATAATTTAAACAAGCAAAGCATAGCCAAGAAAGAGAAAAGTCAGGACAAGCAGAAGCCATTACTGAAAAGCAAAAAAGAAAGTGAAACTCTGGCTTATAAAGATGGCTGGTATGAGTCGGACACATTGCCGTAGTCCCTAGCAATATATGGTAACATGGAAGAAAATGTCATAAAAAATGATAAATATACCAATAGAAAACAAGTCATCATGTTACCAGCATCAGCTCATTAAAAATAAACATAATCCAATAACCCTGGTCAGACCAGGTTTTGTAAGTTTGTTGGGTCAGAAGAAAAAGTACAGAGTGCAGTGAATTTCTTTTATTAACGCAAAAAAGGATTTCTAATGAAGAATCAAATGCTCCTTCTATTTTTCCTATTGATATAACATACAAAGTTAGCAAATTAGCTTATCAAATTTGCTAGAGCATGGAATGCCAAAATCATGTGTGTCAGCAGATTGACAAAGAAGTTAAAAACCAAATGAATGGTAGATCATACCAAGTCACAACTTATTACAAAGAGAGACAGGGATTGTTGAGTTGTTTCTGTTGATAACAGAAAATGTAGAAGCCTGTTTTACAAGCTAATTGCCAGCTTTGACTTTTGCCCTATGTTAAATTTCAGATTAAATAATGTTTTTCATTCACACATATCTGCATTGGTGTCCCATCTGCCATCAGTCTGCTTCCTCTTCCTCTGAATCACTACAAGAAACAACTGGACTCCGCCTAAAAAGGTACAACTCACAACTCTTGGCATTTAAAAAAATCTTCCTATAATTTTCATTGCTTAGAAAATGCACATTGCTTTATTTGGTCATGTGATGTTATTGAGGGATTGCTTCTTAAATTTGATTATAACCCTAGTTATGAGCAGGAGGAAACTAATCATGGACTCTGTTAAATGATGTGACTCAAACTACCTACAACTGAACACCAGCAAAACCAAGGAGCTGGTGGTGGATCATCAGAGGTGACTGTGTGCAGAGGGTGTGGACCTATAAATACCTGGGAGTGCAGCTGGATGATAAATTGGACTGGACTGCCAATACTGATGCTCTGTGTAAGAAAGGACAGGGCCGACTATACTTCCTTAGAAGGCTGGCGTCCTTCAACTTCTGCAATAAGATGTTGCAGATGTTCTTTGAGACGGTTGTGGCGAGCGCCCTCTTCCACGCGGTGGTGTGGTAGGAAGGCAGCATAAAGAAGAGGGATGGGCACTGAGCAGGCTCCTGTCAATAATGGAGAATCCACTGCATCCACTGAACAGTATCATCTCCAGACGGAGGTGCAGCTTCAGCAACAGACTGCTGTCATTGTCCTGCTCCGCTGACAGACAGGAGATCGTTCCTCCCCCACACTATGCGACTCTTCAATTCCACCCAGGGTGTTAAACGTTAACACTATACAAAGTTATTGTCTGTCTGTTATACCTTCATTGTTATGACTCTTTAATTTAATATTGTTTTTTATCAGTATGCTGCTGCTGGAGTATGTGAATTTCCCCTTGGGATTAATAAAGTATCTATCTATCTATCTATCTATCTATCTATCTATCTATCTATCTATCTATCTATCTATCTATCTATCTATCTATCTAGTTGGGAAATGATGGAAATCTGCTCATTCTGGTTGGTAATTTTGTTTTGCTATATTTTAAAGTCTCATGGCGGCCATGTTTTATAGTGAGATTCATGTAACAACAATAACATTTATTTTTGAGCTATATTCTTTGTATGAAAATCTGCTATAAAGTGATTTACAACATGTCAAAGAGGTAATTTCATGCAAAGATAAACATTAAATTTAGATAACAAAATGAATAAATAGTGTATAAAAGATAATTAAATAATGCACAATTACATAAGGAAGATAAATAATTAGGAGAAAGAGTCCTTAAATATAGGATTGTTTTTAAGTTTCTAAATAATAGTCCAATGATGAGGTCAGATGGCCAGGATGGACAGAAAAAAAATGAAGCTGCAGAGAAAAATGATATCTGCTGGTGTTCCAGGCCTAATGACCACTCAGTCCCCACTTGGGATTCTACCTAACATAAATGTTCTTAAATAGTTTTTTCTTTGTCTTTTTTTTAAGCTTCATCTTTGACAATTCAACGCAGTGGGTGTTGCAGCAGGTTGGGGTATCTGCTTTCATTTAGACATCAGAGGCGACTGCACAGGACTTTGGTCAGGTGATGGTGGCACAGAACAGCACCATGGAAGAACCAGAAACAAAAACAGAGAAAAATAAAGGTCTATAATGATTGCAGATTCACTGAAGAGAATGACACTTCTGTACATGTCTAGGCTATAAAGAGTAGAGCTACACTGTAGCTACGAAAAAAGCAAAATTTAAAAAATGGGATATTAGGAGTTTCTTGAAAAATTTTCACAGTATTAGCCTGGTGTATCTAAATTGATAAAGTATTCCAGACTTTGGTGCATGAAAGCACAAGGCCACTTCAATACAGGTCGCTATTAGAAGATTTAAGGGTATGACTTGGAATGTAGGGGGACAAGCACTCCAAAATATAGGAAGGAGCGAGATTATTTAAGGCTATATACACCATTAATAGTCCTTAAAATCCAATTCCAAGGTAATGATGTGGTCAAATAGAAATCCCTACTGCTGTTTTGCTGTTTTAAGTGAATTAATTCAACTTGAGTTTAGTAAATATTGTGCTAGAAAGATGTACAAATAGTAATGTTCACAAAATAAAGGTGGATGCATTATGTGGGGTAAGCTTCTTCAGTTCTGTATCACATGAAAGAACAATCATAATACTTTGGTTTCTAAGTGTGAAAGGAATGCCATTATTCTTCTGAGGTGTTATAGTATTAGCAGATCTTTCTAATAGTATCTGACCTCTTTAATAACTATTTAAAAGTAGCAAAATGCCCATCTCAAACAGCATACAAAAAAGTTAATTTCCTGTTTTTTTTTTTTAACTGACAAGATTGATTTGACGGACAGCTAGGTGTGCCTATGCTGCATCAGTTTGTTTCGGAGTCTAGATGGCACACCATAACTGGGATGACAGACTTTGGCAAGCAGCTTCTTTTGTATATGCTGTAGTAAACCCTTTGGGCATTGTGACTTGTGAAGCCCCAACATTTCTGCACCTCTTTTTCAAGTTATTCTTTTGTTCTTCTTAACTCACATTTTGCTCTCATTCTCTGAGTTTCAAACTTAGAAGATGATGGGCAGGGACTTCTGTCTGTGCCTATTTTGGTTGAACTTACTATACATTATATTTATAAGTGACAGTAATGTAGGACAGACAGATAATGTCACTGTTTAATATTCTTCCTTTGCCAGGTTAATTGTAAGCCTTTCAGACCTTCCCTGCTAACATGCAGCCGTTAGTTAATTGAGTAAGTTTGCAAAAGGTTTACAGAGCTGCTTCTGCAAAAAGGAGAAAAGGACTAAAATCTTTTATTTTCTGCTTTCACTAATCCTTTGAAATAAAATGGTATTCCCTTGATGTCTGTTTTACTGCTTGGAAGGCTTCCTGTTATAGTTTATTTGAAGAACCTTTTATTTTTCCTTTCAGGATGCCCTCCATTTGTGTTAATTCCCGCTTGAATAAATTCTAAATACTTCTTATGATCAGTGGGATGGACTTTGAGAAAACTTCAGTCAAAATATCAAAACCATCACTAATCTGTTGGTCTAACAAGTGTTTAATAAAGCTTACTAGATGTAATATGCTGCTCTTTTATTTCAGAGTACTGAGGTTTGGTTAGATATACTAAACTGAGAACTTGTAACAGAGACATAGGCCCCCGTATGGGAGATGCTTTAACATTCTCATTTGTTAGATTTTATGCAAAAGGCTTGAAATTCTTGTCATGCTGAACAGAAGTGCAGTGTATTCTGGGAAAGCTTGAAGGCAAAGCAGGATTTTAGATAGCTGGAAGGAGAAACAGGACCTTAAAATATTTTATATAGCCAGTTTGTTTGCAGTCTTGAGTAGCTTTGATTGCCATGAGCGTGGACCTTGCCTTGGTGACAATAAATAAGTAACATTCCTGTGTTTTGAGAACCTGTAAAAATGTTAGCCATGTTTTATAACTAAAAGAAAGCCAGGTGCTCACTCTGGGAGAGAAATGGGGAGGAAGAGTGACAGACCTTCATTAGACCTTGATGAAACAACAGTTATCTCAGTCAGTACAGTTTAGTTGGTGAGTGTTTAAGCCAAAACAAAGCTTTCCAGTGCTTTTCTGAGTATTGTAAAGGGCTCGATTCAGTTGTAAAAACTGGACATTCGCAAGGAACCTATCAGTTGAACATGGACATGTAAAAGGAGCTTACCATTTGTTGCTGATTAGTTTCAGGACACTTAAAAAAGGAGCTCTCTCAGGGGTGATAAACCTTTCTTTTCATTATTGATTAAGGACATAAAAGCTGCAACTTAAGAACTGGGCCATCTGGCAACTGTCATCAGGGACTGAATGAAGACTACATGAACCCACCCAGGCTACTATTCTTTGCAAACTATTCATTCCTCTCTTGTCGGTAAACCATATGAACTGATTTGTGAACATGAACAAATCGATTCAGTAGAGCTCAGCATGAGTGCTAAAGTACATGCATGATATCATCAGCATATTTTATTTCTCAAATACTTGTGATTCTGCAACGAAACATTTTATTTTAATTATGCATCTTAAATGTGTTGACATACTTTGTGTATGGGAATAGGACAATGGCATTTGAATTGTTATGTAACATATACAGTTATTATATATGCATAATTATTGTGATAAAGGCGCTATATATATACGCCCGACCCAACACAGATTGGACATGGAGGCACATGTATAAAATAAATAAACTTTTATTTTTCTTCAGCTAGAGGGCATGTCTTCCCCGTGTCCCCCAGCCACAACACAGTTCCAAAGCATCAACACAACAAAGTAACACACTCTTCCTCTGCATCACCACTCCTCCTAGGCAACCTTGTCCTCCTCCACCCAACTCTGACTGCTGAGTGATGGTTACTGGTTCCTTTTATTGGGCACCCGAAAGTGCTCCAGGTACTTGATTGCTGACATCTGGCTGCACTTCTGGGTGTGACGAAATCAGTGCCCAGAAGGGGCCAGCAGCTCCTGTTGCAGCACCCCTGGCGGTGCCTGCGGAACTCAACAGGGCTGCACAACACTCCAACCCCCATGAAGCCCTGGGGGAGTCTGAGACACTGCTGTAACCCAGGGAGACTGCCATCTAGCATCCAGGGGGAGATATTGTGTTTCCCATGCTTGCCCCCCTGGAACATATGCTGCAGGGGCATCCCAGCTGGGCATGGGCCCCGACCATCCATCACATTATATATTTATATCAAATTAGTTATATATAATAACTTATATATAAATCAATAAAAAAATATTATTTGTATACACACTGGATTGGCACCCTGCCCAGGATTGGTTCCTGCCTTGTGCCCTGTGTTGGCTGGGATTGGCTCCAGCAGACCCCCGTGACCCTGTGTTCGGATTCAGCGGGTTGGAAAATGGATGGATGGATATTTGTATACACACTGTGAAGCGTGAGTCCCTGTCTTGCACCCCAAAACACGACGCTGAGTCTCTTACTTTAGCAAAACCAGCTTTATTCTGCTTAAAACAGGAACAGCAGGGTTATTTATTGCAGAGGAAGCTACCACTCTCCTTTACACAGACAAAGCAAATAGGTGTAGTCGGGGCAAGGTCAGTGGCCAAGTTAAACTGTTCCCTGCATATACTGTATAATGTTCCTTGCGTCACCCATCGGCCACAGGAACGTATCCCGTGATCTCGATCGGCTTGCAGTTGTTTCTGCTGTGGTCTGCTACTGTGTAACGGACAAGCAGTCCTCCACAAATGCGAGAGTCATCCCATTAGGTGTGGGTGGGGGGTTCCTAAAAGAGTTCAGAAACCTCATAACACAAACTGTATATACAATAATATATGCCTATGAATATGTGATGCATTCAGAGGGCACACTTACTCCGAAGCTTTCCATATGTTAGATTGTAAATTAATCAGAAGAATTGATTCACTTAAATGGGGTTTGAAAGAATCAAATCTGTAACGAGAAACAAATTGCCTATTACTTTTGCGTATATTTGCTGCTATTGGTTATTATGCAAATAAATATGATTGTTTTAGTAACAGCTTAAAAACAGCCTGTCTCTCTGGTTGTTACTACCAAGTTGAATGCTACAATTGGTCATTCCTTATGAGCTGTGGTCCCTTAAGCACTGAAAAGGAGGCTTTTAGAAAGTCCACTATTGGTGTTAACCTGGGTTGAAGTAAAGAAGTGAGAACAAAAGACAGTTGCAGACAGAGATGCAGCCTTCATGTAGAGGTCCCCAGGGTTGAATACTCAGGGTACAATATGAAAAGTGAGACACATAAGAGGTTACAGGTAACAGCTATACAGCCAAGTTTGACATTCTTTTCTATACCCCATTAAGAGGTTAGTTGGTACCTTTTGTATTAGGTGCATGTCACAGGTGATCTGATAACATGATAAAGTAGCCTTCTCAGCAAAATATTCATTTGTGCTTGGAAAAGGACACAGCTAAAAGTTTTTTTTGTGTTTTTTTTTTTTCAAATTAAAGTTATTGACATACTGTACAGTATACAAAGGCAAGTCAAGCTTATACTTACTAGTTAATAATAACCATCTACTAATATCTTATTGTAATAGTTTAATGCTGCTGATTGCAATCGATTTTGTAGGTCGACTGCAAGAATGTTTGACAGAAATTACCAATAAAAGGACGTTATGACTATTTACCTTTCTCAACAGCGTAATCATCCACTCAATAAATCCTGATCATATAATCCCACATAGTTTACTGCCAATGTTTTTGTTTAACTCGCGTTGAGTATGTTGTAAAAGTCTCCTTTGCCCAGTTGCATGCTGGCAGAACTCTGTGCTAGCCAAGAGCATTATCTTGATTACTCCAGCAACATTGCATAGGATGTGAAACAGACTAGCCAACAGTTTGATTACCTCTTTGATTCAGTAGTTGTCCTGTTTCAGCTGAAGTGAGTGAAGCAAAGAAACCAAAGACATACTACCACATGGAGTAAAAACATAATTATATTTTGTGCTTTCCTATTCAAAGTGCCTAATTCATAAAGTTAACATCTACACAAATTTAAATCGTAGAACATTTTAAAAGTGCACAAAAGTAAATGATGTACACACTCAACCAAATGTAAATTACATTAAAAAAAAAACATGAACGAGGTCAAATTGCACTTAGAATTTTCCTAGTTCATTTTCACATGATCCCACTCAGCTGCAACACAAAAAGTCATTTGGCAATGTAAAGTTCATAAACAAGGATTTGTTGAAGCTACTGACTTGCTGTTTGAAGATTTCAAAAGTAAACATTAAACTGAAACTGCATCAATGACTTTCATTTGTCAAGGTATACTATAACAAGGTATTGAAAAGCCTTGTTTGTAAGATACTGTAAGGATCAACTAAAAAGGATATAGCTGCTCGCTTTTCATTATACCTGTAATCCGATTAATTAATTTCAGCTAACAGATTCATTTCATTGTATAAACAAAGTGAAACTATTCCAAAATTTAATTATCACAAGCATTGTGCAGGCACAATTCAAATATACATAAAAAATGTACTGGATTGCAAGGAACTGAACAGATGGTGCTCCTACCTTGCACATATTGATTGCTAGAATTGGCTTCAGCTCCTCTAAGTACAGAATATTCTTTCTTCTCATTAAGTAGAGTAAAATTAATTTAATTATAGAGTTAGAGTTAATTGTAGCATGGATTATTTGCTTCTATTTGCTGATTTTAAAATGATGGATATTGACACTGGTAGTTCATGCTTGACTTTTAAATTAAAAATTAGGGCTTAAGTTGAGCACTCCTGCTGTAACGTTTATCAAGTGTAGGTCAGTTTTAGTTTGTTTACTGTATTTAAAGAGCCATCATAATAAGAGAGGAAAATTCTCTTGGCTGATAAAAATTCCCTCTTCTTATGATCCATCATTTGACTAAGAGATAGTCCTGTTTAGTTAAGTAGGATCTGGAAGAGTTTCAGTGCAACAAATACTGTTTATCAGAAAGCACACAGACGTGTATCATTCTCAGTTGAATTAGCTGAATGATCTATGTGAGGACGTGTAAATCCAATGACTTGGATAGTTGTATTAGGAAATTTCGTTCTAGCCAAGTCTTACAGTAATACAGAGCATGGCAATCTGCCATAACCCTTTGAGAATTCATCTGGCTATTTAGTAAGTCAGACTTGCCACTCAGCAATAACAAGCTTGGCAGCAAAATACCAGCACGGATTGGTCAGTACTTTGTATCTCATAAGTACAGTGTTTCTAAAGTAATCATGTGTATAGTTTCAGTTTACTTGAAAGACAAATAAACAGAATTTTCTTTTCCATGTAATTTAGTTTCAGAAATCAAATCCACAAATATTTTCTTAATTACATTTGAAATCTATGAGCAACGTTTGATCGCTCAATCTCAGATATAACACTCTGACCTGGCAGCACCACAACCCTGGAAGGGAATTCAACTATAGCTGTTTGTTGACACAACACAAGCTGGTGGTGATATAAGATGGAAATCTATTTCACAGCTAGGAATTGTGGCCAGGGGATTTAATAATAGAGTAAGTATTATGATTACTGAAGTACCTTAATTTTGGCAAATATATATGCCATACTACTGCCTAGATATGAAAGCACTTGTCCCATCAGGCCCAAGAGGTATTAGGGTTTTATTTGCCTTTGTATTTGGCTAATACCTTTGAGTTATCCCTATTATCTTCCCTCTTCTCTTGGAAAAACAGAAGAAAACTTATTTTGGATTTCTTGGAGCTACTTTCTCATTATATATGAGTTACAGTGCCAACTGGGAACAATCTCTTACTATATGAGCAGGTTTAGTG
The DNA here is from genome assembly GCF_016835505.1 of Polypterus senegalus. Lineage (NCBI taxonomy): Eukaryota > Metazoa > Chordata > Cladistia > Polypteriformes > Polypteridae > Polypterus > Polypterus senegalus. The sequence continues at coordinate 89,225,684 of NC_053159.1, forward strand.
TTATAATATTTAAGTCAAATCGAGATCTCCACTGTAAAGTTGTCATTCACAATGTTTAGTAGTTCTGCATGGTAGCAACCTTCTGTTGCAAATGCATTTCCAAGGAAGCAATTAATATATTCAAAGTGTAACAGAAACCAATCCGTCATGCTGGAGCAATTTTGAGTGAAAGACAGCCTGCTCTCTTGGGCTTTTGAACTCAACTTTTAAAATATAGCATAAAAGTCAACTTGCTTGCTTTCTGTGAGAAGAAGCCTGCTATGCTAAAACCCATTTTTTTAAAACATTTTTTATTTTTATTGTGAAATCCCATTAGGAAAACTATATTGTATATTTATAGGAAAAACTTGCTGCAAATTAGAAAAACATCCTAAAAAAACAACTGAATGTGTTTTGTGAAATGTCACAATACATAAACAATATTTTACAACAGAGAGTTTTAATGTTAAAAGAAATGTCATAGTTATAATTATACTTACTGCATCTATGTAAAATAAAAAAAAATACATCAAGTTATTAATAAATACACCAATCAGTGGGTATATTATTATTTAGACGGGTCTTTCTATTACAGGGGATCAAATTTTAGCAAACTAGATTATAATGTATTTTTATGAAAATTATAAGAGCAGTAATGAAAGTTATAATTATCTATAAATAACTAAATGTAAGAACAATTAGAGTTCAATGACATGTTTCTAAGAACAAGAGACGGTTATACTGAAAGCACATCTACAGTTTTGTAGAAAATGTATTTTATTGCAAATTTATTGCAAATAAGACATAAATCTTATTTCATTGCAGGCCACTCTAGTTATAGTATAAGAAAATAACTGTGCGACCCATCTAAAAATGAGTTGAAATCTAAGTAATAAACCCAGGCCTCTTGTTTTATTTTTGATGTATGGAGTGTCCATTTGGTAGATCAATTTTCTTATTTTTAGATCTTTATTTGGAATCTGTGTTATCATATTTGATTTTTGACACTTTTTGCACATTTTTACATTTAGCATATTTGTTTTGCATATTTTTACAGCTTTCTTCTGATCCATAGTAGCCAAAATGACATACATAGACACTCTGTCAGATGTATTCCATGTTATTGTTTGCAGTGCACCATCTGTTGCGTAATGTACATAGTAATAAAATGCATTGCATTTTCCATTCCAAAAGAATTTGCATCACAAACATTGGCACTGCTTTTTTAAATCCCATACCAGATGGCATATGACAAAGACATAGCAACTGGATGGACACACAGATACACAGACACAGAAAATCACTTGTTCTTTTATTAAGGTGGATAATTGTGCTGCTTCACACCAAAATATCATAATTCTGTACGCTTAATTTAATCAACAAAGGCAATAAACTCAATTTCAGTTTTTAGGATTATTAAGTACTGTAAAAACAATAGCTGTTTATAATGAATATACAGTCTATTTGGCTTACCTAAGAAATAGCGGATTGGTTAAGATTGTCCATCAATTTAGTATGACTTTGTTAAGATATACCTGTAGACTAAATAATATTTGAAAAGTGCAGCATAGTATCCTGGACAATGTTAACTCCAATGTGTCACATAGCATTTACAAATTATCTTACAAAGGAACCTTACTGGCAATGAATTGTTCTGTCTCTACATGATTAGACTGAAATTTAGTAACTGACAGAACAATGACTGAAAGTGAATTAAGTGTCATAAATCTGGAGTTACACCAGGATATCCTAGCCTTGTAGCCTGGAGAATTATCTTTCTGCAAAAGTACACAGTTGTTACATTGCTACCATGAAGAAATGTACTTAATTGCCAAAGATGTTCAGGTATGCTGTGGTATTCTAATGTTACACTACTTATGCCAAGGCGTGCAGAGCCATTAAAATATAACCCACACCACCACACTAGTACTGGAATTCTCCACATTTAATACTCAGTTGGAACATTTGTAATGTGGTATTTGGTGTAACTATAACTTCCATTTCCATTTCTGCCAAAGGGTGACTCTATGACAACCTAAAACAGAAGGAGGCATGGCACTACCTAACTTTCAATTTTATTACTGGACAGCAAATATAGAGACCATAAAGATCTAGACATCAACAGAAATTGATGAACATACACAAGCCTGGTCTACAATAGAATTAAAATCTTGCAGTACTTCTTTATATTCCTTACTTTGTGTTCCACTAAATACAAACTATCATCAATATACTAATCATCCAATTGTCCTTCATTCACTCAGAATATGAAACCAATATAGGAATCATTTAAAAACAGAGAAGCTCTCATCTGTTGCACCTCTAAATGACAAACACTTTTTCCAACATACATGATATTTAATGTTTGGAAAATGTTTTTGGATTGAAATATTTAGAGACTAGTACACGGAAAATGTTTTCGCATCCTATGAGCAATTTATCTTCAAATTTAACTTCTCATCAACACAATTTCTCCACTACTTTCATGCTAGAAACTTTGCTAAATGGAACCTGCCCAGTTTTCCTCACCTTCTACCTATTTCTATTCCAGAAGAAATATTGATCAGTCTTGAAGACTGAGATAGCATCTCTACAATTTATAAACACACTAGCAGAATACCCGCGCTTCGCAGCGGAGAAGTAGTGTTTTAAAGAAGGTACGAAAAAGAAAAGGAAAAATTTTAAAAATAACGTAACATGATTGTTAATGTAATTGTTTTGTCATTGATATGAGTGTTGTTCTCATATCTATCTATCTATCTATCTATGTTGTTCTCATATCTATCTATATATATATATATATATATCTATATATATCTATCTATCTATCTATCTATCTATCTATCTATCTATCTATCTATCTATCTATCTATCTATCTATCTATCTATATATATATATATATATATATAGCAAAATACCCGCGCTTGGCAGCGGAGAAGTAGTGTGTTAAAGAAGGAAAGAGAAAGAAAAGGAAACATTTTGAAAATAACGTAACATGATTGTCAATGTAATTGTTTTGTCACTGTTATGAGTGTCGCTGTGATATATATATATATAGCAAAATACCCGCTTCAGCGATGTCATGTGTTAAAGAAGTTATGAAAAGAAAAGGAAACATTTTAAAAATAATGTAACATGATTGTCAAAGTAATTGTTTTGTGTATTTGGTGGCAGCGTCACAAAGTTGTTTTCGGTAGCTGCATCAGAAAATGTACCATGACGTCTGACACGCCTCCTTTTTACTGTTTTCTCACAGCTTGGATTGCTGCTGTCATATATATATACACACACACATACACACATACATACATATATATAATATACATATATATATACACATACAGATCTTCATATCTACATATCTATATACATATCTACACACACAAATTATATATATGTATGTATGTATGTATGTATGTATGTGTGTGTGTGTGTGTGTGTATATATATATATAATCTAGATAGGGGTGTGTGTGTGTATATATATATATACATATACTTGTGTGTATGTTTGTATGTGTCTATATGTGTGTGTATAGCTTTGGTCACTGAGTGCAAGGGAAAAATAATTAAATATAGTCTATAAGTTATTAAACAGTAAAACATTAACGTTTTAAGAAGTACAGGTACATTGAGCACTACTGGAGTGGTTGCGGGTAAACTACATTTTAAAGACTGTGTAACACAACAGGTAAGTAACTAACAGCAGCTAAAATGTATATGGATCATCTCTCGGTAGTAGATCCCTTTTGAAAGGCGCTACACGACGGCTGTGGTATAGAAATTACATTTTCTATGTGAACGTTCAAATTTGTGCCTCTGGTAATGTGCCTTACCGGCAATTAAAGAAAATTATTTTTGTGTCCTCTGCCGTGTTAAGAGAGAAAGGCTTTGGTTTGGGATAAAAGGAAAAAAGGTGTAAAGAAAGGAAAGTTGCCTTTTTCTTTTATATAGTATAGAGAGATGTGTTCGCTGACGTTATGATCGCCTTTTGGCGACAGTCGCAGTGGGTCTTGTGTAGACTGGTGAGACGTCCCCGCCATTAATCGGCTGTGATGGCACTGTGAGTCCTCCACTCGTATGCGTGTGTTCATAATCCGAGCTGAGAACCTGATAATCGTATACGTGCAAAAGAAAGTGTGAATCGCCTTAATATTATTTTGCCGTGGTGTAGAAAAGGGGTCCCGTGTTTGCACTTGTCTGGGCTATAGCTCAGGGGGCGGATGAAAAAAATTAAAAGTGCTCACTTTGACTTAAGGCAGAAGCGCAGTCAGCGTCTCAAAGGCTGGCACAGCTATGCACGCGCGCTGGCTGCTCGACTTTTGCTGGGCAGGAGACCACAGTTTTTGCAGACACGTTCATGATATCAAAAGTCTCAGCGCTTTGGAGGTCATTCATATATTATATATATAGCAAAATACCCGCCTTGCAGCGAGAAGTAGTGTGTTAAAGAAGTAATGAAAAGAAAAGGAAACATTTTAATAATAACGTAACATGATTGACATTGTCATGAGTGTTGCTGTCATATATATGCCTGCCTAAATAAGTCACCCTCGCTCGCTCTTACTTTTTTACCGTTCATTTAATCATGGCTAGTGGCGGAAAAATTATAAAATGGAAGGAGGATGGCTTTACCAAAACAATTATTGATGGCGAATCGATTATTCATAAAGCTTGAATTGGTGATCTGTTTTTCTGTGTTAACCTCATATTTTTTCATACTTCTTCTCAAACTAAGGTGGTGTGAGGGTAAAATGAATCGGGATGCGCTGATCAATGTAATCGGTGTACCAGGAAATCATGCATTGACAAAAGCTCCCTTTGCTTGTAATGCAAAGTGTGATTAAATGCATTATTTTTCAACGTTATGGAGCACATGCATCGAAGCTTCTCAGCTGTGCTTGTGCTAAGAAAAGGAAAGATTTTAAAAATAGCGTAACACGCTTGTCAATGTGACCTTTTGTAAGTAGTGCCTGGAGGATTCAGTGTATTGAAACTCTAGAGACAGAGTGTGTATTAACGTGAGGTAAATGGGAGGGGAGATGATGACGTGACTCCCCCACCCGCCTTAACTGTCAATCCCCCACAAACACAGTCTCTCGGAATTTGCATAAGCACACCCCTTCACCTACAATTTTAACTTAGTTACAAAGTGATCAAAATTCTCATTTATATCCTGCGTCCTCTCATTAAACTTGTATCCCGCATTACCTGTGGGCATGTGAAACGCCAGCGGTAGCCTGTCTATGAACTTAATTTAAAGTTTAGGTTTACACCTTGCTTTCTTTCCGAGGTAGCAGGACTCATGAATATGGTAGTATATGCCACTCGCTCGCTTCTTATTGTTTCGCTGCCTTCTCAATTATATAATGCATGTTTTCTTAAGCGCTTTTTGTAGGTCTTCCTGGTTTTCTACGTACTGCGTTGACAGTCAGTTCACGTGATTACGTGGGAGGCGTGATGATGTCACACGAAACTCCGCCCCCTACGTCTTTGCAGCTCTACTCCATTACAGTTAATGGAGAAAAATACCTTCCAGTTATGACCATTAGGCGTAGAATTTCGAAATGAAACCTGTCCAACTTTTGTAAGTAAGCTGTAAGGAATGAGCCTGCCAAATTTCAGCCTTCTACCTACACGGGAAGTTGGAGAATTAGTGATGAGTGAGTGAGTGAGTGAGTGAGTGAGTGAGTGAGGGCTTTGCCTTTTATTAGTATAGATTTTAAAGTCCCTTCCTTTCAAAGATCCCACGGTACAATGGACATAGGATTTTTCACTTAATATTTCAGAAGAGGAGTGGAAGGCAGTCGTGCACCGAATACATTCTGCACATTGCAATCTAGCTCCAGCCTCACTGGGTCACGTGTTTTGTGTGTACACCAAATTATGATAATTTTAGACATAAATCTTTAAATGCCTATCAGATAGCCTTGGTGTTACAATCACTTGTAACCCATTAACAGTTGTGTTTGGTGTACTTCCAGATTAAATTGGAGAAGGACAAACAAATTGTAATTGCCTTTACCGCGCTACTAGCACGTAGACTTATCTTTCTTAGCAGGACAAATTCCACCCCACCACTATTAAATCAGTTGGTAATTGATACCCTATACTATTTGAAATTGGAAACAATCAAATCCTCAATCAGAGGATCTGTTCAAAGCTTTTTTAAAAATATGGCAGGATCAAATCAGAATATCCTAACTACAGGGTCTCGGGGGGTCTGCTGGAGCCAATCCCAGCAAGCACAGGGCATAAGACAGGAAACAAACCCCAAGAAGGGCGCCAACCCACTGCAGGGCACACACACACACACCAAGCACGCACTAGGGACAATTCAGAATCGCCAATGCACCTACCCTGCATGTCTTTGGACTGTGGGAGGAAACCGGAGTACCCCCATGCAGACACAGGGAGAACATGCAAACTCCATGCAGGAAGGAATCAGGAAGCGAACCCGGGTCTCCTAACTGGGGGGCAGCAGTGCTACCCACTGCACCACTGTGCCACCCAAAAGCAAAAACATTTTAGAATAAACTTCTACATCTGGGTTAAAGAAGCTCTTCCTTTCTGCTTCAAAGATTTGCTTTGTTGACTGGCTATTCTCTTTTTCTTTTGGGTTGGGGTTAAATTTTGGTTTTGATTACATGGATTGTTTTTTGCTTTTAATTCAAATCAATTTAAAAAAAATAATACTCAGTTGGAAGGATTCATGAATTTTTGAGCTTCTAGTCGTCTGTATCCAGTTTTGTGGTCTTTGATTCACTTGGTTGTTTTTTTCATTGAGAAAGAATATTTGCTTGGGTCACAGTTCCAATAATTATGGTTTGTTGTTCCCAAACACTTGCATTTATGCATGTTACACTCATTGCCAAGCCACATTAATGGCCCATTTAATGTTTAGTCCTTTTCATTCACTCTGTCTGAATTTCACATACACACACTTAGGTTTTTCACCATTACTTCCTTAAAAATTACTTAATTAATATAATACTGTCACTGACTGAGCAGTCAAATGAATAGGAAGGGCTGCAGTCAAATGAATAGGAAGGACTGGTGTACCTAATACAGTGGACACACAGCACAATAAACAATATGCCAAAATAGTTTGGAAAAAAATGTTAATGGCATTTTAAATTTTGCATAGGTTTCATTAATGAATTCTCTGTACCAGTCTAATTGACATGCATTGACTGTTTGCCTCTTTTTAGAATAAAGGCAATGAAAATCAGTGGATGTAGCAGTTGTACTCAGGAGAGCAGTAATTGATAGTCAAGTTAGTTAGAACTCAGCTCATTCAAATGTAATTAAAGTTTAGTTCAGCATGCATTATATTGATTGTTTAACCAATGGACAAACTCTGGAAATTATTGCAAAAAGGCTTATAATGTACTTTTTCTTCAATGGAATTGATGAGGTGATGGAAGACTGAGCAATTCTTACTTATTGGAATTGTCAAGAAAAATAAAAAAGAGTAAATGGGCAAAGACATCATATCATGATATCCTGAACCATATTAGAATTAAGAAGTCAATATAAAATGTCCAGACCATATTAAAATAAAGACTCATTTCAGGTAAGTCATGGTCAACCAACCGTATCATAAAATTGTTGCTCTTCTTGACACAAGCTGGAGTACTTAGCTAACCTAAGTGCTACAATTTAAATAGTAAATGCAGAAAAACAACAAAAATAATTCAAATCATTTTTATGTATTTATTTAAAAAATCTGATTTTATGACATTTCGCAGGAAACATAGACCACTTTGGCTAGATCTACTTTCCCTTTGACATAAAAGAGTCCTTTATGTTGGTGAATTTCAAAAAATTCAAAATAAATCAAATGAAATTCAATATTGTTTAACAATAAAATGTGGAAACTTGCAAGGGGTGATTAATATTTATAGGCATTGTATGTATTAAGCATTATATCTACATGACATTCAGTTGCTGTATTTGCAGAATAAAATTTGTTTTTTCATTCTTAGTATTATGCAAAGACTATTCAGTTAGGCGCTGGATTCCACCAACAGTGTGCCTTGTCTCTTTTCCTGTTTGGAATTTTCATAGATAAGAAGTCAAGAGACTGCCAAGGTTTGGAGATTGGTCAGTTTGAGAACCTTAGGATTTCATCCGTTGTGATTGCTGTTTATGTTGTCCTATTTGCCTCATGAGACCGTCATTCCCATCACAATCTTAGCGTATTGCAGTTTAGATGAGAATTAGCATATCCAGATATGAGTCCAAGGTTCTCAAATGGAAAAGAGTTTAATGTTTACTGCAGATAAGTGGTGAGTAGTTGCCCATAGTGGAGTTCAGATATCTTGATATCACACTTGAGATCATACAAGAGTGAGGATACTGGCCTCTGGGACAAACCTGTAGACTTATTGATCAGTTTGTCTCTTCATCATCCCCTATTATCAAGTGTTCTGAGTTGTGAGTGAAATGTACAAATGGCTAAAATGAGTTATGCAGGGTTGCTGAAATCACTCTCTATGTAAAGATAAGGAACTCAGAAATAGTGGAGAAACTTAATGTAGGATCTCTCCTACTTCTCCTTGATACTGTATCTGATGTTTACATCATTGAGATTGCAGTCATATGGTTTGAGTCCTACCTCTTGGGAAGATCCAACCATGAGTCCTGGAGAGGAGAGATGTCAAAGGTACACCAGGAAAGCACTAGGTTGCTCCAAGTTTCAATGTTTCTCTCCTCTCCATAAACCTCTTCACTAGACCGTATCATCATGTCTCAGGGTTTTTCTTATTAGTGCTAAGCCAATAATGCACATCTGCAACTGTCATTCTCTCCAGAGGAAAACACGGTATCAGCTAGAATCTCTGCATACCTCACTTAAATTAACACAAGGATGATGGAACAACATCTCCAGCTCAACCTAACAAAGTTTAACCTTCTTGTAATCCCAGATGATCCATATATGTATCACCCCATCGCTATTTAGCTTGGTTCATTTTCACTGTACCTGCATCTTTTCTAGGTTCCCAAAGTCAACCAGCTGTTGAGTTGGCAAATAAATAACTAAGAAAACTCTCAGATCAAAAAGTCAGTCATTGTTCAACCCAGTATATCCTAACACAGGGTCAAAATACAGGAGGTATTATTTCTCTTGATTGTTCAGTTAGCATCTAGATTGTTCAGTTAGGCAGTCTGGAGTAATTGCTGGGATTAGGGAAGTCTGATCAGCTCATATTGGTATGTTAATAACACAACCCTTACCAATAAATTTGGAAAGTATGTGAGGAGAAGGAGGAGGCGGCTATAATGTTTTGAAGTCAGAATGCATTTTTATCACATTTTTTGTTTAATCTTTATTTTACTTGAAACACTTTTATGTAGTTGTAATATTTGCTTCCCTAAAGAGATTGTTCTACTAATAAATGTAAGTATTCAGAACTTTATAGGCCAGTGAACACTTCAATATTATGATAAACTTAACGTCAGATTCCATTTTTAATAATTTATGCTTTTCTTTATTGTCCATCCCAAGAGTACAACTTTTATAACTGACTTACAAGTGCAGCAATATTTGTTTCACCTTTAGAAATTTTCTAAAATTGAAATGAGGATTCTACTCTTCTAGTTGCTTAGAAAAATTAAAGTTCAAAGACCTGTGAACAGCCAAATTTCAAATTGTTTTTTTTTTCCCATGTCAGTCTTACATCTATGAGAATTCTGTCAATGGTTTATCCTTGCCAGATTACATTACAGTAAGAATCACAATAACAACAGAAAAATAAAAGCTCAGAAATAATTGTGCAAATTCATTTTGTACAATAATGTTCCTGACCATGGCATTTATCTGCTAAAGGTTCCTCTTAATTGTCTCTAAATGTGATTTTTGCATTCTTGTCAGTAAGTTTTTTTTTAATCTTTGTGTTAAAATCAAGGTAAAATTCCTAATAGAATCTTACTAATTGCATTTTCATATTTAATTGACAAGAATTAAACAATGTACGTTTTATGTTTCATATTCAAGACATATATTGTTGTGCCTGTCAGGATTTTATTTATAAAAGTCCTTATGGGCCACTTTTATTAAATAAAGTGGCAGAAATTAAAGGAATGTAACAAAAGGGAGGCCAAGATACACCTTGATGTTGTGGCTGCCATGAAGTCACAGTTCACAGGGAATGTGCATCATGTACCAAGCAACCACATAGCAGCATATGAACAAAATACTGTGGTATAAGGCACAAACCAGAACTGGATGTGACGCTTGACTATTTCATAGTCTGCTTGTTCACAAACCCAACAACACAGGAGATGTGTACGTGAGTCCTGCACTCAGCATTGATGGTCCTCTACATAGCCATGTGAGCCAAACATGTATATTGACATCCAGAGTGACTTTTTATGTAGCAGCCTTATTTGATTTGATCTCTGATCACTGTCCTTTAACTAAACATGAACCCCTGTGAACAAATGCTTTTCACAAGGTGATTCTGACCACACTTTCTCTGTGTTAATCATTCCTATCAACAGCAGACTGAAAGCAGACCTCAAACAGCCCATAATCTGTTTGAAACAAATAATAGTAACTCCCTAACAAAAACACAATAGTTTGAAAATACAGCAACAGTGATGGTAATGTAAATGTTCTGGTAACCACATCATATGACACAAAACTGCCAGACTAAACGTTTTTCATAGGCGAAAGCGTTAATTTTCTTAAAGCTGACCTGCTATGAATCAATAATGCAAAATTCCTCATCTAAGTAAAATATAGGTATCAAACAAATAATTTTCATTATATCCTTAGGGTAGCACTTATGTTTTTCTCTTGATTGACTGAGACCTTCTGTCTCTAAGAATTTGTATTCACAAAACTCAACACCCTTTCTCAATGAACAGTGCAATGGCCATACTACACTAACTCATATAGCATTAAGGTGGACAAGAAGTAAATCATTGTAAGTTATTCAATAACAACCCCTCTCTTCTGATCACACTGTTGTATTGATATGCTGATATGCTATCGTTTTTGCACATTCCAGAGCACACTCCATTTTTTATACATTCTTGATGATTCAGTTTGTTCTGTTCACTTCTTATCTTTACTGTTTAATGGTTGGATTAGCTCTTCATATATTTTTGTCTTAGTTATGTCTGGTAACATTACCTTATAGGTACCAATCTTCCTCTTTGCTTAACATATACCAGGTTGTGCAAAAAGTAGCCAACAATGTGGAGACCCACGGGTGATCGACATCTTTTTAAATAAACTCTCACATCTTGGTAGAAGGGGGAATGGTAGCGTGGCAAGAGTGTTTCCCAGGTGCGAAGTGGGAGTGAACAGCCCTATGCTAAGTTCACAGGTTTAAGATCTTCTGTGACCCTATTTGGCTCCGGGAGATGCTAATCGCCACAGCTGTGCCACAACCCCATTTTAAAATGGGAAGCACGAGTGCAAGGAGGAGGATTGAGAAAGGAAAGAAAAAAGAGACAAGAAAAGAGAACAGAGGTTAAACGATGGGAAAAGAAGCAGGCAACCGAGAGAGAGAACAAGCTGGTGGAATGAAAGAAAGCAGGTGGATGGGAGTGAAGCCCTAAGAGGAGCGAGTGGCCATCACTCAGGAAGGGGCTAGGGATTGCTTTTTTTGAGCATTTTGGGAGCAGGAACGACCATCATGTTCAGGGGTATTTTCACATGGTCGAGCCATCGGCATCATTGGAAGTACATTGGAAGTGGCCATTGAACCTTACTCTTATTCGATGTTAATGTTGATTTATTTTGTTTTATAATTGTGTCTTTCATTTTTCTATTCTTTAATATGTAAAGCACTTTGAGCTACTGTTTGTATGAAAATGTGCTATATAAATAAATGTTGTTGTTGTTGTTGTTGTACAAAGGGGGCTGGGCCGGGTGGAGCTTGGATTTGGGTGGAGCTGGGCTCAGGGTTATCCATGAATGCCATGGGACTGACAGTGGAGACACTGAGAAAGGAGCCTGCACCTGCTGGTCGACATCACTATGAGCTGCGAGGTCCAGATAGGATAAGCCAGAGAGACGTCAAGTTAAGAGGAAGGCACCAGGACTTTAAAATGAATTTTTGCCCTGTTTTGTTTTAACATTGTTTTTAATTGAAGTTTCTACTTATTGATTTTAACCTCCACAGTTCATTTTATGGATTGTTTATTTGACAGTTTGGAGCACTGCACTTTGGTGTCTAGATGATTTTGTTTTTATTTTTTAATAAAAGCACTGAACTCTTTTGCACCTTCCCCTTGCTTCATTTGGTGTCCTTATTTGTACATCTCATCCCGTTCATGTCTATTGACAGTATCAGGTTTAAGAGGCTCCCCAAAAGAGAAGAGGGAGCATGAAGCCAGACCCGCATTGTCACACATAAATCATAAAAAACATGCTAATGTGAGCCCCCCCCATTTTGTGATCACCATCATGTCAGCTTATGAGAACTTTCCAAATGATGCAGTTTTCTTTTTTTTTTTTTGTTGATGTTGACAGAGGGAGAGGAAACTATTTGGCTTGCTGTCTCTTGCTTTTCCAGTGATTCTTGAATTACAAATTAAAACTGACCTCAAAAGAAACAACCTGGTAACTTGATGCCAATATGATGCACAATCTAAACAATCTTAGAGAAAATTATATGGGTGATGGTGGGGTTATAAACTATATCATCCCAAATATTATTTTTCATTCAGTGTACATAAACAAGGTGACCCACTAGTTACTAAAAGAGGACATACTTTGAAACCACTGAATCCCCTTGACATGCAACCAGCCTGGCTAAATTACAATTCACGCTGTGTTACAATACACTTTAAGGTATTTTTAAATGTATTTCCATTTAGCACAGTTCATTACTCTAATGATTTGTTCATCTGTGCATTTCTTGAGGCTCCATTTTTAGTTAAGTTGTTCTTATATAAAATTAATTTTTAATCCATCTGCTCACAATCAACAAACGATATTACCCTTGTCAGGTTTAGTTAGTCATTTATAGCAGGGAGCCACATAAATACAAATAGAAGCAGTTTAGTCATTCCAGTACACTTCGATAGCATAAGCTTAAAGCACACCCAGAAATTAAACAGCTGCCTTTGGGATCAAAGAGGTAAGTTGCTAGTGATCAGCAGAAAGAGTCCCTTTGCCTTGACCCTTGAAAACTGAAAAGAGACCACACTTATAAAACAGAGGAACAAAAGTTAGGGCTCACAGATAACTAAAGTAAAAAAGCAATGTAGCAGCACTGAAACAGGAAACTGTGCAGTTTTTTATTCATTTTAGTTGCACACTCCTAAAAAGAAATTTCCAGGTTGAGTTATTTCCCAGCTTTTTTTCTTGTATTACTCTATTAAATAGCTTTCTGGATGTTTCTTGGTTGGGTTGTTTAGTATAGTTTACAAATCATTTTCAATGTCCAATTATTGAGTTATCCTAGATTAATATTTCATTGAGATTTTAAATAATACTGAGGAGAGCTCATTAGATTTCTTCTTTGTCATCTATTATTATAACAACAAATGTCTCAGAGCTCCTCTTTTGGGGATTATAGAATTTCTTATTTAATATAAAGTAGATAACTAAATGGATCTTCTTATATTTAAAATTGATTTTTACCTGGCTCCATAGGATTTCCTCTTCTCTTTCCTATAAAACATCTCTCTTTTATTTGCTTTGAGAGAAAAATATAGATGTTCAAAACTTTTTCTGTACTTTTGGCTATTTCACTGTTTAGCAATCTGTTATATGTTTACCTCTTAAAAGCTGGATATTGGAATTCCGTTTCAGTAGGAATTGATTGTGCTTAGTGGTTTATGTCCGGTATCTTTGTTACAAATTGTAACTTGAACCTGAAGGTAAAAAAAACACAGTATAAACATTATTTCTTACTAAGCAATTTCTCGGTTTGGAGGCAGAATGTTTTTTTTTTACACAAAACAATATCCCCTTGTGTTATATGGTTCTCAGACTTGATTAAGAAATGTTTATACACCTCAGAATACTTGTAGTAAACAGATCCAAAAAAAATTAAACAATAAGAAGAAGGTGAAAGGGGTTCAAGGGTAAAATAATGACCACTTGATATTCATCCATTTGGGACAAATGCCACTTATGCACAGCTTTAATATCAAGAATTACTTATTCTCTTTGACTTATCTATGGTCATTCCAAAGTGTGTTCTTTCTTTCTTTCTTTCTTTCTTTCTTAATGAACAGTAGCATACTGTGTGAAAGACCATCCTCAAAGTGAAGCAATTGAGTCAATAAGCTTTTTCATGTGGGACAAGGACAAAAGTCCCTCCAACTGAGCCAGTAACCTTTGGTGGTAAACACAATTATGCTGGCTTCAGTGACTTTAATGAATAAGCCATGAAAAAAATCAATAAGTCTTATTTACTTAAATACCTTCACTTACTTCAGGTTTTTACTGGAACAGCACTGAAATTAGAAAAATGTGTAATCACTAAGGTATTCACTTTTATTGCGGATAGCATTGAACATATTTAACATCTTTTTAATTAATCAAATGAGTTTTATGTGCTAATATGTAAACACATTTTTGCTCAGCTGGTTATCAAAGTGAGACTTTGGACATTGCAAGACCAACCAAACAAACAGACTGTTTTTCTAGATTTGCAAGTAGCATAAAGCTTATTAAGGCACTTGTCATATTTTTTCAGTTGTTTGTCCAAAACAGCCAATACAGTACGTCAGTTGTCTTTGTCATTACGTTGATGGGTCAGGTTATCTTTTATGTTAATAAGCATCATATACAGGGTACAAGTATTTTTGTGCAATATTACAGTATGTTTCACATGACAGGTAAAAGTAAATTACAGCAAAGATTACAATGCAGCATCAATAGGAAGAGCATGAATAAATTAAATCAAGCCTTAACTCTATTCTACTGCTTTTGTGCAACATTAATGGAAAGGATTTTTGGATATTCTAAATTCAAACTTCTTCAAGGCAATTCAGTCCAAATTGCACTAATGCAACAGTTGGAATTGTAATATTCTTGTAGTGCATTGGCTTTTAAATCATATTTTTTAATTACCATATATACTCTCCGATAAGTTCTCCCACGGATAAGTCAGGACTTGATTTCACTGTATAATTTCCGGTATTTTATAATGTCAGTCGTAGGTCGAATGTGGAAAACTCACACTATTGATCCAAGAGATTATGATATGCTAAAGCCCACCTCAGAGAGTAACCATGGAACACACTACCATTTTTTTCTATGTGGGTGCGGCGATATGCTGTATCACCGCGTGCTCCTAACCTCTCTCTCTCTATTTTGCCTACATGACCATGGTAATACCCAAACTATTCCGAAGCACTGATTTGTGATTTTTGTATCTCTTGCCCTCATACACTTTTATCGTAAGATCATCCCTTATCTATGATGGAGCGTTCGGTCAGAGAAACTGATGCAAGATTGGAGGAGGCAAGAAGATGTAAAAAAAAATGTGTCACATTTTTGTACAAGCGTTTCAAGACCCGACTTGTACATGAGTATATACAGTATATTTAAAGGTACTGTACCTATTATACCATTCTTATAAATGTAATGTTTCAAGCCTAATAAATCACTAAGACAATACTGAGACCTGTTATTCAGGCAAAGCTCTCAGTAAATCGATTTATATTTCTATTTTACAGTAATATGTTCTTTTATACCATTGTGGAATTTTCATGATTTAAATTTACTCTTAGAAGACGTACATTTCTACAAGTGTATACTCATTTAATACAAAGTTTTCATTAAATCATTGCATGCAGCATTCTGTGTTATGTATTAAAAACACTCCGAGGTTCTTGAAAAGTGTTGAGGAAACATTGGTGTCCCCATTTATTCTACAGTTATGTGAATAAAAAATAATGTGCCGAGAGACGTGTAAATGCCACATGGGCTGGACAGTCATCCCAAGCAGAGAAGGGGATGGTTTCTTACCCAGACGGGAGGCTCTGAGAAGACAGATGGGTATCCCAACTAAGAGAAAAGAAGGAGCCAGTCCCAGAAGTGATGGCCTGAGTCAAGGGGTGGACAGCCCACTCTAAGATGCTGTAGGGAATGTGTTATTCCCTGAGAATGCTAGATGGTAGGAGCCCTCCATATTGGTGACCATTTGGAGCCAGCAGAGAATGCTGGGAGAGGCATTCCGGCAACACAGTCCTGCTGGGGACCATGTGTGCCGCAAGGGAGCGCTGTAGGAAGATGACCTCCCTAATAAGTGGGACTTCTGTATGACCCGGAAGTTCTTCCATCGGGCAGTGGCCCTGGAACCAGACATACTCCCGGTCCTTAATAAAAGGGGCCGCACTCCCTTGTCCAGGTGAGCCAAAGCTGGGAGGACATAAGCAACACTCTACTGAAGGAGGGCAGTGCGTTGGTGAATGGAATTGGGAAGGGGTATTGTATTTGGTGGAGAGAGACAACCTGTCTTTGTGCTTTTGTGGAGGTCAATTGAATAAACCTTCCGTTATTTGAGCCTGGGACTTACTGTGTGTTCGCATTCAGGGGTTTGGGGTACACTGATGCCCCAGTTTCCATCAGACGTTTCAGTAACAGTACTACTCATTCTTTTAGCTTCCTTTGAAAGGCAACACATTTAATGAGATGAATTAGTGCATTGTTCCTCTTTATTCCTCTCTCTCAGGCCAGGTTACTTTTTTATCTCAACTATCACTGTAGAATGCCAAGGGTCCCACATATACTGTGCACATGAAGCCACCTAGCCTTCACCTTGTGTTTTTTCACTGAGGAAAGAACAGACTCTGCTTTAAGATCTCTGATGTGTTCCCATAATAAATCCCTTTTGTATGCACTTATAATGGTGTATATGACACAAATTATTTATATAAGGTGTTTTGAGACTAAAAAGTATATCCCTGGACTAATGCTGTGCTCCATTTACGTATGTCAGATGCCGGAGCTGGGAATGACATCATGCCTGAGTTGACCGCATTTCAGTAATACTGTACATTTGGAAAACCAATATAAGTGCATCCAGAAAAAATCTTTGTTGTGCTTGCGCCATTGAAATAAATAACAATTGATAACAGATTATGCAGTATTTTGGGCATCCAAACACCACAGAAACACGTTCATGGATAGAAGTTGCACTGTATTGTGTGTACAGCTTATTTAATGAGACACAACAAGACAGACCTGCTAATAAACAGTATAATACTAAAGTTTCATCATTTTTGTTTGACATCATGATCTGAAGTAAGACAAACTCGTACCTGATAGACCAGCCCAGTGTTTCCAAATTAGAAATCCAACTTAAAAGCATTCCAATTGAAAATTTCGACTAGGAATTCAGAAATTCTGATTTCCCACTTCAAAAGGAATACAGCAGGGACATGTCCTACTTTTGACAGGTCAATGGAATTAAACCTCTTTAGTCTTGAGCACAGGTGGCTGTTGCTAAAGTGAATACAGCAAAATTATTCAGGAAAATAATAAATCATATATTTGAGGATAGTAGTGGCAATTATGAAATAATTTGAATCAAGGAAGTACTTCTTCATTCCAGTAATTTACTGGAACACATAACTACCGAATTTAGATAAAGTGAAAACCTTGACAAGTTTTAAAAAGCACCTGGACAAGATATTGTAATAACCTGCCTATAAAAAACAATCCATTATTATTACTATTATTATAACTAAATGGGCTGTGTAAATTAAATAGTGTCCCCAAGTGTGTGAAATTTCTTATGTAACATTTTTTTCCTTTTTATTTGCATCTTCTAATCTTTTGAGTATTACTGTAATGTTAATAAATTATTCATATCTTTTCAAGCCACAAATCAAGGTAACCTGCAATTTCCTAGTATGTATTGTTTCAGCTCCCTATGATGTGGATCTCTTACAATGAACCAATTTGCTACTTATTGTGAATTGGTGCAGTCTTTCACTTTTCTAGAAAACTGGATACTTTAATATAGACATGATAAATTCTACAGTTAAAATCTGTTCAGTTATGTTGCAAAGTCTTTGCTCTGATGGACAATCTGTTCAGATACAAGAATTTACTAGTTTGGAGGCGGCTTTAAACATCCACTGGAATATTTTTTTTGCTCTTAATGCTGTGATAATGAGGCTAAGCCGCCCTCTTGAAAGTGCATGTCAGCAGGTTACACAGACTTTGTAAAAGAAACTTTTATTGCTGGTAAAACCTGCATCTTGCAGATACTCTTCTTTATGCCAAGTGCATTTCAGACTACACACTTTAACAAAAACCTTGTAAGTCATTCATCTGAGTAAAAATTAAATCCACAAAAGATACTGCATGTTTTCTGTCCAGTAAATAATATGGAATTTCTTTTTTTTACATTCTGAAGATTTAAACCACCACTGTAAGAGCCAATCTTAGAAAGTTAATGCTTTATGTTAAATTCATATTAGTGTTTACTTAATTTGAATAGAATATAACTTTCTTTCATAGCTATAGATTATGGTATAGCCTTTACCCCTGTACAGTAGTAAACGTGAAATAGAACCTTCTTGGCTATATCTGTAATACAGTGCGTTAATTAAATCAGTTTGGAATTAGTCTCACTACTATCATGGACTGATAGAACCATTTTCAGCTTGTAAAGTGGATATTTATAAAGTTCTCTGGTTCGACTATATCAGCAAACTTAAAGAAACAAACAAGATAAAAGCCATAAACTGAATTTTCTTTTTTTTTTTTTTTTGTTTACCGTGTCCTGTTCGGCTGTGAAGCAATCAGAATTGATGTCTGAATGCTGGCGACTAGCCTTACAGTTTTTCTCTCAGGTGGAGCGTTACAGCTTCTGCTGACGTCACGCCTGATACCAAAACTTTATTAAAAATATTTTCAGATGTTTTTAAGATTCGAACCGGACACGGAGACAAAAGTGAAAGAAAAAGAAGAGAGAGAAGGAAGAGATGGAGGCAAAGGGGGAAGGGGGGGGTTTTCGTATAGAATAAACAATAAATGAACCAGAGTCCGCTTCTAGACCTGCAGAAAGAGAGGGGAAACCACAAGACAAAAACATTGCTGCATCAGCTACATGAAGATATATAAAAGTAAAAATGTTTGCTGACAATCATACAGTAATTATTACTGAGGCATTTAGGGCCACCACAACCTTAGATCATGTGCTGAAGATGTCCAAGTCATACTTATGAAATCACCATGTGAGCACCTGTGTGCGTACGCGCTTGTATGTGTAAGGTTTTTCTATTGGAGCATCCAATAGTGAGTGTGAAGGGCCACAGACCTGCCCCCAAAAACGTGCGGAAGATGGAGGGAGTTCCAAGCCCAGAGGTCCAGAGGTCACCCCAGAGCGCGGAGACCCCAGGGAGGCCGTCACCAGAGAAGCCCCAACCCCCACTCGAGAGGCACAGAAGATCACCCCGGGGTTCACAACCAGCAGCCGGCAGAGTCCCGGGAGATATCAACGGCAAGCCCTCAGGCCCGCCCGCAGCTGCTCACCCCCGAGTCGGCTGGGCCCGGAACCCAGCAGCCCGGGACCCAAGGGCGACCCACCCCGCCGAGGACCCAACAGAGCCCAGGGAACCAGATCCCACCAGGCAGCCACTGGGAGCGACCAGACAGATGCTTAAGGCAGGGGGAGGGTAGGCAAAGATGTTGTAGTATTGCCAGATGTCCCAGGAGAGGGGAGGAGTCCAAACTGAATTTTCTTTAAACAAGAACTTTTCTTTACTTTGCAATATCAACTTTCTGTCTATTTTTGTGTGAATTGTTTTACTTTGAATTTTTACTAAAGCTTTTAAAAATGAAGATATTTTATCTGTGGAATCATTTCCATGTGTCACACTATTGCCAGAATCAAATGAAGCAAGCTAAAGCTGCAAAACTTTGGTCATTTTGGATAAATGCAGCGCCACCTTTGTATGGTATTTAATACCATAGGAGTAAATTATAAATGGCCTTTCACCCTTTTGGATAAGTTTAAGACAAAATTGAAAATCCTCTATACTTTCATTGTAGTAGTAAACACCAGAAGTGGTTTCTGTTTTTTCCCAGGTTATTAAATAATTGCAAAACTGTAAAACATATGTGAAAAAATAGGTTTATTTTGTTAATTTTTTTATCATATTTTTCATTTTCTTTCTTACACTACGTACCACTTATCTTGAAGATAAAATATTTCCTTTGGAATTTAGCTTGCTGCCTGACACTTAACCTTTCAAGGTAACTTGTGTTGTCTCTGTGTGTCACCCACCATGAAATGAAATGAAAAAATCAGAAGTTTGGTCAAAGATTTGAAGTTCACATATTACAATTAAGTAGAAATAATGCTAGTGGAAACAAGCCTACCTTTATGTTTATATTGTGTCTTTCCATAGCAATCACCACATCAAGGCAGTTTATTATACATAGATAAAAACTACCACTTTTTAAATGTAGTTTTCAAAGCTGAACCACAGGAATGTTAAGAAAATTCTTTAGGGTTACACAGTGCATAGGACATAGGAGTGAACCAGCAGTTTTCTAGTCAACTGTCCAGCACCTTAGCCATACTGCACAGTTTCAGAGTATTACTACTTGACTAATGTGAATCTTTCTACAGTGTACAAAGATAGAAAAACTACAGTAGCATTATTGGCTGAGATACAAAGAAAAATCCGGGACTCGTGTCCCAGCCACCTCTCTCACCAAAACAACACCTAGGGACAAATGGTCCCCTTCTAAACAGGTCCATTCCACAAGACACCATGGTGTTTTACCCATTTCATACCCATCAGACACCTTTGCCAACTGCAGTTACAATACAGTAGACAATGTAATATCCATCCATTTCTGGTGAGCTAGAGCCTATCCTTGAGGCACTGGGAGCAAAACAGAATTCAGCAATGGATAGGAAGTTAATCCATTGCATACTCATGCAGATACAAAATAGTGACTCACAGAGGAAAAACATGGAGCATCTAGTAAACCTAACCTTGATGATTTTGGAGAATATGAGAAAACCAACTCAACCACAGAAAATGAATGTGCATACAAGATGAAGATGCACACTAAACACAGTGTCACACACATGCGACTAAGAGCGAGCTCAGTGGACCAAGTGGAGGTAATTACCCGCCAGGCTAGGGTGTGGCGAGGTGTTCTAAACCTATTTCTGTTATCTCTGCAGACCAAATACGGGAAAACCTGCCTGATTTAATGTCACTTCCTGTTCCGGTCAGATGACATCAGTTCCGTTTCATGGCATATAAAACCTCCATCATCCCAAACCAGTTCAGTTCAATCCTGGAACTCAACCTGACAACTTATTTTCTTTAAACCTTTTGCAGCCAGGGACAATATATGGGTGGCCACCCCAAAACCTTTCCAGTGTGCTGAGACTCATTCTTTTACATCAGACAGTGACCAGTTCAGAATTCAAAGCCTGGTCTCTGTGGTGGTGAAGCAGTAGTAATGTGCCTCATTAAATATATAGTGTTTTATTTGTTTCAGTATAGAAATAGAAATATATTCTTTACTGATTTAGACATGGAGTTTTCATGAACAGCCCTTGGAAAGAGAAAAATTGTTTATTCAGATACCTCATCTAATGTGTATTTTCATATATTACACCAATTTTCTGATTATGCAGGCTAAAATTGACTTATATGCGTTTGAACGATGTCAAGGTACATTGCCAATACAGTATTGTTTGGCACATAAAACTTTAAAATGAATCAGATTTCCTGAGTAATTATGCAAATGAACAGGTGTAATAAAGACAGATGGCATTGTACCCTTCAGGACTACAACTTGAATCCCTGTGATTCTGTTATTATTTGAGCAGGGGTCCTTTATTTAAATTAAGATCAATTCTTAAATCTGCAATAGAAATATAACCAGAGATTCTAACAAAAATAGCTGCACCCAGAAGCTTAAAGAAGTAAATTCTTGAAAGAAAGCGATGCTTATTTTCCCCATATCAAAAGCAACAATTCTATAAACGTTTGTAATAGATAGGTTTCTAAAATGCTTTTCAGCTTGATTCTGCTTTTTCTGTACTGAATTTTAAAGGTTCATTCTGTACAGAAAATGGAAATACTAGGTTTCAGGGCACAAATATAATCAGTCCAGCCACAATTTAAAACCACAACATTTTAAAAGTAAGCAAAACCTAACCTGTCCATAAATAAAAACTATAAGGATGTTAGTACAACGCAGGGTAAATATTTCATGAGAATGCATACAGCCTGTAGTATAGCAGGTGACTTAAAGTCATTAGATGTCAATAATGTGAGTGCTAAATGTCCAAAAGAATTTATCACCCTGTCTTTGTTTAATGACGTTTGCATTGTTTTTAGTTTTAGCCAAACACTTGTCGTAAATACTTGAAGTCAATGTCTAGTTTAAGTCGATTCCTGTACTCTTTTGTCTTTACCATTTATTCCAGCAAGTGTGTCCTCCAGTCTCTTATGTCAGCTTCACACTTGTGGCCTCACTTAAAAGCTGGCTTCTTCTAATGCCTGGCATTGCTTTACATCAATCTTATTTTATTAAAGAACTTTTATAGTAGAGTCTTTGTCTGATAAGCAGCATAAATGCAGTTCTTAGTTTGTGGTGACATTCTCATATTTACATTTCCCTTTGTAATCCAAACATAATAGTGCTTTTTAATAGCAGAAAATTACTGCATCACAGAAGAAAATATTTTACATTAATCACCCATGGGATTTATTAGCAATATTAACTTTGTTGCCTTTGAACACGTTGAACATGGCATCTGAGATGTGGGCAGTCTAGACACTAACTGAAACCAAAGATAACTTACTGTATGTGCTAAGTATCTGCACAGATCCATAGTCTCCTGCCAGTAAAGCATGTGAATTCTAATGTGTGGCAAATACAGTAAATACATAGCATAGACAGTACTTAATTTGAGAGTACCAGCAGCTTTATTTTTCACAATTAAATAAAAGATGAAAATAGAAGTTCAGCGGCATGTCTGCCTCTTTGTTCTCTTTGCTTATACTGCTGCACATCTACTTTGAGTAAGATCAGTGTCACTGGAAACATAGAAATAAGAATGGCATAGTCTTTTGTAGTGAGCTAATTAGGACGCTGAATACAGCGTGTACATCATAGCTAAGGCAGGCAGGCTATATGATGTAGTAGTTAAGGCTTTGGGCATCAAATCCTGAAGTCGTGGGTTCAAATTCTGCTACTGACATTGTGTGACTATGAGCACGTCACTTCATTCTCCTGAGTTTCAATTGGAAAAACTGAGAATTGTAACCAAATGTATCTTAAATGTTATAAGTTGCCTTGGATAAAGATATCAGCCAAGTAAGTGATTGATTTAAATATATTTCTCTGTCTATATTTGATTATATGGTAACTCTGGAAAACTATTGTTTTACAATATTCATTTTATATGTACAAATGAAAGCCTGTGTAAGCCCGTGCTGTAAAAAGCCAGGGCACCTAGAAACTATTGAAATCATCAGAAAAAAAAAATGCAAATGCAGAGTCAGCGGTTTTATTTTGCGGACATGATTGCCCCCCCTTGTCTATCAGCAGGTAAACAAGTTTGTTTCGTTAACTTGGGGGTGCCTTGCCAGCTCTTTGAGCTTCATTGCTGTAGTCTCGCAGTTCTGGGTCAGA
Source organism: Polypterus senegalus (assembly GCF_016835505.1). Classification (NCBI taxonomy): domain Eukaryota; kingdom Metazoa; phylum Chordata; class Cladistia; order Polypteriformes; family Polypteridae; genus Polypterus; species Polypterus senegalus. The sequence goes on from NC_053159.1 coordinate 89,249,268, forward strand.
CAGACACATACACTTCGACGCGTAGACGTTTATATATAAGATGTGTTTATGCTGTTTATCTATGGTTCTAGTTTTCTGTGAGTGGCACCAGAAGAGGCGGGGCCACCATTATGTTACTATTGAAGGACCACCCCCAGCCTTTATATTTCAGGCAAGAGAGTAGTCCCTGAGAGATTCATTGATTGTGGTAGACTATATTTTGTATTGTGTGTTGTGGCAGCCGCCTGGAGTCCATGCCCAGCCGGGACACCCCTGCACACTATATTCATGGGGAGCAGCCCTGGACAGTGCAATACATCCCCCAGACGCTAGATGGCTGCCCCCCTGGGCTGGTGTAGTCCCTCGGTTCCCCACAGGGCTCCCTGGGAATTGGAGTTGGGTGCAGCCCTGTTGGGTCCCGCAGGTTCCACCAGGTGGTGCTGTGTTTGGGACTCCTGAGCCCTTGTGGGCAACAGATTCGTCATACCCGGAAGTGCTGCCGGAACTCAGTGATCAAACACCTGGAGCACTTCCGGGTGAACTATAAAAGGAGCCAGCAACCACCATTCAGTGGCCAGAGTCGGGTGGAGGAGGACAAGATTGCTGGGGAGGAGTGGTGGTGCCAAGGAGAAGAAAGTGCTTGTGCTTTACTGGTGGTTAATAGTGCTTGGGACTGTGTATTGCCTGTGGGGTTCACGGGGAAGACGTGCCCCACAGGTGAAGAAAAATAAGTCTTTTTATATTACACGTGCCTCCCGTGTCCAATCTGTGTCGGGTCAGGCGCTATATACTGTCCATCTTACAGAGTATTGAATTTTGCCTCTGAATTTTTGTCTTTGATTAGCAATTTGGATTTATTTGCTTTGGATTGCCTTTTGAAGCAAACTCTTTTCTGTTATTTCTGGGTTTTTGACCATTTCTGTGCTTCTTTTGTTTATTTAAATTATCTCTTCATTTATAAAGATTCTTTGCTTGTCTTGTCTAATGGAAGCAGAGGTTTTATGGTTACTTTCCCTTGAAAGGTATTTTTGAGTATTTTGAACTTTTCTGCTTTTTGAACTTTGAGGATTATTTTGGGAGGAAGATTCTGTGACATCCTGGTGGGGTCTGTTTTTATTTGAATCTTTAACACTGTTTTTGTCATTTGTGTTGATGAATAACTACAAAATGTACAAGTCATTTGCCATTAGAATGACCACTGTTTAATAAAAAAAATGGGTTTACAAATTTAACAGAGTTACAATGGGTTGTTACCAGTACCCCATCAAATATACAAATAAATTTGTAGTCCTTGCCGTGAAAGAAACACTAAACCTACTACTTTTACTTCAAGTACAAAGCAATTGGAATTAATGAAATTTGAACCATTGTGAATCAAAAAAGGAAAAATGGATATTTTCTTTGCACATATTACATCACTACTGTCAGCTGTGCCCAGGTGTGTCTCTGTTGTGTTAATGATATCTTTGCACACACAGAGGCAGGGGTTGTTGAGCTCTTGGATTGTTTGTATAGTTGTGTGACTGATTTGACTATTCTATAGTCTCAATGGCATTCCCATTCCCTTCCTCGAACCTAAGCCATGATGTTACTGTATTGCTGATTTCTTTCTCCTCAGCAGGTATTTCAGTGATAAGCTGAGGCTGGCAGCATGCACTGATACAACGCGTTGATGCCCCCACCACATGACAAACCACCACAGTTATAAGACTATGCAAATGCACATTTTAGCAACTAACCTTTTCATCTTTTTGTGTTCTTCTTGTTATCCTGCATAGCATTTCATATCACTACTAACAAATCATTCCTTTTAATAGACATTTTACATAGCGTACTTACTGGGACTCTTCAAGACATGCTTTGCACCTATGATCTGCAAAGAATCATCTAAATTTGATAAAAAAAATAAAACACTGCAACTGTGTCTAAATTATACTTTCATTTATACTAGAAATCTTTTTATTTTGTTGATTAAACCTTGTTCTTCTTTGTAATTTCCATTTCTTTTAAAGAGTAAAGAGCAAGCAAAAAATTGACTATGCACACAGTTGCAGTGCTTTATGGGTTGAATCATCTTTTGAAGCAATTCCAATTGGAAACCTGCCTGGAGACTATTTATTTTTCTTTAGTTCAGCTGAAACTGTGTCCTTGAAATCTGTGGAACGTGTCTGTGCTTGATTCCTCGGAATCAAGCGCACGCATCTCTATGGAGATGGTGTTTTTCATCTGCTCAAGAGTGGTTTATGGTTCTTAGTGGCTAAACGTGGCATACAATGATAGAATGTGCACTTTGTTAGGCAAAATATTTTGCCAGTTAACTTTAGAAACAATACCTATGGTGAAAAACTCAGCATAACTAGGCCCAAAGCTCTCTGCTTTTCAATAATGAGGGTGCAGTGTTATTTACTAAGTACATTTGTCACACTACTGAGCAACATTCACTGTTTAGTATACTCTATTCAAATCAATAACAAAAATCCATTCATCCATTTTCATTACCTACTTATCCAATTAGCACTTGTGGATAAGTGAAGCATACAGAATGCTGTCAGCAGTATATGCAAGGCGGGACTCATCAAGAATGGGATATCAGAAAGCATACATACAGTAATTCTTAAAGTTATATTGATGAAATCTGAAATGCTGACATATGCATTTGGGCTTTTGGAAAAACTTGTGGTAGTAGAGTAGATCCATGTGTAAAAACACAATAGCATGCAAACTGAAAACAAAAAAATGAGTACAATCCAGAACTATAGTAAGACTCAAGCAGAGTAATCAGACAATGTACAAATTAACTGCGCCTTTTTCTTTTTTTAACGTCATCTTTCATTAGATCAGTTCAGCATATACTTTAGCAATACAAGTTACTCTAATAAGTTACTGTACTACAATGGAAGCTTTGCATTAACTAGACACACACTGACTCCATGCAAACTCAATAACTCAAATAACATTTCAATCAGTCTGAAACCTGAACTATCTGCCAGTCTGTAGTCTACACTAACAACAGTTCCACCAAAGGATCCATCCATCTTTTTTGAAACCTGCTTATCCAGTTCAATAGTGTTAATGCTAGTAGTAGTATTGTTATGTTTTGAAAATGCAGCATATCATAGATAAGGGGTATGGGGCAAATCCTGATTGCACTGGGTTCAAGGTGGGTTCTAACCCTGGAGGAGGCAAAATTCATCACAGGGCCCACTCACACCAACACCAACTCTCTTTTTTGCAGGGTCTGCTTCAAAACAAGTTATTCTAACATTTATTCTAACACTCAGACACAATAGAATCAATGAAGTAGGGGGAAAAAAGCAGAGTGCCAGGAGAAAAACCCACACAAAAAGCAACTGAACACCCACACTGCTCATTCAAAAACTAAAACTATTATGTCTAATTTTAGTAAGTCATATTTTGAGCTGTCATAGCAAAGGCTAAAAAGGATTAACTGGGACAAACTTTTAGGTGCTGAATGATTTAAAATTTTTACGCACAATGCAAGCAGGTTCATCCTGAAATCTAGAAGCAGTAAGAAATTAAAGACGATATTGCAGCAGATAAAACAGGGGGTGAAAAAGAATTTGCAAAAGGAAAAAAACAGCTGTATACAGTACATAACAACTACATCTACTTAGATTAAAAAAGGGTGAAATCAGAATCAAACACTAGGGCTAACATTTATCCGAGAGCACTTAATGAGGTTAGTGAGTACATATACTGTAAAAACCCTGTATTTTCAGAAATCATGCCACACTGGATAAATTCCTATAAATTAAAAGGATAGCAATGTTGTCCCCTTATATAAAAAGGTGATCCAGGAAACTATAGGCAAGTATGCTTAACATGTATCAGTATAACCTAAAGGAAGCAAAGATTAAAGAAAAGATCGAACATCACATGGCATGAACAGGAGTATTATTCAACAGGCAACAAGGGCTCAGAAAGAGAAAGATCACATTTTACTAATATGCTGGAAACCACAAAAAAATATGATCAGAAAGATTTTGAAATGGTCCCACATAAGAGACTTACAATCTATCTAAAAGAAATGGAAATTCAGGGCATTGTGTGTATATAGGTGCCAAGTTGACACAAGAAAAAAAGGGTTATGGTGCAGGGTACTTTTTCAGAATTAGGTAGTCTTAAAAGTGGTGCCCATCAAGAGTCAAAGCTGGAGATTATGCACTTAAATCATAATCTTATAAAATACAAATAACAAGCTAGTGAAGTGTGCAGCTGATACTAAACTAGGAGGAAAGGCAAATCATGTTGAATCAAATGAATCATTACAGATGGACATTTATAGAATATAGAGCTAGGCAAATTTGTAGTAAACAAAATTGAATGTAAGCAAATGTAAGATATTACACATAATATGTAAAAATGGTAGGGTTGAATACACAATATGAGGTTTGAAACTAGAAAGAAAACTTTTTGAAAAGAGCCTTGTAGTCAGAGTGGATTCGTCGCTATCCACTATCCAGACAGTGGAACAATTAAATAAGTAGTTAAGAAGGACTAATAAGATGTTAGGTGATGTGTGAAGTACAGGTCAAGGGAGGCCTTACCCCCCTTGAAGTAAGTTAACTTACCCACTTATAATTCAGTTGTGAAGCCTCATCTGAAATGCTGAACGTAGTTTTGGTCTTCATGCTTCAAATAAGGCATACTGTAGAAACGCAGAGAAGAGTAAATAGGCTGATTCCACGTAAGGTGTTGAATCATTTCAGTTTAAGTAAAAGAGGATTAGGAGACCGAAATGTTTAAAATTATGAAGAGAATTACAGAGGCCAAGTATGGGAAAAGGCTGGTGGTTCAAAAATATAGAATGCTGCAGCTTCTGGCTAGCTGACAGTCACTAGACTACACTGAGAAAAATAGAAAAAAAGGTGAGGCATCTGAGAGAGAAACCAGGCATGAAAACAGAACCGGTAAGCAGTACAACCAAGAAACTGACCTCCAGAATTCAAATCATTTTCTATTTGATGATGCAGCCAACTAGACAGGAGACCAAAAACAGACGAAATATCCCACTTCTAGATATTTTCTGCATCATGTATCTTTTTCATTTGTTTTTTAAATAGGAAATCACCAGTGACATCACCGTACTTTCACTGAGTGTGTGAGCAGACCATGCCACAGTTTGACATCACATACTTGCAGGATGCATTGACGATGCCATCAACACATAAACAATTGTATACATTTTTAAATGCACAAACTGGGAGGTAAGTATAAAAGGGATAGAACAACTGGAGAAGTAATTTTTAATTCTGAAAACAGCTGTTTCAGTGTTGTGATTATCTCTTATTCTGTTTTACAAAGATTCAAACAGTTGTTAATAAAATGGAAACTTAATACCCTGAGAGGAAACAACATGTTTATGAGTTTTACACATGAAACATTTATTTAAGATTTGCAAGAAACTTGAGATAACACAAGGATCAGGGATATAAGTGTATAATGCTTGTAAGCTTGAGTGTGGCACGAAACCACAATAAGGGAAGACAGACATTGATAGTGGCCATGATAACTAAAAATTCAACTATGTAAATCCTGCAGAACTTCATTCAGAATTAAATGAAATTCATATTTGACTTTATTGTTTTGGCTGGATTATCATTTTACTAATTTATGATCTCTAAATGACTAAATAAACTATATGTCTATAATATTGTTATAGAATGATAAAACATGTACCTTTAAAATTATTGCTTACAAACATAGCTTTTGTTATACAGTTTGTGGTAAGAAAAATCAGCCTAATGCAAAAACAGAAGGCATATTTTTCTTGGATGTAGCTGTGAAGGAGTAGATTATTTCACACTCCTGAAAGCAGAAAATAATAACCTAACAGAATGACTTCATACAGGGAACAATCTGTGGGAACAAAATCAAATGGATTACCCCAACAGAGGGCAATGTATAAAAGATAAGTTCATTCTTTCATAAAACTCATCTCTATGGGTTATAAATGGAATATACAATTACACGAGTTTAGAATGGGGTTATGCTTCACTGGTGTATTAAAGTGCAATAAGAAGACAGGTTTGAGTTATGGATATCTTATTAGAATTACTAACCAAAAGTAAAGGGCAAAGCACTTTAAGAAAACCAAAATGATTCGTCCATCCATCCATCCATTATCCATCCCACTATATCCTAACTATAGGGTCACGTGTGTCTGCTGGAGCCAATCCCAGCCAACACATGGGCACAAGGCAGGAAACAAACCCCGGGTGCAGCAAAATGATTTATGGTATTTAAAATAATGTGCAAAACAAGCAAAGCTTTTAAGAAAAGCTTTTGAACAGTTTTTTTATTTTGTATAAATGAAAAAAAAACACATAAAATTATATCAAATAATTACATATCAAATAATTCTTTAATATTTTTACTGGCCTCTTCAAACACTTTTCACAGTCATAGTTATACTTAGCTAAGCTTTCAACAGCAATCAGCGGCCATCTACTTACAGAGACTTCACTAGGAGTGAAAAGTGGTAGGCAAATAGAAAACTGTTTATTTTTATCTTATCTCTGCATCTGATGGCTTTCCATTAATTTACAATACTAATGTTCTGATTATTTTTCTGGCTTTTGACTTCTGTAAGCATTACACACTAAAGTTGATGGAATATATTTTATCTATAAGGCATGAGAATATTGTGCATTTAACTTGTCATTGTTCTGTCATTCTTCTCTTTGTCTTTGCACAGGAAACCCACTGATAGTGCGGATGACAGTAAACAAGCCTGTGTCTATTCTTCATCAGTTTTAGAATCTACAAAAAAGTAGTGTTTGCTAGTGTGTAATACAGGGCTATTGCCATAGAATAAAAAAGTTAACTGCCACAATGAAAACAGGAGAAAATGAAAAAAACACATTCAGATAAAAAAAAAAATCTATTATTAATTTAAAATGTTGCTGAGCCTATGGTTGAAACCAATAAGTTATTGAGCAAATGGCTGATTTAATGTTACAGTGTGTCCTTTGTTCAAATCCCAGCAAGGCTCAGGCACTGTCTCTGGTTAATGTTGCATTCAAACTAAGTTTGCCATGTTTCTTACCTGCCTCTCTACAGTAAGAATGTCGTAACTCTGGCTAAATGTCAGTCACACAGGAAGATCACAGAGGTCATCAGGTGGGCTCCCCATTCCTAAATGGTATTTGATTTAGTTTATAAGGCTCACAACACTGAGGTTTCAGCTGTGCGTGTGATGTCATACACACAACCCCCTCCTTTCCTGATGGCAGAGACTCAGCCAATTAAATACATAAACCACCTACCATATATATTAATACCTCTAAGACCATACATCCTATTCCGGTTACATCAATTCAAATTGCATTTAAGGTATGAAATGATTATAACACAAAAACAAAACACATTTAGACATGCTTGCACTTCTCTTGGAGTATAATGAAATATTACTTGCATGCACAACCAACATGTAACATGTCACCACTGTATAGTAACATGAGTAGCAAGTATTAAAATAAAATAAATGTTGATTGAACATTGAGTGGCCACATTTCAAAAGGTTTAATGATTAGATGTAACATAACCAGTCATAGATGTTGAGGCATGCCAAGCAGATGCTCAGAATTCTTAATAATTAAAACTACTTTTAACAAATGTCTGCCAAATGTAAAAGATGTTTTGAATAATTCCTTATAAATGAAATTTGACTTTCTGTAATATTAAATAAAACAGGTGTGGTTGAATAAGGTACTGCTGGTTCCACCAGAAAAATGTTGGGGCATCAACCCGGACATCCCTGTTTAATAAATTCACAAAAAAGAAATAAAAAGGGGATCACTATGCATGCCACTATAAATAACTGTAACAAAATCAAGGCAAATTAAGTAGTTTTCTTAGGCCACTTTGTCAGGTTTTGGGGGGCTCCACTCTATAGTGCAGTTGGTTTAAAGCTGACTGCCTCCTTCTGGCAGCAGTGAGTTTTAAAAGTGGGAGAACAGAAGGGAAGGAATCAAGTGTCCTAACTGGGACTCCCTCTCAGTGCTGCTGAGGGAAAAGAAGAGGAGAAGGTTAGAGCGAGCGCCCCAGATGAGCCTGGAAGGTGATCCACTTACGTGTATGTATGACAACCGGATATTACTTTCCTACAGTATTATAGTAGGTGTCATGGTATGTTTATTTCCGATTATATCTTTTATTTGGAGTTCTAGATAAAATCTGTGTAATGGTAATGATTGAGTGGATAAGATACTAAAAAAAACTTTTCTTTACTAAATTGTTCTTAATTCTTAAAGACAAGGTTCTACCAGTATCATGAAGATTACATAAAAAAGTTTCCCTTGTAATCATTCTCTAGTTTTATGAAATGAAATGAAAAGTGCAAGACAATCCCAAAAGATTCTCTATTCTAAAAATACACTTTCTGATGTACCCTTTAATAGTGGAAAAGATCAAATGTCACCATATAAAAGATGTATGTGTACAGATAAAATTCATTCAATAACAAATGATTCTTGGTTTAAAGTACAAGCAAGCATACATTTAAGAAAAATCTTTTGTTTGACACTTATTGTTAAATAGAACAAATGTGGATATACTGTAGCTTTAACAAAATGAAAAAAATGTTACTGCAATGAGCATTGAACAATTTATAATAAATATTGTAGTGGCCGCAACTCTTTGCTATCTGCAAATGGTGTCGTTTATCTATTATTTGAATTGGTTGTAATTATTATGTACAGTATAGCTATTCCAATCATGGTTTCTAATCTCATGCTCTAAAAAAGACTGATGCATCATAATTGTACATGGAACTCTCAAAGAAGCGGACACATATTAATGTTAGACAGCTTTCTAGCTATACCACAGTTAGTAAAGTTTTTTCACCCTTCTCGACATACCCCAGTGTCCACTTTCCTGTGAGGTGTCCTTAAAAATCCATAGACTTGTCAATAAGGTTGGTTGAGCAGCCATTTTAAAAAGTTTGAAATCCATTGTATCATTCAAGGTAAAGAGGTGAGATAAAGAACTGACTAATAATCTAATTTTTGCCTTTTGAGGAACATAAAGAATAATGAATAGCTGGTAAACATTTACAGAAAGCCTACTTGGAAGCACTCAAGGCACAAACAATTAATATTTGTTTACAGCAATCACTAAAGGAAATGCTTCATAAAACAAATAATGGCTCTGCCTGATAAAAATTACATTCTGTATACAGACAGGCAGCTGCATTACATGATAAAAAAGCATTGAATGTATGATCATAATAGTGGATATATGAAATAATACACTGTATTAAATTGTAAACATTTTCTACTATTATGCCAATGCTCAGTGATTGGACTCTTTCTGCATGCTTGGCTGTGGCAACCCTAGTTCAAAATTCCGAGTGAATTGATACTGCATATAACTGCAGACTGCATAAATGAAGGACAGGTCGGTCAGCTAATAAAGCCCATTTGCAAAAGCCCTGTTCGTCTGTCTTGCATCTATATAAACTGTATGCTCCCATTAGGTGAGATTATTTGTCTGTATGGTCTAAGCTTCCACTGCTATGCCGATGACACACAACTTTATATAAGTGTTCATGCAACTGTAACATCTTCACCTGTTGCTCTGACTGATTGCATTTGGGAAACAATCAATGGATGACAGATAATATTTACGACTTAATCCTGATAAAACAGAAATCTTATTAGTTGGTACCAAATCTGTCCTCTCTACCCTTCGTGGGCAAAAAATTGATGTCGATGGGATTCTGGTTCAACCCTCAGCACCAGTCCGTAATTTGGGTGTCATCTTTGATCAGCTTCTAACTTTTCAACCACACATTAGCTGAATAGTACAGACAGCTTTTTTAAATCTTCATAACTTTGTTCCTCTGCATTCTTTCCTCAGTGTGAAAGACACTGAAACACTGTTTCATACTTTCATCACTACCCGTCTGGATTAGTAGTTTTTGTGTTTTATGGCCTCCTGACTAAATATATCAATAGATTACAATATGTCAAAATTCTGCTGCTCATCTGCTTACACACACTAAAAAATCTGCTCACATCACTCCTGTCCTTTATGATTTGCATTGGTTACCAGTCTTTTCAAGAATCAAATATAAAATTAATATTCTCACCTTTAAAGCTCTTCATGGTTTAGCCCCTCATTATCTGTCTGAGCTACTGCTTTCTTACACTCCTGCCCATGCATTAAGATCATTGGATGCTAACTTACTCACTGTACCCAAATACAGCTTAGTAACTATGTGTGGCAGAGCTTTCAGTGTGATAGCCCCTAAAATTTCGAATGCTCTTTCTCTCAGCCATTGCAGGGAAAAATCTATTATTCATATTTTTCATTATTCAACCCCTGTTAAAAACATATCTCTTCGATGAGTATTATTCATTTCCTTGTATGTAATTTCTACTGTCTTGTTAATGTGTTTATTGAATTGTAAAGTGTCCTGGAATGTATGAAAGGCGCTACATAGATAAAACATTATTATTGCATACATTTTACATGGACCATACAGATATGCGAAACATAGTAGATTTCTTAAGCAACTTTATCAGGTGAATGCAGGTGGTGTTATGGCTTTGGACTTTGAACCCCATGGTTGTGGGTTCAAATCCCTCTACTTAGTTTAAATATACTACAAAATAAATCACTTTGAAAATGATTACAATAAACAGACTTATGTCATTATAAGTAAAGTAATACTATAGTTAAGATGTTTTCACTTGACAACAGAAAAGAGGAAAACAAAAACTCTGGTCAATATTATTCCTGAAGGAAAACAAACCTTGGGAGCATGGCTGAGAGTCAAAGAAAAAATTCAGAAGCCACCACAGTTCTGAAGAACTATGTTAGCTAGTCACCCTCCCCCTCCTGGCCATTTTATTGTCTAATATTAACACTAAATCTTTTCCTTGCCTTCTGGATTCCAAGGTTACCGGTATTTTGCTTCACTTTCTTATGGTCTGGAGTGACTTGAGCACACATAGGAAAAACAGAAGATACAGGCAAACCAAACACTGAATGGATACACCTTGAATGATTAATGAAATGTTAATACCTTGGCAAACTTGGCACAGTGTTTAGTGCTACTGTCACATATATCTAGTGTCCGAAATTTGAGTCACACACCCAGTCATTGTCTGCGTGGAATTTGCATGTTTTTGGACGGGGTTTCTTCCTGCAGGTCCCAAGATACATGTGTTACATTAATTGTTGATTCTAAAACAATTCATCAGGAGTGTGAGTGAGCCCATCAAAGGACTGGAGCTCCATTCAGGTTTGTTTCAGACAATTTCAGAATGTATGTATCTATACATAGATCAATATTATAGCAAATTCTTCTTTAATACATTCTTATAAACAATTACATATACCGTATAATTATTCTATAAGCTATTATAAAACAGGAAATATATATTGAATGAGCAAACTTCGACTTCTTACACATCTGATTTGTAGACTATAATTGGTTAACTTTGTCACCTATTGCAGCTAGTATCTGTCTAGTAAGGAGCACAGTCAGCAGGCTTCCGGATTTGGAGCTTGCAAAAGATCTGTCATATTTTCTATTGCAGTACTGAACCATGACCATTTATTTTTGATGGTGGATTGTGCATTTTTAGATGTCCTCTACAGGATGAAACTGTGACATTTCAGGGTCATTTAGAATCAGAGCTCTAAGAAGCTCATTACTTTGAGATGTACGTTATGTAGCTTCATACCTTTGGGCCTTTATACTCAAGAGAATTTCAGTGGTTCAGTTAATTTCACATAGATGCAATCTGATTGCCAGTATGATGCTCAAAGAATACCATTTTTCTCCTTAATTTTTGACTGGGGATTTTTCACCATGTGCCTTGATAAAATATATTGAAAACACAAACTTGAAACATAATTAGACAAATGTGTTGCAATGCATAGTTCTACAATGCATGATTTTTTTTTAAATCTAAAGACATCAAAAACAAAGCATGTACAAATAAAGTGTGTAATATTTTAGTGACTTAATAGTAAACATGAGAAGATGGTATCCAGAAAAGAAACATTTTGTTTTGTTTGTAATGTTGCATAAATTATTCAGTAATGTAACTCATTAGCACAAATTATATCAGATGGAATTATGGAACGTGACTGACAGGTAATTTACTTTTTTCATAACATTGTAAATGAACAGAAAATAAAATGGGAAAGGTCAAACTGACACATTTCAGCAGTTGCATTAATTGTCACAGTACACAAAATATTATTTGCATATCTCGTTATTATGACTAATTCTATAGCCATTTTCGAGTTGTTTTTTTTATCTATTTTAAATAGATTAAGTATGCATAAAAAGTCAATTACGTAAAAAATCATTCTGTATGAGTAAATTTTTGAAAAAAAATGAACTATTGAATGTAATCGCTATTAATTTTTACAAAGTAACTTTCAGAATAGCACCCAAAAGAAAAAAATGTTATTGTTGCTTTAACGAATGAAAATAAAGTATGAATAATATTTTTCTAACAAAATAAAGCATTTGAACTTTTCTTGTGGTTACATAAAAGCATTAAATAATCAAAAATATTTAATTTAATCTAAAATTTCATATTTGAAAAAAAAAATATTTCCAGAATGTAATCATTTTTTATTTTGTTAGCCAACTTATATATAAATTTATGTAAAACAGATTTTAGTTGATACTTGGTAAGAAATATTTGGTAGCTGAGCACTATAAGTACTCTCCATGATGTTCTCCACAGTTTAGGCATATTAAATGAAAACCTGACTTGCAGGTAATGCAGTTGTGACAGTGTGTGTAATGTGAATCTAAAAAGGATTTTTTGTTACTGTATACACACGTTTACCTAACACAGGGGCAAAATCAGTGGAATGCCAGTTTAAGTTTATTGAGAAATGTTTATAAAAAAATGCAAGAAATACTTCATTTAAAATAAGTTGGAAAAAGCAGAAAAGAAGAGACAGGGTGTAAAAGTTTAATTAAAGGACCAGACCAAAAAGTTTTATGTACTAAAGATCAAAACAGAAACAGAAACAGGCTTTATAACAAGAATTCATTTTTCTCATGGGCTATAATCAATTACCAGAATTCAGCGTCAGGTATGTAAGGATAAAAACCAGAAGTGCACACACCAGTAAGCCAAATAAACCAAAGCAACATGAGAAAATGGGTTACAAGTCCAATTCATGTCCAAACGATTTAGGGTGGCTGTCCAAGGAGGGTTGCTTAGTGCACCAACAACCAACAGATGCTTGTGTCAGCAGGCCAGCACAGATTACAAACAGCTAGCTAAACAGACAATAAAGATACAAGACTGTTAAACATTAGGTTGCTAGGCAGCTTTCTGAACAGAAGAGGTATTCATATGGGCAGAGTTTGACATTGAGGATGTTGTGAGTTAGTCAAACAACAGAAAATAAGTCATAAATGTACTGCTCCATATTTACATCATATCCTAAGTCAAATAATACAAATTAAGTCTCACTTACATTAACAGATTAAAAACTCTGAAATTGCAAAAAAGACGTGTGTACTATCAGCAACATTTAAATGATAGAAAACTTTATTTTTAGTTTGCCTACTTGTTGTTATGCTGTGTTGGGCTGGTGCCCTGCCCAGGATTTGTTCCTGCCTTGCGCCCTGTATTGGCTGGGATTGGCTCCAGCAGACCCCTGTGACACTGTGTTAGGATATAGCATGTTGGACAATGACTGACTGACTTACTGACTTGTTGTTTTGTGGCAAAAAAAGTACTCTCTTATTTGTATACAAGTTAAAAATATATGCATAGTGTTCACATCTGGTTGTTTTCTGAATTTGGGTAAGCTGTTATTAAAGGTAAAGTGTTTTTATTTACTTTATCAAAGAGACATTCTAGTTTATTAAATATTTTTAACAGTGGTTTGTGTGATGTGTGACAGAGGTTTCTTCTGGCCTCTGCACTGCTGTTTGTACGCAGACCATGGGCACTTGGGCATGCACACACGTGCCACTCGTTTCAATAGCTTGGACTGACCATTGAGGACTTGATTGCCAACAGAAGAAGCCATCAGACATGTATGTCAAAGATGAAAATACTGTTAGCAAGTTCAAGTGACTTTACTCAGTCAATTTAAATGTGAAACAGTAAACTAATCTGTAATTAAAGCCATGTAGAATGTTTGTTCTAAGGATAGGCAGCATGCAAGAGAGAGGTGCATAGGGTAGGAAAGATTTATACACTGCATTAATTGATTATTAATATATTTATATTAGCTGTGCCCTAAACATTTTTAAAAGATTGAGTAAAAAAATATAATTTATTGGAGATTTATTTTAGTAACATCCATTGGGGCTAACCCTTAAACTTTCCTCCATAGGTATTCATAATGCATAATGTCTGCATACACCCTGCTTTCTAATAATTTTAATTTGTAATCCAAATGAAATTGAAAGCACTTTTTAAATTGGAAAAGATATGTAACTTTAAAACTCAACAAGGTGACTAATTTAAATAAGAAGTTTTGCTTTAGTTTTAGTAAGACATCAATAACCAACACATGAATGCTGGAATCTGTCTTTCTATTTCACATATAAAAGCCTGGCACTTGTTAACACACTGATAAAACTAATACATGAGTTTCCTTCAAAATAACCTAAAGCATTAGTTTCATGCACTGTGAAAACAGAGAAACATACTTTCATCAAAATAATAAAGGAATAGTATTATTTAATATTAGATTGCAAGAACAAATTACTTGTTTACTGAACCCACCAGTTCATCTGAATAATAAAATGGAATACCTTTTGTAGGTGCATCCATATATAATGTAAAAATGACATAGTGTGATTGACACATCTGTCAGTCAGTCTCTCTGTCTGTCCACATAGAATAACTTGGATGCCAGTAGAAATTAATCTAAGTGGAAAGGAATTGTGTAACTGTCGCTCTGCAAAAAAAGAGTGTACAAACATGTACTCAATGTGTACAGTATTATACACTACTACTGGCTATATTATCTACAAAGCAGAGCGATTCAGTATTTCTCTGGCACTAAATGTACTGGCAAAGCTCCAGGCCTGCTGTCCATCCTGTCCAAAGTAGCCAACAATTTTAACTTGAGATTTAAAAAATGTAAAATCTTCATCAAGTATATCTTTTAAAAATGTTATATTTAAAAAATTTGAAATACACTTAGTCAGAGAGCTTTCACAACCAACAACTAACAATATGACATCAGTCAATGCCATTTTTACATCAATTGAGTTAGAACCTCCTGCCTATGAAACAAATGAGCCAACAGGAGCTTGTTTGGGCTACGTTTTTTAATACATGA
Source organism: Polypterus senegalus (assembly GCF_016835505.1). Classification (NCBI taxonomy): domain Eukaryota; kingdom Metazoa; phylum Chordata; class Cladistia; order Polypteriformes; family Polypteridae; genus Polypterus; species Polypterus senegalus. The sequence continues at coordinate 89,264,559 of NC_053159.1, forward strand.
CATTGTAAAGTACTGTTAAAATGCATGTCATGTACTCCACTAATTCCTGCAATTTCACTATATTATCACTATTATTTCTGAATATGACTCACTGTTTGAAAAATCTTAAACAAAACTGACTAAAAAAATTAAAATGCTCCCATTTTAGAATCAGTTAACTATGTTTAACTTTCAAATCATTTAACTATGTTCCTGAAATGTGCCTGGATTTAACCTATGCATGCAGTTTTTAACTTGTTAAACACAGGAATTGCTGTAAAATATGAACACAATGTACATATCCTATTAAGAGAACGAAGTTTTAACTGGGAAGAAACAAAGTATTTCTCCAGATGCTATAGAGTAGGAGGGCCAGTAGTTTACTTTTCTATATAAAATGAAAGAAGAGCCACAAACTGTTAACAGAGAGCAGATCACCTGATTAGAAAATAGAGAACAACACATGGCTTGAGAATTGGTTGACAGGATGAAGATAGCGTGGCCTGGTCTCTTCAGCTAAGTATGTTGCTATTGAACATCTGGATGGATTGGTAGAAGGTGAGTCACCAGTCTCCACCCTACTGTCAATTAGCTGAGAGAAAAACATTCATAAATAGCAGTTGGATCATGTTGCTTTTAAAAGGTTACTCTGTGCCTCAGAGACCAGGACCTATTCAGGCCTCTGATGGCTCAGGGGTCCATGGACACCAGAACTCACTTGAAGGGTTCTAGTTTGGTGCCCTTTAATAAATGTGCACCAGTGCCTGGGAGTGACCCCAGAGTTGGGTTGGAGATGGGCAAGTAGAAATTTCAGCTGCAGACAAGACATAAGTTGTGGCACATTCACACTGGCAGAAAAGACTAGCATCATGAAAGACAAAGAAAGAAAATAAGGATAGTATTGAAACAGTGGATACAAGACACATATAGGCAGGCTGTGAGTTGCAGCTGGGTCTTGTGCTCCCCATTATTTATCCCTTTCTTGTGTGTTTAATCTATACTAATAAAAGGCAAAACCCTCACTCACTCACTCACTCACTCACTCATCACTAATTCTCCAACTTCCCGTGTAGGTAGAAGGCTGAAATTTGGCAGGCTCATTCCTTACAGCTTACTTACAAAAGTTGGGCAGGTTTCATTTTGAAATTCTATGCGTAATGGTCATAACTGGAACCTATTTTTCTCCATATACTGTAATGGGCTTTAGCTCGACGGCCGTGGGGGGCGGAGCTGCGTGTCACATCATCACGCCTCCCACGTAATCACGTGAACTGACTGTGAACGCAGTACGTAGAAAAGAAGGAAGAGCTCCCAAAGAGCGCTGAAGAAAAACGCCGAATACTTTATTCGCGAGATAAAAGTTTAATGAGAAGACACGAGGTATAAACGAGACTTTGGATCACTTTGTAACGGAGTTAAGATTGCTGTAGCGAGAAAGTTTTAAGTGCCGGGTCTTAGCTAACATTAAATAAAGCCATGGACATCGCAACATCACACAAGAGAGCAGCTCACGTGAACTAACTGAACACAGTACGAGTGATCACTTCCATGCATCAAACCTGTTCAAAAAATGCATTATACAATTGACAAGGTGGGAAAAGAATATGCTCCGAGCTGAGCTCCACAGCTAACGCGGTCTTGCGGAAGCAACTTTGTCACGCTGCCACCAAATACTCACAGAAAAATCCATGTTAATACACACGCTGTCTCTAGAGTTTCTCCACACTCAATGTATTCCTCGCATCCCCGTTATACCCTCTGATCTCCCATTTCAATTCAGATGCCTCCAATTTCCAGTCACGATGAGAAGTAATAAGTCTCAGGGACAGACCCTACAAAAGGTTGCCATTGATTTCACGCAAGATTGCTTTTCTCCTGGACAACTATACGTTGCATTCTCAAGAGTGAGCTTGCGCAGCTTCGTCATATTACAACCAGAGTGCTGAACTGACAACATGATATATAAAGAAAACTATAATAATCGTAATAAACCAACAATAAAGCAGCGGAGAACCCGTGGATTAAATAAAAAGGCAGCTTCCTTGGCAAAGCAAGGAGAAAGAATGGCTTTATATGTCGTTCGTTTATAAAACAGCGGAGAAGCTGTGTAAAGGCTGCTTCACAAAAAACCAGCGGAGCGCCTTATATGAGCAGGCAGTCAGCTAATGAAGGGAATCAATAAATATCTATAATCGTAATAAACGAACACAAAATAGCGTACAAGCCGCGGATTAAATAAAGGAAATGGGTACCTGAACAGTAAAGTAAGTCTCGAATAGCTACACAATAACTATAACAATCGTAATAAACAAACAATAAACCAGTACAGAACTGCGAAGCAAGGAGAAACGACGGTCTTATATGGCGTTCATTTATAAAGCAGCGGAGAAGCTGTGTGAAGGCAGCTACACAAAAAAACAGCAGAGCGCCTCACTCTGAATGTATTCCTCGCATCACCGTTATACCCTCTGATCTCCCATTTCAATTCAAATGCCTCAAATTTCCAGTAAGGCTCTGCTTCGCGATGACAATTAATAAGTCTCAGGGACAGACCCTACAAAAGGTTGCCATTGATTTGAGGCAACATTGCTTTTCTCCTGGACAACTATACATTGCATTCTCAAAAGTAATCTCAGTGCACAGCTTGGTCATATTACAACCGGAGTGCTGAACTGACAACGTGGTATACAAAGAGATCCTTAACAGACAGTTATTGGTATATTTTCCCTCAGTTTAAAAAGGTTTTCTTCACTTCTTAATAAAAATTTAAAAGCAGTTCTTCGTCGCTGCGAAGCGCAGGGATTTTGCTATATACAGTATATATATGTAGATATGTATATATATGTGTGTGTATGTATGTATGCATGTGTATATATATATATGTATGTGTATGTGTATATATATGTATATTTATCTGTATGTATGTATATATATATATATATATATAGATATGTGTATGTGTAGATATGTGTATATGTAGATATGTTTATATGTATATACAGTATGTATATGTATATACACTCACCTAAAGGATTATTAGGAACACCATACTAATACGGTGTTTGACCCCCTTTCGCCTTCAGAACTGCCTTAATTCTACGTGGCATTGATTCAACAAGGTGCTGAAAGCATTCTTTAGAAATGTTGGCCCATATTGATAGGATAGCATCTTGCAGTTGATGGAGATTTGTGGGATGCACATCCAGGGCACAAAGCTCCTGTTCCACCACATCCCAAAGATGCTCTATTAAGTTGAGATCTGGTGACTGTGGGGGCCATTTTAGTACAGTGAACTCATTGTCATGTTCAAGAACCAATTTGAAATGATTCGAGCTTTGTGACATGGTGCATTATCCTGCTGGAAGTAGCCATCAGAGGATGGGTACATGGTGGTCATAAAGGGATGGACATGGTCAGAAACAATGCTCAGGTAGCCCGTGGCATTTAAACGATGCCCAATTGGCACTAAGGGGCCTAAAGTGTACCAAGAAAACATCCCCCACACCATTACACCACAATCGAGACTCATCAGACCAGGCAGCATTTTTCCAGTCTTCAACTGTCCAATTTAGGTGAGCTCGTGCAAATTGTAGCCTCTTTTTCCTATTTGTAGTGGAGATGAGTGGTACCCGGTGGGGTCTTCTGTTGTTGTAGCCCATCCGTCTCAAGGTTGTGCGTGTTGTGGCTTCACAAATGCTTTGCTACATACCTCGGGTGTAACGAGGTTATTTCAGTCAAAGTTGCTCTTCTATCAGCTTGAATCAGTCTGCCCATTCTCCTCTGACCTCTAGCATCAACAAGGCATTTTCGCCTACAGGACTGCCGCATACTGGATGTTTTTCCCTTTTCACACCATTCTTTGTAAACCCTAGAAATGGTTGAGTGTGAAAATCCCAGTAACTGAGCAGATTGTGAAATACTCAGACCGGCCCGTCTGGCACCAACAACCATGCCACTCTCAAAACTGCTTAAATCACCTTTCTTTCCCATTCTGACATTCAGTTTGGAGTTCAGGAGATTGTCTTGACCAGGACCACACCCCTAAATGCATTGAAGCAACTGCCATGTGATTGGTTGATTAGATAATTGCATTAATGAGAAATTGAACAAGTGTTCCTAATAATCCTTCAGGTGAGTGTATGTTTATATGTGTGTGTGTGTGTGTGTATATATATATATATATATATATATGACAGCAACACTCATAACAGTGACAAAACAATTACATTGACAATCATGTTACGTTATTTTTAAAATGTTTCCTTTTCTTTTTCATAACTTCTTTAACGCACTACTTCTCCGCTGCGAAGCGCGGGTATATTGCTAGTCCTTAATAAATGTTTAACTTTTGGCCTAATTGCCATTAACCTGGGTGAGCAGAGATGCAACAGGGGCACCCTGTCCAGTTACTCTCATTCTCTCTGTCTATTTATCTTTTGCCCTAACTCTGTACCTCTTTTTTTTTATGTACTGGGAATATATTGCATATATGTAGTGATAAGGTAACCAGTTTGGCAAGCCGTTGCAGGAACAATGTCAAAAGCACTACCACCACACTACACATAATACACAGCATCTCCAGGCAAGAGAAAAAGCTACACTGGGGTGATATGTGTTCTGGACAGGCATTAGACAGGGGCACCAGTTTGACTGTTACAGAGTACTCTCCTGGATAGAAGCTTGCCATGTTTCACCAGCATAACAGAAGGCAAAGAGCGCAATGCCAGCACAATATTAAATAGCTGCTAGAGAACACTCTGTCCCATAGGTGTATTTCTCTTTATACTGGGCTGCCACAAGGGCTTCTTACTTAATATAATTTACAGTGCATATTATTCATATATTTACTAGAGAGAGAGCTGGGTTTGGATTTACTAGAAATCAGAAAACAGCACTTTTGAGTTACTGATTTTCTCAACCCATACTGTGCATCGTTGTTCTAGGCTTTGAAGAAAAGGTTTAAACTCCAGACTAAGAAAGACCCAAAACCTATCAGTCTCTAATGGACTACAATTCTTTTACTGTTTTCTTCCATGGAGCAACTCCTAGATTGGAATTATTTACACCTTGGTAATCTGATTAAAAACTTGTCCTGTTCTTCTATAGTGTGATTTTATAACCCAACAGAGGGAGGCATACCTGGAAAATGTGGGATCTAGTGGACCATTTTATCACTTTATCCTCCTTGAATTTCTGGTGGTCACTCAGAAGTATCTTTTGAACACTAGGCTGTGATATATATATAAAGTGGTCTTCCCTGTACTTCCAGGGGTTTTAACAGCAGAGGAGAATGCCTACTGTAACAATAAATACTATATATGCAATATGTATTTAAAAATAAAAGAAAACAATTGGTCTTTTGTTGATAATTCAGAAAGTGAGCTATGTATGTTTCATGAATTATATAGGATTTCTCATGTATTAAGCACTGTGATGAGACTGACTGAGGACAAGGTTACATGTATTTAAATAACCTAATATAAAAAAATCACTGCTCCTGCAGGAAAAGGTGGACTGGATTGTACTAGAGCATCATTCACCTGACAGTAGAATATAAAGGAGAATGCGTAAAATGTGCAACTTTTTGTATTAATATTGATTTTCTCTAAAATGATCCTCTTGATTTTTATTTATTAGTGAATGTTACAAGATCTTATTAAGGCGATCTCTGTTGATTGTAGCCTATACAACAACAAAGCTGGAAATGTCAGTGAAAGTGTGAAGACTTCCTTCTTACATTTTAATATAGCATAGTAATATTATTTTAAGTACAAACTGCCTAAGCTAACTATACTAAGTGTTTAGTTTATAAAGCCACATTCATATCAAATGACTGCTTGTTTAATAACACCAAAATAGGGAGCCTGTCTCGGCACACATTATCTAAAAATATGGCTGTAATTGCCTAAAATGTTCCTGTTACAACTTAACCTATTAAAATTAAGCATAAATTATTCATTAGATTAGGTAGCATTGTAATTTTAATGGAATTGTAATTGTGTCATATTGCAGACATGCTGTTAGCATTGAGCTACTGTAGAGAAAGCACTTTTTTCTTTGAGTTAAACAATTTACTTATCATATATGCTGACTTTTAAATTACAGCTATGGATGATTGAATTCATTTCAATCATAGTATCATTTGCACCATCTGGTTAGTTCAGGTAGAACAGTTGGCAGGCAGTTGGGATATTTCAATTGTAAACATTCACACAAGAGGCACTTTGAGATTTTCAACTGGAGACTAAACCAATTATTCTCTTCTGTCAAACAGAGTAAAATCTTTCTGTATGCAACAGTTCTTCCCATTATTTCTTTCCATTACACCTACCCTTAGCTTCTGACAACATGAACTGAGCTGTTGAGTGTTGTCATTAAGACAGAGTAGAGCCAAGCGCAGAAATGCCCAAATAAGTAATAAATTATGAAACAGCTCCCAAGTTAGTCACCATTGCCAAGTTTTTGAATACTAATCAAACACTCATAAAATAATAATTTTACTCTCAATGGTATCATCAGCATTTAAAATTGAACTGGAAGGAAAAAAAAACTTGTCTTACTCTTCTACTGCATTAGCAGCCACTTTGATGACAGAAATGACTTAACTGTCCATGCAATTGTTATTTTAAAATAATTAAGAAACCCTAGTGGCACTTTAGATAAAAAGTGTGCTAAGTTTAATTGGCTAATGGAGTGTGTGTGAAATTTTGCAAAATAAAAGAACCTTTTATTTACCAACTGATCCTCTAGTTTCTTAATGCTCACAGGTGAAATAGTTACAGTTCATAGGCTTGGTTGATTGAGTAGTTAAACTTAAGGGCAAATTTAAAACTATAGTGGTTAGTGCTGATGCCGTAAAGTTTCATGGCTTTAATTCCTAGTAAGGGATTGTCTGGGTGAGCTTGTTCACATTACATTAAGCTGCCTGACATAATGGCATGGTTGAATTTGCAGAACTCCCGTCACAAACTTTCCAACACTTCAAAGACTACCCATGTTTAATCATGCTACTTGCTGTCTATCACAGTTATATTCTAAGACTGTGGAACATGAAGATATTTTTAATGGTTAGCTTCAATCCATCCTTAAAGACCTACCAAAAGAGCCATTCATTCTTTCCTTCATTCATTGCAGAATCTGAACAATTCAATCCAATATTTTTGAGCCAGAGAATATTTCAGTAGTTTTGACTGCAAGACATAAACAAACCATGGATTATCCTGTCTATTAAAATACTTTTCTCAGAAACTCTTACCTTTGCTCAAAACATTTCTGTCATCTGTTTATTATTTTCTTGTGAAACTTAAAAAAAATCTCTTCACCATTCAAAGTGACTCCTAAATATTCAGTTTATAAATGGCAGAAAAGGAAATCCATTCAAACATCTCTTAGATATTCCACACAACTTTGCAAATAATCACTTGCAAATGGAAGATCATTCATGTCTTAGTAAAATGGCACTCGTACAGTACTTAACGATTACTGTGAAACCCCACAAGCTTGCCGTTCTGACATTTTACCGTAATCAATAGTTCTTTTTTTATTAAAATCAATGCCTTCTATTATGCATGAGGTACTTTATTAGACTAGTGTTGACGGTGAGACAGAAATAACAAGAGGTCTTGATTTATCTCTTCAGAATGTAAATCTTCTCATTTAATTGGTTTTGTGCACACGGAGTCAGTATCATTTAAAACCCTTTAGTGAATTTTTTATACACTTTGATTGCTCCTAAATTTAATTTACAACATAGCTTGCTTATACTCTTCTCTGAATGCTTTCAGTACAACTGAATGTCTGCTTCAGTCAAACATATATACATTTCTCCCAAAAACAATTTCTGACTATTTTATTCTGTTCACAATAAGATTATTATGTGTACAGGTAATAATCGTGTCGCTATAAACCTATATGTTCTGTTTATGTTGATATAGCAAAATATATATTTTTAAATTATACTACATCACCGTTTGACTCTGTAGTTTTGCAGAATAAGTGAAGGAAAAGCCTTTCTTCTCATTTAATAAAACAATAAAATTGAGAGGGTTACCATGTCAATGCTATTTCATAACTCAAAGTTTGAGGATTGGTGTAGTCAGTCTATGCCAAGCTAGAAAGCTCTCTCTGTGTCCTTGTGGAGTTTTTCTAAAAGACCTGCATGTTAAGATTGGTATGCATTCGCTGACATCCTATCAAAGACTGACTTTCTCTTCAGGTTTGATGTCAGTACGATGCCTTCTGCTGCTATGCACCTAAAATCTGGAATAGCCTGCCGATAGGAATTCGCCAGGCAAATACAGTAGAGCAATTTAAAACACTGCTGAAAACACATTACTTTAACATGGCCTTTTTATAACTTCACTTTAACATAATCCTGATACTCTGTATGTTCAATTCTTCATAATAACTATTCATGGTGGCTCTAAAATCCGTACTGACCCCTACTCTCTCTTCTGTTTCTTTTTCCGGTTTCTTTCTTGAGTAACCCTACTCAAAGCATCATGATGCTCCAACAATGATGGACTGAAAGCCAGAAGTCTACGTGACCATCATCATCAGGTCTTTCCATGAAAATATGATAATTTATGTTAGGTAGAATGCCCAGAGGGGACTGGGCGGTCTCTTGGTCTGGAACCCCTACAGATTTTATTTTTTTCTCCAGCTTTTGGAGTTTTTTGTTTTTCTGTCCACCCTGGCCATCGGACCTTACTCTTATTCTATGTTAATTAATGTTGACTTATGTTTATCTTTTATTGTGTCTTCTATTACTCTATTCATTTTGTAAAGCACTTTGAGCTACATTTTTTTTTGTATGAATATGTGCTATATAAATAAATGTTGATTGATTGATTAATTGACTGTCTGCAACTCCCCATAACCCAGGGATAGAATAAAGTGTACTCAGAAAGTGGGAAATTATACAGATTCATTTACAGTGAATAAAAATATTAATAGTATGACTCTGCTTAAGCAAAACTTTAAGTGTCTCCATCTAATAATCCATCTAATACAATTTTAATGCAGTCCCAAATGCATTTTCAATGCTAATTATTCCTGTGGGTGCCATTTTAGTATGTTGGCATGACATGTCTGTTTCTTCAGTTATTAAATATGCAAGGCAGGTGTTTGCTAAACTTCATGCTACCTACTTTGACTAACCAGTTTCTTCTTCAGAAATGCATTTCACTTCAGCAGAACACCTGGACTGATAAGGCTATTGTTATTCAATATGATTAATTAGAACTATGTACCAGTGGGAGGTTTACTTTTCTAATTACAGGTATACTTTCATTTGCTCTTTTCTCTCAGTCCTTGTCACCATATTTTTCTGTAAGTGCTTTAGCTCTTACATCACATCTATCCTCTTGTCTCTATTTAAATTACATTTCTTAACTCTCAATTTTCTGTGGAAGTGCCCAGTTGCATTGTCTTGACTGTAATTTATCCAGACTTTATAGTAATAGAAGTAGTAGAATTTTTAACTTGATAACATCCTTTGACCAACATTTTAGTATGACTCTGCTCTAAATATGAACCCTCGAAAATGCTCAACTCCACATCTTACATGTGCAAACCTTATGACTGATATCATCCTATAGGGCCATCCTTAGCTAGTGAGATCCGTTATGCATTCCTTTCAAATAGAGCCAATTAACTTTTACTCCTTTTCATGAATTATTTATGTACAGCATATATTTGTAGATGGAAAATTTGCGGCTGATAGTTAAAATAAACTTGCTCAGTGGCAGTAAAGACAAGCCCACCTGAATTTTGATGCCGAAACTTGTCTGCTACAAAAAAAACGGCAAAACAGGTTATACAAAGTTTGGTAGCAGAAGATAAAAATCTACAGGTGACAAATACATTACAAATTCAAAATCATGGTCAAAACAAAGCCATACGTCTAATACCAGGAGATATTAAATAAAGAAAATCATGTGGGCAGTTTCAAGAAAATATCCACTATCTTAAATGACTAGAAAATGCCTGATGCTGACCTTTTATCGTAGAGCAGTGGTGGCTTCACACAGTACGATATCATTCATGCGTGTCTGAGGACCACGCTGAGACTCTGTTCAGTTATGTGGGTCCACCCTTGAACTAGAGTGGCCACTGTTGCTGACTGTCTTGTCTCTTTCTTCCGGAGTTCTGAGAAGACACCCCAGGAAAACGACTGACTATGCTCCATCATCTCGGCAAGTTGTGCCCAATCCATTCTGGAACATAGAAAAACCAGCTGTCCCTGGAAAGTGGCATCTCATTTGTAACATGAACTCTCTGCAGTTAGATCTATCCTTTATCCTCCAAGTAATACTTGGTGTTTCCTTAATGCTCAAAACGTTTCAGTGTTTTTGTAATATTACAGGGTATCCCGGCTGGCACCCCAACTGTTTTTGGGGCTCTGCAAATCACTCTGTTCCACAGCACACTTATGGTTCATTTTGAAAGCCACACTGTGGCACCTACTTGGAAAAATAGCAGGGCAAGTGAAAAACAAAATGGCATCAGGATTAGACATGAAAATATTGTAGCTAAAATTCTTAATCCAAAAGCCATTATCATCCAGAGTTTCAGCATGCTTTGTTTTTATATTCCAGAAGGTTGTCTCTGGGTATGGCAGTAACTCTTCTTATTTGAGTGTCTGTTGTTTTAGGAGTATAACCTTCTCTGATGAAATCTTGTCTAAGCTCCTACAGTTGTTTATCCCGGTCTGTCGGGTCTCAGCAGATACAGCTGAAATGTATTGCTTGGCTGAAAATAATGGAGCGCCTTATATGTTTTGGGTGGAAGTTATCACTTCTTAGGTAAGTCTATTTGTCCATCCGTTTGTGAAAAACAGAGGTTACAAGGGTGTTATCTTTCAGTTGAGCTGTGGTGTCATGGAAGCTGACTTCTGTTTTTGAGAAATTAAGTTTCAGCTTTATATTGGGGTGGAAAGAATTATATTCATTATGAAAATGGAGGAGGTCCTTCTCACTGGCAGTCCAGATTATGAAGATGTCATCTATGTAATGGAGATATAACATTGGTTTTAAGATGCATGTTGACATAAAATCTTCCTCCAATTTTGCCATAAATAGGTTTGCATAGTGAGGTGCAAACTGACAGGCTATTGCAGTTCCCATTTATTGCAAGTAGAAGTCTTGTCCAAATGAAAATAAATTGTGTGTAAATTTTATTATTTGTATTACTGACTCTGGGGCTAAATCATGTTGTTCAAGGTACATTACATATGCCAATATGCCATCATGGGGGATGGTTATGTAAAGTGTCCCAACATCCATTGTGGCCAGTAAGGTTCCCTCAGGTTAGGGGCCTATAGCAGACAGTTTTTTTTTAAGAAATCAGTGGTGTCCTGGATGTAGCTGGTTGTATTGCGGGTGAGGGGTTTAACGATGTGCTCCACCCAAACCCAAATCCTTAAACTCCTCGACCACAATACAACCAGCTACATCCAGGACACCACTTTCAAGTTAGAAAGTTTGCTAAAAACGGAACCTGGCCAATTTTCCTTACTTTACACCTGTTTCTATTCTAGAAGAGATATTGATCAGTCTTGAAGACTCAGATAGCATCTCCATAATTTATAACATTTTAAAGTGCACATGTGTGCAAAACATTCAATTACTCAACTTAAAGTCATCTATTGAGTGCATTTACCTCAATTGAAACTATCCAAAATGTTTCCAGGGCAAGATTCAACCTGTGAACATTGCAATGCAGCTCCAGCTTTACTGGGCCACATGTTTTGGGTGTGTACCAAATTAACATAATTCTGGACAAAAATCTTTGAATGCCTATTAGACAGCTTTGGTGTCATAACCACTCCTAATCCATTAACAGCTGTGTCTGGTGCACTCCCAGGTAGGTTTGAAGTGGAGAAGGACAAACAAATCATAATTGCCTTTACCCAACTATTAGCACTTAGCATGAGCATCTTGCTCAAATGGAAGAATCCCATCCCACCACTTTTAAGCCAGTGGGTAACTGAGGTCCTATACTATTTGAAATTGGGAAAAAAATGTAATTCTTACACAGAGGATCTCTTCAGAACTTTTTTTTTAAATATGGCAGGATCTAATCAATTACATTTTAGAATAAGTTTCTATATTGGGGTAAGTGATAAGCCCATATAGACTCACTTTTTGTATTCCACATTAATGCTATAGTTTTTATCTTACGTTACTTGTTAAATTATCATTTGATGATTTTTAGCCTATTTGTGGTTTATATTTGAGTTATACTTTGCTTTTTCTTAAATATTTTATCATTTTTTTATTTTTTATTGTTCATTTTTTGTTCTTGCTTCAAATTGTGAAGCACTTTGTGCATCTTCCTTGAATGATGCTGTATAAATAGAAATACATTTCTTAGAATTTTTATCATTATTAATATAGAACTCAGAAGATAGATACAACACCACAGGCTATCTTCACTTCAGGAGGTGCCTTTTGAAAGTCCTGATCTCTCTGCTACATCACATATATATTAGTGTCTTGATTTGTTTGACCTCTACAATGCTGTAAAAGACTCGGAATTACAAAAAGCAATTCTTGCTCAAAAGTAAACAACACCAACTGAGCTGTTTGCATTAGTACATGTGCTATCATGTCATTTGGCTGAGGTGTATTTCTTTTGTTGTTGGACATTAGTAACCACCCAAAATGAGCTAATAGTGGCCATACTGTATTTTGCATTTATATTCAGTCATATATTGGATGTAATTTTTATTTTCTTTTCAAATATTTGTTGAAATCTGAATCAAGCTATCTGTTGTCTAAAACACTTTTTACATGGTCACGGCAGCATTTGGCACAAGGTAGGATGAGACAGTAATGTATCTATAAGAATATGTATGCACATACTGTCTCAAAGAGGCTGGCTGAATCGTTTTGAGAAATCACTCAATAAGCAGAGAAAACTTGTATGTTAATGTACAAAAAACAATCAGGAAAGAAATTTAGCTCACAGTTTACAGAAGAGTTTACAAGGGTTTGCTTTACCTATAAAGGCATAGGGAAGTAAGAAATAGGCACTTGTCTATAAGATAATTAGCCCCTGCAAGCAAAGAAAATTAATGACACAAGTGGCAACTGAAAATTAACACTCTAATTAAGGTATAACCCACACTAAGCAACAAAAATAGACTAAACAAACATAAGTAACACCTTTGTTATGCAATTACAGAAGTTTTCATAGGTTACCTTTGAATGACCTGTTTTATTTTTTTAAACAAAGTAACAAATGCACGTTCCTGGGAGCAATGAGGAGACAAATGTGCCAAGTCGCTTGCTGTGCAATTTATAACTTTTTGTAAACTGAACACCTGAAAAACAAAATAAAAAAAATCATCAACCATGAGAAAAAAATAAAGAAAATATCAAGACAAGTGTTGAACCTGAACAAATATGTGTAATAGGTATAATACAGTTTCAGACATGGACAGAATGTGCACACACATGACTGGGCCAAACTCTGTGAGACAACAATGTGAATCGGTCAGCAACCATACTATAATACAGTTGTGCAGCTCAACAACACTATTAAAAGTTCTGAGTTTTGTTGAAATTGCTACTAATTTCTTACCATGTTATTAAAATGTATAAAGTGAGCTTCATATCTATTGTGTTTAACTCATCCAGAACTTACATGAGGTTAACCACTAAAAGGAGCTTTATTACAAGAGCTCAACATAAACATAGTGTGTTAAAACAGTATACAGTTTAATAAAAACAAAAAATTACAACCTTTTTAAATTAATGAAATCAAAAATAAAATGAAAATGACCATTGAATCATAATAATTGGAAGAGAAGAGTAAACTATATAATCCCCACATATGCAAAATTTACCCTAATTTCCTGACCAAATTAAACTTAATTTCTGTTCTGTTCCGGATGTTGTATGAATAGACTCTGAAAACCTATGTTCTTATACTAGCAAGAGAAGGTTAAGAAAATAGATGAATGCAAAGTATTTAATTGTGACTTTCTTACATGTTCCTAATCACTTGTTTGCTATTCAAGGCTGTGTGAGACAACTGGAGCAGCAACCAACATGAAATGTGTCCATTGCTGAGCACCAACTTACTAGACCTGAAATAAAGTAATTAAGATATTCCAGTCAATCTCATTGCATGATCTGGGATTTCCGGATGAAATCCATGCAAGCCAGCACACACTGCACAGAAGAAAGCAGAGTACAGAACAGGATTAGAATGTAAACCAGAGCTTCTAAAGTACAGTCCTAGAGCCTCATGTATAACGGCGTGCATAGAATTCACATTAAAAATGGTGTATGAACAAAAATAGAAATGTGCATACGCACAAAAAAATCCAAATGCATAAATCTGTGCATACGCCAACTCCCACGTTCTTCCGCTGCACAAATCCCATTCAGTGTGAAATATAATGCACATGCACTTACCTTCTGCCCAGCCCCAACTCTTCCCAGAATTACTCCCCTTTGAATATGCAAATCAATATTACTAGCCCCTTATATTTTGCATTCTGTTAAAAGAGAATGGCATAAGCACAGGGAAAAAAAAATTCAGTAAATACCAAGTAGAGGCAAGGAAAAACGTACTATTTGTTAGTTTAAACAGTGGTATAAACAACAAAAGGAAGTTGATTGAGTGACAGAGTGGTGGAGAAACCCAAAAGTTCAGAAAGTCACACAGTGCCGAAATAAAAAAGAAACAGTCAGATATCAAAGTCGGCGTGAAAAGGCGAGTCATAGCCCACCATCTGAGTGTCATATGGAACATATTAGGATACAGAGAAAAGAAAAACAAAATAGTCACACAGTGGGAAAAAATGTAAAAATTGTTAACTTTAATCTCGAAATTTCCACTTTAATCACGTAGTTTTTGTCATTAAAATAGAACGTCATAAACTTCATCTTAAAATTGTTTACTAGTTTCTCAAATACCATCACAACTAAAATAGCATGTTAAATGCTTCATATTCTATGTGTTCTTCTATGTACTCTATGTGTGTGAATCACTACGTGTTTGTAAAACAGGCTTTCTCTTAAGCTGACAGGACACAGAATATATTCCATTCATGATATTACAACTCTCTGAACAATTTAAATACTAAGATGTATACTTGGTATCTTTTTTATGATGATAGGAATTAAAGCATGTATTAAACATGGGGGCATGGGGGGGCAGTGGTAGTGACAAGCTGGTGCCCCGTCCAGAGATTTTCCTGCTGATCTTCAATGAAATAATTTATTGAAGCAGTAATGTCTCTTTCAAACATATTAACCCCCAATTTTTGTCCTTCCTTTTCTTTCTCCGAGCATCCATTCACGAAACAATAAGTTCTTTAATAAAACCATCTGTAAGCTTTGAACATTGAAATATCTTCGTAGTACATGTTTAATTATTCCATCCATTTTTCCATCCACGGTTGCATCAGTCCCAGGAAGCAGACAGCACGAGGCAGTAACAATCCCTGAATAGGGCACCAGCTCATCACTACTGCTGCGCCACCGTGCTCACACGTTTAATTATTAACAGTATACATTATTTAAATGAAGTTAAAATTCTATCTGTATAATGTAATATACATACTTTACTGCATTTCATCTTAAAAATGATATCAAGAGCTCCAAGAATATTGTGCTTGGAAATCTAAATTGACTTAGAAGCCAGTCGTCATCATCTGTAAATACCCACTCTCTTCTATTGAATTTAATTTAGTTTCTTTATTGTTATTGTATGGTACAATGAGATTCAAGATGCAAATCCTCCATAAACTTATTTTCCTATAAAATTATGAAATAACAGAAATAATAATTATAATACACTATAATAAAAAAGCAATGAAAAATATACAATATGAAAGCATAAGAAGAAATGGAAGAAATTCAAATAGACTGTACACATGGCTGTGGCAGCATGTGCTAGATGCTGTATGCCGATAATCCTCTTTTTCGATCAGCTGCTATAGAGCTGTGATTTCACATTCAGATACAGTGAGTTTAAGTACTCTGAGTGGTGCACTGAGAATAACAACGCTAAAGCAGCTATTGTATTTGGAATAGTTTTGCCATTCCGTGAACCATTATATTGTTACATTATGATAATCAGATGCATTAAACTAATAAACGATATATGGTTAATTTCAGTATATTTGATATAGTCTTCGTGAATTATTTTAGTTTCCTTGCTTTTTAAGATTCCTAAACCTTAATTGCTTCTTTTAGTCTTAGGCCCTGTCCACACTGCTATGTTTTGGTTTAAAAATGCAGAGATTTGTCTCCATTTTCACTTTTCAACCAAACTACACCAGCACTTTCAATCCGCAAGAAATAATACTGCTCAAATTATCCTCCAGAACTGGATAGACTGAAAAACACCGTCACGGAATTTCAGTGTGGACAGGTGAAAAGAAGAATTTTGTAAATCTTGGTCACCGTTTATGGAAGAAATGCATATTTCAATATAATGGGCATAGAAGAGTTGTTTTCTGTTACATCTATTGTGTTGCTTAACTGAATGCATGAAAATTGTGTTTTGTGCAGTTTTTAGAAATTATGGTCAAGCAACTAGTAACACAGTGCAAAATAAGAGTACTCAGCGCTCAAAGTGCACAGTCACGTTAAAATCATGTGACATGCGATGACGTGGGTGCTTTGCTTAGACTACACATATTCAATTCACCCACCCTGTGGTTACTGCTCCAATGAATTTCAGGAACTTTAAAGGCAAAATCAGAAAATAGGCTCATGAGACTGCTCACACTACAAGACAGCCAGCTGAAATTTCTGCAATGATAGAAATTCTTCCAATCATGTGACAGCCCAGTTGCAAGATGTAGTTGAGCATTGCAACCGCTCTCATACTGCATGAAAAAAAGTTGGCTGATGGACCTGAATTTTGGGCTGACTCAGTTCTTGACTGCAAGTTGAGCTTAAAATTGTGCCAAAATTGCAAAGTGTATACCCAGTTAAACACATCTATATTGTTTGCATACCTAAAGTAGGTGAATCATATACATTTACACTTTTGTAAAGAATGTGAAAATGCTAGTGTGGATGGAGATCATTTTAGTTTAAAAACTTTTTTTTAAATGAAATGATAAAGGTGTGCACTTAACATTAAACAGCTGCATTCACTTTTTTAATTGCTTCTTTTTATTTTTTAAATAGCTGTCAATTAACAATGAAATGCAAATTTAGAAAACACCAGCAGTTTACTCTTCAAATTGATGTCATTTTCACCTGTGTGTGTGTTTGTCATGAATTGTCTGTTTTATTTAAATACAGGCAGTCCCTGGGTTACGTATATATGAGATAGGTACTGTAGGTTTGTACTTAAGTTGAAGTTGGAACAGGTACATTATTTTAATAAATGCTATTGATGACCAACTGTAACCAAATGCTCTGCCAATTAATGATGGAGTTTCACCCCTCTCTGACTATTTTATTATTTCTACTTTATTTTCAATGGTGATGGTTTTACACTTCTTTACCGTATCACCAGCACTTGCATCAGATTTGTGTTTCAGAAACATTCTTGAAGGGTGAAGACAAAAGGTTAAGATGAGCTCTTCGGCACAGCACTGTGCACATTATCACAGCAGGAAGGCATCAGACATCAGCATGTCTGATGTATAGGGTGGTCCAGATCTAATTATGTAGTTTTCATTACGCTATATCTTATTCAGTTTATTACATAGAAAATAACCCGAAAAATCCCGGACCATCGAGAAGTGTGCGAACTGACGACATGAAGAATCGTCTTCGTGCCAAACTGGTATTGTCCCTGCATAAATCAAAGTCATCCAGACGATCTGGATCTGTATAATTAGATCTGGGCCACCCTATACTGACAAGAGACAACTTCCTGCTATGTGCGTAACAGTACAAGCAGGCTTGCTATTGAGAATGAATGGGGGCAGCAAGGGGCGGTTCACCAGCCCACCTTACAGTCACTTCCACTACAGTATGCTGCCTGCAATGTCCGCCGCACCACTGCCCCCATTCAGCACGTAGCCATCCGAGGCACACTACAATGCTACCCCCCCACCGTCCCATTCACCCTCAATGGCCTCCGTTCAGGCACAACCGGGTCACTGCTTGCAGCATTACCAGCCACCCACCTAGAATGAACAGGCAGCCATGTGTGGTAGGCGGGCAGTGAAACCGCTTGCCGCTGGAAACCGCCCCAGGTGACACTATACTGCGCGAGCAGCGAAATCGCCCCCCTCCAGCCTTCGTCCAGCCACCGCTTGCAGCGTCTCCAGGCAGAAGATGACAGAGCGGCAGTTACTGAGGCGAATGTGTCGCAGCTGTGGCCCCGTTTGTATGTTGTAGGTCGGATGTCCGTAACCTGGGGACTACCTGTACCTGGAAAGAAAAAAGTGAAAAACTGTGATCCATAAGATAATTTTTCTACAGAAATGACAAACCAATAATAGAAAAATGACTGGACATAAAGGAATGAAAATATTAACAAGCTATAAAATTAGATAAACAACTATTCAGAGATCAACTAATAATTAAGCAATTAAACTGGAGAAAAAAAATGCATTGACTGTGGCCCTCCAGGCCTGAACTTGGAAGCACCTAATATAAGCACTGTTAGGTGACAGCAGTACCCATGGAGCACCAGGCTGTTTTTTTTTATATTTAATTACTTACTTGGTGTGTCTAGTCCTGTCTAGGACGTTTTTCTGCTTTCCAGCTTTGTGATGAACAGAATGGTCAGTGAGTACCATATAGTATTATGAGACAGAAATGTTCTAAAATATTCTTAAATGATTATAGATTTATATTTGTTTTCTTGATTACTTTTTGATATTGATAAGAAAGTTTAACTCACATTTTCCTCAATATCCTTATTTTCTACCTGTCCTCAGAAGAACAATGTTATGTTTGATGTCATGCCTGCTTACAAGTAATTATAAAAGTGGAACTTTGAAAGCAGAATATTGTGGATGTATATTTGTCATCTGTCAAGGTCTTTCGGAACGACTTTGTATAAATTTGAATTTACTTAACTTGGTTACCACATGTTTGGATTGGTCCCCTTTTTTATTAAAGCAAAGGGAAAGACAAAACGAGTCCATATACAAATTTCTTGTTTATATCCATGATTTTGTAACCAGTTGAACTTTCTGAATAATTTCAAATTAGATGAGCACAATGGTTCCTAACCTGTGTACCACAAAATAGCATCAGGGGCACATTTTGACAGACATTTTGAATATGTTTAGAGTTCTTCTTCTTCATATTTTCCTACTTCTGTATGTGGCCGACGTACTTGATCAACCTTCTCCAAACAGCTTGGTCCTGCACTTCCTCCTCTGTCAGACCATTTTCCTTCAGACCCCCACCTTCATTTTGACACCCTTTGCTTTCAAAATACAAAATGCACCTACCTTTAATATAAAATATATTTTGCAAGCAAGATCATTGCAGTGCCAATGAGCAGCTAGGCTGGTTGTTCATGTTAAAATGACACGCTGACACGGACATCAACAATGTTAACATGCCCGTCTCCATTAATCTGAAGTGTCTATTTGGGATCTCCATGTTTTAGCAAAGTAGACAAGACTTCTGTACATTAAAGATGGGCTACAAAAAGGGTATCTTTGCAGTATTCAGCGAAAATATTCACACCCTGTGAAGTCATCAGTGCAGATCGGCACACAGGTAAAGAGTGAACTCTAGTGTATTTATTAAAATGAAGATAAAATACCGGTATCACCCAGGAATTCTATCATGACCTTTACTGTATACTGACTGCAGAAATGCGACAGGACAGTGGTTTCTGGATATACAAAAAAAAAAAGAAAGCAATGTTGTCAGGGAAAGATGCTGAACAAATAAGGACATGTTCTGTGTCTGCTTTAGCTGAATATTTGTTGTTAAAGAGCACTGTATACAATAATGGTTGATTGACACAAAGAAAACATTAAAGCAAAAACAAACAAGGAGTTTTATAGAAATAGCATTGCAACAACTTGTAAAAATTATAAATAATGCCACGATGAAAAACATTGAATTCCTTGTTCATCTTCACTGATTCAACCAAAATCTATGTGAAATTTTCTGACATTAAATTGTTAACAGATTGTTGCATGTATTGTGAAGTGATTTGGCATACTATTCAAGCTACTATTGATTAATTCAAATGTTATTATTGTTGCTGTCAAATTTAATGTTGAAATTTCTGGGAACACTAAAAGACCTGCTCTGCTTAACAACTGAAAATTACTTCTGACTTGTTACATTATATCATTGTTCTTAGATTACTTGCAATAGGATCATTGATCAAGGAACAACACAAATCCTCTGGCTACAGATTGTGACAAATCAAAATACATCAGTTCAGGCACAATTCCATCAAAGTAAGGACACTAAAACAATGCTTTTAAAATGATAATAGAAATATTTTTCATGGTGGGGCTTCTGATAGAAGTAGAATTTATAAGCCAGCAAATCCTTCTTAGAAACATCCTGCCACAGGATTAATGAAATTCATTTTTGTTTCCTATAATCAGAAACCGCTCTGTCTGTGCAAAGTGGCATTATAGCTTTGTGAATGCAATCAGTGGTACCACTGGCATTTTTCATTCTAACTATCTTATCAAACATCCCTTTTACTATTCTCAGTTTAACAAGGCAGATAAGGCATGACTTCCCTGTCTGGCTGATTTAGCCTTTTCTTCATGAATGGACTAGACTGGATTTTTGACGTGTGAAAAGAAAACACATGTCACTTTCTGCACATCTGCTAATCACCTTGACTGTCCTATTGGCATTGTTGGTGGTGTGCTTATGTATCGTCACCTCCACTAGAAGACCAAATTTGGTTTTCTCATCAATGAGTAAATAACAATCTATGTGAAATTTGTGTTCTTTTTACTGTATACTTTATATCGGATGGAACATGAAGGGAGCACAGGGTAGCCCTTTTTCAAAGGATTTGAGAACTTTAGGTATCACAGAGCTTGCTTAGCTTCCATTTTTATTGTGGTGTGTGGCCGGCTGTTTATCCTGGCCAATACCCCCAAGCCGCCAGGTGGAGCCCTCCCTGCAGTATGGAGGTTCCCCGAAGACCAGCAGAGCATCATGGACATTGCAGTTTTTATACACAGCCCTGCTGGATGCCATGGGGGCCACTAGGAGACGCTGCAGGGAGGAACAACGGTTATTTACCTTACGCCCCGGAAGTATGTCCGAGTCACATGGACAAGGGGAATGACGTGCTTCTGGGGTGAAGAAAAGGACTTTTTCCTGACCTGGAAGTGATACAAGATCACATGGACTGGGGATTGGGAACACTTCCGGGTCAGGGAATATAAAAGGACTCTGGGAGCTCCCAAATGGCGAGCTGAGCTGGGTGGTAGGAGGGCAACGCGTCTGGGAGTGTGGAGGATTTTATTATTGTTTATTGATTAAGTATTTTGTAGTGTATGAGTACAGTGGAGAAGAGGGTGCTTTGTGCACTGTGGAAGATTAATAAAGTCAACTATTGGACTTTTATCTGGTGTCTGGAGTCTTGGACAGGGGTTCAAGGGAGCGATACTGCCCCCTATCTGTCACTATATATATGTATGTTTGTGTGTATACAGTGGAACCTCGGTTCACGAATGTCTCGGAACACATACAAATGGGTTTATGACCAAAAAGTTCGGCAAACTTTTGCATCTGTTCACGACCACAGACTCGGTATACGAACAAGCCAGTTTCCCTTTAAGTTTGTGCTTGTCAATGATTTCCGCAAGTGTTCAGTCTCTCCCTGTGCATTCCCTGTGCAGCAAGAGAGAGAGAGAGAGAGACACACACAGACAGACAGACGTGTGTGTGAGATACACACACACACACGCACACACACACACACACACACACACAAGAGAGAGAGACACACACACACAGACGCACACGCGAGAGAGAGAGACACAGACACACACACACAGACTGGCTCATGAGAGAGACACACACACACACACACGAGAGAGAGATGGCTGGACACATAAGGCTTGCTTTTAAAGAGACAGATCCGAGCATTGTTTTAACCTTGTTGTATTTAATGAAGACTTTTTTCTATTGGATTTTAACCTCCACTTCACTTCTGTTTACAATAATCGGTTCGTAGCGTGCATTGTTGCAGTGTTACTTTTCTTGTTGGTTTATTAAATTACAGATTTTTGAAATGATAATTTTTTCCCTGTGCTTAAAACTCATAAAAAAAGTGTTTTTAACAAGTAGTTCGTAGCGCTACAGCGCAAACTCTTGCAGTGTTAGTTTTCTCTTTTGTTCAAGGTTTTCTCAGTGTTATTCAGTGTTTTTACATTTAGTTTACTATTACACTGTGCATTCTATGGTATAATTAACTACCTGTATATGTGTGATTAAAAATCTTTAAAAAATATATTTACATGCAGTTTGTATGGTCTGGAACGGATTAATTTTATTTACATACAATCCTATGGGGGAAATTAATTCGGTTCACGACCAAATTGGTTTATGACCAGAGTTTTGGAACAAATTATGGTTGTGAACCGAGGTTCCACTGTGTACATATATATATTGTCACAGTAGGGGGCAGTAGTGCTCCCTTGAACCCTCGGGTACCACGCCAAACACCTGGTAAAAGTGCCACAATAATTCTTTTTATTATAATAATTATAAGCACCCTCCACTCCACACTACTCATAAATAACCAGTAATACACAATAAACAATCAATAATCCAATCCTCCAGCTCCCAGACGCGTTGCCCTCCTACCACCCAGCTCAGCTCATTCTCTGGGAGTTCCCATGGTCCTTTTATACTCCCTGACCCAGAGGTGTTTCTGCCCAACAGTCCACAAGTCCTTATTCCTTCCGGGTCAGGGTAAATAGTCCTTTTTCTTCAACCTGGGAGCACGTCGTTTCTTCCTGTCACGTGACCGTGACGCACTCCCGGGTCATAGGGCACATAAGAGTCTACGAGCTTCCCTACAGCGACGCCTGGTGGCCCCCAAGGTATCCAGCAGGGCTGTGTACAAACACTACATAGTCCATGATGCCCTGCTGGAACTCGGGGCATGATCATGCTGTCGGGAGAGCTCCTCCTGGCGGCCTGGGGTTGAGGGCCGGAGTAAAATGTCGGCAATCCACCACAATATATATATATATATATATATATATATATATATATATATATATGAATATACAGATATTAAAAAAATGAAGAAAGACATTTCTAGTTCCAGATTCCAGTTATTGTAGGTCAACTGGTCCTGCACTTCCACCACAGAGCAAGTAATAAGATGAAAGACTGACAGTGGGTCTATAATTAACAAAGAAACATCCATTCCAAAGTCCTGTTCCTTGATCAGGAGGGTTACCTTGAATAAACTGGCACTAATACTGTACAACCATAGGACACCAAGGCAAAAAAAGAAATAGGAAACATTCAGCAACAGCTAGTCAAAACAACACCTAAAAGTATTAAAAAGTCATATAAAGAATCTCCACAGGAGCTATTTTAAAATAATGTCTTTTGTTTTCACCTAAATGCTGACACTGATGAAGCTTTTGTAATATTGGCAGAGAGCTGGTGGCATATTTGGGGACCCTATTAGTATATTATTAAATATAGCTAGAGATTTAGAAACAATATAATACTAATTATGTTATAATAATTACAGTAGCTATAAATAGTAATAGCTTTCTTTCAGATAAATAACTTGACAAGAAATAGCGATAATATAACACCACCACAAGCCATAGCAGTAGCCGTCACTGCTGTGTTCATAATTTTTGAACTGCTATAACTATGTCATTTTACAGTCATTATATTGAATTTACACTAATGATGTTGTCTTTGACTCATAACTGTCTCTGGCTCTTCAGAGAAGACTCTTTCCTTGAGTATGACATTCCTATTAAAGCTCCTTTTTCCTTGCTACAGGTTTACACTAGCTTTGTTTATCTTTAGCTGTCTACAGGTATGAGGTCTAAATTTAAACATAAAAAGATATATTCCTCTATTTCACAATACTTAAGA
The DNA here is from genome assembly GCF_016835505.1 of Polypterus senegalus. Classification (NCBI taxonomy): domain Eukaryota; kingdom Metazoa; phylum Chordata; class Cladistia; order Polypteriformes; family Polypteridae; genus Polypterus; species Polypterus senegalus. The sequence continues at coordinate 89,288,552 of NC_053159.1, forward strand.
ATTTCTCATTATAAAAGTCCTTGTGCAGTATAACCAAATTCAATGTTAACTCCTAAATTCAGCAATGAAATATTTAAATGTAGTTCCTGTCAGTTTTCTACAAAGGGGTTGAATGCATCAAAGCAGGTGTAGTATCCAATTTTATAATCCAAATCTATTATAAAATTGAGCTTACATAACACTCTCAGAAATCGCTTATAGTAGTCAATTATAAAGTATAAAAAATAGATTTTTTTTTTTACAAATTATGTACTTTAAAACATATGGTAGATCCTTTATGTACTAATACTACCAACATGTCTTCTGTCCCGCCAGGGGTGCTAATACGTTGAACCACTGCTACAGAGCAGAGATGCACAGGCATACAAAAAGAGAAGGTATAATCTCCGAAAAGCCATTAAATACGCAAAGCGCCAGTACGCCCACAAACTGGACTCTCAATTTAACAGCTCAGCAGACGCGCATCAGATGTGGCAGGGTATTCAGCTGATCACAGACTACAAACCCCGGACACATGCGGCCACAGCTACCGCCACTTCACTCCCAGATGAGTTGAATGTGTTTTTCGTTCCCTTGGAGCTCACTAACACGGACAGGCCTATGCAACCCCCTGCAGCGCCACAAGACTCCAGTCTGAGGCTGTCCGAGGATGACGTGAGGAAGACTTTTTCCCCGACTCAGCATCTGCAAAACACCCGCCCCAAATGGAGTCTCATGTTGCATTTTAAAAACATGTTGTGACCAGCTAGCTGCTGTCTTTACGGATGTTTTTAACACATCTCTGAGAGTTTCATCTTTCCCCACCTGCTTCAAGCACACAGCCATCATCCCTGTCCCAAAGAAAAATAAAGTAGACTGCCCTAATGATTACCGCCCAATAGCACTTACTCCTATAGCCATGACGTGCTTTGAGATGCTGGTGCTAGAACACATCAAGGACATCATCCCTGACAGTCTGGAACCCCTCCAGTTTGCCTAGGGTGACAACAGGTCCACGGAGGTTGCCATCCCCATAACACTTCACACCACCCTGTCACATCTGGAGAACAAGAACTGTTATGCCAGGCTGCTGTTTGTGGACTATAGCTCTGCATTTAACACCGTCATTCCATCCCAGCTCATCGCTAAACTCTTGGATCTGGGGCTTAGCTCTTCACTGTGCAACTGGGTACTGGGCTTCCTCACCAGCAAACCTCAGCAAGGGCATATTGGTGGAAAAACCTCCTCCATCATCACCATCAACACTTGCACCCTGCAGGGCAGCATGCTGAGCTCCCTGCTTTACTCTCTCTACACCCATGACTGTGTAGCTAAGTACGTTCTAACACCAACCTCAAGTTTGCGGATGATACCACTGTAATAGGTCTAATCAGCGAGGACAATGAGACAGCCTACAGGGAGGAGGTCAGACTCCTGTCAGAATGGTGTTAGGACAACAACCTCACCATCAACATTAGCAAAACTAAGGAGATCATTGTGGATTTCCGCAAACAGGCAACAGAGCACAGCCCCATCTACATTGGAGGTGAGGCTATGGAGCAGGTCAGCAGCTTTAGGTTCCTCAGAGTCACCCTCAGTGATGACCTTTAATGGCCAAGTCACACTGCAGCAGTAGTCAAGAAAGCCCAATAATGCCTCTACTTCCTCAGGAGGCTGAGTAAACCCCGGATGTCCCCCACAACCCTGTGCAGATTCTAGAGGTGTACTGTGGAATCCATCCTGACAGGATGCATCACATCCTGGTACAGAAACTGCTCAGTTCAGGACTGCAGAGCTCTGCACAGCTCCCTGTGATCCATGACATCCACACTACACGCTGTATTGGGAAAGTGAACTGTATCTGGCGGGACCCCAGCAACCCTGCACTGTCACTTTTCACCCTCCTCCCATTGGGGAAGCGACTAAAGTCCATTTGGATGCGCACCTCCAGGTTCAGGAACAGTTTCTACCCAACTGCAATCAGACTCATGAACAATCAGTAACCTTGTGTCACCTCCACTTCTACTTGCACATATACTTCTGCCACTGTCTCTATTTATTGCTAGGATTCTGGTTTTATTTATTTACTTATTATATTGATTTATTTATTGTGTGTAGGTTTTTTTTTTGGTTTATTTTCACTGTCTGCAGGGGCACATGCAAGCAAGCATTTCTTTGTACATGGTACTTGTACACATGACAATAAAGAATTGAAATTGAAATTAATATGATGTCTTGCTGCTATCACAGTACATATAATATAGTTGTAATGTAGCATAAAAGAGGGGCAAGAGACAGAAAAAGGTTTGGGGTAGCTACCCCCCATATTTTGTGCTGTAAATAAAGCAATGGATAGTCACTAGAGACAGAGTCCAATCAGAACTGACTTGTACATTGAGAACAGGTAGGCTTTTATCGAGCTAGTAGTGATGTCAGGCTGGTCCATATTTGGAGGGTCTGGAGAAGAGGGAAGAGAGGGAGAAAAAGAGAGTTAGTGCATATCCCCTTGGTCTGGCATAGTATAGTCACTTAAGCCCTTTGACTGCCTCCCATGCGCACATTTTTGACAGTACAGTAGATTAATTATACATGTATACTAGGCACGTTATATGCCAAAGACAGGTAATTGAATAAACTTAAAAATATTAGATATTTCTTGTCCTATGCGTACCTTCAGCATTCCTTGTACTCCTTTCCACCATGTGTCTGAACCTCTTTTCCAGAAATCCTTCTTCTCAGAAACTGCCATTCTGAGGCACTTTGTTCACTTCCTGTCTGCAACCAATGGTAGACAGGATTCCATCACCCACTGTGAAAACTCATTCATACCTTTTGAGATTACCGCCTGTCTTTGAAGGTGACTCTTAGCCTTTCTCCTATGCTTTGACTCCTCCTTGTGTGCTTCAGCCTCTCTTGCCTAGCACTTCAAATGTTGATTGCATCACTAATCTCAAACTGACTAATCAGATTGCTTCCGAGGGACCACACACACACACACACAGAGTAGCATTATCTATACTAATAAAAGGCAAAGCCCTCACTGACTCACTCACTCACTCACTCACTCACTCACTCACTCACTCACTTACTGACTCATCACTAATTCTCCAAATTCCCGTGTAGGTAGAAGGCTGAAATTTGGTAGGCTCATTCCTTACAGCTTACTTACAAAAGATGGGCAGGTTTCATTTCAAAATTCTACGCGTAATGGTCATAACTGGAACCTATTTTTTCGTCCATATACTATAATAGACTTCTGCTCGATGCCCGTGGGAGGCGGAGTTACACCTCCCACGTAATTTAGTGCCTGCCCATATAAGGCCGTCCGTCAGCGGCAATCCAATAGAAACACTGCTGCTAAATATTCACGGGTGAAGGACTGTGCTTATGTAAACGAAGATGAGATGGTCAGGGTGGTGTTTGGCACAAACTCAGCAAAACTGTGAGAGAAACTTTTAAGTGCTAGGTCTAACATTAAATACAGCCGTGGACATTGCACGAGATGGCACCAGCACAGCTGGGAACCTTCGATGCATGTACACTGAGCGGCTCATTTGAACTGATGCAGTGCACAGACAAAAAGCAACAGTTCCAAAGAGTGCTGAACAAAAACCGAATTACACAATTGAGAAGGCAGCAAAAAAATATGAAGCGTGTGACACATGCAAACATATTTATAAGTGCAGTTACTGCGGAAACAAAGCACACGGTGGAAAAAGTCAATGTCCCGCTAAAGGAAGACAGTGTAAAAAAAAACCCGTGCATGCAGTGTGTCACGCCTCACATAAAGAGGAAGACGAGCTGTTTATTGATGCAGCAAGAAACGAATCGATGAATAAAACCTGTTATCTTTACAACGATTGACAAACACGGAATGTAACTTGAGCACAACACATCGTACAAATACAAACCTGCTTGAAACAAATAATGATAATCAAATCCTTGATGACAGCAACACTCATAACACTCACAAAACAATTACTGTATATTGACAATCATGTTATTTTTAAAATGTTCCCTTTTCTTTTTCATAACTTCTTTAACACACTACTTCTCCGCTGCGAAACGCGGGTATATATATATATATTTTGTCACGCATGCGTGAGTAGGTGGCCGCGGACGGACCTTAAACCGCTTCGAAAGACGTTCGCCGGCAGGGAGTGGCGGGGTACTAACCTTTCTCCTTTGTCTTCCAGGAAGAGGCGCTCCGCCATCATAGCCTTCCCGCAGTACGTCTACTTCCGCCCTTCCTCCGCGATCTTTCCTGACGTCAGCAGTCCCATCCTCCCTCACGGTTCCTTCCCAGCATTCCTCCACTTCCGGCTCCTCCCCTATAAAATGGCCGCCGACGCCTCTGAAGGGCGTCGCGCATATGAACTGTTTTGTTTATATTTTGACCTGCTTTCTTTTTGAATAATTGTGGATTGTCTACAATATACGGGGCCGGAAAACCCCAAACCTTTAGGCTGTTTGCTTCTACTCTTTTACAATATATATACCCCGATCTACATACTCTCAAATAGACAAACCACACGCCGTGGCGCAATGAAAGAGGCTTCGCCTCTAGCACCAAGGTTCAATTCCCGAGAGGGGGTGCACTGAGTATGTACGCCTGATCACCCCAAAATTAGGGTGAAACACGTGTCGCGTACTCTTTGCATTATTTCACAGTAAAACTAATTCAATATATATATACATACATATATAAACATACACATACATATATATCAGCGCTTCCCGATTCATTTTACCCTCGCATCCCCTTGGTTTGAGATGTATGAAAAAATATGCGGTTAACCCAGAAAGACAGATCACCAATTGAAGCTTTCTGAACAATGGATACTTTATTCGCCATCAATGATTGTTTTGGTAAAGCCATACTCAGTGTAATCATTAGATGAACGGTAAGAAAGTAAGAGTGAGGGGAGGGTGACTTATTGAGGCATGCAGGCGAAACCACAATAGCACGCGGGCTCGATGTAGTGCGCATGAACTCGATCTGAATTGCGCGATCACATTCGAAAAAATATATCTTTTCAAGCTCTATTTAGTCGACACAAATATCTTTGGTTGGAATGTAAAGCGAATTTACTCTTTACATTTCTATGGTGAAGAAAAATTTATGCAATGATGCCTACATTTAACTTACATTCCTACCAAAGACATTTCTGTTGATTAAATAAAAATTCCTTCTATTTAAAATTTAAATAGAACTTGAACAGATACGATAGTTCATAATATCCACGCAGACTTGCACATAAGAGCAGGAGTCATCCGTTTTACCAAGTAGCGTATTGCACTGATACGAAATAGCCTGCCCATTTATTTAGGAATGGATAAATAAATTAAGATTTTGTACAAATAATATTTTTCATTCTTTTTCCTTGATGGATTCTGGCAACCCCAGCAACAGTTGCTCATGTAGCAAAGTGTAAAATGTTATCTATAATTTTATTTTTTTTTGTTATGAACTTCCCCAAAAGTGTTGATCCCTGTAAATAGTTTATAGTATAACAACAATATAATCTGTTGTAGCACGAGTGTTAATTAGCGTCACACCTCACAACCTGCGTGCACCACGTTTTTACTGTAGCTCTAACGCCAGAAGTGCGGTGGACGCTGTAGGAGTAGGTTGTGGTTTCAGTTTCTTTCCCGATATTTTTTTTTTTCATTTACTTTGTGTTAATAATTTATAATCGATTTAATTTATTATTTAATAGACAGAGGGAAAAGACGTGTATGTGACGCTCTATTTCTTTCTTTTTGTTTTGCAAAGGTATGCTATATAGATATATATATATTTTTTCTTTTCATTTGTTAAGAATATATAATTATAAAATTAGGATTTTTTTTGTATAAAGCTATGTGTATTGTAAATAGTTTTCTTTGGAAAATTGGAGTAATTATTTTGTAAATAGTTTTATATGTAATGTGTTTGTATAAATAACGCGAGAAACGTGGTGGACGCTGTAGGGGCAGAGGGAAGAAGAAGTGTATGTAACGCTCTGTCTATTTCTTTCCTTTTGTTTTGCAAAGGGGTTTACTGGAAGAGGAAAATAAAAGTTTGTGTTCTAACCCAACGTGCCTACGTGATAATTATTTACACAACGCAGGAAAAAGCAGAGTCAAGTCGGTTACACTCGCACCCCAAAGAGTATATGTATATATATATATATATATATATATATATATATATATATATATATATATACGTGTGTGTATATTGTGACAGGCGCCTGGCGTCCATGCCCAGTCAGGACGCCCCTGCACACTGTATTCAGGGGGAGAAGCCCTGGACAGTGCAATACCTCCCCTTGGACGCTAGATGGCCGCCCCCCTGGGCTTGTGTAGTGCAGTGCAGTTTCCCACAGGGCTCCCTGGGAATTGGAGTTGGGGGCAGCCCTGTTGGGTCCCGCAGGTACCACCAGGGGGTGCTGTGTTTGGGACTCCTGAGCCGGTGTGGGTAACAGTTTCATCACACCTGGAAGTGCCGCCGGATCTTGGTGATCAAACACCTGGAGCACTTCCAGGTGACCTATAAAAGGGAGCCAGCAACCACCACTCATCGGCCAGAGTCGGGTGGAGGAGGACAAGGTTGCGAGGGAGGAGTGGTGGTGCCAGAGAAGAGTGTTTGTGCTTGTGCTGTACTGGTGTTTGGGACTGTGTTGTGGCTGGAGGGAGTACGGGGAAGACGTGCCCTCCAGCTGAAGAAGAATAAAAAGCCTTTTATTTTACACGTACCTCCAGTGTCCAATCTGTGTCGGGTCAGGTGCTATATAGTGCCAGTTACAATATGTATATATGTAGATATGTGTGTGTATATGTATATATGTAGATATGTATGTATATGTGTATATATATGTTTATATATGTGTGTGTGTATGTAAATATATATGTATTTGTGTGTATATATGTGTGTGTATGTATGTATGTGTGTATGTATATGTATGTGTGTATATGTAGATATGTATATATACTGTATATACTGTATGTATATATATGTATATATGTATATATATGTGGATGTATGTGTATATATGTATGTATATATATATATATGTCTGTATATATGTGTGTGTTTATATATATATATGTTTATATGTGTGTGTGTATATGTTGTCACACACGTGTGCATGGGAAGCAGCTGAAGGGCTTAGAAAATACTGTTTATACATCTGCCGGGCGTTGTACACTGATTCTCTTTCTGAGTTCTCTGCAGGTCTTACCCGGGAAATCCCACCAGGTGTCGCCATTTCCAGGAAGGACACATCACTTCCGGCCCCAAGGATGAGGTCACTTCCGGTTCCGGCCCCAAGGATGATGTCACTTCCAGTTCCGGCCCAGAGGACGACATCATTTCCGCTCTCTGTGCTATAAAGCTCACTGCCTTTGCTTTGGCAGGCAGCTCTGTTTTGGACTCTGTTGTTGTATAAACTATTTACAATGCCTCAAAGACTTTTGCAGCCGGGAAACCGAATTAAACGGGTGGCTGCCCCAAACCTTTCCACGCCTCTGGTCTCCACTTATTACAATGTATATATATATATATATATATATATATATATATATATATATATATATATATATATATATATATATATATCACTCACAATAGTGACAAAACAATTACATTGACAATCATTTTACGTTATTTTCAGAATGTTTCCTTTTCTTTTTCATTACTTCTTTAACACACTACTTCTCCGCTGTGAAGCGCGGGTATTTTGCTAGTATTATATAAATTGATCCTGCTAAAGTTGAGCCGTGAGCCTGTGATAGAATATCAGAGCAGTCAAGTCAGAATAAATGTATTCATATGTGAATAACATTCTGACTTGTAGTTAGGACAATGACAAGAGGATGAGAGGAAAATGCGGGTCTTCAGTTCAAAAGCTCAAATCCATGTGAACGCATTTCCTCTGCATGCACTGTTCTGATATTTCAGGAAAAAAGAATTTAATTAATTCTTAGCAAAAAAGATGCATGTGTTTTGCTAATTGTGTGCATATGACTGGATGACTTGACATATGGATTGTGCAACATCTGTAACATCACATTTTTTCAGTTTTCACATTATTTGCAGTGGTCCAGTGTTTATCTCCGTAGACACTGTCACACATGTGTGTATGGGAGGCAACTGAAGGGCTCAGAAAGGGATATTTTTAATCCAGACCCTAAGGAGGATAGAGTGCCCTGATCCTTCCTCATTTCCATCAACAGACCAACCATGGGAAATTTTCCCTGAACACAAAGATGACACTTCCAGTTCTGGAACCAATTACATCCCTTCCGGTGCGGGGTCCAATTACATCACTTTCGATTCTGGGCCCAATTACATCAATTCTGGTTCCTATCCTGATGTCATCCCTTCCCCTGTCCGACTTTAAAACCGCCATGTTTGCCTATCTGTGTTGTTCTATTTTGGATTGAAGTCTGTCAAGACCATGTCAATTTTGATCCAAAACCTTTACATTTGGCAGCCTATTTCAAGCTGCCCCCAAACTTTTCCTGTGTTGTCTGAATCCTTTCACAACACTCATTCTGTCAGAAAGTTTGTTATCTCTGTTCTCCATGAAAACATGACATTAAACACCATTATAAACCTCTTAGGGTAAATTATTTAAAAAATAATAATTTTGGAGTAGAGTGTTCCTTGAATTAAAGTTTAACATTAAGGAAAGTAAATGTGTAAAGAACCATATAGTAATAGTAGTAGAATATGTGTTGCTGTCCGGTATGATGCCATTTGTTAAGATGCATGCATTAAATGAGAAAGTGCTACAGTGAGTTAGGATAGCAAGACCAAATATAGTTATGCATTCCTTTCTGCAATAATGTCTACTGGATACAAATTTACAGTTCAAAAGGAATTCAGGTTGTCCTGATCATTCTATGTAAAGCCATTCCTAGTAAGTAAACCTTCTCTTATAGTGCTTCCTATTATAAGTTAAAATAAAATAAAAAAATAAATAATGTCCAATGTGCCAGATGTAAAAGTAAACTTTATCATGATCTTTCCCAAATATTGCAAAATTAATTTGTCAGGTTTCTGTGCTGATCTAAATACTGTAACATTACTCAAAGACAGCAAAAGAAGGGTTGCGCCACCAATCCTTCCACATATTTCCACTCAATCTTATACCTTTAAGGCACACCCTATGCCCACATATCTGACTTGCAGTTGTGGCTCAGAGATTATGAACCCAAGACATGACGTGTGTTGACGTTGAGTGAGCCCTTGCAATAAACAACCTTAAAATGATACCCCTGTAGTTCCAAGAACCAGTGACTCAAGGATTACTCTTTCTATGAGTTAAACAAACATTGAAGAGGCAGATGATCTGTAACAAGAGTGAACTCCAGACCCAAGAGGTAGTAAATTCATTTCATGACTCCTCTATTAATTGTGGGTGTTTTTTTTTCTGCCCCTGCATATATGCATACCTAACTTTCCCAGTTCAACAGTTTCCAGCTCAGACAGTGAATGGGATGCTCATCACCATTGTGTTCTTACTCAACACAGCACTGAGGCCACTTTAAGAAGCGTCTGTCTAGAGAATGAAAAGATGAGAGAAATTAGGTTCAACTAAAATAAGTGAGGACATGAAGGCCTACTTAAGACCAGTAAATGCAGTTTCTGCAGTTGGATTCAAGACAATGGAAGTGGGAGCTGGCTTTCTGGTTAAGTCTGTCAAAGGTGCAGCCCTCTCTAGTAGCTTGCTAATCCTAAAACAGCTAGCAGTTGCCTTGTTGATTTTGGTTGGCCCCAAGACTTTATGGCATTCAATCTGAACCACTGTGGCTTGGCTTGGCTTGACCTTAACCCAATAAATATCCAAAGATTTAGCCTCTGTTACTCCAAAATAGCATTGATGTGAAAACCTGCCTGCAGTGATGTGCAGCATAGCCAAGGCATGCATCAAGTTTTCCTCCTACATGCTGGAAAGACACTAATGGGTATGCCCCACAGGCCTGGTGGGGCTGTAGCAGTCTACATTGAAACTTCACCAGAACTCCATGCATACTGACACAAGGTACTGACAAGGTAGAACACAATACTGCAAGTAGCCACTATGTGTTCTATAGGCAGTTTTTTCTTTTGCTACAGTGGCTAGAATGATCTGTCAATACCCTTCGTCATGTCCAATGTTGTGAGGTATCAAACCTAAAAACCTGTTTGAGTCACCGGAGGTCATTGCAGAACCACCAACACACAACAGGCTTGGATACAAGTATGGTCGGGCTTGACCACAGGCTGTTAGTCTACTCTAGAACTAATGCTTAGTTCTAATACTCTTCTGACTTTCTGTATGACTTTGTTAGGCTTAGCTTGGGTATTTGATTGGAGTGCTCTCTGACAATCACTCCAGGGATTCTGATGATTTTGTGCATAGTGAGGCCGGTTCAACCAGATTTAGTAATGACAACACCATCAATAAACACAAACATTTCAATTAGCTGAACTCTTTGGTCAAGCATTAATGTGCCTCCAAAGTTGAGGGAATCCGTATAGAGGATGTGGGGCCTGGAGGAACTAGTTTGCATTTATTTGTTTCAAGACTTGAGTAGGTTTACATGGTATTAACCTTCGGAAGGCCTCCAAAGGGACTGTTTCATCATGTACTCTACTAGCTCCTTGCAATCTTTAACCTTATAGGGACCCTGTCAGTGTACTAAAAATCTGAATTGAGAGGAGGGGACTAAGACTATAATGCGATCTCTGGGCTGGAATTGACAGAAGGTGCCTCTGTGCTTGTATAGCCTCCTCTTTGTACTTTATACACTAAGTGGGTTTGTACGAGGGAAGCGGTGTGTTTAATATGTTCACCCAACTGTGCTATATATTCTAAAATATTCTAAAATATTTGCAGGCTAGAAGTCCTGTTCTATTTGACTAAATCCAGATCTACAGACTAAATAATCTACAGGAGCACTGGAATCATTGGGTAGAAGCTTCCTTTCATCAGATTGGCTGGCCTAGCACTGACTCAGCTGTGAAAGGCCAGTAGTGGGGAGGTCACCAGAACTTTGAATAACTCTGAAATCTCATATATGATATAATCTACTCTTGCATTTTGCTTTGAACTTTTACTACAGCGTTACTGTATTTCTGAGGTGGCAATAATAGATTGGCCCTGTAGAACTATGAAGAGGTTTACAGTGATCCCTCCTCAATTGCGGGGGTTGCGTTCCAGAACCACCGGCGAAAGATGAAAATCCGCGAAGTAAAAACCATATGTCTATTGGTTATTTTTATATATTTTAAGCCCTTATAAACTCTCCCACACTCTTATAAACATTTCCTGCACAGTTATACAGCATAAACCTATTGTATTCTCTTAGATATTAGGTAAGATTCGTTGAAATTATGTATGTAAACACACTGTTTATATACAGTAAAACCTAAATATTATTTTAAAGATATTGAGGGTCTCTGATATCACTTATGTTACAGCCATTATGATAGACAGGCCACCAGCAATAAATACGTACAATGCAAGAAAAATTGTATACAGTAAAATGTGTGTACAGTGACCCGAAACGTACGTACATGTACTAAGTACTGTACGTAGAAGATTAATTATGGTTACTCACCAACAATGACATGGCGACTTGTCCGATAACAAGTTTAATTTTAGTTGCTCAACAAAGGAGAGCATTACAGCTCTTCTAAAGGAGCCTTCAGGCTGACTGTGTAGCACCGCCGTTGTTCTTCTTCCGGCAGTCTTCAATCCAAATCCCTAAAAAAGATTCCATCCCCAGGGGTGGGGATCGATCTGTTCTTAACATAATTCTTTTTTTTGTAAAAACTTGATTGCTATGTATGGATTGTAATAAAATTAATAAAAAAAAAAAAAAAAGATTCCATCCGGACTACCACCTTATTATGTCCACTTACAACTTGTTTTGTGCCCTGGTTAAAGGACACTATGGCCGTAGATCTTATATTCTTTTCCTCCTTTTTAAATAAAAAGAATCGTGGACTCATTGATGCCGTAAACACAAAAGAGCAGAAAAGTTAGCTCTTTACACAGCGAAACGCTTTGATGCTGAATGAGCGAGACTCAGCCATCCGCCAATAGCATCCCTTGTATGAAATCAACTGGGCAAAACAACTAAGGAAGCATGTACCAGAAGTAAAAAGACCCATTGTCCGCAGAAACCAGCGAAGCAGTGAAAAATATATTTAGATATGCTTACATATAAAATCTGCGATAGAGTGAAGCCATGAAAGTTGAAGCGCGATATAGCGAGGGATTACTGTACTTGTGTTCTGTTCTGTGTATTGTAATGTATTGACCCCACTTTTTGACACCCATTGCATACCTGGAAAGGGTTCTCTTACTGAATTGCCTTTCCCAAAATTTCTTCCACTTTTTTCCCTATAACAGTTTTTTTTCTTCCTTGTCTTCTTAGGGAATCAAAGCTGAGGAGCTGTCAAAAAGCAGGGTCTGTTAAAGCCCACTGTGGCACTTCTTGTGTGATTTTTGAGCTATACAAAAATTTGTTGTCTCTCATACAGCATCTTGAATGGAGAAAACCTGTGGATACCTGAGAAGCCATCTTCTCTTACTATTTTCTTTAACATCTGTTTGAACCTTTCCACCAGACTATCCAATTTGGGGATGAAAAATTGATGTTTTGATATATTTGATACATAGAAGGGCTGCTAGTTCTTTGAAGATTTTAAACATAAAACATGATCAATTTTAAACATTAAACATGATCTATGGGGATTTCTTTAGGAACCCAACCCCTCATGAACACCTCTAATAATTCTTACAGATTGTATTAACATTAGTTACATGCAAAGGGATGGCCTCTGAATATCGAATGGCATAATCAACTAGTACAAGAATATACAGAAAGTTCAAAGTGTCTGATCATATCCATTCCTATTCACTTGAACAGACTGTCCATAATCAGTAATGGGATGAATACCACAGTCTGACATCTTGGTATGTGTCTCAACGTTTAGTCAAGACCAGACTCACAGAACTGTTGAACCTCTTTGTTAATTCTGGGTCAAAAGAAATGTAACTTTATACACTATTCTCTAGCTTCTTTTTGGTCCCAAAACATCCACACATAAGATGTGTTGTGCCAGCTCACATACCTCATGTGATTATGAGAAAGGGACAAGCAGTAAATGGTGTGCTTCACCCTGGTGCTCAGTTACTCAATACAAGAGACAATTTTCCAGAATATAGTATGGGCCCTATATTCAGTAATCATACTGTAGGTGGAAGCTCCCTTTTACTAATACAACTTGATTCGGTATGTGTTTCAAGGAATCATAATTCCATTTTCCATCTAAAGAAAATGTTTAAACTGAAAGTGTAGGCCCTCTAAAGGATCAGCAGGAGGATTATCAAATGTGTTAGCCCTTGGGCTGTTCAACTACGTCGACAACACTAAGGTTAGCGAAAGTATTCCTGTTTTCTAAATCTGGACTATGTCTTGGAGGTCACCTTTAGCCATAAAGTATACCATGAACAAAGTAGGCATGCTTTGCCTAATCTGGTTTCTAAGATTTCAGGATAGTGACTTACCAACAGTGCACATTACTCTTGTTTGTTTATCTTAGCTTTCAGACCAGTCTCTTCCAATAATCACAATATATACCAGGGTGTCAGATCCACCTCCATACTCAGACATTTTGCCAACCCCCGGAAATTAATTACTCAATCTGCAAGTGAATAAGCTCAAGAGCCCTGATGCATAGAGGTAGGACTGGTATTATCTTTAGTGCATTGTTGCAATTGAGTGAATCAGTGTACAACAAAGGAAATATTACTGCCAGAGCCAATCAAGGTGATTATAGTGAACCCATTTATCTTATAAAAACCCATTTATAAGAAAGAACCTAAAGATACCAGAGCACAGTATCATTTGCCTTTGACCCAGCCACACACCATGGGCTCTTCAAAGAGGGAGCCATTAATGATGACATGCCTAGGGGTCCCTGTGCTTGTAGATACAAATGAGAGGAGGAGACTTTTCTTTGGGACCTGGAGATTGGTCACTTTCTCGCCAGGGTCTTTCTGGGTAGAGCACCAACCTGGCAAGAGACCCTGGGAAGGCATTAATTGAGAAGTCCCATTCGGCACTTTCTATGATCTTCTCACTTGAGTTTTGAACTGGTCACAGTCAACGATATATCTTCCCAAATATCCCATTGAAAGCCTGAACCCATACAGACTGGCTAGAGTCAAAATGGCATACTTGACACTTTTCCATCCAGATATCTGTGGTTATGCCATAGTGTGCCAATATTTCCTTTTTTAGTTAGATCATAGTCCATAGCAACCAATGCTTCGATGTCTTAAGCCCACTACACTTCCCCTGTTTAGAATGGTACTGGTGTAAGGACCAACTCTGTCTTAGCCCAACTACTGTGTATGAAACTGCCACCTCCTTGTATATCATCAAGTATGTTTCGTATTTTTGCCTTTCCATAGCAGTATAAGTCCCCGAAATTTCTAAAAACTGTGGTCCAGCTGAATTGGGACATCTACATTCCTCTATGCCTCTGCCTCTAAATTCATCTGCTGGTTGGACATCGGGATGCGTAGCTGGGTTACGTGCTTTTCAGCCTATGAGGTCCACCTCTTCTGTCATTTCTCAGGGAAATACTGCCAACTATGCTACTGTAAAATCACTGAAAGACAACAAAAGAAGAGTAGGAGTATGAACTGGTGATCCCCATTTAATGTCTGTGTTATTTGAATTGATTTGTAATGAAAAAAGGAAAAAAAATAAAGCATTTGCATCAGGGTGTAACATTTGTGCGTATACACATTCTGGCAGACTTCCGCATGAGATCAACTTCTTGGGTCAGGTGGTTTTTAAGGAGGTAGAGTTAGAAGAAGTGGGGCGACTGTTGGTGCCAGCGAAAGTGACATCAGTGGTTCTCAGAAAAGTTCTCTTCCCTTCTAAGGCAAAAGGAAACCATGTAGTTCAAGGTGTTATATTTAAATCCTTCCTCGTACTTCCAGTTGATATCGTACTGTAAGGTACATCCATTGCTCACCTGTCTTACAATATATATAATGCAAAGTTGGCTGAATGACTCATTCACTCACTCCCTCATCAACAAAAATGCTATAATTATAGTTAAAAGTCTGAAATTTGGCAATATGGTACATCTAGAATAGTGGGCCTCAGCTAACAAGACATTTCGATATATTAGTATTTAAAGGTAAATCCCCCAACTACTAGGAAAATTAAATACCTCAAAAACACTTTGACTGATTTGATTGAAATTTGGTAACATTCTAGAAAAAAAGAAAATTAGGCAACCTATGTTTTTTTATTTGTCATCAATAATAATGTATTGAGTGAGGTAAGCTTAGGAACAATGTACCTTTATAGCTCTGTGCTGAAAAACGACCATGTGGAGAAATGGTCTTGCAGTTCATACAACCAACAGAACAGTATCACTGACCAAGCTGTGGCTGTAATTGTGCAAAGAAATGTCAGCGAGTGAAGAAGGTGAGGTACCCTGTACAGGAAAAAAGAGATGGGTGGTGAACTGTGTGCAAAATGAGCTGTGAATTGGACAAAGGAAAGTTAGGCAGAGCTCAAGTAAGATGTTGTTAGCATTCATGCTATGTGGCTATATGGGACCTTAAGTGTTGCTTTGCCTCAGCTAAATTAAGGAGTTATCGACCATAGTTCATGGTATTATTTCATTTTACCTTTTCTTTTTTGTACAGTTCTTACAACATTAAATTCATTAATGTGCAGCATTTAAAAGTCTTTGTAAAAAGTTTAAGCAAATCATGATTTATAATGTTACAACTTTATTGTCTGGCTATGGCTTTCAGAGTAAAGCTGTAACATACCTGCTGCATTGTGCTTTACTTAAGCAGGTTTGCCTTGTGAAACTAAATACTGGAAGTGTTTTGCTCCCTTGGGGATTACTATAGTTGAGAAGGGATGCTTCTGTTCTAGTTTTTTTGGGGTTCTTTAAGAAAGAAGCGTGTGAGGAAAAGGGCGTTTGTCTCTGGACTAGGTCTATAAATAATATCGGAATATTCTCCACCCAAACGTCCACTTCATTATTTCATTAACGAGCAATGTCCAAGTAAATTCAAGGAAGCTCTGTTATGTTGGTGGCAGTGGCAATAGGTAGATTAAAATAACACAGAGAAGTACAGATCATTAATTAAAACAATGTTGCATAAGGATAAACCTCCTGTTGGATTTCATCTTCATTTTGACTAAGATCACGCTTATAATAAAGTAAGTCTAAGTTGTCTCCACTCCTTTTGAGTATTCCGTACTAATCAAGGCATGTCTGTTATAAAACCATATTAATAAATTAAAATAATAATAATATGATAGTCCAAGTTGAACATATGACTCTTGATAAACTCTAAACCAAATTATTGAGTGATCAAAGTGAAAACCCACATCTAAAGCTGATGTCTTTAGTTTGCTAGCTGATTTTGTGTTTTGCTGCACTTTTATATTTGACTTTCTATCATTTTCCATTTGGGTATTATTTCAGTTCTTATTGGTTGCAGTTTTCAGTTTCTCACTTTCCCTAAGGTAAACTCTTATTTCCATTGAGTAGGCCTGTTTCAATTTAAGCATTGCTTTTGATCTAAATCCTTCAAAACTTTGTAAGCGTACAAGAATACATACAAAAGTGTTAAATTCATACATGATTGAAAATAATAATTTTTCAAGATCTGCTACATTTAGAACCAAAATTTACATTATTCCTAGTATTTACTGAAGCCTATTGGCTTAATAAATTTCCCAACACAGCTAGGCAGCACATGGACTGCATATATTTTTATTAGTTATAATGAATGCACTTAGTAAACCTGCTTTTGAAACAGAATGAAGCTCTTGCCTTTAATGCACAAACTGTGTTTGACTATTATTTTAGCCATCACAATTTACTGCTGTTTTTATTTTACTTTCTAGAAATACTTTTATATATCATTCAGGCTCCTTTGCCCTTGTTTCAATTCCAAGCAGTCTGCCACCAAGCGACTGGCAAGTGCAATTTGTGCTTCTGTTGCCAGGATGCCGCAAGCCATGTTATTCATTTGAAAGACATGTCCTATCTCAGTATTCCCTAATCTCCTGTTTGGAAATAGAAATAGCTGTGTTTTCTATTTTCATAATCAATGATTTGTCACATTTGGCAAAATGGGCAGCAAGATCACATGAAGACAGCCCTGTATGATTTATTTTTCCTCTCATTATATTAATCATCAGAGCATCTTAAGGCTTAATTACAAACAATATTAGCAAATGAAATAATGTATATAGATAGACTGTGTAGTTATCTGAAATATTGGTATTATTATTATTATTATTATTATTGTGAAAAAATAGCAAGTCATATTCAGTCAGCTAGATGAAGCCTCTTGCTTGCTATAAATCACACCGTTATCAGGATGACACTGAAGAACGTGTTACTTTCTTGCTACCTTATGTACTATGAAAAATTTACTACTGCACTGTAACAAATGTAAGGAATCCTTCTGGACCTAAGTTACTATTAAAAATAGAAACATAGTAAGTATGTTGGTAGTAAACATATTTTAAAATACATTTAAGTATCATGAACTGCCACCCTATCTTAGCAAAATGTTGAAAAGCAAGAGCAGTTAAGCCAGCATATGAAGTATATGACAATACAGTAGTAAATATTTTAAATGTAACTTCTTTATATGATTTTCCTTGTTCTTCTGCTAGATTCCATGTCACCTAACAATTTCTCCAGGTTGCAGAATCTATGTAGTATGCAATAATAGACCACCAAATATATGTGTTGTAAAGGCCTGCCCTGACACAGACAGGTGTATGACACGGGTTTAAAGCAAAGAAGAGTTATTTCTCTTTTTCCTTGTGGGAAACGACTTCCTCGTTCCAACAAGTCAAACACAGTTCCCAAAAGACAAGCACTCCTCTACGTAGTACTCTTCTTTTTCTCTTTCTCTTTTCTCCTCCAGGCAACCTTTGTCTCCCTCCTCCCGACTCTGGCTCCTTTTATAACGCACCTGGAAGTGCTCCAGTTGTTTGATGACCTATTTCCGGCAGCACTTCCGGTTGTGGCGAAAGAGCTGCTCTGTAGGGCTGAGCAACAGCTACAGCACGCACTGGTGGTGCCCATGGATCCCAACAGGGCTGCAGCAAACTCCAATTCCCATGAAGCCCTGTGGGAGTCCTAGGCACTGCTGCAACCCAGGGGGACTGCCATCTAGCATTCTGGGGAAGGTACTGTCCTGACCAGACTTTCTCATCCGGTCCATACAAGGGAGAGGGCAAGGGCCCCGGCCATCAGCCACAGTGTACATTTCATCTGCATTGTGAAACAAGAGTAAACACTAAAATTATAATTTAAATTAATTTTAAATTTAAGTGACAGAATTTTTATTTGTTCCTGCCTTGTCCATCCATCCATTTTCCAACCCACTGAATCCAAAAACAGGGTCACGTGGGTCTGCTGGAGCCTGCCTTGTGCCTGATGTTTAATGGAACAAGCTACAGCTTCCCCACAACTCTGCTGGATGGATGGATGATCTGTGCCACTGTTGCTTACATAAATTACTAGTTCATACAATTTCCAAAGTTTAAAAATTATAATTGTAAATACAAAATGTGCTTTATATATTAAAGCATGTGCTTGTGTGTGTGTGTGTGTATTGTGACAGATTAAGGTTTTCTCGCACCCTTGTACCCTCGGACCACACGTCAGACACCAGATAAAAATCCAAATAATTATTTATTATAATAATAAAGTGCACAAAGCACGCTCCTCTCCACAATTCTCAAATGAACCATACAATAAACCAATAAATCACAATCCTCCACTCCCAGACGCTTAGCCACCCTGCCTCCCAACTCAGCTCGCCGTCTGGGAGCTCCCACAGTCCTTTTATATTCCCTGACCCGGAAGTATTCCTTATCCCCAGTCCATGTGATTCTCAATCACTTCCGGGTCAGGTAAAAGTTCTTTTCTTTAACCCGGAAGTCCGTCGCTCTTTCTATGACGAATCTCCGGGTCACAGGGCACGAAGAAGCCCTCGGTCCTCCCTGCAGCTCCCTCCTGTGGCCCCCATTACAATCAGCAGGGCTGTGCATAAAAACCACGTTGTCCATGATGCCCTGCTGGTCTTCTGGGGACCTCCATGCTGCAAGGAGGGCTCCACCTGGCGGCTTGGGGGTATTGGCTGGGATGAATGGCCAGCCATATCTTACAGTATATAAAACGTAATGAGAAAATGACAAGAAGCAGAGAATGAAGTGTTGAGCGTCTGCCAGTACCCTATTCAATTGAAAGAAAAGTTGGGTGGATGAGTTCTTTGGGACTAAGCTGGAAGTAATATTAGTGGGATTTGTCCTCTGAGCTACAAGTGTAAAGAAAGAGGCAGTTAGCAATCACGTTTCTGCTGATGCTGGCGTCTATGTCTTTCCCTCTATAATGCCAATGCTCTCAACTTGCTCACACATGGATGCATATAAAAATATTTATATATGAATATGTGTGTAGATATATGTATGAATATATAATATAATGTATGTACTGCTTTTCAATTAATAAGGAATTAAAGAGATCATAGAAGGTTGGAATATTGTAAATAATCCAAGCCAAAATGCTGATTTCTTCAATCACCACCTTCCTCAGAAGATGTTCAATGGGAATGAGAGACAGTACAGGTCATAGGAGCAGAGTTTGATGGCATGCAAAGACAATGAAAGATGTCATCTCATTCTACTGTAAGTACCCCAAATCGTTTGACTATTAGAAATGTGGTGGAAATCATTTCAATAAGAGACAAATTTAAACTATGCATCACAGAATACAATGAAATACTGTAGAATGCCAGAAGTAGATACACTTGTTTAGATAGGGCACACCGTGAAAGCAGGGGACAACTTTAAACAAAACAGATGTGCCACTCATCTCCCAAAACACATTCAAATAAAGTTTTTCTTCTAACAGTGCCATATTCTATTAAGATTTCCTGAAGGCTCTTGGGCAAAATCATAGAATTTTACATCTTGGTTGCTTTCCATTCTGTACCTGTGCCAAGGCTGTGGTAACTCAAGGTGGATTAATTGGTTTGTAGACATGTAAATGTCTAGGCTGCACTCAAAGCTTTATTTCCACATGGGCCAATTTAAAATGCTGACTTTGGTTGTGTACATTTTTTTTTACCTTTATGCAAAATTCAGTTACAAGTATAATGGATCGAATATAAAAAAGCAAGCTTTTACATGCAGTGTTTAACAAGTTCAAGTTCAAAGTTTATTGTTATGTGCAGAGTAAGGTAACACGTTTCCCTGTACAATAAAATTCTTTCTTTGCTGTCCATTAAAATAACAAAACAAACATATAAAGATAAACATAAATAGTAAGTAGCAGATAGATAATAAGTAACAGAGGCAGCATAAAGTATAAAAACACAATAGAAGTATAAAGTGTAATGTGCAGGTAGGAGTGTGATGGACAAGTCAAATAGAGTAATGTGAGGTAGATAGATTGAGGTAATCCATGGTTATAAACTCCAGTCAGTTATTTAGGAGTTGTCCTGCACAATGTAATAAAGAAATAAAAAATGAAATCTCAATCAAGACTTTAAAAAGCATCCATTTGTATCCTAAAATGACAATTAACAATGAGCAGAGCAGACAGCTGCTACTTCAGCATCAGATCCAGTAACCTACTCATTTTTATGTAATGAATTAAATAACCAGAACACCTGGAAAAGCAGAATAAAAAGCATTATGATAATGAAAATCTTAAAAACCAAGTTAATAAAAAACAAAACTTTAACGTATCCCCATGTAACATACATAAATAAACAAAAAAAATTACCAAACTTGTTTTTTCTAACTTCTGCATTAATTTCCAGATACAAAAGCTTAGAAATAAGAGCTTATTTAAGACAGGAGTCCAATTAAAAACAGAAGTTGTTCAGAAGAAAAACCTGCAGCTATATGAGAACCATATCTTCTTTAGTAGACTAAATAAGTCTTTCCAAACTAAATTATCTTAAGAAGAAAAATGAAAATCCAACCTTGTAAACTGAAAAATATCAAAACTTTCTTTCTTTCTTATAGGTGGTCATATTTGATCTTCCCCACTACTCTTAATATTTCTTAGAATACATGTTTTGCTTCCTAATTTTGTCTTCGTAATCATTTAAGATTTTTTGATACATCTTGAAGTCTAGTTATGCAAGATGTCACGCTTTATGAGGTTCCTTCTTATTTCTGGTCTTTCAGACCTAAAAACAAATCTCCTTTTTAGGCCAGTTTTTTTACCATATTTTGTGCAGGGAATTACACCCTTATGATAAAAAGTAGACCAACGGGTGTTTTCAGTGAAAATGATTAGAAGGACTTGAAATTGTACATCAGCCTTTTTACAAAACTTTGGAGAAGAAAAAGGGGAATATTTGGTAATATATGGTAATACAGGCTCATGGAGTGTTGTTTTATCCTATTTTGAGGTTGATTGTAGAGGTGCTACTGGAGATTGAACGCCCAGCAGTCCCTGCACTGGCTCTGATTGGTTGTTTTCTGATGGGCAGGAGCTGCTGGATACAAGGAGGCCGGCACAACATTTAAAAGGGAGCCAGGGATACAAAAAGGGGGATGTCTTTTGTGTTTCGTGTTTGGAGTTGCCTGTCTTATGGCCTTCACATTTGATACTTGTGGATTCTTGGTTTGTCCTGGATCATCTCCTATTTTGAGTGGATGGACTGTCTGGGTTCTTCCTGCTGCATGAGGACTGTCTGAGGATTTGTTGTTGTCTTGCAAAGAAAGGAATGCTCCTGATCCCATTCATACACCATCATCTCATCAGGAAATAGTACGGTAGTACTGACCTTTACATTCATATACAGCGTGCTGATCTCTGGACTGTTACAGTTTTCATGGACTTAATAGTGTGTGGTTTTTGTTAGTGGTTTGTTATTATTGAATTCGTGTTTATTGTACATCACCATAATGGGAACTGGGGAGGGATTGTTTGCCTATATTTCATTTATTATTGTTTAATACATTCTTTAGTTTCTGTTTTATTACCGGTTGCTTTTTTGTCTCTGTGAGGGAGTGTGTGCAGGTCGGGCCAAGGCTGGGTGCATGTCCCTGGAATTTCCACCAAAATTCTAAGAAAGTGAATCTTAGCAGTGCCGGACTGCTACATGCTGATAGTGGATATGTTAATATTTTTGATATCTGTTTCTTTAACAGTAGTACTAGCCACTTAACAGCCACCCCCAGAAGGTTCAAAATGACAAATTTCAAACATAAGCATGTGGGGTACCGTTTAGACTATTTCAGGTCAGTGATTATGAATATGATGTTATTTTTGATTTTTAATCCTTCACTGGGGATCTATTCCTCGACGGACCTCTATCAGAGAGTGGAAAATCCCAAATTCTTTTAAAATCAAGAATTTAACACACACATTTTAATATTTCAAATATTTGACCAGCTATTCCTGTTTATTATACATTTCTGCCTCATGAAGTAAATCATTAAACTTCTTATGAACACTCCGAATTAGAGTGGCTTATGCTAATTCAGATTTTCTATTCACTCTAAACACCTAAGTTATAAATATAATAATTATAAATAAATACCACAGAAAAAAACTGCAATATAACCTATTTGATATAATCATTTTATGGAAGCAGCCAACTGAGGACCTGTAAAGTGTTTGTTTCTAAAACTACAGGCTCTTATGTTTTTATTCACTTGTGCAGTTGGGTATTTGTGACTCCAGCTCCTTTTTCTGTCCTGACAACAACAAACTGACATGTTTCTTGAGAAAGCTGTTTAGTTGTGGCCCATTTCATTTTGAAACCATAACTTAGCTTTAGGAATGCCAGTACATTGCATGCTAAGGAAAGAAAATGTATTTGCTTTATTAAGCATAAAAAACAGGGTTCATCTGTGCTAATAAAACTGTAAAGGTCTATCTATTAGTCTAATTAGCATTTAAACATGATTAATTAACAATGAGCTAAGAGAGTTTACCATTAGGATACTGCAGTAATTGCTGTTAGAAATGGGACTTGGCAGTCATGATGGTACTTTAATTTAAAAAAGAAATCTACAAATTTGTATCAAAAAGGTGAAAATCTCTGGGTGATTCCAAACTTTTAAATGCAAATGTAAATAAATGGGGATCAAGCTCTTCAAAATTGTAATGACAATGTTATCTGCTGATCAATAAGATATAATGGCCCTGAAGTAAGGAAATACAAAACGAGCAACCAAAGTTTAACCTCCATTACATTTCCACTAATAAAACCAGAAATCACAAAAACGGCACACCAGGATCCATCACTGGTGCCAAACTTTGGGATACTATACCAAGTACATTGTGGTTAGAGCACCATACAGTATTCTATTTACGATAAATACCATCTTAAATGGTTTATTACAGTGAAAGGGGCCAAGGGATACAGTTTGTCTTTCCATCATTCACAACCTTAGAAATATGCAAGGTTTTCTTGCTAGTGCTCTTACTTAAATAATCAAAGAATTAAAAAATAGCAAGATCTGAAAAAGCAAGACAGATAAATAATATGCCTTTGCATAACACATGTAATTAAACATTTAGCAAACTCATTCTGTAATTTATGGATTGACGCAAAAAAGGCAGAAACTGGGGAAAAAAACCGCCTGCTTAATGAAAGCTGGGAATTCTTATCAAAAGCAGATGTTGACTAGGAGGAACACCTGCACCTAAAGTGGTCCACAGAATTGAACTTGAGAAATAGTGACTTCAGCCTACTTAGCACACAAGTGAATATGAAGTAGCTGTTCCACTTTGGCATTCAGTGTCATTTGCACCTGTCTGCACTACTCATCACTAATTGTCAGTAATTGGGTAGGATTAAGGGAGCAAACTGCACAGAAAAAGTTGACCTCAAAAGAATATTGTAAAAGAAAAGTAGCCTTTTAAAACTATGAAAAAGCATATGATCTTCTAAATTTCTTCTAAATGTAAATTTCATCCTACTAACACATTTTTAGGAATTCAGATGAAGTAAAGAAAAAGGCTAGCAAATTAAACAATTAGAAGTGACAATAACCCATTGATTTGTGAAATTACACAATGCAGGTATTTGTTGTCTCCACATCAAACAGATCTAGGTATGTGTCTGTCTGTGTGTGATTCTGTGTATGTGTGTGTGTTCATTTCTTTCTCTTTATCATCTAGCATGTGCTCTGGTAGGGCAAACAAGCTGATCATCTGTTTTCATTTCTAAATTTCTTTGAATGTATGAATGAATGCCTCTGTTGGTGCATACATGTATCTATCTACTCGTATAATAAAACACTAAGGTCTGTGTGTCTAGTACCTCAGTTAGTTTGGCTTTGGTGACATGATTGAATGAAGAAGTGCAAGTGTGAGACACAAGAGGAGAAAAAACAGCATAGGAAGTACGAAGAGAGTGTCACCTTCAAAGACAGAAAGTATGCAACCAGACAGGAGTCGACAAAGGTTCCTAAAAAATTAATGGCAGGGTTGGAGAAGCAGGTTTTATAGAAACACTCTTGAGAGAGGAAGCCCCGGTGGAGATATGTTCACATACAAATACAGAAGAAAGGTGCTGAAGGTACACGGGGCAAGAGAAAGCACATATTTTAAAATTATTCTACTACCTGTCTTTGACAGGTACTTTAGATTCTATTTAAATAAGTTATGTATTTCAAAAACTACTCGTGTAAAACGTTTGCAATTCAATAGGCCTGGTCCCATGACTGAATAGTACAGATTGAAAACATTCAAGTTAAATTAAATAATTTGTATGCAGTTATTCTTGGATATATGTATCTAAATTCTATGTTTTTATATTTTTAGTAGGGTGTAGTTGTCCAGGAGCTCAGAAAAGAGTATAATTTTTCAACAAACATATTGTAATTTTAAAATGTGAAAGTCAGTTTAGATTTTCCACCAACACCATGTTAAAGTCAACTTTTCTTGACATTTAAAACATCTTAGAATTTGAACTTAACTCGATAGTGAATTTTTGACCCTATCATCAAAACTTTCATTTAATTAGAAGTAAAATTTATATCTTATCCTGGGTTGCTTAATTTTGTCCCTGCTGCTTCCAGAAGTGATTTTAATTTCCAGTGACACTGACCAGGTAACAGTGTGTTAATTACACAAATATAAAATAGTAATCTATAATTATCCATATAATTGTCCAGTCCCTCAGAGCAATGTGATTGGTCAGTTTGGCTTTAAAGACACGACCAAACAGGAAGAATGAGGGTAAAATACACAAGGAGGAAAAAACGACATAGGAGACACGCTGAGAGAGTTGCTTTCAAAGATGGCAAGAATAAAACCGGATAAATAGGAGGCAAGAAAGCTGCGTCACATAATCACAAAGTCTGAGAAGCAAGCTTTACGGGAATGTGTTCAAGAGAAGGAGCTTGGTCAAGAGAGGTTCAGACTCGTGAATGCAATGGAAAGGTGCTGAAGTCATATGCAAGTATTTTTAAATGATTCTATTACCTATCTTCAACAGGTGTTGTAGCTAGTATAAAATAATAAATCATACAACTGTTATTTCAGTTAAGCCAAAATGACAAGAATTCAATTAGCAAAAAAAATGTTTTGTAGTTATACTTATATATTATACCTATATATTATTAATATGCAGTATAGTGTACCTAATGTATTAACACATTCTAAATTATTACATTAGATTGCATATAACAATAGCCATTGGTATATTCGCTACATTTCTCCTTAACTGCTGCCATATTAATTTAAAAAAATTGACAATATCCATTAATGTAAAGAATAAATAAAAGAAGTAATATATAGTCACATGCATGAGAAAACTCTGGGTCAAACTTACCAGGTACAGGTGAGATGGTGTTAGGGTTTGCACAGCTCGCTAGCTAACTATTACTTCCTTCTTCAACTCAGACCACCTGGAATTGCCATGGCAACACCTATGCCCCACCCCTCAGCCCGCCTTTTTTAGTCCTGAAGAGCCAAATCCTGCCATTTGAATATCAACAACTCATTACAACCAGTAACTATAAAGGGAATGCTTTATATGCCATACAGTTTTAAGAAGAATTCTCTATGCTAGTATACACTAATATATACTGTATATATCTTGTTATATAAATAAGTGCCTGTCTGATTCAGGGAGAAAAGGTTTTTTCCACTCAAACCTTTTTCAGGTTATATATATACCTGTATATAAAAATATAGATGATAATAGGTTCTGTATTGTAAGTAATATTTTCAACCTCCAAAATATTGTTAGTAGTACTCTCTTATTCATAGATTGATTGCAAGTTGCCAAAATGAATGGTTTAAGATCACATCTTGACATATGTTTTCAAAGAGCTCACATCCAAGTCCATTAAAAACCAATAAACTAAATTCTGCCCTGCTAAGCAGCACACAATAAACACATTAATTTTTCTGGGAATGCCATTGATGTAATAAGCATACATATACATAATACAATTATTGGACACTGCCGCGCATTGTTTCTCTCATTTGTCCATGCATGAAAAATGTTTTTTTTTCAGTAAATGTTTGCAAACAATGATTCAATCACAGTCTTTAAAAATGACAAATTGATATTCCTTGCTGCCACAAGAAATTTATAGAGCCAAATGATGCTTGAAAACTTCTTTTTGTGTTCTGCTTTCACATTAATAAAACATTTATCACATATCTGTTCTTCATCTTTGCTGCAAATTATTTATTATTTATCAAATAATATGACAAGAACTGTCATTTGAAAAGAAATTCAGCTATACATTATATAAAATCTGTTTTGCAATACTATAAACGTGCTTATATTATCATTATCACCATTAAGTAGTAAAACCAAAGATTTCTGATATTTAGAAAGTCTGAAAGCAAACATACATTGTTGTTCATCTCACACCATATAATGTTCAGTTTGTCATAATAATCATTATTATGGACACTATGTAAAAATATGAAAAGAATTAGTTCAGTGGGGTGAGAGTGTTACTTTAAAATGAGTTCAACAAGAACACTTAGGCACAGTTGGAAACTTGTTAAGGGTAAATTTTGCACAAACATTGGGAAAGTTTCCCAAATGCCAACACCAAAAAAGTCTACATAGGGCTGGTTTATACTTCATGCTCAGAACGCACATGCATCATGACTGCCACAGCTTCCCAGTGTTCATTTGGGGTGTTCTCTGAGCATGTCCTCAGGAATTAATGCTACGCATACTCAAGGACCAGTACCAGCAAAAATTTGGGGCGCAGTGTGTTCAAAATGGAATATGATGTCAGAGCCATTGTTTACTATCAATATGTGACAGCATATGTGCGTGTTTTGATGTTTGATGAATGGTTTAATGAGGTGAAGTAAATCATGAAACTTAAATGCTGACATACAAATGTATTTGTGGTGCTTTTCTTTATCTATTTCTCACATAGGCCATACAAGCTTTGCATAATCCCCACCGTAATGATGCAATACATTTTAAAGGCCTCACGTATCATCTTCTGTGCTGTCTTTTTCTTTTTTTTTTTTTGCAACTTTGTAGCAGCATTGAAATGTATTTAAGATAGACAGATACAGTAGATCTTTATTGTCATTGTCACTTTTACAAAGGAACAACGAAATTGAAGGTCAACTCAGTGTGAGGCATAAGAGTTAATAAGACAAGAAGAGAGAAAATAATAGCAAACCGAATAGTAATAAAAGTACTTTACAAAATATACAAATTGCACTTGTTGACTTAAGGTCTATATTGCACATTGGGAGAATGATATGGAGCAGTTTTATTCTGAGTTCAGGGCCATGATTGCTTTTGGATAAAAGCTGTTTTTAAGGTGGTTTGTCCTGGTTTTCATTGCTCTGTATCTCCGATGGCAAAAACTGGAAGAGGCAATGACCGGGATGTGATGAATCCTGTGAAATGTCTATTGCTTTTTTGCTGCATCAGAAGGTGTAGATTTGTTCCAGAGTGTGGAGGGTACAACCAATTGTTCCCTCTGCTGTCCTGACGATCCTGTGGAGCGCTTTCCTTTCTGAGGAAGTGCAGCTGCCTTACCACACACACAGTCCGTACATAAGCACACTCTCGATGGAACAGTGACAAAAGGCAAGAAGCAGATTTTTGTAGAGATGGTTCTTTCTGATGTTTCTCTTCAGCAGCTCCTTGGTGTTGGCTCTCCAAGACAGGTCATCCTCCAGTTCAATGCCCAGAAACCTGAACACTGGGACCCTCTCCACACAGACCCCGCCAATGATGAGTGGCTGGATGTCAGTTTTGTTTTTTCTAAAGTCAATAACAAGCTCCTTCATTTTTGTGGTGTTGAGAAGCAGATAATTGACCTCCACCTCGTCCCTGTATGCCAGCTCACCCTCCTTGCCCGAGATGAGTCCGACCACCATCGTGTCATCTGTGAATTTTATGCTCTTGTTACTATTGTGAGTGGGAACACAGTCATATGTGTAGAGGGTGTAGAGGAGCGGGCTGAGCACTCAACTCTGCGGCATCCCGGTGTTGAGGCTGAGAGCAGTGGAGGTGTGGGTACCCAGCCTGACCCTCTGGGAGCGACCAGAAAGGAAGTCCAGTATCCAACTGCAGGTGAATGATGGAAGTCCCAGATCTGCCAGTTTGAACATCAGTCGTCGTGGGAGGATGGTGTTAAACACCAAGCTGAAGTCCACAAAGAGCAGTCTGGTGTAACTCCCCTGCTGCTCCAGGTGGGTCAGGGCAGCATGAAGGGCTGTGGTCACAGCGTCCTCCGTGGATCTCTTTGCTTTGTAAGCAAATTGAAATATGTCCAGGTCTGCTGGCAGGCAGGTGATGATATGACTCCGCACCAGTTTCTCTAAGCACTTCATGATGACAGATGTGAAATGTGATTTTTTTGGCAGCAGAACAATGATGGAGGACTTGGGACAGTAGCCTGAGACAGAGACTGGTTGAAAATCCTAGTGAAGATTCTGGCCAGTTGATCCGCACAGTCTTTCAACACCCATCCAGCCACACCATTGGGTCCAGCAGCTTTTCTTGGGTTCCTCATCACCTGCCTCACCTCACACTCTTCCACTGTGAGTATGTTGCTGTTGTGAACAGGCAGCTGTGATGGAGCTGCTGTTGGTGTCGCCTCAAAGTGGGCAAAGAAGATGTTCAGCTCCTCTGCCTGAGGAGTGGCTGGATTTGTAGCCAGTGATGTGCTGGACACCCTGCCACACCTGCCTGGTGTTGTTGCTCCTCAGATGGTCCTCTATCCTTCTTCTGTACACTTCCTTGGCCTCTCGGATGCCACTCTTAAGGTTCACTTTAGCTATGCTGTAAAGAGCCCTATCCCCAGACCTGAAAGCAATATTCCTGGTGTCAGGGATGCCAGGGGCCATGACCCGGCCGGGACGCCGGGAGGGACCGGAAGAGGGTCAGAGCCCTGCCTGGATCACGTGGGGTTTGCCTTCCGGGTTGCTTTGGGGGCCACGGGTCAAGGGCATGAAAGCCTTTCCCTGTATGGGCCCGTGGTCACCGCCAGGAGGCACCCCAGTGCCTTGGGGACCTGTTACCCCAGCACTTCCGCCACACCAGGAAGTGCTGGGGGGAAGATTTATGACAGCGCCCGGAGAGCAGCCGGGAGGACAGCCGCCACTTCCGCCACACTGGGGCGTGGCCAGAAGAAGATTGCCGGGAACACCTGGGGCTCATCCGGGTCCTCTATAAAAGGGGCCGTCTCCATTCATTCGAGGCGAGAGTCGGGTGGAAGAAGGACGAGGCAAGAGGAGCTGTGGAGGCGGCCCGAAGAAAGGCATTGTGGCCAGGACTTTGTGTGTGATTTGGGGTTTTGTGCACGTGATTAAGGTCTGTGTGACCACTGGACTGGGTCTTTGTGACCATAGTATTGTAGATACTGGTGTAAATAAACGTGTGGTGGTTTTAAACAACATGTCCGCCTGTCTGTGTCCGGGCCAAGTTCACACTGGCTTTCAGCAGACTCTGGACCTCCCTCATAATCCAGGGCTTCCTGTTGGAATAAATCCTTATACGTCTGTCCCTGGTGACGTTGTCCGTGCAGAACCTGATGTAATCCAGGACTGTCGTAGTGTGGTTCTCCAATTCTTGGTGATCGAAAACCTCCCAGTCAGTTCTCTGGAAGCAGTCCTGCAACTGTTGGGAAGCCTCCTCGGGCCATATGGTAACACAGAAAAAAAAGAGACACAGTGAAGAAAAATAAAAGGTCTATTTCATGATTAAAGTGGAAACTTCAACTTTAACCTCATTGTTTATTTTGTCATTAAAGTAGAACATTGTAAACATCATCTTATACTGACCCACTTGTTAATTGCTTCTGTTACCACGTTCTTCTGGGGCTTCCACCTGTGCAAGCAGCAATTGTCACACAGAACATATTAAATTTATGATATTCCAGCTCTCTGCACATTTACAATCCTTAGATTTATACTTTATATCACTTTCAGCATGAAAACATGTATGATACATTTTACAGATAAGTCATTAACTTCATTTAAATAATTAATATTGTTAATAATTACACTTGTGCAGGGGATACGGTGGCAGAGCGGTAACGCTACTGCCTCGCAGTAGGGAGTCTCATCCCTGGTATTCTCTGCCTGTAGTTTGTATGTTTTCCTGGTGGGTTTCCAGAGTGTGCTTCAGTTTCCTTCTAAGGACATGCAGGTTTGGGGATTTGGTGACACTAAAATGATGCTAGTGAATGTGTGTGCTTGTATTCACCTTGCAATTGTGGATTCTTCGATAAACTGTGCTTACTAACAACAGTTTTTTGAAGTACTCCCAAGCCCATGTTTTTTCATTCATTACAGAAGAGTGTCGTTTTTTTACGCAGTGCTGTCTGAGGTCTTGAAAATCATGGGCATTCAGTAGTTTTTAGTAAACTTGCTCTTACATACCCTGATTGCCCTGGATTCTGTGAATTTTTTAATGATATTATGAACTTTAGATATTGAAATCCCAAAAGTCTTTTAAACCATATGTTGGGAAAAGTTGTTTTTAAACTGTTAAGTTATTTGCTCATGCAGTTTAGCACAAAGCAGGGAGCCTCAACACATACTTACTTGTAAAAGGTCGAGCCTTTTGGGGAATTCTCCTTTTATCTCCAATCATGATAGTGTCATCTGTCACCTAATCACCTATTTACCTGTGGAAAGTTCCAAACAAGTTTTGTGACACCTTCCACAGGTAAACAAATGTCTGTCCCAACTTGTTGCAGGCATTGACATTTTAATTACATTATATTTACAAATTTGCTTTAATTGTTTGAGGTGAAAAATTATTTATCTTGTCTTTGCACTGTTTTCACTTAAATATGGGTAAAATGGCATTTGCACATCACAGTTTTTTGTTTTTATTTGCATTTTACATACTGACCCAACTTTTTTGGTAATGGGGTTGTGGTATAGTGTGCATCAGAGGTAGTAGTAGGCGGCAATATGTTGGAAAGCGCCTTAATGCATACAAAAGGAGGATCAAAGCCCATTTCCTGTTTCAAAAGTGATTACAATGGACCAATGGCTCACTGAATGGATCCAGTGGTACTCATAGAAGGATGGAATGATACGTGAAAAAAGTAACAAATGAGAGTATTGAAGGTCTCTAGTGAAAGCAACACTGTTTTCTCTGACTCAACACCTGTAATCTTTGTGTTTCAAAATTCACCTATTTATATACATATAAGACAACTCTTATTCAAGCGATTTTTTATAAGTTGCTGTTTGTTCACTTAAGGTTCTTAGAAAAGAATATTGAAACAAAATCCGGCCTCCATTCAGAATGCACTTGGGACACCCACTGATTCAGATTCATGTACCCTGTGTCTAATTTTTGCTTACTTTAAAAACCTATGATGACATTTAAAGAAAGGAAAAAAAAACTGACAAATGACACAATAAGAATAGTTTACTCAAAGCAGCTGTTCCACTTAAGGACAAAGCAAAGTTGCTTCAGCCCCACTAGATATTACTGAACAATATTAGTCTCACAGTGGCAGAGAAACAAGCAAATCAATCAAAAATAGTCACAGATATTTACTGCATTTATTATTTCTTAGCATTGAGACCTACCATTTCAGGTAAATCCTAAAAATACTAAGAAAACAGTCTCTCAGTTTCATTCTTTAGGAATCCAGGTTAAGGTATAGTACATAAAATAACCCAATTTAATGCATTAATACTTGGGTAAAAGGGATAATAAAGGTATCATTTTATATGTAATTCTAAGGGTATTTTTCTTTGATAGTCTGGTAATTTTAGAATTGTCTTGTTGATTTTTCACCTTTATAATGTGTGTGCTACCTAACTAATTTACTTGGTATTGGGTGGCACACTTAAAAAAAAAAGCATCACTGAGTGAACTGTTCATCAGAGCTGGAGATCGTCTAAGCTCTGGAGTTAAATCTACAGCAGGAAGTTTAGGAACTGCATGGGAATGGCATCTTCTTGAAAAACAACTGCAGTTCCCACAGCACATCGTGAAGACCTCTTTGAGGCCAGTTATCCTTTTCATCTTGGTTAATAAAGAACATCATTCTTTAGGAACTGAAAATGCCTTGGGATTATCAGATGGAGGAGGCCAATGAAAGGAAAATGACAAGGTTCAAATGATTGTTGAATGACTGTCAAATGCAGGGCTGGAAAGAAAGGTGCATGCTGGTTGAGGTTGGCTGTATTGGTTTTGCAGGCTATTCCCTTTATAATGCCCTCAGCTTACATGGGTATCAATGAATGTGATACCTGGGTTGCCCACAGCCGTGGCATTTCTTTGAAACCAGGACATTCATAGTTGTGACCAGATGGCTAGGATAATGAGGACACATAAAACAAACAGGAGTAGTGCAAAAAAGTGCTTTGTGCGGATTATTCAAAAAATCTTTGTTAAAATAAAGTGCAGTGGCAGTTCAACTGTCTTCAATAAATAAATATCCTGTTAAAATCAAGTATTCAATAAAGAAGTCAAAAATAAAAACAATAAATAATCCATTAAGACCAGGGATAAAATCAATTAGGTTAAGCCATTATTTTCTTAGCAGTGCTGCTCTCTGTCTCTGTCTCTCTCACCTTGTTTTCGTTCACCCATCTCCCAGTTATACTGAACAGACCGAAAACCTCTAGTGAATGTGGTCCCTCAACGACGTTCCATTCTGACCACCTTCCTTTGGCATCTGCAGAGACACACCTGACTTTGTCCTCCTGCTTTCTCCATCAGCATCCACAGGATCCCTAGCAGCATTCAATCACTCCTGCTCTCCACTGTTCAGCGTCTCAAGGCAACCTTAAATGTGGCACATCTATGGAGGGTTAGTGGGTAGAGGACTTTCTGTAAATTAAGTTTAAGCCATGGAGTGACTTGTAGGTCTGTAGATTTATTTTAGACATGATGCATTTTTGATGATCATTTTAACGTAAATATGCATTTTGTTATTGTCTTGGGATTAGGTATATACTGTACTTGCATAGTACAGTGCAATTTGTGGAATTCTTGTTGCTTGTGACATTGCTTGTATGGAATGCCAAATTGGTGAATAGGGTTTGGTTTGATTGTGGGTTTTGTAGGCAAGATATTTAGATCTTTACCTTTTTTTAAATTATATACTGTATTTTACTTTGGATTTAGGCTTAATATGTGGCAATGTCACTTTTGTTTTAACAAAATAAAATAGGGTTTTTGCTTTTGTTTTTGATTGGGTTTACCATGTGGCACTTCCATTCCTGCACTGAGGAGAAGCTGCTGAAAATATTTGGTGCAGGTTTTTTGATGTTTGTTTTAAGTCTTCTCTTGATCTTGTGTGCTGCTACTATCTGGCAACACATTTGGTACCAAACAGTAGCAGTTCTATGAATCAGCCAATTGGCCACTGATTCTTTTGGGTTTATTTAGCTTCTTGCCAGAAAGGTGATGAGGTTTTTTTTGTCCAGTTATTCGTTTGATTGGTTGTTTGCTCCACGTTTATTTATCACGAAGTTGAATATAAACCAGCAATCAATCCTCCCTCTTCATTTTGTCAGCACAGTCTATTTACCCTCAACAACATTTTGTGTATCTTTGTGGTCTTCCTATGTGGCTGTAATCCATTTTCTCATTTTGTTATTGTTACCGGCCTCACGGTGCAAGGGAACCTGGGCCAGGTACAATCCACTGTAGCTACAGGGCATAGCCACAGCGATATGGTGCAAAGCATAAAAGAAACAGACAGCAGTCCCGATAGTTCAGACCATACTTCTCTGTTCTCTCTTTTTTTTATTCTCCTTTTCAAAGAAAAAAATATATATGCTTAAATTTCTGCATAGATCAACATGGCAATCAGTGAAAACATTGGTGCAAGCCGATTTCCTCTGCATAACAAATAGTGTAAACACATTGTGGAACTGGACCCGGACACAGACAGAAGGACAATGGCTTTGCACCAAACACACTCATTTTATTTAAAATATTTACAATTGGTTTAGTGCATTGTGGTCCCCGGCCGGGGCTGGGGCCCGGCCGGGACGCCCAGGAGGACGAGAGGAGGGCTTGTGCCTCCTCCACACCGCGAGGGGGCGTCCGTCCTGGTTTTGTTGGGAGCCACGGGTCGAGGGCATGGAAGCCCTACCCTGTAGGGGCCCGTGGTTACCGCCAGGCGGCGCCCCGATGCCGGTTGATCCCATGCAGTCGCCGGCCGGAGCTGGAGCCCGGCGGGGCGCTGGAGGACGAGAGGAGGGCTTGTGCCTCCTCCACACCGCGAGGGGGCGTCCGTCCTGGTTCTGTTGGGGACCACGGGTACAGGGCATGGAAGCCCAGCCCTGTAGGGGCCCGTGGTCACCGCCAGGCGGCGCTCCGATGCCGGTTTATCCCGTGCGGTCCGCGGCTGGGGCTGGAGCCCGGCCGGGACACCTTGGAGGACGTGAGGAGGCGAGTGCCTCCTCCAGGCGGAGTGGGGCGTCCGTCCTGGTTAGGCAGGGGCCTCGGGTACAGGGCTTTGAAGCCCAGCCCTGTAGGGACCCGTGGCCACCGCCAGCGGCGCCCGGTGCCTAATTATCCCGGGAGCCCGGCACTTCCGCCACACCAGGAAGTGCCGGGGGGAAGACTTTGTGTGGCACCCGGAGAGCTGCCAGGAAGACAGCCGATACTTCCGCCACGCTGGGGCGTGGCTAAGGACGGAACCCCTGGGGCTCATCCGGGAGCCTTATTTAAGGGGCCGCCTCCCTCCAGTCATTGGTGGAAGTCGGGAGGAAGCAGACTGAGCTGGAGGCGAGGACAGGAGGCGGCCAGGAAGGCACTAAGGACTGTGGGCCTGGACTTTTGGGAATTCGGTGCGAGAAGGCACTGGGGGTGCACGTGAGCAAAGACCTTGTATATAGTGTATATAAATAAATAGTGTGTGGGAAAAATATGATGTCCGTCTGTCTGTGCCGGGGCCAGTTGTCACAGTGGCGTAGTCGGCAGGATGCTCCGCCTGGTTCAAGGCGGGGACCTGTGTTATTAAATCAAAAATATTCTGTGAACGGCCCGGCGCAGCAGCGGACCCGCACACTGGCCGCGGGAGCGGCCCGTGCACAACCAGCGGAGCGTTTCACCCAAGAAACCGCCGCCCGGACAGCGGAATAGCTTTCCCGGTGCGGAGGAGAACCCGAC
Organism: Polypterus senegalus; assembly: GCF_016835505.1. Lineage (NCBI taxonomy): Eukaryota > Metazoa > Chordata > Cladistia > Polypteriformes > Polypteridae > Polypterus > Polypterus senegalus. The sequence goes on from NC_053159.1 coordinate 89,324,170, forward strand.
ATCGCCGGGCGCAGCGGGCTCCAGTGCGCTGTCGAGGCGGACAGCCAGGCGGCGTGGCAGCACAGAAGGCCACACCGGGCGGGGCCTCGGCATGGCGGGATCCGGGAGGTAAGTGCCCTGCCCTGCAATCGCGGCCCTCGGGTCGGTCTTACCTTCATTCCTACAGGGAGGGACGAACGGATCGCGTCCGTGGCAGGAGCACGCCGGGCCACGGGCTGTCGGCAGCGCGCGGCGGCAGCAAAGAAGGCTGCGGTCGGAGCGCTGCGGCTCAAGGAATCGCCGCAACCACAACGCGGCGAAGAGGCACGTCTCCGCACTCGGAGCAGGGGAGGCAAGATGGCGCGGGCCGGAGGTCCCGCCGCTGACAGGCACGGGATTGGCGGTGTGTCTTGCGTGCCCGCCGATGATTGGATAGAGGCGGGCCCAAGGAATGCCAGTCTCGTGTCGGAGAAGGACCCGATTGGGCCAGAGGGAGTGGCCCAGAGGAGGCAGGCGTCGCGTGGAGCCGATCGACAGGTAAGCTCACCGACGTCTGTCTCTCTCTCCACCAGCGCTCGGCGCGTCTCGGAGGAATCCCTTCGGCCCGTCGAGCCGACTTTAGAGGAATTGCTACGTGTTCTCGCCGCTCAGTGTGAGCAGCTGACAGGAAAGGCGGTCGCGTCGGGAGAGACGCCGCGTGAGACGGAGGATCGGCGCGCGCTGGAACCGGAGGCCGGCAGAACACGGCGGGGTGGTGAGTATTACCGTCCCGTAAAGCAAGTGGGGGTTTGCGAACATGGCTGTGACCTTTACGGACGATCAGCTCCAAGTAAGCAACCTCCCGACAGCAGACGCCAGCGGTGCAGGCGGCTAGCGAGGCGGAGCTCGAACATGCAGGGGCGGTAGGATCGGGCTGCTAAGTGCCCTGGGTCCTAGCGCCCTGCGCTCCAAGTCCGCGGCTGTCACCTGTCGCTCTGCCGGGACGCAGACGGGGCTGGTTTTGAGGTTTCGCTATGCTCAGACCCAGACCGTCAGCGCGTCCAAGAAAAGAAGGAGGAACCGAAGGGTGAATGCCGGTTCCTCCGATAGGAGAGGACGCGGCGCTGGGTGCGCGCGTCCGGAGAAAGGCTGTCCTCTGTGCGGGCAGAGGAAGTCCCCTGGGCGGCTGGGCGAGCTGCCTGTGAGGCGGTGCAGCGGACGGCGGGCGGGCACGGAACCAGCGGCGGAGGACTTCAGCAGGCAAGTCGGGGGCTGTCGGAAGGGCGGGAGCACTGCGGGTACGGAGACCGGCAGGGCGCTCGGGGTGAGTGTCCTGGCAGTGCTTCTGGCCCTCTTTTCCTTTTCCACAGGTCCGAAGCCCGGCGGCGCTGAGGGCGGCGTCGTCAGGGACCTGCCCTCCTGAAACGGGCCGCTCTGCGGGAGAGTTCCACGCCGGGAGGCCAATATTGACCCAGCTGAGGGGACAGCGGGGCGAGGCGGCGCGAGCCAGAGGGGCACGTTTGCGCCGGCGGGGGTGCCGAAGAAAGATGTCCCAGGGTGCCGTGATGGACCCTGGGGACATAGTAGGACCCTCTCCGGGGACGTGCTGCCCTTTCGGGTTGTGCCGTTCGGACCCACGTGTCCTCGCTAGCGAGGAGGACGAGAGGAGGGCTTGTGCCTCCTCCACACCGCGAGGGGGCGTCCGTCCTGGTTTTGTTGGGAGCCACGGGTCGAGGGCATGGAAGCCCTACCCTGTAGGGGCCCGTGGTTACCGCCAGGCGGCGCCCGATGCCGGTTGATCCCATGCAGTCGCCGGCCGGAGCTGGAGCCCGGCCGGGACGCCTTGGAGGACGAGAGGAGGGCTTGTGCCTCCTCCACACCGCGAGGGGGCGTCCGTCCTGGTTCTGTTGGGGACCACGGGTACAGGGCATGGAAGCCCAGCCCTGTAGGGGCCCGTGGTCACCGCCAGGCGGCGCTCCGATGCCGGTTTATCCCGTACGGTCCGCGGCTGGGGCTGGAGCCCGCCGGGACACCTTGGAGGACGTGAGGAGGGCGAGTGCCTCCTCCAGACGGAGTGGGGGCGTCCGTCCTGGTTAGGCAGGGGCCTCGGGTACAGGGCTTTGAAGCCCAGCCCTGTAGGGACCCGTGGCCACCGCCAGGCGGCGCCCGTGCCTAATTATCCGGGAGCCGGCACTTCCGCCACACCAGGAAGTGCCGGGGGGAAGACTTTGTGTGGCACCCGGAGAGCTGCCAGGAAGACAGCCGATACTTCCGCCACGCTGGGGCGTGGCTAAGGACGGAACACCTGGGGCTCATCCGGGAGCCTTATTTAGGGGCAGCCTCCCTCCAGTCATTGGTGGAAGTCGGGAGGAAGCAGACTGAGCTGGAGAGCGAGGACAGGAGGCGGCCAGGAAGGCACTAAGGACTGTGGGCCTGGACTTTTGGGGAATTCGGTGCGAGAAGGCACTGGGGGTGCACGTGAGCAAAGACCTTGTATATAGTGTATATAAATAAATAGTGTGTGGGAAAAATATGATGTCCGTCTGTCTGTGCCGGGGCCAGTTGTCACAGCATATAACCAGTGCCTCCAGCACCGATCCCCCAAAGTCCAGGCCTCACAGTCTCTAGATGCCTCCACTCCTCTCTATGTGCTCGGTCCTCTTCTACCTGACTCTTGCTAATGAACGGAGAGAGGTGGCCCCTTTTATCCCAACCCGGATGGGCTTCAGCTGCTTCCCGGCAATCCCCCGCAGACACACCCTCGTGTGGCGGAAGTGCCGGCTGCGCACCCGGAAGCCCTCCGGGTGTCCCCAGTCTTCTTCCCCCCAACACTTCTTGGTGTGGCAGAAGTGCTGAGGTCCAGGGTTCTTCAGGCACCGGGGCGCCACCTGACGGCGGCCACGGGCCCCTACAGGGTTGGGCTTCCATGCCCTTTACCCATGGCCCCCAACACAACCAGGCGGTCGCCCCCTCGTGGTCTGGAGGAGGCACAAGCATGCGACAACATTTACTTTGAGTACTTGATTAGAAACCAACGTCCCCAGAATTCGTTCATGTATCCCCACATTGTGTGTAGATGAGATACTAAATCAAAGCAGTCTGACTATTCAAAGCAGGTGACTCTTTAACAAGACAGGTAAATATTTATGTTCTGTAGATAGCCAACAGCAATAATCTGTAGCAGAATTTTCCAGAAATTCTACCTTTTCTTTAAAACACTGGTTTATAGCCCATTACACTAAGCAAGACACAGAAAAATCATTTTCTTTAGAATACTGAATTCTAGCCCATTACATTTTCATAACTGGCCATATCACAAACAATTGAAAATCACATTATTGATGTTATTCTGTGAAGTGGCCAGTTCTACTTCCTACATATACTTTTCACACTGGTAGCATTTAGTTCCATATAACTTAATATTACCTCATAGGGGCTGCCTTGTTCAGTGAAAAGAGTGTTTTATTTTAGTTTAACACTCTAGATGGGGTATTTTGGCAACAGATTTTGTTTACTGTTTCTTATTATGCTAGCCTATTCCCACCACTCAAACAAAATTACTGTTATTTCACAAATACTGTATATTGTGCTATTTTTCAAAAACTATTATGTTGTTTTACAAAGATATTGCCTGCTGCAGTTGCTATCTTTGTCAATATGCTGCTTTGGTCATCTAGTGGCAGTTAGTGAGGAAGAGGTTAAGCATGTGCATAGTGTGCAATAAAATAGCAAGAACTGAACAAACATAGGTACGAGCAACATTCAAAAAGTTTCCACACTTTTATATTTTCATTGAAAACGGTAAAGGTGGGTGGAGTAGCAATTGGGCATTAAAATGCTGGGAAAATTGCATTGCAAACGAAGGTGACTATGTAGAATCTGATATAATTTGTTTTTGAAATTTTTAATGAGTAGAGTTTTAAAAAAATGCGGAAACCTTTTGAACATTCCTCGTATTTATTTAATCCTGCATGTACAGAGAGATAAATATATTCCTGACCAGTTTAGGGCCACTGGGATCCAATTATTATCACAGCAGCACTGGTGTAAGGCAAGAAGCAACAGTGGTGAATGGTGTACCAGTCCTTTGCATGGCACAATAACACAGCCAATCAGAAAAGAGCATGTGGCATGCATTCCACTAAAAGAAACCTGTAAATAAAGTATCTGTTTAATTTTAATTCAGTTATTTGCTGTATATATTCTGAAACAGCATGATCTGCACTGAGTGTTTGGGGTTAGGTTAGGGATGGAAAAAAAGAAATGGATGGTCTTTACTTCACAGAACATGAAGGACTAAATGTTTTGTGCTAATTCATAAGTATTACTGACACATTTCTAGTATTCAGTGTTAAAACAGGTAATCATCTGCAGTTAAGGCAACTTGTAGATACCAATCAATCCACAAATACACAGAGGGAATATGTAAATCCCTCACAGACTCTGGCGCTGTGATGCAGTAATGCTACTTCTGCATTAAAACTCTGCTTATATTAAAGCATCTGTGCTAAACTTACTAAACTTCAACTTGACTGAAGTTTAATGTATACCTATTAATTTTTGTTTGGACTTAATTTCATGCTACATGCATGCTTAATTGCTTCCTCGATTGCTGACACTGGAGGACTGAACCACACGCGTGCATGGTGTTAACAGCCGCAGGGGGCAAAATAACTCGGAAAGTTTTTACTCCATTGCCACTCATAAAACCATCTACTCCCTCATCCTGAGGATTTATTTTAGTATATCTACCTTTTTGTATTCCTGAGGTATAAGGAGAGATAAACTGACTGTGTGGTTCACACATAGCATAGTGTCTAGCTATTTGTCTGGTTTGTCAGATTTGGAAACATCAGCTTGTCTTCACTGCTTTTCTGACAGCACAGCACATATTCAAGCAGAAAATAAACAACCTCCATTTAAACAACTTCTTGTCTAAACACTTTTGGGATTTCTAATGTACATTTCTACAGTCCTGCTAGGTTGCTATAAATACACAAATGATTATTTATAAACCAGATAAATAATAAAAAGTCATGGCGTGCAAACTCTAACAGCCACTTACACTTTCCTGATTAAGGTCTGCTGCTCAACATCTTTGGTATATAAATAACCTTAAGAATGACTATTGAGTTTGCACCTTTCAGCACAGGCAGGTTTTTATTTTATTGGATGAAAAGCTATGCAGATCAGAAGATTGGAAGATAATGATTTCTCTCAGTTTCTTCCCTAGAGGGAAAGCTCCTGGCAGAGTCACTTTGCCCCTGCTTGGAAGATGAAATCTGAGACTGCACTAAACATAACAGCTGCTATATATTTCTTACTGCTGACTCTGGCATATTTAATCATACATACTATGAATACAAGATGTCTTGAATGGCAGGTTTTATTTGATGAAGCTATATTGATGGACCTGACATAAGTAGAGGCCTTCAGACTGTTTTTCAGACAGAAGTGAAAAGATAAACCATACTTATTTTTAGGATTTTAAAGCTATCTTAGTATTATTAAACTTTCATTACTGATGTTAACTCTGGATGAAAATTCTATTGTCTTTCTGACAGACAGCAACTAAGCTAAACTAAAACCTTTATTTATAGTGCATATTTTAATGCCCTCGTACTACAAAAATATCTATTAATGTTCAGATTGAAAATATGCTATTTATAATGTATCCCCTAATGACTGTCGGCTGATGATTTTGTGTAGACTATATAATAGGTTATGCAATAATGTCCTATTCATAATCATTTGCTGGTTTGCTCCTAACATTGCAAGGAAAGGATATAGCTGTCTACAACTCCATAATGGATAATGAGAATCAAAATATGGATGGACCACTGAAACACTGAGTGATAGCAATTGAAAACATAACTCATATAGAATAATAGTTATTAACATTTGAATCTGAACAGGGCTTAGGAAAATGCATTGCAATTATTATGTAATGTATGAAGTGTCAGCAGTAAATGACACGTGACTGTAACTGAGCATACAAACACAAAAACTCTGAGCATTAGCCACTCTAATTTCAGGTGTTCATATGAAATGTAATTATTTACTTCATGAGGTAGAAGTACATAATTAACAAGAACAGCTGTGTCAGATATTTGAAACATTAAAATGTGTTCTTCAATTCAAATATTTATTCTCAGTTTAAATAGAAGTTAAGAACTTTTCACTCTCTGATAGAGGGTTCATAAAGAGCTTGATCTCTAGTAAAGCATCAAAAATCAAAAATGAGTGGTGGCTTTGAGGCTAAGTGTCTATGCTGGTATCTAGAAGGTTGCTGATTTAAATCTTGTTACTCTCAGAAGGGATCAAATTCTTTTGAACAAGATCCTTAACGTAAAAATTGCTCCAAGGTGCTGTACAAACTCTGACCCTACGCTCTGACCACCAAACATCATGCAAAAAGACCATCTGGAATTAATAAAGTATACAAATCAAAGTAGAAAATTCGGGAGTGGCCTCCCCTAGACTTTCTGATATACTCAGATGTGGGGATGGATATTTGTAGAGTAAACCGCAAGACAATGGTTATATTTTTATATTATGTACATTAAAGAACCATCAACAACAAATCAAATTAATAATACATTGAACAATTATTATAAAAGTAAAGTTGAATAAATCACACTTTGTAGCTGCATGAATTAACGGTAAAGTACCACTTGCAGTTAACGGAAATAGCCAAAAAGTTGATAGAAATCTACGTTTAGTATCTAATTCTTGTATGCAAAATTTGGTTGACCTAAATGGAAGTGTACTCAAGTTATCGTGTTTACATGCACACACACACAGACAGACACACAGACATAATTCCAAAAATGGTATTTTTGGATTCAGGGAGGTCTAAAACGTCGAGATTCGTCAAAATCTTGAAATGGAATTTTTGGAGGATTCCAATAATTTCCCTATGCTTTGAATAAGAGAAAGTCAGGGAGGTCTGAAATGCCAAGATTCATCAAAATCACAACATTGAATCTTTGGACAATTATAATACTTTCCCTATACTTTGTATATGAGAAAGTAAAAATGATACCCCAAATTCTTATGCTTTGAAATTTGTCATTTTTAACCTCCTGGAAGTAGCTCTTTGAAGGCTATAACCACCAATTTAAAAAATCTGATATCAAAAATGTTATCGTATTCATGATCAGCAACTTTGAACAAGCACAAAACGACACTTCACATGCCTATATTACCTATCCCTATTTTAAAAAAAAAAATGGTTATGAAAAACAATAACTGTGATCCCTTGTGTCTCAGTATGGGGTGAGTCACTGGGGTTGATTGATGTGGTATGCACAACTTCATATCCTTCTGATCATTTTTGCTGAGGACACCTATTGGTTTACTCCTTATCATAAGGGTATAATTTCCAACACAATATGTATATGTCTGGTCATTGTGTGTTTACTGTTCTCCTCAAATCTGTGTTTTGTTCCTCGTGGTATTCACAAAAAATCACATATGTCACAGTTACAGTTGAAAAAATAGAATCTAAATGCAGTATCGACTGCGGTGGGCTGGCACCCTGCCCAGGGTTTGTTTCCTGCCTTGCGCCCTGTGTTGGCTGGGATTGGCTCCAGCAGACCCCCATGACCCTGTAGTTACTGTATAACGGGTTGGATAATGGGTGGGTGGATGGATGCAGTATCGATGATAACTACCTTTTTAGGTATTTCATTGAATACTTTGTGTCTGTTAACATTTTTCATAAAACATCTCACAGATTTAAAAACAGACCTGTAAACCACACCTAGATAATTAGTTTCATCTGATTTTTCTTCTAGACTATTTTAGAGAAAGGGATTTCAATAATGTTCAATTTCCACATTGCTCTACTCGTTCAAAACTTATAAAATGTTACATTTCCAATATCATATCAAGCCTCTAATTGGTAACTTTATACATTTAATCATTCATAGTCTTTATAAATATCTCTGTGTGTGAGACTGGACTCCCTATATAAACTATTCATTTTTTCTTTCCTCTAGAGACATGTCGATTGTATATACCAAGCTCAATTAACTAGCATGCCTAATCAACAATGAGATCACCATCATCCTCCATCTCTTTCACTAGTTTCAGGATAAAGATTTGCATGCACCAAATAGAATTAATACAACAGTGTAATTTAATAATTGGACCCATATACATGCAATATATGCATTATTATTAATGTTTTTTAATTCCTATGCCATTTGACCATAGCACCACATCCATACTGTATCTCATACAGCTGCAGCAGGAACTGTTCAGTAATGGGTAGACAGAGAAACTGGCATACTCTGTGCTTAAATAAAGCTACCAGTAAGTAATTTAACCATCTTGAGTCTGTATCATAGATGTAAGCAGAATTTTAAAACGTATACTTGTTAGTTTCATTTTTCATCTCATCTAAAGACAAATCAACATCTATATATATAATTCACTAAGGCAAGACACCCATGGAAAGGCAAGACACCCATGGAAAGCACGCTGGAAGGGGTGTGGATTCACTAAGCCGCTGACAAGTAAGATGCCCATGGCGCACACAGGAAGGAGCCACGCCCACCAACTCTAAGACCATTGGATACGACGACAACTCGCAGAACCACGCCCACCAACTTGGACGCGATAACACAGGAAAAACGGGGTTATTTATGTTCGTCTGTCGTAGAGTCCACATGCACCTCTTAGCCACGTTGACTGTTCATAGAGGCATGTTTCTCGCAGAAGTGAATCACTATATGCAGCGTGTAAAACAGTTTGCGAGGGGGATCCTTAAAACAATCCTTTAAAACGGAGGTTCCAACACAATGAAGGAAGCAGTCCTTAAAAACCAATAAGCCCTGTGCCTCTGTTTCATTACCGTCTCACCTGCTTCACCAATGCAGGCCCTGCAACAGTCGAGACGCTCTCTTAGCAGCTGACCTTCTCTGTGCCTGACAGGTTCACACAGAGGCAGCGCAAGAGAAAGCCACGCACACACACAGGCAGCGCCAGAGACAGACAGAGGCACACACACAGGCAGCTGGTGGGCAGCTCTCCGTGAGTTTCTCTTGCGAGCGGGCACATGACCAGGCGGTGTGTATGCTTCGAGTGCGAGGGTGGACGCGACAGGACCATCTAGGAAAAATCATGTCGCGGATGTGAATCGCTGTATGCGGCATGTAGAACAGTTTGCGAGGGGTGTCCCATGGTCTTACAGTTGGTGGGCGGGTCTCTGTTGCTTGCTCTTGCGAGCGGGCTCATGACCAGGCAGTGTATATGTTTCGAGAGCGTGGGTGGACGCGACAGCACCATCTAAGAAGAATCATATTTGTTGCGAATGTTAATCACTGTATGCAGTGTTTAAAACACTGTATTGTATGTTGCCCTCTCCAGAGTTACATTTTTTCATTCACCTACAGTCATATCCTCAAAATCAACCCCATTTGGACAACTGTGTCTTTCAGGAGATGTTCACTCATCAATACATAATTATGTGGCAGCTAGTTAGTTTTAATATTTACAATTTTCAAATGTTATCATTTTCTGTTTATATGATATTCTTATAATGATTTATTTGTAATCTATTTGTAATTTTTGTGTGTGTTGATCACCTTTAACAAAACAATCTTTTATACACCATGAAGACTCTAAGCAAAAAATACAATCTGTTTGAACAAATATTTAGAAGAGGGAAAAAATGAAAACCTAAAAGCTTAGGATTTAAATCCTAGGTTTTATGTAAATAGCAGCTAACCCAAGTTAATTTGTTTATTTATGCAAAAAGACACCTGTTTTAGAGGCTGCGATACGTTGTCCTATGGCATTTGGTTGTACTCTGTACCTTGCCCACTCACATACATTATGTTATATTTAAAATGTATTCCCTATTGTTTGGTATTTTGTAATTTCAAAGCACTCTAATCTATTGCATTTATTATGATTTAGTATTTGTTAAATTGCTATTGATAGAGACATCCATTAAATAAAGAACGACTATTCAGAATGACATCTGTTTAAATCACATTGTTGCTATCACCAAACCCCTTCATAAAAAAAAAAAAAAAACTTCCCGGAACTGGCTGTAAACTACCATCACACCAGGCTGCCATTGTTCCCTCTATGCCAGCATATAGTTGTGGGGGATAATCGTAAGATCCCTATTGTTAAGACAATTGCAGGGTGAGAGGTGAAGCCGAAACCTGGGCAGCTGTAAGCAGAGTGTGTCTTCTGGAGGTTCATAGGCGTATTATATTTTAATTTGCCCCTGGACTGACTGCCCTTGTAAAATTGTGTTGTGTACCTAGCCTTATCTGTTTAGTAATGTGCATGGTGCCCTAGAAAAGGTATAGAAATAAAATCCTGCAGTTCTTCTTTATATTCCATGTTTTGTACCCCAATAAATGCAAGTTATTGCCAATATACTAACAACCCAATTGTGCTTCAATCACTCAGAATATGGAACCAATGTAGGAAGTATTTAAGACAGAGAAGCTTTTATCTGTGGTACCTCTACACAAGAACCACCTTTTCCCACCCTCTCAAACGTACGCAGTTGTTAATGTTTGGAAAACATTTGGGATTAAATTACTTAGAGATCTGTACATAGACAACGTCTTTGCTTCCTACGAACAACTACACTCTAAATTTAACTTTCCAGCAACACATTTCTTTCACTACCTTCAAATTCGAAACTTTGTTAAACAAAACATGCCCAGTTTTCCTCAATTCCCACCTACCTCTTTGCTGGAAAAAATATTGATCAGTCTTGAGGAGTCTGACAGCAACAGCGTAATATATAAAACCATTTTACAGTCCCTCCTTTTCAAAGATCCCAGAGTACAATGGGGAAAGGATCTCTCATTCAACATCTCAGAAAATGAGTGGAAGGCAGCAATGCACAGAATTCCCTCGAGCTCCATATGCGCAAAGCATAGAATCATTAAACTCAAAGTTATATATCGAGCACTCGTTTAAAACTGTCCAAAATGTTTCCAGTGCAAGATCCAACCTGCGAACGTTGCAATCAAGTTCCAGCCTCACTGGGCCACATGTTTTGGGCCTGCACCAAATTAACATAATTTTGGACCAAAATCTTTAAATGCCTTTCATACAGCCTTGGTGTCACAATCTCTAATAAACCCATTAACAGCTGTGTTTGGTGTACTCCCAGATGGGCTTAAAGTAGAGAAGGACAAACAAACTGTAATTGCCTTCACTACACTATTGGCACGTAGACTTATTTTGCTCAACTGGAAGAATCCTGTCAGTGGGTAACTGATGTGTTATACTACAGTATATGAGACTGGAAAAAATCAAATTCGCACTTAGAGGATCTGTACAAAACTTTTTCAAAATCTGGCAGGACCTAATCAGCATCATTTTAGAATAAGCATTTAAATTGAGGAAGCTGGTTCTCTCCCCTCTTTTACTCCATTTATCTTTATTCATTTATCTATTTACTTATTTTTACTAGCTTTAAGTTTTACTCTGCTGGCCTAGCTCTCTTTCTCAGGGATGGGGGTTGATTTGTTTCAAACCTTTTTTTTGTTATTAAGTTAAGTTAAGTTAGTTAAGTTATTTGTATGGAATGCTATTTGATTTTAATAAAATCAATAAAATCAAAAAAAGAAAAGGTGTAAAAATGATCAACAAAACACCTTAGGGGCATGACTTAATTTGATCCTTAAAGTTTTCCATCCAACATTGAAGTTGGGCATATAGTAAAGGAGTCTGCTGACATAAAAAAGGATTACTGTAAACAGCAGAGCATTTTATTTGTCTAGTGTATCATCTCACATTTCAGTTAAGCCTACCAAAGCAGCTTTTAATGTCTGAAGGAGATATGGCTGCAAAAGATCAAAGAGGCACTATACCGTCAAGGCAATATTGCCAGCAACTGTTGCAAAATGTCATAAGTCTGGATTATCTTATCAATGTATGATAACTCTGTTGGTTTACAGTTGTTCCACACCTATGCAGGGAGATAATTATGGATGCTGGTGATATTTAGTAAGACATTAAAAATGATATGCAATACATACATAAGTCAGAATAATGTTTAAATGCATAAAGGTTCGCCCTTGCTGTCAATTAAGCCCTGAAATCTAAACAGGTTAAGGTATGGATTTTTGGGAGTGTATCACCTCATCATAACAAAAACTATGATTCAAATAATTGTGACCAGTTAACCATACCCTTAAAGCTTTAATTTGCAATTAATGACATATCAACATGATTAATTTTACTAGTACATCTCAGAAGGAGAAGCAGATAGAGTGTAAAGCACAAATTATGCTGGAGTTCTTCTAACTGCATAGCCTTAACTTATTAAATATTTCAAAAATTGTTATCATGCATCTACACACATCAGGAAAGCAAAGTGTCTGAATGGACCACATCTCACTTCTTGTTTAATCAGTTTTGGTGTAACAGTAATTCATTATCTGCATGCAACAGGAATTTATACTGACAACTGTGTATTTCTTGTATATAACACCTGATATTGCATTTAATATATCGGTGTTGTAATCACTGTTGTTGGGGTTGTATTAATGTTAATAGATTATGGGAAAAATGAACATAAAAATTTTATTGTGCTATTTAAGACCCTTCAGACATCTTGCATCTCAACACAATTCTTTCTCTCCATTAACTTATATCACTGTTACTTTGTAATGACAGAGCTACCACCTGTGTATTGCACCTCATTCTCTTCAGGTTGTCTCCACTAAATTACTTTGCTCACTTATTTCAATTTCATACATCTCTGTTCTCATCAGTTCCCCCACTGCTCACAAGTATCTTTCTGCAGACTTTTAAGAAAGCTATTACGATCTAAATTCTCAAAAGAATTCTCACATTCAGCTTGTGTGAAGAAATGCTGTGCAGTTTTCATCCCGTAATTTCAAGCAAAAACATGGGATCCTGTAGATTTCCAACAACTCCCTTTTGCTTTAAGGCAACAGCCATTAAGATCCTGCAGTCTGTCGTCCGCAGTGGCCACTCTACATGGACAGCTTTATTCATTTCCTTGTCCTTCATTCTCATTGGTATTTCATAAGCACCCCCAGGTTTATATGGAATTAAAAAACAAAGACAACAAGAACCGCATCCCCCTTGTTGTCATCTACAACCCACATCTTGAAACACCTCGAAAAATTATAAAAGAACTTCAGCCAATGCTAAACAACGACCAAACACTGAAAAATGTATTTCCTGAACCTCCCCTCCTGGCATACAGACAACCACCAAACCTTCAGCAACTAATTGTCCAAAGTTCCCTAAATAAACCAACAGAAAATGGCACATCTCCCTGCCTACAGAAAAGATGTAAAATGTGTGCCCACATCTACAATACAGACCATATAGTTATACCACACTGCAAACTTGAACATCACATAAAGGGATCATTTTTCTGCAGATCTTCTAATGCTGTCTACCTAATTCTCTGCATGAAATGTCCTGACACTGCACTCTATGTGGGAGAAACTGGACAAACACTCCACCATAGAATGAATTTACACAGATTCCACATTAAACATGGCAACACAAATGTTCCTGTAGCGGCCCACTTCAACAGCCATGGACACTGTGAGAGGGACTTTAAAGTCACAGTGCTTATGGGCAACTTCAAAACACAGCAAGAGAGAAACAAATGGGAAGTTAAACTCATATTAAAATTTATTACATTACATCATGGCTTGAATAGAGACAAGAGTTTTATAGCCAGGTATGAGGACTGTTTGCATCTCTGACTGACACAGATAACCTGTCCACAGACCCAAATTGTTTTGAAAAACTCATCACAAACTTCAAAGGACTTTGTTGGACAGTTATCCAAAGATTTTGACCATACATTGTTCTTCTCTCTTTTGTTAAATTAATCTTAGCCTGAATGAACCTATTAATTTTTTACATTTAAGATTTTTCATTTAAAGATTTACCAACATCATTTCTTGTCCTAGTGTGTGGATATAAACACAGGGAACTCCAGTTTCTGTATTACATCTTGCCTGAAGAAGGGGCCTGAGTTGCCTCGAAAGCTTGCATATTGTAATCTTTTTAGTTAGCCAATAAAAGGTCTCATTTTGCTTGGCTTTTCTCTACATTCATAATGGCTAACACAGTACAACACCCTAGTACTACTTTTTCCTGTGTAAACCTACAGTTGCAGTTTCTGCTCTAAAACAGTTTCCCTTCATTTTTACCCAATCCCTCATTCTATGTTTCACGTCATAGAAGTGTGTCAAGAAACACTACTGGGGCTCTTTAAACCAATAATATGCTTGGATAATGCCTCACTGTAACTGTCAGACATATTCTTACTTTGTAGTCATTCTGGAATGTGTTCAGACATATTGTGTGTGTGTGTATTTGTACGTATGTATTTATTTAAAAAGATTATATAAAAAGCCACATTTCCCCCCAGGGACAAATAAAGTTCTATCTATCTATCTATCTATCTATCTATCTATCTATCTATCTATCTATCTATCTATCTTATAACCCATTGCACAAAATCTGTCCATAGGTACAGTATGTCTCAGTTACTTGCGCTAGGCCCTCTCCTGTTCAACTTCTACATTCTTGTGACTTGTCATACCATCTCTGCACAGATGATGCCAGGTCTTTCTTCTGTTCTTTCTTTTGAAATCTCAAGGTTTCAGCTTAGTCCTCCAAATGAATCTTTCCTGCTTCATTGTGGAATAATGACCTTAAACTCAATTTATCCAAGTCAGAACGTGTGTACCAATTTTCTTCTACTTTCTCCAGTTATCTTTCTGCCGACATTGTTTGAAATGTCACTCTTTCAGCATCAGCAGCCTTGGCATTGCCTTGAATGTCTCTCTGGCTTTAAATCAATATGTTTCATTATTGACTTATCTCTGCTGTTTCATTCTTTATAGCATCCATAAGGTCCAACCCTTCCTCATTATTTATTCCACACAATATCTTCTTTAGGCTCTTGTTGTCTCAGTTTAGATTAGATTAGTGTCATCTGTTGCTGGCACTATCAATAAGTGTCTGATTTTTGAATGTTTCTAGGGGAGTGGTGTTTTCTGAACCTTGCTTCCCTCCAACACACTCCTTCACTTTGCTCTCTCTACTGGTTTTTCAGTGCTGTCAGGTTTTAGTTCAGGTCTCTATAAGGTCCTGCTAATGAAAAAAAAACTCTTTTTGACTCTGTAAGTTTCTTATGTATGTGTCTGTTCTTCTTCATTCTAATACAGTAGGTAACTGTTAGTCCTGTCTCCAATGACCATTTAAATTCCTCTCAGTTAAGTGACACACAGGTGCTCTTTACAAAAAATCTTGAGACGATCTATCACAAAGATCCACTCTGCATGCACACAGTTTTTTCTGATGCCATCAGCCCATGATTTATCGGGTTATTTATTTTGTTGAAATGTTAATGGCTCTTTATCTTATTCTGGCTCTTGGTACAGAACTGAATGGTTTCTTCTCAACTTAATATTGTTTCTCACAAATACAAATTATGTTGCATTTTGCATTACTATGTCTATTTAATTAAAAAATTTGTATGTGTTATTTTTTCAGTCACCTTGCATCAAGATGTTTACTAAATAAAGAATAAATTTCTTTACAGTCATATTTTGGTATTTTTGTTTGGAAGTGGTTACAATGTATTTTAATAATAATAATAATAATATTAATAATAATGATTAATTATGCGGTTTCCAAAAGTGGCTTGTTATTTTTGTTTCAAATGTTGCATTTGTAATTATCTTGCAACCTCAGATCCATGCAACGCCCTTGCTATATGTTACATTAAACAATTGATATTTAATTTTGGAGTGTAGGATAATTACTTTAGCTGTAACTGGTTTATACATTAAAATAAATAATGTAACTGTAATTAACAAATTTAATGATTATAATTAGTAGAATTATACAAAATAATGTGTTCCACATATCATAATTCAATATTTTAAGAAAAAACTATACAGACATATACAGCAACAAAAGTACAACTTACAACAGTCGCTAAAATAATTATGTTATTGGTGACACATATTGTACATGTGGCAAGACGATCTGTGGAGACCATTTTGTCCCTAGAGTTTCTGAAATCCTGCATTATAACTCAAGGTTTATTATGGCAGTGCTTGTAAGAGAGTTCTTTAAATGAGAAAGTTGGAGAAAATGGTGTATTACTGAATATGCTTTCTGTCATTTCTGGCCTTAAAAATAAATGCATTGCATCATTGGATACAGAGGAAGATGCCTCATATCTCATTTATCCTGTGGAAGTCATGATATGGGTGATGACTAGAAAACATTTATTGCTAAATAATTTTCTCCATCAGCTATTTTTTGGAAGTATGCTGTTGGGTAGATTTTCATTACAAAAAGTTTCCTGGTCATATTGTATGGATTTTTGAGTGTTGTGTTCAAAGTTCAGTTTTGTGTGCCTACTAGTCTAGTGCTTGTCTTTGCAAAGAATGATACTGTTTGCCTTGAAAGAGCATTTAATAAGATTATATTTAATATTGTGGAAATGACTTATGTGCTTTGTAGATATTAACCCAGAGCCGCCTAAACAATGGATTGCCCTTTCAAAACAAATTACAGAATTAGTTTAAATTCAGGATGGCCCTACTTATTAGTGGACTTTACTAATCCTCGAAAAAAGGATTGCAGCACAATATACTGACATTCTAGCTGAAATAACAAGAAACTATTCAACTATACATTTAAAAAGTCATTATAATGAAAGTTAAAATATAATTTAACTTAAAAAAGAATATTTTTACAAATGAGTCTATAGTTTACAATATATAAAAAAGCAGTAAAGGTGTCTCTTAATGATACATAAACAGTATATATAGAAATTAGTTAATTTCAAAGAGGAGTGAAATCAGGTCACTGCCTTTTTTAGTTTTAACTTTATTTTATTCAGTTCATTTCGATATGGGTGACATGGGCCGTTGCCCAGGGTGGCATCGTGGTGGGGGCGGCATCTTGGGCATCGGCAAAAAAATTTTTTTTTATTTTTGAGCACGCCCATGCTGCCCTGACATCATGCCAGTGCATTTTTGGGATTGCATGGGCACCGATCGGTTTTCTATTACCCATTTGCAGGGAATATGGGCTCCCTCCATTTACGAGGTGCGTTTGCTGCTTGCAAAAAAGGGTGGAGAGGGGCGGGGCAGCGGGGGATCTAATAACCAGCTCGCAAAATAAAACAAAATAAAAATGAACAAACAAACACAAAAGCACCAAACATGATAGACTTATAATTTGCACCAATGTGTCTTCTGAATTATATCACACCCATATATGCAGGAAGTGAGCACGATGGCCCTCGGTGCTCCTGCTTGATGCTGCTGTGCTGAAGTCTCACACACAGCCTGTCAAAAGGGGAGGGGGCGAGGTGCTTCCAAATAAAGTCATTTCATTCATAATATTGTCAATCCAAGCCCATTATGTCACAATGAATTTTTCCTGGGTTGTGTGAAATCATAGAAATCGTTAGATGGGCGCTCCTTGCGCGAGCAACATAGAGCAGGGTACAGCAAACAGGAAGAATAAATCCTCCTGTGTGAAGCTGACGCCAGCTCAATGCGTGTGCTCTCTCAATTCTTTATCACAGGTTAGTAAATTCGCCATAACTGGAGTGCACATTACAGGCTTTAAAACGGTAAAATATCGTCAATGAGATTTTGAACATGTTGATAAAATCATTTGAGTTAGTAAGGGGTTTTTTGTATGGATATATATGTTTGCATGCTAACTTACTAATGCAAATGACTCACGTAGTGGAGAGTGGTAGGCGGGGAAAGTTAACCTGAAATAATGAACTGACTGCAGCTCTGAGAGAAAAGGTTTATGTAGTTATTAGTGACCTGGTGAACAGATGACTGGAGATGGTATTAAAGTGAAAATTCTTTACACTAATATGAAATATTTTGGTGCTGTATAAATGTAAAATTTGATTTTGTCTCTGTTAGACATTACATTTCCAGTAGTTTGTTTTATTGCACTGTATTTTTTCATTGTTTATTAGAATGCGGGGGCGCAGAGGGGGGCACAGGGGGCACGCCAGAGGGGGTGTTCGCCCTGGGCACCAAGCAGGCTAGGACCGCCCCTGATTTCATTAATGTATTTTTGTGGATGGCAGGGCTGGCTTAACATATGGGCACAATAGCCAATGGCTGTGGGCCCCAAGAGCATAGGGGCCCACCATGTTTCTGATGCCTATGTATGTTTCTGTTTTGCTATCAAAGCAGGGGCACCAGTGCATTACTTTGCTGTTAAAACTGCCCAGGTGGATGGTATAGTAGTGTTGCTGCCTTGCAACAGAGACCAGGGTTTAAGTCCCACATGCTCCCTGAGTGAAGTCTGAAAAATCTTCCCGTGTCTGTGTGGGTCTCCTCTGGAATGTCAGATTTCCTCCTGCAGTACAAAGATGTGTGGGTTAAAAGCATGATAATGCTAAATTGGCCCTAATGTATGTGTGTGTGTTGACCCTGCAGTGAGCTAAGGCCCAGTCTAGGGATTGCTCCTGTCATGCACCCAATGTTTGCTGAGATACACTGCAGCTTCCAGTTTGTATCAAAGTACATTTAGAGTCACCAGTCAAAGTAACACACACATCTTTGAGATTTGGAAGAAAAGCTGAAGTAATCAAAGGAAAATCCACTCAGACACAGTAAGGATTTGGACACATAGACCGTCAATGGACACAGAACCTTTACATCCAAAGGACAAACTTACTAACCATTGTGCTACTGAATAATCATAAATGTACAAAATAATATTTGATAATACACATTTTAATAGAATACTGATTAAGGAATGCACATTTTTTGTTTTCTGCTGCAGGGCACACATGGTGATGCTGTGATAATAGCTACAGTTTGGGTACACTTGGGTAGCACACACTCAAAACACAATTTACTGCAGACCTTTTGCCATCTGTTTAATTCTCCTTTTGCATTCTTTCTTACTATCTGTTTTCCACACTTTACACTTTAATATTTCTTTTGGTCATTTACATTCTCATTACATTTAAGAATGCACCTCTGTCTTAAACATCACTGTGAGAAAAACTAAGTCTATCAGGAACATTGTTATACCTGAGAAGTGAATGATGAAGTGCATGTTGTTGAAGTTTCTCACTTTGACAGGCATTCTAGTCACAAGCTGTGTTGTCTTACTAATCTCCCTATGTTATTTCTGACATAAAAAAAATAAAAAAAACTTTAAAATGTCAACCTTGAATTGTATTGTTTTAGCTTTTTCATTTCTTTATCAGTCATTTTCCCATTTTGCTATATTTTAAAGTTGAAAGCATGTTGTTTAGGAAGGTTGTAAAAGAACATTCATGTGAAATTTAGAAAACAAATTATAGTAGTAGTAAATCTTAAATGTCACTACTAACACATGTGCCTGTAATAACAGATCAGTTCTATGTAGATATGGCTACTGCTATTGAACTGTGTGGCTACTGGATGGGGGCAGTACACAGCCGGGACGTCCGGAAGGACCGGAAGAGGGAGTACGCCTCCTCTGGACTACGAGGGGGCAACCGCCCTGGTTGGTATGGGAACCACGGGAACAGAGCATGGAAGCTCAAACCTATAGGGGCTTGTGGTCACCACCAGGGGGTGCCTGGATGCCTGAGAAGCCCTGGATGTCAGCATTTCCACCACACCCGGAGGTGCTGGGAGAAGGAATACCAGGGACACCCGGAGTGCTTCCGGGTGCTCAGCCGGTACTTCCGCCACACCAGGAAGTGTCGGCGACAGTTCATTGGGAGACACCTGGAGCACTTCTGGGTGAACATAAAAAGGGCCGCCTCCCTCCATTTGTTAGCTGGAGTCGGGTGGAAGAGGATGAAGCCTGGAGGAGAGGAGTGGAGGCAGTCAGGAAGAGAGGCATTATTGAAAGGCCTGGACTGAAGGGTGTTTGGTGCAGGGGCACTGGGTTGTGTGCTATTGGACATTATAAATATTAAGGAAATGTTTAATAAACACGCATGCGTGGTGATAAACCATCGGCGTCTGTCTGTCTATATCTGGGCTGCTTACCACAACTGCTATAATTCTTCATGGCATTAATTCAACAAGGACCTGGAAATATTCTTGAATGGATTTAGGTCTATATTGACATGACAGTTGCCTCAGATTTGTTAGCTGCACATCCATGATGCTAATCTCACCCTTCCACCACATCCCAAAGGTGCTCAATTGGATTGAGATCTGGTGACTGTTGTGGCCATCTGAGTACAGTGAACTCATTGTCATGTTCAAGAAACCAGGTTGAGATGATTTGAGCTTTGTGACATTGTGCATTATCCAGCTGGAAGTAGCCATCAGAAGTTTGGTAATTTATGGTCATAAAGGGATGGACATGGTCAGCAACAATACTCAGGTAGGCTGTGTCATTTAAATGACGCTTAATTGATACTAAAGGTCACAAAGTGTGCCAAGAAAATATCCCCCACTCTATTACATCACCACCACCAGTCTGAACCATTGATACAAGGCAGATTGGATCCATGCTTTCATGTGGTTGATGTCAAATTCTAACCCAACCATCAGCAAGACCAAAACCCCAAGTATAAATTATCCAATAAACAGCAACTTTAATCTCCTGAAGTGGCCATATCAGTGTCCATATCTCTACCCAACTGATAATTTGTAGGTGGACACGAAAAAGGCTGTTCAGTCATGATAACCACACAACTGGATGGAGTTTGACCAATTTTGCAAAGAAGAATGAGGTGAAATTGCAGTGTCCAGATGTACAAAGCTGATATAAACCTGGAGACTCAGACTCGAGGCTGGCATGTCTGCTAAAGGTGTATCTACAACATACTGAATTGAAGAGAGTGATTACTTAGGTGATCAGTTAGTTTGTTTTACATTTGTAATTAATTTAAATCACTTTGCGTATCTGTTTTCTTAGTCTCTGTCTGTTGATCAGTGTTAGAAAGGCCACATTAAATCCATAATGATTCAATGTTGTATAATAATAAAATGTGAAAACTTCCAAAGGGGGTTAACACTTTTTATAGGCACTGCGCATATCTATAGGTCTACATATATGTATATAATATAACATATAATATACTATACTGTCCTCAGTAGCTCCTCCCATGTAGTAGTAAACACTTCCTCCTCCCCTTGGCCCGCAGCCTTTGTCCCGGATTAGCACAAATATATCACTCTTGCAAGGGAACTATAATATGATGAGAGAAGTCGCAAAATCACCAGGAATGTTCAAGCAAATTATAGAAAAAAAACTTGATCTAAATCCGTTAATTAGTTCTGTCATGAAAAGCAGACAGACAGACAGATTTTATATATATATATAGAGAGAGATATATATAGAACACCCCTAACAGTTTTTATTGATATTTAAGCAATTCAAGTTAAATGAATAACAACCTGAAATGGCAAAAATGTAAGCGGTAAACTGCAAGAGGTTAAAAAAGTCTTGTTTACCAGAAACTGTAAAATAATGTAATTTACAGTTAAACGAAAAAACATATTCAGGGAACAAAAATATGGGTTAACAACTTATAACATTTTTGCAGTAATGGAAGTTAATTAAACTCTGAAAGTTGATGCAAACAATTCCTAAAGATGTTTCCTCTTCTGTTGATTACTTAGATAAATAGAACTTTATTTGTTCCCTAGAGAAACTTGTTGCTCACAGCTGCTCATTAAATACCAAAGCAAATTATATATATATATATATATATATATATATATATATATATATATATATATATATATATATTGTCACAGACGCTTAAAAGTACCGGAAGGTGGCATGAATAGCTTCTGGGCCACGAGGGGGCAACCGCCCTGTAGCAGGAGAGGACCACGGGAAAAGAGAGTCAAGGTTATAACTCGTTGGGACCCGTGGCCAATGGCAGAGGGCACCTTAAACCTCGTGGGACCCGGGAATAGTTACTTCCGGCACACTCGGCAAGATGGAGGTGGAAACTGCCAGGGGCGCCTGGAGTGCTTTCGGTGCAAAGGGCAGCACTTCCGCCACACCAGGAAGTGCTGCTGGAAGATCGTCATCAGCCACCTGGAGCACATCCGGGCGGAAATAAAAGGCACCTCCTCCTAACAGTCGGGGAGTTTGAATTAGGAGTGGGAGCAGGACGAAGCTCCCAGGAGGAGAATAGAGGCGGCTAAGGACTGAGAAAGAGGTTTATTGGGGTGATTCATTTGCTGTATGCATTGTGTGGTGTTCTGGACTGTGATTTCTGTATTTACAGGTGATAAATAAACGTGTGACTTTGATAAAGATGTGGTATCTGATTGGTGGTGTCTGGGTAAGTCTCACAATGGTGCCCAATGTGGAGCCTTCCACTTGCTACAAAGTGGGGGACACTGCAAATAAAATTTTTGTGAGCTGCCCGGGACCTCAGTCGGCCACACACACGCACCGCCGGGAAACGGTCCGCACACGCACCGCGGACATTCTGCGAATCACCCTGAGATTCTCCAGAGGGCTGTCTTCCACCCGAGGGGGGTGTGGAATGCCAGCCAAGCCTGGAGACAGGTGGATGCTCCAACGTTTGTAAGTCCTCCACTGGCTAATTTTATGTTTCTACCTGCAAATCGAGAAGAATCATACAAGATGCTTTGATTAATACAGAGGATCAAACAGGTGGAACACGACCTCCAAGTCCACATGAACGAGCTGAAGGGGAGAACAGATGCGCCACATCAGACGGGTTGTCACAGGGCGGAAGAGCGTAACACTGGAATCTTTGGCAGGGGGTTCGTGGCGGCAAAGGTAAATAAAACAGATACCATAAAGCAAAGAAGAGTAGCGAGCGAATGTTTCCCAGTATTGTGCAGTTCCGGAGAACAAGTAGCCACGTCTCCGAAGAGCTGATCGCTTGGAAGGGGTGGAGCCAAGACACCGGCTGACGAGTGCCGTGGGTCGTAGTGCTCTACCGCCGGAGCCAGCATCAGTCTCGCGCCATTCTGCAGGGGAGCAGAGGGCAAGGGGTCTTTTCCTTTCCCATAGGAAAACCCCAGCCGTCAGAAGGCCCCAGAGAAATAGGAAGAATCATTGGAGGAAAGCCGGTTCTTCCTACAGAGGGAGATGTGAGCCCATGAGCTCACGTAGTGTGACAGGCCATCTTCTGCGGGGGCAGATGGCAGCCCCAAAGTCAGTGGGGATGGCAAATCTAAGAGCAGTCCCAATTGTTAACCCAAAGACAGGGGCAAGAGAGATACGGAGCGGGTGCCAAGGTTTTGGCGACCAGGGTGCTGGTCAAAGGCGGGAGCGTTGGCCCTATTTCAGAGGGAAAAATGCCAGACAGTGGCATCAGGGCAACGGCTCCGCCCCTGTGTTTCTTTTCTTTTTTATAGGACCAGGCTCTGGGAGACAACAAGCTAGGCCCGCTTCGGAAAAAATATACACTCACAGGACTGGCCGCTCCGACCGACAAGTCTTCGATGGCTGGTGTTTTGACCTGGCCAAGAAGCCTAAAAGGACCGG
Organism: Polypterus senegalus; assembly: GCF_016835505.1. NCBI lineage: Eukaryota > Metazoa > Chordata > Cladistia > Polypteriformes > Polypteridae > Polypterus > Polypterus senegalus. Next base: position 89,347,609 of record NC_053159.1, read on the forward strand.
AAGGTGGCATGAATAACTTCCGGGCCATGAGGCGGAATAGAGAATAGAGGCGGCTAAAGACTGAGAAAGAGGTTTATTGGGGTGATTTATTTGCTGTGTGCGTTGTGTGGTGTTCGGGACTGTGATTTCTGTATTTAGAGGTGATAAATAAACGTGTGACTTTGATAAAGATGTGGTTGCCGACTGGTGGTGTCTGGGTAAGTCTCACAATATTTATATAATTATACGGGAGCCTCAGTCAACTCCCTGTGTACTTGTAGGAGTGGGCCAGCTATATCAACTCCCTGAATAGTAACCAGGCACATGAGCTCTTTTGTGCAGGGAAAGTTGTTCTTGGTTTTGCTGTATTAAGATGCAGACAACTTTCTTTGCACCAAGAAAAAAGTTCCCCACCTGACACCAATACTCTACAGCCCATAAGTGCAGAATCATCTGAGAATTTTTGCAAGTGCCATGACTTGGTGTTATATTTATAGTTGGAGGTCTACAGAGTGAAGAGAAGAGAGAAAAGACAGTTCCTTGTGGTGCTCCAGCAGTGCTCACATCCACATCAGATAATCTGTGTTCCTATAATAAAGCTGTGTTGGAACTAACTGTGTTGCTGCACACTTTGAAGCATTATTTTGTCAATCTTGCACTGTATATTGCTATTCACAGTGGTCAAAGTAAGCAAGTCTCACTTTTAACTGTTAAGTAGACTTCAAGCTGCAAGTTTGACAGGTTGAGTGGCAGTAAAAAAATTTCTAAAATGTTCAAAACTTTAGAACATCCACATTCTTTATTAAAATGTACGCAGCTTACTGTCTTGATGTACTCTGAAGTTAAAGCATAGAAAGTCAGACTTGCTTACTTCCATGACTGTTAATCTATGCTTAAAGCTGATGTCCTGTGAAGTGCCTATTATACAAGCAGTTCACTACATATAATACAGTATAATGGCCAGCCGAGGTTAGTCCAGGATTTGAATTCTGAGTTTGTCCCATGGTAGACAGGCACCTTGTTTGTAACTGGTTCCTGCCTCAAGTCTGATTTTATTTAGATATGCTCAAAGCCCATGATGCTTTGTTGAAGAATGTAGCATGAAGAAGAATTGTATTTGATTGACTGATGTTAAAGAATGAATGAATTATCAACTGTTCTTTTCATAATGAAACAAAAAATTAGAAATTTCAATATAACTGTCCCTTTATTCTATTATCGTTGTGTGTAGATGTGTTTTCCTGACCATTATTTTTATGAAAAGTAACTAAACCACACATGTTCTTAAGCAACAGAATAATACAATTTATTGTTATAGTGTATACAAGTATTACAGAAGTATAATACTGATGATACAGCAACACAAAAACATATAGCAAAGAAGAAGCTGCTCTTAACTCATTTTTTGTTCTCTGGAGTTTCTTGATTTTACGTGATTTTTCTTTTAGCATTTCTTTTTTGGAACTTTAGCATTACATTACAGTCTCCTTTGGATTGTTTATAGTTCTAATTTATCTTGTCATAAGTAAAGCAGTTTTGTGATACTAACACTTTGATTTATGATGTTCAGTGCTGTATAGAGTTGCATGTTGTGTCTTTGGGTTCAAATGCAGAACGTGGCTTATAGTGAACCATGGCCATCTGCACCAAATGGTCCTTTATTGTTATTACTTAATAAACTCATGCCTTTATCCAAAGTGAATTACAACATTTGAGAGATGCAATTTGTTACATTTCTGTGACTTGCTCCTGATCACATAGAGACAATAGCAGGATTTGAACCCACATCCATATAGTATAAAGTCCAAAGCCTTAGACTACCATTACACCACTTATAAGGGTAGTGGAGTCTTTCTTAGCTTGCTGTGAGAGTTAAGCTCCTTGCATTGTCCTTTGCAACTTTATAGGGAAAAGCTGGAATCTTTCAGAAAAGAGGTTAGTTGTTGAAATTTCTCTTATCAAAGTAAGGATTCTTCTCAGTTTTCCCTGGACGGGCTCAGTCATTGGCCCAAAGCTGGATTTGAAAGAGTGATTCTCAGAGGTAGAGACCAACCCCACATCCATAAAGGGTATTCACAGGGATTTCAGAGTTGCCAGCTATAAGCGGTCTAAGGAGAGAAAACTACCAGGCTCAAAGATACAGGGTGTATTCAGCTCCCTAAACGAATGAGTTCACTTTCTAGCTTATTAGAGATTGGTTGGGCTTACTAACTCCAATTCAGTGGATCAGTTTCCTGTTCTAAATACAATGAAGACATGCATACACCTAGTTTTTAAAGAGCAGTATCAGCCACGGCTGGTTGCATCAACCTTTTTCCTAATACAGACCAGTACCTGCTCATAGGTTCCTTATTATGACTGGCAGAGTAAGCAAAAGTTCAGCTTGAAAATGCAAAGTTAAGGCGAATGTCCTTTTATGCACCTCTTGATCTGCACACAGCAAACCTGTCAGTTTTTTTCGATTAATGACAAAGCAAGATAATTAAATGCCGATAGAATGAGATCAGAACATCAGTCATAGAGTGCTAAAAGCAACAATTATATTTGAAATAACCCCAGGGCTGGTAGTATTGGGCTGGAAAGTGAACTAACTAGTATGTGACGATACCTAATACATCATTCAGTTATTTTCAGACCATGTACAGATCAAGTCCTGTACAGGGTTGTGGGAGTCTACTGCAGCCTATCCCATCTAGCATAGGGTGCAAGGCAGGAACAAACCCTAAACAGAGCACCAGTCCATCACAGGGCGGCTACACCTAATATGAATCATTTAAATGTCCTTATTCTGTCTTTCTATTAATGACAAATATATTCTGAAGGAATACGTTTCAAGGTAAAGTAGTTATACTCACTAGTCATGGCTCTGGAGAGGCGACAAGTTTTATGCTGATTAGAACAAGGAAACAAGTAAGAAAGTCCCTGTACTCTGTATATGTGACAATAATGACCCTAAAAATCTATATCATCTTGAAATGTTGATGGTGAAGGTACAGATAGCTTTCTGAATCTGTGTCAGTTTTCTAAAATGAATGTAGGCATATTTTATTGCTGTGATATTCATTAGTTAACTAACCTAGTATAACAATTTCTGGAAAACTATAAAATGCAGATTAAAATGACTCCATTATTTCCACTTTGCACAGTGGATAAAAAGCTGTGGTATAGAATATAAACAAGTTGAGGCAATATGCTTACAAACACAAGAGGTTTCTCTTCGAACTTGCTTTTTCAGTGTACTTGAAGACTACTTAAATCAAAAAACCATAAATGCTACGCCATCAGTTGTGCAACCATCTTTTTTTCTCCATGAAATGAATCTCTGACCTCTCTGGTTTCACTCACTCACACGTCCTTGCTATTTGGCACATTGCAGTAACTAATTAGTGTTTCTTGCTTGAAGCCCTCCTTGTCAATGTATCTCACAATTATAGAAAGCTGAGAATGGCAATTTCTGTCAGTAGGTTCTCCTTTCTGCCATTCAAAAAATGGAGCTAAATAAATCCTAGGTTGAAATTTCACTCTTGACAGTATCAGAAATAAATTAATTAAATAATTCTGTTTTATTTTTGACACACCATAAAAAATAGAAGAGATGTGTAAATATGTAAACATTCATAGAGCTCAATCAATTCAGCCAGCCCTATTTAGTTACCTTTATTATAGGCTTTCATCATGCTTTCTGAATGGCACAACAATGTGCTGCCAAACAATAAAAAAAATCTCACTAATATGATCTGTACTGTTATGGAATTACTTTTAGGCTTGATTTAATCCAGATTTCCACCAAGATTTTGAATTGCCAAGGAAGAGACATTAACCAGTTACTTGCAATGCTTTCTCTAAGCCACATGTTTCTTTACAAATGCTGAAATACATTTTTTTCTAAAATAAATTGCAGAGATTTGTGAGGTCCATCAGAAAATATTTCATTTGGTTCCTAATTTGTCATCTTTTCAAATGGGGTTGTGTCAGAATTTTGTCCGTTCAGGAAGTGCTTCTTCCAATAACTCTATTTTTGTTTGTTTAGGTAGGCTGCTTTTTTACTGCTGACTTTCTAGTTTATATTTCATTGCATGGTGGGTATTGCTAAAATATTGTTATGCCACAGTTATTATTTGTATACCAGTTCATGTCATGTATTTTCTGCTTTTCTTCTTTTTATGTCTTTCCTGCGTTGTAATAGTTTTTATTTTATGTCCATAATATCACATTTTTGTGTAATTTGTTTCAGCATGGCTAGATGTGTTCTGTTATGCTCTTTGTGTTTTGCGGGTGGTTCCCCAAAAGGTAGGGCCACCTGTCCATCTATATCTAGGAACTGCACCCAGTCCTATAAAGGTCAGGCAGACAGGCAGTTCAATAGGAAGTCTATGGTTCAGGTTCACTTAGTACACCTAAGAAGGCGGACATGATGCAAAGTCAAGTTTTAAGGATGATCAGTGGGGCGTTAAGGATGACACCAGTTGCCGAAATGCAGAAAGGGTTGGGAGAGCCACCTCTTGAACTAAGAAGACTATAGCTTGCTTTATCATACTGGGTAAACCTACATGGGCATGGTGAAAATCATCCAGCTAAAAGCCTTTTAAAACCAAGCAGGAAAAACATGCAACAGAGGGTTAGAAGATTTACAATGTATTATTGAGGAAATGTTATCAGAAACAGGACTTAACACCAAATCAGTGAGTGTTGAAGTGCCTTAGCCTGGGGCACCGCCATGGTTGCGTGAAACAGCAGAAGTTAATCTCAGAATCTTATTGAAAAGAAAACAAAAAAGAGAGAAATGCTTTAGATATGTGTGCAATAGAATATTACATTTACAATAACTATTATGGATACTTGCACTTGGATACAGATGCATCAAAAGACAATGCAGGTAGACTAGGGATTTAATTGATGGTGCCTGTTTTTCATATAGCAAAGCAGGCAAGGATAAATGATCAATTGTCACTATATGCATGTGAAATGACAGCTGTAGTGTTAGCTTTACAGTGGGCAGAGGAAATGAGACTGCTGAAAGCTGTAATATTATCTAGTCCTCTCCAACACTTTTGACTCTGAAAGATTTTCATTCAGAGACTAGGCCAGACATATTGTGTGAAATAATGCAGGACTTATTTAGCATTAAAATAATGTAACTTTATGTATGTGTTCTGTGGATTCCTGTACATGTTGGTGTAGGTGGGAATGAGCAAGCAGATGCTGTATCTTGGCAAAAGAAGCAACAAGAAAGGTTGAAGGAAATATGCACATACTCTATGTTAAATGAGAAATAAAAAGCACAATAAAAGCTGAAATTAGAAGAATATGGAAAAAGCAGTGGGATAAAGAGAAAACAGGAGACATGTATAACACTCAGGAATAAAGTGGGATGATTGAGAACTGCAGGGAAGAACAGGGTGACAGTAATATAATCAAGAATTAAGGTTGGGACAAACAAGATTTAATAATTTGTATTACATGAAGACACATATTGATGTTCAAGTGGTGTTCTCAACAGGAAACAATCGAACATGTTTGGCAGGGTGTCCAAGATGCACTCATAAGAGAGAACACTGGTCTTTAAAGTTGGAAAGGAACAAATTACGATTTCATATTGGCAGTATTCTTCAGAACAGTTCTCAGGATTATGGCTTTAACTATCTAATACAATTTCTCATCAATACTTTTTTTTTTTATTATATAATTGTATGTTTTAAAATAGATATCTTGACACACACTCCAGTTCAGAAGCTGGTGTTAATACACCTGATAGCTGCTTGCCAATTGCCATAAAGCCAAAGAAGAAGAAATTCAATGGAACGTAATATCATAACTTGATGTTGGTGAATTCTCTCTTGTGATTTGTAGCTGACGTGTTGTGTAATTACTAGAGTTTGACCTTTCTGCTCTGTTTGTGACCTATCTCCTTGGATTATATATTGGGACAATGTTTGCTTTTTGATTGACCATTTTTAGGCAACTCCATCTATGCTTTTGGTGCTTTTTTGAGGCCTTGTTGGTTAAGAGTCATGCCATTTTCCAACCTCCTTAATCCAGATCAGTGTCTGCTAGAGCATATCTGAGCTAGCATTGGGTGCAAGGCAGGAACAAACCCTGGACAGGACCCGATTCTGATGCAGTGTTTGTAATGAGTTCTTTTAAAAAAAAATCTCTTTTATTTAAAAAGATTCTTGGTTTGTCATTTTATTACAAGCAGAAGGTTCACTCTCACCCTTCCATGTTTAGGGCTTTTGTGATAGTTTCTGGACTTAGTACTTTTCCAGCTTCCCATTATTGGGACCGGCTCCAGTTCAATCCAGCAGGTTTAGCTTGGGCCTGGCTGAAGTTAAGGCTGCCTCTTCTGGGCAGACCAGGTAGGTTTCTAGCCTGTTTCCAAGCTTCTTTTTGGAGGCGTCACCATATTTTGCTCTGGAAGAACTCCAAATTAGGACAACAGTGGGAAGAGCTGTAGGCATGTATTAAACTTTGTCATTTGACATCACTGTGCAATTCTAGACATTAGTCACATAGAAGTACAGCACTCTTGCTGATGCTTTGTTTAGAAAAAAAAGTTACAAAGTTTCATTCCCTTAGAAATGATAAAAAAAAGAAAAAAATCCTTTTGTCTCTGCAGACTTAGACTGAGTAGGATTTGAAAGAACCAGTAAGTATTGTAGTTTTCTGTTCAGTATAGAGGTCTGTTGTTAAGATTGAAATTGTAATGTAAAATATAAATTTATTGAATTATTGAATAAATGCAAAAAACTTTTGACTGTCACCTCTAGAACCTTCTTGACAATTACTTTCAACTTTTTAAGCTAAGGTACATAATTCAAAGCAAGGGACTGGGACCAAATTATGAAAACAGGAAAAATTAGAAACAAAACAACACAAAGAAAATCTAAAAGATAAGCACAGAGTTTAACAGTTGTGTTGTTCCCTTTTGGTTGCTGCAGCTTGTTTGTCTCTTTTTCTTTCTTAGGATATTTTGTCTTATTAAACTATATACAGTTATGCTGGCCAAAGAGCTCACCAGTGGCTGTTTTGGTTTGTTTCCTACACTTGATTTTATCTGGACATAAGAACATAAGAGATCTGACAAATGAAAGGAGACCATTTAGTCCATGAAGCTTGTTTATTTAGCTAATACCTAAGCTGTCACATTAACTCATTCAGATACTTCTTAAAGGTTGTCAAGTTTATTGCCTCAACTACACGTTTCAGAAGATTGTTCCAGTTTCCTGCAACTCTTTGTGCGAGAATATGCTTCCTGGTTTCAGTCTTAAATGCACTTCTTCTTAATTTGAGGATTTTGACAACCTGGATTAGTTTCTTATGAAGTCTTTTCTTCCCAAGACAGGTTTAATTCTCTGAGCCACTCAGAGTACAATGTGTCCTTAAGTCCTGAGGTACACTTGATTGTTCTCCTCTGCACAGCTTCAAGTGTTGTTATATCTTTTTTTGTAATGTGCTGACCAGAATTGCACACAATACTCCAGGTACTCTCTTATTAGTGCATTATATAGTTTAGCCTGTCTGCTCCGATCCCACAGAAGATGTACTGTAGCACAAATCGCTGAAAAACTTAATGCTGGCCATGAAACAAAGGTGTCAGAACATACAGTGCATTACAGTTTGCTGTGTACTCGCAGAATGTTCAGAGTGCCCATTATGACTACTGTGCATTGCTGAAGGCACCTACAGTGGCCAAGTAAGTGTAAGAGCTGGACCATGAAGCAATGAAAGGTGGCATGATCTGTTGAATTATGTGGATGGCTGGGTGACTGAGAATTATTTACTTGGGGAAGAGATGGCAGCAAGATGCTTTATGGGAAGAAGGCAAGTTGGCAATGGCAGACTGCAAAACCTGCTCAGGAATGGTTTAAGAAACATGACAAAGAGTTCAAGGCTGACTTGCCCTCTAAATTCCTCAGATCTCGGTCTGATGAAGCATCTGTGGGATGTGCTGGAAAAACATGGTCCATGGAGGCCACACCTTACCATTTACATAACTTAAAGGATCTGCTGCTGATGTCTTGGTGTCAGGTACCACAGGGCACCTTTAGAGTTCTTGTGGATTCCAAGCCTCAGTGGGTCAGAGCTGTTTTGATAACACAAGTGGGACCTACAAAACATCAGGCAGGTAGTTTTAATAAACAGATATATATGCAGTGTTGAATGATGTTACTAATAATTTTCAAAGTTTTGTATGTTTATCAAGAAACATTTTTTGTACAATGCAGAAAAAAGATATTCAAAGGGTCATGTAAGACAATCTATAATTGCTAAACAACCAAAAATGCATGCCTTTGAAATGGAAATTAAATTCGACTATTGCTGGGGAACGTCCACACAGATATTGTATGTGAAGAAAGTGTACATTTCCCATAGCTGTTGCTCAGGTCAGTAGAATCAGTGACTTTATTTACTATACCACCCGTTTCTCCTATGCTCATGGTTAAAATTTAATCATGTTTATCTTTAGAATCACTAACAGTATCATTGTGTTCGTTATAAAATTTGACATGTTCAGCAAGTGGACATTGAATTTGCAAACTGAACTTAAGATTTCCTCCAAACAATCCACCCATTAATTATTTATTTTCAATGCTACTTTCAACTCAGGGCTATGTTTTCTGAACCTTATCCCATTGGCACAAAGCAGGAGCGAATCCTAAATTAAATGTCACTACCCACAAAATCACTTTTACAGGCCCAGTTTAGAATTACCAATCAATCAAACCTCAATTACCTTAAATGTGCAAGAACACTGGAATACCGAGTACAGAATATTAACAAAAAATAAGTATATGTACTAAACATTTTCAGGCTCATAATTAGTTTAGAATGCACTGAAAATACTTTAAATAAAATCAAAACACACAAACCTATTGCTTCATAATTATAGATTTGTTAAGAGAGCAGACTTTGACTTTTGCTGATCCTTAACAATGTGTTTATACTCCTAGAGAATGTGGCAGTTATACTGCTTAATTATGGTAAGGTAGAGAAGCAAAACTTTACATGCTATAAGTTATACTGACACACAAATTATACAATATTAAGATTAAACCTTGTATGGAATGCTTTGTTAATTATTTTTATTCAAGAGACAGTTATGTCTATAATTTTCTGTAATTTTAGAATGCCGTACTGTACCTAATATTGCAGCCTTTTAGGGGTTTGTTTAAAGCATCATAAAAGTCTGATTGGGAGCAAAGAATTAATATCTTGATTAGAACATCAAGAATAATACAAATGTTTAAAAAAGACATCTTGCAGTAAATAGAGATGATTTTGAAACATCAGTGCCAATGTGACTACTTACAGAAGTGAGAAATTAAAAGAATACACCAAAGGAATCTGTTCAATTTAGATGTCATGTTAAAAAAATCTAAAACTCTAATTTGCTGTAAATTAGGATAAATAAATAAAACAGCAATACATTTTACAGCAACAATGTGCATTGAGAAATGCTAGTATGATTATATTGTGTTTTGAATTTCATTTTTTATTTCCTATGAAATTCTTACTTGTTTTAGTTGTGTTTGCAATCTATAAAAGAAAGCAGCATGAAATAGAATGTAAAGAAAAAAGAAGAATTCATATTTTATCCAACACAACAAAAACAGACAAATACAGTAGACCATCACTAATCCAGCCCATTGGTATTCGAGGAGTAGTGAAAATGCTGTATCACAGAAGAATCACCCCTAAACAGTAGCTAAACACCTCATCATACTTTTAAAATATTATGTAAACTAGCAAAATACCCGCGCTTTGCAGCAGAGAAGTAGTGTGTTAAAAAAGTTATGAAAAAGAAAAGGAAACATTTTAAAAATAACGTAACATGATTGTCAATGTAATTGTTTTGTCACTGTTATGAGTGTTGCTGTCATATATATACCTGTATATATATATATATATACACACACATATAAACATATATACACATACATATACACACATACATACAGATAAATATACATATATATACACACATACACATACATATATATATATATACACATACATACACACACACACATATATATATATATATATATATATATATATATATATATACTGTAAAAAAATAAACAAAAATTCATAAAGGTTTGGGGTTTCCGGCCCCGTATACTGTAAAAAATCAAAGAAAAATAGCAAATTATTGCCACGGTCAAGTACATGAAATCAATGTAACATCTGACAGTCCAAAGATGGCGGCGGAGGAATATTTATGTAGGAGGGGCCGGAAGTAGAGGTATGCTGGGTAGGAACCGAGATGGATGATGTGATCGATGATGTCATAGGTAGTTGACAGAGGAAGTGCGGAAGTAACGTAGTCTTTCTTTCTTTCTGTAGGAGACAAAGAGAGAAAGGTTAGTTGCTTTATAAATGAACGCCATATAAGACTGTCGTTTCTCCTTGCTTCGCAGTTCTGTACTGTTTTATTGTTCGTTTATTACGATTGTTATAGTTATTGTGTAGCTATTTGAGACTTACTTTACTGTTCAGGTACCCATTTCCTTTATTTAATCCGCGGCTTGTACGCTATTTTTTGTTCGTTTATTACAATTATAGTTTATTTATTGATTCCCTTCTTTAGCTGACTGCCTGCTGATATAAGGCACTCCGCTGGTTTTTTGTGAAGCAGCCTTTACACAGCTTCTCCACTGTTTTATAAACGAACGACATATAAGGCCATCGTTTTTCCTTTTTTCACCAAGGAAGCTGCTTTTTTATTTAATCCACAGGTTCTCCGATGTTTTTTTGTTCGTTTATTACGATTGTTATAGTTCTCTTTATATACTGTAGTACGTTGTCAGTTCAGCACTCCATCGTAATATGACGAAGCTGCGTGAGCTCACTCTTGAGAATGCAACGTATAGTTGTCCAGGAGAAAAGCAATCTTGCCTCAAATCAATGGCAACCTTTTGAAGGGTCTGTCCATGAGACTTATTACTTGTCATCGCGAAGCAGAGACTTACTGGAAATTGGAGGCATTTGAATTGAAATGGGAGATCAGAGGGTATAACGTGGATGCGAGAAATAAATTGAGTATGGAGAAACTCTAGAGACAGCGTGTGTATTAACTTGTGGATTTTTCTGTGAGTATTTGATGGCAGCGTGACGAAGTTGCTTCCGCAAGACCGCGTTAGCTGTGGAGCTCAGCTCGGAGCATATCCTTTTCCTACCTTGTCAATTGTGTAATGCGTTTTTTGTACAGGTTTGATGCATGGAAGTGATCACTCATACTGCGTTTAGTCAGTTCACTTGAGCTGCTCTCTTGTGTGATGTTGCGATGTCCACGGCTTTATTTAATGTTAGCTAAGACCCGGCACTTAAAAGTTTCTCGCTGCAGCAATTTTAACTCCGTTACAAAGTGATTCAAAGTCTCGTTTATACCTCGTGTCTTCTCATTAAACTTGTACCTCGCGAATAAAGTATTCGTCGATGGCATGACAAACGTTAGCGTGAGCGTGTATATAAACTTAAATTAAACTTACGGTTTACACCGTGCTTTGTTTCCGCAGTAGCTGCACTTATGAATAAGCTTGTATGCGGTTTTTCTTCAGCACTCTTTGAAGCATTTTTCTTAAGCGGTCTTTGGAGCTCTTCCTTGTTTTCTACGTACTGCGTTCACAGTCAGTTCACGTGATTACGTGGGAGGCGTAATGATGTAACACGCAACTCTGCCCCAGACAGTCATCAAGCTGAACTCCATTACAGTATATGGAGAAAAATAGATTCCAGTTATTATTCTATTACCCGTAGAATTTCTTAATGGAACCTGCTCAACTTTTATAAGTAAGCTGTAAGGAATTAGCCTGCCAAATTTCAGCCTTCTACCTACACGGGAAGTTGGAGAATTAGTGATGAGTGATTGAGTGAGTGAGGGCTTTGCCTTTTATTAGTATAGATAAGGACAAGTTGGATAATATAGGAAACAAAAAACATTAAATGAAAGAGAAAGTGAAATTTTAATAAAGTGTTGTACCTGTACTAGAAAGGTTTGAGAAACCCAAAACAGGAATGATACAGTATTAGCATTTTGGTATTTTTGGTACAGGAAGTAAAAATCGGGCTTTCTCTCAATCACCCCAACCTTATTGCTTCTAGGTGCTGTGGACTTCATGGGGGACCCTTCTCCCTTATTGCTTTGAAGTGATTGTAACTTCATGATATTTTATTGTTTCAGTGTGGTGCATGGTGGAGTGTAATTTTGAGTTCAAAGGGGACTTAAGCTGTGGCATATTTTTGGAAGCATCCATAAGTTCATGGGGTACCCAATTGCTTCAGAACCGATTTGGTACCAGTACTGAGATCCAAAAGCTGGTATTGATATCAAAGTAAAAATTTTAGCACTAATCCATCACTAATGCCGGAGTGGAGGAACCATATTATAGGGAGGTGGATAGTTAAAAGTCTAACTGTACTAATTTAACATGAAAGACTGCATTTGCTAATTAGTATATGATATTCAGAGACCCCATGGACTATGATATTTGCTGATGACATTGTGATCTGTAGCAAGAGTAGGGAGCAGGTTGAGGGGACCCTGGAGAGGTGGAGATATGCTCTTGAGAGGAGAGGAATGATGGTCAGTAGGAACAAGACAAAATACATGTGTGTAAATGAGAGGGAGGTCAGTGGAATGGTGAGGATGCAAGCAGTAGAGTTGGCGAAGGTGGATTAGTTTAAATACTTCAGATCAACAGTACAGAGAAATGGGGATTGTGGAAGAGAGGTGAAAAAGAGACACAGCAGAATGGGTGGAGAAGAGAGTCAGGAGTAATTTGTGACAGACTGGTATCAGCAAGGGTGAAAGAGAAGGTCTACAGGACGGTAGTGAGACCAGCTATGTTATATGGGTTGGAGATGGTGGCACTGACCAGAAAGCAGGAGACAGAGCTGAAGGTAGCAGAGTTAAAGATGCTGAGATTTGCATTGGGTGTGACAAGGATGGACAGGATTAGAAATGAGTACATTAGAGGGCCTAAGGAAAGACTAAGAGGAGGTTTATGGATGTGGTGAGAGAGGACATGCAGGTTGTGGGTGTAACAGAGTAAGATGCAGAGGACAGAAATACAGACAAAATTCCATTACAACTAAATCCCAGGGACCTAAAAAATATTTCGTTTTAATGAAAATTTTGTTGTAATGAGATTCTGTATTTGTTACTATAGTGCTTTCTTTAACTTGCGCCCAGGCTTTTGCAATCATTTCAATAGCTTACAAATGCCGATATCAGTTACTGCTGCTTTCTACCCTGCCGCCTCGATGCTAATTCAAATACAGATAACAAGAAAAAGAACAAGTACAAATAACTTTTCCAAGCGCACTTCCAAACACCCAGCTACTTTTGCTCTTGTGGGCTAAAAAAGCAAAAAACCCTTCTAAAGGGAAAAAGCTTTAAAAAATTCCCACACGGTTCCTTAGAGGCAACCAAAACCCAAGTTTTTAAGAGCAAAATGTATTTTTTTAATGTAAATCTCACACCACAGAACAAACCAACACTCTCAACAGACTCTAGCGTTTGCAAAGCACACGTCAGCACAAAGCACACGTGACTCTCAGCTTCTTTTGTGTTAATTTTAATCTCATCCTGCCTACAAGTTATGCTGACGAGAATTTTTCTTAGCATTTCCTTGTGATAATACACTTTACCGAAGTGCGATTGCAGTGTCTGTGGAAGATTGTTAGTCCGTTGGCAGGGCAGGGCAAAAACAGGCTCAGAGCGCTTCAGTGAAGTGACACAGAAGCAAATCATAAAAAATTGGGGTCGCACTATAAGTCCCTGTCTTGCACCCCAAAACACGAGGCTAAGTATCAGTACTTTAGGAAAAAAAACTTTATTCAGCTGGAAACAGGAACGGCACACTTATTTATTGTAGGGTGATCTGCCACTCTTCTATACACAGACACAGCAGCCAGACTGCATCACCCATTGATATCTTTTCTGTTTGCTTTGCCGGAGAGATGCAGCATAGCTGAGAGACACAGACTATCTTTGAGCCACCTGTTGCCCCGGCAACAGATAAACAGTCTTCCATAGTTGCAGATATCGGAATTTGCAACACTCTTCGGTGTGTCGTCTAGTTAGGGAAGGTCCCAAGTGAGTTTACAAACTTCACATTTTCTTGAATGAGTGCCGCATTAATAGGAATGTTTCTTGAACGAGCATCTCTGAACCACATAAAAACTGATTTTTTGATGTCATCAAATGCAGCAGTTCACATACGTTTGCAACCCGAGATTTTTTTCTTTTTTTGCTCTGTCTTTCAAGAAAGTTAAAAGCGTCGATGGTGAAATTCCAAATTCACTGGCAATTTCTTTTTTTTTTTGCCGCAATCAAGAGCTGCAAAAATTTAATTTTTTTTTTCTAATATGAACTATTATTTTTTCGCGTTCTGTTTCAATAGGAGAGTGACAATGAGTTAAATTCCAGTGGATGTTTTTTAAATGTTGATGAGCAATAAGCAAAAGATATCACTGAAAACCACAAGAAACAAAAAGGGCAAAAAGAAAACAGTACGAGGAAAGTTTGAAGAAAGAAAAAGAAATTACAATGTTTCTGTTTATGGATCAACTGAACTGCAGCCACAGAACTAGCTGGACTGCGGATGATTAATTCAGGCATTTCAAGGTCTTTTGGGCACTTCGTTATAATGAAAGTATCTGCTGAATGTACTTCGTAGTAACGATATTTCTATAGACTCGCGTCATATGGGGAAACTGTCAGAACCATAAAAATACTTCGTTGTAATGAAAATTTTGTTGTAAAGATATTCGTTATAACGGAATTCTACCTGTATATGGAAAAAGATGATCCGCTGTTGCAATCCCTAATGAGAGGATCCAAAAGAAGAAGAAGATGGTCAAGCAAATTCTTGCTTCACTGACCTGCCTTAACACAAATTTGGCTAAAACACAATACAGTATGGCGTAACAAAACTGCAAAAAACTGTATGTTACAAATGCTCAAAAAGAGTTTGAAATGGTCAAAAATGCAGATTATGCAAATTACAAAGAGATGACGTGGGTGTGCATTTTGTGTGCACATACCAACATTGTCAACAGATAGCACCAGAAGGTCAGTACGTGTGTTTGTGAGAGGGAAGAGAACCTCGTAATGCCCATGATCCAAACGACTGCTAAAAAGCAGGGATATGGAGAGACGTTGGCCAGGACTGTAAAGTCGAGGAGAGGCATTTGGGATATGACCACAATTTCTGCCTCACCACCATAAACCATGTAAGCATTTATGTAGTCAGCGTATTGTTGAGCAGACTGTATGACTATGCTTCCGTGACTAAGAACAACAGAAAGCACGTCGCCGAAGTTATCCCAATGTTAGCAAACAAAGGTTACAGCCATGTTGCGAAGTTCGAGAGCAACAGTTTCGTCAATGACTTTTTTCCAAAAATATCCGACTGACAGAAACAGTTACCTGATGCAGGAATTTGTATAATATTAAAAGATGAGTTGTTTCCATAATATACATGTGAAGCGGCGACCACGTTAGGAAAATGAACAGACAACGTGGCTCAGAGGTGCATGTGGACCGTAGCACAGATCAACACGACTCAGAATGTGTTTGGAAAATGAACAGTCAACATGACTCACAGGTGCATGTGGATTGTGCACACAGATGAAAGTGACTCAGGTGAGGAATTGTGGGCGGGCATATGAGCAGGCAGTGCGCATGCCTCGACTGCGAGGGTGGACATGGGAGAAAGCGACTCAGGATGTGTTTGATGAGGAGTTGGGGTGGGTACATTAGCAGGATGTGCGTGTGCCTCGGGGAGTAGGATTAGAGTTGGTGGGTGGGGCTCCATTTTGTGTGTGTGCGTATCCCATGGTTGGGTGACTTGATGGATTATATATAGAAAAGCAGCCGGAACCGAAAAGAACAATGAAAAGTCAACATGGCTCAGAGGTGCATGTGGACTGTACCAGAGACAAAAGCAACTGAGGCGGTGTTTGGTGAGGTGCTACATGCCTCGAGAGCGAGGGTGGACTCGGGTGGAGGGTTAGAGGTGGCAGGCGGGGCTCTGTCGTCCGTATCTCATGGTCTTAGAGTTGGTGGGCGGGGCTCTGTGAGTTGGCAGGCGTATCTCTGTCTTGCGAGCGTCTTGCTTGCCATGGACTTGCGTGCATCTTGCTTGTCATGGTCTGGTCTCTGTTTTACGTGCCATGGTCAGCTGCTTAGTAAATTATGAATTGGCGGGCGTGACTCTGTCTTGTGTGCGTCTTGCTTGCCTTAGACTTGCAAGCGTCTTGCTTGCCATGCTCTGGTCTTTGTCTTATGTGCCATGGTCAGCTGCTTAGTGAATTGTTGGTGGGCGGGGCTCTATGAGTTGGTGGGCATGGCTCCGGCTTGCGTGCGTCTTGCTTGCTAAGTCTTACATGCACCTTGCTTCCCATGGACTTAGTGAATTATATATATAGATTGAATGTCTCCTTGTCAGATAAAGCACCAGCTTATCCATACTTGTATAACCAGAATTAGGTTCTCAAAACACAAAATATAATATAAAGCGAATACAAGAGATAGTTACATGCAAGAGAGAGATGTTGCCATAGTAACTTAAGACCACCTTGTTAATTCCAGAAAATATCTGAAAATGCCTCTTTCTGTTAAATGTTTTTTTAAACATAAACTCTTAAAAAAGGAAATACACATTGCTTTGTCATATTTATTTAATATTCAGTTTCACATATAATTGTATTATTTCATGGAATATTTGATACTTTACCATACAGAGTGTCTTAGCGAAACATTTGAAGCCTAAGTAACATCTAAGACATGCCAGAAGTGTTTCTAGGAAAGGAGTCTGGCACTTGGACATTGCACACATTTTATGACAAAGGACACTACTTCGAAGGACTTCAGTTCAGCATAAGGCACAGTGACACCTACGGCTAGTGGTCAGTTTTAACTTTTTCTGAATCACCTTCTGTTCTTAGCTTGACAGTGAAACAAGCATTGTTCCAGAATGAAAAAGTGTAGACAGTTTTACTTATCCTGCAAGTGTCATGTATATATGCTTGAGGACCTACTTGCAGGCTCAGTCGAGGTATGTAATAACCTACTGGGATGAGAGAGGGCTCTATCACTAACATTGATATCTCCTTCTTTTTCCAAGTACCAAGGAGCAACCCAGTGAGGGCAACTGACCCCAACCCTTCCAGTTCAACTACCATAAAAACCTGGGTCTTCTGAAAGGAGGTGACACAAGAAACCGACGGGACAAAGCTCTATTAACACTGTGACCTTGGGTAACCAGCCCAGCAAAACGTCATTTGTTTAACCTCGATACCCCACATAATGGGAAGCATATGCCAAACAGCGTTTCTTTTGTTTTATCTTTTTCTCTCTTCTGGTTCAGTAAGTGGTAAGACCCGGTTGGTGCCACAAATTTTATTGCTTCCTCCATCCGGCTACACTTCATTTCCTTTAGCAGCTACTCCATGCCTATTATTTCATTCGTAGATAATATACACCCTTCTAAAATTGCTATCATCTTTCAATTAGTTGGAACACTAGCACCAAGTTTTTCCAGAAATGAAACCTGCTTTAATGTGACCCAAATTAATGCTTATTTAAAACATATAGTGCATCATATTTATTCTGAGTGGGCTAGCAGACACGTATTTTCAATATGATGCTATTTTCCCTTACACAAAAAATGGGCAACACAAAATCTGCACACACAATGCCAACAATATGATATTTCAGCAAATTATAGTTGATGATTTATTAATGTTATCAGAAGTCTGTGTGAAATTAGAGAGAAACATATGGAAGCAAAAATTCTCATTTACGACAGTGGAAAGAAAAACAGTCACAGAGGCATTTGAAATTTTAATTGCATTTGTCACAGAGGTTACTGGGGGAGTTCATGCATTTTTTTTCCTACTTCCCTTGAATATAAGAGTTTAAAAATTATTTTTACTTTTGCCCTTTAAAGCTAATTTTTATATTTTTAAGATGCCCTCTGTCAGGTGCAACAACAGAATAATGAGACTCAGTAAAATGATTTGCTTTATGTATGGTAGAAGTAATAAATATGCACAGGAGTGTGCATTTAATGGCAAAACAGTACTTTGTTTATTTATGTATCTTATATTTGTGATTCTATTTTATTTGCTTACTGGCAGAATTTACAAATTCAAAGACAGCTCAATATTTAAGACAGTGTGTTTAAAATTAGTGCCATATTCAGAATATTTTTTTTTATTTAATGCATTTCTTACAAATGATACTGAATTGAATAATGAATGAAGTAAATAAAAATACAATTCTGGTGGTTCTGAAGATGTTAGGTGACTTCGCATGAAGTGCTGTCCCCATTACTTTTGTAGTTTTTTTTTTACTGTTCTTCACCATACCCTTTTCTTAAATGCATAGTTCAAAAGCAAATAGCTGGTGGTGAAAGTTCTTTTATTCTAATTTTAAATTATTTTTTCCTTATCGTAAAGGCTCCATTTTGCTTGATCATTGGCATTTTGCTATTCCACTGTGTGGCAGTTGTTGCCAGTTACCTAAAATTAGGAATTACTGTAAGCAAATGATTGTCTACTGTAAGGACACACAATGAAGTGGATACATTCAGCATTGTCTATATTATGGCAAAGGGGCATCAAAATTAACATCATATTCAAACTACTGTATGTGTTGAAAAATGACTGCCATATTGTTAATACTTTAGCAGACTTAAGTGCTTAATGAAGTGGCATATTTGAAGCTCTAAATGTTGATTAAAAGCTTTTTATTTTTGATTATTATTAGCCAATGTAGTACTAACTGTGTATCTTTTTTTATTGATGTGGATGAACTCTAAAGCACGGCCATCATCACACTATGGTAATGAATATACATTGTAAGTGACATAGAGGGTTTGAAATTTCAAGTAGCCTACACATATGTTCTTTTTCATGTTTTAAGTTTTTCAAAAAGTTAGCATAGTTACTAGAATAACAAAACAGTCAAAAAATGTATGCATTAGTAATGAAAAATACAGTAAGATGAGTTCCTATTGACATATCTTTTTCAAAGTAAGGAAGTTGAGGAAGACTGTGGATATATGCTGTAGATGTGACGTATACTTGCTTCTTGTAGCTGTCTGGTGGTGGCTTTGACAGGTCCAAAAGCAGCTGTGTCACCAGAGATTAACTGTTATTTTCTTCTCTGTTTATTTTCCAGGTAAGTATATGAACACAAGATCATGGAGGTGCTGGAGCCTATAGCTGGAGCAGCACTGTGCACAAGATAGGATTCCATCTTGTATAGATAGATAGACAGATACTTTATTAATAGGGTACAGGTTCCACTTGCTCACTCACACTAACTCATATTGGGAAAGTTTGTCATTCTAAAATAATTTAATTTCAACTGGAGTACCTGAAGAAAACCAACCTGAACACAATTAATATGTACTGTATATTACACTTAAAAATGATTCTTGGGGTATCTTGCTATTATTCAGTTAACTTAATTTGACTTTACTCAAAATGAATATGTTTTAAGGCTTTACGTATCCATTACAAGTACTGTACAACTGGCTAAAATTGTCTGGGTGTCACATTTAGAAATACAATTTGTGTTCAAATAATAATAGTGAGAAGTCAAGCAAAACGACACCTTTTATTGGTTAACTAAAAAGATTACAATATGCAAGCTTTCAAGGCAACTCAAACCTCTCATTTTGCTTGACTTCTCACTACATTCATAATGGCTAACACGGTGCAACACCCTAGTACTACATTCAAACAATATAAATAAATTTCATTTCTTTAATTAAGCAAATTTCCAGAAATCATTTTTACGGTATATTGCTTTTGCATAATTTTCTGAGGTTAACTTTACTTTAAATATGTTTTGAGATTAGAGAAGTGACTTTTAGGAAAATATGTTATTATGCTTTAAGTTGATTCAACTGAAAATAAATATGTTTGTCGGCTTTGTGCAGCTGTTTCTAGTATAACTGACATAATTTGTTTGTTTGTCATAAGCACTCAATTCATTTATGTTTATGGAAACAAAAAGAATTTCACTGGCAATCATGTTAGGATACAGTGTTGCCAAATCAGGTGATTTTCTTTTTACATTTTCCAGTGCAGGAAAAGAGGATTTCACATAAAACTATTTTGGGAGAAGTTTTCCAGTATGCTTGAGCAATTTTGGGTTATTTGTGGTGACAAAAATGCCTTATTAGCATAAGCTGTGTTAATTTGCATTGAACGGCCACTCTTTTTGTAAAGAGTTCTAGCAATCTTCTCCCATTTGTCTAACATTAGAGGAAGACAAAGACTTGAAATTACATTAAGTTAAGTGTCAAAGATTAGTGCAGTTATTAAGGTGGCTTTGAGTGCATTTTTATTCAAAGGTCTGTTAAATCTATTGTACACCCTAAGCTACATGAGCAGGCTTTTTTTCCTTGTTGTGACAGGATATATTTTAATTTGTTTATTACCTTTACTTCACTAGTAGCATGTAGTCTATCTTGCTCAACTGGAAGAATCCTAATCCATCCCTAAGTCAGTGGGTAATTGATGTTATATATAATTTTGAAACTGGAAAAAATCAAATTGTCTCTTAAAGGATATGCTCAAATTTTTTTTAAAACCTGTCAGGACCTAATCAATAACATTTTAGAATAAGCACTTATATTGGGGTTTAGACTCCTTTGTCTCTTTACTACTCTCAGTAGTTTTACACTGGCTATTGGCCTCCCTCTCTTGAAATGAATTGAATTTACTTTTGTTAAGTTTGACTTGATTGTATGGAATGTTATATGCTTTTAATAAATTCAATAAAAGATTAAAAAAATAATAATAATTACCTAGGTGGCTATTGGCAATGTCATTTAATAAAGATATGGTTGTGATTAGTGATTTGACAATTTGGCAATCTGAATAGAACGTGAAAGTAAAATTTCAAAAGACAATTTTTTTTTAATTTAATTGACTAGAACTGAGCATGAAATGTGCAATCAGTGTATTTAAATTGTATGACTATTCAGTTATTTGGTTTAACAAAACTCAAATAGGTTGACCTAATTCCATTCTTTCTGGCTAGAGTAACTAAATAATTTAAACTGAGTTTAAACTAATTGATACTTTTTCATGGAAATTTTACACATAATTGAATTAAGTTCCTCCAATGAATATTTTTTTTAGCACATTTCATATTACTGTTTGTACAGTGATTAATCCTGATAAAGTTTAATTAAAAGTATATGTTGGCCCATGGATCAGAAACTACACAGTTCTTTTTTTTTAATGCAGAGTTTTAAATCACAAGGTGAATACAGAACAATAAACCTGATTTGTCCAGTGGCATGAGGCTTAGCCATCCAAATGACCTTCTTAAAATGATGGGGTAATCTGAGCTATTGCTTTGTTTTTTTATTACCTTTACAGTCAATTTGAAATCATTAGAAAGAAACATAACTGCTATCTTTGGTAAAAAATAATATATAATCTTACAGTAAATCTATTTTCTGTTGGAAGATCCATAAAATGCAGTCTTTACAGCTTCAATGTGATTGACCTCACTTTTAAGTTTTAAAAATGAAAGTACTTTAGCTCACAGCAAAAGTATTTTCATGTCTTTAAGTAGAGCCCAATCATCTGTTTCAATTGGTTAAATTCAAAATACTGATATAATGAATTCTCAAATGAGAACAAGTAAGACTGACCAGTGTGGAATACATTATTACTGTAATACCAGGAAGATTGTAGCAATGTTTGGTTATGCTTTGTAATAGTGTTTCAGGGCAAATTTATGATTTTTAGTCAGTATGGCTAAAAAGCTGCAATTACAGAAACAGATCCATGGACAACTTATATATCCATTTGTTTACATTTATTTAAATCAGAACGTTTACCACTTTCTTACATATACCATTGTATAATGCCTCCATTAGATCAGTAGAACATTACCTAATAAATAAACATCATAAATGCTGTTGTAAGGCTGAATATAAAATTACGTACTATACTGCTTAGTACTACAAAATAATAGTAATCCATCATTCATGTTTTGCCAAACTGCATACTTTTGGTGCAAGGTTGTTTTCTAATTTTCATGGCATTTATTATATTATATAGCTATATAAAGCTGTTCTTGAAGCTATGATTAACAATTGAGGCATCAAACTCTGCCACATGATGACTAATTTCTGTCTTTTATGGAAAAATGAATCTATTTTTACAAGAAGTACATTAGTTGAGCAAAATTTAGCTAAAAGTTGCTTGGCATCAAAATGTAAGTACAGATCAGGCTGAAACGTTTTGTTGTCCTATCAAGTAACACTCAACTGACACGGCAGTGATTAATGATACATGGAAAATATCCAACTGTTCTAGCTATCAACCAGCTCTTTGAAAATGTGCTGCTTCCACAAAACTTTAGCAAGGGGTTCCAAATTAGAAGCACTTTTCCTATGACCCTGAATGAGATATTCTCCAAAAGAAGCAAAGAGAGCTGGATAATTCATTCAAACAAAGCCATGCTTTGCATGAATTCTTTGAACGTCGAAATGAACTACTTAAGAAAAAACTGTTTAAACAGTTTTTTTTGAAGAGTACTCCTTCTTATACACTAGATCTGTAGTGACCTAGGAACAGGAGCATTAAATATACAAATTGAAGTGACTAAATAGTTGCAAAGTAGAGGAGAAGAAGGAGGTTGTTCTGGCATACTATAATATAATATTAAAATGAAATAAATAGGTAGGTTTATAGGATGGTTCTATATATGATTACCTCATGTGGACTGTTTATTAAACATTACATACATAAATAAATACATGCAGTACATACTATATATGCAATAAACTGAGGACTGTGGTTCTACCATATAAATGTAAGTGCAGAAGATTTAGCTGTTGGACTGGCAGAAATTGTCTTTTTATATTGAAGTGTATGTGCTTTTGGATTATGATCACTATTTTTCAGTGCTGCTGCCCAAAATCTTCACTCCAGCACAATAATGTTATCGTTGTCATACTCCTGATCAAGCACCTATGTGTGTTTTGCCTCTGGCATGCCTTACTTTAAGTAATTTAAGTTAAGTACTGCAGTTATCTGACAGTCATCTAGAACCATTTTGCCTGTCTGTTGACATATCTAATGTAGCTCTGAGCTCCTATTTTCTTAGTCACTGACTCTTTAATGTATTTCATTGTAAGCAACAAAAGTGAATTAAAGTTTTCCTGAACTTTAAAACACCAGCTGCCTAATTTTATTTCATGTAAAATAGTAGGCCACCATCAAAAATGAATGATTTTTTTTTCCCTGAAGATTGCCAGATAATTTATTTTATTCTTGTAAAGCAGAATGCAAGCAACCTAGACAATAATCCTAAACCAAAGTTGAATAAAACATCAGAAAAACCAATACTACACATAATTATTTATTGATCAAACAGTCAATCAATCTTTCAAGACTTGTAAGGTGATATCCAAGGCTCATTAACAGGGCCGGGTCAAAGTCAAATAATCAAAAGCTAGTAATCCTAAAACTCTATTAAAGAGAAATCTGAAGAACTAAGCCAGACAAACAAACCCAAAGCTCCTTGTTTGTTTAAACAAGCCACTGCACTTCTGTGCACACTTGCATCCCACAGCGTCTCACATATCGCCACCTGGAACCAACACTTCTCAGTTAGGCAATGGCATATTCTTTCAGTGTTCAGTTTTCTTTCCCCACAAACACTAAATTCTGTATTGGCTCATTCATTCCCACCCCCACACAAATTGAACTTAAGTAGTTTAGGTGGATTGTTTACTTTTATTAGGATCATCTTGAGTGATATCATGTGCTAAAACTGAGTTGTGATCAGTGAGATTCAAAAAGGAAATTCCAACCACATAAATGCAGATTTTTCCAACACCTTCATATGCTTTCAGATAATCATGGAAATTTGAATTTTTCACACTGATAAAGTGCTTGCAGTAATGAGAGAATTCTAAATTCAACCAAATTCTACTAATCATGAGGAATTTCTAATGGCTA
Organism: Polypterus senegalus; assembly: GCF_016835505.1. Taxonomy (NCBI): domain Eukaryota; kingdom Metazoa; phylum Chordata; class Cladistia; order Polypteriformes; family Polypteridae; genus Polypterus; species Polypterus senegalus. The sequence continues at coordinate 89,371,600 of NC_053159.1, forward strand.
CAAGCGTCTACTTGGTGTAGGAAGGCTCATGGACATACATGTGTGTTAGCCTCTAAATCTGTTTAAACATATTTTTGTGACATTGTCTGCATAGTTTGCTGTTTATTTCCTTTTTTCTTGTTGGTTTGGCTAACATAATGTAGTAATTATGGTCTCATTCCTTGGCATGTGATGTCCTAGCGGCCAGTTTTTCAATAAAATGAGGATTGGGGACAATGCTATGAGCACTGTTCCCTCTAAGGAATGGATAGGTAAAGCAAACCTTTTACTTTGCAAGCCAACATTTGCTGTTGCCTTACCCTTTGAGCATTACTTAATACAATATAACTACCTATTCATATGCGTATGTGCTTGTCAATTCAGAACCAATGGTTTCTTATTTATTTTTATCACTTATTAGGTATGCTGCTCTTCTTACAAAAATGGCTCACTTATTATATTCCAATAGGCTCATACTGCTGCTGACTCAGCCATGAGGTTATTCCCTGGATGATGCATTTTGTCAGCACCCTTATATTACCTTCCTATAGAGACGCCAGTTGTCTCCATTATCACATCCAACTACTTGCAATGGTGCACAAAAACTTTATAATGGCAGGGTGGTCTTCCCTTCTACTGCAGTTGTGCGTTCGATGTTGAGCGCACAGCAGCAGTGATGCTGAACATAGTGCTGTCAGGTGATGCAGCAGTAATGCTGAGTGCTACATTATTTTGTGGTGAAGCAGAGGTGTATGACACCTTTCTGTGTGATGACCTATCAATTTTATGTGGGTGGGCAAATCTCCTTGTGTGGAGCTACAGATTTTGGTGTTCCAGATCTCCACTTTGGGACTCTGCCTTTGTTTTATCAAGGATACGTTTTGGGATGACAAAACATAGAATCTTTCAGTTTCAAACCCAGTTTCTTTGTTACATAGACACTGTCACACACGTGTGACTAGGTGGGAGCTGAATGGACCAAGGTGGTAATTACCTGCCAGGCCAGGGGGTGGTGAGGTGCGCTAAACCTTATTCTGTTATCTCTGCAGGCCAAATATGGGAAAACCTGTGTAATTTAACAATAATGTCACTTCCAGTTCTGGCGCCAAAAAAGATGGCACTTCCAGTTCCGGTGCCAAGAAGGGTGTCACTTCTGGTTTCCGGCCTCAGATGACAGTCTCCCCCTTTAAATCCACCATCTTTTCCACCACCAGTTTAGTTCAGTCTGGAGCTCAATCTATGCACATCAGTGCTTACTTAAAAACCCTTTTGCAGCTAGGGACAATATACGGGTGGCTGTCCCAAACCTTTCCAGTGTGTTGAGACTCATTCTTTCACAACTTATACAAATGTCCTCGACTCCAACTCTTGTTCTCTTATATTTGCACTCACCTGGCTTAGAAGAAAACACAGCAAACTTATAGTTGGGACTATGGACTGACTGCTACTGTGCATCATTTTTCCTATTAGAGGACATCTCCTCTTTTCTCTACAGCCCAGATTGTAAGACAGAGTAATAATATAAAAAAGAGGAGCAGGCATAACCTGACACCATCAATAACATAACCGGCAGAGCCAGGCAGATGAGGACACACACATACACACAACGCATTGCAAGGGGTAGGTGCAAAGATGCTCAGTGCTTTTATTTTTAAAACCAAAGCAAATCAGCGGAACAGTGTCTGAAGTGCACTGCAAAATTCATAATAAATAAATTGTCCAATAAAATGAAGTGTTCATAGTGGAGGTTAAAACCAGTTAATAGAAGATCCATAAAAACAAAGTCCTTAAAAGACAAAAGCTGGTTGCCCTTTATAACTGACGTCTCCTCGACTTGTCATTTTCAGACCTTGCAGTCTGAAGAGAATTCCAACAGCAGGCACAGACAACCTTTTGTCCTGGCCTGGGTCCCCAACGCCAGCCCCAAAAGGTTCCAAGGGGAGCCGCCGAGCACTGTTCTGCTCCATGCCCACTGCTGCCAAATAGCTCCACCTGGTGAAAACAAGCTGTCCTCCCATCACTGCCAACTCAGTGGCTCCTCCTGGTAAAAGCACATTCCTGAGTGTGATGGCCACTGTTTGGTCGCTCCCTTAGCCAACTCCTGAGCGCTGGCGACAAATGCTCCTCCCTGAGGCTCCATTCCTGTCTGCCTACTTCCTTTCAACACGGACTGGCTCTCGCTCTCTTTCTCTCTCACTCACTTGCTCCTGCCTGCTTGCTCACCTCAATGCCTTCAAGCTCCGCTACTCCCTTAATTTTTCTTTCTTTTCTTTCTCCTCTTCTGTGTCTTTTCACTCTTCTTTTATAAACTGGGGAGGGTTGCAGGTGTGATTACTTGATTGTTGCCCCAGGTTGATAACGAAACAATCAGACCGCCTGCATGTGCAAGGAAGGCACTGCACAGTCGGCTCACTGCCTCGCACCAATTGGAAGATGAGCTATCTTTTCAGTCAATTGTTTGCACCTGTTCCTCTCCCCAGCATGAGCACATCCATTACTGATTTATTTACTTATAATAGGTCTGGCGTATCTTACCACAGGATAATAGCAAATCACCAATAATACAACCATGCCATTTTAAGAGATGTCATAGACGATGCTGGCCAACACATCCAATGTGTATGACATTTAGTCTCTTGATGTTATATTGCTGTATCTCATGAAAAGAATCGTTTTGGGGACATTGTTCTTCTTTCTTATTCTCCTTTTGGATATCTCTCTCTTTTCGCTACTTGCACTTGTGAACACAGAACACCCCTACCCCCTCTCTGTCCAATATCATTTTGACAGACCTTATCAGCACATGTTCATGAGGTGTGCATGCACAAAGATACCCAATGGTTTAAGGGCTTTACTTTTATGCATGTGAAAAGTCCAGAAAATTACCAGTTAAAAGATTCTGGCCTTTCATATTGCTAGACTGCCTTTTGTGCAGTCTTCTTCTTCTTCTTTCAGCTGCTCATGATGGGGGTCGCTAGAGCGGATCATCGTCTTCCATATCTTAACACCCACTGCATCTTGTTCTGTTACACCCATCACCTGCATGTCCTCTCTCACCACATCCATAAACCTTCTCTTAGGCCATCCCTCTTTTTCTCTTGTCTGGCAGCTCTATCCTTACCATCCTTCTCCCAATATACTCAGCATCTCTCCTCTGCAAATGTCCAAACCAGCGCAATCTCACCTCTCAGACTTTGTCTCCCAACCGTCCAACTTGAGCTGACCCTCTAATGTACTCATTTCTAATCTTATCCATCCTTGTCACACCCAGTGCAAATCTTAGCATCTTTAACTCTGCTACCTCCAGCTCTGTCTCCAGCTTTCTGGTCAGTACCACTGTCTGCAACCCATATAACATAGCTGGTCTCACTACCGTCCTGTAGACCTTCACTTTCACTTTGGCTGAAATCCGTCTGTCACAAATCACTCCTGCCACTCTTCTCCACCCATTCCACCCTGCCTGCACTCTCTTTTTCAACTCTGTTCCATAATCCCCATTGCTCTGTACTGTTGATCCCAAGTATTTAAACTCATCCGCCTTCGCCAACTCTACGCCTTGCATCCTCACCATTCCACTGACCTCCTTCTCATTTACACACATGTATTCTGTCTTATTCCTTCTGACCTTAATTCCTCTCCTCTCTAGAGCATATCTCCACCTCTCCAGGGTCTCCTCAGCCTGCTCCCTACTATCACTACAGATCACGATGTCATTAGGAAACATCATAGTCCACAGGGACTGTCAACCTGTCCATCACCATTGCAAACAAGAAAGGGCTCAGGGCCGATCCCTGATGTAGTCCCACCTCCAACTTGAATGCATTTGTCACTCCTAACACAGACCTCACCACGGTCACACTTCCCTCGTACATATCCTGTACAGCACTTACAAACTTCTCTGCCACTCCCGACTTTCTCATGCAATATCACAACTCCTCTCAAAGCACCCTGTCATATGCTTTCTCCAGGTCCACAAAGACGCAAGGCAACTCCTTCTGGCCTTCTCTAAACTTTTCCATCAACACCCTCAGAGCAAACATCACATCTGTGGTGCTCTTTCTTGGCATGAAACCATACTGCTATAAGTTTAATGTTTGCTAGTTTGTCCCTCTGCCTTCTTGTGACGCCCAGTGTAGTGGGAAAGATGGCACCAGACTACACACTGTCTTGTAGATTGGGACTGATCGAGATCAGAAACAAGAGGTGTTAGACAGGGAGGCACAGAGAAGAAAGATGGCATTGCAAAACAAAAATGTGTTTTTATATTTACAGTACAGATGCACGAAAAACAGTGTGAGGTGAATTATTTTACTCAGTCCTCACCACAACTGACAAACAAAATACAAAGAAGCAATGTCCCAAAAAAAAGAGTGAAACTGTACAGTATTTACAGTATGTATGGCAAGTCTCCAAATGAAAAAGAACCAAAAACAATAAGTATATATATATATATATATATATATATATATATATACAGTGATGTGAAAAACTATTTGCCCCCTTCCTGATTTCTTATTCTTTTTCATGTTTGTCACTCAAAATGTTTCTGATCATCAAACACATTTAACCATTAGTCAAATATAACACAAGTAAACACAAAATGCAGTTTTTAAATGATGGTTTTTATTATTTAGGGAGAAAAAATCCAAACCTACATGGCCCTGTGTGAAAAAGTAATTGCCCCCTGAACCTAATAACTGGTTGGGCCACCCTTAGCAGCAATAACTGCAATCAAGCATTTGCGATAACTTGCAATGAGTCTTTTACAGCGCTCTGGAGGAATTTTGGCTCACTCATCTTTGCAAAATTGTTGTAATTCAGCTTTTTTTGAGGGTTTTCTAGCATGAACCACCTTTTTAAGGTCATGCCATAGCATCTCAATTGGATTCAAGTCAGGACTTTGACTAGGCCACTCCAAAGTCTTCATTTTGTTTTTCTTCAGCCATTCAGAGGTGGATTTGCTGGTGTGTTTAGGTCATTGTCCTGTTGCAGCACCCAAGATCACTTCAGCTTGAGTTGAGGAACAGATGGCCGGACATTCTCCTTCAGGATTTTTTGGTAGACAGTAGAATTCATGGTTCCATCTATCACAGCAAGCCTTCCAGGTCCTGAAGCAGCAAAACAACCCCAGACCATCACACTACCACCACCATATTTTACTGCTGGTATGATGTTCTTTTTCTGAAATGCTGTGTTCCTTTTACGCCAGATGTAACGGGACATTTGCCTTCCAAAAAGTTCAACTTTTGTCTCATCAGTCCACAAGGTATTTTCCCAAAAGTCTTGACAATCATTGAGATGTTTCTTAGCAAAATTGAGACGAGCCCTAATGTTCTTTTTGCTTAATAGTGGTTTGCATCTTGGAAATCTGCCGTGCAGGCCGTTTTTGCCCAGTCTCTTTCTTATGGTGGAGTCGTGAACACTGACCTTAATTGAGGCAAGTGAGGCCTGCAGTTCTTTAGACGTTGTCCTGGGGTCTTTTGTGACCTCTCGGATGAGTCGTCTCTGCGCTCTTGGGGTAATTTTGGTCGGCCGGCCACTCCTGGGAAGGTTTTTGCCATTTGTGGATAATGGCTCTCACTGTGGTTCGCTGGAGTCCCAAAGCTTTAGAAATGGCTTTATAACCTTACCAGACTGATAGATCTCAATTACTTCTGTTCTCATTTGTTCCTGAATTTCTTTGGATCTTGGCATGATGTCTAGCTTTTGAGGTGCTTTTGTTCTACTTCTCTGTGTCAGGCAGCTCCTATTTTAAGTGATTTCTTGATTGAAACAGGTGTGGCAGTAATCAGGTCTGGGGGTGGCTACGGAAATTGAACTCAGGTGTGATACACCACAGTTAGGTTATTTTTTAACAAGGGGGAAATTACTTTTTCACACAGGGCCATGTAGGTTTGGATTTTTTTTCTCCCTAAATAATAAAAACCATTATTTAAAAACTGCATTTTGTGTTTACTTGTGTTATATTTGACTAATGGTTAAATGTGTTTGATGATCAGAAACATTTTGTGTGACAAACATGCAAAAGAATAAGAAATCAGGAAAGGGGCAAATAGTTTTTCACACCACTGTATATATACTGTACACAAAAATTTTGCAGTTTTCTAAAATAAAAAAAAACACAGCCCTTCCAATAATATGATCCACAAAAATTTTACAAAAAGAAAAATTAATGTAATTAATTCACATAAATACTTCCACAACAGCTATACTATTACTAGACACAAGCTGTTATACTTGATGTATTTTTTAAACAGAGCTACACCAAACACTTACTCACCACCAAGATTCAGTCAAAAGATGACTCCTGCAGGCAGGAAGTGCCTTTTATACTCGACATGGGCATGTTCTTACATTGCGTTACATTCACCTCTGCAAAACCACTATTAAAATACCTCCAGCCTTGGGGGTGCACATGTACATACACACGCACGGGAACAAAGCTTGAATACTTTAACACCAAATCTAAGGTAAGTTAATACCTTTCCTTCTAATCATATAATTAGATTCCTTTTACTTTGCTCAGTAAATTAAATGTTTGGAACCTCTCTTCTTTTACTTCAGCGGTGGGTGGCGATGAGACACTGGCAGGGAACTGGGCTGCATATGGAACCATGCAGGCTTCTACAAGACCATGCAGACAACATTGCCAGTGATGTGTAGCGTTGCACCACTGAAGCAGTGGTGAAATGTTAGAAAAAGTGTTGTCTTGCCTTTTCTTATGCTAAGCAAGAGAAATGTCTCTTTTCTGTATGCCTCCCCTTGAAAAGCATTTACTTAAAAAGAAATGTATTTTTTTTCTCTCTTGGTAATGCTTGGGTAGGCTCATTACCACACATCTGTCTTTACTTGCACTTCCACTTTCCTGTGTATAAAACTTGCTGCTTTTACAGAGGTCAAAAGTTTCAAATAAAAGTAAAATGCACTTTTATCTTTAGCTTTTTTTACCCATAAATACAGTACATTGTCTATAATCCTTCTCAGCACAATAACCAGAAAAATATCTACTACAATAATAAAATCACATTCCTCTACACCGTTCTCAGCCGCCACAGCACACCTCTTTCTTTGCCTGTACAGTCTTGCTGCCTGTTCTGCCTCTTGCTGCTTACCTGATGATAGTGACAAAATGATCCACCATATTTTCCCCAGCTCCATGAACCGATCCAAACCAGGATCCTTTCTCAACTTCTTATGGAGGCGGCACACCTAGGCCAAAGGACCTTAAGATTTCTGAAAAAAGGCAAAGAAAGTTGTGCAACAGAATGTATTTAGCCAGCTTTAATATAACTAGCCAAAGAGAATAACGATAAGAAAAATGGTAAAATTTACCAGTTAGCCTGTGGCGCAGCAATGGACTGTGCAGATTGTGCAAAGCATAATGGCCTACAAGCTTGCGGGGCCCACTTGGAGCAATACAGCTTAAAAAAAAATTGCACAGTTCATTGCATTATTAATTCACAGTTTCAGTGACATGTTTGCACCATCACCAGGCAAGTCCAATCCAATCCATGATGATATTACATATTTGGCAAGCCTACAATTTACACAAATTTAGACTTCGGGAGTTCGGAGGCTCTGAGCCAATGTGTCCCTAAAAAGTGCACATTCCCAAATTTGGCGACCTTTGGCTTGCCATAGCGGATGTGAATGGAAGAAGTTTTGAACAATGTCACCTGAATAGTGTAAATATACATTATTATCGTAAACAATTGTTACTTTTGTACTTTGATTTGATGTCAACAGGTTTCGAAATTCGAACTTGTAAATGGTAATGGTTGGTTGGTTGAAATTGCTATATTTTAATATTTTATATTTTAATCATCTTTCTTCACAAAGTTGTCTTGGAAAAGCAAGCAGGTCCACATCTTACAGATATTTATGTACTACTATTACTACCTACACCTCCCACATTCCTTTCCCACAATTTTCTTTATTTTTTATAACTTACAGCAGCTGTAATAAAGTGATTAAAAAAGTTATTACAGATTCTAGTTGGAGAGCCGGTTTGTTTGTTACCAGCGTGTGATCTGATAGTGTCAGAGTCGCAGACACCACTGCCCAGCCAGCCTCTATAGGATCTAGTTTCTAATAAATTACTAACAGTCATGCTAGACAGGCGGGGCCCACCTCAGGGTGCTGAACAGGGGCCTTCAGCAAGCTAGCTACGTCACTGCAGTTAGCATATCATTAGTTAAATGGACAGGTTTCTGCTTCTTCAACCTGACTTCTCTGAATACTGCTGCTTTATTATGCTGATCATCCATCACTTCAAGCAAAAACTAAATTTTGTTGTCATTAATGACAATAGAACATAAGTCATTTTTCTGATTTTTTTTTCTCTTGTTATTATAACACCTTTACAAATTGCCATTTAAAACAGTTCTTTCAAGATTAGCAATGCTCTTTTTATTTATTTCAGGTTTATCCAGCAAGCAGGTATGGACACAGTTTGAGTCTTGTGTGGCTGCTGACTTGACACAATGCCTAAAACTATAAGGCAGAATGAATAATAAATATTAAGGTCACCTCTGTTACATTTTTGCTGTAACTATAGAGGGGAAAAAGGAGAAACTGAGTTTATTTATTTATTTTCCTGTATATCATTCTTTGACAGTCTGTTCCTGCCCACAGCACTCAACTGGCATACTATGCTACAAATGTATGAAATCGGCTTTAGCACACCAAATTTATTGTCCTCCAGCTCCATTTTATAAATAGCTATAAAAAATGATTAATGATTGTTTTTAACAACTTTGAGCAGTCACCAGTGAATTTTTGGGGTTTATCACGTACATTACTAGACGACACTACACATTGCTCCCCATTCTGCATGCTCTTTGATTATAATACTTTGTGCATCCAGACAATCCTGTTTTTGCGTGTGGGCTGTGATTTTAGGTGTTGCATTGGTTTGAAGCCTGCAGTTGAGTAGAAATAAAAACAATAATAACAAAAACAAGTATAAATAAGCATATATATGGTACAAAAGTATTTGTAGAACCTAGAATATTTAACCTTGGTTCAAATACTTAATATACCAGTTGTCACGTGCATGCAAGTAGGAGGCAGCTAAAGGGCCTGAGTGAACGGGCCTTTAAAGCCTCCTTTTTTCTGTAATAGGCAGTTCTGTTGTGGACTCTGTTCTATGCACATCATGCTTAAAAAACTTAACTTTTGCAGCCGAGAAAACAATATACGGGTGGCTGCTCAAATCTTTATGATGTTGCATTATTATCATACAGTGAATGCCATAATTCTAAGCAAATAACATTTGCAAGGAATGGGCATAAGCCAAACTCATTTAGTCACTTTTCAAAGGATTTGTCTATGAGCTTTCTGTAAAGCACAACTTTTATTCATTGATTTCAGAAAGGAGGGACATTGTGCTGCCTTACAAGTTGTGTTTTGACTGTTTCTGTATTATTTTTCTTTTTTCTTTTATGTTGTCTAGTTTGTGTAAGCAGGCACTCATACTGACCACACAGTGTTAGATGTATAAAGCAAGCCCTTGCAGCTACAAACATAAGAACCTTTTAAATCTGCACCTTTTCTCTTAGGCTAGCTTTGGGATATTTTAGGGATTATGTAACATTAAATACTGTTCTTTTTTAAATTTTTCTTATTATTGCCAAATCCAAGATAACTCAGCTACATGCTTGTACATCCTGAAATTTCTATTTACTTTTATAGCAGCTGTGTTGTGACAAAGTAAAGATAGTGGCATTTGCCCATGTAACCATTATAGTCCTCAGATTTGACTTAAGCTAATCACATTCATTATGATTTTGTCGTGTTAACAATTAGACAAAGCTTGTTTGCTAATGCACCAGGTTCTGAAGTTTGTTTTTGCACTTTTTGTTTAAATTCTTCCACATACTTTTGGTTTTTTTTGGATACTGTATTGTTACATTTGTTTCTTTGCTCCTGTCTCAGTTTCAGAACTTTAGCCAATGTAAAAAAGTAAAAAGATAGGTATGTGTTTGAGTTTTATTTTTATTTATTTTTTACCATGAGAGACCTAGTGCTCTATATTAAATAGGATAATACAGAACAATTTCTCACAGTGGTCTTTGATCAGTTTGTCAACTGGGTGTTATCTTATATATTTATTTATTTGTGGCCCTTTCTGTTTGTTTTTAAAACTCCAGCTTGTTAAAGACTTCTCAGCTTTCACCGTTTTCTATTTTTTTAATGTGTATTTTCATAATCTCTGTTATTACAAAAAAACAAGATACAGTAATACAGGATCTCCTACAAGGTATCACGATCAATTTTGCCAGCATATTGTTCTCCTTTATGCCATTCAAGAAAAAGACCTGTTGATCTAACAGCCACAGAAAGTGAGTCAGTGTTTTTGTTTTTTTTCTGTTTATCAGCTAAATTATGGCACTGAGAATGTACACTCACCTAAAGGATTATTAGGAACACCTGTTCAATTTCTCATTAATGCAATTATCTAATCAACCAATCACATGGCAGTTGCTTCAATGCATTTAGGGGTGTGGTCCTGGTCAAGACAATCTCCTGAACTCCAAACTGAATGTCAGAATGGGAAACAAAGGTGATTTAAGCAATTTTGAGCGTGGTATAGTTGTTGGTGCCAGACGGGCCGGTCTGAGTATTTCACAATCTGCTCAGTTACTGGGATTTTCACGCACAACCATTTCTAGGGTTTACAAAGAATGGTGTGAAAAGGGAAAAACATCCAGTATGTGGCAGTCCTGTGGGCGAAAATGCCTTGTTGATGCTAGAGGTCAGAGGAGAATGGGCCGACTGATTCAAGCTGATAGAAGAGCAACTTTGACTGAAATAACCACTCGTTACAACCGAGGTATGCAGCAAAGCATTTGTGAAGCCACCACACGCACAAATTTGAGGCGGATGAGCTACAACAGCAGAAGACCCCACCGGGTACCACTCATCTCCACTACAAATAGGAAAAAGAAGCTACAATTTGCATGAGCTCACCAAAATTGGACAGTTGAAGACTGGAAAAAAAATGCCTGGTCTGATGAGTCTCGATTTCTGTTGAGACATTCAAATGGTAGAGTCAGAATTTGGCGTAAACAGAATGAGAACATAGGTCCATCATGCCTTGTTACCACTGTGCAGGCTGGTGGTGGTGGTGTAATGGTGTGGGGGATGTTTTCTTGGCACACTTTAGGCCCCTTAGTGCCAACTGGGCATCGTTTAAATGCCACGGGCTACCTGAGCATTGTTTCTGACCATGTCCATCCCTTCATGACCACCATGTACCCATCCTCTGATGGCTACTTCCAGCAGGATAATGCACCATGTCACAAAGCTCGAATCATTTCAAATTGGTTTCTTGAACATGACAATGAGTTCACTGTACTAAAATGGCCCCCACAGTTACCAGATCTCAACCCAATAGAGCATCTTTGGGATGTGGTGGAACGGGAACTTTGTGCCCTGGATGTGCATCCCACAAATCTCCATCAACTGCAAGATGCTATCATATCAATATGGGCCAATATTTCTAAAGAATGCTCTTAGCACCTTGTTGAATCAATGCCACGTAGAATTAAGGCAGTTCTGAAGGCGAAAGGGGGTCAAACACCGTATTAGTATGGTGTTCCTAATAATACTTTAGATGAGTGTATATGAAGAAGCTATATTTAAACTTGAATCACACCATCCATGTGCTGATGGCAAGGTGAAGCAAAGGCTCAAAAACAGAGATTTGCCTTTTGAACTCACAAACAAGCTGATCATACAACTGAAGAGGTCGTAACTCAGGGATTGTAATGTCTGATGTCTAATAAAGGAGAACAGCATAAAGGTGTCCATTTTAAAATACTCACAGTTCCGTTCAACCATTATCAGCAGAAATAATAAGAAATGTTCCCTTAATATGTCATGTCTTAATTCCCTAATTACTTTATCTAGCATAGCAAAGTTCACACTCATCAGGAAGGATCAGCTTCTTTTGACCTAGTGAGCACTGCTCAGTAAATGTTGGTTAACTTACAGTTAGTGAATGCCTGCATCAGCATGCATCTGCAAAAGGAAGAAACAGTTAAATGTTTTTCCCAGTTTGAAAAAAGAGAAACAAATTTTAGAGATGAAAAGTTTTCGCTGTATGACATCCTTCATGTGTGTGATTGGAAAAAAATGGTTACATATACAGGTATAGAGAATAACATAGCCCGGAAAGGTAAAAGGAGTGAAATACCAGGAGGGGGTGTGAAAAGCAATCATTAGAGAAAACGAACAAACAGAGATTAGAAAGAGAAAGGTTAGTGCTATATAGTGCTGGAGAGGTGTGTGTTTCAAGCCAAAGAATATTACTGTCTCTATCTTTTTTTTTTCGAAGCCCTGTTAAATAATATCAACAAACATTTCAGTGTGGCTATAATCAAAAAATATAAAATGGTCTACAATGGGCTTTCTACGCTTTCTAATGTTAAAGACTCAAGCATACTTCTGGAAGCAATCTGCAAACCATTTCCCTGTTTTGCCCAATTCAGATTACCAAAAACATTTTAAAAGAAATGCAGTAACTAAGAATTTTGGATTGGCAGGAAGCCTGTTGTGTAATATGACATTTTCTAGAGGGACTACATACAATCTTATCATTGGTGACATATTTGCAACTGATACAGCGGCTGCTGTTACAACAAAAAGTGTCAGTTGGGAAAGTAGCTCTGCTTTGTGAAGTGTGACATAATAAAATACAAATAAAATATATAGCTTATATTACAGCCAGGGCGGCACGGTGGCGCAGTGGTAGCGCTGCTGCCTCGCAGTAAGGAGACCTGGGTTCGCTTCCCGGGTCCTCCCTGCGTGGAGTTTGCATGTTCTCCCGTGTCTGCGTGGGTTTCCTCCGGCGCTCGGTTTCCTCCCACAATCCAAAGACATGCAGGTTAGGTGGATTGGCAATTCTAAATTGGCCCTAGTGTGTGCTTGGTGTGTGGGTGTGTTTGTGTGTGTCCTGCGGTGGGTTGGCACCCTGCCCAGGATTGTTTCCTGCCTTGTGCCCTGTGTTGGCTGGGATTGGCTCCAGCAGACCCCCGTGACCCTATTCGGATTCAGCGGGTTAGATAATGGATGGATGGATGGATATTACAGCCACGTGACACACTAGCTGTCAGATTTGCAAGCAAACTAACATTTAGTACAATTGTGATGCTATTAATCGTGGAAAAAAATAGCAAACCTTTTTTAACAAGATTATACTGTATTCAATACATTTGCATACAATGTGCATACAGCTTAGTTCTTTATCTTAAAAGAATGTCTAATTTTCAGTATACTTTTTAATCTTCCACTGTGAGATGGCAATGGATGGTACAGATAAATGAAGCTGAAGGATGCAAACAGATGGTTATACCAAACAAGCCAACAAGGCAATGAGAAGGTCAGTACAGCTTTGGGTTAATTATGTAAACTTCTTTTTTGGGTTTTTAATATATTTCCAAATGGTTTGGTTCATTGTGCTCTATTTAGCTTGTTTGGCCTCAACATGTCTTCATTGCTGGTACTGTGGTTAAGCCGCTATGCTGTTTATTTTATTAAATGTTTCTAATACTACTACAAAAAAGCTCAGTCTGTTGTCATGTTAATTTTAACTGGTGTACTTTAATTATTTAGGAAAAATGCAGTGATTGTGTTACTTGTGTCTAGCTAGCTTTTGTAGCATAGCTACCTTTAATTAGCAAACATGAGGCGTGAATAAATAAGATGTTGAAGTTGTAACAGTAAGTAATGTGCATTAGATTTTGAGTCCAGTAATAAGCAAACAGACATATAGATGTACATGTGAAAAATTTAATTTTCATTATAAGATACCTTAATCACAAGCTACATTACTGGTATGGTATATGTTATATAGTTGAATGTTGTGTTGTTTAATGTTCTTAATAGACATCAGATTCTGTGATAACTGGAGATATGAAGGTTATTATGGTTCTGCTTTAGTACCGTTATCCAGATTTGATGCAGTAGTCAATCATCTATAAACTTGTCAAGGCCCCCCATCAGCAGCATCCTCACTCCCACCTACCAGGTTCACACAATCAGACACTTCAGAAAACCCTTCACAAACCCCACTTCTTCTGACACCACACAGAAAGGGGGAATTAGTGGAAGAACTGGAAAATGAAATGAAGTCAAAACTAAGCAGGGGTCAATGACACATTATTCAAGATGATTTTTTATTTTGTCAAAAAGAGGGATTCAAAACTCAAAGTCAAGAACAGAACTAAAAGACAAACAAAAAATGATTAAAAAGCAAAAAGTAATCAAAATATCCAACCTAGTCACAGAGGATGCACAAACCATTGTGTTTCAATAGTATGTCAGGAGTGTTTTGGAGTGTCAGACAGAGTGATGACTATGAACTTGGAAATTGAAGGTGTAATTGATGATGAATGTTGTTAGTGCATATGCCGCGCAAGTTGGGCGTGCGAAGGAAGATTTCTGGAGTGAGTTGGATGAAGTGATTGATAGCCTCCCCAACAGACAGAGAGTGGTGATTGGAACAGATTTCAATCAACATGTTGGTGAATGGAACAGAGGAGATGAGGAGCTGATGTGTAGGTTTCAGGAGAGGAATGAAAAAAGTCATATGATACTGGATTTAATGAAAAGGATGGACATGGCTGTGGTGAATACATATTTTAAGAAGAGGGAGGAACATAGGTTAATGTACAAGACTGTAGGAAGATACACACAGGTAGATTATTTTCTATGTACGAGGGTCAATCTGAAGGACATTGACGACTGCAAAGTGGTGGCAGTGGGAAAGTTTAGTTACCAGATATGCTGGGCAACTACAGCAGAGGTAGTAATAGTGAGAGCAAGAAGTGTGCTTGGTGTGACATCTGGACAGAAGGTGCAAGGTCAAGGTGGTGAAGGTGTACGATGAGTTGTATGAGAGGTTGGACACAAAAGAGGGAGAAAAGGAACTGTACCAAGCTGGCTAGACAGAGGGACAGAGCTGGGAAGGATGCGTACCAGGTTAGGGTAATAAAGGATAAAGAGGAAACGCACTCACAAGCAAGGAGAGTGTATTGAGTGGATGGAAAGAGTACTTTGTGAGGCTGATGAATGAAGAGAATGAGAAAGAGAGAAGGTTGGGTGATGTGGCTATAGTGAATCAGGAAGTGCAATGGATTAGCAAGGAGGAAGTAAGGACATCTATGACAAGGATGAAGAATGGGAAGGCCATTGATCCAGATGACATACCAGTGGAAGCATGGAGGTGTTTAGGAGAAATGGCAGTGGAGTTGTTAACCAGAGTGTTTAATGGAATCTTGTAAAGTGAGAGGATGCCTGAGGAGTGGAGAAGAAGTGTACTGGTACCGATTTTTAAGAATAAGGGGGATGTGCAGAGCTGTAGTAACTACAGGGGGATAAAATTGATAAGCCACAGCATGAAGTTATGGGAAAGAGTAGTGGAAACTAGGGTTTAGAAGGGAGATGATGATTAGTGAGCAGCAGTATGGTTTCATGGCAGGAAAGAGCACCACAGATGTAATGTTTACTCTGACTTTTATTCAGTTTTATTCTGTCAGTCATGTTCATGTGGAACAATGGATTTGCCTCTCCCTCTCTGAGTTGATGGCATTTATGTCCATTCTTTTCACAGGAACAACGATAACTATTGTTGGTGCTGTGGTTGATGCCTGGTCAGAACTATTTGTTGTATCGGCAATCAGAGATAAAATGCCCCGTGATAACAGACACCCCTGCAGAACATGTAAAAAATGACAGATTTGCTGTGATCTTGAACATCTGGCAACGTTTTGTTGAGAACTGTGTTTTGAGTTACAACAGATCGTTGCAGACACAGAACACACATGAAATGCATGTATTCCAAATACATTCCTATACAATTCTAGGCACCTCACACGCAGATAAAGAGCCATGAAATGGAAGAATTTTTTGCCCGATTTGAGCTGTGGGGGGATGAGATAGCAGGCTGCTTGTGCTGATCGCCACATTTGCAAAACAAAAGATGCTAATGGAGAGGTGCGAAGGAATTTAAGGTTACCCAGAATTATGAGTTTTTTTGTAGGCTTCAGGGATTCCAGTGTTAAAAGTTGTCAGGGTTTCTGCATCAACTACATGTCTCAGTAGTTTGTTCCAGAGTCCCAGAACACATTGTGTAAATGCACTTCCCCTAAATTTCCACTGATGAGTATGTGATTCACCTGTAAGCTGAAAGAATGTTGCTGGATCTACTTTATCAATGCCTTTGAGGATTTCAAATACATGGATTAGGTCTCCATGCAGTCTCCTCTGCTCAAGACTTAACAGGTTTAATTCTCTGAGTCTGTCAGAGTAGGATATGTCCTTAAGTACCAGGAAGCATTTGGTTGCTCTTCTCTGCACAGCTTGAAGTGCTGCTATGTCTTTCAAATGTGCATTCAGCACAGCTAATAAGTAACCATTAACTTGTGTTGAATTATACTAGAAAGTCCAATGTGACATTTATTGACATGTTAATATATTTAATTTCAATACTAAATTTGTGTTGATTAATTTTAGAATGTACAATAAAAATTTCAACATCTGTGAATAGTTGTCAAGGCACTACTGAAAAATGAACTGCAGTATTCCGCAAAGTGTAGCTGAAATTATGCACCCAAAAAGGAATGCAGATCTGGGATAGCCCATGATGAAAAATACATATTGATATAGGTTAAAATACAATTTAAACAAGTCCATAAGCCAAAAAAAGAATCCTAGATAGAGGGAGGAAATCATAAATGGAGAACATAAAAATATGTGGGCGTTGTGACAGGATCAAATCTCAAAACATAACAAGAATAAAAAAAAAAAATAGGAGTACTGTACAGACATGCTCAAAAATACAATTAAAATAATGTGCAAGAACATAGGCACAGATGTAAAACAAACTTCAGAAATATTTAAGAAACAAGTGTCAAAATGACAAAATATGGCTTCTCCAAAAAAGATCAGAATAATTCAAGCCTCCAGGTCAGAGCTGAAGATTCATCCATACCTCCCGGTAAGCTTGTAAGTGTCCAAATGCTGTGTATGTGGAAGCAATAGGAGATTGCAAGAAAACAAAGCAAAAAGAAAATAAATAAAAAGTGGCACAAAACAGTGCTGTTAAATAATTGTCTAAGGTGACAAGATGGCTCAAAAGGACATAGTTGTGTAAGGAGATATTATGGCAATTTTTTTGCTTCCAGCTTCAGACAATAGTCATGCAGTCTATTATATCACCTACAGTAAATGGCTTATAGTTTGATTTTTATATGTCATACGTTTTAGCTTAAAAGACAGGTGATTTGCTGATTTACAGACTTTCTGATAAAAAAAGGAAAGCTTGTGTGTACTCTGCTTTGCTCCCATGTCGGGTTCCTTAGCCATTTGGGCTAATTATTGCTTATGTCTTATTTTTCTGTAGGCTCATACTCCATTATAGTCAAGAGCTATTTGTATACTTGTTTTTAAAGGCTATTATTATATTTTTGTCTCTCATATTTAGTATATTTTATACAATTACAGTAAGTCGGAAAATTACCCAGACTTTCATTTAATAATTTAAACACTGTGGACTTCTGTCTGCTCTTTTTTTGCTGGCCAGCTACAAGTGAATTTTCTGGTGTTGCGGCCAATAGGCACATCAAAACAGAAAGAAAGCATTTGTACAAGCATGCTCCTGACTTATTACATTTTTGATAGCAACAAGGAGACAACGACAACATATGAAAACCCTGATAGTCCATTAAAATGGCAGATTGTTGAGCTCACAAGAGGGCACTTCTGCCATCTCTGTGCAGTCAGTGTGGGTATCTGTCTAGTTTTAAGTAGCTTTTATTGAGCATTGCTAAAAAAAAAAAACTAAAAAGGCAACAAGGCAAATAGAAACACAAAATATCAGTGTTCAAAAATTCTAAAGAAATATTAATATTCAGAGGCATATGTGAAAAAAGGGCTTCACAGTATTAAGAAAATTAAACAGCAGAAGAATCCATTGTTCCGGGCATGGCCTCCACATTCTAACGTGGGCCCCTAGGCCAGGATCTCTGGCAGGCTCTTCACCTAGAGTTAAGGAAAACATGATACCCAATAGGATTTAAAATAAAATAAGCGAGGTTAATGATGCGAAAACATAAGAAGTATTATGCACATTTATTGAATATATTTATAAAGTAAAGATCCTAATGAAAATCTTGCAATAGTATCAAAAATTATTGCAAAATCTGTTTTCTAGCTTTCTTTGATGCAAAATTTTCAATGACCTCACTAAAATCAACATGTTTAGCTAAATCATTTTCGATACACAGAATTGCTAGATGAATAAGTCATTTTTGACTAGTTGTACTTCTTTGCCATGTTTATAAATAAAGAATATATAAAACTATATGACACCAAATCAGCAATTAATATCAAAATTTTTGACCAATGGAAAGGTCTACGTTTTATTTGGATTCGTAAAATGCCAAAGCGAAAAAGTTGTAGAAAAATGTATGTTGTTTTTAGTTTTCAAAATATTTTATTGTGAGGTTGACACTCAACGCTGTAGGATTAATTATTGCTTTCTGTTCATACGTTTTGTTTGTGCATAATATCTACTCATCCTGCACCGGGCCCTTGTGATCCCGGGCCCCATGGCTAGAGCCCTGTCAGCCCCCACCTTGTGGGGGCCATGGTTCTGGGGCTATTTTATAATGAGAAAAAATGGCTAACATCCACCTGATTAGCACGAACCTTGTGTCATTATCATGCATTTACCAACTACAATCCCTAGAACTAATGAAACAGTAAAAGAAAATGAAAAATAAAACATATTTAGATTGGATTAGGCAAGTTTAAGAATGTACAGTATGTACTGTACATATTATAAACACCATGATGGATGGTACGGCATCCCAACTGCCTTGCCTGGCCAGGAAGCCATAAAAGAAGGACAACATGAGAGGAGGTATAACCCAGCCAGGATGGGACTGGATTATTATCCCATTTGGAGTGAAAGATTAATGGATGGACTTGGGGAGGTTATTTGTCAAGAACAGTTTCTCCTCCAGTATAATAGATGTCATTGCTCTGATGCCATGGACCAGGTATGGACACCTGCAGGGATTCATGGGAGTCCACAGGGACAACCCTGTCAGGGTCCTTGGGTGCCACTAGAGGATGCTTTTCTTCATTATGTAAAGCACTTTGAGCTACTTTTTGTATAAAAATGTGCTATATAAATAAATGTTGTTGTTGTTGTTGTTTCAGGGGGTTTCTGCTTGATCTGGAAGTGCTTCCATTGGGCTATGCAATGGCACTGGTAGTACTCCCGAGTCCGACATACAAGGAAGCTGTCCAGTCTACTCCGCTGTGTCAGAGTTGGAAGGCAAAGGGCATAGCTGACCTGGAGGAGAAGAAGAAGTTATTGTTACACAATAGATCTACTAGCAAAAAGCATTTTTTATTTAGGTAACCTAATAACTGGGTAATGGGCGCTCATACAAGGAGAGCCAGTTCCATTAGATTCTCTGTTAATGGCATTTAACTGATTTTTTTCCTACTTGTTTGATTACCTTGAAGATCACTGGTGATTCTAATTGAGTAATGACAACACTGAATGTACAAAAAAAACTCCAAATATACAGAGTCATAAGGTATTTTTAACACACTGGTAAAATAACATGGGTACAATTACATAAGGATCCAATCTTCAATTTAGTTGATACTGGGGTTGATTTACTAAATTACCCTACACTTTATGACAGGTAGTACATTTGTTCTGGGTGACCACATTAAAAAAGTATCAAATATGGACACAATAAAAGCAATACATGCCGTGGAGGTGCATTGTGAATGAAAGACATTGAGACAAAAGTCATCAATAGTCCCCCAGATCTCCATTAAAACACATGGATTTATTCATCCTTCATACAGATGTAAATTCAGCCCAACCTGAAGTACTAAGGTTGCAACACATGGCTCCTAAAATTCATATTAACAGTTCATTGTAGATTAGATAGGATTAGATTAGGTTGGATCTTTATTTTCACATACACTCAAAAAGAATAGTGCAAATCTTTTACATCCCTCCTGCTGGCAGTATCGTCATTGTTTCTGATGGTGTTGTCAGCAAATTTGATGATGCTACTTCCCTCATGCTTTGCTACACAGTCATTGGTGAATAGACTGTATAGCAACTGGCTAAGGCAGCAGCCTTGTGGAATGCTAATGCTGGTGAACAGCATGGAGTTTTTGTTGCCAATCCTTACTGATTCGGGCTATTTTGTCAGGAACACCCAGCCAAAGATGGAAATGCTCTGGACCAAATTCTCTGAGCTTTAACAGTAGGCTGGAAGGGAAAAATGTTGTTAAGGGCAGATGTATAGCCAATGACCAATATCCTGACATAGGTGTTTTTTTCTTAACAGATATCCCAGAGCAGTGTGCAGGATGGGGAAGACGGCATTCTCCACTGATCTGCTACACCAGTATGCAAACTGTAATGGTTCCCTGGTAGCAGGGATGTTGTTGTTAATGTAGATCATATCCAGTTTTTCCAGACACTTCATCATCATGGGGGTTAACACAATGAGGCAGTAGTCATTCAGGCAGGAAACAGCAGATTACATTGATAAATACATGATCATGGTTTTCTTGAAACATTATGGAAACATACACGAAGACAGGGACAAGTTGAAGATGTCACCACATGCCCATGACAGCTAGTTGGTGCATTTCTTCAGAATCTGGGTCAGGATGACTTCTAGGCCGGTGGAGCATTTAAAAGTTTTACTCATTTTAACCTCCAACATCTGCAGAATGGCTATGCGTGCCAGCGAGACATTTCGGGACACTTACCAAGTCTGAGCTATGAGGCTCATAATGAGTGAAAAAGTTGTTCAGCTCATCTGGGAGCAAGGCAAGGACATACATGGACAAAGCTATCAAAATTGTGTAGTCTGTAATCACCTGCAGACCTTTCCACAGTTTTTGCAGATTGATTCATCCAAAATCATTTTCCAATCTGTTTCTGTACTGAATCTTGGCCGCTTTAATCATCCTCAGTAGCATAGACCTGGAACCCGTGTAGTGCTCTTTGTCATTGAATTTAAAGGCAGCAGTCCACTTCCTGAGTCCCAGGCAAACAGTGCTGTTCACCCAGGGCTTCTGGTTAGGGTAGGAGCAGACAGTTTGGGTAGGCACACGAAAGTTTATACAGAACCTAACATAATCTGTCACCAGGTTGGTGTATTCATCAATATTCTCAAAAGAATGCTTGAAGGCAGGCCAGTAACTCAAATCTAAACAGTCATGCAGTTTGGATTTATGTACTAGAGTCAAGCACTATACCTCACCGCTAGATTAGCGCACTTCAGTACCTGTTTGTAAGCAGGCAGTAGAAGCACCGATGCGTGGTCAGACTTGCCAAAGTGTGGATGCAGGATGGACTTGTAGGTATCTTTAGCTGTGGTGTAACAATCATCAGGTCACTGGTGAACACACAAACACACACTTTTTAAAGAGGAAAAAGTTGTTACAAGTGTACCATTGCCTCTTAGCAACAAACAAAACAATATTTTTGAAGCACATTTTACAGAGATACAAAGTAGATTAAACAAACAAGCAAGTAATATGTATGGTAATTAACATACAGTTTACACTGTACAGATTAAAAGCAAAGTAAAGTTTCTTCTACTAAGTTGGTGCAGAGCAGGAATGAAGTCTTTTACAGTAGTGATCACAACTTTACTTAGAAATTTTCATTTTGTTTAAATCTTTTAAATCATAAACTTACTGCAACAATTTCGGACTACAGTAAAGGACATGCAAATACATCTGACATTGCTACAAACTATGGTATTTGCCGGTAGTATTTCTTTTTATAATGTCACTAATGACCATTATATCTGAAAATGTACCATATTGTTAACCACAAACCTGAAAAGAAAGACATCTAAATAACTATTCTATTCTAATCATGGCTTGTGTTATCTCTTTGAAATAATGAAATATTCAAGCCTATAATTTTCACACAAGGTATTTAATTCACTACAAAATGCTATAATTGTCAGAAAAGTCAGATAATTATCTTTTAAATGTATATCATTAGATACTAATTACATTGAAATTTTTGTTTTGCTACATTGATGTTTAAAATCTCTTTCCATATAGTATGGATAATTTTCATTGCCTTGTATGTACTTAAATCAATTAATGTGTGGCATGTATTTGTGGTGTATTTACTGCATAACAGCTGAAATAAGAAGTTCCAACTACTGAGCAGTAATTATAATTTATACCATACACGTCTCGTACTATTTGTTTATTCTAAAAGTGAAATAAAGAAAAATGAATTGCCATGCGTATGTATGTGTTGGTACAGCAGTGCTAATTTTTCCACTCTGCTTTGAAAAAGGGATTTAACGTTGCAGTTGATAAAAAAATTAATTCAGAAAGACAGAATCTGAGATATTTAAAAATAACTGGCCTTTAGCAGATGCAGGACAAGTACTTGCTTTTAAAAAACTGCAAGCTTACTTAATGTTCTCCCTGAGATTGACTCAGTGCAACCATTTCCTGGAGTATATGCTTTTTAGACTTTTTTTCACACTTAAATTGTGACAACACCCTGAACATATTCACTGAAATTCGCACAGAAACTTCCTTAATCCAAAATATTTCATTTAATGCACTTTTACTTGAATGCAAAAAATAACATTAAGAAATATAGGAATGCTGTGTGGATTTCTTTGAAGGAGTCATTTTTAACATGTAATTAAATAAGTACAGAATCATCTGGAATAAACTGTAGGTAAGAGGCAAGAGGAAAACATTAGCTTTTCATGTGTATGGTCATCCAAGGGAATGACTGGTTGGAACAAGGATACATTTTGGAATGCCAATCCGGACATCCTCATTTACCGAAAGGCTTTAGCAAAAACAATGCTTTCTGGAGTGAAAATGAAGCAAAAATTGCTGCCACTAGAATAAGATGGCTACTATAATAAAGACTGCTTCATCTGGTTACTCAGGTATGAAGTGGTGCCTCCTTCTGGGCAGTCGTGTTTTTATGGCCTAAGGACCAGAAGACGTGGAGTCAGTTGCCTTCATTGGGCAGTTTTTCTGCACTGTGGAGGAAGAAGAAGACAAGACAATTAGTCACAGTGCACCCTCTCTGTCTGGGTGGGAGGAAAGCTGAGGCTGACCCTCTGACGCACATGCATGACACATGGCAAAGCAAGTGTATTTGAAAAATAGCGTGAAAATGATGCAATCAAACAAAACTAAATCTTGACATGGACATTGACCCTGATTCCATTTCCTTGTGTATTGTTAAGAAATGCAGAGTTTATTTAAGTGTAGATAATATTACTGCATCTTTTTTATGTCACTTTAAAAATATTTTTTAATTATTTTTGTCACCCTTTTTCCTTTCTTTCTACAGGAAATACTATTTTTATCTATTTGTTGTCATAGAGAACAAGGTCTTCGCTTACTAGAAGTCATGTCATGTAATGTCAGTAGTTCAATGCCATACAAGATGGTGGGATGCTATCCGCATTGTCAAAGTTTTTGGATTCCAAAGATACATATTTCATGGTGTAGTTAGTGAGTTTCAGATATGTCAAACATTCCTCACTTAGTTTGGTTTTCTGACACATCAGAGCTGATTTATGTATTGGGCATTTTTTATTTGACTGTTTTTTCTGGTTTTGACCCCAACCTATAATTGACAGTAGTTCTCTCTATATTATTCTTCTCCCTGCTACAATATCTTTTTCTCTCTGTGATACCTTTACTATCATAATTTAGTTTAAAAAATAACTATAACTATGAGCTGACATGATGTAACTTGTCTACATGTGTTTACTGCTTTTGCTGAATCCCCATATTTAATCTGTATTTTCCCTGATGCATTTTTCATTCTCCCTTGAAATTTTTTTATGCACAGCTACAAGTTCTCCTAACACTGACCATGTGGTTTTTACATTTTTAAACAGTGTGACAGTCCAGTTGGCTCTAGGAACCCTGACACTACTTGCACCTTGAATCAGGGCCCTCTTAATGCATGGGCACGCCGGGCAGTTGCCCAGGGGCCCCACAAGCATAGGGACCCTAGGCTAATCTAAATATGTTGTGACTTGTTGATTAATCTTTGCTGTACAGCATGTTTTTTAATGTTTAAACACTGATTTTGTTGGAAGTACCAATGCAATAAATATATGTTTAAATTTATTGACCATTTACATTTTTATTCCCGTGAGTGATTGTGAAGGTATGGGCCCCAATACACTGCTTTGCCTGGGCCCCTATAATGCTGTTAAAATGGCCCTGCCTGGAATCATCGATAACATGACCGGGATGAGTCGTGTAATAAGGACACAAACAGTCAGCAGTATGGCACAAAACCAGTTGTGCATTTATCACAAAAAAGTTAAACACAGCATCTCCTCAAATTGCATAATTGCAGTGATCCTTTCTTTATGAATAAATAATCAAAATAAATAATAGATAAAACCAGATGTTCATCTCTGAAAGTTAAAATCCACAATAAAATGCATACATATTCCCATTAAAAATGTGCAGCAATCAGGTATCCTCTCCTCTCTCATTCTTGCTTCTCCCCATCAGGCGTGTCTTCTCTTTGTCTCCACAGCTCACCCTAAAGGTCTAGGAGACTTGGAGATGCCAGCAGATGCGGTCCGAACCTCTCTCTGGCCTCCTTAGGCATCTGCCATGATACTCCGAACCAGTTCCCCCATCTTTCTCACGCCTACTAAATCCCTAGAAGGGGTCTTACTCAACAGTAAGAGAGGCAGAAGATCCGCCCATGGAGTGCCGATTGATTGCTCCTACACAGGACCACCAGCTTTCCTATGAAAATGCTGGCTCAATCACTCTGATTCCACCTTCTTCATCATCCCTTTTACATTTTTTTCCTTTCTATCCTCCCTTCCTGTTTCCTATCTACACTTATTTTATCCTTCCATTGAATGGAGGTGCTGCGATCATGGACTACAGAGTGCTAATGAGGCAACTAGCCCTGGTGCATTCCGCACATGAATGCTTGGTTAGGCCAATTTTTCACTAAAACCTCTGAGCCACACTGCCATGCTTCTGCTCGCACATACGCCCCTCCTACCTGCTGAATGCCATTAGTGAAAGCCGCTTACTTAAAAAAGCCTCTCATGTTGACTACAGGTACCCTGCCGGGTTATGTCTCATCACCACTTTCTTACTCAAATCCACTAGACAAATTCCTGTGAAGGCATCCATTAAAACAGGGGTCCCCAACCCCTGGTCCGTGGCCCACTTGCTGACAGACAGGCCGTGAGAGCAACGAAGACTCACTCAGTGAAGGGCTACAGCAAAATGGTGGGGCTTTGCAGTGGGGCAGAGAGAAGAGAGACCAAGGTGAGAGAGTATTACAACGAAGGATTTCTATGGTCCAGACAGTTTCCCAATATGACACGAGTCTATAGAAATCTCATTACTACAAAGTACATTCAGCAGATACTTTCATTACAACAAAGTGACCTTGAAATGCTTGATTGAATCATCCACAGAGCAGTTAGTTTTGTGGTCAAAGCTTAGTTGTGCACATTTGCACAACGATCCCCAAAAAGAAACATTGTAAAAAAATGTTCTTTCTTCGAACTTTCCTCGTAGTATTTTTTTGCTGGTTTTTGTTTTCTGTGGTTTTCAGTGATACCTTTTGCTTATTGCTCGTCAACATTTGAAAAACATCCATTGGAATTTAACTCATTGTCACCCTCCCACAAAAACGGCAGACATGAAAAAACGATAACAGTGTTAATGTGTGTGATGGGTAATCTGTTGGAATGACAAATGCAATGCATATGTCTTTGTTATATGCAAAAAAAGAAGAAAAATCTCTGGTTGCAAATGTATGCGAACTGCTGCGTTTGAAGACAGATTTTATGCGGTTCAGTGATGCTCATTCAAGAAACATTTCTATTAATGCAGCACTCATTCAAGAAAATGTGAGGTTTCTAAACTCTCTTGGGACCTCTGTCAACGGGACAACATGCCGAACAGCATCCCGAAGTGCGATCACCGTGTCTGTGGGAGACTGTTTATCTCTTGTCGGGGCAACACCAGGCTCAAAGCTCTGCTGCATCTCTTCGCCAAAGCAAACAGAAAAGATCTCAATGGGTGATACAAAGGAACATTGTAAATGTAGGGCACAGGATTACTTGACCACTAACCTGGTCACAACCTTGCCTGACTGCTGTGTCTGTTTATAGGAGAGTGGCAGATCCCACTACAATAATAACCCTGCTGTTCTTGTTTCAAGCTGAATAAAGCTGGTTTTGCTAAAGTACTGAGACTCAGTCTCGTGTTTTGGGTGTAAGACAGGGACTTCTATCATGACCACAATCTTTTACAATTAGCTCCTGTGGTGCTTCACTGCAGCGATATGAGCCTGCTGTTGCCCTACCCCAGCAATGAACAAACAATCTTACACAAATGTGGCAATCGCGCTTTGGGACGCACTTCAGTGTGACATTCCAATTTTGGGGTCCCAAAAGAGTTCAGAAAACTCACAATATGAACAGGCATACAAGCACTATTGGGCACCCCACCTTTAACCACTCTGCAGACTCAGTATCCAGCCAGGCTGGAGGGGTGCTGGAGGAGCCTGAGGAGGAAAATCTGAGGCAGTCGTGGAGCAGCAGCACATAGGGCAGAGGCAGAAGATACCCGTTGTTCAAGTCGGCAGATAAAGTGGCTGCATTCAAAGCCAAACTTGATTTATGGGGCTGACAAGTGAACACTGGGATATTTTATAAATTTGTTTCAAATGTTAACAGAGGTTGTTAACGATACCAAGCTGGGGCCTTCTATTTTCCCATCTGATGTATGATCACCTATCTCAGCTTTCAATAGAGTTTGAGCATTATTCCTAACCACAAAAGACCCCCAAAATGGGAAGGAATGGATCCGTGACCCATTTGTGAATATGTCAGGTGAATCAACTTTGTCTGTGCTTAAAGAGGATCAACTGCTTGAGGTTGCAATTGATGGTGGCCTTAAAAGTATGTTTTGGATTAAAGTCAAGGCGGAATATCTGGAGGTTGCCACAAAAGCACTGAATAGTCTGCTTCCATTTCCAACATCCTATCTTTGTGAGGCAGCGTTTTCTGCAGTGACAGCAACCAAAACGAGATTACGGAGTAGACTGAACATAAGCAACATACTTTGTGTGTCACTGTCTTCCATCATCTCCAGATGGCATCATCTGGTTGCAGGAAAACAAGCTCAGGGCTCCCAATGATTCTGCATAATGGTAAATTGTATAATTTCTATTACGGATATTATAACTTAATAGTAATAGAAATTTAATGTAAATTGTGTATAAAACTACCCTACGAACCAATCCCAAATTCACCATCCCTCCCCAACCGGTCCCTTGAAAAAATTTGCTTCTAGTAAAGCAGTCCCTGGTGTCAAAAAGGTTGGGGACCAGAAATGTATAGGATTAAGGCAACCTAAATATATTTAAACTAAATGTTCAGTTTCGGAGTGCTAATAAAACAGAAAAGTTAAAATTAGTTTTTTAAAATGTTAATACCGTATATATATATATATCCATCCATCCATTTTCTAACCCGCTGAATCCGAATACAGGGTCACGGGGGTCTGCTGGAGCCAATCCCAGCCAACACAGGGCACAAGGCAGGAACCAATCCTGGGCAGGGTGCCAACCCACCACAGGACACACACAAACACACCCACACACCAAGCACACACTAGGGCCAATTTAGAATCGCCAATCCACCTAACCTGCATGTCTTTGGATTGTGGGAGGAAACCGAGCGCCCGGAGGAAACCCACGCAGACACGGGAGAACATGCAACCTCCACGCAGGGAGGACCCGGGAAGCGAACCCGGGTCTCCTAACTGCGAGGCAGCAGCGCTACCACTGCGCCACCTATATATATATATATATATATATTGTTAATTGGTTTTTGAAATGTCACTATTAAGTGCTAATAGGTAAAATGACAATATTGGTGAGAATATCTTCTTTTGTCTTCTCATCTTAACATTTTCCATTATTACCCTTTTTGATTGAAGGGTTTCAACATACTAATAACTCTCTAATAGCTTAGAGTCCTCAAAATGAGCTCCAGTATTGTTAACTGTTAACTGTCGTTAAAATAATTTAATATATGAATGATTGTACTTTCCATCTTTTATGTTTTGTATTACCCCCTTTTGTCCAAACACACCTACTTTTTTAATGGCTCACGTTAACCAAAATTGTTGGCATTTCAAAGATAGCAATTAAAACATAAAATATAATTTTTTGGCAGTTGATAACAAATTGCTATGTAGTTTTTTCCCGGCCTTTTAATACATACTAAGTTGTTTTTTTTTTAAATAGCCATGGATTCTGAGAGGAATTACACCCAATGTCTGTGTTGTTTTTTTTTTTCAATTTTATATATCAGACACCATTTTCTTGCTCCAGTGGCCCAATAAATATCAGCCTACAACTTCAGACCTTTACATCTTTGAGCGACACCACATCTTATTTCTTTCTTGCCACCACAACACCTTTTAGCACTAGTTTAACACGCAATTATGCATCAAATATACATGATGCCCAAATGCTTTACATCTGTAGCACCGGAGGAACAATTCACGGTGTCAGAAAGGCAGACAAAAATCTGTGAAAGCAGCATTAAATGTTTTGCTGTAGGAACACTCAGATCTTCATTTTGAATTTTATTTTAAAGCATTGTTATTTGTCCACATTAATTGTCCTTTTTAATTAAGGAGACCTTTCTAGTTTTGTAAAACAGACATTTAACAGATTAAAAAAACACCTTTTTTATATCTGTAAACATTGCAATAAATTACTGTATAATGTTAACTAGTGCATTTGGTTATGAAGTTTATGAAAGGTACACACAACTCTTTTGGTAATATTACTTGCATAACTAATTCATCCTCTTAGTACTGTAACCTTACTGTGATGAAGGGGCTTGTGGCACAGGTTTGATGCCAGTCATGCAATAGACAGAAGTAATACATTTTGGTAATGGAAATTTTATTTGATGCAATGATATGTCATGCTGGCCGTTAGGAAAGGAAAACTACACAGCTACAGTGTGGGGATTTTTAGGCAAAGGGGAAGTGCTTTCTTTATGCATGAGATGAACAGGACATGTAGGTCTGCTCTTGTACAGTTGGCTGTCTCTGGGTGCAGTCTGCACAGAAGTTAGAAAGACAGAATGATTTTTCTCAGCCTCCTGCATAAATGAAAGTCCTGCCAACCATGTAGGTAGTGATCACCTAATCAAAGCACCGTGATGTCCTTACATTAATGGATTAAAGGCCAGAAGTCCACATGACCATCATCATCAAATTCTTTCATGAGAACCCTGAATATAATGAGGACTGATTGAGGTCATTTATGTTAGGTAGAATGCATGGAGGGGGCTTGGCAGTCTCGTGGCCTGGAACCCCTGTAGATTTCATTTTTTTCTCCAGCCGTCTGGAGTTTAATTTTGTTTTTTCTGTCCTCCCTGGCCATCGGACCTAACTTTTATTATATGTTAATTAGTGTTCCCTAATTTTAATTATTTATGTTGTCTGTTTTATCTTTCTTCATCATGTAAAGCACTTTGAGCTACATTGTTTGTATAAAAATGTGCTATATAAATAAATGTTGTTGTTGATAATGGACCATGAGGGATCTTCAGTGATTTCCTTCCCTGAAAATTTAAAGCTACATGATCTTTCCACAGCAATTCCACATATGCCAATAGTTGCATTATACCACTACAGCACTCACACCATTTGTTTGTTGTTATCACACTATTCCATATTGCGTTTTGCCTCCTCCTTCATGTAGGTGCATAGTAATCAGTAACAGTATTGTTAGGTCATTAACACAATTCATGATTAATTTTGTTGGACTTTGTTAAACAACCTTGACTTAACAAGAAGAATGTTAAGTGCGCTTCAAAGTTAGACTATTAAATGTTAACTACTAAAATCTGACAGTTTGAGGTTTATCAATTATTGAGTGCTGGATCCAGGAACTTATTCTGGTGAAGCTACTGTGATTTATTTTTCTCTTTATTTGACTAGGTACTGAACCCCTTTATGGAAATGAATCTTCTGTTGATGCTCCAGAAATATATTTGAGAACTTCTGTTTTGTTTTTAATTTCTGTGCTCTTGTCTAGCTGGCCATCTCATTGAGTGCCAGAGATTTTGATTCCACACTCTATATATCTACACTGGCTACATTCTATTTCTCTGAAGAGGCTTTCCCCAGTTGGACAGTAAAACCTGTCCTTTTACTGACACTGCCTGTCCCTGTAAATGACAGTTGTGCATCTCAGTTAAGCCAGTCTAGAAGCTTTCTAGAAACTCCTTCCTTTTCTGTTCCTTGTCCCATGTTTGTCTTTGTCTTCTCTGTGCAGCTAACTCCATTTGTTTGGATTGTTCATCTTGTTATTATTGTAGTATCTGTCCTGTCAAAGATTTAGCTCTTCTCTTGTTTATGTCTTTGGTTTTCCCTTAGTTCCTGTGCATGATATTCTAGTTATGAATTTTGCTTTGCGTAATAACAATTTTTCAGAAAAAGGTAATAAATGATCTGTTTACTTTTAATCTAGCCAAACACAGAGACACAGGTTCAGCTACCATTTTTAGGGGCCACTTTCTCCCTCTTTTGTGTGTGTGTATGTGTGTTCTGCTCCCTTATCACCTGACTGCTGCTTTCCTACCACAGAACTTGTGAACCTTTAGCTCTAGTCCATATAATCACATTGATATAGGACTACTTTAAAGCAACAATTAAAGAATATTTTAAGTTATACTTATTCATAACTACATGAGATAATTTGAACAGAGTCTGGTTGCATTTTTTTAAGAATGAAAAAATTGTCTCTTCTCAACAATTAGCTTAATCTTGTCAAACTTTAGTTGTTTGTATACTTAGAGATGCTTTACTTTCTCTTCAGTATGCTCTAAATGTACAGCACTGCACATTCAATAGAGCAGGTTGTTTTTCATGCTACTGGGCATGTAAGGCATGGTTTAAAATCATGTGCCCTCCATGCCTTACTGTCGGCTAGGCAGGTCACTAACTGAGGTTAACTGAGGTCAGAGAGGCTAGAAATAGTTAGAATATACCAATTCAATTCAATTTGTGGGGGTTGTAAGAACCTCTCATAGACTGTGCACCAATATATAGGCAAACATTTAATATACCATAGATCCCGTAATACAAGCCAACTCGGTATATTAGCCGACCCCCTTCTCTACCTACTAAATTACATGTATTTGCCGATGACTGGTATTTAAGCTGACCCTCTTCTACAGGCAAAATTTTCTAAATTTCCTTAAAAGTGTCTCTTCAGGCATATTTAACATATTTATCGGCGAGAATTTGAGACTTCCGGCATTTTTGATGGAAACCAGGAAGTGATTGCGGAGAAGTTTGGTAAACCTTTGTGTTGAAACTATATACGCAAATACGGTACATCGGTGGGTGGATTTCCGGGGACTCGTTATAAATTTGATTAACTTAAATATGCAATACAGTGGACCCTTGACTTACGAACTTAATTCGTTCGCAAAGGCTAAGCCATAATGCACTCCGAACCTCCCACTGCAACACTTACTTAACCTTTTCATAATAAAAAAGGGTTGTATAATGTGCATAATTTACCAAAACACCAATAATTTTTCTAATGTGCTAATCACAAAGTTATAATAACCAGAAGTAGGCTAGATTAAGCTAGGAGCATGGCGGCGTGCATGGTCGTAGCAGCTCAGGGCTCTCATTTTCAGTGCACTTTTTTGTACTTTTATTTTTTCCTTGTTTGTGCACGATCGGTTCGGCGAACATCCGCTACACCTGTCAGAACCTTATAGACATCGGTGTCCAGAGCCAGACATCTGTTTCGAGTGTTTTTCATCACACGAACAACATCCCAGACAACATAGCGAGACCAGCAGGCTTTCCGTGGATTGTTGTTGGGTCTAGGAGACGACACAGACGGAGGAGGGAAAGAAAGCAGAAGTGGGGCCGCAGATCCGGCGTAATGCTAAGGCTAAAAAAACAACCATACAAGCCCTATTCAGAACTTTTTTTCTGCACTGAAGGAGCTGCTTATAATCTCATTGTAGTTGTGTATAGTGACAATAAAAGGCATTCTATTCTAGAAACAACAATTTCATACTGTTCTCACCATTTAATTCGACATCTTTGGGCTGCAGGAAGGGAGGAGGAGGAGAATGAAACGGAAGGTGGTTATTGTTTAGAAGAATCTTTTCTTTGTAAAATTGTCGAGATGGTGGATTTCGACATGCTGTACATATTAGCGAGATCGGTCACACGAACAGCACTCTCATATTTCCACATAATTTCCATCTTCGTTTCGATTGTGATCGCTTTCTTTACCTTCTCTTCCTTCCTTAGCAATTATGTGTCTTGCTTACATGGTCTTAATGAATTATATATGTAGGCAAATCACTACAATGACCGAAATTACATCCACAAACACATGTATCTGAGCTCCAACTGACACTACTAACGCTCTCGGTTGTTTGTTTACAATTGCGCAAGCGGATACACGTGGCCGCATCCGGGTCGTAACGCAAGATGTTGATCGTAAATCAAAACAAAAATTTTTATTTTAAACTTCTCGATAATTTATTATAAATTTTATTAATAAAATCAACAACTGAAACACTTTTTTGAATAAATTCTTTATTTAATTTAAAGTACCGGCATGCAAAGTTACTTCTTCATCCGAAAGATGGCTCTGTGGTTTCGTCATTATTTACTTCTGTATTCATCGGCAAAACCGGCATTGCGCTGGAAATCTTGAATCTGAAACGATACTCGTTGTATAAACCGACCCCCAAACTCCAAGCCAAAAATCTAGGACGAAATTCTCGGCTTATATAGCGGGATCTACGGTAACTTAAAAAACTACCAAATGGCTCTTAACAATCTGTATCTTAAATACAGATAAAACCTTGGATCATGTTTACACTAACATTGTTGGAGCCTACACAGCTACACCCCTCCCCCACCTGGGACAGTCTGAGTATTTCTCACCCCCAAATACTCATCACTTATCAACCGTGTGAGACCAACAGTGAAGACCATCAAAGTGTGGCCAGCGGGGGTTGACTCTACACTCCAGGACAGGTTTAAGGACATAGACTGGAGCATGTTTGCCTCTCAGGCCACCTTCGACTCACAAATAAACATTGACTACTACGCACACTCAGTACTGGAACACATCAGCACCACAATTGACAGTGTTACCACAGAGAAGCGGATCACAACGTACCCGAATCAGAAACCATGGATGAACAGGAAAGTGCGGCTTCTGCTAAAGGCACGTAACAATGCCTTCAGATCAGGTGACACACAGGCCTACAGTACTTCCAGGGCAGAACTGAAGAGGGGCATCAACAAGGCCAAGCTTAGCTACAAACTGAAGGTGGAGGGGCACTTTGTCAACTCTGACCCCCGACGTATGTGGCTGGGCATCCAGGCCATTTCTGAGTATAAGTGCGGCACTTCCACACAGACAGCCATGGATATGTCCTTCCTCAATGAGCTGAACGACTTCTACGCTCGCTTTGACAAGGACAACAAGGAAAAGTCCACCATAACCCTACCCTCTGATGACTGCCATACCATCACACTCACCCACACGGAGGTTCATAATGCACTAAGCCGCATCAATGCTCGTAAGGCTGCTGGCCCTGATGGCATCCCTGGACGTGTCCTTAGAGCATGTGCTGAACAGCTGGCAGGGGTCTTCACGGATATTTTCAACCTGTCCCTTGCCCAGGCAGCAATGCCAGCATGCTTCAAAACCACCTCCATAGTGCCAGTGCCGAAACACTCATCACCAATGTGCCTGAATGACTACCGCCCTGTAGCACTCACGCCCATAGCTATGAAGTGCTTTGAGCGACTGGTACTGGCACACCTCAAGACATGCCTGCCCCCCACACTGGATCCTCACCAATTTGCCTACCGTAACAATAGGAGTACAGAGGATGCGGTATCCACAGCGCTTCACGGTGTACTCTCACACCTGGACAATAAGAACACCTATGCAAGATTGCTGTTTGTTGACTTCAGCTCAGCATTTAATACAGTCATCACTTCCAAGTTGATCACTAAACTTGTGGATCTTGGTATCAATAATTGTATCTGTAATTGGATCATGGACTTCCTGACCAACAGACCCCAGCATGTTAGGTCTGGCCATAACTGCTCTACCACCATTACACTCAACACTGGCGTTCCACAGGGCTGCATGTTGAGCCCGTTCCTCTACTCCCTTTTCACTCATGACTGCAGGCCCATGTATGGATCCAATTCCATCATCAAGTTTGCAGACGATACCACGGTGATCGGCCTCATCAGTGATAACGATGAGTCTAATTACAGGGAGGAGGTAAAACACTTAGCTGCGTGGTGCGCTGAAAATAACCTGCTCCTGAATACCACCAAAACCAAGGAGCTCATTGTGGACTTCAGGAAGAAGAAGGGAGACACCCACCACCCCATTCACATCAATGGCATGGCTGTCGAATGGGTTTCCAGCTTTAAATTCCTGGGGATACATATCTCGAAGAACCTGTCATGGACAAACAACACCTCCAGCCTGGTCAAGAAGGCCCATCAGCACCTCTTCTTCTTGAGGATACTAAAGAAGAGCCAACTATCTGCTGTCATACTAGGCAACTTCTACCACTGTGCGATAGAGAGCATCCTGACTAACTGTATTACAGCCTGGTATGGGAATTTCTCTGTTGCTGACCGCAAGGCACTGCAGCGGGTGGTGAAAACCGCACAACGCATCATAGGGACTCCACTTCCGGTCATTGAGGACGTTCACAAGAAGAGATGTTTACGCCGAGCTCGTTGCATTCTTAAGGACTCCTCTCATCCAGCCAACAAACTCTTCCAGCTCCTCCCCTCCAGAAGGCGCTACAGGAGCCTTCCAACTAAAACCAGCAGGTTTAGGAACAGCTTCTTCCCCACAGCAGTCACACTTCTGAACTCAGTCCCCCGTTGAACCTTCACATCCACACACTTAATCCTCTACACTACTCCTCCTCCCTTCCTTGTACATATCTGTACATACCTGTGCACACACAGCACACCTGTACATTGTACATCATATATCATATATTGTACATCTGTATATATTACAATACTCATAGTATTACAGCACATACATATCACATCTGTATATTGTACATCTGTGTATATATATATAGTACTTATAGTATTATAGTACATACAAATACATGTATAGGTATATAAATGTATATTGTAAAATATGTATATTTGCCATCCGCATTTAGAACATTTGTATATCTATTTATATATATCTATATATCTATTCCCATCTTCACTGTGCTCTTAACTGTACATATCGTATTTAACTGTATATATCGCATTTAACTGTAAATATCGTATTTAATTGTACATAATATGCACATATTATATTTATTGTACTTCTGCTCTTTGCACTTCTGATTAGATGCTAAACTGAATCTCGTTGCCCTGTATTTATACATGTGTAATGACAATAAAGTGAATCTAATCTAATCTAATCTAATCTAATATAATCTAATATAATCTAATCTAATCTAATGTCTAAGAACATAAATGAGAAATATTTGGTATTTCAATTAAATGTATCTTCTAGTTTTGCTATTCAATAGATGTTTTTGTTTGTTTTTTTTATACTGTAGCACTCTGGATCCAGACATAAAAGGGACACGTTCCTCAAGTGGTTGCAGACTGTTACAGTGGGCAGGGATACCTGGAACAGGTGTGGGGGTATTGGGGGTCACAGACACGGCATTTCGTACATGTCTCCTTGCTGCTAAACCTCTTCAACTTAGCTGCATGGCTGACCGCATGTCTCAGATGTGGACACTGACCTTGGGTTGGCTCATGGAACTGAGGAAAGCTGTTGCATAATGGGTTTCCTCTAGCCCCAGAAAAGCAGAGTGAGGTGAGGATGGTGACGTGTATGTTTAGGCACTGGGACAAAAACAGCCAAGAGTGTGTGGAGCTGCAGAAGGGATAAGCTTCTGAAAAAGACGGTAGCTGTTGAAGAAACCAATGGTCCTTTTCAGGGTAACTACAACCTGCTTTTCACAGAGTGCTGAATCCATTCATCTGCCTCTTGCTGCCTAGGCTGTTATAATAATTTATGCAAAATAGTATGAGTATTACACTTAAATGTAAATTGAATCTTATACCTAAGCCACACCCATTTTCTTGTGTATCTATCTATCTATCTGTCTATCTATCTATCTATCTATCTTTCTATCTATCTATCTATCTATCTATCTAAAATGTAAAATTTAATAGGAAGGTCATATGATATGTAATAACCACTGAATTGACTGCTGTTTTTCTTCTTCTTCATCCCTCCTTTTATGCTTTTGCAGCATTAGGAGTTTGCATCCTTAATATATGCACTGTGTTCAGCACTGAATGTATATTTTTCTATGTATCCATCCAGCAGTACTAAACAATTCATAGGAGCAAATCTGGTCAACAAAACAGTCAGACTTCTAGTGTCTTCTAATCATACTTTTTGTTAATACTAATCCAGAGTTATCCCTAGTAATATCATGTATAATTAATAAATATGTATTATACAGCAGGTATATACATTACTTATAAAAGTGAGTTGGAACAGAAGAACATGCCAACCAGCAACATTATAAGTAAGTTCTGATTGAGGCTTAACAGGGCAGTTTCAAAGTAAACTTGCTGGCTAGATTGGTTTAAGGAAAAAGAAAGTGTCTGGAGGTGACATTTAATTCTACGGTCAATAAAACTCAGACCTCATGCAGTGTCAGCTTCACACAAAGTGATTAAGGCTATAATACTGGGAATTTATGAAATACTTCAAACAGCAGAAAACATTCTATGCACAGTCAAGAAGAAGTATGTTGAGCATACAAATATTTTTCTTTTCCTGTAAGCTTCCCTTACATTTGTGAGTTCTGTAAAATGTATGGACAGAGTGTTAACACGATTTTATCATGACAACCATAAAGTATTATCATTTTCAAAAAATCAGTTTTCACTGTCTTGATTTTTTTAGAAGATGCAGGATTTTCTTTTTTCTGAATCTGTACCCTTCATACTAAACTAAGAGTAAAACACGATTTAATTCTGTCCTCAAACACACAGGCTCCCTGTAATTTTACTAGGTATTGTTAAAGCTTCCTTATAAAAATATATTCATCGTGTGTTTTAGATAGAATTAAGTGCAATAACATATAGTATTTAAAAATGTATATGTATTTGTAAATAACTGAAATACAAAATTCAACTACGCTGCATTTAACAAAAGGCAAAATAACGCTAAAGCAGAAACATACTGTCATATTTGCTTTTTGTACTTTTTATGCATACTAAATTATTACATTCTCCATACACTAAACTTAAAAGTACACTTTAATTTGAAAATAATATGTCTCTTTATTTTTTTCCACCTTTCATATATGAATAAGGTATTGTTTTCAAGGTAAAATTGTGTTTTTGGAGCATTTTTGGAAAGATATATGTACCTGTGTATCCATATATTTGTGTGTTAGTGGTAAAATACTGTGAACACTGTGATTTGAGAACAAATAGATTCTTACAAACATTAATCTTAAGAGCAGAATAGATTATGGGTAAATTCCAGGTATTTTGCTTCAAGCTTTTAAACTTCAAAGTTTTGAAATATGATACCAACAGCAGCCTAACTACAGCTCAGGGGCCTCATGCATAATGCCGTGCGTAAGATTCACACTAAAACATGGTGTACGGACAAAAGAGGAAATGTGCATAGGCACAAAAAAATCCAGATGCAAGAATCTATGCATACGCCAACTTCGACATTTTTCCGCTCCATAAATCCCAGTCAGCGTGAAAAGTAACGCACGTGGACGCGCCTGCTGCCACTCCGCAACCCCTCCCAAAATGACGCCTCTTTGAATTTGCAAATCAATATAAATAGTCCTTTAGCTCAGCGTTCTGTGAAAACACAATAGCAAAAGCAGTGGGGAAAACAGAAGAATTTCAGCAAATACCAAGTGGTGGCAAGGAAAAAAATACTATTTCTTGGTTTAAACAGTGGTATAAACAACAAAAGGAAGTTGATTGAGTGACAGAGTGTCGGAGAAACTCGAAAGTTCAAGTTCACAAAGTCACACAGTGCCCGAAATAAAAAAGAAGTTGCCAGATATCAAAGTCGCCGTGAAAAGACAATTCGTAGTCCACCATCTGAGAGTCATATGGAAGCTTATTAAAGTACAGAGAAAAGACAAAAAATACGCACACAGTGGCAAAAAAAGCTTGAAATGTCAACTTTAATTTAGAAATTTCCACTTTAATCACGTAGTTTATTTAGTCATTTAAGTAGAACACCATAAACTTTTTAAAATCGTTTAATTCACTAGTTTCGCACATACCATAGTAACTAGAGCAGTGTGTGTGAATCACTTTGTGCTTCTTAAACGAGCTTTCTCTTCCTCAGACAGGACACAGAATCCATTATATTCATGATATTACAGCTCTCTGAATAAATTAAATACTGAGATGTATGCTTGATATAATTTTCATGATGATAAGAATTAAAACATGTTATTAAACATGGGAACAAGGTGGCACAGTGATGTGATGAACTGGTACCCCATCCAGAGATTGTTCCTGCCTCATACATGGTGCTTGCTGCACCATGCGCTACCTTTGATGAAATAGTTTATTGCAGCAGTACACTCTCTTTCAAACATACTAACCCCAATTCCTGTCCTTCCTTTTCTTTTTCCAAGTACCCAATTGCCACACAATCAGCTCTGTAATAGACATCAAGCCATCTGTAAGCTTAGAACCCAGATTCTTCAAAATTTTTAAGGAATATTGAAATATATTTGTACTACATGTTTAATTATTCTGTCCATCTAGTGTTGTGCCAGTCCCAGCAAGAATACAGTGTGAGGCAGGAACATTCCCTGAATGGGGCGCCTTATCGTTGCTAGTGCTGCAACACCATGTCCTCACATGTTTAACTATTAACAATATAGATTATTTACATGATGTTAAAATTTTATCTGTATAATGTAAAAAATTATATCATCATATGTAAATACACACTTTATAAAGTTGCTCAGGTTGTGCAATATTATAACTATCTCAAGTTTACAGTAAGGTAATTGTACTTATAGGTACAAACAGTTCTGTAAGGAGCACTTTATGGACTGATTGAGTGTGTTTAGAGCACTTGGGAAGAAACTGTTTTTAAACCGTGAGTTCCTTGCAGGAAAGGCTTTAAAGTGTTTGCTGTATGGGAACAGTTCAAATAGCCCATGGCTGAGGCAGCATGTGCTTGATGCTGTACAGTATACCGATAATTCTCTTTCTGATCAGCTGCTTGAGAGCTGTGATTATATACTCAGATGCAGTGCAATAAATACTTGAGAGTAACAACACTAAAACAGCTATGGTATTTGGAATAGATTGGCCATTCCGTGGAGTATTATATTGTTACTGGTTAATTACAATCAGATGCTTTAAACTAATAAACAATATGTGGTTAATTTCAGTGTATATGATGAAGCTGTCAGGGATGTGCATCTAAAAAAACACTGCTTTGACGCTGGTTGCCGTCAGTTTGCAAAATTGAGCAAAGATCTTGCGTACGCCAAGGATTTAGCTGCCATGAAAATGTGCGTGGCTTCACGCCAAATTTAGTTTTTATAAATCGCAATGTGAGCATGGAATGGGCGTTCATTTTTGTGCATTTTAAATGTAAGCATATCTAAAAATATATCACAGATTTTTCGCTGGTTCGCAGATTTCTGTGGACAATGGGTCTTTTAATTTATGGTACAAGCTTCCTCAGTTTGCTTGCCCAGTTGATTTCATACAAGGGACGCTATTGGCAGATGGCTGAGAAGCTACCCACTCAGAGAACGTATTACGTATTAAATAAAACTCCTCAATGATATACGATATGCTTCCCGCGTGGTGCTTCACACACTTCAAAGCTCTAACAGCTCGTATTGATTTTTGATTCTTTGCTTTTCTCTGTCTCTCTCACTCTCTCTGACATTCTCTGCTCCTGACGGAGGGGGTGTGAGCAGAGGGGTTGTTTGCTTAGAAGATACAGACGCTCCTGTAAAAAATGCTGAAAGACTACCTTCACATTGATCCCTTAATTGCGGCCGCTTTATCGCGGGTGCTTCGTATCTTAAAAGCCCAACAGCCCTATTGATTTTTGATTGTTTACATTTCTCTCTCTCTCTGACATTCTCTGCTCCTGACGGCGCTCCTTTGAAGAGAAGATATGTTTGCATTCTTTTAATTGTGAGATGGAACTGTCATCTCTGTCTTGTCATGGAACACAGTTTAAACATTTGACTAAAGGGTATTATTTCATGTCTAGAGGGCTCTAATAATGTTAA
Source organism: Polypterus senegalus (assembly GCF_016835505.1). Taxonomy (NCBI): domain Eukaryota; kingdom Metazoa; phylum Chordata; class Cladistia; order Polypteriformes; family Polypteridae; genus Polypterus; species Polypterus senegalus. The sequence goes on from NC_053159.1 coordinate 89,412,051, forward strand.
AAAACGTATTTAGAAGGTCTTAAACAGGTTTTCTATGCTCCAACTGCGAAAATATTAGATTTATAAATAAAGAATACTACTTCGTGGAAATTCATTTATCTGTCTGGAGAGGATTAACCGCTATAAACGAGGGTTTACTGTATAACTGTGCAGAGAATATTTATAAACAGTGTGGGAGAGTTTCTAAGAGCTTAAAATATATAAAAATAACCATACAAACATATGGTCTCTACTTCGCGGATTTTCACCATCGAGGAGGGATTACTGTATACAAAAACAAATATGTACCTCATATACCAAAAATGATTAACATAGTTTAAGTCATGTTTTTAGCTATTTATTTTACTATAGTGCATTTCATTAACTAATGTAAATTGACATGTCCAGCTTTTTCTAAAATCAATACAGAGACAGAGTTGTTCCTCATATTTGCTGTAGTACCCAATGGATGCGAGCCCTTAAAAAAGACACTGTTATACACGTTTTATAGAATAAATGAGAAAAAAGAATTACAAAACAACAAAAATTAATGAGAAAAATATATTCCTAAAATTTCACTGCTTAGTCTTTAAATGTATGTAATGTATGTAAATGTATTCAAATTTTAAGGAGCCTTGCAATGGTATGAAAAGGTGTTATACAAAATAAACTATTTATTTCAGCCCAAGCTATTTTCTAGCTTTGCTGCTAGGTGAGCATGGTGTCCACACACTGGCAGTGAATAATCTTAATACAATCTGAAGGGCCAAAAAATCACTCTGACATTTCTTCTGCGGACAGGAGCAGCTGCTTGATCAAAGTAGGTATGACACCAAGTGTCACAGCAGGTTACCTAGAAGAAAAACTAGATGGAAAAGGTCAGTAACAACTTCTATTTTTAGAAAAGTAACTAACAAAGGTAGCTGTAATATTATAACTCTGTGGATTTACAACAAAAAAAAAGTTTTTTTATGAAAGTAGGCAGCTTAAAATGTACAAGGGCTAGTGATCAAACAAAAAAACACAGAAGATATTTTAGCTCCTTGTTTATTGTCAGCAAGTGTTCCTTGCCAAGAATTTGTCATTGCAAATCATTGTCAAAGGTGTATATTTTCATTTTACACTCTTACTACTTCACTGCCTTTAAGATACAAAGTATTTGTATTCCCTGATAGTTTTTATAGCATTTTCTCCATTCCATCAGCCTTTATAATCTTTTGACTGAGGTTATTCTTGCAGTCATATTATGTCTGCTATCATCAGGCTTGGTCTTTTGCAAATCAGTGTCCTACTCCTCAACATTTTGTATCACTTGAAACACCTTAACTATAGAATACATCATAAGCAGTAATTAGGGACACAGTATGAAACTGTTAACATTTCCTGGGCTGTAGGGGAGGTGCAATCCATTGTCCTGGCCCTACAGTCCTTGTTTAAAGTGTTTCAGGTCCTGCAGGAGTCGAAGGAGGGGCTTGAGAAGAAGCTCGGCAGCCCGTGCAGAGCCCTGGCTGAATGGCTCCATAGCTGCGGAACGCCAGCCTCCTACCGGCAGGACAGAGCAGTGCAGGTGAGTGAGACCTGTGTCGTAGAGAAAAGGGGGTAGGACGCATTGGCAGCAGTGATGGTTAGTACTGCCTGCCAGGCGGTCCCGCCCACCACACGAGAGGCTGCTGCAATGACCGACAGCTGGGTGGACAAGCGTGTGGGGAGGCAGCAGGTGGAAGCCGGCTGCCAAACAACCCCGCCCCGTCCACCAGCTCCAGTCTTGCGGCAGTCCAAAGGGATGCAGACGGTGAGGGGTTCCTCCTTTTCCCATAGGGGGACTCAAACCGCCAGTGCGTCCCAGAGAAAGAGGAGGGTCCGGAAGAGGAAACTGGAACCTCCTAACAAGACGCAGTGTAAGCCTGCCGGCTTGTGGCCACAGGAGGGCTGCACTGCAGAGGGGCGGAAACGTCACTGGCCCTCCTGTGAGGGGGCGAAGGGGCAGGGGTTTCCTGCCTGCTTCCGCTCTCACAAGGGTCGAACTGGAGGTTATCGGTTATGTTTTCACTGTGGCCGCGGTGGCCATGTCTGGCGGTGTTGTCCAGAAAGTAGGTCCGAGTGGCAGGGATGTCGGGGCAGCACCCCCAGACCTGTTCGTTGTATTCTCGCAGGGCACAGCCGCAGAACCAAGGATACCGACTCCCTGTCCTGGAGAAGACCGGCTCTCACGGGGCAGGCCGATGAGCCCCACAGGCCTCATCTGAGTGAGGGGCACTGTGACGGACAGCCGGGTCCCATGCTTGGCCGGGACGCCCCTGCTGCATATGTTCCGGGGGAGCCACCATGGACAGCTCAATACCTCCCCCGGGACGCTTGGTGGCAGCCTCCCCAGTTGTTATTCGTTTCCCCGTCTCCCACATGGCTCCATGAGACATGGAGTCCTCCACAGCCTGGTTGGGAAATGGGGTGGCCGCTAGGGGTTGCTGCCAAGAGCCAACAACCCGGTTGGACGAGTTATCAGCCCCACCCGGAGGTGCAATCAGGGCCAGCTGGCCAAGCACCTGGAACACTTCCGGGTGGGCTATAAATTCGAGGCCAGAATGGGGAGGAAGAGGACAAGGTTGCCTGGTAGGAGTGGTGGTGCCAGGAAGGGATGTTTGTGCTGTATTTTGTGCTTTTGGAACTGTGTTGGGCCTGTGGGACACGGAGAAGACATGCCCCACGGCTGAAGAGAAAAATAAAAACCTGTTTGTTTTACACGTGCCTCTGCGTAAGTCTGTGCCGGGTCGGGTGCTATATATAGCAGTTTAGCCTTAAATCTATAATGTCCACCCATTTCTTATAATTGATATGAGATTATTATAGTTACGTCCTCTTATATACCTAGAATAGTATAAGTTTGATTGTTATAATATTGTGATAATAATGTAAATATTAAAAAAGAAACAGAAAAATGAGCAATCACCCACGACCTGATAAAGAGAGAAATGCAAATGAATGTCCCCATCTAAAATACTTCCTTGTATATGATGCAACAGCAAAAACATTGTTCATTGGTCCAGCATGTTTAATTTAGAATTATATTAATGAGTTCTTGCTGAGTTCTGAAATTTTTTTGAATAGATCACCATAAAGAGAATTACTTTTTTTCCAATTTGAAATATACAGAACAGAACATCACTTTCCCTCTAAGTTATAGAAAGTGGATTAGAATACTTGCAGATGAACAAAATTAAGTATTTGTGCCAAGTAGTATGGTATACGACATTCTAACATGTATTCATACCACATTTAAGCCATGTAGTATTACTCAAAATATTGCTATTAAGGCATTAGTAGTGAATTTAAATCCATGGTTATCTGAGAGAAACATTTTTGTTGACAGTTGTTTTAAGTGGGCAAATCACTGTAAATAGTCATCGTCTAATGACAGGATAGGAGGATGAAAGGTCCTGAAGGTGGACACACATGGAAACCAAGTTATTATTATTATACCAAGTTAAGTACATTTCACAGACTACTGTATAATACTTTTCAGTGAGAGTCTTTGAATCCAGAAATTATCATCAAAATTTCAATCTCTGTTGTTATCATTTCTGCACAACTAATTTATGAACCATGATGTTTGTTTTTCCTGTTATTAGCTACATTGCATTTTTTGCAGAACTAGTTTGTGCCACAATTCTCCTACCTGGAGTTGGCAAATCTTTCTTCACCAGCTATAATCACCAGATTGATTGTGGTGCCCCAAAGGTTACAGTTATGCACATTAAATAATTAAAATGAATTGCATTTATGAACTCCATTTCTTTTCTAATAAAACACAAGTGGTCTGGAGAAGCTTGTACTACCAATACATTGAGAGTTAAAGCTTGAAATTAAATTGTTACACTAAATAAGTTTGAAATAAGGGTGAAAAAATAGATCAAATGCATAATGTAGCTCTTCACATGTAACAACAATCATGTGTAGTCAATTTAAGTACACAAGACATTTGACAGAAATTATATATCCTCTATATATTTTCCATTTACACACCATTTATCAGTGACTAGCTGTTCCCTGCGGCTCTGTCCTGTAGTGAAACAGGGCAAAATTGAAAAATCAATAAGCAAACAGGTATCACTACATAAGTTGTACTCTCCAAAATGTGGCCAGAGGTAGACAGACTTGAACGGAGGCTGGCGAATGAGTGAGGACGGCTCAGTCCAGCTCCCCACTGCTGACATCATGCTTTCCCCTCCCCTGGGCCCGCAGCCTCTGTCTCAGATTTGCGTGACTATATCGCTCCTGCAGGTGAACTATGATACTTAGAGCAATGAGAAAGGTTGCAAAATCAACCAGAATGTTCAAACAAATTATAGAAAAAAACCCGATCTAAATCCGTTAAGTAGTTCCCTTGTGAAAAGCAGACAGACAGAATGGCAGACAGGCTTTGAATTTTATATATATACTAGCAAAATACCCGAGCTTCGCAGCGGCGAAGTACTGCATTAAAATTTTTATTAAGAAGAAAAGTAAACCTTTTTAAACAGAGGGAAAATATGCCAATAATTATTTGTTAAGGATCTCTTTGTATACCATGTTGTCAGTTAGGCCCTCCGGTTGTAACATGACCAAGCTGTGCGCTGAGCTTACTCTTAAGGATGCAACGTACAGTTGGCCATGTGAACAGTAATCTTGTCTCAAATCTCACAGCTTGGATTGCTGCTGTCATAATCAGTTTGAGTTTCATGGTTTGTTTCAATTACAACAGTATTTGCAGGATTTGTTGTGTTGAAGTGACATTTGGCATCTGTCAAGCGTTGTAAGCACACAACCGGTTTCATCGATAAAATCACATCCAGCTTTTGAGAGTTTAAACATTCATGAACATCAAAGTGTCCACTACTGAAATCGTCACCTGTGAATCTAAGATGTTTAAGAGGCATTGGCGGTTGTCGAAAGGTGTAAAATATTTGGCCATTTCGGTACACTTGAAAGCAATAACCGAACAATTCAGTGGTAGCCATCAACTCACAGGAAGAATCATAGGTGAAGGGCTTAAGCATTTCACTCTTATAGTGTTCCTGTGTAGTATAATTATCTCCTGTACCGTCATCAGTCCACACCTTGAACCTGTCCCAGTCATTCAATACATAAGACACAATGTTCCTCCGGATATCAAGAGTGAGCCTGATATGGCCATGCAATATGATCATCTCAATAGACATGGTAATGGGGGTTGGAATGATAAAGGAAATGGGTATCTGAGCAATGTAAAGTAAGTGTAAAATACCTGCACAATAACTATAATTGTAATAAACAAACAATAAAACAGCGGAGAAGCCGTGGATTAAACAGAAAGGCTGTAGTTATCAGTAGGGAGACGTGAATCCCGTGGCGAAGCAAGGAAGGGAATGTAGAGACCGGAGCGACAGACAGTCTTATATAGGCAGGCAGCCAACAACGTGGGAGGCGTTGGGATGGGAGACCCAACGCCGCCTCGCATGGCGACCGAGCTGCAGGCTATGGACGTATATATGTACGTAAGTAGGATTCAGTTAGCGTTGGGAACCCGTGTACCAAATTTCTTGAAGATGGGCCCATAAGTAACAAAGACTGTTGAAAAGTTCAATATGGCGGCCGACAGTGGCATCATACCACCGAAATAAGAACGTACATTGGTTTCAGTTAGCACAGGGAAACCACCTACCAAATTTCGTGAAGATAGGGCCGTAAATAAGAAAGTTCAACATGGCAGACGTTGTTGACCGTTATGACTGTTACACGTAGAATTTCAAAATGAAACCTGCTTAACTTTTTTAAGTAAGCTGTAAGGAATGGGCCTGCCAAATTTCAGCCTTCTACCTACACGGGAAGTTGGAGAATTAGTGACGTTTGGAAAATTCAATATGGCGGCCGATAGTGGCGTAATACCACCGAAATAAGTACGTACATCGGTTTTGCTTAGCGCAGGGAAGCCACCTACCAAATTTCGTGAAGATGGGGTCAGCCTTCTACCTACACGGGAAGTTTGAAAATTTGTGATGTTGGAAAGTTCAATTTGGCGGCCGACAGTGGCGTCATACCATCGAAATAGGTAAGTACAGCAGTTTCGGTTAGCGCAGGGAAGCTGCCTACCAAATTTCGTGAAGATGGGGCCATAAATAAGAAAGTTCAACATGGCGGACGTTGTCGACCGTTATCAAACGTTATGACCGTTATGTGTAGAATTTTGAAATGAAACCTGCTTAACTTTTGTAAGTATGCTGTAAGGAATAAGCCAGCCAAATTTCAGCTTTCTACCTACATGGGAAGTTGGAGAATTAGTGATGAGTCAGTGAGTGAATGACTGAGTGAGTGAGTGAGTGAGTCAGTCAGTCAGTCAGTGAGTGCTTTGCCTTTTATTATTATAGATGGAGATTGCCACTCCTAATGGGGTTAAATAGATAAGCTAACAGATAAAGAAATCAGAACTCATTTTAACGTTCGCAGCGCAGAAACAGCTTTAACCCATGCCTAAATGATATCCTAACCTTCTCTAACACCATTTTTTTGCTTTTAGACATTGTTTAAGTGCAGATTTTGATACATTTGATCATAGGATTTGATTAAAAAGACTTGAGAATTTCATTTGTCTATCAAGCCGTGCTCAAAGTTGTTTTATTTCAGATTGTATTAAGTTTTGCAAAAGCCTAAACATAGCATCTACAGTCAGACAAGGTCCAAAGTTTGTTCCTGGGACTAATTCACTGTTCCTTACATGTTAATGCATTTAACATGTAATTTTAAAAAAACACTTACTTAATTACTTAAACTAAATTACTTAAAATTATTACATCTCATGTTACATTATTGATTAACATTTGTTGGTGTAAAATAGTAAATGAAAAAAATTAATAATAACTAATATCTCAAAATACTTCACAACTGGTTTAGATGAATCCATCTTATATTTGGGTGTTATCTTTGACACAGATTTAACTTTCAGTCATCTCATTTCTGTATTGTCTAATATCTATCTCTTCAAGAATAGAAATATTGAAAAAATCTGTAGGTTTATTAGGCCACATGATCTTGAAAAGCTAGTGCATTAGTCTGAGTTGAGCGAAATGGACTTTTGTAATACTTTATGGTCATGGTGTTTGAGTCGTTCATAGCTTGAACTAATAAGTATGACCATATTATACCAGTCCTTAAATTATGTCATTGGTTTCTCAAATTAGATTTCATAATCCTTCTTCGTACATATATAAAGCTGCTGATGTTTAATATTATTATTTTATTTTGCTTTTAATTATTCATCTGTTGTTGTTACTTTGTCATTACTAGTTCTTTTCCATTTAGTTTTTCTGGTGGTACTTTCATCTGCCTTAGAGCACATATATCATAAGCCCATCTTGAAGTGAATGCATTGTCGCGTATGATGGACTATTTTCAGATGTCTTCTAACTAAATTAAATGGTCATTGTTTGCCTAAGAAATTATCCTTTTCAGAATGCAGAATGACCTAGGACAGATGAAATCTGGATGTAAAACACTCTGTTTATTTCTTGCATGCAGTTTATGGAGACCAGGGTTAAACATTGGAGTGTGCTTATTGAGAAGAAACTAAATTGAATTAAACATATTAGGGATGTGCAATATCCCTAGCTAGCAACAGGACTTTTTAAGGATGTTATACAGCATTTCTTGTTTATTTGACAGATCTCTGATGATGACTTATGGGTATACTCTTCAGCCTGTTAATAATATCATAATATAACAAGCCTTCCTAATCTATTTTAGGCTTAAGGGCGTGCTAGAGCCAATCAACTTATAGGAAAATCCATACACAGACAATGGCAGAGCATTCAAATGCCACTGATACTATTTCACTCCTTTTAAAAAACAAAGATACATAAAAATACCTACCTTTAGAAACCAGCTTAACAATATGTGATGCCACACTGCTTCAGCTTTTAAATTCAAGGTTAAACAGGCATTATTTCACCATGGTGTGTTCTTGTTAAAGCTGCTGATGTGGCCTTTCATATTAATTTTGAATATGCCAGTCACTGTTATCCATTATTACTAAATCTCACTCTCTTCATTGTGATCTGAAGTGCTATTGCTTCTACTTTTAGACAGTTCTCACTCATGATCTTAGAATCCTCAGTGGATGGGAAACATTAGCCTGAACAGCAACAAACCAAGCATTAGACCTTTATTGTATTCTGGAAAAATCATTAACACAAATCTGAACTAAATTGTATTATAGAATGCCCAAGGGAAGCTTTGACTCCTAGCTGGCCTAGATCAAATAGAATTTTGGTAGATTTTTATTAATGATTGTGGGTGCCAGCCTATTTTTCCTCTTCGTTATAGGTATACTGGAGTTTTGTTTTCGTGTCATCCATAACCATCAGGCATAATTAAAAAAAGTGTTTAAATGAGCATGTTGTTACGTGAATTCTAGATTGTACTTTTCCTTTTACTGACTTTAGATTTTGTTTTTCTACTACTAGTAATTTATAGCAATGCATGGAATAGATTACATGCTGGGTTTTTAGGTGGATGGCATGCTATAGGAATGTGTAAATCAATACAGTATTAATTATTTTATTACTCGTTTGTAAGCTACTGATATGTTTTCCAGTTCTAATACATAGATTTGGCCTAATGCCCTAGGCTAATATAAAATACCAATCGAAAAATTATTTTAAAACATATTTAAATGGTCTGGAGATTTCTTGAAATGTTCTTCAGTATTGTATAGTAGTGAAACTTGAACACTATGGTTAAATTAGCTCAATTTAGCTGTTCAGTCAACCAGCATATAAGGAATATGAACACAGGTTAATGAAGGACATAGATGTCCTATTGTAATTTGTAGCCCTTGAAGACTGCAATCCATTGCATTTTTAGAACTATGCTTCGGAAGCATTCAATTTACTCAGGTGTAAAGTACTTCAGTATAACCAAGGTATTTTCTGTAAACTTCTCCAGGGTCCTGAAAATACAGTAATGCTTTTAGCAGTGAGCACATACAGTATATCTGTATAATATACAGTGTATATTTCATGCTGAGAATGATTTGAAAAGAGTCTGCTTCACTTAATATTAGCTAATAAATTGTATTAGAAATTTTACAAGCAAATAAAGTAGTTAGAAGTTTCACCAAAACAGTAAAAACACACAGTAGATCAGACAGAACAAAATGTGTATGTCTTCAAAAACCAGGGTTTATTTGAAACACTTCTTACATGACTTCTCAAACCTTATACCTTGATTGGTGATATGAAATTAATGTTCAAAACGTCCTTACATACTGATGATGTGTAGTGGACCCACAGTAGTGACATTTCACTGACTTGTGCATGTCTCTTGGGATGCAAACTCAGAGTTCTCCCAGTGGACCAGTGAAAATTAAGTCTTAAAGGCTAAGCAAGCTAAAGGTGAATTCTGTGACTATTCAGGCATTTGGCTTCAAGGGTGTATTGTCAACCTTATAATCGTAAACTTTCTCACTCTCTTGAGTCCTGTTAAATACATTGAGATTGTTTTAATTTTTCTCAGTATTGAACGAATACTATATATTATAGTGTATAGAAAACATGCTGACAATTAGCTCTTACTTACCCATATACCAGTGCATTTCTATCTTTGAAATTGCATTTCATTATTAATTTCACATAGGCTTGAATCATCGCTTGTGTGTGTTACGTTATGATTAATTCATTGATTATCCGACCTGCTATATCCTAACACAGGGTCACGGGGTTCTGGTTGAGCCAATCCCAGCCAGCAGAGGGTGCAAGGCAAGATCAAATCCCAGGCAGGGCGCCAGCCCACCGCAGGACACACGCACACACCAAGCACAATTCAGAATCGCCAGTGCACCTAACCTGCATGTCTTTGGACAGTGGGAGGAAACCGGAGTACCCAGAGGAGACCCATGCAGACACGGGGAGAACATGCAAACTCCATGCAGGGAGGACCCAGGAAGCAAACCCAGGTCTCCTTTCTGCGAGGCAGCAGCGCTACCACTGTGCCACCGTGTGTATGATGTCTTTTTAAATTTTATTTTACACATAACCACAAATAGATTTCTGGCATTTACTACCAAGCATAAAATGACCACTGACCTGTGTTCATATTCATCACTGTTTTTACCTCCCACAGATTTCCCTAAAACTGTGAAAGTCTTCTTATTTAATTTAGCATATTTTTTCAGGATGAACTTGAGCTACTCACTAATTGTATTGTATTTACATTTTTTACTTTTAAATGTAGTATGTGTCATGACCGAATTTTATTTTATTTTTTAATAAATTCCTCCTGACCTTGTTTTAGGGGTTTTAGATGTTAAGGAATATTGTAGCCACATGTATTTTTGTGCCTGATACTTGTTTTAACAATGTTTAACATAAGTAACGATCTCTCATTATGCCATTTTGATTTTCGTATGAGCACTGCAATTTTGAGGGGTTCTTGTTGCTAGGCAAGGTCCATAAAAAATTCAATGTGCATAACATATCTGGTCACATCGTGCACTTCCTAGTTGTCCTTGATTGGATTCAACTCCAACCTAAAACCTGTTGTTCTCTTGAAACATTTCTGGTTAATGAATTCAGGCTCTAGTTTTTGACATTTAAGATTAATGTTTTTTTCTCTAGTTATGTATGTGTTTATTGGTTTTTAAATGTTTGCACTCCTTACTTGAGTATGATTTTTGTTACATATATTAAGCCTTAGTTTTATATATTTTGTCTTGCAGGTTTTGGTTCATCTCCCAATTCCTTTTCAAACTAATTTGCTGTTGTTCTGTGCAGCTAGCACAGTATGCTTAATGATAGATGTGTTTCTTGTACAGTGTGTGCATGGTGTAGGAAAATACATCTCTTATATATATTTCTTTTCTGGTTCGTCCTGCTTCCACCTCAAAACCGGTCCGGCCCACACGCAATTTCTCGATTGCTATTCGTCCTCTTCCAAAGCCTTCCCCTGTCAGCGGCTCCTCTTCAAAACCGTTCTCGCCCACACTCAGCAGACATGGCATTTCTCGACAAGCTACTCAAGTGCTCTTACAAAATAAAGCAAACTCTGCATTCAGCGAAAATTTACTTGTCCAGATAGATTCCATGCTCAGAACCATCAACCATGAAATTGCTCAGTCCAATCCAACAGCATCTGTACTAATGGTTTTCAAGGAAACCACTGAGCAGGATTTACGACTATACAATGCCCCGACATGCCACACCAATGTTGCAGCGATGTTCATTGGAAAAGATGGCGAACTGCCTGTCGAAAGGGACATTTGCATCTATCCCATAGGCGACTCCTGTAAATAGATTTCCATGCTAAATATGAATTGCGATCCTATGCTTTACCCACTTTTATTCCCTTACAGAGACATTGGCTGGCACAAAGATTTACAACCTGTTCCCGATAAAAGAACCGCCAAGCAAATGAGGCTTACTCAATGCCAATTTTATGTGTACATATTTGCAATGAGGAATACATTTAGTATTTTGCACTCCAGCGGCAAACTAGTACGTCGTATATGCGTATGTTAAAAGATTACATCAACAAGATCTGCTCGTGGAACAATACAAAAGACTATCAGACGCACTGCAAGCAAATGCTGAAAATAACAATGTACGTGTAGGCAAAATGATCATATTACCATCCACATTTCCAGGAAGTCCAAGATACATGCAACAAAACTATCAGGATGCCATGGCCACAGTACGTAAATTTGGAGAGCCTGATTTATTTATCACTTTTACATGTCATCCTGCTTGGCTGGAAATTCTACATGCACTGTTCGATACCTAAAGACCAGAGCACAGACCTAACATTATAGTACGAGTCTTTTGGATTAAGCTGCAGGAATTACTTAGAGATATTCTACAACAACATCTTTTTGGGATTGTTATTGATTATATTTATGTAATCGAATTTCAGAAGCGCGGCCTTCCTCATGCCCACATACTGTTTACTCTTCACAATAATTCTACCAACCAGTCTTCAGCCATGGTCAATTGTACGTAGCTTTTTACAGGGTTACATCTTTCAACTCTATCTGTCGTCTCCACCAAAACACCTATTCACAACTGCGTCTTTCAAGAAGTATTTATTTCTTCTTGATTTTTAAATTACTTTCTCACCGTTTTCCATTCCTATTCTTACACTGCCATATGCTACAGCGGGCATCAGCTAGTATGTGATAAGATACTAAACTTCATACTTATTTGACTACTAGTAATTTAAAAATGAAAAACATGCTTACCTTACAATTCTTTATTAAGACCCCATTTCATGTCCAGATTAACTTCCAAAAGTTAAAAAAGGAGTTTTAGACTTGGAATGGACTAACCATGGTCTAGGCACAGTGTAGGAACCCACCTTAAAAAAATGGCATTCATCGTTTTTTGCTAATCTTTGATTTGTATGAGTTTACTTTTCACTTTATCTATTCTGATGATGTTGGTAATTGAGTTTGGCCAAAGTACAGGGTCAAAAATCGTTCTATTAGAATTATTCTTACTACATTGCACTGAATAAATACTCAAGTTTCAACACTATGGTCTCACTTGCCTCTGCAGCATTGTTGCTGTTCTGAGATGGTGTGGTGGATGTACTGGCTACTGGGTATTGGGTGGTGTGTGCTACTGTCATATAGGGAACCTTGATCCAGGAATCATGCCCTCTTTTGTGTGTTCTCTAGTTGTCTTTTCTGTTCTTTGCGTTTCTCACTACTAGACTTAAACTTTCTCATCATTTTCTTCAACTGCTAAAACCTAACAAGCATAAAGAAACTGCAAAGTAAGGTAGTCTATTATTCACTCTTACATGGAAACATGTCACACAGCAATGTATTAACCAATAACTGTTACCTAGGTTGAATGGAAAGTGTACAACATGACAAACTGAAAAACCACTCACACACCACTAATTTCTAGTCAATCACTGTATTTTATTTTAAAATGTACCAAAGTAATATGTCTATTGGATAAAACACACCCCATATACAATGGTAAGGTTATCTGTTCTACAGATGACAACTCTCCCTTGCTTGTTTGCTCTCAGAAAATGAAAAAAAAAAAAAACATAGCTGCTGGCTGGCCCTCAGGGCCTTGTTGCAATAGCACTGGTCCTAGTCTGGTGTAAAAATTATTTCTGCTTTGCACTTGAGGTTTCTGGGATATATCAGGGCTCCTGTAAACTGAAAAAAGAGTTTTCAGAAACTGGATTGAATACGTTAAATTTATTTTGTGTTACAAATTTCTTTGGGAACTCTTATATAAGTAAAATATACCTCAGAGCTTATTTTTCCAGCTTCAAGATGAATAGAGATTTTATATATAAGATCAGTGAGATTCAATTCATAGCATCAAGGAAAGAATCTGATATCAAGTTTCATTACTTATGCAGCAGACAATACATAATGAGTGCATACAAATGCTAATATTATCATTAAAATGAATAAACTTAGCCAAGATATACCACTTACTAATAGTTATATGGGTTGGGGTGGAGTAAGCATCTTCTGATGTTTAACATGACTTGGCTCCCCATGTTAAAATTCCTCATACATAGACGAGAGGTAGGTGGGAAAATATAGCATGTTAATTGCAATAAAGTTAAAAGAGTTTGCCCCAACCCGATTTAGGCAGCCCATCTCGGTAGGCACATGGAATGTCATCTCTCTAACATGATGATCATCTTCCTCTGCTGTCGGAGGAGTTTTCAATGGCAGCACTCTCTGAGGTGCACAACCTGGGACAGGCCAGATCTCTGTAGGTGGGTATGCTTTTTATTGGTTGGGTTGCTCTGATAGCTGTTATACTCAAAGAGCAGCTGTTGCTGTGGCGGATCGGCTCCTTCTGATGGTGTCCAATGTCACTCCTTTCAAGGAGCGTATTATGAGACTCTGGTTAAGGCACTCTAGGTGCCTTTTCTGTGGTCTCACCATGGTCAGTGATGTCTCAGTGAGAGAGAAATTTTATTCACAGCTTTACTCAGTGACACTCCTCTGGCTATGGGTGATTTCAATATGACTACTGCCACTGAAAGGGCTGGCCATGAGGATTGTGTCGGCCCTCATGAATCTAGCAACCATGGTGGAAGTGGCTACATGTTCCTTGACTTTGCAAAAGGTCAGTGGTGACAGATCACAGAATTCTGGTTTCAACAATCTGAGCTACATCGTTGGACTTGGTACTCCAATACTGGTAGTGCAGTGAAGGAGATCGATGACCTCCTCATGGGCAGATGCTGGAGGTTCCTACAGAGATGCATGATCTAAAGAAGTGCCCAGTTTGTGAATTATGACCACAGACTTGTTGTTGCTACTCTGAAGACCCAGCTCCAATAGGCTACCACCTACTAGAAGAATAAGGCTGGACTTGGCCTGACTCCACGATCAGGCTGTTTCTAATGAGTTTGCACAGTTTGTGTGAAGAACATACAGCCTTGGGTGCACCTGTTGATCCTAATGTGATGTGAGAGAACTTCAGTGACAACACACTGAAGGTTGCTGAGGGTTGTGTTGGTGTTCTCACAGGTAACCCTGGATATCACCAAGAGGAGTCACAGTGCACAGCTTCATTGAAACTCCTGTCTGTACCGGGAGAAGGATGGCTGCGGGAGATCTGAGGGCAGATAAGGAGAGGATTGTTAGAGGAATCTGTGAGCAGGTGAAACACCATCTATCGTCTAGTGACCCACATTCTGCTTACAGATGATTCAAAGCATTACACGCAGTCAGGGCAGATGATGGAAGGAACAGTCCTTACAGATGACACTTTAATTGTGAACTTTTGCTCTGGCTACATTGAGTAGCTGTTTAAAGTTGATCCTCCAGCTAGGACTGTCATCTTTGCATTGAAAGTAATCTTTGGAAGATAAACGTCATCCTGACTAGAAAATGGGACTTGTCATCCCTATCTGGAAAGGGAAGGGTGATTGCCTGGATTGTGGCAACTACAGGGGGATAACACAGCTCTTGGTGCATGGTAAGGTCCTTACTACAGTCATCGTCAATAGGATCCATGATCACTTGCTCACCTATGAGCAACTGAAGCAGTCTGGTTTTATGCTTAAGAAGTCTACCATCAACCGCTTCCTGGCACTGCAGGTTCTCATAGAATGCAAATGAGAATATTGGCAGACTTTCTTTGCAGACTTTGTCGATTTTTGTGAGCCATTCGACTCAGTTGATCAAACTGTCCTGTGGGACATCCTGAGACTTCACTGGATCCCCATTAAGTTGGTGGATATAATGACTGGCATGTACACTGGTACTGTGAGTGCTATGCAGAGCAGAGTCAGAACATCTGCGTTTTTCCCAGTTGATTCTGGGGTTTGTCAGGGGTGTGTTCTTGTTTCTACTCTGTTCAGTGCTTGCATGGACTGGGTGTTGGGCAGAATTGTGGGATCCAGCAGCTGGAAGGCATCTGTTGGTGAAGAAAGATTCACTGATCTTGACTTTGCCGATGATGCTGTGATCTTTGCAAGGTCTTTGCTGTGATTGGGGCTCTCGAGAGACTGAGTGAGGAGTCTGAGTGTCTGGGCTTGCAGGTGTCCTGGATAAAAACCAAGATCCAGGTGTTTAATGACCTCTTGGGCACAGCCATCAGCAGTGTGTCTGTGGAGAGAGTGTTGACCTTGTCGAGAGGTTTACTTACGTTTACTTACCGCTGATTTAACTTCATGTCGAACGAGTGGTTGCTCACAGAATCCTGAATGAGGAATATTACCTGCATTGTGAGGGAGCATCAAGTTATGGCACTACGGCCATGTGTTGCGATTCCCCGAGGGGGATCCAGCTTGCAGGATCCTCATTGTTGAGGACCCGAGCGGCTGGACCCGGCTAAGGGGACGCCCAGGTAAAACATGTCTGTAGAGGATGAACGGTCATTTCCAGGGGATGGGACTAGACCACGTGTTTGCCGGGGGGTTTGCCAACCAGGATTCCAAGCTGTTTTCTCCTGTGGTGGTTGCGGCAACTGTACCTGTGCATGCTTCCCAGCCTGACCTGACCCTGACCCAAACAAGAAGTGTGGACATAATTTGATAAATCATATTAACAGTGAAGTTTTACTATACATAAAAGGATGATGTTTCAAGCTTTCCTTCAGTGCCGTAAAAACATATTTTCCCCTCTTAATGATTTACTCTGTTAATGACTTTTTTTTACATTGAATATTTTCGGGTCTTTGACCATAATCTGTTTTGTATTGATTTTTCTACTTTAACATAATCCTCAAAGATAAAAATGTTTATTATAATCTATGCACCACAAGATTAATTGCCCTTGTACAAAGTAGTTTTTGATCTCAGTACTTAAATACCATAACATTTACAACACATCTTCAGTGTCCTGTGTTCATTCCTTGGAACAAGCACAGGAAACGGGTGTACCCCTAAACTTGTATATGTAGATAGCGGAAACCCCTCCTTTCTATTTCTGCTACTTCCAGTTTTCACATGCTCATCCTTTACACTGTACTTACATACGTTAAGTATGTTTCATTTCGTGTTGTGCCCCGTACTGAACTTTTGAAAATAACGTCTTTTTTTTGGCGGTTCTCACCATTACGCCATAAGGAAATTTAGGAACTGAGCTCTCCTTTTGGCGGTTTCATTCCTTATTTCAATTAAAAGAGGATTTATTTCACACACAAGGGCCACCCCTGGTACCCCTTCCTTTTTCCACACGGCCGCTGTCCACATACCTACCACGTGGTTGGCTCCCTGCCTATATACATTAACGACATCCTGTGCTCATGTGCCTCCTCACTCGCTTCCTTACTGTCCTCAGCTGTTCGTGCTCACTGCTCCCTTTTTCTTTACTCCACCGCATCAAGCCTGTTATTGTTCGCCTTGATTCACGTCTGCCTGCTAGTGACTCCTGCCTTTTCGTTTACTCCACCGCTTTACTACAAAACTTACAACCACCAAAACTTTGTAATGGCACCAGGCTTTAGATCGAATCGCTGCACAAGAACCTCATTGAGGCAACTGTCTTCACTGAAACAGGCTCAGAGAAGACAGTATTTATTCTTCGCATCCCTCTCATACCCTCAGACCTCCCATTCAAATTCAAACGCCTCCAATTTCCAGTAAGGGTCTGCTTCGCTATGACAATAAATGAGTCACAGGGCCACATTCTAAAAAAGGTCGGCATTGACTTGACACAAGATTGCTTCTCACATGGCCAACTGTATGTTGCATGCTCAAGAGTAAGCTCAGCAGACATTTTACAGCCTGAGGGCAGAACTGCAAGCGTTGTTTACAAAGAGATCCTTACATCCTAAAAATGTGTATTTCTCATACACAACATTTACAATCATACTCATCATTCTCAATACAAAAATAAGCCTATGACAATTACATTGACAATCACGTTACGCTGTTTTTAAAATGTTACCTTTTTTTTCATAACTTCTTTAACACACTACTTCTCCGCTGTGAAGCGCAAGCATTTTGCTTTAAATAATAAAAGTATATTAGGCCTTTAATAATGAACTGATAATGATGTTAGAAGCAGAAAAATTAGTCAATATGAAAAATTATTTAACAAGAAATAGAGATCTCATTGAATAGGGTTTTTTTATGACAAATATCAGTTTCATTTTTGTTTTGCATTTAATTTATGCTATTTAACCTTTGTAAAATATTTTAATTGTTAAAGACCATTATAGCCTACATATCAAAGCTGGCCTGCATGCTTTCCACCTTCATCCAGCTACCGTTTATTTTCCTCCATAGCAAAGTATCAAATATTCTGCAGAGTAGATGAATCATTATGTGCTCCTGGCTATTATGCAGCTACTGAAAACTCTGCACATGGGATCATTCACCAGCTGCAGGCATGTTTCTCATACAAAATGAATACAACTAAATGGGATTAATGGCAATCAACCAGAATGTCTATTTGATTTTTGGAAACATTTCCAACGTCTGATAAATATGTGTAACACCTCCACTCACTCTTTGTCTGCACTTCATTAAATACAGCAATGACAAATGTGGTAAAGATCTTTTTGAATGTAGAAAGAATGAACCAATAGCTCTAATAACCTGATGCTAAATTATTTATGTATGTGGAACAATTTATATCAAGATCTGTGATTCACTTCGGCCAGGCTTGATCTTATTACATTTTCTTGAATGTGGAATTGACAGCCATGGAGATTGTAATCAACAGAAATAGTTTGAGTTAATGTGGGCTTGTGAAGTGAAAAGTGAAGTTTGACAGTGTGAAGAGGTGTTCAAAGGTGGAAGTAGATGAAATGAGGCCAAGAGGGGAGCAGAAATAGACAAGCAAGTCTCATGACACGTGAATAGCTGGTTGGAGAATGGGGAAATCATTAACAGAGTCAGTTGCTGTGAAGTTTACAATGTATATATTAATGCATCATTGGCTGCTTTGTCTGTATTGCTATGAAGAGCAAGAATTCAACTTAAATCAAAAACTCAGTTTCAAAACCCATATATTTCATTTTGACCTGTGATTCGACCTGACAATATAGGAAGAGTTTTCAAACCAAAGCTGGGTTACCAGAATTTCCCTTTTTTCAGAGTTTCAGATTGATAAACAAGCTACTTACACAACAGCAATCCAAAATGATGAAATGTATATGTGCTTATTTATTACGATATTTTTGTTGACATTTTCTTCAATGTATGAATAATATTGTTAATAACTACGCTTTGGCTGCCATAGTCTTAAACGGAGATCATATACTGTGTGAAAGAAGGAAACAACTCGTAAGAAGGTTTGGGGTTTGTCGCCCCGTATACTGTAAACAAAAAGCAAAAACAGGTCTTCTTCTCAAAACAAAATATTGCATGAGGTAAACAAAGACAAAGATGGCGGATTTGGAGGGACAATATAAAGGGGTGGACCGGATATTAGGCGTGATGGCTGCTGGGTAGACGTGGTGGTGGATGGGAGCGTGACGTCATGTTTGAGGGACCAGATGGAAGAAAGGAACCTGGAAGTGGAGATTGTTGTTTACTCCGGGTGGTGTTATGTCGCTTCGTCTTTTCTGAGGGAGGAAGAGAGAGAGAGGTTAGTACACTGTTTTCATCCTCCGACAGTTTCATTGCTTTGCGCGTCCGGTCCTTCAACTGCTCCCGATGCGCTCGTGCATGACAACTGTTATAAATTAAATACTAAAATTATTCAAATTAACTATCAGGGCGTAATAGTAACTTGAAAGTGCCAAGCAATAAAATTTGGTTGTAAAAACTGAAAGTATAGCTGCCATTTTATAACAGCCTATATTTGAAGAAATCAAGATACTATATGATTATACAACAGCTTAATAATGAAACTCTGACATAAAAATGCTTAAAACCTTTATTAACCAAACTAAATTATTTTTATGTCAGAAAAAGTTTTTAAAAAATCCACTCGTGTCAGAATCTCGACTTCTGGTATACAAAGCACCCCCAGCAAACTGGCTATCTTCCTTCAAAAATGAATCCATCAAATCACTGCTAGCTCATTCATTTTTCAAATTTTGATCTTCTGGACCTTTGCGCTGATTCCCAATACAGATTTAGTTCTTCAGCATGGAAGCCTTGGGGCGAGGGCCTGCTGCTTGACACCAACATCAATTTGTCTATCATCTATACATTCAGTGTGTCTTTATTCAGACATCTGAATCCACCCACCCCCCAAACATACAGCTAAAGAGACTGAGAGACCACATCATGTAGCATCAGAATGTGTGTATACTTCTTTGCATATTTTATTGTAAAATAAATCTAGCAAACAGAATTAAATTGAATATTGTCAGTTGAACTTGCATTACTAGCCGGTTCTTTTTGACAAAAAGAAGCATTTCAGGTTCATCATCTGACAATCTTGTTTCTCATAAAGAAAATGAAAAGCTACAATAAACAATCTTTTTGTTGTTTGTACTCTTGCATGATGCAGCGAGACATGCTCCTTACTGCTGTATCGGTAAACAGGGGGTTAGTCACATTTTAGCAATATTCTGGTAAGTCTGATAGGTGCATTTGCAGTTCCTGTGCCACAGAACTCTTTTAAGTGTGAAATTCCTCAAAGCTCTCCACCATTAACTTGGAATGAATTACAAACACTTTCATGGTGCTTGTGCATATCATCTCTAACTGTTTTCAAGGAGATTAATCGTACCTTTTGTGGGTTTTGCAAATGTTGATTTTAGTGTCTTTTATTTAAAAAAAGATAATTATTAGTAAATTATATTGGCATTTAATTATGACTCAGGAGCCGCCGGCAGTGGTAGCCCTTTCAGCAGCTCCATGTACGACTTTATCTTTCTACCTTTTTCTCTATTTCACTGATCACTCCTATCACTTTCTTTTATGTGGACCCGTTCCCTGGACACTTTTTACTACTTGGACATGGATTTTTACACGCCAAGACTCGTCGAGAACAAATGCCCGCGCCGGTGTGGTTCCCTATTTACCAGATGAGGTAAGAAGGCGGTATTGTGGCAGCAGAGCTGGAGCTAAGCTAAAAGCGAAGCAGCTTGCGAGAAAGTGATGTTTCAAACCTTCAGTGCCTTCTGTGATCCTGGGAAATGTGAACTCACTACCAAATAAGATCGAAGAACTGGCCGCACTGGTAAAAAATGTCAGGACCTACAGAGAATGCAGTTTGTTGTGTTTTTGTTAAATGTGGCTAACAACTAACATCCCAGATGCTAACATTGAGCTACCCAGGTTTAGCACAGTTAGAGCGGACAGAGACGCAAATACCTGCGGAAAGCGGAAAGGAGGAGGACTCGCTCTCTATGTAAACACAAGGTGGTGTAACTCTGGACATGTAAACGTCAAAATCTCCACTTGCTGCAGAGACATCGAACTGTTGGCCGTAAGTCTGCGTCCCTATTGCTTGCCCAGAGAGTTTGGACACGTCATTGTTATTGTTTACATCCCTTCTCGGGCGGACGTGCAGATAGCGGGTGACATAATCCATTCTGCAGTTGCTAAATTACAAACACAGCACTCTGAGGAGCTTCTGCTAATCGCCGGAGACTTTAATCATGTGACGCTGGACAAAACATTACCTGCCTTCTCCCAGTATGTGGATTGTAACACCTGGGGAACCTACTGACCTACTGTATGCAAACGTTAAAGACGCATATAGCACCACCCCGCTGCCTGCGCTTGGGAAAGCAGATCATAACCAGGTTCTGCTTTGGCCTCACTACAAACCAAGAGTGAGGGAGCTACCTACAACCATATGCTCATTCAGGAAGTGGTCCCCTGAGGCAGAACAGGCTCTGAGAGACTGCTTTGGAACTACAGACTGGGATATCCTTCAGGAGTCACATAGTGAGAACATTGAGGAGGTTGTTGACTGCACTACTGACTACATCAACTTCTGTATGGACATTGTAATTCCAGTAAGAACAGTACACTGCTATGCTAACAACAAGTCATGGATTACAAGTGACATCAAGGGCCTTTTGAATCAGAAGAAAAGGGCTTTTAAAGGTGGTGACCAGCATGAGCTCAAGCATGTGCAGAAGGAACTCCAGTCAAGCTCAGGGCGGCGGAGGAGCAGTACAGGAGAAAGCTGGAACAGAAGTTGCAGAATAACAGCATGAAGGAAGTGTGGGATGGGATGAAGATCATCACTGGCTGCAGCTTCAAGCGGGGTGCCACCATCAAGAGAGACGTGGAGAAACCAAACCAAATGAACAACTTCTTTAACAGGTTTGACCTCCCTAACCCACTCTCACCTTGGAGTACTGTACCCTCCACCCATCCTTCTGCTGATACCAGCATAGGAGAGACATCCCCACCCACAATTACAGCAGCCCAGGTGAGCAGAGAGCTGAGGAGTCTTCATGCCAGCAAAGCAGTGGGTCCAGAAGGAGTATTGCCACAACTGCTGAAGGCCTGTGTGCTGGAGCTGGGGAGATCTCTACAGCGCATCTTCAACCCGAGCCTGGAACAGGGGAGAGTCCTGAGGCTTTGGAAAACATCTTACATCACCCCAGTCTCAAAGGTATCACATCGTAGTGAGCTGAATGACTTTCGCCCTGATGTCACATGTGATGAAGACCATGGAGCGGCTGCTGCTTCACCACCTGAGGCCACAGGTCCACCACTCCCTTCGACCCTCTGCAGTTCGCATACCAGGAGAAGGTGGGAGCGGAGGATGCCATCATCTGTATGCTACACCGATCCCTCTCCCTCTTGGACAGAGGCAGTGGTGTTGTAAGAATTATGTTTCTGGACTCCTCTAGTGCCTTCAACACCGTCCAAACCTCTGCTCCTTAGGGACAAGCTGACAGAGATTGGAGTAGATTCATACCTGGTGGGATGGATCGTGGACTATCTTACAGACAGACCTCAGTATGTGTGTCTCGGGAACTGCAGGTCTGCAATTGTAGTCAGCAACACAGGAGCGCCGCAGGGGACTTTCTCCGGTTCTGTTCAGCCTATATACATCGGACTTCTAATACAACTCAGAGTCCTGCCATGTGCAAAAGTTCACTGACGACACGGCTATCGTGGGCTGCATCAGGAGTGGGCAGGAGGTGGAGTATAGGAACCTAATCAAGGACTTTGTTAAATGGTGCGACTCAAAGCACTTACACCTGAACACCAGCAAAACCAAGGAGCTGGTGGTGGATTTTAGGAGACCCGTGCCCCTCATGGACCCCTGTGATCATCAGAGGTGACTGTGTGCAGAGGGTATAGACCTATAAATACCTGGGAGTGCAGCTGGATGATAAATTGGACTGGACTGCCAATACTGATGCTCTGTGCAAGAGAGGATATAGCCGACTATACTTCTTTAGAAGACTGGCATCTTTCAACATCTGCAATAAGATGCTGCAGATGTTCTATCAGACAGTTGTGACGAGTGCCCTCTTCTACATGGTGGTGTGCTGGGGAGGCAGCATAAAGAATAAGGACACCTCACGCCTGCACAAACTGGTGAGGAAGGCAGGCTCTATTGTAGGCATGAAGCTGGACAGTTTGATATCCGTGGCAGAGCGACGGGCGCTGAGCAGGCTCATGTCAATCATGGAGAATCCACTGCATCCACTGTACAGTATTATCTCCGGACAGAGGAGTAGCTTCAGCGACAGACTGCTGTCACTGTCCTGCTACACTGACAGACTGTGGAGATCGTTCCTCCCCCACACTATGTGACACTTCAATTCCACCCGGGGGGGTAAACGTTAACATTATACAAAGTTATTGTCTGTTTTACCTGCATTTTTATCACTCCTTAATTTAATATTGTTTTTTATCAGTGTGCTGCTGCTGGACTATGTGAATTTCCACTTGGGATTAATAAAGTATCTATCTATCTATCTATCTATCTATCTATCTATCTATCTATCTATCAATCTATCTATCTATCTATCTTAATTAATTTTTACCATTGCAATACTTTGAGGAAACAATCAAAAGAAGTGAACAAATGTTTCAAAAGGATGCAATTTTTACTTGTACTGTACAGTAATCCCTCCTCGATTGCGGGGGTTGCATTCTAGAACCCCCCGCGATAGGTGAAAATCCAGTAGAAACCATATGTTTGTATGGTTATTTTTATATATTTTAAGCCCTTATAAACTCTCCCGCACTGTTAACATTATTAGAACCCTCTATACATGAAATAACACCATTTATTCAAAAGTTTAAACTGTGCTCCATGACAAGACAGAGATGGCAGTTCTTTCTCACAATTAAAAGAATGCAAACATATCTTCTCTTCAAAGGAGCGCCGTCAGGAGCAGAGAGTGTCAGAGAGAGAGAGAGAGCGTGACAGAAAAGCAAATGATCAAAAAATCAATACGTGCTGTTGGGCTTTTAAGTATGTGCACCGCAATAAAGTAGCCGCAAAGAAGGGAGCAATCTGAAGGTAGTCTTTCAGCATTTTTTAGAGTAGCGTCCGTATCTTCTAGGCAAACAGCCTCTGTGCAAACAGCCCCTCTGCTCACACCCCTCCGTCAGGCGCAGAGCATGTCAGAGAGAGTGAGAGAGACCGAGAAAAGCAAACAATCAAGCACCGCTCGGGAAGCACATCGTATATCATTGAAGAGTTTTATTTAATATTTAATACATGCTCTGATTGGGTAGCTTCTAAATCATCCGCCAATAGCGCCCCTTGTATGAAATCAACTGGGCAAACAAACAACTGAGGAAGCATGTACAGGAAGTAAAAAGACCTATTGTCCGCAAAACCCGCGAAGCAGCGAAAAATCCGCGTTATATATTTAGATATGCTTACATATACAATCCGCGATAGAGTGAAGCCACAAAAGTCAAAGCGCGATATAGCGAGAGATTACTGTATATGGAAGGGGAAAAAAATATCATGCACAATTTAAAAAAAAAATTGATTAAGACACATTATTAATTAATGTAGATGTGAAGATGTCATGATATAAATAGTAATTGTTAATGTCAGTATAATGTTTGCATACTCTAAATTTCATAGTTTGCATTGTTGTTTTATTAATATGTATTTTATAAGTTCACTGTGCATGGAATAAATTCATTTTAAACAGATAACTCCACACTTTCTTCAAGAAGTGAACAGAAAAAAAGTATAGTTCTATTAGATATTGTCTATATAATCAAATGGAAGAAATGATGAATAGTTTAGAAAAAGTACTTGCCGAATATATTTAATTAATTCGAATATAATACAGGAACAATTAATGTACTCAGACTCTTATTGTGCAAATTTGTTTGACTCTCAGAATATTAAAATAACACAGACTTTGTATACTTTGTTGATTAACTGGGTTCTATGGTGCTTAAAGGACTTCAGAGTGACCCCTTTTTGAATACCTACAATCTCACACTTTATTTCACATATAAAGCTGAGAAACTGCAACATGCACCTCAGGCTACACAGTAGATTGACACAGGCACTTCACAGCACAGAGAGTTCCATTCCCCTGAGGCAGCCAGGGTGAGAAGTAGAAAGAGTTCTCTTCATGACAAAAGGCAGAATGAGCAAGCCAGAATGTGGCCGATTGTCTTTTAATTGTTTTAGTCATTGTGAGCCTGGAGGACTAGAAATTTCTAGTGCGCCATGAGCTTCTAGCCAAACACATCTTCACAGGAGTTTGACTTTCTCATTGCTTCAGCTACCTCACAAAAAATTTTAGCTGTTACAACAGAAGCTGCTTATTGAGCTGTACAGTCCTTCCAGACAAGCAAAGTATCCTTACGGCCACAACTTTTATATATATATATATATATATATATATATATATATATATATATATATATATATATATATATATATATATATATATATATATATATATATATATATATATGATAAAGTCACTGAATTGCTGAATTGTATTGACAGAACATTAACAAGAGAGCAGAATATAAATCCTTGACTTCCCTCTAACCTCCATATAAGTGGCACTCCATTAGCATTCAATTTTGATTTCTTTTACAAATGCCTTCTTTTTATTCTTGTTTTTGTTTCAGGAACCAGTATTATTAGAAGTAAATCTAAATAAAAGCTACTACCTCTTACTGCAATCAGTTGTTTCTTCCCAGTGTAAAAAATAAGACAAAACATAAAATACAAGTGTATTTTTTAATACACAAACAGATAAATGGTGATATTTTTTTCTATTGTTTTATTACAGAATCTGTGCTTAAGTTTTGGCAAGCATAGTTCAAGTGGCCTTGTATACTTTGATGGAGGTACTTAAATGCTATCCATGATTCCAGTGATCCTTTTAATTTAAGCTTTGCTGTAACAGTAAAAGAAAAAATGAAATCATTAATTTTTGTCAGATGCCTTCTTCATTTTTCAATTACTTTTATCAGTGTTTGACTTTTTTAAAACTACTTCTTGATTCACTTTTATCAAATTTTATTAAAAAAATGGACAACTCAGTGATTTCAGTGCATTGTTTAATGACCGGTACCAAAAAAGAAGAATTTAACTTATTAAGGCTTTGGTTCATGCTATGTACCTTTCCATCATTAATATCCATTGTGAATATTATAATCTCATATTGTTGACCTCTGATATAGTGTTATGTATAGTTTTCTAACTTATTTTCAGCTTACAAAATACAATTTTTTAATTTTAAAATTATGTTGCTTTTCATTACAATTTATTGAGACTTTGTCCTAAAATTACGCAGTCATTTAACAATTGTTATTCTTCTTACTAAGAAGCAAAATGTAAGAAGGAAATGTGAACATGCACCATATTAGCCAGGTTTCTATCCAAAAGATTTTATGAAAAAAAAAATGTTTTAACACATTGAAATGTCAGTCAATTTAGGCAATGGCAACAGTAATTGTTGGTAAAATTTTGCAAATATGGATAAAATGGTTTTTCATTCGATTTAACCTCCTTAGCATTACATTTTTTCTCAAAACAAACATGCAAAAAGCATTGCATTATTTGGCTTGAAAAATTATATTTTTATTAAATCTCATTTTTCTATTGTAAAATGTGCAAAACACTTCAAGTACAAAATTAGAAGTGTACAAAGTATAATAATGATACAAATAATGATAATAATAATAATTATAATGAATAATAATAATATGAACAGCACACTGAACGTGTGCGAGTGATGCGATTGTCACTTTCGGTTTCACTGACTGTTTCAATTTTACTGATTGAAGGAAGATTCAATTTGTCATCACTGCTGATGAGAGGCCTTTCTAATGAGACACTTACGCAAGACACACCCACACCATTGCCTAAGTAATGCTCATCAGTAACTCTGTTGGCACTTGGATCTTACTCGAGACACATTCATACCGTTGCCCAAGTAACTAGCACTAAGGAAGTTAAGTGGATCATATTGTTTGTTGATTCTTGAAATGTCATGGAAAAACTATTGTGAAAACATTGTTAAAAGGAAAGATAAAGAATTTATGCATAAATTTGCTATGTAACAGAATTTTCATTATGCCCTTCCCTGTAACAAAACATACAGCCTGACAAAATCTCCTTCTTTTCATGTTGTGCAATACAACTTTC
Organism: Polypterus senegalus; assembly: GCF_016835505.1. NCBI lineage: Eukaryota > Metazoa > Chordata > Cladistia > Polypteriformes > Polypteridae > Polypterus > Polypterus senegalus. Next base: position 89,438,992 of record NC_053159.1, read on the forward strand.
AGAAAAACAAAGTAACCACTTTTCCTCATTGGGATCCATAAAAAAACAAATAATTTGATGTTAATATGGCTTGTGTGTGTATTTAAGTGTTCATAATATTTAGAGAGTAATGAAATGAATTGTTCTACATACCTATACAAGTCTGATCCAGTGAAAGGAACTGTATAATGGGCAGATCCATGTGTCACAACATACATGTCTCTGAATAAACACTTGTCCACAAAAAGCACCTAAACAATTTTTGATGGTTTTCCTTTATGGTTAATGTAATTGCAGTTAATGTAATTTGATGGTTTTCCTTTATGGTTAATGTAATTGCAGTTAATGTAATTTGGGGGAAGAATACTTACGCATTTCATATGCCCATGGCATTCTTCTTCTTCCGGCTGCTCCTGTTATGGGTTGCCACAGCGGATCATCTTCCTGATAATCCTCTCACTTTTTCACTCACAAATATCTTTGCACAAACCTCAGACGTCCCTCTTAAAGTTCTGCACTCTTTGCAACTGGCCAATTTGTACAAATCTATAGCAATATGCTTTGGGGTTGGAACTGGTGATACGTGGGTACCTATAGGTCAAATAAGTGGTCCTGTGCAAAAACACAGCATTTCAAATGTTGATCTTGACATTCTAAAACGTAATTGGCAGAGACTTTCAATAAAATGGATCTAAACTTAGAAGACATTCCGATGGCTGAATATTAGGGAATGTGGCCAATTGCTTCATTTCGATACTATTGCAGTTAATTATATTCGTAATAACTATATAGTCGTCGGTTCGTTAAGGCATAAGAATTATTTCAAAATGGTCAATATTATATGATCTAGAAAAGTAAGGGAAGTTAAAAGAACATAATTTTACAATATATATGAAGTTCAGAATGGAATGAAAAACCTTTCTTTCGATAAATCAAAATTTGTGTGACGGCAGTTTTTTCAGGTAATGACATCATTATTACAGTAATTGTTAGAATGATTGTAAACTGATTTTATCACTAACCATTAGATTGATGGAAATAAGCTGCTAGGGACAAAACTCACAAAGAGTTTCTGTTTTCATCACTTAATGTGCATTCAGTCAATGGAAACATAGCATATGAAAACTGAGTAAGAATTTAGTTTAAGTACTGCAGTAATGCATCTATTACTCATAAGATCATGACAAAGATTTCTTCTGGTGTTAAAAACACAATGCACAAGCAACGTGTTTATTCATCTCTGCAATGTGGCCTACTGTACCAATAATTCTTGATTTTGGAGTGGTCAAAGATACCTTAACTGAGACACATTTCTCTTGATATCACATATTTAGTATAAGGCCTGTGAATCCTTCACATTAACAAGAAGTTTTACCATCATGTCAATATACCCCACTACAAAGAGATAAATAACTTATTTGCTAACCTAAGCCTAATAAAGTCAAAATACAAGGTCATTCTTTGTAATGGTGTACTGTAATGACTAAAGAGTTGGAGTTAAACTGTAAACTGCGAAGGTGCCATTTTATTGCCTACCACTGATTAATATGTCACCCTCAACAAGACACACTACTTGTAAGAGCTCCATTACTAGAAATGTATAAACAATTGTGCTTTTGGATAAACTGTCAGCTGAATCAGTAACTTTCACACTTGATCTTTGGTATTCCTCTGGCTGGGTGTTTACATTTTTGCTTTTAATTAGACACCATTCTTAGTTAATTTCCCATTATCTATTTTTGTTATGTTAGTACAGAAATATTCAACAGAGTTTTTAATTATTTAGTGGAACTTGTATTTGTGTGCAATATCCATGGCAATACATATGTTTTTCTGATTATGCTGTTCAATTTTGTGTTTGTGAAATTATTTAAATTTTTTTTGTGTAAAATCAGTCGTCTTGGGCAAGGCATCAACTGAACATACAATAATAAAAAAATGTTTTTTGGATATAGAAGCAGCTTTAGTTTCCATGGTTCAAATTACAACCTGTGCTCTCTGTCTGTAATTGTTTAATTTAGCCCAAATTTCTTTATTACTTTTCTATAGATACTACATGAAATCTTCTGAAATGTGAAATCTAGTTGGGTGACTTCAAACTGACCTGGTGTGAGTGAGGTTTTCTTGCAGTGGACTGATGTTCTGTTCAGATTTAATTGAGAAATGCCTGACGCTTACTTCCAATACCAAAAATAAAAAATTCGGCTACTGTACCTTTTTAATTTTGGGCTTTTCAGTACATTTACAGTAAAGGTTCATTACTTCATCAAACCTTCACTTGCTTTTTCATTTAATGTTTCTACAGTATTTCCTTTATTAACCCACTTGTACTTATTTACAAGATATTGTAGATGTATGATGAGGTGTTTTGCTACTGTTTAGAGGTGATCAAACTGTGATTTGGTATTTTCACTAACCTGGCACTCCTCAGGTCACAGCGGTATCAGATTATTGAAGGTGTACCTGTATTACACGTAGGCAGTAAAATGTTATAAGAGATCTTAAACTTGAAAGAATAAAATTATGAGAAGGATCTATGAGTCATAGTGGGCTAACTATCAATATCTATAACTGGACATTGTACAGAAGAGATCAAGAAGGCTAATAAACTAGAATGTTAAGTTTTGTATCACCATATAAGTCAAGGGAGCTTATGCTTTAAGTTACAGTATATGATGCACCAGTGAGGTCTAACCTGGAGTACTATTGTATGTAACGTTTTGGTCTCCATAATACAAAAATGACATACTGTATGAGTACTAGAGAAAATCTGATTCTGGAACCACAAGGTATGAGCTATGAGAAGAGCGTTAAGCAATTAAACTTTTTCAGTTTAAGCAAATGGAGATTTGCAGGGGACATCAATTGGTTTAAAATTATGAAAAGAATTAATATAGGAAATCCTAGCTGTTTGTTTAATATACTGTAAATTCTGCAAGAACAACACATGGACACCGATGAAAACTTGCTAGGGGCAATTTTTGCACAAATGTTAGAAGGTTTTTCTTGAGGCAAAGAACCACAGACACATGGAATAAACTACCAAATGAAGTGGTTGAAAGTAGGACTCTCAACCAGATTATTTTGGACAATCTAGGTGAAGAGTGTGTAATTCTCATTACAGTTTTTTTAAAGATCTAATGTTCTAAAAAGAAAGCATTCCTTCAGTATCACCCTAAATCTTGGGATTATCATTTTGGTGCAAATTAATTGTGCATGTTATAATGTATTCAACCAGAAAATATGGATGTAAATCAACTTCAAAAATTAAGTTGTACTATTTCTAATCTGATGTGTAATTTGTACAAAGAATTTTAAATATTGTATATATTTTTCAACGTAAGCTAAAATTTAAGCAGAAATGAGAGAACGTAATATGGTTGCAACAAACAAAACCTAATTTACGTCAACTTAGTATCTTTGTTTTGAAGATCAACATGCAATTTAAATAAATTCTAAAAGAAATGTAACTTTAAGGAAGACACTTATCTGATTGATATGGGTGAATGACAGATTTGGAATTGATGCCAAATTTGAAACAAACATGTATTGTCCAATATCCTCTTTTTTGTTAAAACAATTTAACAATTATTCTCATTCTTATTAGGGCTTTTCCACACATTATATATGCACAAATATGCTAGCAAGGATGAAATTTGTCATGGAAATGATTATTCCCACAAACAGGCTGTTAAAAATAATTCAGTTATAATTCAACAAAGCGTCATCATCAATATCAGACACAAGACTGAATTAAGGCCTTAATATGATGGAAGTCTATTTTATAGGATATACTAATGAGCAAAACTGTGATTAATTTAGAGTCTCCGGTTATTCTACCATGTGCATCACCAAATTAGAGGTAAGTAAGGTAAATTCATAATCAGAAAGGCATGAATTTAAACAACAAAGCTCAGGATATGAACCAGAAAATGTAGTCTAAGAACGAAGCAAGGACTGGGGGCCAGGATAGTTCATGGAACTGAGAAAAATCAAAAGACATAAACCATAGTCTGGGACCAAAGCAAATTTGTAACATAAAAGTGTTCTAATTCAAACACACACCCATCATTGCTAAAACTTTTAGGATGTATCTATATACTTGGACATCATTAAGTGCATGATGCTTATCTGTAATTCTTTAAGGTCATGACCTCATGTGTTGCACTCTCATTGTTGTCCTGTCTAGCAACTTTGCAAACACAAGTCACAAAATCGCACCTCCCATAGTGGGAAAAAAAATGGCCCCGTGGACCTAAAACACAGAGCATAAAACTTTAGCTCTTAGGCCTCTACACTATTTACCAGCCATAAAATCCTCCTTGTAAACATTTCAAGAAACATAAATATAATAAAGACGGTTGATTAATTGAGTTTGGACAAGTTGTTACAGGAACAAATGTTGAAACATTCAAAAATTGGCAACGGTAAATATGAATATGAAATTGTTTATCAGTACAACAGAGATGAATCCATTTTTGAACGATGAGACTGAAATTTCTGCTGGTCTTTAACAATTGAACTTTTGTATAAAAATATACCAAAACAACAGCAGTCATGGGAAACAATTTTTCATTCCTGTCTAATGGGACTGAAAATATATCTAGTCTTAGGAAAATATATCAACAATATGAAGTTGTTTATCAGTACAACAGAAATTAATCCATTTCTGAACAATGAGATTGAAACTTCCAATGTTCTTTAACAATTGAACCTTTGTATAAAAATATACCAAAACAACAGCAGTCATGGGAAACAGTTTATTGCATTCCTGTCTAATGGGACTGAAAATATATTTAGTCTTAGGAAATAACAGGCAATGACCAAATCTGTCTCTATTCTGTTTATGTATACAGAGAGATACCACCTCAAATGCTGTTCCCTAGGCACTGATTCATAAATATTGATGCATAGAACCTGCCATTAGGCAGAGCATAAGGGAAATAGAAATAGCAGAAAGGAGATGACTCATCAGAATGAGCAGAAAAGTGATCACTCACAACCACCCTCAGGATACTATCAGAGTCTCCTTCCATCTGGATCTTTGTGTCTCCAAGGTATTTTTGTAGGACAAAGACAGGCAGCATGGTTATTGAAGATAAACCTGAAATTCTTACAATATGCTATTTAATAATATGTAACTAATGCCCTAGACTCTTTATACACAACATACAGTGGATAATTATAAGAAAGGCCCATTTACTTTCCCGGGCAAATGCCAAAGTAGACACATACCCGGCAATGTAAATTACATTCAAAGATTTAGCATAGTCTCTAATAGGCTCAGTTATACCTCTTAAATACAACATGAAACTAATATTTTCTTTACTTTCTCCTATTGTTAATACTTTTACTCCAGGTTTATGGTTTCTTATTGCTTAATACAGAATAATTCTTAAGATTTTTAGATGTTTGTTTTTATTCTGTTATTCTGTAATACAATTTCAAGTAAGCAACCATTCTCAATATATGCATTAATAGTTTACATTTCTGCTATCATGCTTTTGGCAAATAATTAAAAATAATTATGATTTTAAAATGTTACCTTTGCTTACACTACTAAAGTGCATGTTCATTTTTAGAAAATAATTAGTTACAGTGTATGCACAAATGAGCCATTATTTAACTAATGGCACAAAAAAAAGTTACCATTAAACTGCAACTCACTTTAACACTTACAGAATACTCTTCAACACAGGTACACTAAAGAGGCAGTTAATAACTATACTGGATTTTGATTTTATTTTGGAATAAAAAAAATAAAAAATTAAAATATGGATTAATGTGAAATTTAACTGTTGTCCTGATGTGTTTCTTTTTATGTTATATTTTAACGTATTACTATGACATTTGAGTACCAAATATGTGTGACCTGGGAATGAGAATCTCTACAAACTGGATCCCTGTCATATACTAAAAGGAAGGGAACTGAAAAAAGGCAATAATTTTCCACACACTCTTTTACTAGTAAACGCTCACCAACAGAATCAGACACAAAACAGCAATCAGTCCTAAAATGGATAAAAGGTGATTAAGTTCAGGTTTATGGTTGCATGTACAAACTATATAATGCACTATGTAAGAGCCATTTTCCTAGTTCTATAAAATGTATGAATATTTACTAGATGATAATGCATAAAATATGGGAGGTTCCTAAAACCCCCGTAAATAGAATTGAGTTGGTATTTTCCTGTCATCTCTTAACAGTTTTTGAGTAAACAATGTTCTTTAGTAAGTGTTTGGCCTTACCTTGTGTAAGGTATAGAGGCATACGGTTTTTTAACCGTGTCCTTGAAAGAATTCGTTTTATGCTCGCGTTCGTGCTTATGCACGGTGAGCTTGGCGCATATCTAAGTGCCAACGGCCTAAGGGTCTTTTGAGTGTGAAGTAACTCGTAAATTAAAAGATCTAAGTTTTGAACCGTATGTTTAAAGCATACAGAAGAAGAAGTAAATAACCTTTAAGTACAGAAGTAACCAAAGCTTCATAAGAAAAACTAAGTTTATAGAAGATACATTTTTCCCTTTTTTTTGCCTTTATTCTTTGTGTGTAACTATTTTTCTTTTTATTCTTGTATGGATTATTTGCCTTTAACTTTCACTAAATATTTTTAAAAACGAACTTTTGGACTGAGAGATTTCTTCGACACGCGTCTTACCCGTGCCTGACTTCACCTTACGCAAAGCGGCTACACACTAGTAAGACTGCATTTGGAGTATTTAATGCAGTTCTTTTCACCATGGTACAAGAAAGACATCAGCTTCAGATAGCGGCACTGCAGTTCTGAATCTGATTTCCCCAATTTGCACTTGAACTTGATGTTAGCATGTTGTTCGAATTGTGACATTGCGTCGAATGAATATGCACACACCTAACTCAAATGGTAATTTAAACAATACTTCACGCCGAAACCAATCCAGACCTGTTGTAACTGGTCTACAGACGTGCTGACAACACAACAATGTGTGCTTAATCTGAACTCTCACTCTCTCGCTATATTACAATTCCGGGAACTTTTTGACTGCCCCTTGTAGAAACTCCAAACCCAAACAAATTCTATACGTATTAATGCCTCATGCACGAGTATGACAAAAAAAAAAACAGTCTTAGTCTTTAATGTTTCAAAATTCATTGTAGCAGACACATTTTCTCAGTGTGCAGGATGATTATTTGCTCTGTGCTGAGAGGATGTAATAACTCATATTCTTCTTGATACATCTGCCTTATTTACTGTGCTGTAATATAAACTGGAGAAGGGTACCATCTGTATTATTATTATAGATATATTCATCTGGCTACATTCACACTGTGAAGTGACTAAATTCCAGTTGTTTTGTTTGATAGTTCAAATTAATTTTATAAAGAGATCAAAATTCGGCATGAGACAGACAGATATCTATCTTGAATGTGCATGGCATACACAATAAGAATAAAAACAAATTTGTTAGACAAATGTGACCTAACAGACTATATGGGCACCAACTCAGTGCTGACTTCTATACTACTTTGTGTTAATTTTAGTGCAGGTTGTGTGCGAATTTGTCAGCTCATAATGGCAAGGAATAGAAATAGAAAAAGAAATCTTAGTTATTGATTTGAGCGTGATACATCTGTACTTAGATACCTGTGGGCAAAGGGAAGAGGCAGTACTGATCACAGCAGGATATGGATAGTTTTGGATGCAAAACAACTGATTGACAATTTTAGAATGTCAAGGGGCCCTTCAATTACTGGACTTATATCTATGTCCACCAAATTTCCATTAACAGAAGTGTACCAATTGAGCCCTATTGTCATTTCAATTCAGTTCAATTAATTTTAGTTTACGCTTATGTATTGTTGCTTAATGGGTACAGGCGCAGAGTGCCATGACCAATTCTCAAATAAAATTCAAGTATACATTTTACAAATTACTAAATATAGAATTAGTACACAAAAATACACAGATCTGTTAAAGCACTCAAAAAACAAAGTAGAAACTGAATAAATATACTGGGAAACCAACAATATCTGTCCGCTAGTTATTTGTTGAACTAAGGCCAGCTGACAAAAGGGGAGAGGAAAACAAAAACTCCAGCAGCATTCCTGGAGAAAATAAACTTAATTTACAGAAAATCCTGACTTGAGCATTTAAATGTAGGTCACATCTAAGACACATATGTACAATATATGTCAAATTATATAACACACAAAAGTGGTATAAATCCAATTTGAAAAAATAATCTAAGTGTATTTTATTCTTTTGCAATATACACTTAAAGATAAATCACATTGTCCAGTAACTAATTTCTAGCTTGCCAATTGCATTAATAATATCAACAAAGCACTGTGGCACTAGGACTTGTTCAATACACATCCATACCAACTTCATAAGCATGTTTCTCTCATGCTTTTCTGTCCTAAGGTTTTCTTGGTTAATTCTATTGACAAATACATTGTCACCTATAGAAAATGTTAAACAAATAAAGAGCACATTTCTTTCCTCACTTTATTTTTGTTCACCCCGTTTTTTTGATGAAACACTTTTTTATTTATAAATGCAGTTGAACATATCTTGCATGGATGATACTGGACAAACACTGAGTGAGGGTGGCTTAGCACACTAAACTGAGTAATGCCCATGTTAGGGGTCAGAAATGGGAATGAGATGGTGCCAATCCACACGATTGGAAGTGCTACTTTTTTTATTTTTTTTTATTTTATTGATTTTATTAAACTCAAATAACAAATAAGTGAAGTGCTAAATTAAAGAGTCTTGTGATCATCTTTGAAGGTGCAAAAATGTTAATATTATGGTTCATTCAGGGATATTCCCTTCTTCATGTGTCTTTTTATTTATTCTTTTTGTTTTTTGATATCATTTTGTATATTGTGAGTGAGTATAAATACTTAGGAACTATTCTAATAATAACAACAATTGTGATTAATAATACCGTATATGCTCCAGTAGAGGCCCCCAGCGTTTATTTGCAAAACTAGCGTCAGAGGGGGACATTTTTGTACACTGGGTCATTCCATTTCTCTCTTAGGAAAAGAAACATGCAAATATTACATTTAAAACCCAGCAGATGAACAGGCAATAGGCACCCATTGTTGGCACTGGGGGTGAGAAGTTAAAAGGCTGTTTGCTGATTGTAGGTATTTGCTGGATTGCAAAGGAGTCACCACTTTGAAGTTTTTGGCTGGTTCAGATTACAAACAATACCAAATTGTGATAACAGAACTGCTCCTTCCTTGGAGGATGTCTGTATTCACCTGACTTGGCAATTAACATGTTTGACAATATTGGTTTCTAATTGGCATATCTGTACATATTCATGATTGGTAACAATACATTTTAACTTGTGTTTTCATTAATTGTTAAACCCAGGAAATGTAGATGTGCCATTGTTTAATCTGGTTGTCTAGAACTGATAATTGCAGGGACTGAAGGAGATTTAATCTCTGGCCAGGAGAAGGCAAAGGGAGGGGGACAGTTCACTGAGAACACAGCCAAGACACTCGGACAGAGCACAGGGGCTCGCATGCTGACAAGGGTATGTGGCTGGCATGACGTGAGGCACAAGGACGGCAATACTTCCAGGGAGGATGAGACAGCTCAACAAGGAGACGCCGGATTGTGGGTCCAGCGAGAGAGGAAGCCGCATGAAAGGACTGAGCAAAGCTGGCAGACAAGAAATAAGGCGTGCCTTGGTCACAGCAATACAAGGAGCCCAGGGTGAAAAAAAAGGAACAACGAAGAGACGCAGACAGAGATTCCACAATTTTGAAAAAACTTCTCTTGGGAAACGAGTGTCCTGTGAACAAGAGTGCATCCGTGGACAGTTGAACAATTAAGTGTTGGGGTAACACTGAGAACAAACTGGACTTTGCACCACTAAAGGTTCAGGAGTTCCCAGTCTCTTGATAAAACTGGGTGGCGTAGTCGGATATTTAAATGGTGTCTAAGTTAGATTACCTTTAAGTGTGACCAGACACCTGTCACACTAGCCTTGGCTCCTGGCGCTTAATAGAGACCGGCTGCTATTAGAGACCGGCCATTATTAACAAAAACCTTCAGAACGCAATATTTTTTCGTGAGTATCAGTACAGGTAGGTACACAAAAATGTCGGCTACTTTATTTGAATTTCACATGCTGCATAAGACTGTTAAAGATAAATGGCTATGTCTTTCTGTACCTTTCACTGCTATTTGTCGTCCGAATCCGCAATGATGGCTTCATTGTTGTCCAGTTCACTATCGTCTTCCTCTTCTTCCAGGTTTGTCCGTATTTTGGTCAACCCGGCACGAAAATGAAGCAGTTTTAGAAACCGGTATATCCTTATTTCTTATATATGCAACGTGCTGACATGCACATGTATTACACACGTCTATAAAGTTACAGACGCTTACAATGTACGCTAGTAGGCAAATATCAAAGACCCGGCTACTGTTAGAGACCGGATACTATTTGGCCGCGTCCCCTCTGAAGCCCGGCATTTATTAGAGACTGGCGACAATAAGAGACTCAGCGTTTATTGGAGCATATACGGTAATAATACATACATTTACTACTCAAAACGCTTTACATAGACGTAGAGGAACCACTTCAACTGCTATCAATGTGTAGCACCTAAAGTACGTGGATGATGCGATAGCGGCTGTTATTGCACAAGTATGCTCACCAGATATTAGCTATTAGGTGCTGAAAGGGTGAAATTGATAGTGTTGTGGAAAAAACTTTCCTCTATTTTCAAAGAAGTGATTCTTGGAGACCAGATGAAAATGCAGAATGATTCTTTATTTGCACATAGACATACACAAATGTTCATGGAGTGAGCAGTCAAGAAAACAATTCATTCCCTTATACTTTTCTATTACCATCACCTTATCTAATACATCATGTTATCTGACCCTTAATATGCAGAATTCTATCATCTTAGCCATTCAACTACAGCCACTAGTAACTTCATATATAGTACATGTTAATTCTTCCATAGTTCTAAACAATGCTTCATTAATAGGGGTGTCCCATTTATCTTATCACTGCTTCATAATAGGGGCATTTGTGCTTTCTCACTGGTTTGTTCTCACTTTTTAAGGGGGTTTTATTACTTATTTACTTCATTTTAACCTTATTAATTACTTTGATGGTTCCTGTTAGGATGAGGCAACCCTCACATGCTCAAGCTTTAAGATGTATTTAGTTAACCTTTTAGTTACCTTCAGTCCTTTTCCTTATGTTTTTAATAGTCCATTATTACAACTACATTTGAGTATGTTTGTATTAAATTGTAAAAAGTAACATGTATTGATTAAAAATATTTGATTAAAATTCTATAATGGCCAATTAGAGAGAGAGAATGATTAGGGGACTAGAATAAATGAAGCCACGATAGACAATTTAGCCAGGACATCTGAATACACACTACTGTTTTCAGAAGATGTTGCGGAATCTTTGAAGACTACAGAGAGTCAGAAACCCAATTTTACATTTCATCCAAAGGACAGTGCCATATTTACAGCACGGTGTTCCATGTCACTGAACTAGGACATTGGCATCTACACTCAGACCACAGGGTAATTGCCCCCGATGGCTTCACCAACACCTCTTCCAGAAGCAACCTTTGCTTTTCATTAATGTTTTCCCACCCGAGTACTGGCAGAGCCCAAACATGTTTAGTTTCAGGTGGATGATCTGTTCTGAAGCACATGTGATATGGTGGCTGACATACAGTAGATAATAATCTTAATTGTAATTATTGCAGGGCAAAGATTAAAATTTTTAATCGCGATTAATTGCAGACAATCACAACAATCACATTGTTATGCGCAAAATTCAATAATGAACTCAAAAGTAGGATATTGCATGTATTTGGTTTGCAAACACTTTAAACAAATAAGGTACTTTTTAACAGCAGTATTCTTTTTACAAAGTAGCAGTTACAATATTTCTTGTAAACTTCAACTTAAATACTAATGTAAACAAATCAAATATACTGTAAAACAAAAGCCTTTTGCCACTGCCAGGGCATTAACATTTTATCTAGTTTGTTATAGAAAAACAAGTTACCCTCAGAGTCCAGAGGCACGATCACAACATTATAATAGGCACCTTCCAAACAACAGCAAGTTAACATTTCTAAATCTGTTTTCTTTTTTTATCTGAACAGATACCAGCAGAAACATTTTCTTTTATCAGGGAGCATGCTCAGTAGCAACTCTTTGAGGGCTAATATTTTTTCCCAAAAACTCAGTTTTCTGAAAAGCGCACAAAGCAATGGTTTTACACATAAATCAACATAAAATGTCTGTTGCTGCCAGTTTTGCCTGCTGTCGTGCCTGTCTGCAGCAGCAGCAGCTCGACGGCCAGCAGGAATGCACGGTGGGCTTGTGAGACAGGTGGGCGGGGGTGGCAGTTTCAGTGAGACACAATATGGTTAGAACCTCCTGTCACCGTGTCTGTCCTCCCAGGCGAACATTGCCATAGTACAGCTACACAAATGTGTTCAGCACCACATTCAGCTGATGACCGATCAGCTGGTACCTCACTTTTCTTTCCAATCTACATCTCCAGATCACTTGCATAAAAATCGGAGTCCAACAAATCAGAGTCCGATTAAGCGATAATATGAAAAAAGTCATCCATGGATTATTTTGCTTTGAGCATTCACTTTGGTATCTCTCCACATGCCATTTTAGAAGCTGTTTGCTCTTCGCTAGTCATGCACCTGCAGGGAATTTAAGTCAAATCAACAAAGCTAACTTTCCTTTTAGCAAAACCGTATCCAAAAGAGTTGTAACAAGAAGATCACTGATCTCTTGATCACTAGTGAGACTGATGCTTTCAAAAAAATAATAATAATAACAAAAACTGCGTTAACGCACGATAAAATAATTGTCGTCGTTAATTAATGTGATGACCCGATAATAACGCGTTAACTTACCCAGCCCTAATTGTAACACAAACACAAAAAATATATACTCTAAATAAAATTGGTACTAATTTCTCCTCTGTAAAGTGGACAATGTCCTCATGTTGTTCTTTCATCGAACTGTGGTCCAGTCCATCATCACTTTCAGCTTCATTGCCCGGATTAGTGGTCTAACAAGCAAAAATTAAAAAAAAGCTCCTGCTGATTATCAAATATGCAGCTAAAATTATCGGAGCTGACATGGGTGATTTGGTAAGTATGTGTCAAAGGGAAATATTACAAAAAAACTAAATCATCTTAATTGATGATAGACATCCATTACACACTGAACTTCAGTAAATAAGGTAGGTTAGGCACACTGAAAACCCACATGATGACTCAGGAAATTCCTTTCTCCCCAGTGCCAATACATGTTTTTTAATAAGGAATACCAGAGGTAATAAATGTCAGAATTATGAAGTTTTTCTTATACCTCATGGGTCCTCTTTAGTTTAAATAAACTATCAAAATGCTAGACATATTTTTAAAATTAAAGCTGTTTTTCAAATGATGTAAATATTTTAGAATTTCTATGAGTTTCAGCCTGTCCTGTCTCAATTTTTTCACTTTATTTCATTTCTGTCTGTTATTGGATGCAAATGAGAAGGTATATTTAATGTTTTTCTTGTGTAAACTTGACAAAATTATAACCTTGCACCTTGAGCAGATAAGATGAGAATGAGCAAACTCCATACTGACACTGACCCAGTGCAGATTTAAATTCAGGATGCTGACTATAGTAGGTCACAATGCAAACCATTGTAACAACCTGCTACCCTATTCAATTATTTATCTTGACTGTTCCTAATTCAAACCAGAATCTATACTTTTTATAACGTTTTTAAATTTGTCTTTACAGTTATGTTTCTTAGCAAAGAATCAATTAAAATAAACAGTTACTACAAAACGTTCTTTGTACAAATGTCATTTTAACCAGTGTTACATGTATCAAAGTAGAGATCTTTCATTCAGATGGAAGTGCCTAGAATAAATAAGCTCAATGTAAAGTGTGTGCGGTAATACACACTCATTAGTGGCAGACATAGCCAGTTTCAGGATATTAGCCAGTTCATTTTTAATTAAATGAAGAAAAGAGATGGAACATATTGGTAATTTTCTCTTTGGCTGTTTCTCTAAAGCATCTGAATTTTGCTTTGTTGTCATTTGTGTCCTTTGTTGCTTCTACTTTATTATTATATGATAGAATGGATTATAAGATTAGTGAAATCAGCATAGTTGAAATTATTGTGCAGGCAAATTCTACACAGAGGTTTAAAAGAAGTAAACTTGACATTTCTTTTTTTTATTTTTTACTGTAGGTTTTTCCTTTATAGTTAGGAAAATTGTATCTTGTCACTGAGCAGCAATTGGAAAGAAAGGAAGAAAGAGTTTCAAATGAAGCTGGCGCTTACCTTAGCTATATTATATCCAAGTTGACTGTGGTGGCAGGAAAGCTGCACCACTGTTGCATGGCAACTAGATGCTTATTAAGACAAAGCTAATGCAATATTTATAATTGTGGCTTTGCAGCAAATTATGGCGCCTCTGGTGATTTTGCTTTCTGCGCTTAAAAGTGATTAACATACTTTAGTTTTTAAAAGTGTATTAGTGCTAGAATGCCTGCTCATTCTGTAGATATTTTAATCCTTCAGGCGTCTGCTCAGTCTTTTATAGAAGGTTCAGAATTGTCATTTTACTTGACCATGGAAGCTCATTGAAAGAATATCTCACTACCGTTTAGAACTAGAAAATCAGCATATACTTTAAATACATAAAAAATGTAAACTTTATTTGCAAGATACAGTAATTGCACTGCAACATCAGTTTTACTTTAATATATTAATACAGTATGCAAGAGGGACCTTTACACATTTTCATCCTGTCGCTGATATACTATCCACCCTGCAAATGATATTATCTTAATCTTTTAAAGATCAATGACAATTTCAAACTACACACTCTATCTCTTTTTATTCATATAATATTATCCATATTATTGACAGTTCCTTGCAATAACTAATCGCCTCTTCCTCCTGATTCTAGAGCAGCAATAATTAACCTTCTATACTGAAAGAGCCAATTTTGTCTATTTTGCGGTTAAATTTTTCACTTGGCTTAAGACAGAGGTCTTCAGATTCTCACCTGGGATGTCCCTGTGTTTACAGGCATTTGTTCAAACAAACTTTTGGTTTTAATTTAATCTCTTCTGAGAAATTTCAGAGTACACTTGTTAACTTTTTATAGGAATGCATAATAATAAGCATTTGTGCATTGCACAAGAATGAGCTTGTTTTATTGATCTTATTTTTAAGGGTTTGATCTCATATATAATTTTTAATATTGTGTTTATTCAAGGCATTGTTTTCTGGCATATATATTTTATAGTATTCTGTTTATTCAAGGCACTGTTTGCTAAGAAGAATTTTAGAAGGTGAAACTCTGAGATAGATGTGATCCCTTTTACATTCAATTACATTGGCATCAGTGTCTGCTCTCTGCTTTGAAATGTAATTACGTGTACAATTGCCACATATAAAAGTAAATTAAAAATGACTACAAAAAAAATCTTCACATTAATTGATAAAAGGCCAGCTAATTTGGCAATAAGAATGATTCATTAGTTTGGATAAAAAAATCTACAACCACAGCGTAACTTGTAGACACTGGCATAAGACAAAGAGATCATCTTAGAATTTAAGGAGAAGGCGAGGTCTAAAACAAGCAAATGAAGCTTAATTTGTTGCCAGGAATATTCCATTAGAACTGTGCTTAAAGTTTGTGCGTGAACAGAACTATGCTGGAACAATCTAAAACATCTTTGAAGTGAAGCTTTACTTAGTACTGGGTTGCCAAAGCTAAGGTGGTCTTATTAATAAAAGCAAAAAATATTTGAATTTAATTAAAAATATATTAACTTAAACATAATGTTTTAGTAATTAATTATATATATATATATATATATATATATATATATATATATATATATATATATCCATCCATCCATTTTCTAACCCGCTGAATCTGAATACAGGGTCACGGGGTCTGCTGGAGCCAATCCCAGCCAACACAGGGCACAAGGCAGGAACCAATCCCAGACAGGATGCCAACCCACCACAGTATATATATATATATATATATATATATATATATATATATATATATATATATATATATATATATATGATAATTAATGCTTACTAGAACATTTACTACACCATCTCCTGAATATTCTCATTTTAAGCATTCACTGTTTTGTCTACCTCAGACTTTTACACAGTAACAAAGACATATTTGATTGTGCCTGATATCAAAGTCCACACTTTTCATAAAACTGGACATCTTCGCCTTAAAGAAAAAGTCAATGGGAATATTAAACATATTGAAAGGAGTACAAATTTAAATAATTTGTTATTATTATTATTTATTAATTTAGCAGATGTCTTCATTTAAATTGACCTACACAGCAAGCTAAAATGCATACATAAATGATTAGAAGATGCCTGGATCAAAAGCAACAAAGAGCAAGATAAGAAAATGAGCAAGAGGGGGTAGCACTACTACTATATACGTTAATCTATTCTAAGACAAAGATCAGTATCCTAAACTCTTTGTGAGTACAACAGCAACACTCATGTAGAAGAAATGGTAAGCAATTCCAAACTATTATCTAATCTCAGCACATCTAGCAAGACAGAAGGGACACTCAGCAGAAACAGAAAAGAGATTTCTTGACGGAGACATTTGGAGAGCCCAAAGACCAGCCACAAACAAAGCAACACTCCTCATCACCCAGAAGATCAGAAGCTTTCACTGCATGATAGAAGTACATTAGTCTGCTAATGAGCAGCCAGGCATTGAGCCACTCAACCACTTTCTCCCTAGTGAGTCAAAAGAGCTCAGCTCTTTTCTCCATCTCTCTATCTCACTCCACCACCTGCAGGCCAGTTTAGCCAACGCCAACTGAACAACGTCCCAAATCTTATCAAGGGAATGAACATTTCCCACACAGCCTATCCTGCAACGAGAAGGAATTAATTATGTCCTTGAGCGGGAAAATGACCCACTACTACATACAGATAACTCACACCAAGATGACTAAATAAAATCAATAATAACAAAATCAAAACTTAAATCTGCAAACACCTTAAAGTAGAATCTAACAAAGAGATGAAACCAAAATTTAAACTATTCTAAAACAAACATACACTCACCTGTGCCTGTTGTTTTCAGCTTCCAACTCCCTGCACATGCGCTGGGCTAAAGTGCCATGTTTAAAATTATTTGCCAACCTCCACAATTGAGGTTCTCCAAGCAGGTCATCCCCCAACCATCTCCCATAGGTGACAGACTGTAGGTGCTGAGATTTGACATACTTTTCATTGTACTGCAACCTTCCTATCGTAGTGTGCCATTTAATAATTTGCTCCTGCTGACATGTGTACAACAAAGGGTGTGTCAACTGCAGGGACACAGCATAACGTTACAGGTGGGTCTGTGGTTACAGAGCAAGATAGAAATGTCAGAGTCACTTACAGGAGAGAAGGAGGAACAGAGATGGAAGACAGGAGAGACCTGTACTTATTTGGTTGTTTCATCTTACGCCTAGCACTTTTAGCAGTGCACAGTTTCCTGCAAGTAGAACAGAGAGTGGAAGATAGTACGAGCAGGGCGACAGACAAGAGGACAGTTAGCATCAAGAGAGGAAGAGAGAGAAGAAAAGAGAATGCATGTTGCTGAGTCCACCAAGAGCTAGGTAAAGAAATCAGGAGAAAGGAGTGCAGACAGGACAGATGCAGAAAAGGAGATACGACACAGAGAAGAAAGATTTTGTCACATTGTGATAACTGAAGGTGATGGAGGAGGAGTGGGAAGAATGTAGAAGTACACAAAAAAGAAAACTGGTCTGAGACATGCAAGGGAATGATGGATGGGGAGGGAGGGAGGAGAAGAGAGGTTGCATGTGCAAATGAGATGAGTCTCCCACCAAGTTGCAGCTGAACACTTATCAATAGTGGCACTGGATGATCCATAAATCTGAGATTCTAAACCTTCCAACTGTTTTGCCTCACTTTGTGTATATGTCCTCGGAGTGCAAATTTACTAGTCCCAATATTTCTTGTGTCTCTTAATGTCTTTCATTATATGATGGTGCTGCAGATGCCATTTTCTCTTCACTACTTACACAAACACTCTGGATTATTATTAATACTGAACTAAATTTAAGTTACACTTATTCAGTTGATGTGTCTAGACAACATAAATGTGTAAGCACTGTTAAAGGATAAGTTTGGTATTTTTCAAATCAAAGTTATTTCTTCAAAAACATGGTACATAAGCATTTGCATGCAGAATAGTGTTGGAAAGTTAAGCATGTTCTATACATTTTAACAAATATCACAGAACACTACTAGAAAAAAAGCTTAAAAACTTTTTCAAGCCAATAAAGTAATCAATCATCAATCCACATCTTGAGATTACATACATATTGTAAAATAACTTAATGAAAAACATCAATGTAATGAGATTCAACCATTTTAAAAGAAGAGCAGCTGTACACGTTGCCTTACTGCATGTCTTCCTCTGCAATAACCCTTCACCCCTCTGGGCATGGTTTCCTCTCAAAAGGTGAAATCACAGTAATCTTCTGTGGGATCTCCTCCCATAAAGTCACCACTATCACACAAGCAAATAGAAAATGTATTCTAACATGAGAAAAATAGTGCTAAGGATATACCATAAAATTATTATTTCCAGTTCCCTTTTGTATTCAGAAACATGCGTCGGTAACACAGAAACCTTATCTTCTTATATCAAGATTTTTGCAGCTTGAAAGTGGACGTATTTGTTAAGCTTTTAGGCTTTTATTTTCCAGTGGTGTCTCTGTGGCCCATTGCCTCCATTTTAAAGTGCTCATGTAGGCAAAATATTTTAAAATTATTTTGGAAACACTTCATTTTAGAACACAATTTCATTTATACCATGTTTACAAAGAACTAACTATGATTTCAAAAATACCCTAATTATCCTTCAAGTCTGGCAGTATGTTTCTGGTGTCACACACGTGCGATTGGGAAACAGCTAAAGGGCCTGAATAGTAATAATTCCACACCAGACCGGGGGCGGCAAGGTGCACTGACTTTTTTTCTCAATCCCTTGCAGACCATCCACGGGAAATCCTGCATGGTTCCAGCACCTCTGACATAATTTCTTGTCCAGCCCCTCGATAACATCACTTCCGGTTCCCAGTCATTCGATGATGTCACTTCCGGTCCCAGCCCCTTTGATGACGTTGCTTCTGGTTCCGGGTCCTTTCATAACTCCACTTCTCAGCAAATAAAGCCGCCATCTTTGACAACCGGCATCAGTCCTGTTTTGGGTTCTGACTTGTGAACATCTCACCACTGCCCCAAACCTTTTCTGATGTCTTCTTGTCATTTTTTTGTGACACTGGATTTTGCATAATGTTATAAAATCAACCAAGTTATACTCTGATTTTCAAATTACTTCTTATTGCCCTTTTGTTTTCCTAAAAGTTCTGAAAGTTACTAAATGCAAATATTTATTTCACATTGTTACAGCATACTGTTTGATTTCACATTAAGGACAATATTTAAATACACATTTTTTAAAAATGCCATAATTTGTAAAACACAATATATGAATTGTTTATTGGGTACTCCTGACATCCCTTTACCACCCTGAACTGGATAGGCAGATTAGAAAATACATAAATGGACAAGATCTAAAAATGTATCTTTAACCATACCAGGCTATAACCATTTTCTAAGCCTGTTTAATGTATCATAAAGCTGTTACTTTGTGACTAACTTTTAGGAATTTTGATAACTGATATATTTTACATATATTCTCATTTGTTATTTTCTCCAGATTGAAAATCCATCCATCCATCCATTCGCTAACCCGCTGAATCTGAATACAGGGTCACAGGGGTCTGCTGGAGCCAATCCCAGCCAACACCAGGCACAAGGCAGGAACCAATTCTGAGCAGGGTGCCAACCCACTTCAGGACACACACAAACACACCAAGCAAACACTAGGGCCAATTAAGAATCGCCAGTCCACCTAACCTGCATGTCTTTGGAATGTGAGAGGAAACCGGAGCACCCGGAGGAAACCCACGCAGACAACATGCAAACTCCACGCAGGGAGGACCCGGGAAGCGAACCCGGGTCTCCTAACTGCGAGGCAGCAGCGCTACCACTGCGCCACCGTGCCGCCCCAGATTGAAAATAATTTGAAAATTTTAATATGTAATATTTAACATGACAAATATAGTGCATGTCAAAGTGCAAATGATGCATCAGGCTAATTACATTTAAGATAAGGTTTTAGATTCATCACAAAATATTTCTCATTCTTTATCTCACATTCTAATATAAAAAAAGCAAGCATCAGACTATAGAAAAAAAATGCTCATGTACATTTAAAAAATGAAATGAATAAAACAGAAGGAATTGCACTGGTAGCTGATGTTTTTTTGCTACCATAATTAAAAAGGTCATCAGGGCTTTACAACCTGATTTTACATCTACTGCTCAACATTCCTAAATATCACAACTGAAACAAGCTGCTTAAATTGTTTTATACATATTCTTTGAAAAAATATTCAGGATAAAATATAACCTGCATTTTATGTTAGACAAGAACCCCATTAATTAATAAAAGAAAAGTAGAAGATTAACTTGACAGATTAAGGAGTAGAAACGGCTGCAAGCAGTGCCTTATTAACCAGTCTTTCATTTAATAGGGTGTGAATTCATCACTTGTATTTAATTTTTTTGAACTTTGTACATGCTTTATATTTAGTAAAACTGCAAAGCAAGTGCATTGTGCAGGTCCTGTGCTGTCTTTTCTTTTCCAAGTTGATTTTGCTATGGCTTTCTTAGATCTGCTGGATAATATTGGAGGCCTAGGACTCTTCCAGTTGCTAAATGCAATTCTACTGACTATTCCAGGCTTCCTTACAGCTTGCCATGCCCTTCTTCAGAACTTTTCGGCTGCAATTCCAGATCACCACTGTCGAATTCCAAACCAGACAAGTACAGTTAGCCACTGGACTTTCTCCTTTTCTGAACTCAGTAATAAATCTATTTTAAAGGCTTTTATACCTTTAGAAAAAAACAATAATCCTAGCAAATGTGAAAGATATCTCAACCCTCAATGGACTCTATTAATATTGAACGAAACCACTCATCATAAAATTAATCAGACAACTGAAAAGTGCCAAGATGGATGGGATTATGACAGGCGTGAATTTTTAGAAACAATTGTTTCAGAGGTAAGGTTACTGAATATTGTTTTTCCTATGTTTTTTATCAGTCTTACTCTAAGAAAACATGTATATACAGTAAATACAAATTAGGTTCTGCAGATGCTAGATTGTTAATATGCTGAGTACAACAGCACACATTAAATCTGTAATAACCAGCATTAACTAAGATTATGAAAATTCCAGTTTCTCATCCATCTGATTTTAAGCTGTCTGCCTAGTTTGTATTTTTGCATTGATTTTGTGGTTTTACTTTAAAGCTACTGTATTACATTTCTGAAGGATCTTCTAAACAGTTTGATTATTTTAAACATTAAGGTTACTTCTATTTTTAAAATAATTGTTGCTTACCTTTTAAAACTGTAATTGTTTTTATTTTTTACAATGTAGCATCATTGTTATTTTATATTTGCTTTTATTTAATTTCCCTATTATTAGAAAGGAAAAAAAAAATCTTACCACAGGTTGTATTCTGATTTTTCCATTTTTACTGTACATATTTTCTTGGAACAGTAAAACGTAAATTTATATATTCTAGAATACAATAAGTGAAAGCAAATGTTACAAGGGAGATCTGTTAAATGTTAGAATCAGTCAACTGCTTCATAGTTTTTTTTAAAATAAATCCATTAGTCACAAAGTAGTCTCCCACTGCTGTTCCCAGTGTCCACTCCATGTCCAAACACACAAAAGTCTTGAAAATTGCAAGGTAGTCTTCATTTTCACTGAGGATGTACAACTAGTTACCAGCAGGAATGCTGAACACAGTGTTTTTATATTGAACTTCAGGGATGTTGAGCGCTGCTTTTTATCATGTGGTGTAGTGTTTCATCCTGCACGTCTGTGTGCTAATCCTCCTGTTATATGTAGGTAGGAGAAGATTTTTGTGTACAGCTGCAGGTGTAACAGTCAGTCAGCTGTCTTCCTTCACAAACTGATGGCACAACTGGTGTTCAATCCAGATTTCTGCTTCGAGACTCTCTGGTTCACAGACAAAAACGCGATAAACATATGAGCCCCGACAAAACCGCGACGGACAAATGAGCGCCGACAAACCCGCTAACTGGTTTTTGACAAATGCGCGGCGACAAAATCGTCACGACAAAATCGCGAGAGAGGCCAAGAGAGTGGGACGCGTACGTGCGTATTATGTACACATTATGTGCTAGGTTATAACGGTTATAACTGCTGATGGCATGCCACGAACAAATAACTCAGTCGAGGGTTGGCATAATGCGTCGTATACAAAGTGGAATTACCAGCAGTCAGGCAGCCAGCAAGTCTAAATACGCTCAACTATCAAGACGTCTTGCTGCAATTCTTCCTACATATGCAGGACGTGATCTTAAGGACTATCTGCATGCCGTGCTGATGGCATGCCGTGTCTCATAATATTGACTTCTAAAATAAACATTATTATATATGCTTTAAACTAGTAATTCATATTTAATGAAACTTTTGCGATTTTGTCGGCGCGATTTTGACGCCGCGTTTTAATTGGCTCTATTTTGTCGCATTCATATGTCTATCGTGCAAATGTCGTGTCACAGACTCTCTACATGGCTGTTCTGTAACACCATTCTGATTTACCTTGTCCTTTGCGTATGCAGTCTTGGTACCAGATCCACCTCACACTCGTCACATGGGGTCAATGGAAACATGTGCTGCCACATTTTTGAGCCGATCCAAACCAATCTTTTTTGAAGCTCTGCCAGCTGCCACACACCCAGGCCAGAGGACCTAAGGGACTGGAGAAGCGCTGGTGGAGCTGCAGAGGTAGTAGTCTCTCAGCTGTCTGCTCTCCTGTATTGATCCTGAAGTTATCATTCCAGATCCCAGAACTCTCTAGCAACTTCTAAGAAAGGCCCAGCAAGTCTATTTTAGGAACTCCCTGCAGCACTCGCCACTTTGCTAAGTCTTAGATTTTTCCTATTTCTACCAGCAATAGTGCAGTGTAGTGGCTCTGAGGTTAGGGATGTGTGCTGGCAATTAGAAGGTTGCCAGTTAGAGTCCTGTAAACGCCAGAAGTGACTCTACTCCATTGGGCCCTTGAGCAAGGCCCATAACCCACAATTGCTTTGTCCTGTCAGATGTTAATCTGCATTCAGCCCTACAAGTAGGTCCTCCAAGTTACAGGGTAAACTTAGGGGTTGGTGGCAGGATTGGCAGTCTAGCCACTGTAAAAAACCTCACACTGTTCCAGTGTGGTGCTGAGGTGTCACCTGCTGTACTCAGGTCCCAATCCAGTTGGTTCATTGTGTGGGGGGGTGCAACAACAAGCTATCAGTGCATGCTCCCAACCTCTCTCTAACAGCAATGCAGTATCATATTGATGCCTACCAGCACCAACCCAATGGACTCATGCTGTTTTGTATCACTCAATATCCTTAAAAGGACTGCTTGTTGTTGCCATACTAGTTGTAAATTAGTGCGACTTCCAGATTTGTCATTTTTATTGGCTCTCCTGGCTGCAATTGGCTCTGAAGCTACTCATTTGATTGATGGAATACTCACTCATACTGTTAGTAACTCATCCCCATGCTAAAGCAAATTGTCAGCTCTATTTTAGTATAATAATAAACCGCTTAAAAAATACACTTTTGAATTTAAGTGAGACTTGAGAGCAAATAGCTTCCTGATACTTGAGCTCTCCATTTACTGCCTCTAACCCTACATCATTCTAAACAATGCTAAATGAAACAGACACAAAGTAACATATGTTATGTTATCTTAGAATTTTTTTTTTCAATTCTTCTTTCTGCTTTTCTATAGTGGTAAATTCCACCTAACTAGGAATGTCACAAGAACCAATACCACCTTCCCAATCTGATACCAAAATGCCCAAAACTTAACAGTACAGGTTTTTAGTGAAAGTTGACACAGCGCATGATGAGTAACTGCAAGTAGAAGTATTATTTCGGCAGGCATTGCAAAACGTGATGAGACGTGAGTAAAAACAACATGTGAAAATGACTCACAGTGCTATTATTCTGTCTACGCAGTCCCAATACAAATCAGAGGCTTTGTCTCTGATTGGACATCTACAGATGTCTGTTTAACCATCCATCCATTTTCTAACTGTAGCACATATACAGAATCACCTGTAAAGGACGCTAAAATGTTTGAGGAAACTGCACCACTGGCAGTTTTTACAACAGTTGTTTCAAACGAAGAGGCTGTTTAACATGCGTATGCCAGCAGTGAAATAAGCTGCTCCATTTGATAACACCAAAATAAAAAGTATTTTGTGTTTCATTGCTTTGAAGAACAAAGCATGTCTCTCTAGTCATACAATATATAATGCGTCAGCAGAAACTCATTACAGAGACACGTAAAACAACAGTGCATGCAAACCTGAATACAAATCAACAAACGCAAAATTTGTGTCATTCATTTGGTTGTTGAGGGCAAGCTAATTTTCATGAGGATAACCCTTAATAAGTGCCAAATGTAGTGAAAACACATGCAGTATATCATATACTGTATTTAAATGGTACAATTGGGAAAGTAATGTGGTCTCTAAGTTGCAATTAATTGACTGCAAGTAACATCAATCCATTATTGTTGCAATTCTGGATTTGTAAACATGCTAGACAATAAAACAGTTCTGATCACTTATGTAAGATACTCTGGAAACAAAACAACAAAGGCTCTTTATACAAGAGTTCTTGAATAATGTAAATAAGTAATAATAAGTAAAATTGACAAGTCTGGATTCACATAGAAAACTTTAAATTTGGGCAAATGTAGGAAAGGGCTAGATTTGTACAATTAAAGCTCCTGGGGCCTCATGTATAACGCCGTGCGTAGAATTCGCACTATAACATGGCATAAGCACAAAAGCCGAAATGTGCTTACGCACAGAAAAATCCAGATGTAGGAATCTGTGCGTACTCCAAATTCCACGTTCTTCCGCTACATAAATCCCGGTCTGAGTGAAAACTAACACTGCACTGCACTGCACGCACCTTATGTCCCGCCCCAAAACCTCCCAGTATTACGCCTCTTTGAATATGCAAATCAATATAAATCGCCCTTAAGCTCAGCCTTCTGTGAAAAGACAATGGGAAAAGCATGAGGGAAAATATAAGAATTTCAGCGAATACCAAGTGGAGGCAAAGGAAAAACATACTATTTGTGTAATTAAACTGTGGTAAAATCAACAAAAGGAAGTTGATTGAGTGACATAGCGTGTTGGAGAAACTTGAAAGCTCAGATATCAGTCGCCGTGAAAAGACGAGTCGTAACCCACCGTCTGAGTGTCATATGAAAGCTTAGAATACAGAGAAAAAAAGGCACACAGTGGGGAAAACAGCAAGAAATGTCAAGTTCAATCTCGAAATTTCCACTTTAATCATGTAGTTTATTTTGTCATTAACACTAGAATTACCAGAGCCTACGAAAAAATTCGTAATTCCCTCCCACCTTAAATTGCATCTTAAATCCCTTCACACCTCTCCGCCAGCGTCCTTTGTCCTCTAAATGTGCTGATAAAGAGAAGCTAGGAGCAGCCGGCTATTCCATCCCCCCACCAATTTAGAACGTGCACGAACTTCTCTCAGCTCATGCCTTGATTGAGTATCTGGGAGTGAAGTGGAGTTGTAGAGTGGAAATAATAGATCTTTATTTGGAACACACGCATTTCATGTCTGTTCCATTTCTACAGTAATCTCTGTCAACACATTGTTAAAACAGAAACGTTTTTTATATTCTAGTAGTAGATGACAAAATGTAGGCATAAACTATATAATGTATGAAGCCTGAAGTCCAAATAACAAAGAAACATTTTCACAAAAGGTTCAAATATAACACAATTGCACTTTTATTCAAAAATATAACTGCAGAAACAAAAAGCCTTCTTAACATGCAACATTGACAGCTGTTTATCATAACTTTTTCCGTGGTGCAATAAAATCAGTTCTCGCTTTGGAATCAAAAGGTCGCGAGTTCGATCCTGCACCACTCCGTTTTGAGAACTAAACTGCTCTTAGTCTTACTATTTTAGATTAAAAGCATACATTTCATTTCAGTCTGTAACAGCCGGTGCAATTTATGATCCTTGTAAAGGTTAGCCTTTATTTTTTTAATTCACTTTTCATTCGCTCAGTCGCGTTCAGAATCAATCCATACAACCCCATCTGACACGGCTGTTTTCACTAAAGACGCGCTATAGCTCTGCAGTGTACCACGATGCATACTAACGCCCGCCCCCCCAGGTTGCTGACACACAAACGCTGGCGAAGCTGCCTTCTTCGTATCTCATCGTCACATGATTTTCTTTTTATTCAGTTTTATTGAGTGTTCCGGCCAGTCCCCGCATGTTGCTGTATGCTGTTTCTTTTGTACTCCAGGACATGCAGAGGAAAGAATGGTAAAGAGCAGTAACTTCGGCGCTATATGCAATCATCAGATACTCCCCATCTGCCCGTGTCGTTCAAACACAGGAACATATATTGGTGTAAAAGTATAACAAAAGTGCACTTTTTCCTTCGCCCGCCAATGTCAATATGGTATCTTATGCACGGTGGATGGCCACGTCCGTTGCAGACCCTGCATAGCCGCCTCGTGCTCATGACACAAGCATTTAGCTTTTGTCGAAATTTGCCGCTGCATTTTTAGCTGTGTTGTTTTTTTCTCTTTCTGTTTTATATTCAATATATATTGGTGTGGCCAACCCCTGCAGTCCTCGCCACACAATGAGCTCTGTAATAGATGTTAAGCCATCTGTAAGCTTAGAGCGCAGATTCTTCAAAACGTTTAAGGAACATTGAACTATCTTTGTAGTACATGTTTAATTATTCTTTCCTTCACACCAGTCCCAGTGAAGAATATGGATAATTTAAATGAAGTTAAAGTTTTACCTGTATAATATAATAAACATATTTTGCTGCATTTCATCTTAAAAATGATATCGTCATCATATGTAAATACGCGCTTTATAAAGTGGCGCAGGTTGTGCAATATTATAACTGTACTGCAAGTTTACAGTGAAGTAATTTTACTTATAAGTACAAACAGTTCTACAAGGAGCACTTACTGAGTGCGTTTAAAGTTCTTGGGATGAAACTGTTTCTGAACCTCGAGGTCCGTACAGGAAAGGGTTTGAAACGTTTTGCCATGGCTGAGGTAGCATGTGCTTGATTCTGTATCCCGATAATTCTCTTTCTGATCAGCTGCTGCTGTGATTCACACTCAGATACAGTTATATAAATACTCCAAGTGGTGCAGTGAGAGTAATATGGAAAAAGATGATCCACTGTGGCAACCCTAATGGGAGCAGCTGAAAGAAGAAGAAGAAGAAGAAGGTGCAGTGAGAGTAACAATGCTAAAGCACACATGGTATTTGGAATACTATGGCTATTCCCTGGACCATTATATTGTTACAAGTTAATTACAATCAGATGCATTACACTAATAAACAATATGCGTTTAGTTTCAATGTATTTATAAAGCTGTGTCAGGAAAATAAGGAGTAACCACACAGGAACAGCAGCACTGCTTTGACGCTGGGTGCCGCCAGTCTACAAAACCGAGTGGAGAACTTGCGTACGACAAGGTATGAGGTACCGTGGAAAAGTGCATGGCTTTACGCCAAGTGTAGGTTTTATACATCGCGATTTGAAC
Organism: Polypterus senegalus; assembly: GCF_016835505.1. Lineage (NCBI taxonomy): Eukaryota > Metazoa > Chordata > Cladistia > Polypteriformes > Polypteridae > Polypterus > Polypterus senegalus. Next base: position 89,466,839 of record NC_053159.1, read on the forward strand.
GTGGAAAAGTTCTTACGCAACATTTCTGTGTGTAGGCACCGTTTATACATGAGGCCCCTAGAGTTTGTAATACTGTTAAGTATTACTCTAGTAAATTTTTTAAAAGCTAATGATAGCAAATATAAGTAATATAATGATAGCAAATATAAGCAAATATAAATCTTATAATATCAAATGTTATAAACCTAACAGAGGGATTTTCCGACAAAGCAGGTTCTAAAAGCATGTTACAGAAACAGCTTTACATACTTTGTTTAAATGAAAATACCCTGAATTACCTTGGAATTCACTCACTCAACACTACAGATATAATAATTTTTATTTTTAGTGTTGAGTTTCATCAGTATTTTTCAGTTACAGTAGAGAAAATGTCAGAATAAAATTCGAATTTGTACATTTGAGATAAATGAGGAATGATTATATCATTCTTTATAAGCCCTATGCTGAAATCTCCAAGATTATAACATTCCCAATACGCTATTACACCGGAGGAATGCCCATGTTGATCGCAAATGAAATTTAAGTCTTCCATTGTAATTTAATATTTATGAATGCCAATACTGGTTTACTTAAATGATAGCTGGGCAATTACTTTAGACAGATAGATAGATAGATAGATAGATAGATAGATAGATAGATAGATAGATAGATAGATAGATAGATAGATAGATAGATAGATAGATAGTGTGAGCTGGCTGAACACAGGTTCAAACAGAGCCGGAACAAATCATAAATATTTGGGAAATCGGCCAGGAAATCCTCTTCTAATTCTCTGAAACATCTCTAGAAACTTAAACAGGTGCCTTCTGGTAATACTTAACATAAGGCTGCAGGGTACAATACAGAAAATAAATTCAGCTTTAACTCTAGCTGTCGGAACAAAGGAAGGCTTTCCTAGAGCTTTTACTCTTTGGAACTGGCCTCATCTTAAGACAAGTCAGTGGAGGCACCCAATCTTTTTATAATGGGAGGAACTGAAGAGGCAGAGCTAATTTCCCTCATTGGGAGGTTTCTGGGAACAGTGGGGAGAAAACGAAACAGAGTTAGTGACAACACCCCCCTCTCGACCTGGTGGGTTACCGTTTACCTCGAATGAGCCAGCAAAGAGATCCTCAGACACACATGCGTGACAATAGATAGATAGATAGATAGATAGATAGATAGATAGATAGATAGATAGATAGATAGATAGATAGATAGATAAAAAGCAGATGAAAAGACTTCCTGTTTTTGTCATGTGATACGGTGTTGTACCGTGTTAGCCATTGTGGATGAAGTGAGAAGTCAAGGAAAAGGACACCTTTTATTGGTTAACTAAAAATACTACAATATACAAGCTTTCAAGGCAACTCAGGCACCTTCTTCAGGCAAGATGTAATACAGAAACAGGAGTTCCCTGTGGTTATATAGACACCAGAACAGAAACAGCATTGGAAAACCTTCAAGTGAGAATTTTGTGCATGCATGCAAAGCTTCATACAGTATTCTAAGTAAACATATGCACAACAATAAGAAAATAATAATACAGTAGAAGTCATATAGAAGAACAATGCAATGCAATTAGCATACGAGTGTAGCAGTTTACATAAGATTCCGTTTTAACACAAAAGCAAACTATCTTATGTTTAATATAGTCCACTCTAAGACATTACGTTTTTTAACCCTATACTGCCCATGTTAAATATAGGGAAATTTATCAGATGATACCTCTGTGCAGGATAATTTTGCAAAAGTTTTTGGTTTCATGACCAGAGTAATCCAAAAAACTGGAGCTTTCTCAGTGCAACTACACTCCTGATCCATGTTCATCTGCCCCAGTGTTCTCTTCTTTAATCTACAGTACAATACATCTAAATAGTGCAAGAAAGCGCTGTCATAAAAGCTGTTATAAATAACCTTTCCAACAATAGTACTGTAGTCACTGGCAAGGCCTATCTATTGCTGCCACTTCCCATGTAGCAAGGCTAACTGTCCTTTTCATTCCTGACAAGAAACATCTACCTGTCAAGACAAATTCATCAGATAAATTCTAGGACAATACACTCCAACTAAAATATGTTAATTATTCTAATGAATTAACAAATAGACAAGGTATTTGTCATTTGTGTTGCTTCAGGACCACATAATACTGTACAGTTTGCTTAATATATGTAAAATTAATAATATTAGGCACACATCTGCAGGAAAAATAAGATTTAAACTGCTTTACTGAGATGTAGATTAGTTGGTTGTAAACAGGGCTGTTATGATATACCGTGGTAGGTATAACTGGGTAAATCATTGAACACTCGGTAGCATTTGTAAAGACTGACTTTAAAACAGACAGAGTTGGAGATGCTGATGAGAATGAGCATCTGTGAGCAAGTTATTATGGAGATGACTTCAGTACGTATGTTGATGTCAACATTAATGAAGTTAAATTTTGCATTATGTTCATTTATCTTTGTAGAAATGTCAGATCAGCTTTGGATCTCTGTGGGCAACGGGGCTATTGAGCTAAGCACTTCCCTTTCAGTTGTCCTCTGTCTTCCTTTTAGGAAAACCTATCTGCAGTTTGGAGGTCTAAGACTATAAGCTCAATTTTAAAGACCTCAGGGCTATTTAGTGTATTTTACTTTTTCAGTGGGATTTGGTTTGCAGCCGAAAGCCTTTAAAGCAGATGAGCCAGACTGTCTACATGGGAGGTGTACTCGCTGGAGCCATCATTTTAGGCAGGCTTTCAGACAAGTAAGTAATACAATATTCTAAACCAATTAAAAAGTCAAATGTGCTGCTCTAGAGACACTTAAGTTAAAAGTCGGTTCAATTTATCAGCTTCAAGTTATTCTTAGTATAACTTATTTACAGTGACCTATAAAGTGACTTTTCAGCTTTGGCTACATTTTGAATGAACTGAGAAGCATATTATGTAGTTCTAATTAAATTTAGTTCTGATTTAGCAATCCCTGTAAACTTTAGAAAGTAGTTTCAAAGTGTTGTTTTACATTATGATCAATGCAGTTTGATTGATATTCTGCTGTAGTTTTGTAAAATATTCCATAAAATATTGACTTTTACATTTGTTTTAGGATTCTGATTGTATTATAAATGTGTGCAGTGCGTTTAGTTTGTAAACAGAAAAATAAAAATTAAAATAAAATACCCAGCTTTTTATTTTTATACAGTTTCTTTAATTGTAGGCCAATTCCTGAATTTTTGCTCCATTAAATGCCACATATTCAGTACATTTCTATATTTAACATCATTCTGGCGTGCTTCATTACTGATCTGCTCTATATTACAGTTTTAATATGTTCTTACATTTGAAGCACGATTGACCCTAAAACTTTGAGGTTTAAATTCCAGTGCCTTAGCCACTAGGTCACAATGCTTTTTTATTGGTTTTAGTGCAAATGTTTAAAAAATACAATACTGGTTTTTCTCTTTTCCAAGAAATACAGAAAGATGCATGTTACTGTCATATTTAATTTCTCCTTGTTTTTTTTACTGCCTGTGCATATTAATGTATTGTCTCCTGAATTGTTATTTTTAAATAGAACATTAAAAGAGTAGCTGGAAAAGTGGAACCGGTGGTGATGCAGGTTAGAACCTGGACTTCCATGATCTCATAGAAGTAGGAAAACACACCAAACAGAGAATAGGCAACAAAGAGGTTTGTTAATTTATCAATGTTACCTCATAGGGTGAATAGGTAGCCCGGTGTTGGCTTGGGTTTTCAAATAGATGCAGGAACCCATGAAGCCTCTTGCCAGAGCTCTAGCTATATGTTACTCATTCAAAAGGCCTTGTTATTGTTAAATCCTTCAATGTTGAAATGAATACTAATGTAAAAAAATCTTAATTCCTGCCTTTTCTCTGTTAAACACATTTGTCATAATTCTTTAAATCTTCAATACAAAACTTGTGCAAATTAGCACACCACCATGTTATATAATGGCTGAAAGGCAGCGTTACATGCCACATAGTAACTGGTAAAAGATGTTATCATTAATATTGTGGCACACCTAATAAAGATGTTTTGCACAACAGAGGTAAAATAACCAACACATGAGAAAGTTTGAACTTGGAGGATGACTTCTGGTTTGCCACTGCATGCGTTTCCATCCCAACATCTCAGAAAAGCCTGGATGGCTAGCTAACATTATTGGATCAGTGTGCGCTACTTGGAAAGTTTAAAACATGGTTATATCAATATTGCATTCATCCTAGAATTATGTGGTCTCTTCTGATTTACGAGGTGCCAATTTGACCTTAGAAATCTTGGAGACAAAGTTTAGTAGCCTTCTGCAGAGATTGCTGGGACTACAGAAGTACCTGTGTAGTATGCACTATATTGTCGAAGTAATAAACTGCAACTGCCATTTAAATTCTTGGGAGCAGGAATTTAAGGTAACAAGAGCCATGAAAGTACTGCACTATAGGGAATCAAGTTGACAGAAAGTGGCAAGACCTGGGATTTCGGTGAGGACTAGCAGGAAGTGGAAGGCAGAGGGCAGTAAAGGCTTGTTTTGGAAGGCAAGGCTGCATCATAAGAATATGGACGGGTGGTCACTCAAGGAAGAGCTGGACTAGAGTCCTTTTCAGCTGTACACCATAACATTGATAAAGGGAGTAGGTAAAAGCGGTAGTTTAAGTGGAGAAATTGTGCAGGGTGATGGGAATAAGGCAGGAGGGTGCATGGTGAATATAGGTGAATGTTGCATAGAGGAAGGTAATCTAGTCAGAGCTGAGGCACATTGCATCAAGTTTCTCGCCCAGGCTGTGTACGATCTACTTCACAGCCCATCCAACCTACAAAGATGGGGCAAAGTAGAAACCCCATCTTACCTTATGTGTTTCAGGCAAGCAACTCTGTGTGAAAGATGGTCCAGATGAAGGCATAATTTGGTCCTAAAGGCAATTGCTAGAGCAATCAGCGAAGGAGTGGAATGGGCGAAACAATCTCACGCTCACAAGTGGATTTTCACCTTCAGACCTAGAGAGAAGCCAAGTTGGCAGGAAGAACTCCAACAAGCATCCTGACCTCTGCAATTGACTGGCAGCTGTTGGTGGATCGTGAATAACAACTAAAAAATGCCTGGAAGAGATCTTTGAAAGGAAGCTTACCAACCAAGTATGAGGGGCTGATCAGAGACTGTCAGCAAGATGGAATTTCCAGTGCCGCAGGGGTTTTGCATTTCAATTGTAAAACCATTAGTTAAATGGGCACTGAGAGAAATTGGAAGAGGAGAGCCATCCAAAATACCATCAAAGTGGTGGAGAAAACCTAAAGGTAGCTGTGGCTCACGAGAGGAGAACACTGGGAGCAAGTAATTAGTTAGCCATTCGGACAAATGCAAGGGTCTGATCAGCTTCAGCTGGGTCACCTGATGAAGGATGTATGATGTCAAAAGACAGAGATCCGAGGATCTGAGATACATCACTGAAGATGTGTCCTGAAGTATCAACTCAATATATTTGCATATTATATTTTCTCTATATTATCTTATTTGAAAAAATGTGTTGTTCTTTCTGCTTCTTCCATTTTCGCCCACTTTTGAATTAGTTATGTTGAAGAAAAACATTTCAACATTTTCTTACAATTAAGACTGCATGTAAAAAAACTCTGCTAAGTAATTCTTCATGATGCATCCAACAATGTAAGACTTCCTTGATATTGCATCCTACAAACTAATCACTCACTAGAGAAATGTTCCCTTTCCTGATATCTCAGTGAAATTTGGATTTGTTAAAAGTCAAACATCTAGTAAACAATATTTTGTTTACTTGTTAGACCAGTGGTTCCCAAACTAGTGCTGGGGACTCAATGTGGCAGCATGTTTTTGTTCCAGCCAACTTCTGTTTTAATCGAACTCCTAGCCTAATTAAATGATCTGTTATTTCCCAGTTTCTGTGCTTTAGTGTCAATGAAGAAATTACAAAACTAAGTTTGGTAAATTTTCATTTAAATGTACTAAGCAGTAATATGGGGATAATGTGTTAATTTACTTTTTAATAATATTTTCCTCCTGATCTCATTCTGCTTTTCCAGGAGTTCTGTTATTTATTCTAATATTTACTAAACAGTGAACCTGATGCTGTAGTTGTAGTTGCAGCCTTTCATCATTCATTTTTGCCCAGGTGTCTGCTCTGCTTACATTTAATTGTCATAATTACAATGAAGGGAGAAAACTAAGCAGAAAAAGGGCAAAATAATAGGAAAACATGGTTTAGCATTTAATGCTACAGCAAAAAGAAATATTCTTTATGTACTGTAAATGTAAAAATCATACTGCTGTGCATTTACAAATGGAAAAAAAAAGCCAGCTAATTACATGAGATTAATTATTATCACTGATTATGAATCTAGTTGCAACAAAAACCTGAAGCCCCAGTGGATCCATCAGGACCAAGTTTTGGAAACAAGAATTTAGAGAGTTCAGTTTTGTTAGGTGATGAATAGAGATTTCAATTCACAATATTCTGCAAGTTTGGGATCCATTCAAATATATATATATATATATATATATATATATATATATGTGTGTATATGTATATGTTTGTATATATATGTGTATATATATATACTGTATATACAGTATATAAAGATTAGCAAAATTGTACATAGTTTTCATGTGATATTTTCACTCATTTTTCTTCAAAACTTAAGTCATGTAGTATACATCTATATTTCATGTTTTCATCTTCATAAGGAAAATACAACAATGATATTCTTGTGTCAATACAACCAACTTAACGCACATACATCAAAGAAAATACCTTATATGCATCGCTCCGCTGAAAATAGTAGTAGTTCAGTTGTGTGTTAGCAGATGACAAATAAAGCCCATGTAATGCAACACACTTACAAATTGTAAAACTGCAGGAATATTCAATTGCCAGCAAAATCATGACTGGAGATCATGCAGGAGAAGGCATATTCCTTTCCTGTATTAAGTTAGATACCATTCATCTTGCATAGATAACAATGTCCAATAGTTTTAGCATCTGCTATAACTATGAATAAATCTCAGGGTCAGAGTTTTGACTGTGTAATATGCCTGTGAACCAATAGCAAGCGGCCACAGGTGGCCAGGGGTTATCAAAATAAACTTCTTTACATTGGTTCAGAATCCTCAGTTTGTATAAAAATTCTTACTATTTCAAATTAGTACAGCTAACCAGACATTATTACCTGCGACCATTATTGAACCCCTAGTTCATCATCATCTGAAGCAGTTAGATTTAATCATAAGAGAAGGACACAAACAGAAACTATATTAATATATTTTTATTTGTTTTAAACCTGTTTGGTGAATTTCATAAGATCTCTGGATGTATAATTAATGTTAATAAGAATATACTCTTAACATGTATTCCTTTGCATTCCCCACTAAACTAGATCACTTTATGCTGAACTGTTATAAGAAAACTTAAATATCACTTTAATTTTTTTTTCTGAAATATGATGGAGAGCAATGACCAGGGTGTTAATATTCTTTTCATTTCACTTTAACTGCAGAATTAATATTATTAAAAGTAATATCGTCCTAAAGCACCTTTATCAGGGTTATTAAAACTAACAAGAATTATAATTACAGTGACTAAAAAAGCATGTTAAAATTGTATACTCGAAAACAAACTGAAAATTTAAAAGGGTAGAAGCGAAAATATTTTCTGTTTTTAAAATAAAGCAATTGCTGGTAGCCTACTGTTCAATGTTCCCATTATGGCACACACAAAATTTTTCAGCAGCTCTCAAATAAGCAAGGAAATCCAATCCTTTATATTATGACATACATCACTCCTCCACGGGGCATCTTATTGCAAAATCACTGAGGAGAGAACACACAACTGCCCTCCTACCAGAAATCATCTATTTTGCTTGCATTGCTTACCTGGAAGAATCCTAACTCCACTGCCATAAGTCAATAGCCAGGTAATGTCTTATACAAGGGGTTCCCAAACTTTTTAAAATGTTGTACCACCTGGTCAGGGTGGTAATAATATAAACCTAATATCGCATTATCCAGGATCTTGGTTTCTGCTAACAGCAGTCTCATAGCATGATCTTGGACATTAGCAGATCCATTCAAGAAATGCTTTACTATTGTGGACTATTGTTGAATATATGTTCAAATATCATTGGATAGACTGAGGTCGGGGCTCTCAAGCCTTTTTTCTTGATATAACACCTCCAGAAATTGAAATATTTTGAAGAAATTACATTTTCTTGTTTTTTATCTTAAATTGTTAAATACTGAATTCTCATTAGGCCCAACTAAAGGTGATATTTTTTACCACTACCATACTGATAATGCATTTTGGAGATTTGATAGTTTTTTGTGTGGGTCTGTTTTTTAAGTTTCCAAGTATATGTCAAATGTTTTTGTAATTAATTATTTTAATGTAAAAGCAGTAAGTGTATTTGATATGCAATAAAAAAAGGCCTTTCAATACTTTACATTTATAAAAATGATACAATTATATTTAAAATCAGATCAAAAGCAGGAGAACATTCACTCACAAGTCAACATACATCTAATCATCAACAAAAGAGAAAAACAACTCACAAATGGTTCTAAGTCAATGTAAATGATGAGCCTGTTTCATTGCTACCCAGTTCTGCTTCTAGGTTCAGCCTGCTTCTGTGCTTATTTTTAAACAAAGTATGAATGTCGCCAAACATTGGTGATGTTAAAAACTTTCTGCTGTTGATTAATATGGTATTAATATCACTAAAATGAAATGTCAGATACTTGAGTTTTATTATTAACAGCTGTTAACATTTGACTTTCTTCCTCCTTGTGTACTCTGCACTAATCTGCCAAATTCTAAAACTGTTCTTTAAATGATGATGTAGCAATCAAGTTTACCAAAACTAAAATATTGTAGCATTGATGCAGCCGTCCTGTGAAAGAGAGAGAGAGAGAGTGAGAGATGTTTTCCAGACTCGCCTGTTTACAACTCACTGTTTTGCAAAAATCTGTTGCTCTTGTCAAGTTATTCCCGGGCAGTCTTCTTCCTGACGTGGATAGGTTCAAAGATTTAGAAGAGTGACAGAGCTGTAACACTGAATTTCAAAAGCATGAATTGGCACTGGTGGTGGCCATGGAATAGGAGAACAAGGTATGCAGGATAACAGTGGAGATTTGCTGCAAGAGCATTGGGAGAAGGAACAATGTAACTAAGATGCGGCCTAGCATGACAATAGAGACTCAGTTCTGCCACTTTGTAACAGACTGATCCTTTTCAAGGCTCACTCTCCATCTCTCCAGGTGAGAATGGCAGTACTAGACTCCAACTACAATTATATTGGACTACATCCATGCAAAAAATTGAAGAATATTTTCGGTTATGTATATTTAATAACTACATGAGGTAATTAACAGTAGAATAACCAAAGCCAACGAAAAAACTCATAAATCTGTCCCACCTTAAATTCCTTCGCACCTCTCTGTCAGCCTCTTTTGTCTTCTAAATGTGTCGATAAGCCCAAACAGCAAGCAGCCCTGCAATACCATTCCCACCACCTCCTCAGAATGGGCAAGAAGTTCTCCCAGTTCCTGCCTTGATTGATTATCTGGGAGTGAGCTACCCAGAATTGTAAGGGGAAATAATTTGATGTGTGTTTTGCGTCTACAACAATCTACCTAAACATATCGTTAAAATAGAAATGTTTTTCATGTTTTAGTAATAAATAAATAAAGAGGCTGACGGAGAGGTGCGAAGGGATTTAAAGTGTGCCGGATTTACAAGTTTTTTCATTGGCTCTGGTAATTCTAGAGTTAAAGAAAATCATCAGAATTGGAATAGATTTTTTTCAGAATGTTAACCTTGCCAAGAGTGTCACAGTCCCCCAGGTGCAGTGTGGCAGGTCCCCAGCTTTAAAATCCCTGCCTTTTACTACCTAAAACTGAAAAAAAATGTAATTCTCTTTGTGACAAACTGTTCAGCATTGTTTTGAATTGAACAAGAATTTATGAATACCATTCTTACATAAACATGACAGTTCTCTGCTAAGCATTTTCTGTTATCTTAATATATTGTATGTGAAATGTTAAATTAGACTATGCTAATATATAAAGTATATATCACTCTGTATCAGGTAGAGGAAAGCAGAAAACTATTCAGTTAGATGGAATTGATGCATAATGCTTGTATTAATGTTGTTGTGCTAAGCAGGCAGTGTGGTGTAGTGGCTAAGGCTTTGGACTTCAAACCCTGAGGTGGTGGGTTCAGATCTTGATGCTGTGGGACCATGTTACCTGCCTATAACTTAACTGGAAAAACAAAAGAAGTGTAATTAAATGTTGTAAGTCACTTTGGATAAAAGCCAAATAAGTAATATTAATATATTGTCTTTTTGACTGAACTGTTCATTACATTATAAAGCAATTAACTATAATGATGTTATACTGCAGATTTGGCCGCAGGAGAGTACTGACTTGGTCATACTTTTTGCTTGCTGTTTCTGGAACCTCCACGGCTTTCTCTCCATCATACTTTGCATTTTGCTGTTTCCGGTTCCTGTGTGGCCTAGCTGCAGCTGGAATTACCCTCAATGCAGTATCCCTTAGTGAGTTTGATTTTAAAGTTTTTATATATTCTTATAGTCTATCAAGATACTTCTTTGAGAAAAGTTTTACAAATTTATGCCAGAATTTCCAAAAATATAAATGTAACTTTCAAATACACGTGACCATATGTATATTTGACCAATGACTATTTTGGGTAATGTAAAAACATGTTTCCCATTATTTTTATAATACATAACTTTTGCTTTGTTTATATTTTTATAGTGTTTATTTTGAATTCGTTAAAAGGATCATATTTCAGCTATGTGAAGTACCATAACTGGAAGCATTGCTGTGTGATATGGCATCACAACCACAAAGGATAGTAAGGAAGCCTAGAGAATTGTGATGTTTGCTTCAGAAATGATAGAATTTCTTAAAACTTGCAGGCATCAAAAATTTGCTGCCTTAATAAAGCCCTTGACATAACAGAGGATAGTAACCATCTTTGACACATATGGCTCTCACAGTCTGGCATACAGTATTATTACATCAATATTTATAGCAGAAGGTCAAAAACAGTTTTTACCCTTGGGCGAACCCCTAAAGTATTTTGATTGTCCATCTGTCATTCAGTAATGTCTGAACCATCAAATGTGATTCTTTTGTTCTGCATATTGTACACATTATTGTTTTATGGGTGACGTACTGTATGTTATATTTTGCAATACTTTTGTTTTTGTGAGAGAACCTACAATAACACAGGAAAGCCATGTAAGCAGACAGTGCCCAGCCTGGGATTTGAATCCATGACTCTGTAGTTGTGAGACTGCACATCGTTAGTGACATTTTAATAATAGAAGAGTATCTACATTTAATATCTTTTAAGAAAGTTGTATCTTGGTTTGTTGTTAATGGCAAGTCTTCTTCTAAGACCTTCTTCTGCTTAAAAATGTATCCTATAATTCTCAATTGCTTAAAGGAATACTACACAAAAAAATTATATTTTTTACATAGCTTATATGTTACTTAACCCATGTAGTTTCTAGTCTATGGAATGTCTGAAAACAATTCTCATGTTTTAATGTAGAAAGAGAGAAACACACTTATCTATACTAATAAAAGGCAAAGCCCTCACTGACTCACTCACTCACTGACTGACTCACTCATCACTAATTCTCCAACTTCCCTTGTAGGTAGAAGGCTCATTCCTTACAGCTTACTTACAAAAGTTGGGCAGGTTTCATTTCGAAATTCTACGCGTAATGGTCATAACTGGAACCTATTTTTCTCCATATACTGTAATGGAGTTCAGCTCGATGGCAGTGGGGGGCGGAGTTTCGTGTGACATCATCACGCCTCCCACGTAATCACGTGAACTGACTGTGAGCGCAGTACTTAGAAAACAAGGAAGAGCTCCAAAAAGCACTGAAGAAAACATGCATTATACAATTGAGAAGGCAGCGAAACAATGAGAAGCGAGCGAGCGAGTGACACATACAAGCATATTCATAAGTGCAGCTACTGTGGAAACAAAGCACGGTGTAAACCGTAAGTTTAAATTAAGTTTATAGACACGCTCCCACTGCCGTTTGTCATGCACAGTGATTCATACAAGCATATTCATGACTGCAGCTACTTTGGAAACAAAGCACGGTGTAAACCTAAAGTTTATATTAAGTTCATAGACAGGCTGCCGCTGGCGTTTGTCATGCCCACGACTAATGCGGGATACAAGTTTAATGAGAGGACGCAGGGTATAAACGAGAGGTGAAGGGCTGTGCTTATGCAGATTCCAAGAGACTGTGTTTGTGGGGGGATTGACAGTTGAGGCGGATGGGTGAGTGACATCATCATCTCCCCTCCCATTCAGCTCATTTTGCTCTGAGCTGAGCTCCGCAGCTAACGCGGTCTTGCGGAAGCAACTTTGTGATGCTGCCACCAAATACTCACAGAAAAATCCACAAATTTATACACACGCTGTCTCTAGAGTTTCTCCACACTCTGAATCCTCCAGGCACTACTTACAAAAGGTTACATTGACAATCATGTTATGTAATTTTTAAAATGTTTCCTTTTCTTAGCACAACCACAGCTGAGAAGCTTCGATGCATGTGCTCCATAACACGTTAAAAAATAACGCATTTAATCACACTTTGCATTCCAAGCAAAGGGGAACTTCTCTCAATGCATGATTTCCTGGTACACCAATTACACTGATGCACACATCAGAGCTACAAAAATGTAAGAGTCGGAAGAAAGCGCGTTGCTATGACTGATTGGAGGCAAATTTCATTTCAAAAGACTACCTGACGGAAGCCTTGATAAAAGCGTGGTTTTGTGCAAACTGTGCAAACAGGAATTTGCAGACCACCAAAGCACTTCAACCTTACGGTTCCATCTAAATGCAAAACATGTTAAAGCGAGCACAGAAACTGTGTAAGCTGTTAGCACTAGCAGTACGAGTTCGAGTACCAACAAAAGGTGTCGGCAGCCCAAACCTGATGAAATGACTGGCTTCAGGACCAAAATTAGTAAGTCAACATTGGTCAAACTTACAGATTCTCTCCCAAAATGGATTGCTTTGGACTGTAGACCACTAACAGTGGTGGAAGATAGGGGGTTAGAAAATGTGCTACAATTAGCGTCAGGTGATCCAACTTTCCGACTACCGTGCCGAGAGACTATTTCAAGTAAAATTCAACAGCTTTATGACACTAAAAAGCAAGCAGATTTAGATGCATTACAGAAATCGGACTTTGTGGCTCTTACTGGGGATCATTGGACTTCTGTGACCGTTAGTAATTTTAATTACATCTAATTACAAAATGTTCAATGATCACACTGTTTTTGCCTAATGTACAAAATAATTTTGGCTAAGGTTACTCAGAATTTAAAGTTGAAGCTGGACAAATTAACTTTTATGTTTCTGCCTTATTTTTTTAAGATGAAAAACTGCACTTTATTTTGACATTTTTCTTATTATTATTTAAAGACAATACCATTCTGAACATGTACTTAAAGTACTTAGAATACCACTTTATTTTTAAGTCTGCCCAATCTTAGCCACGGATGATGATTCTGATTTGAATTGAAATGCAGTTTAAATGCATTTTTTTTTTCAGAAATTAAAAGAGCTTGAGTTTACAATATTCATGTCCATGTCGCCCACTAAAACCCTTTTAAATTAATAAAAACATTTGCGCTTTGAGGCAAATTTACGTGTGCGATTACATGCGATGAATCAAGATTAATTAATTACAAAGCCTCTAATTAATTACATTAATTTTTTTAATCGAGTCCCACCCCTAATATATATATGTTGATATGTATATATATGTGTATATATGTACATATGTATATGCATATATATGTATATATGTGTGTGTGTATGTATATATATATGTTTGTGTGTGTGTGTGTATATATATATGTATATATATATGACAGCAACACTCATGACAATGACAATGTCAATCATGTTACGTTATTATTAAAATGTTTCCTTTTCTTTTTCATTACTTCTTTAACACACTACTTCTCCGCTGTGAAGCGCGGGTATTTTCCCAGTGATATAATAAATCCTAAAGGTGACCAATGCTGCACAATGGCATACAGTGTGAAAAACATCCATGGGAAAAAAAAAATTCTCACATTACTCATGTCAAATAATCCACATGTCCATTATCCAGTTGTATGTTCACAACATGTAAACAGTATATTTTTTTGCTAGAATATTATTAACAGTTACTTCAAGGAAAGGGAGCTTTCACAGTAAGCAGGAAAGGCGCACTCTTATAATTCTCTGCTTTTGAATTGGAGACAGAACTCTTGACCAATCAATGAGTGGGAAAGGCACAACAGATTTTTTTCATGGTAAAGGATGTTTCTTATTGAAAAATTCTGATCTTGATTGAAAAATTTGTACACCCAGATCACAAACCTCTGTGAAGAGTTAATAGTGGCAATCTTAAATAAAATGTATATCTTTCATATAAATTGCTATGTTAAATTATAGACATTTTTCTGTTTTTCTAAGCACTCATTTCTAAATTACTTTTTCTTAACATTAAAGAAGTACAGTGGAACCTCGGTTCGCGACCATAATTCGTTCCAAAACAATTTTGGTCATGAACCGAAGTAATTTCTCCCATAGGATTGTATGTAAATGCAATTAATCCATTCCAGACTGTACGAACTGTATGTAAATATATATTTTTTAAAGTTTTCTAAGCACAAATATAGTTAATTATACCATAGAATGCACAGCGTAATAGTAAACTAAATGTAAAAACATCGAAGAAAACCTTGAGCAACAGAGAAAACTAACACTGCAAGAGTTCGCACTGTAGCGCTACGAACCACTCACTAAAAACACTTTTTTTAATGAGTATTAAGCACAGGGAAAAAAACGAACATTTGAAAAATCTGTAATTTAATAAACCACCTAGAAAAGTAACATTGCAACAATGCACGCTATGAACCGATCACTGTAAACAGAATTGAAGTGGAAGTTAAAATCCAATAGAAAAAAGTCTTCAATAAATACAACAAAGTTAAAACAATGCTCAGATCTGTCTCTTTAAAAACAAGCCTTATGCGTCCAACCGTCTCTCTCTCTCTCTCGCGCGCGTGTGTGTGTGTGTCTCTCTATAGTGCGCGTGTGTGTGTGTCTCGGGCGTGTTTGTGTGTGTCTCTCTCTCACGCGCATGTCTGTGTGTGTGTGTGTGTCTCTGTCTCTCTCTCGCTGCACAGGGAATGCACAGGGAGCGACTGAACATGTGCGGAAATCATTGGCATGCACAAACCGAAAGGGAAACTGGCTTGTTCATATACTGAGTCTGTGGCCGTGAACAGATGCAAAAGTTTGGCGAACTGTTTGGTCGTAAACTGATTTGTATGTGTTCCAAGACGTTTGTGAACCGAGGTTCCACTGTATAGTAGACAGATGCTTATAGCATATAGTTGTAACCAGTGTGGCCTGCATGTCACACACATTTACTAGCAGATAATCAGGATTTGAACTGATGATGATGATCCTATTGAATTTTCTATATATGACTGATATGAACTAATCATGCATATACAGTCTTTGAAAGTATAGTATATAGATCAGCTGGAAGATTGAGACATGGGACAAGATTACACCTTAATAATGGCCAATGAGAGAGTGTGAGAGAGAGACATACTGCAACCTTACAGAGCCCATACAAGTCATGATTATTGGTGCATTATAAGCATCATCAAGTAGGGTCACAGCAAACTTGGGGGAAAAAAATGGCAGAGGTAGGTACGAGCAAGTAGCTTAGAGATGGCAAAGGTCACATTGGTGGCTACCTTGTGATTCTACTACCAAGTCAAAGTCGCTACTTGTATTTCTCTGTAAGTACTGTATACATACGGTATAAAAAATGACCCATGCTATTTAAATATTTGAGATGAGTGTGGTGAAGGGTCACTAGCAAGAGAAGCAGATAAGAAAGAGACAATAGATGAGAATTGATAAAGACCCTATTGGTGGTGTCATTGGGTGGAAAAGGTGGGGAATTGTAATATCTGATAGGCAGGGCAATGGCTGGTCCAGTTAGGCTCAATGGGAATTTTGTTTTCTGATAATAATTCAGTACTTTGTGTTCTACTTCATTTTATCCTCTGCTTGTATTAGTTGGTTAAATACAACAATTATTTTTGACTAGTATTGGCACACTGCATGATAACGTGCAGTGAATACACTTGACTTGAGCAATCATAGTTTTTATCTTCTTTCTCTGTACGTTTAGCATTCATTTGCTCAGAGGTTGATGCACTTGCTGCTTCCAGACCAGCTCTTCTTTTTTCCACCCTAGCGGGCAGCTTCTTTTCTTTTTTCGTCAGCATCTTTTCGCGTTAAAACTGATTAAATCAGTATTTGTGTTGCAATTCCTTAGTACGTTTTCCTTCATTTTTCATTTAAGCTGGCACTTAAATCTTCAGTCTGCCTCAAGAATGATTTAAGATATAAAGAGGTAGGGGAAGTGATGGTGAAGGTGGTAGGGAAGAGAATGGCGCCCGTACGCATGTGCCGCACAGTCGCCCTGCTGCCCGGTGCCGAGAGTTGATTCTACAATAAAATAAAAATAAAAAGAGGAATAGCCTTGGAGGTCAGTCATCACCCCGCAAGCGGATAGTAGACGTCACATAGTATATGTGTACCAAATTTCAGGTCAATAGGTCAAACGGTTTGTGAGCTACAGGTGATTTAAAATCCTGGACAGACAAATGAACAGCCACAGTAGCATATTAGAATATATATAAAGATATACTCAAAGATGTAATTTTATCTCAAGTTATAGTGACCTCTGGTGGCATTATAGGGGATTCTTTACAAATGTTAAGGTATATAGCACCATTCATAATTGATTGTGTATGCAGTCTAAAAAAAGCATATAAATATATGGTAACACTTTAGGCACTGCAAAAATGCAGCTATCACTCATTTACTCTTGTGTAATAAGACCTTAACAAAAGATTTTTCTGGTCTTAATTACACTTATAAATCATCAGTAAAGTGGTTATTCATCTGTGCAATATGACATGTTAGGAGCATTTGATACACTGGAAAAATGACTTATGAATATGAAGGATCCACAGATCTCATACTGAAATTTACATTATCAAGAGTAATTCAGTATGTCTCAGTTTAGCCACTTCTGACCATACTAAAGTGAAGTTATTTGATGAGTTCAAATTGCACAGATGAATAACCACTTTACTAATGCTTTGTGTTATTAACATAGAAATAAGCATTTTCTAATGTCTCATTACATAAGAGTAAATCTGCATTTTTTCAATCCCTGTACTAAAGTGTTACCAAATATATAATTGTAAAAAATGTTTTTTCTTGTTATTTGTTGTAATTCCTAAAAGGGATTATAATATAGGTTAGACATTTTTATGAAATGGTTTATTATTTGCAGGTCCTTTGCAATGCGCTCCCAGCTGAAACTACAGTTTTGCCTAAAATAAACCCTTTTTTTGATCTACAGTATATATTACGATATTATGGTAGATATTCATTTGACCTTCCTTTTTATTACCAGTGATGGAATGGATTCCTACCAAATCACGTGCATGCATTGGCACGCTTGGCTCTTTTGGCTTCACTGCTGGACAGCTGCTACTGGCAGGGATTGCATATAGCATCCGAACATGGAGGAAACTGCAGCTGTCAATTTCTGTGCCTTTCTTCTTCTTTTTTGTATGCAGCTGGTATGTAATTTATCAGTTTTGTTTACATTTTGTTATGGGAAATTCAAATCAATTAAATTTATTCCTAGAAAGTGCACTTTAATATATAAAACACAGAATAACATTCAGCAATATAGGAAAAGCAGAATGCTAAGAAGAAAATACCATATATATTTGTGTACAGCTATACACACTACTATTACTACTACTACTTAAATATCATGTTTGTTCTTGATTGGTTTATGTATAATAAATAGACAAGAATTAATGAATTCAGCATATGCCAGCTAGTAACAGGAAAGAGTGAAAAATAAAGTTGCAGTCTGCACAGATTTCATCTGCCCTTGACCAGGTCATCCATGCTCCCTCCTGGCTTTCTGCAGTGATTCCATTAAATATCATTGAGTGTGGCAACTTTGCGTGTTTCTACCAGTTTCCAAAATTATTATCTTAAAGAAATCTTATGAGAACGTAAATATTTTCAAGCATTTTGGTTCATATGTGTAAATGATTAATTACTGATAGTTAATTTCATATGCCAAATGAAACATCTTCAAGTCTTCCAGTCTTCATTGGAAGTGATAAACAGAGAAAACATAGTAAAAGAATTAAAATGTACATTTAATAAAGTAACAACTTTATACACATTGCATCAGTAGTGGGATTTGAACCCACAACCCTAGTGCTTGAAGTGCAAACCACTACACCACCACTTTTCAATGATCTTGATGTATTTCCTATATACCTTTGTAACTTAAAGTTCCAAAAAAAGATACATTAAACAAAGAAGATTTTTCAGGAAGACAGAAAGAAAACAAAAAGAGACAGTGTTAATACCACAGACACCTCCACCCAGGGATTAGACATGAAAACGTTAGCAGGACATAGCCATTCAAAGTTGAATAATTTTGAATACTCATTTTGAGAATTGTGACATAAAATGGATGAAAATAGCACCACAGAGTGGTATGACTGCGACCCAAAATTCACTTACCAGTAACAGTCCATTTCATCTATAAACAAAAGGTGATAAGCCACCAAACATAGTTTCTAGATCTGTTTTTTGTTTCTTTGATCCAAATGTAATCCTTCTGTTTGACAGCAGCTTTGTGTCAATCCTGCTGTTTTGTTACATGCATAAGAATAATTCATTAGTTAACTTGATATTTTCTTAGCATTATTTTCTTGTAAAGAGAATCTGCATCATCTGTAGCTGTTCCTGGAAATTTTGCACATCATGGCACATGACATTAATAATAAATGGAGGGGTCTTTTTTCCAGTTCTTTACTTGTGATTGGGACAATTAATATATTTCACAGAAATTATTAGGTAGAAACAAAATTACTGAAAATGAAAATATTTTTTTCTCATTTATTCAATTAATATTTCTTTCATATGCAAAGATTTTATAATATAATAGCAGATAAGAAAGCATTCTGTTCACGTGTGTCTATGTATGTACAGTCACTGGTCACTTTATTAGGTACAACTGTTCAACTGCTTATTAACACAAATATCTAATTATCCAATCACATGAAAGAAAATCAATGCATTTCGGCATGTAGACATTGTTAAGATCCGAGTATCAGAAAGGGGAAGAAAGGTGATTTGAGTGACTTTGAATGAGGCATGGCTGTTGGTGCCAGACGGGCTGGTTTGAGTATTTCAGAAACTGCTGATCTACATTGATTTTCACACACAGCCATCTCTAAGGTTTACAGAGAATTGTCAGAAAAAGGGAAAATATCCAGTGGGTGGCAGTTCTCTTTGCGAAAATGCTTTGTTGATGCCAGAGATCAGAGGAGAATGGCCAGACTGGTTTGAGCTGATAGAAAGGCAACAGTAGCTCAAATAACCACTCGTTACAACTGAGGTATGCAGAAGAGATCTCTAAATGTGCAACACATCGAATCTTGAAGCAGATGCTACTCCTGTCAACTAAGAACAGGCAACCAAGGTTACAATCTGCACAGGTTCACCAAAACTGAACAATAGAAGACTGAAAAAATGTAACCTGGTCTGATGAGTCTCACTTTCTGCTGTGACATTCGGATGGTAGGGTCAGAATTTGGTGTCATCAACTTAAAAGCATGGATTTATCCTGCCTTGTATCAACGGTTTAGGCTGGTTGTGGTCATGTAATGTGTGTGTGCCCAGGGGGGGATGGGGTGGGGGGGTAGTATTTTCTTGGCACACTTGAGTCCCCTAGTACCAACTGAGCATTGTCTAAATGCCACACCCTACCTGAGTATTGTTGTTGACCATATCCATCCCTTTATGACCACAGTGTACCCATCTTTTGATGGCTACTTCCAGCAGGATAATGCACCATGTCACAAAGCTCAAATCATCTCAAACTGGTTTCTTGAATATGACAATGAGTTCATTGTACTCAAATGGCCTCCACAGCCACTAAATCTCAATCCAATACAGCACCTTTGGGATGTGGTGGAATTGGAGATTAACATCTTTGATGTAAGGCCGACCAATCTGCAGCAACTGCATGATGCTGATCCCTGAGGAATGTTTCCAGCACCTTGTTGAAACTATGCCATGATGAATTATGACAGTTCTGAAGGCAAAAGGTGGTTCATCCCGGTACTAGCAAGGCATACCTTATAAAGTGGCCATTAAGTGTATGTATGTATTTACTTCCACTTTGATTTGCAAACTTTTAATTAAACAGGTTTTAAAAAAGTTTGTGGCTGCATTATTTTCTAGAGAATTATGCTGTCAGGAATAATGACCTGATTATGGCGTACAAATACATCATTTTTATAGTAGAAAGAGAATAATGACATTTTTCAGTGGTAGAGGTAATGATACTCATTTTTGTATTATGCTTTTGTGCATTCTCTAATAGCCTTCTGATCATACAATGAAATGAATCAACTTCAAAAACCTCAGCAAAAATTCAAGGATAGGCTTTAATCAGCTAATGGCTATTTACTTACTGTATGTGGCTGATGTCTTCATCTAAGGTGACTTACAACATTTCAGATTCAGTACGCTACATTTTGTTTGTTTGGTCACAGAGAGTCAGTACTGAGATTTGCACCCACAACCTCAGGATTTGAGGTTTAAGAGCCTTAACCATTATGCCACGCTGGCAATACTATTTCAATTTTGGTTAGGTCTCTATGCACTCCAATTATTTAATTGTATTGTAATCGATACTTCCATTTATTTTCTGCGAGCATTGGGCGCAAGGCAACAACAACAACAACATTTATTTATATAGCACATTTTCATACAAACAATGTAGCTCAAAGTGCTTTACATGATGAAGAAAGAGAAAAAAGACAAAATAAATAAGAATTAAAATTAGGGAACACAAATTAACATAGTGTTTTCTGGCCAGGGAGGACACAAAAAACAAAAAAAAAACTACAAACGGCTGAAGAAAAAAATAAAATCTGCAGAAGTTCTAGGCCACGAGACCGCCCAGCCCCCTCTAGGTTTTCTACCTAACATAAATGACCTCAATCAGTCCTCATTGTATTCAGGGTTCTCATGGAAGAATTTGATGATGACGGTCATGTGGACTTCTGCCCTTTAATCCATCAATGTAGGTACATCACGGTGCTTTGATTAGGTGGTGGTGGCAGTGCAGATCACCACTACAGAAAACCGGAAAAAGAACAGAAGAGAAAGTATGGGTTAGTACGGATTTTGGAGCCACCATGAATAATAATGATAATTAATTGAATATACAGAGCATCAGAATTAAACTAAGATGAAGCTATGAGAAAGCCATGTTAAAGTGTTTTCAGCAGTGTTTTAAAATGTTCCACCATATTAGCCTGATATTAGGCAGAAAGCCGCCTCAGCACTTCTT
The DNA here is from genome assembly GCF_016835505.1 of Polypterus senegalus. Lineage (NCBI taxonomy): Eukaryota > Metazoa > Chordata > Cladistia > Polypteriformes > Polypteridae > Polypterus > Polypterus senegalus. The sequence goes on from NC_053159.1 coordinate 89,488,401, forward strand.
TTAAGTTTAGCTCTTGGAGTTCTAAGTAGAAGCTCATTTGAAGATCTAAGGTTACGATTTGGACTGCAAGGTGTAACACATTCTGAAATATAAGATGGAGCGAGATTATTAAAGGCTTTGTAAACCATAAGCAGTATTTTAAAGTCAATTCTAAATGACACAGGTAAACAATGTAGTGACATCAAAACTTGAGAAATGTGCTCGGATTTTCTTTTACTAGTTAAGATTCTAGCAGCTGCATTCTACACTCATTGCAATCGATTGATGTCTTTTTTGGGTAGTCCTGAGAGGAGTGCGTTACAGTAATCTAGTCGACTGAAAACAAAAGCGTGAACTAATTTCCCAGCATCTTGCAATGTTATAAGAGGTCTAACTTTTGCTATATTTCGTAAGTGAAAAAATGCTGTAGTAATCTGATTAATATGTGAGTTAAAATTCAGGTCAGAGTCAACAGTTACCCCTAAACTCTTTATCTCCGTCTTGACTTTTAATCCTAATGCATCAAGTTTATTTCTAATAACCTCATTATATCTATTATTGCCAATCACCAACCCTAGCCAGTGACACAGTCTATCAGAGAGAATGCTCACACACCAGAAAGGATCTGTAACAGGCTAATGCCTGATCGACTGAAAGTGCTTAGTTATATTCAGTCTGCATTATCATGTGAAACAACAGCAAAGGAGTTACTGCAGCAATTGTATGTAAGAAAAAGTGTTACAGTCATGCCATTTTCTGGTCTCTATCATTCCTTTTGTTGTAAACATTAATATTAAACTAAATCTCTTACATATACAGTACAGCTTAGCATAATATTAGGAATGCATGCAAATTTATCAGAGTCATACCAAACTTGAGTTAAACAGGTAGGTTTACTTCTTAGCAGAATTAATCATTCATGCAATCAAATGTAACATTTCATTTTATTTCATGAGATGAATTGTATCTATTTTCCTCCCTAGGTGGATTCCTGAGTCTGCTCGCTGGCTTGTCCTGAACAATCACTATGATAAAGCTGTGAGAGAGATCCAGCGAGTGGCCAGAATTAACCATCTTCCAGAAGAGGGGAAGAAGATCACTGTGGAGGTGAACTGTACCTGTTGTACCTCTCAGCTATTCCTTTGATTCTTCACATCTCACTCATTTCTGGATTTGATTAGCAAATTGCTCACAATTTGTTTGTTATTTTTATATAGTTAAGGATTTTAATGCATCATAGATTAAACAATGTGCTTTTGTTATTCACATCTAATAGTGCTTGAAGAGCGGCAGTGCTGTATGTTGCCCCCGCAAAACCCTGACTTTTGATTAAGTGGGTTTAAGAATGCTGTGTTATGTTATTTGTATTTCTGCAACAGATACAATTGCATTTTACTAATACATTTAATATTTTCATTTGAATTTATAAGCATATTGATATATGTTTTATCCATATTTCAATTATATCAATTCATATTTGAACATTAGAATCTTGAAAAATATTGAATATTGCCAAGACCCCACAATTAAGAATATTTTGATTGCTCAGAATCAATTTGCAGTGCTGTTTAAATGTAAGTAAATCCTTGAAAACATCTTTCATCTGCATTGGTGGGCTATTCTCATGAGTATTCTTGTAACTCTGCAGTTGAGATGTATTTTGAAGGATAAACCACTAGAGTACTTTTTTACTAATCCATTGCCTGAATTTTAGTCTTACAAAAGATTATTCAATCCATAATGTTTTGCTATCGTTTTGTAAACATCTTGAGACATTTGACCACCGACAGCATTTTTCTTGAAGGTATGTCAGCTCTCTTTAGACCATGGCATCATTAATGTGGTACACTAATCTGTTTGGGAAAGAAAAAAAAAATCTTGTTTACTAACTTAAATTTAAATTGACTATCCAACACAATAACTGCCTCCTTTCTTCAGCAGCATATTAAAGATTTGGGGTTTGTTCCAATTAGGGGTTACAATGCTAATCAAAGATAATAGTGACAGAATGTGCCTTTCTATGAATATATCTTGCAATAATAAATTTTACTTAAATCTGTTTAATTTATTTTAGGTGCTACATATGCACATGGATAAAGAAATTCACGTGAATAAGACATCTCATACACACTTTGATCTTGTACGCATACCACAGCTAAGGAAAATTACCATTTGCCTTATGATACTTTGGTATGATTTTAAACTAATTTCTTAAAATCTATAGGCTCTTGTCTAAAATAAGGATTCTTGTGTATTATATACTGTAAAAAAGTTGTTTTAGTATTCTGATTTCGCCAAACATAAACATAACATGAAAATAGCACAATGTTATGAATTTTTGACGCAAGTATTCACCTATTTCTTCATTGTTTAACTGAAAGTGATTGACTGTTTGCTTAATTGTTTTAAATAACAGTCTTTCAAACATAGCATGGTTAGCATAAGTATGTACTGAAAGTTAAATTACTATATATTTTTTTTAATCAAGGTGTTCATGCAGTCTAGGATACTACGGCTTGGTTATGGATCTGCAGAAATTTGGACTAAGCATGTATTTGGCTCAAATCATCTTTGCATTAATGGACTTCCCTTCCTTGTTCATCAACTTGACCTTATTAAATTTACTTGGACGCCGAATTACCCAGGGAGGAATGCTTATTATAGCAGGCGGTGTGGTACTTGCCATTATCTTTGTACCTGAAGGTCAGCATGCTCCTGTTTACTTTTAATTAGATTTGTTCACTAAAAATATAATTAATGATTTACAGTAAGGCAGTATGAAAAGAAAGTATGTACATTTGTAGAATTATTTGAAGTAGAAAGATAATAAAAAAGACACACCTTTACCTCTGAGTTTATCGGTAAAGTAAGATTTATGTGGTATGTGGTTGGATGGGGAATTTTTACACATGCATTTTATGTTATATCTGTATATCTAATATGCATTTAAAAATAGAAAATATAATGGGGAAAAAACATTAACTGTATTAACTTTCATATTCAAAATGAAAAGTATTTACTGGTATGTTTTAATATATTATAAAATTAATGGGAACAAAAAATAGTAAGATTGTTTAGGTGTTGTTGGCTATAGTTATTAGTTCATATGAAAGTATAATTTTTCTGCATACTGTATATAGTCACACTTAGTGTTGATTTGTGAAATTTACCCAAGTGTTTTTGCAAAGAATTTGCTGGGTGTGTAGGTGACCTTGTTTGCCATATTTTACCCTGAAAATTCACCATAGCTTTTTTTAGGTACTCCATATTTACCCAGTAATGCTTTGCAAAGCCAGCATGTCAGCCATATTTGATGGGAATGTGACTGACTAATCTGTGCAAACTGCTGGATTTGTGTAATACATGCTTAATTTAAGCGTACTCCACCTTAGTCTGTTTTGCGTAAGCGTGAATAATTAATGGTGCATACCTACATATGTGATGTCTCTACTTGATTAGTACCCAGCATGTGTTTAAAAAAGAAAAAAGGTACATTGAGAGGTACATTAGCTGACCACAATAAGAATAGTATCAAAATACGCTGTTGTTCTGCATAGATTCATTCACTGTATGTTGTGTCTTCACTGTCTGATTAAGCATGTAGCGCCAATCGTTTAGTAACATGGACAGCCCAGCCGAGTATATAAAATTGCTTCCTTACAATACAGGCTGTGTGGGTGTTAGTTAGTCGTTGTGATAGGACCATTAGAGACACAGATCGAGATAAAGGAGTCAGAGTATAGTGGACTGAGAGTATATTTTTATGTGAAGGAGTAAAGGTGGTGCAGTGGTTATCACTGCTGCCTCACAGCTCAGGCCACATTTTTTTGGCCTCAATAATTAGCCCAGCATAACTGGCTGGTGCTTCCTTAGCCCTCAAAGACTCTTAATATACTACTGCACCATTGAGTTCACTGAAATTCCCAAACATTTCCACATTTTTTCTCAACTCATGACAAAGCAAATTCACCATGGTTCACTGCTCACTAGTCATACTCTAGTCAAGGTTGGAAGGTTAACAATAAAACCAGATAGAAAACTAATTTTTAGTTATTCCTCCAATGTCTAGGACTAGCTGGCAACAAAAGCCAAGCAGAAATTTTACAGTAGAAAAGTAAGTTTCTGTCTCCTCTTAATTTCCTGCAACATATACCTGTACCTGAAGCTTTTTATCCTGAAATGACAAAAATCACAAAATGCTAGAAGAAGGATGAATATATTATAGACATAGTGCATTCTAAAAATAGAAGTCCAACTGTGTTTTCCTCTTTGTTAGAAATATTATAGTTATGTATGTGGTTCCTAAACATGTTACCGTATGTGAGAATATGGAACCTGATGAATCCAGCAGAAGCTCACTTTGAGTGTAGTGGAGACTTGGCTGAAGCTTGCTATCAATGATTATTATTATTGCTTATTTAGAAGGCACCTTTTAATTAGTAGTATTTATTTAATTTTTGGATTTTGTTCTTCAATGTGTACAGGCCTAGAGCACTTACACATACTGTACACATATATAGAGGACATACTATATATAAACCATTGATGCTTATTTTTCAGAAATCACTGACCACTGGGAAAATCCTGGTGTTATTTAATTATATTAAATAATAATATTAATATAAGTAACTATATAGGCCAGTAAGCTTAATCTGCATCACATGTGAATTAGTTGAAACAATTATTAGTAAAAAGATTAAGCATCACAAGGCAAAAACAGGTGCAAACAGTGAGGATTCAGCATGGATTTAGACAGAGAGACCACGTTTCTTTAATAGGCTGGAATTCTATGAGGAGGCAACAAATAGACACGATCACATAGGTACATATGATATTAATTATCTCGATTTTCAAAACACATTTGATAAGTTCCCAGATCCTATGAGAGGTTAAGGATCAAAAGAAATGGGAATTCATGGTGCAATGTAAAGAAGGGTTAAAAGTTGGCTTAAACTCTGGAAACAAATGGTTATGGTACAAGAATATTTTTCTAATTAGGTGATGTTAAAAGTAATGTCTATTGAGGATATCTGATGGGGTCACAGCTTTTCGTAATATACATTAATGATCTTGATAAGAACATACATAACAAGCTAGTTACTTTTGCAAATGTTACTTATACAATAGAAGCTGCCTAATCATTACAGAACGACCTAGGCAGAATACAGGCTTGAGGAGATATGTGGCAGATAAACATAACTGTAAATAAAAGTAAAGTATTAAATATAGGATGAAAGAATGTTAGATTTGAATACACAATGGGGAGGTTTCAGACATGAAAATACACTTTATGAGAAGGACCTAGAAGTCACAATAGGCTCTTCACTCTCCACATTCAGTGCACTGAATTGACTAAGAAGAGTAATAGGATGTCACATTATAAAGCATGATTTATGCAATATCAGTCAACAGAAGTTATGATTAAGTTGTATAATGCACTTGTGAGACATTACCTGGAATACAGTTTGCAGGGAATTAGTATTGCAGAAACCAACTTCTACTTATTACATTCTTCGAAAATAATATAGATGGAAATTTATTAAGAGCAGCTTTCACATAAATGTTAACACATGGAATATGTTGCCAAGCAGTGTGGCAGATAGCAGTCTTTAAGGGAACTTTAAAACTCAACTTGATGTAATTTTGGAGAAATTAGGTGAATAGAATTGGGCTAAATAGCCTCTTTTCAACAAAGTTGTTTTAATGTTTTAATATTTACAACTATATACTAAAACCCTCAGGGGTGTAATTTCAACAGTTTTCACACTCAATAAGAGTTCAAGATAATATGTTATTGAAAACCTTATTATCTGAAACCAAAAATTTAGGAGGGATGCTGGGTTTTCAAGGGAGGGGGGTTTAGTGGGGGTGATGGGTAAGTAGAATACAAATGAAGGCCAACCTTATTTTCAGTTCACAAAAAATATGCCCGAGGGTGCACAGATAATATGCGGCACGGTGGCGCAGTGGGTAGTGCTGCTGCCTTGCAGTAAGGAAACCTGAGTTCGCTTCCCACGTCCGGGTACAAGTTCCCAAGCGGCATTTCCAGTACCAAATACTTTGTTGTGTTGAATTTTGAGTTGCCTATTCTGGCTGTATTTTTGCTGTTGTTTGGTGAACAATTAGGATACTGAAGAGACAATTGTGGTGAGAAACGTTTGTCATGTTCATATTAGTAATAAAATGATAATACAAAACCTTTGAAACATTTACATACATAAAAATCCATATTTAGTGTAACATTAGAGGGCACTGTTACTCATCTAACCCAACAGACCGACACTGACAACACGACTTAAAAGCACCAAGAACACGTTTTATTCCTTTTCTTTTCTTCACAGTGCTCTCCATCACCACAGCCACAAGTAACAAACAATCACACAGTACCTGTAATATTCTTTTTCCTTTCTCTTTCTCCTACACACCTCCCAGCAAGCTTTGTTCACCTCCACCTACTCTGGCTCGTCTGCTGGGTTCACTGCAGTCCTTGAAATAGTGTCCGACCCAGAAGTACTACCATCCTTTCGTTCATGTGACTTGTCAGCACTTCCAGGTCAGATAGAGATCTTAAGTTTTTCTTCAGCCCGGAAGTATTTCTGGTCTTCTGTTCCTGTGACCTTCTAGTACTTCTGGGCTATGTAGAAAATAAAGAGTCTTCTCATAGCGTCCCCTGGCTGTGCCCACGGTACCCAGCAGGGCTGCGATGCCCTGCGGGAATTTGGGGCACCATTATGCTGCAGGGAAGCTGCCATCTAGTGTTCTAGGGGAGGTAGTGTCCCAAAGTAGCTGCCTTCCCCCATCCTTCGACTCTTTGGGTGTCCCAGCTGGGTTGAGCTGCTGGCCGTCCATCACACTAGATAAACAGCAGAAACTAATCACAAACATATATAAAATACCTATGAGTAATTGGAACGTATATCATAATAAACAATAGAGAATGAGTTGAAAAGAGAATCCAAGAAGTTTAGTACAATACTGAGTCAAAAAGTTCAATGAAGGCTAACAATCAAAAACAGAATCATTATGTGTTCACCCCTGATTAGGGTCAGTCCAGCTATGATATATAAAAGCAGGATGGCTGAAAGCCTAAGCAGCTCCAAACAGTTCCAAGATGCTTTGTAAAGACATGCATCTTCAAAAGGTGCCTGAACATTATTGAACTGAGAATAGTTTGGTTCTTTCCACAGCTGGCAGAGAGAACAAGATTTATAATACTGATAGTAGGACTCTAACAGCCACCTGTCTTGATAGCTTATTGATGGTGCTGCATGGAGTATCTGGAGCAAAGGTGAAGTTCTAAAGGGTTTCTGAATATTTTACTCTCCTATACATGTAGTCATTTATTTACAGCTACAACTGTACAGTTGCAATGAACTCAGATTGCTGTGTCTGGCATTCTCAAACCACAAATACACATTTTTTTTTTAAGTCATGAATTTTAAATCTTTGCTATTTTATATTCATGTGTGTTTCTTGGCCATCTAAGAAAGTGAAATTCAAGTGACTTTTTAAGTTTATTTTTATAGCTTTCTTTATTGAAAACAGGCTCTGAGCTCTTACACAGATCTATTATTATAATAAAGAAATAGAAAAGCACGTAATCAATAGCATACATAATCTAGTAAATACATAAATTACATACAGTACATATCTACAGTAGATAAGAATAAATAGTATAGAAATTAGTAAAATTTAAAAAAATATTTTCAAATTCATCCAAACAGAGATATATTAGCTTACATTGACCACAGTTAAAATGGAATATGGTCAGTTAGCAAAGAGTGAGATGAAAAACAGTATTCCTTAAGGAAGATCTTCTAGTTTCAGTGGTTCTTTTGGACAAGCAAAAGCATATGTATATTGTGTAATTTATTCACAGACGGTCAGGCTCCAAGTTTAAATATTGGTTTTATACAGCTAACCCTGAAGAAATATGAATACCTGATAGGGTGTGACACAAAATAAGATTTAAAGATCAGCCTTTGTCAGAAGCCTAATGAGTGTAAAGTTGGTGGGTGTCTGGGGTGAAGACACATTATCACAGAGAAAGGAAGACTTGTGGAAAGAGACTGAAAAAGAAAGCATGCCAAAATACGTGTATAGTAGTAAGATGGAAGAAGGGTGAATTTTGTTTAAATATTATTTTATTTTATGTTATTCTTTGGTTCACTCATCCACTTTTTGTTTTATATTTAGTTTCTTTTGACTCCCATGACATTTTGTCTGCCTGCAGAGAGACAGAAGTAGAGTACTATTTTTATTCTACATAAACAGAAGAACCATGTCTTATACCAGGGTTACATTTTGAGGCATGCAATATAGAGTAAAATTATGTATAATAAAATGTCAAACCCCAAGTACAGCATTCCTGGTATGGCCTACTGTATATCTATTAACATTAACATAAAACAGGCATGTGGATCAATACTTTAATAGATATGGTATACTGTATTTAAAGCAACTCATGTTTTGCACACAAGGCTACACCAGAGGCAGACATAGCACCGTATATACTGTACGTCTTACATGTGAGAATAGAGTGGTAGTTGACAATAATCCCAGATAGCCGTGTGATATGTCCAATTGAGAGGATCATATATACGTTTTTGTGTATTCTTTGGACTAAATAGTGAATGAAAAACATAAGGATACTGGTACAAATTAAGGGGAAATGTATTTAAGACGGGCGGCATGATGGCACAGTGGGTAGCACTGCTGCCTCGCAGTTAGGAGAGCCGGGTTCAGTTCCCGGGCCCTCCCTGCATGGAGTTTGCATGTTCTCCCCGTGTTTGCGTGGGTTTCCTCTCACAGTCCAAAGACATGCAGGTTAGGTGCATTGGCGATCCTGAATTATCCCTAGTGCTTGCTCTGTGTGTGTGTGTGTGTGCGCCCTGCCCGGGGTTTGTTTCCTGCCTTGCGTCCTGTGTTGGCTGGGATTGCCTCCAGCAGACCCCCGTGACCCTGTAGTTAGGATATAGCGGGTTGGATAATGGATGGGATGGATGGATGTATTTATGGCTCAACTAAAACTACCAAGTTCTGAAGTTAAAGCAGAACCTATAAAGTGTGACAAGTATCAGGCATGAGACATGCGTTTTTGCAGAACTGTGTTTTAAGCCTGGGCAGAACATAACAGTTGATGAACAATTACTCCAAACAAAATGCCGATGCCTTTTCATCCAATACATGGCAAAAAAACTTGACAAGTTTGGAATTAAATTCTGGATGGACGCTGATGTGAATAACAAGTACATGCTAAATGCAATTCCATATTTAGGGAAACATTTCAGTAGGCTACCAGTAAAACAACTGTCAGAAACTATGGTGATGGGATTTGTTGAACCTTTCACTGCAAAAAGAAGAAATGTCACCATGGACAATTTTTTATATTGCTTTCCCGTGCCAATGTCCTCCAACCATCCATCCATTATCCAACCCGCTATATCCTAACTACAGGGTCACGGGGGTCTGCTGGAGCCAATCCCAGTCAATACAGGGCGCAAGGCGGGAAACAAACCCTGGGCAGGTCGCCAGCCCACCGCAGTGCCAATGTCCTATTTGGGGAAAAAAAAAAACCTTCTTGATATACTGAATAAAACAAGATGAGAGCAATTGTATTTCTATTAAAAAAGAAAAAACAGAAAAACTTACATTTCTATATTTGATCACTTTAATGTGGATGTGCTGGACCAGATGACAAGGCTCCACATGGTGAAAGGATTGAGGTGCAGGTGGCCAGTCGCTGTGTTTTGCAACTTGGTAAGACTTTTCTGCAATCAATGCTCAGATTTTGTGTTTAGAATGTATGGGCAAGAAAGAGGCAGATGGCATTTTATTCTGGACTTGGCATGAGTGCTTGAAATAAATATTAGGTTATCTGTGGATTTAGGGTGTATGGCAGTAGAAATGCATTATCAAGATGAAGAGTTGATGGGAAATTATTGAGAACAAAAGGACTCTGATGCCACTTGGTATATCCCTGGCTGTTTTAATGTTGCAAAAATGTATGTCAGTTCTATTGTTAAAAAGTAGACGTGATATTGAGGCAACTTAGTTATTAGCTAACCAAACAGCCTTGATGGACTCTCATTTGACAGACTTCTTATGTTCTGATATACATTTTCACATGTGATGAGTAAGACGGCGCATTAGAAAAGGAGACACAATGGGCTCCCGTCTAGGTATACCAGTACTCAGTTTGGATTTGATTTGGGATCAGAAGGTGAAACGTAGTGAAAAAAACAAAAGAAAGTCACATTAAGCCAAATAATGAATCCGAAATGTACTAGAGAAAACAAACAAAGATCTAAACAGGGAGATCTTAAGAAAAAATATGCCCACAGAAAAGTGTTTAGTGAAATGTGCAATCTTAGGTGATCAGGTAGTGCTTGGTAATGACTTTTTTAAAAAAAATTTTTTTATTAATTTTATTACAATCCATACAAAACAATCAAGTTTTTACGAAAAGAATAATTGAGTTAAGAACAGATCGATCCCCAGACCTGAGAGAGAGAGCAAGCCAAACGGCGTAAAATTTAAGGCTTGTAAACATACCTTAATTAATAAATTCTCTGTGCTTTATAAACTTATTTTAAAATATTACTGATTAGATCCTGCCATGTTTTGAAAAAAGTCTGTACGGATCCTCTAACTGAGTATTTGATTTTTTCCAATTTCAAATAATATAACACATTGGTTTCCCACTGACTTAAAAGAGGAGAGTTTGGGTTCCTCTTTTGATGCGTGGATGTTTTGAATTCCAAATAAATGAGGTTATTGTTGAATCTAATTGCTTAAAGAATGATTTATTAATGTATATTGGGATGTTTTGAAATAAAAAAAGGAGCTTAGGAAGAATATTCATCTTAACAGTGTTAATTCTTCCAGCTAGAGTGAGATGAAGAGTTGACCATCTATGCAAGTCTTGTTTAATTTTTTCCATGCAGACGGCAAAATTTTGTTGATATAGAGCTTTATGTTTACTTGTGATATTTACCCCGAGGTATTTAAACTGTTCTGCAATGATAAAAGGTAGGGTATCTAATCTAATATTATATGCTTGAGAATTCACTGGAAAGAGTACACTTTTATTCAGATTAATTCTGAGACCAGAGATCTTTTGAAATTCTGTGAGTGCTGCTAAGACTGCAGGCACAGAATTTTCTGAGTCCGAAATATACAGTACCATATCATCTGCATATACAGTGGAATCTCGGTTCACGACCATAATTCATTCCAGAACTTTGGTTGTAAACCGAGTTGGTCGTGAACCGAAGCAGTTTCCCCCATAGGATTGTATGTAAATACAATTAATCCATTCCAGACCGTACAAACTGTATGTAAATATGTAAAAATATGTAAAGATTAAGCACAAATATAGTTAATTACACCATAGAATCCACAGTGTAATAGTAAACTAATGTAAAAACATTGAATAACAATGACACAAAACACCCAGGCTCCCTGATCAGCTACAGGAGCTGGCTCTCTCACGCTCTCTCTGTGTAGCGCGAGCGCACAAACACACACACACACACACACACACACACACACACACACACACCCACCTATCCGTCCCCCCAATCCCTTCCCTGTCTGCTGCCCGGCTCTCTAATCTCTCTGTAGCACGTGCTCGTGCAGCATTTTTTAAAATGACTTTTAAGCACAGCAGAAAAAAAAATCCGAAGCGCTTACAAAAACCAACTCACAAGCAAACAAAAAAGTGAGATTGCAGGAGATCACGCTATTAAACATAAAGCCTGATCGCTGTAAACAATGTTTTTAAAATGAGTTTTAAGCACAGCAGAAAAAAACATCGCACAAATCCGAACTTCATTTAAAAACCAACTCGCAAGCAACCAAAAAAGTAACATTGCAACAAATCACACGATGAAGTCCTCCATGTAAACAATTTTAATGAGTTTTAAGCACAAGGAAAAAAGCGAACATTTGAAAAAGAGAAATGTAACATCGCACCTAATCGCGCTATGAAAAACTCCATCTGTAAACCTTTCATGAGTTTTAAGCACAAGGAAAAAGCGAACATTTGAAAAAGAGAAAAATAACATTGCAACAAATTGCATTATGAACTAAAAAATTACTTTTGAAAAATCCGTAATACAAAACCACCAAGAAAACTAACCTTGCATGAAACGAGTTCTGGCATGAAGTGTTTTCCTTCAGGTGTTTTCTCTTGTGATTTCTTGGGTTTCTGGTGCTTTTAGCTGTTTAGCTGGTGGGAGTGAAAGCCTCATGCAGCCATTCCAAAAACAAAGTTCTTGTGACCCAACCCTTCATGTTTGCTGGCAGTCTGGCATTGTTTACATTGTGCTGCTTGAAAGCACGAGGGTTCTCAGATTGGTAAATGAGTAAACTGGTAAACATTTTTTCCACCTTTTGTAATTTCTTTCTTTACTTCGATTTCAATTTTCTTCAAAACTTTCTTCTGACCACTCTCCACTTGCTTAGAAGCCATAGTTAACTGCAAAAGCACACGAAATACTGTAGAGCACAAAGAGAGTGCACGTCTTATTGAAAACAATGAACAAGGAGCAGCTTTGCTTAAATGAAAAAGCATGGCGCTCTCTTTCTCTCTCAGGCTGCCTGTGGGGGGAGGGGGATGTTTTCGCTTGCACTACAGCCTACAGATAGGCAGGCAAACACGTGCAGCAATCTCCTCCTCCCCCTTCCCAGCAGGCACGTGCTCGCTCGCCCTTTCTCTCTCTCTCTTTCTCTGTCTCTTTCAGCTCAGCTTGCAGGCAGGCAAGGGAACCTGGCTTGTTCGTATACCGAGTGTGTGGTTGTGAACCGAGGCAAAAGTTTGGCGATCTTTTTGGTCGTGAACCGAGTTGTACGTGAACCGGGACGTTCGTGAACCGAGGTTCCACTGTAATGAGATTTTCTGTTCCAGTCCTTCTCTGCTAATCCCCTTTATCTGATCAGTATTTCGACAATGTATTGCCAGTGGTTCAATGGCAATCGCAAACAGCAGCGGTGACAAGGGGCATCCTTGTCTAGTGCCACGTTCTAGTTTAAAGTAGTCTGAGCAAATGTTATTGATGCAAACTGAAGCTTCTGGGTTAGTATACAGTAATTTAATCCATGCACAAATGTTCGGGCCAAACCCAAACTTCTCCAATGTAGTAAAAAGGTATTTCCATTCAATCATGTGAATGCTTTTTCTGCATCCAATGATAATAATATTTCTGGGGTGTTTGATTTAGTTGGTGAGTATATTACATTAAACAGGCGTCGAAGATTTGAAGATAAGTGTCGGCCCCTAATAAATCCAGTTTGGTCTTGTGATATTACCGAGGGAGCACTTTCTCCATCCTTCTGGCTATGATTTTAGAGAGTATTTTAACGTTGTTATTCAGAAGTGAAATTGTAATAAGTCCTTATTTTGTTTTGGAAAGACAGTGATTAGTGCTTGGCGAAAGGTTTGTGGAAGAAATTGGTTATCTCTGGCTTCTGTAAATGTTGCTAATAGGAGGGAGCTAGCTGAGCGGAGAATTTCTTGTAAAACTCTGCAGGGTAGCCATCAGGGCCTGCTGCTTTTCCACCTTGGAGTGACTTTATAGCATCTAGTAATTCTGATAATGCCAGAGGTTTATCAAGTTCCTCCACACTAAAAGCGTCTATTTGTGGTATCTGTAATGTATCCAGAAATGCATTAGATTGTATATTGTCTTCTTTAAACTCAGTAGTATATAGGGATTTATAGTAGTCTCTGAAAGTGTGCATTATATTTTTGTGTTCGATGATTTTATCTCCGTTCGTGTTAGTGATTACCGAGATTGCGTTGCGCACTTCTTGCTTGTGAATTTGTTGAGCTAAAAGCTTATTAGCTTTCTCTCCATGTTCATAGTAATGATGTCTGGATTTGTAAATTAGTTGTTCAGTTTCTTTAGTTGTCAAGAGGTTTAATTCTGAATGTAGAGCCTGCCTCCTCCTATGTAGAGTCTCGCTTGGTAGTCTGGCATGTTCTTCATCTATTTTAGTAATTTCGCTTTTATCTCTGCTACTTTCTTGCTTCGGATTTATTTCTGTGGGAAAGATATGAGATAATCTGTCCTCTTAAGAAGGCCTTAAGAGTTTCCCAGAGTATTCCTGCAGAGATCTCGGGGATGTATTTGTCTCTAGAAAGAATTTGATTTGTTTGGATATAAATTCCGTACAATTCTCGTCAGCTAATAGAAGCGGGTTGAGGCCATCTGAGGGGTGAGTGTATGGGGCTTAGTAATTTCAGCTCCAAGATCATAGGTGCATGGTCAGAAATAACAATAGCATCGTATTTGCAAGATTTAATCTTAGGCAAGAAGTTTATATGAAGAAGTAATCAATCCTTGAGTAGCAATGATGTACTGGTGAGTAGAAAGAATATGTTCTTGAATTTGGGTTTAAAAACCTCCAGGGATCTGATAAGTTGTGATCAGTTATAAACTTTGTAATTATCTTTGCAGTGTTAGATGCCGTTCCCCCTGTGGAGGAAGTCTAAAAATCTAAAAATGGATTTAAAACACAATTAAAGTCCCCAGCCATTATAACTTTATGAGTGTTCAGATTGGGAATGGATGCAAATAAATTTTGTATAAATTCCTTATCATCAACATTAGGTGCATAAACATTTATCAAAATCATTTTACAGTTAGATAAGTCTCCCATGACCATTACATATCTCCCTTCAGGATCCAATACTACATCTGATGCTACAAATGGTACTGTTCTATGTATGAGAATTCCCACCCTCTAGTTTTCTTTGTAAAACTAGAATGGAACATTTGGCCAGTCCAGTCTTTTGCAGCGGAACTGATCCTTGCTTAGTAAGTGGGTTTCCTGTAAAAATACTATTTTAGCATTTAGACCTGTTAGGTGAGAAAGTACTTTCTTTCTCTTTAATTCGTGATTCAGGCCTTTAACATTCCAGCTTACGAAGTTAACTGTCCCATCATGGAGACACTGATTCTGAGTTTTTGATGTCATTTTATAGTCTTAACTGGAAGTGAAATAGTTTAGGTCTTAATTTCCTATTTCCCCAAGAGTTGTTGCCATGCAGCTTATTATTACGTTGATAGTTATAATTATAAAGATTGAGAGGATAGATTAGGTATAGATCAAGCCTGCTCTCTTTCTCTCCCCCCTTAACCCCCCACCCTCCCTTTTTGCCTCCCCAAGTGAGGCTAAAACCCACTTCACGCAGTCCCAGTCCTCTGACATACCCAGAGACAGAGCACGTCCAAAGCACAACAAGCCCCCATGCAGCGGTGCTTTAGGGTTAAAAGATAGAGATATCTGTTACCAATATAGTCTTTAAAAAAGAAAAAAAAAGAATTTTGCACTTAAAATATATATATAGTCTTCAGCAATTTTAGTGCATTAAGATGATACACCCAGATAATAAACTCGGTGATGGTGTTAAAGATGTGTCCAAAATAAGCATAACAAGTCTTAATGCAGTAATAGCAATAACAGTAAACCAAGGGTATGATATTGAACAGTCTCGTTTAGGGTAGAGATGAAATAATTAGAAAAGAAAAAAAAAGTAATTAAGCACAATAAAACATAAACAGATAGCGCCCTAGTAATACTAAGTAATAATAAGAATATATGAGAATATATGCTGATAAAAACCCGTATTTTAAAAAATAGATCAGACAGTAGATTATTAATCCTAGCTTTATCATTTACCGCCATGACTCACTATTATGTATCAGAATAGTCCTGGGATCAGCTTTCTTAATTCATTTTCTGCTTCTTCCTTGCTAGCGAAGACATAGAATTGACCCTGCCATTCCACTTTCAGTTTTGCCGGATACAGGATGCTGTATTTGACACTGGCTTGCCGTAGCCGCTGTTTAATATTATAGAAGGCTGCACGTTTAGTAGCTGTTGCTGGAGAGAAGTCAGGGAAGATACGAATGTGGTTATTTTCATATATAATATCTTCCTTGTTTCTGAGGAGTGCCATCACCTCTAGCTTAAATGATAATCGTTCAAAACGAACTATAAAAGATCTTGGTCGGGGTCTGACGGTGTTTGATCTGCATACGCTAAGCGCTGCTATCTCAGATTCTGCTTTAAAGTCTCCCGATTATTTTAGAAAAAGTTCAGCTGCGAATTTCACAGGGTTTGAACTTTCTCGATTCTCCGCAGACCTTCAATTCTGACATTATACCTTCTACTCCCATCTTCTAAAGAAGCCAGTCTGTCTACAAGTTTTTCTCCGAGTTTTTTCCATTCAGAACTGACATTTACTGCTCTTTCCTCGGCACTGGCAGCAAAATGTTCGGCCATTTCAATCCGATTCGTGAATGTCTCCTTGAAAACCTCCAATTGATCAGTAAGCGTGCTCAGTTTAACCAAGTTTTCCTGAACGCGCTCTTCAATTTTACCCAGCACCTGTCGAAGCTCAAGTTGCACCTCTTGATGCAGCCATTCATTGGCCTGTTTCATCTCCTGTTTCAATTCCTGTTTCAGTCTCTCAAGTGCCTTTGCCGTTGCTTTCTCATTAGCCTTCTCGCTTTTCTTTATATCTTGCGTGAGCTCAGCGAGCAACACCTTCAGTTCAGATAGTTCAATTGTGCCTTCTTGTACCGTAGATGAAGCAGCAGACTTTGCTGAAGCCGGTGTCCCCGCTGCTCCAGGCTCGCGTAATTGCGTAATTGAAGCCGTGGACTTCACGGCCCTTTTCAGTTTCCGGTAATCTTCTCCAATCGGCGAGCTATCCAGATCTGCAAGCCCGATCGCACCTTCGCTCCCCTTTTCGCTCTCAGCCGGCGACGATGTAGCGGACCGTGGTCCCGAGGAGTCTGTGCTTTCGCCCATCTGATCCAGGTCTGTCTCTGAAAGGCAGTATCTTGAACTGGGGCTTGCTGATCGCAGCTTGGATGTAGCTTTAGTTTTCGATTCTTTTGAAACCCCCTTCTTGTTGGCCATGTTTATATGTGCTTAAATATACTGTAGCAGTCCCTCTCGGGTTGAATAAATACAGGATATCTCAGGATAATAAGGAAATAATATGAAAAATAACACCACTGCTAGCGGAGCTCCACTTCAGACGTCCATCTCTCGCATCAGACGACACCAAAACCGGTAATGACTTTTATACTGAGAACCTGATTACAGCAAAGGTCACGACTTCGGGTCATCCATCATGGGAAAATCCCTAGAAATATATAACGTATATAAAGAATGCATAACATGACGGCACCCATGAAAAAACAAAATGGTATCAGAAAAACTATGAAGACTTTTCAACTGAATTAACAATACTTCAAAACAAAAAGTGAATATCAGAAATGGAAGCAGCACCACAAAAACATACATACAAAAATAAAAAGTCTTATTAAAAAAGTCCAGAAGAATGACAAAATTTAAAATTTAAAATGGACCTAAATCATTACACATGATAAATGAGCAATAATAGGAAGAGTGTGTTTTTTTGTTTTAAAACCAAGAATATGAGAAACATGCATCTTGGTCTGTTTCTTCCCACCATATTCCAAAACAAGTGAAACAGACCTGGTCCACGTGATGAACACAGTGTCACTTCTTCTTGTTGTACCAACATGAGAGAAGAGGAGGAACATGTTTTGCTTTTTCTTGCACCACCATACTGAGTAAGACAGTACTCACTGGAAAGTTGTTACGCATTGCAATCAAAGCAACTACTTACCTATACCTCTCAAGAGATCCTTCTACTAGGCCTTATCCAAAGCATTAAAAATATCAGAAATGGAATCAGCACTCTTAGATAACATCAAAATATATTATATAATATCTTGTATATAAACGTCTATGCGTGCAAGTGTGTGTGTCTGTCCAGCTCGGAAATGAGAGGTGGAGTTGGGGTAAGAGCTCCACCTCCAAGGATACACAAGCGAAGCCAGAACATCAGCAAAACAAAACCTCCGAAGAAAGTCACTTGCTTAGCTGCTAATACAGAAGCGAGGCGAGCACATCGACAAACAGTATCCCTTTTACTTTTCCTCCCACCACTAATATAGAAGCGAGGGGAGCACGTTGGCAAAATGAAACCTCCAAAGAAAGACAAAGTCACTTAGCCGTTAATGCACAAATGATATGAGCATATCGGCAAAATGAAACCTCCGAGATGAGAGATGCCCAGAGTACTTCCTTTCAATTACCTGACATCTCTACATTTCAATTTTTTTCTGATTATTTCAATAGTTTCTAGGACCTCTGGCTTTTTACAGCACGGGCTTACACAGCTAGTCTTATATAATATCAAAATAATATATTCTGACTCCCTGATTTTATGCAAAAAGAAAGGATGAAACCTGAATTAAGAGTTACATGTCACACTGAGGACACTGACCAATGGTACAATAGTTTTCCTTTAAGCTGAAATGTTGTTATACAATGTTATGCTTGCCCAATGCATTAGACTAAATTAAATTTCAAAAGCATAGCAGAACAATATTATAAAGGCTATTCTGAAACTTCTAACATCTTCACCTTGAAAAAAAAAGATGAAAGACTGAAAGCTGGTTGAGTATACCTGAAATTCATTGGTTGAGCATTTTTATGTTGTGTCTGTTCATCCCTGTGTAATTTTAACACCTACACACTCTCTGGTGGTCAGCAATAAAGGGTAGCCTTGATAAGCTAGCTTTTTATATACATAATTATAATGGCATTTAAAAACATACAGTTA
The DNA here is from genome assembly GCF_016835505.1 of Polypterus senegalus. NCBI lineage: Eukaryota > Metazoa > Chordata > Cladistia > Polypteriformes > Polypteridae > Polypterus > Polypterus senegalus. The sequence goes on from NC_053159.1 coordinate 89,507,056, forward strand.
CTGAAGGTTAAGGTGCAAGTTCAGTCTGCATCTCAATATATTTTATTTCTATTATTGTTTCATTTTTCTGTCAAAAAGATTGTTTTTCAATTCTTGTTCCTGTAGACATGAAGATTCTACAGACAGTTTTAGCAATGATTGGAACAGGCTTCATGGGTGCCGCCTTCACAAGTATATATATCTACACTGGGGAGCTATATCCCACCGTGATCAGGTGAGCTGTTTCAAACAGGCTACAAGCAATAATGTTTTATAAGAGATTTTGTAAGTTCATAATTTCATGTAACAGAACAAACACCACAGTTTAATTCCCAGCTATAGCCTATCTGTCTGGGGTTTGCATTTCCCCAGTAATTCCAGTGTCCAGTAACAGTAAAATGATCTGCTACTAGGTTAACTGGTCCACTGTGGAGGCATGTAATTTCATTTCTTTACTGTGTCTGATACTGCATTGTGCTAGGGACCCAAGTTTCAATGCAGCTAATGTTCCTTGTGAGCATAAAGAGTCATGAAACCATGTTATACACTAGCTGTACTTTTTAGATCTCATGGTCTGTCCTGAACTGACTACTACCATCAATTAAGAGGGAATCAGGTGCTTGTGCAGAATATAATACCAGTGTAGAGGGCTCTTCAAGCCCGAGATACAACTGTCAGATGCACAAGTGTATGACAACCATCTGTTAATCAAATGTTCCCATTCTGCAAGGCAAATGATTATAGAATGAGTAATTAAAGTAATAATTAGTAAGAGTTAGATTGCAGGAAAAGTTACTGTAATAATAAAAGCAATGATAAAAAAGTAACATAAACATTACAAGTACAAGTAAATATTACAGTAATCACTAGAGTCCAGTCCTGATGAATTATGAGAGTTTTCATTTCAAGGTGTATTTCATGCTGCAGTGTAACTGAAATACAGTAAATGTATAACTAAATAATTCAATAAATAAAGAAAGAAAAAAGAAACAAAATCATTTCATGTCACATTTCATACTGTAATTTATACTCACATACTGTATTGTTATTTATTTATTATCACATATGACAATGCATTTATTTATTTCACTCTTTATTTATTTATTTACGTTTGTTCAAAATATTCCACCATTCTTAATTGTGAAAGCTGTTTACTATGAAGCAGTGTTGCGTTCCCTGACTTGATTATGTTTTTTAGTGTCACACCATTGATCTCATCCTACTACTTTCATCTCTCTGCTTGCATTGCAGTTTGCTATTTTTCTAGTAGCTGCTTTTTTCTCTTTGTTTAGTTTTTGCATTCTACCGCTTGTACTTACTTACTTGCTTCTGTGGTGAACACACTAAGGTGTTCATTAAATGTTTCATTAAGTTGTTTTTCCATTCATTTTGTTAATCTATAAGGTGAAGACAAAGACATGCTGGATCCACGTCTTGAGGTTGAAATCATTTGACCGGGATCTCCAACAAGTTTATTTGGCATTACTTTGTCTCTACTCTCATTCCTTATATTCGTGTCAGGCCGCCCAAGATTGTCATTTTGGTTTATATTCCCTGTGACAATGCGGTTTCAGCTCCATGCTCCCGTTCAGCTTTTGGGAGCCCTTTTAACCCAACATCGTCGGTAGGCAACAACATAGCAAAAGTGTCAAGTGCTTTTATTAAAAATCCAACAGAACAAAGTGTTCAAATTAAAGAGTGCAGTGCTTCAAAAATAGTCAATAAACAAATAATCCATAAAACAAACGTGGAGGTAAAAATCAATAAATAGAAAAAACAATCCTTAAAAATGAGGTTAAAAACAACGCTGGACGGAGCCCTTTAAAATACCATTCAGAGTCCGGTGGTTTTACCCTAACATCTCTCCTGCTTCACCCATCTGGGCCCCGCAGCAGGCGAGATGCTCTCTCTCTGCAGCTGTCTTTCACTCCATTTCAAACAGGTCTGGAGGCCTCCCGATCCTGGCTTCGGTCGCACACTCATCCCAAACTTGAGACTTAGCTTCTCTCCAACGGCCGGGACTCTCACGCTGGAGATTATCCTCCCAAGTCTCACGACTCCTGCTGCCTTCCTGGCCTTACGCGGCCAGTCGCCCATCACTGGTCACTCCTGCTACATAATCACTCAGTGGGAGCGACCACTAATACAACTCCCGGGTGTCGGCCCAACACCCAGGCTTCCATACAGCTGCCTGCGAGCATTCACTCACTCACTCGCTCACCTGCACCCGCTCTCTCTCTCTCTCTCTCTCCTTCTCTGTGCTCTCCAGAAACCTCTGTCTTTCTTTCCTTTTTTGTTCTACTTTTTTTCTCATTCTTTTTCTACCCATTTTTAGCTGACTCGCGCGTCTATATAGGACGAGAGGGCATAGCAGCTGTGACAAATTGGCAGCCCCAGAAACAATCATGGATGTGGACAGTCTCTCACCTGTGCACTTAGGTGAGAAACGCCCACACCGCAGATCACCCTGTGAACTGCTTCAGCCACACCTACCACGCGAGCACGGTGAGTATTTATTTATAACAGGGCCTATGCTGAGAGGGCTGTGGACCCGCTATACCACACTCCCCCTAAAGCTTTTGGCTTCAGGAGGGAAAGAAAACCACTTACTTATGGACTGTGGAACCAGTGGGGCTCCATCCAGGCCCAGGTTCAAGCTACTTTTGGCCTATTATTGTATCTTTTGTGCTGTTAAATTTTACTTAACCTTTGAACTAAGATAACCTATTGAATAATATTAGTAGAAAATGTTGTGTGCTGGGTGTTGTTCAAGCATGCAAAGAAGAATTTCATCATACTTTGTACATATTGCAACCTGAACCTGAACTAATTACACTATATTACTTTTTTTAAATCAAAACCTTAGATTTTTGAAAAAGCCAATACCATTCACCACCTACACGAGGTCACAAACATGCTTTTTGATTCCATGATATAGCTAAGCTATTAGGGAACAGAATGAGGTGCCAAAAATTAATTAACAGATGTATTTATTTATTTTTAATCTGAGAAGCACTTTTTGAGAATATGGTTAACAAATGATATCAACAGTATGTTTCATTAAGTTAAAGTAATTAGTAACTTTTCTGTTTATTGTTGGCAGTCATTTATTCAAGTCCAAATATGATGAGGCAATTCTTCTTTCAGGTTCTAAAGTCAACATAAAGTTTAATTCATAGCAATTTAAATCAATTTTGAATGATTTTTTTAAACAGTTTCATTTCCAAAAAACACCCAGTAGCTTCAAGTGCTGTTTCTGTAGTTCTGCAGCACTCTCACTGCGGCATCTCAAACTCTCAGTGTGCACCTCCATACCGATGCTTTCTGTCGTCTGTGCTGCTCAGTATTACAGATCTGTTACTATATTACAGTTGATAATGAACTTCCTTTTATACATGATATAAATAACTTGTATTACAAGTTTGCTACCAAAAAATATTAATTAATATCAGGCAAAGAACACAAACCATACAAACTACACATAATAAAGTATATTCACGGGCAGATCTACCATCAGGATGTTAGGGGTACACACCGAGGAACGGTGATGGCAAGGGGCCTTTTCACTGCTTACAATTCCTGTGCATGGCAAAATCATCAAGGGTGAACATCCCCCCACCCTTCTTCACTTCCACGTGCTGCATTGTTTAAAGTACAATTGACTCTCTGCTAACAAGCTGTATTTATCAGGTCACCCTGGGGCCTGTAAGTGGTCTTAATCAGGTACTTGAATATACAGTTGTGTTGTTAGATCATAATTTATGCTTATAATAATAATAAAAAATTAAAGTTCACAATAAATAACCTTGCAAGCAAGAACACTTACAATTCCATAGTTTATATGTATAGTTTGCTATACATTTAGTAATAATTGTACTTTTCAAACTTATTCAGTAAAAAGAAAATATAACCTCCACCACTCGTAAAAAAGGTAATTTAGGAATGATAGAATAATTACTATGTAATCAGGCAGATGTTTCTCTTTTATTTGCCTTGCTAGTGGTGCAACAGGAGCATCACATTGGGTTACCAACAGTGAAACAATGAAATATATTTCTTTACCCTAAAAATACTTAAGACAAATAATAGACTGGGTTACATCATTTACAAATAGTCAAAGGTAGAGAAATACAAGCTCTGATTTACATGAATTTGCTAAATTTTAACTTATTTATAAACATTCAATAAATGTTATTACTAAAATATATATTATGTATTACTTTTAATAAGAAACCCCACTATAAGGTTATTTATGGTTTCACTGTATGTACCTGTTGTAACAAGAATTATAGGTGCATTCCATGTGTCTTCTCATAGGCAAACTGGAATGGGATTTGGCTCTACAATGGCTCGTATTGGCTCAATGTCAGCACCAGTGGTTCTCATGCTTGATGAATATTTTTCTTATCTCCCTTCCATTGTATTTGGAATTATTCCTATATTTGCTGGATTTTCTGCCTTCATGTTGCCTGAGACACTGAACGTACCCTTGCCTGACACAATAAAAGATGTTGAGCTACAAATGTAAGTTTTCTGTATGTTAGCTTTTATATGACATTTACTAAACACTAATAAAGTTTATGGGTGTGTGTTGCTGTTGTTTGTGTGTGTGTGCTTGTGTGTGTACATTGTAAATGCCCCTGAGGACGGTTGGGCTTCACACCTAAGACAGAGGTGGAGTCCTTACCTTGCTGGGATGCCATAATGGAAGGATGGAGTAAATATGGACAATACCCAGTCAGGACACCATATGGTCCCCATCCTGGGTGGGATGCCTGAAGAGAACAAAAACTGGAAACAGAGCATGACAGGGAGAAGTTTATCCCCTACTTTAATAGGTGGCAGTGTCCCTCATATAGAGTCACAGTTTGGACACCTGTAGTGCTTAATGGGAGTTGGAGTCTGGAGGAGCAGCCCTGTAGGGATTCCTAATGGACAATAGAGGGCGCTGCCGGGGAGAGGCTGTCCTTGGCTTTTTCTTAACCTGGAAGTGCTTCCAACTGGTTATGTCACATTACTGGAAGTACTCAATAAAACAGAACACACTGCCTTGTCCAGGCAAGTCAGAGCGGTGAGTGGAAATAGTCAACACTCGAATGGGAGTGTAGCAGTGTGGTGGAGAGAGAGGGAGAGAAAAAGAAGAAGAAAAACTGTTTAATTGTTTATACAAGGTGTTTTGTAATAAACACCCCTTTGATTTGAACCCTGGACTGTGTTTATGTGTTCATGTTTGGGGTTTGCTGTTTCTTTATTCATTTTTAATAGATTAATTTTTTTCTCAAATATTTCCACATCCTGGGTGCACAAGCTATACTGGTATATGATCATAATTCTCTGATTGTACAGTATGTTTAGTGTTTCCTAACCAATCAAGCCATTGACAATGTAAATATAAGTGTAGTGATATAGCGAGGACATAAGATAAACACTGAATTTATTAGTGTACAGAAGAGGCAGAGCAGGACAGCAGTACATTAAATTAAGTAATTAAGACAGAGCCCTTCAAAAAATTATAAAGATATATATAATAGACAACAAAATTATCCATCTGTTGTGCGTTGTGCACATATTCTGAAGTTATGGTAACACAAGAATTTATTTCACTTTACTCCTGTTAATGGATTCTTCCATTTCAACCTTTTCCGTGTTTTTTCACCTTATCTTTGCTTTACAGTTTGTAAAGCATTTTGTGCTACACTTTTGTATGAAAATATGTTCCATAAAGGAATTGTGTTATTCTCTGTTTATACTATGGAGCAATAATGCAAACAGCAGTAATTAAGTTAACCGTTTACATTTAGATAGATCGATAGATACAGTGGTGTGAAAAACTATTTGCCCCCTTCCTGATTTCTTATTCTTTTGCATGTTTGTCACACAAAATGTTTCTGATCATCAAACACATTTAACCATTAGTCAAATATAACACAAGTAAACACAAAATGCAGTTTTTAAATGATGGTTTTATTATTTAGGGAGAAAAAAATCCAAACCTACATGGCCCTGTGTGAAAAAGTAATTGCCCCCTGAACCTAATAACTGATTGGGCCACCCTTAGTAGCAATAACTACAATCAAGCGTTTGCGATAACTTGCAATGAGTCTTTTACAGCGCTCTGGAGGAATTTTGGCCCACTCATCTTTGCAGAATTGTTGTAATTCAGCTTTATTTGAGGGTTTTCTAGCATGAACCGCCTTTTTAAGGTCATGCCATAGCATCTCAATTGGATTCAGGTCAGGATTTTGACTAGGCCACTCCAAAGTCTTCATTTTGTTTTTCTTCAGCCATTCAGAGGTGGATTTGCTGGTGTGTTTTGGGTCATTGTCCTGTTGCAGCACCCAAGATCGCTTCAGCTTGAGTTGACAAACAGATGGCTGGACATTCTCCTTCAGGATTTTTTGGTAGACAGTAGAATTCATGGTTCCATCTATCACAGCAAGCCTTCCAGGTCCTGAAGCAGCAAAACAACCCCAGACTATCACACTACCACCACCATATTTTACTGTTGGTATGATGTTCTTTTTCTGAAATGATGTGTTCCTTTTACGCCAGATGTAACGGGACATTTGCCTTCCAAAAAGTTCAACTTTTGACTCATCAGTCCACAAGGTATTTTCCCAAAAGTCTTGGCAATCATTGAGATGTTTCTTAGCAAAATTGAGACGAGCCCTAATGTTCTTTTTGCTTAACAGTGGTTTGCGTCTTGGAAATCTGCGATGCAGGCCGTTTTTGCCCAGTCTCTTTCTTATGGTGGAGTCGTGAACACTGACCTTAATTGAGGCAAGTGAGGCCTGCAGTTCTTTAGACGTTGTCCTGAGTTCTTTTGTGACCTCTCGGATGAGTCGTCTCTGCGCTCTTGGGGTAATTTTAGTCGGCCGGCCACTCCTGGGAAGGTTCACCACTATTCCATGTTTTTGCCATTTGTGGATAATGGCTCTCACTGTGGTTCGCTGGAGTCCCAAAGCTTTAGAAATGGCTTTATAACCTTTACCAGACTGATAGATCTCAATTACTTCTGTTCTCATTTGTTCCTGAATTTCTTTGGATCTTGGCATGATGTCTAGCTTTGGAGGTGCTTTTGGGCTACTTCTCTGTGTCAGGCAGCTCCTATTTAAGTGATTTCTTGATTGAAACAGGAGTGGCAGTAATCAGGCCTGGGGGTGGCTAAGGAAATTGAACTCAGGTGTGATACACCACAGTTAGGTTATTTTTTAACAAGGGGCAATTACTTTTCACACAGGGCCATGTAGGTTTGGATTTTTTCTCCCTAAGTAATAAAACCATCATTTAAAAACTGCATTTTGTGTTTACTTGTGTTATATTTGACTAATGGTTAAATGTGTTTGATGATCAGAAACATTTTGTGTGACAAACATGCAAAAGAATAAGAAATCAGGAAGGGGGCAAATAGTTTTTCACACCACTGTAGATAGATAGATAGATAGATAGATAGATAGATAGATAGATAGATAGATAGATAGATAGATACTTTATTAATCCCAAGGGGAAATTCACATAATCCAGCAGCAGTATACTGATACAAAAAAAATTTGTGAAGTTACTGCTATGTTTGTTTCTTATACGTGTATATTTCAATAATAATTCTATTCCTTCATTCTCTTTAACGTTAAGCTTTGAGGTTTTCAATAAGAAAAAAAATTTTCTTAACCTATCTTAATTAATTTTTAAGAACATTTTCTTGGAATAATCATGTATCAGTCCCATTTGTTAGCTTTTCTTTTATTTGTTTAGTCTTTGTGTTTCCACAAATACAGTGCATCCGGAAAGTATTCACAGCGCATCACTTTTTCCACATTTTGTTATGTTACAGCCTTATTCCAAAATGGATTAAATTCATTTTTTCCTCAGAATTCTACACACAACACCCCATAATGACAACGTGAAAAACGTTTACTTGAGGTTTTTGCAAATTTATTAAAAACTAGCAAAATACCCGTGCTTCGCAGCGGCGAAGTACTGCCTTAAAATTTTTATTAAGAAGAAAATTAAACCTTTTTAAACTAAGGGAAAATATACCAATAATTATTAGTTAAGGATCTGATTGTATACCACATTGTCAGTTTGGCCCACCGGTTGTAATATGACCAAGCTGTGTGCTGAGCTTACTCTTGAGCATGCAACATACAATTTGCCATATGAAAAGTAATCTTGTCTCAAATCTCATAGCTTGGATTGTTGTTGTCATAATCGGTTTGAGTTTCATGGTTTGTTTCAATTACGACAGTATTTGCAGGACTTGTGTTGAAGTGACATTCGGCATCTGTCAAGCGTTGTAAGCATACAACCAGTTTCATCGATAACTTCACATCCAGCCTTTGAGAGTTTAAACATCCATAAACATCAAAGTGTCCACTACTGAAATCGTCACCTGTGAATCTAATCTAATGTTTAAGAGGCATTGGCGATTGTCGAAAGGTGTAAAATATTTGTCCATTTCGGTACACTTGAAAGCAACGACTGAACAATTCAGCGGCAGCCATCAACTCACATGCAGAACCATAGGTGAAGGGCTTAAGCAATTCACTTTTATAGTGCTCCTGTGTAGTATAATTATCTCCTGTACCATCATCAGTCCACGCCTTGAACCTATCCCAGTCATTCGATACATAAGACACAATGTTCCTTCAGATATCAAGAGTAAGCCTGATATGGCCGTGCAATATGTAACACAGAGAATGGAAAAGGTAGGTGCCATCTCCGGGCATGGAAACCACTCGGTAAGTGACAGTTCTTTTATCGATGGTAATCACCTTGATAGACATGTTAATGGGGGTACAGTTAGAACGATAAAGGAAATGGGCACCTGAACAATGTAAAGTAAATCTAAAATACCTACACAATAACTATAATCATAATAAACGAACAATAAAACAGCGGCGAAGCCGTGGATTAAATAAAAAGGCTGTAGTTATCAGCAGGGAGACGTGAATCCTGTGGCGAAGCAAGGAAGGGAATGTAGAGACCAGAGCGACACACGGCCTTATATAGGCAGGCAGCCAACAACGTGGGAGGCGTTGGGATGGGGGACCCAACGCCGCCTCACACGGTGACAGAGCTGCAGGCTATGGATGTATATATGTACGTAAGTAGGATTCAGTTAGCATTGGGAACCCGCAATCAAATTTCTTGAAGATGGGCCCATAAGTAACAAAGACTGTTGGAAAGTTCAATATGGCGGCCGACAGTGGCGTCATACTACCGAAATAAGTACGTACGTCAGTTTCGGTTAGCACAGGGAAGCCACCTACCAAATTTCGTGAAGATGGGGCCATAAATAAGAAAGTTCAACATGGCGGACGTTGTTGACCGTTATGACCATTACGCGTAGAATTTCAAAATGAAACCGAAATGAAAGTAAGCTGTAAGCCTGCCAAATTTTAGCCTTCTACCTATATGGAAAGTTGGAGAATTAGTGATGAGTCAGTGAGTGAGTGAGTGAGTGAGTGAGTCAGTCAGGGCTTTGCTTTTTATTAGTATAGATAAAAAAACTGAGAAATCACATGTACATAAGTATTCACAGCCTTTGCTCAATACTTTGTCGATACACCTTTGGCAGCAATTACAGCCTCAAGTGTTTTTGAATATGATGCCACAAGTTTGGCACACCTATCCTTGGCCAGTTTTGCCCATTCCTATTTGCAGCATCTTTCAAGCGCCATCAGGTTGGATGGGAAGCGTCAGTGCACAGCCATTTTAAGATCTCTCCAGAGATGTTCAATCGGATTCAAGTATGGGCTCTGGCTGAGCCACTCAAGGACATTCACAGAATTGTCCTCAAGCCACTCCATTGATATCTTGACTGTGTGCTTAGGGTCGTTGTCCTGCTGAAAGATTAACTGACACCTCAGTCTGAGGTCAAGAGCGCTCCGGAGCAGGTTTTCATCCAGGACGTCTCTGTACATTGCTGCAGTCATCTTTCCCTTTATCCTGACTAGTCTCCTAGTTCCTGCTGCTGAAAAACATCTCCACAGGATTATGCTGCCACCACCATGCTTCACTGTAGGGATGGTATCGGCCTGGTGATGAGCGGTGCCTGGTTTCCTCCAAACGTGACGCCTGGCATTCACAACAAAGAGTTCAATCTTTGTCTCATTAGACCAGAGAATTTTGTTTCTCCTGGTCTGAGAGTCCTTCAGGTGCCTTTCAGCAAACTCCAGGCGGGCTGCCGTGTGCCTCTTACTAAGGAGTGGCTTCCGTCTGGCCTCCATATCATACAGGCCTGAATGGTGGATTGCTGCAGAGATGGTTGTCCTTGTGGAAGGTTCTCCTCTCAGGTTCTTGATCACTTCCCTGACTAAGGCCCTTCTCCCCCGATCGCTCAGTTTAGATGGCTGGCCAGCTCTAGGAAGAGTCCTGGTGGTTTCGAACTTCTTCAACTTATGGATGATGGAGGCCACTGTACTCATTGGGACCTTCAAAGCAACAGAAATTTTTCTGTATCATTCCCCAGATTTGTGCCTTGAGACAATTCTATCTCGGAGGTCTATAGACAGTTCCTTTGATTTCATGCTTGGTTATATGCTCTGACATGAACTGTCAACTGTGGGACCTTATATAGACAGGTGTGTGCCTTTCCAAATCATGTCCAATCAACTGAATTTACCATAGGTGGACTCCAATTAAGCTGTAGAAACATCTCAAGGATGATCAGGGAAAAAGGATGCACCTGAGCTCAATTTTGAGCTTCATGGCAAAGGCTGTAAATACTTATGTACATGTGCTTTCTCATTTTTTTATTTTTAATAAATTTGCACAAACCTCAAGTAAACTTTTTTCACGTTGTCATTATGGGGTGTTGTGTGTAGAATTCTGAGGAAAAAATGAATTTAATCCATTTTGGAATAAGGCTGTAACATAACAAAATGTGGAAAAAGTGATGCGCTGTGAATACTTTCTGGATGCACTGTATAATTTTTCCATCTCACAGCATGTGTTGTTTTACTTATTTTCATATTAATCTCATATTTGACATTTTTCTCACTACTAATCTTACTTCTATAACATATGAATACCCATTAATATTTATATTTACCTTCAATTTATTTATCGATCATGGACAGTATATATTATTATTATATATTACTGCAGTTGTTTCTGTTGCAGGAAACACTAAATCTTACTGAACATAAAATATAAAATTGCATTTGTTTTTCAGGTCAAAGAAAAAAGAAAATTTAAATGAACTGCAAAAGGATTCACTCAGCCTTCAGGAGATCAAAGTATCAGTCATATCCCATTACTTATAATGCTGCTTCTTTCATGAATCCCTGCAAAAAAAATATTACAATAGTAGAATGTGTTTATATTGAGATCACTTATTTTAAATTTTCTCTTCAATGTCATTAAAAGATATTCTTAAAATTTGAGCATTTACTTTTATTATTGATCTTCAAAACAGAGAAAGAATATTTATTTTTTTCTTAATGATGCTACTGTTACTTATGACATCCTATTAATGTTCGAAATTTGCCTGTATAATTTTAGGCACATTTGTCAAATTATGACTTTATTGCCAAGCACACATAGTCTTAACAACAACATTTTCAATTTTTTAATTCAGCCCAAGAACTAAAATTAAATAATGCTGGATTAAATGAAAAATATTAAGTGTGTTAAAAGGCAAAGAATGTAATAATTTCAAATTAATGAGTATATAAGAAAAAATGTAACATTTATTTTTAATGAAGATGCAGATTGTCCTAATTGAGTTTAGGTGAAAGTATTTTATTAAAAAGTGCAATCAATGGCTTTTGAGCATGAAAGAACAAACGTTTGTGAATATTATAAAGATCTGGGAAAGACATTGCCACTGAGGCAATGTGTCCTAAAAAGTTAAAATAAAATGGGCTGCATAGAGTGCTGTGGAGAGGGGTGGGCAGAAACACAACTACCACTCTTAATAAGTAGCCTCTGGGGTGCTGGGGAGAAGGGACTTTTTGAAAGGAGGTTCTGGTAAAAGAAGAGTGTGTTTGACTTGTGGTGTGGGATGGTTTTGAGTTCTGTGCTTGTTTGTTTATCCAGACTACGTTGTTTTTCGGCTTGTTGAATTTCTTAATCACTATTAGGGAAGTGGCGGCACGGTGGTGCAGCGGTAGCACTGCTGCATCGCAGTTAGGAGACCTGTGTTCCCTTCCTGGGTACTCCCTGCGTGGAGTTTTCATATTCTCCTTGTGTCTGCATCGGTTTCATCCCATTGTCCAAAGACATGCAGGTTAGGTGCATTGGCGATCCTAAATTGTCCCTAGTGTGTGCTTGGCGTGTGGGTGTGTGTGTGCCCTGTGGTGGGCTGGTGCCCTGCCAGGGTTTTTATTCCTGCCTTGCACCCTGTGCTGGCTGGGATTGGCTCCAGTAGATCCCCGTGACCCTGTAGTTAAGATATAGCGGGTTGGATAATGGATGGATATTAGAGAAGGACTTTTTAAATCAGTTTAATTCCCAAGTATGATTTTATTAAGGTGACTTGGAATATTAACATGCTAGTAATAGAAGTACCCATACTACATACCTGCTAAATTGAGAACTCATCCCCCACTGGGACATGTTTGATATTTGTGAAAGATTAAATTATAAACGGTTACTTGACTTTAGCTTAAATGTAAAATTTCCAGAACAGGAAAAATATATTTTCTTTGTCACTGCTGTAATATGATATACATTTTTTAAAAGATATTGAAAACAAGATATGCGGACTTGGTACTAGATTTTTTTTATTTTCAGTATGGTTTTAGAGCTTGTCATAGCAATGCATATACAATGATCTTCTTTTAATAAATGACTCTGGTGATGTTACAATCTTGATTCCGTTGGATCTAACAGCAGCATTTGATACTGTGGACCACATAATTCTCTTATCACATTTGAGGCAGTGTGTGAAAGATTCAGGTTGTTGCCCTTGAATGGTTTAGGTCCTATTTAACAAATTGTAGTTTCTCTGTACGCTTTGCTGATTCTTTATCCACCTCAGCCCCTCTTAGCTCTGGTGTTCCTCAAGGTTCCATTCTTGGTCCTGTACTTTTTACTCTTTAAATGCTGCCTTTAGGTTCTATCATTAGGAAATATGGCTTTTCTTTTCATTTTTATGCTCATGCTACACAACTTTACTTGCCATTTAAAACATTACAGGGAGGTTCAGCACACCTATTACATGAGTTTTTAAAAAGAAATATCCTGGATGGAAATACATTTTCTTCAGCTCAATGAAAAGAAAACAGAAATATTGGTTTTTGGAAATGCTGGAATTTCAACCTCTCTAAGTAATGCTCATGTTCTCTGGTATCATATGAGAGGCCTTCTACCAAGAAATTGGGGGTTATTTTTGAGAGAACTTTTAAATTCGATAAACAGATTTATGCTGTAGTCCTGTTTCTATCAGTTGAGACTTTTATCAAAGGTCAGGGCATTTTTTATCCCAAAATGACCTTGAAAAAGCAGTTCACACGTTTATAACCTATAGGTTAAATTATTGTAATAGTCTGTACCTTGAGGTTGATCAGGCATCCTTACATCACCTACAAATGGTGCAGAATGCTGGGGGTCATTTTTTAATTTGTACTTGCAAACATGACCATATTTCTCCAATACTCGCCTCCCTTCACTGGCTTCCAATTTGTTTCCGAATTGATTTTAAAATTTTGTTATTGTTTTTAAAATGCCTAAATGGATTGTCACCTTCTTACCTCTCTGATCTTTTAAAAATTTACACCCCAAAGAGGGCACTTAGGTTGTCTAGCCAGTTGCTCCTAGTGGTCCCTAGATCAAGATATAAACTGAGAGGTGAGCAGGTGTTTTGGTAGCTGTAGAATAGTTTACCAGAGTATATCAGAATGGCCCCCTCTTTAGTCACATTCAAGTCATTACTGAAGACTTACTTCTTCACGCTGGCTTTTGAATCAATGGTTTAAATTAGTCACTTTTTCTCATAGTGTTATCTTGCTGCTGCTACTTTAATTTATTCTATTTTCGTTTATTTTTAATTCTATGTGATTAACTTTATTTTATTTTTGACCGTACAGCACTTTGGTCAGCATTGGCTATTTTTTCATGTGCTTTATAAAACATTTTTTGTTGTTTTTGTATTTTTGTATTTTGTTATTGAACCTATTGAACAAATAAATTTGTTGAGATTGCCCCCATCACCCTCAGTCATCAGGAATAGTTGAAACAAAAAGCTAAACAATCAAGGACACATTGACCAAGTGTCCATCCACTATTGCACCAACATAATTCAACACAAACTCACAGTAGAGTCAAAAGAGAAACCTTGTGCATGATTATTTACATGGGTGGAAGCTTTTCTTGCAGTCCTACGGGGCCTCTGGGAGAAGCTAAAAGAGCAAGTGAAATAATCTCAGTGGCCTACTCCCACCACTCCAAACCTTACAAAAGCTCATACTCATTTGATGTTTAATTCACATTGCAACAAAGAACTGACATGGCCTTGGAGATCTGTTTCTTTACAGTATGGTCAAAGGTCGATGTACCCATTTAGGCTGTATGTACCTTAATCCAAGCAAAACTATATAAATTAACATTTACTTGATGGCTGTCTGAGTATTTCCATATTTCAAGAAACTGACAGAGGTGGTGAGATCGGATTCTTTACAGGTAAATAACACCTTAATACTTACAGATGGATGTATTTATTTATATGTACCATTGTTAAATAACTTTGACTCAACTTTGTTATTTCCAAATTAAGAATAGACTACTTCCAGGTTTTGATCATAAATAATTTAGCTCTAAAAATATATAATAAGAAGACGTGGTCTCATTACACACACTATAAGCATGCTCCAGGACCATAATGAGAAAGGTGGAACCCTAGGTTGCCCACCAAGTCAATGCAGATGTACATGAGAAATAAAATGGGTTATACTGTTTAAAAATATTCTGCAAATGTGTGTGGGACCATTGCAATATATCTGCCCTTTCCCAGAAGGATGCTCTTGAATAATACATGTTGCTTTAATATAACCAGGGATGATTATAGTGTTTTAAATGGACAGTGCATTTTATAAATTTGTACCATGGGCTCATTTTTGGCACAAGGTGGCCCTTCACAAAGTTAAACCATTGCTGATCTTAATTGCAGAGAGTATTAGATTGTTGGGCCCTTTGAGAAATCTTTCTTACAAGATAATAATCCTAAAAGCCTATGCAGAATGACAGGGATTATTAGATTTTAAAATACTTATACAAGGAGGTGACCTTTTAGTTTATAAATTGATGTATATTTTATTTCCATTCCACCCTGTGTACATCAAGACACACTTGGTGATGTCCTTGATGATACAGGACCCCAGATGTTCCAGTAATTGAGATGCAGGTTGTCAATTCTCTCTTCCTCCACCTCCCTTTTCTTTTATCTTTAACTGAAATTAATTCTAGTCATGTGGAATGGCTCTTGTTATGAATGGTATTTTTATTGATTATTCCTGTTTCTCTTATGGGTTATAGGTAAAAGTTATATGCCATTTCTAGGTGCTTGTTATCCAAGGAAGTCAAATCCAACATTTGTTGTTTATTTCGTGGTAGTTTTTTTAAGTTATTAAAATATTTGGTGTCTATTTCAATGTCATTTTGCTTTTCATAGACACCATCATGTTTTGGCTTTGTCACTGTGATGTAGTGATCCAGTTTTAGGGTACGTGGACTCAGAGGTCATGACCTGTAACTCACTAGTGTAACACTATAAAGGTCAACACAATGCACCTCCTGTATAACTGACATTATAATCAGTTAAAAATCCTGAAGGAGAATGTCCGGCCATCTGTTCGTCAACTCAAGCTGAAGCGATCTTGGGTGCTGCAACAGGACAATGACCCAAAACACACCAGCAAATCCACCTCTGAATGGCTGAAGAAAAACAAAATGAAGACTTTGGAGTGGCCTAGTCAAAGTCCTGACCTGAATCCAATTGAGATGCTATGGCATGACCTTAAAAAGGCGGTTCATGCTAGAAAACCCTCAAATAAAGCTGAATTACAACAATTCTGCAAAGATGAGTGGGCCAAAATTCCTCCAGAGCGCTGTAAAAGACTCATTGCAAGTTATCGCAAACGCTTGTTTGCAGTTATTGCTGCTAAGGGTGGCCCAACCAGTTATTAGGTTCAGGGGGCAATTACTTTTTCACACAAGGCCATGTAGGTTTGGATTTTTTCTCCCTAAATAATAAAAACCATCATTTAAAAACTGCATTTTGTGTTTACTTGTGTTATATTTGACTAATGGTTAAATGTGTTTGATGATCAGAAACATTTTGTGTGACAAACATGCAAAAGAATAAGAAATCAGGAAGGGGGCAAATAGTTTTTCACACCACTGTATATAACTAGTGTCTACTTAGATTGGCAGTGTTTTATATTCTAATAAACATCACAAAACAGGTGTTTGCTTCTTTCAAAAATGCAAAAATTACAATAAAACTGGCTTTTCAATGTAAGCTTTCAATTACTTAACTTACTAAAACTACTGATAGAAAAGAGAAGGCTTCATGCTGAAAACAGACAATATAACATTCAGTGGACAGAAAGATGTGTTTATTTTAGCTGAAATTAAATTAAATCTATCTGTTTTTACAGTGCAATGCGAGCTTATCAGTGATGAAGGAATATCATATACAGAGTCATTTCAGGACAACCCACCCTAACTTTAATGAAAACTTTCCATTCTTGCTGTCAGAAAATTTGGGGACAAATGCTAGTAGGATCACTTTAAATACACTGTTTGGGCTTGTAGTGAATAAGTAATGACTGCATTGGCATTGTTATGATAGGCGAGGATATTATCTAAGAAAAAAAAAAGTTCATTTTGTTTGCAGAGACAATTAAGGAGTGTTGGATTGCATGTATTAAAGTCATTACTGATGAATATATTCTAAAGTAGCATCATACATTCAATCAAGAAAATTCTGTCATCACAAAAAGTAGGATGGAGATCCTTACATTGGATGTTTTCAAGACTCCCTTGCGCAGACAGTGGGTGAATCAACCTACAGCAAAGGTGTAGCACAGTTGTGCCTCTTTGTTTGATTTTTTGATAGCAAATGCTTTCGGGAATATATACTTGAACTCATTCCTTTGGAGGATGCACAACAGGTGAATTTTTTCCTTAGATTTTATCATTCTTCAAGAAGGATAGGCTAGAATTTATCTGGAATTAAATGCTAGTATCGTATGGTGCTCCTGCATTTTCACTTGAATCAACTTATCATGCAACAGCAGGATAGAGAGAAAATGATCACCAATCTAGTAAATCTCCTTGCATTTCAACAAAAAAAATTTCTGCTGATTCATGGCCTGGAAATGTACTTTGTACCTGTGAAATGCGGGTCAAATTGTACCATATAGGAAAATGCCAGGCTCTTTAGAGAAACTGAAAACAAATATTACCATTCACTTTGAGAATTTCTGCATCATCACAAAAATTATGAGGTTTGTAAAGGACCCTTTAAAAATAGATAAGGAGACTTTACTTTAAAAGAAAAGATGCTGGCAATATCATTGGATGTCTTTACAGCTGACACTAAGTAACAGTTATTAGAAGGCCAGCAATAATTATTGCATTTGGCAGGGTATGACGTTAAACTGCATCCGGCCCTGCAAGCAGTCCTCCAACTTAACAGGGAAATCATGGGGCTTGGTGGTGGGATTGTCACTCCAGCCACCGTAAAAAAAAACTTTACACAGCTGTGAGACGACACTTTTTGCTCTCCGCAGGAGTTGCTCTGCTGCAGCCACCCATAGGAAGGCTGCTCGCATCATGAATGGGATGGGGGAAAACCCTCATGAGCCCCATCCCCAGAAATGTTGAAATTGTTGGAGAGCCAATGAAGTCAGGTCTCTTGGGGATTAGAAGTGGTGTGATGCTGAGGTGTCGCCCACTGCACGGCAGCACTCTGGTCCCAATTTGAGGCGGCCCATCCGGGTAGGTGCGTGGAATGTCTTGTCTCTCTGGCATGATGATCATCTTCTTCTGCTGTCGGAGGCGCTGTGTAAATTTTAGTGCTGGCACTCTCTGAGATGCACAGACCTGGGACTGGCCAGATCTCTGTAGGTGGATACATCTTTTATTGGTCTTGGTTGTCATACTCGGGGAGTAGCTGTTGCTGTAGTGGAATCGCTTCTTCCAATGGTGTCTGATGTCACTCCTTTCAACGAGCATATTATGAGACTCAGATTAGGATGTTCACTCTGTGCATGCTCTGACCGCAGTCAGTGATGTCTTGGTGAGGGAGACATTTTATTTGCAACTTCACTCAGTGGTTAATGGGTGTCCATGAGATGACACTCTTCTTGGTCATGGGTGATTTCAGTGCAACCACTGGCACTAACAGGGCTGGCTATGAGGATTTTCTCAGTTCCCCTGTGTCTGGTGAAAGTAGCTCCATTGTTCCTTTATTTTGCAAAAGGTCAGGTGCTGTGAACTGCTGGATCCTGGTTCCAGCTCCCTGAGCCACATCGTTGGACTTGGTACTCCAATACTGGTGCTGCGGTGAAGGAGATCGATTACATCCTCGTGGGCAGACGCGGGAGGCTCTTGCAAAACTGCAGGATCTACAGAAGTGCCAAGTTTGTGAATAGGTCCATTAGCTTACCACCTACTAGGAAAATGAGCTTGGACTTGGCTAGACTCCAAGACCATGCTGTTTCTAACAAGTTTGCACACAGTTTGTGTGAGGAACTTGCGGATTTGGGTGTGACTGCTGATCCTAATGTGATGTGGGAGACCTTCCATGACAAGACCATGAAGGTTGCTCAGGGTTGTATTGGTGTTACCAGCATTCCCAGAAGGTGTTTCATCTCGCACGGCACCCTGGATATCATCAACGGGAGTTGTAGTGCACGGCTCGATGTTAACTCTGGTTTGTACCAGAAACTGAGAAGGATGGCTGCGAGGGCTCTGAGGGCACATAAGGAGGCATTTGTTAGAGGAATCTATGAGCAAGTGACACACCATCTGTGGTCTAGTGACCCACGTCCTGCTTACAAAGGAATCAAAGCATTACGCACATCCGAATCTGTTCCTTGGAGATTTGCAGTCAGGGTGGCTGATGGAATGGTCCTTACGGATGACACTATAGTTGTGACCCGCTGGGCTGGCTACTTTGAGCAGCTGTTCAAAGCTGATCTTCCAGCTGGGACGTTGGATATCTCTGGGTCCACGGTTCTTGAGGCTGATCCTTCACTTAGCTGTGAACCACTCAATCTCACCAAGATTGCAAAGGTGGTGAACCAGCTGAGGGGAGGAAAGGCTTCAGGGATATGTGGTATCCAGGGTGAACTTCTCCAGGCTAGTGGTAAAGCTGTCCTCCTGACATTGCAAGCAATCTTTGCTTCCATTTGGGAGACTAGCATCATCCCATCTGACTGGAAAATGGGACTTGTCGTCCCTATCTGGAAAGGGAAGGGTGATCCGCCTGGATTGCAGCAACTACAGGGGGATAACACTGATCTGGGTGCCGGGGAAGGTCCTTGCTAGGGTTGTCCTCAATAGGATCCGTGATCACTTGCTCACCTACCAGTTTTTACTCCTAAGAACTATACCATCGACCACATCCTGGCACTGAGGGTTCTCATGGGATGCAAACGCAAATATTGGCAGAGTTTCTTTGCAGCCTTTGTCGATTTTCATAATGTGTTCGACTAAGTTGATCAAGCTGCTCTGTGGGACATCCTGAGGGTTTGCAGGATACCCTCAAGGTTGCTGGATATCAAAACCAGACTGTACACTGGTACTGTGAGTGCTGTGCTGAGTGGAGGCAGAACCTCTGTGTTTTTTCCAGTTGATTATGAGGTTTGACAGGGGTTTCTTCTTAATCCTACTCTGTTCAATGCTTGTATGGACTGGGTGTTGGGCAAGGTTGTGGGGTTCAGCGGCTGTGGGACATCTATAGTGAAGAAAGATTCACTGATCTTCTTTGCTGATGATGCTGTGATCTTTGCAGAGTCAATGGAGACTCTCATCAGAGCTCTCGAGAGACTGAGCAAGGAGTCTAAGTGTCTGGACTTTGGAGTGTCCTGGATGAAAACCATGATCCAGGCTTTTAATGACCTCTTGGGCACAACCATCAGCAGTGTGTCTGTCTGTGGAGAGAGTGTCGACTTTTTACCTTGGCAGTGATATTAAGGTCTCTGGTGACTCTTCCTATGAAGTCAGTAGATGGATTGGGAGAGCATGGGGGATTATGAGGTCAATGGAAAGGGGTGTTTGGCACTCCCAATATTTATACGAAAAGACGAAGTTCCGAGTTTTTAGAGTCCTGGTGCTTTCTATCTTACTATATGGTTGTGAGACATGGATGCTATCTAGTGACCTGAGACAAAGACTGGACTCATTTGGTACTGTGTCTCCTTGGAGAATACTTGGGTACCACTTGTTTGACTTTTTGTCAAATGAGCGATTGCTCATGGAGTCCCGAATGAGGCACATTACCTGAATTGTGAGGAAGCGTCAGTTATGGCACTATAGCCATGTGGCGCGATTCCCCAAGGGTGATCCAGCTCACAGGATCCTCATTGTTGGGGACCCGAGTGGCTGGACCAGGCCAAGGGTTCACCCATGTAACACCTGGCTGCGGCAGATAGAAGGTAATTTCCGGATGGAGGGACTAGACCGTGTGTCTGCCTGGGGGGTTGCCAATCAGGATCCCAAGCTGTTTCGTCATGTGGGGGGTGAGGTAACACACTGTACCAGTGCATGTTCCCCAACTTGACTTGACTTGAGGGTCTATAAAGGTCTTTTTTGCTGTGGTCTAAATAAACATATGTGTTGACATTTCAACATATAAATGCCTTAAAGAACAATAACGAGCATCCATCATCGACTAGCACCTGCACCGCTGCTTACTCATTGCACTGACAACTTATATAAGCTTGATTTCAAGTAATTGTGGGTGACAAATTCAGTCCAAGTAAACAAAATGTGGACCGTTAGGTAAGTGTGAAATGTATGCCAAGATACATGGTGACATTTAAAAATGGAAAATGAATTATTATTAATTAATAGTTAAGTGTGTTCATGTAGTAATCTCTTATTGATATAGTACTCTTTGAAACAAGAGATACAGTATGTGTGTAACTGTTTCGATATCTGTTTTCTTAAAAAGTCACTTTACAAATGTGAAGATGACTTGGGAAATTAATGTGAGAAAATCATAAACACTGAAATATTATAATATATTTTGGGGCCAAAATATTATGTCATTTTTAATTAATTAACCTCTTTGAAACTTAAAAAGTATGTAAAACTGCAGAAGGGACAACTTATACTTCTGTTTTACTGCCTTGAGATAATATGTATTGTCACTTGACTTGCATCGGTATATTAATCTGGCCTGTACTCAGAAATAACCGAATAGCCCTGCTTTACTGCACATAGCAGCCATCATATGGGAAACAGGGATCTTTCTGGATCAGTCTCAGGAATAGTGGACTCTTATTTAAGAGTTATAAGTTCCATAAATATTGATGAATTTGAAGAAAATACAAGTGCCCAAGATAACTGATTAAGCCAATGTCCAGCAGATGTAGACTATGTTCTACAAGATTTGAAAGCTACCCTTTCAGTTGTTTTCTTGGTACAAGTCACTACGTTCAGTTCCAAAAAATTCAGTACTGTCCAGTGGAGTCTTTATCCTTAGTCCTTAAAACAGTAAAATGAAACAACATCATGCTCCCTATATTTGATTTGTTTGTGTTAACTGCCTGGCAAAGTAGAAAACCAGGCACAACATTAGGTCTTGTAGCCATATAAAGGATCCAGGTTATATTCCCCCATGCTAAAAGCATTCCAGATGCAGGTTGTGGTTCTGGTAGCCTTCCCAGACACATTATTGTTTTAAAGCTTTGCCTCTTACAAGTAAGAGGTGAATAATAATCTGTCCTCCAATTCTTCTTAGTTAGTCATTTCACCCTTTCTCCTTGTTTTTTTTCCCAGCCTGTCAGTAACACAGATGACACATGCATATGTAATGTATGTGTAGTTGTGCTGTCATCATTCATGGCTTTTTTTTTAAATATATATATATTTATTTTTCTTTTAAATAGGTTTGTTATAGTCACAGACAGGACCGGGGGAAAACAAAAACAAAAGAAAAAGGAACAAAGTGGGGAAAGAGTCAGATGGTGGACAATGGAAGAAAAGATAAAAAGGAGGATAGAGAGAGAGGGGGAGACAAAACAAAACACCGACAATCTGCTTCAATACCTGTTGAGAGGAGAAAAAAAAAAAAAAACAGGCAAAAACACAGCAACCAACATCTGTATCAATCACAGTGATTAATAAATATTAAATGTTATTGAACAGCACATAGTACTAATATTACAGGATAGGATTAGAGGGAGCCACTAGGCAAGACAGTGTGTGTCTGTGATTACCTGATTATACACACGTGTTCACCTGTGTGCACACCCGTATATGTGAGCGCACTTGTATTCATAAGGTTCTTCCATGTAAATGTCTAATAGTGTAATAGTGTGTGTGGGGAACAGCAGCCCCGCTCCCCAGGACCCGAAGCAGATATGTAGGAGACCCGTGCCCCAGACATCCAGAGAAACTCCCGGACACAGGAGTCCTAGGTGGATCCACGCAGGGATGACTGCAGCCCCCACTCAGAAAAGAGCAGAGGAGAGCCCCGGAGGAAGGTCATCCAGCAGCCACTGTGCCAAAGCCCTGGGGGGCCATGGTGGTGAGCCCGCGGGCCCCGTCGGCAGTCGGCCGCACCAGGGAGGACCAGGCCCTGTGCCCCGGGATCCAAGAGCCCCCCGCCCACCAGCAGGGGCCTGACACAGCTGTGAGGTCCAGGTCCCGCCAAGCAATCGCGGGAGTGAGCCAGCACCCACCTGAGTATCCAGCCCAAGACATCGAGAACCGCCAACACAACAGCGGTAGGGGGGATCATCCACCGGCCGGGAGTGGTGGGGGGATGGGAGAGTAAGGCCCCCTCCCCTGAGGGAGCTGGCGATGTTTTGAGTGAGGTGGAGTCTAAGATCTGACCTGACACAAAGACATAGACATACAGGCACACGTATACACAAGCATACGTTCCCACCTTCATGTGCACGTATACAATCGCTCACACACTCATCCAACATGGAGACATACAAAAATGAACACTGTACACACACTTCCACTCCCCATGTATACTTTACCTCTGGGGTGTAGACCAGGAGGACCGCCCCAGCTCCCGCAGTAGTCCGGAGGTCCACCAGCCCAGAACCTGACTCGACGGCCAGCTCCTCCTCTCAGCCCCCAGCCCCAGCCGGCGAACAGAAAGAGCGGGCCCCGCCTCTCCCGCTCTAATATGATGATGGTGAGTGTTGTTCTGAAGTGCTTTTAAAACAGGAGGAGGATATGGCTCTGAACACCTCTCCTCCCGAGAACCCTCACTGTCTATGTGTGATTTAAAATTGAGAAGTAGACACTGGCCAGAGGTAAGGCTGAATGAACAGACCGCCTCTTGACACCATTCAGTGTGTCCACCCCCAAGGCCCTATATGTATGTGTCATGAAAGGGTAGGTAATGGGAATGTCTAAGTTGTGAATTAAAATAGAGATACAGGTGGTCACTAGGGGACAAAGGAGGAATACCTTCCCTGCACCCCAGCAACTCACCTGCACCTCCAGGCCCTACATGAGTGTTGGTGTGATGGAGCGGAGAAGGGAGCATTAATGGATGGGAAGGAAAGGAAGAATGGGGAAAGCCACCCCCACCCGGTGCCAGCTCCCCTGCTGACCCCCATAGGCACCCCCGCTCCCCAGAAACCATCCAGGGCAGGGGGCCCAGGCCCAACGAGACCAGGGCCCACGCCAGCGGTACCACCAGGCGACCCGGAGAACGGCGCAGCCCTCCGGCCCCCACCACCATGCAAAAACTATGCCCATCCCAACATTCAGTCAACTCCCAAACTACATATGACAATAGAAACCCAGGCCGAGTCCATCCTCCACCTCTGTTGGCTCCCCCCGCCTGCAGAGTGGGCACCTCATAAGCTGGGACCACCTGCAGACAGATGGCAACAACTTCCCCGCCAGCTAACGAGGCCCCCAGTTCCGCCGATGCGCTGAGAGCCCCCGCGTCAGGGCCGGGCCCAAGTATATTCACTGACCCACAACCCCGGCGACACACCCCACAGGACCCAAGCCCCCCAGACCCAGCCAGAACCCCATCCCAGAGGCGGAGCAGCCCCAGAACCCCAGGCCCGCCCGGAGCCTCCCGGGCGCGGCACGGCTACCAGGCTGGCAGCCCACGTCCACCAGCACAGGCTCCGCCAGTAGCGAAGCATGCAGCTACCAGAGACGCACCATCCAAGAGCCCCCTATGCCCCGTCCCAGGCCAGGACCACAGCCCCAGCTGACACCCCCAAGAAACCTGCCCCCCGTGAGCCCCCAGATGCCCCAGGCCCGTATGTACTCCCCACATCAACAACAAAGACCAAAGTGGGACAGAGCCGCGATCCCCACCCCCACTAAGCAATGGAACCGATCAAAGGAGCCCAGAGAGATTGATCTAATGTTGTGGCAGAAGCTGTATCAAGACTAATATAGTCCAACAAACGGTCTCTATATTGGTTGATATTAAGATTGTTTTTATTTTTCCAGTTCATGAGAACAGTCTTCTTAGCAATGCATAAGGCGATATAAGTAATATGGATTGTATTAATCTCCGTGGTGACACAGTCTAGGTCGCCCAACAAGCAGACTGAAGGAGAGGTTGGAATGGTGCATTTCAGACACTTGGATAAGTCTTCACAAATCCTGCTCCAGAACCTCTGAACAGGTGGACAGAACCAAAGAGCGTGGATGTAGATGTCAGGTGTGTCGCCTTGACAGTGAGAGCAGTTGTTAGAAGACGTATAACCCATCCTGAACATCCGTTGACCTGTATAGTGCACTCTATGTAGGATTTTGTATTGTACTAATTGTAAACTGGGATTTCTAATCAGTTTAAAGACTTTTAAACTTATCTGAGACCAGAAATTATGGTCCCAGCTGATTGATAAATCTGCCTCCCATTTCTCCTTGTTTTCAAATACACACTTCTTTATATTGATCTTTATTTAAAAACTGCATGTTGCTAAATTAGGAGAAAATGGCTCTGTATACTGCATATTTTTAATGTTTCCATATTGTACTCAGCTTGTTCACTTCCTAAGTCTAATGCTGTTGACCGAGGGTGTCTGACTCAGATCCTACATGTCCATTGTGGCTGTAGGTTTTCACTCCAGCCATTTTCTTAATTAATAGCCAATTACTGCTGCTAATGAAACACATTTTTTTTCACCTTTGTTTAATTGATTTGCTTTTTAAGATTCAGGACCCTTAATTGTTTCTTTTTTTCGCTTAACCAGCAGCCAAACAATAATGAGATGCAAAACAAGGCAACACAGCTAACTCAGAGGGGTCTCAAACCCTATTCCCTCAGACCTGCCTTTTTCACTGTAACTGAGTTATTAATTAGATGCCAGTTAAACACGTTATTTAATTCTATGGCTTGTTAGTGCTGTAATGCTGCCACGCCAGACACTTACAAAATGTTTGCTTTTCTTTTTTTATCTGAAAACAGCATCAAAATGTTTTAAGGAGCAGAGCAGATGAAATTTCTATGACCCTCCCTTTTTGTTTTCTAAAGAAAGCAAGGGTTCTAAATCTTAGAAAAAGCAAATCATTTAAAATGAATGGAAGATAATTCAGTTTCATTCATGGTAGTAATTGTCTACTAATTAATAAGGTAATTGGAACTAAAACCTGCAGCCACTGAGGTCTTCCAGGACCTGAGCTGGCAACTGTGCTCTTGACCTTACATTGCTTATTCTATTACTTTTCCACATTCTTTACATATTTATACAAACCAATTTCTAAATTGAAACTGTAATAAAAGTAGCATTCATAATATAATAAAATGTAGAAGACAAAACTAGCACCTGCTGACATGATAAGGAGTCAAAATCATTTTTTCCTTATCCTCAGGAACTTGGTGGCGTCTCTTCAACTTGTCTTAAAAGGCATTTATTTTTTCTGGTGTTCTCCAAATGCTCTGTTAAAATAAGGGACAATAAATACATGTTATGTTATAGCTTTTACAACAGGAGGACTGTGAGATCATACTGTGAAAAGGTTCAAAGAAGGTTGCTAAATGGCAGGTTAGGTTCCTTCTTGAAGTAAACAAACAAGCTTGTGCATGGCTTTTAAACACCAACATTCAACCCTCTGAATGTTCTGCAGCAAAAAATACACCTGCCTGTTGCCTTCCACCCTTATGTATATAAATATCTTATCTTGCATTAGACCCAAGCCTCAGATCCAGCATTGCTGATACGGGTGCCAGCTTGTATTGTGTGTCAAGAATGGCAGAAAACACAATCTACAAAAAAAAATCACATTTCTCCTGCTACAGTGTTATCTGTAAAATGTATATTCTTGTAAATGGCATTGATTCATTTAATTTGCCAAAATTTGGTATAATATATCAAAAAATCTAAATATAGCTCTATACTATTTAAAAGAAGCTCAATACATTTGCATTAATTAAGCTATAATGAGTATCTCTGTTTGTTTTAGTGCTATTGTGCAACAGTTTATCCCTCATTACCAGGAAGTGTAAATTGCTTGCACTTTTATATATGCTATACCTGATATACTGCTAATAATTTGTACAGTAGTTGAGAACCATGCAAGGGTGGTCTTTTAGATATATGCAGAAGTGTTGTAATTAATTAACAGGTCAAGAACTGTCCATTGAATTACTGAATGAGGGTTTTTGCTCATGGCTAATATCCTTTTTTGAGTCTTATCCTGGGATAAACACTGTGGAAGTATCACTAAAACAGAGTGTTACAATTTCTGTTTCCTCGTAGCACTTGCCAATTGTCTATTTCATAAGTGTCAGTCTGCCTTAGGAGCTTTTGCTCTTTTCTATATAGTCTGTAGGTCCATATCCATTCACAAGCTGCCAAATCTTTATTCTCTCTAAAGCTTGTCAATACATGTCTTCTGTATAGAGCTGGCCAATTTTTACCTACTCTGTTCATAACGTCCCATTTTGAGTTCACAGCTGGCCTTTTTCCCATTAACCATAACTATCGTCTGTGTTTTTACTGTTTTCTTTCAGGGCAACATGTATGGTGTTGCATGATGCATGGTAAACCTACAGTGCAAGAATTCCTGCTTCTTTCTCTCTTTCCCCAGTCAAACTTGTCATTTCTCCATCTGTCAATATTTCATGTCTTTTGAGTTTGAATTTGTTGTTTAACTTGATGCTGAGGCTGAGGCTGAAGCTGGTTCTCCCTTTGAATATTGTGCATGGACCTCCCTGGTTCCCATACAAGTTGAGTTTTTAATCATAATGTTTTTACCCCAGGATATTTGATGCGTGCCACTTGAAAAATAACATCAGAAATCTATTGCTGAATAATTTAGCATTTTGCTGAATATTTAGAATATCCACCCAACAGAACATAGATGGGCATACATGAGCAGGGTTGGATGGAGGTACCTTTCCCAGTCAGGATGGCACAGAGAAGGACAGTGGGAGACAGTGTTCCCCCATTATACTAGGTAGCAGGAACTGTCCAGCAGTGTTCCAGTGTGGACATACACAGGACTGCATGGCAGATATAGTTTTCATAGGCGGCCCTATTGGGGGTCACCCTGTGCCGCTGGAGGATGCTGCTGGTAGAAGGCTCCCCTATCATTTTGAAATTTCACTTGATCGAGAAATGTTTCCCAAGTGCAATACTGACATACCAGAATTTCTTTCAGGACCAAATTGTAAAGGACCACTTTGGCTAGGAAAGTAGTTTTTGTAAGCAGAAGGGGATTGTGACACCCCGTGTAGTGGGAATTAGGATCACCAGCCTACATTCTAGGTGTCTAGTATGTGAGACCGAGCGTGACCAGGATGATGGTGTAAGACAGGGAGACACAGACACAAAAAGGGTTGGGTTTTTTGAAAAATAAAGTGAGATTTTATTTACAGGTGCACTTAAAGAAAACAAAAATAATGTCCTGCGGAATCTACAGTATATATCGAAACACAGTCCAATACCGCAAAGGACACACAAAAACAGTAATCAAATGGAGCCCAAAAAAATGACTATATACAGTAATTACAGTTCTGCCTGGAAGTCCCAAATGAAAAACTAAAATACACACAAACTAGTGAAAACCATATATACACAAACAAAAATGAAGCTGTCTTCCTCCACTGTGCACCAAGTAAGGAAGCTGCTCCTTCAAACAGTGTATATAGGATTCACCAAAGCAAAAATATTCAAAGTACAATAACCACAACTCAATATATACCTCCACCAAAGTTAATCCAGAGATACTTATATATATACTGTATATATATATATATATATATATATATATATATATATATATACTAATAAAAGGCAAAGCCCTCACTCACTCACTCACTCACTCACTCACTGACTCACTCACTCACTCACTCACTCACTGACTCATCACTAATTCTCCAACTTCCCGTGTGGGTGGAAGGCTGAAATTTGGCAGGTTCATTCCTTACAGCTTCCTTACAAAAGTTGGGCAGGTTTTATATCGAAATTCTACGCAATGGTCATAACTGGAAGCAGTTTTTCCCATTTACTGTAATGGAGATGAGCTTCAACGCCGTGGGGCGGAGTTTCGTGTGACATCATCACGCCTCCCACGTAATCACGCAGTACATAGAAAACCAGGAAGACCTCAAAAGCGCTGAAGAAAACATGCATTATATAATTGAGAAGGCAGCGAAACAATAAGAAGCGAGCGAGTATTGATGAGTTCTGCTACTTCGGAAACAAAGCACGATGTAAACCTACACTTTAAATTAAGTTCATAGACAGGCTGCGCTGGCGTTTGTAATTTAGTGCCTGCCCATATAAGGCCGTCCGTCAGCGGCAATCCAATAGCAAACTGCCACTAAATATTCGCGGGTGAAGGACTGTGCTTATGGAGAGGAAGATGAGATGGTCAGGGTGGTGTTTGACACAAACTCAGCGAAACTGCAGAGAAAGTTTTAAGTGCCAGGACTAAGGTAACATTAAATACAGCCATGGACATAGCACGAGATGGCACCAGCACAGCTGGGAACCTTCGATGCATGTACACCGAAGGCTCACGTGAACTGGCGCAGTGCACAGATAAAAGGCAACAGTTCCAAAGCGCTGAACAAAACCGAATTACACAATTGAAAAGGCAGCAAAAATATGAAGCGCCTCATACATACAAGCATATTCATAAATCCAACTACTGCGGAAACAAAGCACACGTTGGAAAAGTCAATGTCCCGCTAAAGGAAGACAGTGTAAAAACCCGTGCATGCAGTGTGTCAGGTCTCAGATAAAGAAGAAGACGAGCTGTTTATTGATGCAGTAAGAAACGAATCGATGAATGAAACCTGTCATCTTTACAACGATTGACAAACACGGAATGTAACTTGAACACAACACATCCTACAAATACGAACCTGATTGAAAGAAATAATGATAATCAAATCCTTGATGACAGCAACACTCAGTAACACTCACAAAACAAATACTGTATATTGACAGTCATGTTACGTTATTTTTAAAATGTTCCCTTTTCTTTTCTAGCTTTTTAACACACTACTTCTCGCTGCGATACGCTGGTATATATATATATATATATATATATAACCCGATCTACATACTCGAATAATGGATACTTTATTCGCCATCAATGATTGTTTTGGTAAAGCCATACTCAGTGTATTCATTAGATGAACGGTAAAAAGTAAGGGCAAGGGAGGATGACTTATTGAGGCATGCAGGCTGTAGTGCGCAACTCTATCTGAATTGCGCGATCACATTTGAAAAATATATCTTTTCAAGTTCTATTTAGTCCATATGTGTCAAACTCAAGGGCCAGGGCCACATCCGCCCGGCGTGTAATTATATCCGCCCGAGATCATTTTATATACTGTATTATTGTTATTAAAGCCGGGTATATGAAGCGCTGGTAACACAATAAACTACAGATCCCATAATGCAGCGCTTCAGCTGCCTTGCCGAACAGTTACCGCGTTAATCAAGTCTACCTTAAGATGCTGCAAGTTATTGCGAAGCTAGCTCACACGATGCTGAAGAGAAAAGTTGATTCTGAAAATAGAGCCTTTAAAAACCGATGGGAGGCTGAGTATATGTTTACTGAACCCGTGTGTCTCATTTGTGGAGCTAATGTGGCTGTAATTACAGAATTTAATCTAAGACGGCACTATAAAACAAAACATCAGGGTAACCTGAAAGACCTGAATGCAATGCAGAAGATACAGAAAGCAGAAGAATTAAATAAGAATCTGACACTTCAGCGGACGTTTTACCGTGCACAATCACAAAGTGATTTCAATTGAGCTGCTTTTATGGGAGACACAACCACTTGCCCCACTTTCCCTGTTACCAAGTAATGTTAAACCAAGTCATCACTACGGTGTTCCCAAATACGCATTTTGCTGATAAACTGAGCGCACTGAGTTTGCACGGCGCTTTGGTGACTTTGAAGAACAAAAAAAGTCCGTCTACATGCGGCTCGAACCTTGTGCATGTTTGGTAGCACATATCTGTGTGAGAAGCTCTTCTCAGTGATAAAGACTAACAAAACAGCACACAGGAGTCGCCTCACTGATGAGCACCTGCAATCCATCCTGAGAATCTCCACAACACAGAACCTCACACCAAACAGAAACGAACCTGTTGCCAAAAAAAGATGCCAGGCGTCCAGCTCTAAAATGACATATGAGCAAAGACAACTGAATGATTTGATTTGTTATTGCTGAAAGGAACACATTTTATTTATATTTCCAGGTTTTGTTATGCAGCATGTTCATATTTGAATTTGTATAATTTTGACAGGATATATTTTTATGGAGAGCAAAATCTTTTGGGATATTTAAAATCTAAGTTTATTTTTTATAAAATATAAAATTACATAAGAGTAAAGAAATTTGAATGTTTGTTCTTTTAATGTTTACTTTATTTCTAACTTGTATAATTTAGACAGGATATATTTTTATGGAGAGCAAAATATTATAAGTTGTTTAAGGTTTGAGTTGATTTATTCAGGAATAATATTCCTGTCTGTTTTTACCATTCCTACCAAAGATATTTCTGTCGACTAAATAAAAATTCCTTCTATTTAAAATTTAAATAGAACTTGAACAAATACGATAGTTCATAATATCCACGCAGACTTGCACGTAAGAGCGGGTGTCATCCGTTTTAACAAACAGCGTATTGCACTGATACGAAATAGCTGTGTGTGTATATATGTAGATATGTATGTATATGTATATATATGTTTATATATGTGTGTGTGTATGTATATATATATATATGTATTTGTGTGTGTATGTATGTGTGTATGTATTTATGTGTGTGTGTATATGTATGTGTATATATGTAGATATATATATGTATGTATATATGTGTATATGTATAAATATATATATGACAACAACACTCATCACTCACAACAGTGACAAAACAATAACATTGACAATCATTATACGTTATTTTCAAAATGTTTCCTTTTCTTTTTCATTGCTTCTTTAACACACTACTTCTCCGCTGCGAAGCGCGGGTATTTTGCTAGTATACTAATAAAAGGCAAAGCCCTCACTCACTCACTCACTGACTCACTCACTGACTCATCACTAATTCTCCAACTTCCCGTGTAGGTAGAAGGCTGAAATTTGGCAGGCTTATTCCTTACAGCTTACTTACAAAAGTTGGGCAGGTTTCATTTCGAAATTCTACGCATAAGGGTCATAACTGGAAGCTATTTTTCCCCATATAATGTAATGGAGTCTTGAGTTGGAGATGGCCATGGGGGGCGGAGTTTCGTGTGACATCATCACGCCTCCTACGTAAGTACGTAGAGAACAAGGAAGAACTCCAAACAGCGATGAGCACAAAACGCCATTTCACAATTGAGAAGGCAGAAAAACATTATGAAGCAAATGATGCATACAAGCATATTCATAAGTACAGCTACTGCGGAAACAAAGCACGGCGTGAACCGTAAGTTTATATTAAATTAAGTTCATAGACAGGCTGCCACTAGCGTTTGTAATTTAGTGCCTGCCCATATAAGGCCGTCCATCAGCGGCAATCCAATACAAACACTGCCGGTAAATGTTCACGGGTGAAGGACTGTGCTTATGCAGAGGAAGATGAGATGGTCAGGGTGGTGTTTGGCACAAACTCATTGAAACTGCGAGAGAAACTTTTAAGTGCCGGGTCTTAGCTGACATTACACGAGATGGCACCAGTACAGCTGGGAACCTTCGATGCAAGAACACCAAGCGGCTCACGTGAACTGACGCAATGCGCAGACAAAAGCAACAGTTCCAAAGAGTGCTGAACAAAACCGAATTACACAATTGAGAAGGCAGCAAAAAATATGAAGCGTCTTATACATACAATCATATTCATAAGTGCAGCTACTGCGAAACAAAGCACACGGTGGAAAAAGTGAATGTCCTGCTAAAGGAAGACAGTGTAAAAAAAAAACCTGTGCATGCAGTTTGTCACATCTCAGATAAAGAGGAAGACGAGCTGTTTATTGATGCAGTAAGGAACTAATCGATGAATGAAACCTCTTATCTTTACAACGATTGACAAACACGGAATGTAACTTGAACACATCCTACAAATACGAGCCTGATTGAAAGAAATAATGATAATCAAATCCTTGATGACAGCAACATTCAATAACACTCACAAAACAATTACTGTATATTGACAATCATGTTACGTTATTTTTAAAATGTTCCCTTTTCTTTTTCATAACTTCTACTTCTCCACTGCGGTACACGGGTATATATATATAAATGTATATATATACCCGATCTACAATACATACTTTAGCATAGACAAGCCACACGCTGTGGTGCAATTGTAGAGTCTTCAGCCTCTTACGCCGACATTCGAGGTTCGATTCCGAGAGGGTGTACTGACTATGTATGCGCTACCTGATTCATTTTACCTTCGATCTCCTTGGTTTGGGACGTATGAAAAATATTAGGTTAACAGAATCATGTTACGTTATTTTTAAAATTTTCCCTTTCTTAGCACAAGCACAGCTGAGAAGCTTCGATGCATGTACTCCATAGCGCGTTAAAAATAACGCATTTAATCACACTTTCAATTCCAAGCAAACGGAACTTTTGTCAATGCATGATTTCCTGGTACATCCATTACACTGATGCACACATCACAGCTACAAAAATGTTAGAGTCGGAATAAAGCGCGCTCCTACGACTGATCATTTCGACTACCCGAGGTAAGCCTTGATAAAAGCATGGTTTTGTGCACACTGAAAAGCAAGCAAAATTAGATGCATTACAGAAAGCGGACTTTGTGGCTCTTACTGGGGATCATTGGACTTCCGTGACCGTTAGTAATTCTAAATACATCTAATTACAAAATGTTCAATGATCACACTGTTTTAGCCTAATGTACAAAATAATTTTGGCTAATGTTACTCAGAGTTTAAAGAGTAAGCTGGTCAAATTACCTTTTATGTTTCTGACTTATTTTTTTAAGAAGAAAACTGCACTTTATGTTGAAATTTTGGTTATTATTATTTAAAGACAATACTATTCTGAAAATGTACTTAAAGTACTTAAACTACCACTTTATTTTTAAGTCTGCCTAATTTTAACCAGGGATGATATTTTTGTTTCTGTTTTGAATTCAAATGCAGTTTAAAGCTTTTTTTCAGAAATTAAAACAGCTTCAGTTTACAATATTCATGTCCATGTCTATTATTTGATTCTGTCGCCCACTAAAACCGTTTTAAATTTAAAAAAAAAAAAAACATTTGGGATTTGGGGCAAATTTACGTGTCGATTACATCCGATTAATCAAGATTAATTCTTACACAGCCTCTAATTAATTGGATTAATTTTTTTAATCGAGTCCCACCCCTAATATATATATGTAGATATATATATGTAGATTTGTATATATATGTGTATATACAGTATATATGTAGATATGTATATGTTGTATATACAGTATGTATATATGTGTGTATATATACAGTATGTATATATATGTATATGTATATATATGTATGTGTGTATATGTATATATATATAACTGTATATATGTATGTGTATAGATGTGTGTATATATATATATATATATATATATATATGCCAGCAACACTCATGACAATGACAAAACAATTACATTGTCAATCATGTTACGTTATTATTAAAATGTTTCCTTTTCTTTTTACTTCTCCGCTGCCAATCGCAGGTATTTTGCTATATATATATACTGTATATATATATATATAATATAAATAGATAGATATGACAACAACACTCATATCAATGACAAAACAATTACATTAACAATCATCTTACGTTATTTTTAAAATGTTTGCTTTTCTTTTTCATAACTTCTTTAACACACTACTTCTCCGCTGCGATGCGCGGGTATTCTGCTAGTACAGTATAGATAAGAATCTAGTCAGAAAGAACCCCCTCTAGAGGCCATGATTCCCTTTTGTATTCGCCGCCCCTGTGCTGACCAATTAAACTGTTCCACGTTATCCCTCCACGGGTACGCGATGACGTGAACACATATACGAAAAGTGGTGTCTCCTGCTCTGCATAAGTCCTAGAAAGGCTCGAGCAGCCTGTGCACGTGCGGATGGTTATGCTGGCTTTTGAGACGCTAACTGTGCTTCTCCCAAAAGTGAAAGTAAGCATTTTTTTTATTTATTCCTCTTTCCCTGAGCTACAGCTCAGATAACTACAAACATGGGATCCATTTTCTAAACAGTGGTAAACTAATATTAAGGCGCTTCACACTTTCTTTTACTCCTTTAGTTTTATGAGGCACACGCAAGAGTGGAGGACTGACAACAACAACAACAACATTTATTTATGTAGCACCTTTTCATACAAAAAAGTAGCTCAAAGTCCTTTATATAATGAAGAAAAACAAAAGACAAAATAAGAAATTAAAATAAGACAACATTATTTAACATAGAAAAAGAGTAAGGTCCGATGGCCTTGGAGGACAGAAAAAACAAAAATAAAACTCCAGACGGCTGGAGAAAAAAATAATCCTGGCCATTTAATGGCAAGGCTGTCTCTCCAGTCTTCCCCAAAAGGTGATAATATAGTCAGTGAAGATGTCTGCCTGCATTATATAAAAAGGAAAAAGGCAAGTTTCCTTTCTTTATAATTTTTTAACCTTTTTTTTCTCAAACAAATGCCTCTCTCAACACCATTCAGAGGACACTTAACTAACTTTATTTAATTACTGGTAATGCCAGTAAGGAACATTACCACAGGGATAGCATATGCTTTTAGAGGAGAAGAAGGATGCATGATGGAAGAAAAGATCTTTTAGAGTGCTTTGAAACCTAGTGAAAATGTACTGTGCCTAAATAAGTCATCTTTTTAGACTACAGTTTCCATGTGAAGCAGTTGTATCCAAGGTTTGGAGTGCAAATGCCCTCTAATTATGAACGTTTTGGAAAAAAAAATTGAGAAAATGTTGGCCTTTCAGTAATTCAAGTTTCTTTCTCTTCTAGAAAAGAAAATCTCAACTGTTGTTTTAAATAAGCAAAATAATTTACACTCTAGTGTGCTGACAGTGTTCACACTACATTTATATTAGTGTCCATATGGGTATATTAAACAAGACACTATTATCAGGAAAAACACAAGACTGTTTTTAACTTTATAAATATCCATTTCATTCACCTATTGATGATTATAGAACTGCCCATGGCTCCCATCAAGACAATGAAGTGGGAATTGAGATGTTTTTTTTGACAGGTTGAAATATAAAATCTCTTAAACACAGCAAAAATTGTGAATAATTTCCTTTTGTTTTGCATTTGCTAATTAGTGTGGATTGCAAAGATGTCTGAACCAAATAACACACTGTCCAAACCTTAGGGCTGAATAAAACCAACAGTTCAGGACAACAACATGTCTACATGTAAAGAAAAATGGAAACAAAGTTGAGTTCTAAATCTTAACTAAACAACTAAAATTAACGCAAAAGACATATGTTCTGTTGGGAGCAGTAATCTGTATATCTATTAAGCACAGTTTCTGTTTCTTTGCTTAAAAGTTTAGCACAGAATTGTTTTTCAAGCCACATACTTGAAACACTTATTAAACACATTATACATATAATACTTGAAATACTTAT
Organism: Polypterus senegalus; assembly: GCF_016835505.1. Taxonomy (NCBI): domain Eukaryota; kingdom Metazoa; phylum Chordata; class Cladistia; order Polypteriformes; family Polypteridae; genus Polypterus; species Polypterus senegalus. Next base: position 89,543,262 of record NC_053159.1, read on the forward strand.
TGTCGTAAGAGTTTTGACATGTAACTGCCAGCTTTTTCTCCACACTGGAATTGTAATACTGTGCTGTTTAATAAATATGTTTTTCTGTAGTTTGTTTTTTTTTCAAATGGAGTTTTAATTTCCAACTTTAGTTTTAAAGTTGTTGATTTTGAGTTCCATCTCTGTTTTTAATATCTATTAGCTGTGTAAGCCTGTGCTGTAAAAAGCCCAGAATCCTGGAAACTATTGAAATCGTCAAAAAAAAAATTGAGATGTCAGGTAATTGAAAGGAACTACTCTGGGCATCTATCTCCTAGGAGGATTCGTTTTGCCGACGTGCTTGCATCGCTTGTGCATTAGTTGTGGGAGGAAAAGTAAAATACAGTAATCCCTCGCTATATCGCGCTTCGACTTTCGCGGCTTCACTCTATCGCGGATTTTAAATGTAAGCACATCTAAATATATATCACGGATTTTTCGCTGGTTTGCGGATTTCTGCAGACAATGGGTCTTTTAATTTATGCTACACGCTTCCTCAGTTTGTTTGCCCTGTTGATTTCATACAAGGGACGCTATTGGCGGATGGCTTAGAAGCTACCCAATCAGAGCATGTATTACATATTAACTAAAACTCCTCAATGCTATAAGATATGCATCCCGCGCGGAGCTTGATTGTTTGCTTGTCTCTGCCTCTATCTCACCCTCTCTGACATTCTCTGCGCCTGACGGAGGGGCTGTGAGCAGAGGTGCTGTTTGCCTAGTGGATACGGACGCACCTCTAAGAAACGCAACCCCCGCAATCGAGGAGGGATTACTGTACTGTTTTGCCGATGTTAGCGACTTTGTCTTTCTTTGGAGGTTTTGTTTTCCTGATGTGCTGGCCTCGCTTGTGTTATTAGCAGTTAAGCAAGTTTTCTGTTTCCTCGAAGGTAGAGCCCTTACCCCGACTCCACTTCTCACTTCCAGGCCAGACAGACACACATACATTCACGTGTTGACGTTTATATATAAGACAAGATGTCATTTTAGTTTCAAATTGTTAGGTTCACATTCTCATTATGATAAGATTTAAATATGTGATGTCACCAATTTTTTGTATAAATACAACACCTTACAGCATGTTTATATTGGTTTATATTACTTACTACAAATATCTAGTGTTAATTAGGTTATTTTTCAAGCAGTCCCTAGTGTTGGGTTTTTCTTGCTTTGACTTCTGTTCCATTCTCTTGTATTTCATTCTTCTTCTTTTCCCTTTGGTTTTGTATATTTTGATTTATTGAGTTTCCAGTTTTGACTTCTGTTTCCTTCCTGGCTTACTCTTTCATCTTGTTGCTAATCTCTTGGCTCTACTTTGTTACTCACATTAATCTACTGGCACCTTTGATGTCTCTTTAACGGGAATGGTCGTAACCTTATTGCTAACTCAAATCACATATAAAATTGTAATCACTAGTTTTATTTAGGCTGAATAAAGTAATTATTGCCCACTTTAAGTTTAAAGCAGATTTTGTAAATAACACCAGACTACATAGCTACAGTTTCAACAGAAACCCACCAACATCCCAGAATTGAACCTGTTCTGTACGGAGGAATGGGATAAAATTCCTACAAGCCGGTGGTCAGGAATGATCAAAATTTACCGGAAACTTTTAGTTGCATTTATTGCTGCAAAGGGGGGTCACATCAGATACTGAAAGCAAAGGTTCACATACTTTTGCCACTCACAAATATGGAATATTTGATCATTTTCCTCAATAAATAAATGACCAAGTATAATATTGTTGTCTCATTTGTTTAACTGGTTTCTCTTTACCTACTTTTAGAACTTGAGTGAAAATCTGATGATGTTTTAGGTCATATTTATGCAGAAATATAGAAAATTTTAAAGGGTTCACAAACTTTCAAGCACAACTATACACTTCACCTGTCAATGGCTTTAATGTTGTGGCTGATTGGTGTACATGCACACTTTGATCCTTCTTATATAGTCTTTAAAGTGCTTAACTGTAGTTAGTTGTGAAATAAAAATAAACAATGAACGATTTTGGCAATATGAAATAACGTCGTTAACAAACCTCAAACAAACAGTATGGGACACTTAAAAATGCCATTGACATAAAGGGCTACAACAGAATAAAAGAAATGGCAAGATTCTTATACAAGTAAGTACCTGTTTATTTCTGTCTCTGTACCTTAGACACTTTTATAGGAAAAGGTAAACAAACTGTTTCCCCAGGGTTCACTAGTCATTTTAAAGCCACACTTATATAGTGCATCAAGCTAGTACAAAAGCTAACCATGTTAATAAATGTTTAGCTGTGATAAATGGCAAGTAAAGTAATTGATTTTCCATCTCATATTCTTTTTGACATCAAGATATAGATTAGTGGTCTCACTACTGAACTTTCTTTCTGTATTTTATTTCTTTTTTGAAACAATAAATCTGAATAGCTCTTATTACAGCTTTCTATGTAAATTTAAACTTTAAAATAAAAATGTAATATATGTGTTACCAAATGCTGTTATATTTTGCCTTAAATGTTATTAGATATTTTTCCTTAACAGATAATTATTCAGTTTATTTGAGATGAAACCTGAATATATGAAAGAGTAAAAAACACATAAGTAGAAGATCTCAAAGGATCTTTTTTCATAGTAGTTGAAAACAGTGCACAAATGCTATCTTAACATTTTGTCTCATTTACCACCTGCGCAGCATCCACCCATTCAGTTCAAAGGAAATTGATGTGCCATATAAATGTGAAGCTTTCTGTCTAGCTGACCTTTAATATTTTTATGCTTTTTATTATTTTTGTACAGACTATTGGCTATGAGATTTGTTCAACATACAGAACAAGAAATGTATTATTGATTGATTGTCAAAAGGACTTTTTTTCCTTCCCAGAGAAAAACTGAAATGTTTGATGGTGTAAAATGGAAATAAGTTAAATATTACAACATTGCTAATTTTAAAGAAGTAAGAATTATATAACACAATTTCACAAGTGACAGACTATATTTAATCTGACTTATAATATATTTGAAAATTAGAAAAGTATTACACTTTTAAACAAATTAAAATGTCTTCCCAAATGTTAAAACAATTCAGCATTGCTGGAGTCAGAGGTGCTAGCTTTGAAATAAGAACAATAACAATTGGAGTTAAACAAAGAGTTTCATTTAGTATTCTAACAGATAAATAAGAACTCTCTTTTCTATCACATTTGTATTTGTATCTCACTGAGTGGTTACTGGTTGGTGTCCTGCAGTAGCATTCATGAGACTTGTGTACGTCACTTGTGCGTTTTGGTCAAAAGGCTTAACTGCAGTTCATTTATTTTAATGTAGTTACCCGCCAGCAAAGATTTAGTGAGTTAATTCTGCTCAGTTTCTCGTCCATTTTTTTTTCTTTCTACCTGACAAGCAGATTCAAACAACTAGTCATCTGCTCCTTCCTCTTCATCTTATCTGTACGTCCCTCAACCAAACCTTAAGTTTTGTATCTTTTCAATTAGCCAAGCCCCAGCATTTGTGGCTGCAGTTTTTGTTCCAGTAGAAGTGCACAGCAGGCACATCAATGAAGGTACCTGCTGGCTTCCATCTTTTTCATTTGCCTGCTGCTGGAAATGAGCTAAGGCTGTTAGTCTGTATAGCCTTCTGCTCTGAAAAATGTTTGAATTTTTGATTCTGTTCCTGTTAAGAACTGACTAAAATGCACTATGCTCCTGATTATTCCTCATTTTAGCTTTTCCCTCTACCACCAACTACTGCTTTTTCATTAAGAGTACAGGTGAACACACCGGAATGGCACTCATTCCCACTGCAATTCAGTTGTTCTCTGCTGCATTTTACCGCATTGCTGCATAGTTCCTCCAGGTCACTGTGGTTTAATTTTAAGTCATTCTTGCAGTTTTTAAGTCCTTGCAATTCCATTAGTAATTGCCAGAGGGCATATTGCTTCCTGTGAAAACCCAGTTTATCAGCCGTCTGGGCATCCTCTGAAGAATTTTATACTTTTCCTTTTTAAGAGGTTGATTATTCCCCACTCCATACTATAGAAGTTTTTCCTCAGTTGTTTAATTCACAATTATGATTACAATATTTTACAAATGTATTTTGTTTAACATTTAAGAAATGTGTTATTTCCTAGCAGTCAGTAACACTACTTGTGCACATGCTTTTCTCTTCTTGGGAGCAGTAGAGATTCATTAAAGATACTGTGCCCAAAACAGAAACAGAGATCTAGTCAGGGGGATCGTGACTTACAGCAATTCTGTACATATGAATGTGTACATAAAACCCGCAAATTTTTCTTTTTAACTAAACCTCTTAATTTTCAGCTACGAGCTTACATTTTTTTACTTATGAATGAAGTGAACTAGTTAAAAAGTAATAGCTGCCCCTGAGAAAATATGTAGAGTACAGTGTGGACTTTTTCACCATTTTCAATCACTTTGTGCTTTTGTGTGTACGTCACTAAATGTAACCAGCAAAAATGCAACCGTGCAATAAGCTCTTTCAACGATATGCAGCACAATAAGCAACTCATTGTTTGGTTGATTGGTTGGAACTGCTGCTTGTAATTCCAATATTTCCTCTTTTTCCTATAGGGGAGAAGCCTTGGGACTTCTACTCATGTTGTCCATTTGTAGGGATGCTGACTGAGCTGGAATTTGTCACCTCTGTGACTGATGGACTTTCACCTACAGATGCGGATCACTTGCTCCTGGGACCTCAAAGAGTTTCCCACACACCCACTGAAATAGAGAAACAACTGAAGAACTTCTTCTGGTTGTGCAGGAATAGTTGGCATTCGCAGTAGAGTGTCCATAAAAACACTTGGAAGGTAGATTTCAAATCCAAACCTTTAATTTGCAGATATAACTGTACATATGACAGTGTGGGTGTGTGGTCTACAATAAAAAATAAAGTAGATTTATTCTTAGTTCTCAAATTACACATAAAGGAAAATCACGTTGCAAATCTTACACAAATATTAATCTTAAAGTTGCAATACCTTAAAACTAAAGGCACTATTGAGAAACGTTTTAGTGTTAATGAAATTACAAACGTAATTATTATAACACAAACCAAAAAATAAATTAACAGAACATACATTGATTCGCATTAATGCACACTGTTTCTAAGGAACTCTCTAACTTTGTGAAGTGCAAATAGTTAAACAAATAGTGAAAATAACCATACTTTCATTTTCTTCCTGCTACCCATAGTACTTCATTCAGTGGAAGGCAGCATCTAAATCCATCCTCCTGCTGACTGAACTCCGCCTCTCAGACACCCGCTGTTTTATCTAAGCTTGCAGTAATATAAACTGATGCTGCAAGTATTAACATCTTTGCTCCTGTTGTTTCTTCTTTGGATTCTGTTAAAGGTGTTGTAAAATCTTGTCCAATGTCTTGTCTCATAAAGACATCACTCCTGATGACTCTGGGGACTGTGTCTGGAGTTGTGCATTCTGAGATGAAATAGTAACTGCTGCACGTACCTTCTTAGGTGCCATCATTGCTCTTATACCAGTCTTCCAGGTACCTTTGGTTGATCCCATCACCACCACTAAAAATGCCACAGAACACCTTTTGGGACAGATACTCTGTTAATAGTTCAGGACCAAAGGTAACAATGACAGTCAAAACAAATCGCAGATGAATAAAAACTGTAACTTTACTCCACACAGTAACTTAAAAGAACTCATATTTTATGGTGCAATAAGTTTTTACAATAAAAATTAACAAAAATATATACAAAGAAATATATTTCTCCAGTGATTTTTTACAAAGAAAACTGAAAAGTCAAAATGAAAAATCAAAGGCTCTTACACTAACATAAACAAAGTCTACGGGTAATATATTGTAACAACCTTCAAAAATAATCAAAATTGGCATCAAAAATAACTCAAAATCAACAAAAACAATGTTCTTCCTTCAGGAGGCTTTATTGGCTAATGGCATCATCCATCTGCACCTATGATACAGCCAATTGCTAAGCCACCCAGCTCTCATACGCCTGGTGTGCTTTGCTCACTCTCTCTCACTCTCACTCTTTTGATCGACTGACCTCCTCACTACATCAATCACAGACTTTATAAAGACCCATTCATAAAAAAAGACCCACTTATAAAGACCTATTTATAAGTCACATTCACCCAAAAGTCTACCATCGCATAGAGTGCTACCATTCATTCTATGCAGGGAAAACATACACAGCAAAACAAAATACAACTTAGGCTGATAAATAATACAAATCACTAACAGAGAGGGGCGGCACGGTGGCGCAGTGGTAGCGCTGCTGCCTCGCAGTAAGGAGACCTGGGTTTGCTTCCTGGGTCCTCCTTGTGTGGAGTTTGCATGTTCTCCACGTGTCTGTGCGGGTTTTCTCCAGGTGCTCTGGTTTCCTCCCATGGCCCAAAGATGCAGGTTAGGTGCACTGGTGATCCTAAATTGTGCTTGGTGTGGGGGTGTCTCTGTGTGTGCCCTGTGGAGGGCTGGCACCCTGCCCAGGGATTTGTTCCTGCTTTGCGCCCTGCAGTGATATGGCTCCAGCAGACCCTTGTGACCCTGTGTTAGGAAATATCGGGTTGGAGAATGACTGACTGACTAACAGAGAGTATCTTGTGAACACTTATCCACTGTGACATGCTGGTGAAGCATGATTACAAATTACAAATATATGAACCATAATGAGTAGCTTATTCACTATTCAACTGGCAGCATGCACATTGACTACTGGTTATGTTTCATATCTCATCAGCATTCTTTACACACACATGGGTAAGGTAAATATTTGGCTAAGGAAGAACGTTACATTTATAGTGGCGAGAGTGAACTGAGAGAGCGCATTTGCTATGCACGCTCCATATTTTCCAAATTTGCCATTGTGATTCCACAAGTCATACTTATTCAATACAAATTAAAATACTGAGGGGTGTACAAACAAAAACGGATTTCAATATTGACCTTAAGTGAAATATTTAGTTGTTTTTAAAAGCTATCAATTCTGATGGCTGTAATCAAATTTAATACAGACTGTTGAACAAAAGGATAACAAGAAAAACAAAAGAATATTTTATTTAAGGTCAAAATGTACTTTTTAAATATTGAATTGTTTTTTTTTTTAGTCTGATCCCACTTTTTATAAAATTGAAAACCATTTATGGTGTTACCTTTATTTGTAAATGAAATCCATGTGCCCATCCTTCTTCACGAAAATCCCTGTCACTTTCTTGTAAAAGTCCTCCTTATTTTTATTTAGTTTAAAAAATCTTAATCTTCTATTTTGGCAGTCAGTCGGAACAAAAATATAAAAATAAATGGTCCACTGCAGTGCACTTGACTTTCTGATATTGCTAACTCATTGGCGCTCAGAGACTCTGCGTAGAAGAACAGCAGCAACAAGCACCTGTTGGGCTCATATCCACCCCCTTCGGTGCGGCACAGTACTGTATGCCTCACCTTGTGCCTTTTCACTTTGGTTTTATGTCTGATTAACCAGACTTTGGAAAGTCAGGTTGTATAATAAACATGTTTGGTAACATACAGAGAGACAGCAACAGGCAGACGCCAATTGCATGAATCAACCCAGTGTGTGAGGGATATCGCAGTCCGAGATGAGGCTCAGCTCATTTTGTTGCTGCTGCATCTTGTGTTTCTCCCCTGAGTTTGAACAGGAAATGCTCTAATTCGGCGATTTTGACTATAAAAGTTATCAAAATTATTGGAATTACACAGAAAACAAATTTAGAGCACAGACCAGTGGACACATTTATATTATGTTATGATTATATTAGTTTTTTTTACTTTTCAGGATGATAGGTGAGGCTCTGCCTCCCCTGACCGCACATCCCTGCTTAAGCATCAAATATACATCAGAAAACAAACTAAAGACATTAAACAAAAAACTAAATTATAAACAAATAAAGACAAATTCCCTAACTTCTATGCCTGTTTAATTTGGTTCACATTTACAGAGGTTAGCACTGCTTCCTCATTTGTCCAGTGTTTTGGACTCCATTACTGAGTCCAATCAGTGTTTATGTTGTAGTTTCACTGTCTCTCCTTTATTCCAAAGATTTTGTCATAGGCACTCCAGTTCATATTCCACAGACATTCAGGTGAGGCTAATTTCCAACTCTAAATTGGTCTTGTTTGGGGATGTGTAAGAGTGGACTGTGCAATGAACTGATATCCTGTGTGTATCCCAGCTGTTTGTTCAACAGTGAAGGATAGACTCTGTTCCTCATATCTCTTAACTGCATCAAGCAGTTTGAGAATTATACTTTGCTATGATGTGTGATTCTGCATGTTTTCATTGTATTGAAAACAGCAAGAAATTTAAAATTTCAGGTGAGTGTGCCCTTTGATCGATGAACACCTTGTACATAACTTGCACACAATGTTCCTGGTATAATTTACAGCTGCACGTTATGATTTTGTGTAATTGATCCTGATTGTAATGACTGCACCAAAAAAGAGAAAAATTAACTGAAGAGGAAATGAAAACTCAAAAGCAAATGATCAGTCAATATCAAGGTAGATTGTTATTGGTTTTCAAAAAGAGACACTGGATGAAAACCATTAAATAAAATCAAAAGTCTGAAATCATTCTTAATATCATAACTATAAATCTATTTTGAAAAAATCTGGGTTGTTTCACCATTTAGCCTCTACTAAACTACAGAGAATTTCAGCCACTCCCATGAGGGTGCCACCATGTTTTATAGAAGTAGCTGGACAACCATCATGTCATGTGACTAGCAATGTTTGCTATTGCTATGAAACCAGAACTGGATCTCAGATGTATTTGTGATGGACCGCGAATTGACTGTGTAGTAAACATACCCTAGTTTGTCAAGACATGAATGCTTGAGTAATACACCTCCCCGTATATTTAAAATGATATACTAGTACATTCTGACCCTTAGACTATATGTAATGTAGCAGACAGCGTTTGTTTCTGTGAAATGAACAGATAACAAATATTTCTGGCAATGACACTGTCACCGCCTGAAAACCTTGGACATGACCAAACTGATAGTTTTAAGACACTGTTTTTTGAAGCATTCGGTTGGAAAAAAAACAAACTCAGTAATTACTTTTCAAATGTGCATTCTTCACATATTAAAGAGTGTGAAAATAGGCAAGGAAACAAGCAAAGATTTGGGGGTTGCATATACTTGGTAAACAAGCAAAGAGATCAAGTTAGACGTCTTCACAGACTTGAGTTCACAACAAGACTAAGGGTCATTGCAAAACTGACAGGAAGAAGTGGGATTAAGGAAGTGATGATGTTTGAAAGTCAGAATCGTGATGACCGGAGGAGAAAGTGATGTCATCAAAAAATGGGTTCTGGATGACTGGAAGAGGACGTGATATCATTGGAAGGCAGGTTCTGGATGCCCGGATGAGAAAGTATTGAGAGTTGTGAAGAGCGGTTAGTGCACAGGATGTTCTGCTGGTCTGCAGGGGAAAGGAAGAAATGAGTTAGAAGGCAGTGCCAACCCCTGGTCTAGTGGGGAAACACATTTACTGTATTTGAGCCTGTAAACTAGCTCCCATACACACATGTATGAAAATTGTTTTTGTATAAAATAATTACAGTGGAAATGGTGCTCAGGAATGTATTACCTGTTTTGAATTTTTATATTGTTTTATTAACAGTATATCCTTACACTTTCCTATTTTATTAATGTTCATTTGAGAGTTATAGTATTTGAATAGAAACAAAAACTTTGCTGTTTTTTATTATATCACCATTGCTTTTGTCCATGTTTGGCTTTGTTGTTACTGCAGTAATAATTATCTTCTTAGATTCCAGTACAATAACAATTTTCTTATTGGGGTCCTCAGATTAATCAGTTGAAGAATCCCTGTTAAAATTATATGTAATGTAAAAATTATTAATTATTTCAATAATATTTTAATGAGATCTGTGTTATCCATTCACCTGTTTTCCAGACCAACTTACCCCAGCAGAAGGCTGCAAGGGACAAAAGTCTATCGGAGGCAGCATCAGAAATAAAGTGGACATCCACTCCATCACAGAGCACACTCCCATATTCATTCAAAGAAGATTACGTTCATTCAAACCACAATACTGTTCACATCATTCTTCTGTCTTGAGAACCTTATCTTTACAACCTTATCTTTCCAGCCAGACAGCAAATATTTTTCTGAGAATTTTCAGGGAAGGACAACAGAAGTTAACCCTCTTTGTCTTAAACCCAAGAATCACTTGGGCTGTGAAAACAGAGCTGAAAGCGTTTGTCTTGAGTGTCACTTGGGCAACGGTATAGATGAATCTCATGTAAGTTTACCCGGGCTGTAAAAGTGCCAACAGTGTTTGTGCCAAGCATTACTCGGGCAACAGTATAGGCGTGTCTTGTATAAGCATCAGTGCCTAGTGTTACCTGGGCAATGGTGTAAATGCATCTTCTCCTAGCCTCATAATGGCATCTAGTTAGAAACACCTCTCATCGGCAGTGATGACAAAGTGAATCTATCTTCAGGCGGTGAAACTGAAACGGTCAGTGAAACCAAAAGTGATTCTGGTGAATTCAAAAGTGACGCTTGCATTTCTCACACATGTGCAGTGTGTTGTTCATATCATTATTATTACTATTAATCATTATTATTATTTTTCGTGTCACTATTATACTTTCTACACTTCTGACTTTGCACTTTTAGTGTTTTGCATGTTTTTCAGTAGAAAGAAGAGATGTAATAAAAATGTAATTTTTCAAGCCAAAAAATGCAATGCTTTTTATGTTTTTTTTTAAGAAAAAATGTAACACTAAGGAAGTTAAGTTAATAAAACTTATTGATTTTAACACTAGAGAGTAGTGATATGCTGTATGTTGATTAACATGTGCAAATAAGAATTTCATTCTTCTTTGTATACATGGAAATAATGACACTACAAAACGTATAAAGCTTAACACCGTTCTTCAGTTTTTAAAAACTATTATTCATAACAATACAGGGTGTAAGCCTATTAAGTTTGCGTGCTTCTCATTTTTTAACATTGTCAAGTGAGAAACTAACCTGCAAGCCCAGTGTTTATCAAAAGTTTATGTGTTAATATATTTGGAGAACCTAGGTGAGACATTAACCCATGTAATGATGTATAATCAGGCGCTGCTGCCGCGAGTGGCAGCCATTCCAGCAGCTCCGTGTATGACTTTATCTTTCTACCTTTTTTCTCTATTTTTCTCTATTTCACTAATCACTCGTACCACTTTCTTTTATGTGGACTCGTTCCCAGGACACTTTTTACTACTTTTACCACTTGGACATGGATTTTTACACGCCGAGACTCGTCTATTCAAGTAGTCAACTTCAAGCGCTGAGAACAAATGCCCATGCCAGTGTGGTTCCCTATTTACCTGACGAGGTAAGAAGGCTGTATCGGGGCAGCAGAGCTGGCGCTAAGATAAAAGCCAAGCGTCTAGCGAGAAAGTGGCGCTACAAACCTTTAGTGCCTTCTGTGATCCTGGGAAATGTGAACTCACTACCAAATAAGATCGATGCACTGGCTGCGCTGGTGAAAAATGCCAGGACCTACAGAAAATGCAGTTTGCTGTGTTTTAGTGAAACGTGGCTAACAACTAACATCCCAGATGCTAACGTGGAGCTACCCGGGTTTAGCACAGTTAGAGTGGACAGAGACGCAAGTACCTGTGGGAAGCAGAAAGGAGGAGGAGTCGCTCTCTATGTCAATACAAGGTGGTGCAACTCTGGACATGTAAACGTTACAATCTCCACTTGCTGCAAGGACATCAAACTGTTGGCCGTAAGTTTGTGTTCCTATTACTTGCCCAGAGAGTTTGGACACATCATTGTTGTTATTGTTTACATCCCTCCTCGGGCGGACGTGTAGATAGCGTGTGACATCATCCATTCCGCGGTTGCTAAGTTACAAACAGATCACCCTGAGGTGTTTGTGCTAATCGCTGGAGACTTTAACCATGTGACGCTGGACAAAACATTACCTGGGAAATAGGACTAGGAATAGGAATAGGAATAGGCTCTGAGAGACTGCTTTGGAACTACGGACTGGGATATCCTGCAGGGGTCTCAAAGTGAGAACATTGAGGAGGTTGTTGACTGCACTACTGACTACATCAACTTCTGTATGGACATTGTAGTTCCAGTAAGAACAGTACGCTACTATGCTAACAACAAGCAATGGATTACAAGTGACATCAAGGGCCTTTTGAACCAGAAGAAAAGGGCTTTTAAAGGCGGTGATCAGCATGAGCTCAAGCGCGTGTAGAAGGAACTCTGAGTCCAGCTCAGGGCGGCGAATGAGCAGTACAGGAGAAAGCTGGAGCAGAAGTTGCAGAATAACAGCATGAAGGAAGTGTGGGATGGGATGAAGATCATCACTGGCTGCAGCTCGAAGCAGGGTGCTACCATTGAGGGAGACGTGAAGAGAGCAAACCAGATGAACAACTTCTTCAACAGGTTTGACCACCCTAACCCACTCTCACCTCGGAGTACTGCACCCTCCACCCTTCCTTCTGCTGATACCAGCATAGGAGTCTCCCCCAACCCACAATTACAGCAGCCCAGGTAAGCAGAGAGCTGAGGAGACTTTGTGCCAGCAAAACAGCAGGTCCAGATGGAGTATCGCCACGACTGCTGAAGGCCTGTGCGTTGGAGCAGGGGAGTCCTCTACAGCGCATCTTCAACCTGAGTCTGGAAAAGGGGAGAGTCCTGAGGCTTTGGAAAACATCTTGCATCACCCCAGTCCTAAAGGTATCACGTCCTAGTGAGCTGAACGACTTCCGCCCTGTCGCTCTGACGTCACATGTGATGAAGACCATGCAGCGGCTGCTGCTTCACCACCTGAGGCCACAGGTCTACCACGCCCTCGACCCTCTGCAGTTTGCATACCAAGAGAAGGTGGGAGCGGAGGATGCCATCATCTCTATGCTGCACCGATCCCTCTCCCTGTTGGAGAGAGGCAGTCGTACTGTAAGAATTATGTTTCTGGACTTCTCTAGTGCCTTCAACACCATCCAACCTCTGCTCCTTAGGGACAAGCTGACAGAGATAGGAATAGATTCATACCTGGTAGCATGGATCTTGGACTATCTTAAAGACAGACCTCAGTATGTGCGTCTTGGGAACTGCAAACTGGACAGTTTGACATCCGTGGCAGATCGACGGGCACTGAGCAGGCTCTTGTCAATCATGGAGAATCCACTGCATCCACTGAACAGTATCATCTCCAGACAGAGGAACAGCATCAACAACAGACTGCTGTCACTGTCCTGCTCCACTGACAGACTGAAGAGATTGTTCCTCCCCCACACTATGCGACTCTTCAATTCCACCCGGGGAGTAAATGTTAATATTATACAAAATTATTGTCTGTTATACCTTCATTGTTATCGCTCTTTAATTTAATATTGTTCTTTATCTGCTGCTGCTAGAGTATGTGAATTTCCCCTTGGGATTAATAAAGTATCTATCTATCTATCTATCTATCTATCTATCTATCTATCTATCTATCTATCTATCTATCTATCTAATTTAAAGTACAACATGTCTCCAAAATAAAATAAAAAAAAAGTCTGAGTTTCAGACATACTTGTGTAACAAAGAACCTTTGTCTGAGATGAGCCATCTTTGATGCTGTAAGTGCTTTGTCAAGTTTAGCCAAATGAGCAGCACCCCATGAATGTTAGTTGTCACTTGCGCCTTTACTACTGAAAGACTAGATGAACACATCACTAATACAATGAGTGAGGTGCTGAGGAGTAAACTCCTAATGGTGAAAATGACTCACATGTACATTTTTTGAGGAGCAGTAGACATACACTTAAGGAAAATGCACAGCAATTGCTTCAGTATGAAGGGACAAACATACACACTGTACCTGCATGTGCAGTAGCTGAAGTACAGTAAATCAGGATTTTACAGGATTTATAAAAAATGAAGAAATTAACTCAAAAGGAGGAAAGTAGCAGCTGTTCTTTATGAATATTGTGGAGAATTTTGCTTAAAAGTACATTCCAACAATACTTTTTTTTTAAAATCAGTGTTTATCAGTTTATTAACACTTGGCAGTTGATGAGCAATGATGGTATATCAGTAAACAAATTGTGTGGGTTGGGAGAGAGGCTGTGAAAGGTTAACCTGGACAAATCTGAAATTAATTCTAATTGCATTAAGAGCTGTTGAAAATTCAGTGCTCTAAGCAGCCGATTCTGCTTTCTTATTGAATGACTTCCTAAGGGTAAAAACTGACAGAAGCTGTTTTTTTTCAAATGATATATCTTATAACATCACAGGTATCATCCAGGAAGGGGAGAATAACATAAAAAGCATGTTGATGTCTACAATATTCAAGGTATTCGATCTTCTTCATAAAAAGCATTCCTGTTTTTGCAATATTGAATGTTTTCACTCTTTTCCATTTAGAGACAGGAAAATTCTGAACTTGTGTTTGAGTGCCATATGGTTTCAACAGGCTTGTAGTTTTAGTATAACAACTTTTGGTCCTGAATTAAAATAAATTTCAGTCTGATCAATTTTTCATGAATCTATACCAACATACTTAATTGATGCCAGCCAGGAGGGCAACAATGGGAATGGAAGAAAATTCTTAACAGAATTACTGCACATTATTTAATAAGTTTAAATAGTATAACATTATTTGCTTTGGTTTTATTTATATATTCCCATTTTTGTCTTTTACTCCCTACAGTTTTACAAACACTTTCTCTCCACCAAGTAAACATCTATTAAACATTATTAAATCTAGAGTTTTTCTGCATTTAATGTTTTATGGATGCTGTTACTGAACATTTGAAAAAACAAGCTTTTGTGTGAACAAGCAGAAAAATTTTAGGATGTGTTCAATGCTGGAGCTAAAGTTGACTGATTAGGATTTGTTTTTTTGCTTTATGTCTTATTTTTCATGGAAATCCAAATCTGAACAGATGCTCATTGCTCTGCTGTTTCACAAGGTATCTGTGAATATACCAGCGCACGATGGCAAGGAAATTGAAACAGAAAATGAAAAATCAAAGATTTGCTTTGAGTGCATCTAACACCTCTCATATCTGTATATAGGAAACTGTGGACACAAGAAAAGAGTCAGGACTGCGGGGAGCAAGATGCAGAGGTTTTGGATGCAAACAGTGGTTATGAAAGTAGTGTAAATCCTTTTCAAACTGTTGTGATTCCACATTGTTTTTTGCTGATCACATTTCTCAAAGATAATCAGATCTGTGTCACATATCAGTGAAAAATAACCAAACTGCAATGTGAAAGTAGCCTTATTTTATTTTCAAAAATCAAACACAAGTTGTTGTGCTTCAGGTTCTCGTGGTTTAACATTGCCACTGTTATTATAAACAACAGAAAGGCATTCATGAAAAAAATAAATAATTTGAAACAGCAAAAAGGATAATAATATTTAATCCAAAACAAACAGAACAAACCTGAGCATGTTCAAACTGGATCATAATTACAATAACTATAGTAAAATTGTAAAAAATAAAAAAGGTTGAACCCAAATCTGTACAAATTGGATCCTGACCAATCAGAAACAATTTCCTTCATTTCATACTGTTTAAATTAGCCTGTTATTACAAAATAAATGAAGAAAGATATTGTGGAGGGTTCCAATATGTTATACTGACATTTTTGTGTAAAAAGGATGTACATTGATCCATCGCTGTATCACGCTTCAACTTCGCGGATTTTATATGTAAGCATATCTAAATATATATCACGGATTTTCGCTGGTTTGCGAATTTCTGCAGACAATAGATCTTTTAATTTCTGGTACATGCTTCCTCAGTTGGTTTGCCCAGTTGATTTCATACAAGGGACGCTATTGGCGGATGGCTGAGAAGTTACCCAATCAGAGCACGTATTATGTATTAAATAAAACTCCTCAATGATATACGATATGCTTCCCGTGTGTTACTTTGCATACTTAAAAGCTCTAACAGCACGTATTGATTTTTGATTGTTTGCTTTTCTCTGTCTCTATCACTCTCTCTAACATTCTCTGCTCCTGACGGAGGTGGTGTAAGCAGAGGGGCTGTTCGCACACTGGCCTACAGGATACAGACGCTCCTTTAAAAAATGCTAATACACTGCCTTCACATTGCTCCCTTCCTTGCGGCTGCTTTGCCTTGGCGGTGCTTTGCATACTTAAAAGCACCTATTGATTTTTGATTGTTTGCTTTTCTTTCTCTGTCTCTCTCTCTCTGACATATTCTGCTCCTGATGTGCACTCCTTTGAAGAGGAAGATATGTTTGCATTCTTTTAATTTTGAGACGGTACCGTCTTCTCTGTCTTGTCATAGAGCACAGTTTAAACTTTTGAAAAAGAGACAAATGTTTGTTTGCAGTGTTTTAAAGTCCCTGTCTCTACAACCTCTTGTGTTTCTGTGCAAATCTGTGACCCAAGTGTGACAATATAAAAATAACAATATAAACGTATGGTTTTTACTTTGCAGATTTTCACCTTTCGTGGGGGGTTCAGGAACGCAACCCCTGTGATTGAGGAGGGATTACTGCAATGAGAAAAGCGCTATAAAAATGCAAAGAATTATTATTTATTGTTAATGTTACTAGCAATAGACAAGGATCATCTAATAAAAATGCCTTCAAATACTCAAATATAGAGGCAAGAAATGTCAGCAGTGTGGTTATGCTCACACATTTTTACTTGTGGGTCACACATTAACTTAAATTACAACTAATCGTTGACTTATCCCAGAAATCCTAGAAAAGGCAGTCATTATGCAGCTATATGATCACTTGAATAAACATTCTGTTCTTGACAAGTTTCAGTCAGGTTTTATAACAAATCACAGTAAAGAAATACTGCACTGATTAAAGAAGTAAATGACTTGTGGGTTAATGCAGACAGAGGCCGTTCATCTGTTTTCATCTTCTTAGATCTTAGAGCCGCATTTGATACCATTGATCACAATATTCTTAGAAATTACCTTAGTCAGTGGATGGGCCTCTCTGGTAATGTCTTAAATTGGTTTGAGTCTTACTTGACAGGTAGAAAATTATTTTGTTAGTTGTGGTAATTATAATTCAAAGACACATGCTATTCTATATGGTGTTCAACAAAGATCTACCTTGGGTCCACTGCTCTATCTATATGCTTCCATTAAGTCAGATTATCTCAAGGCATAATGTGAGGCTACCAGGTAAGCAGAGAGCTGAGGAGACTTTGTGCCAGCAAAGCAGCGTGTCCAGATGGAGTATCACCACGACTGCTGAAGGCCTGTGAGTTGGAGCTGGGGAGTCCTCTACAATGCATCTTCAACCTGAGCCTGGAACAGGGGAGAGTCCCGAGGCTTTGGAAAACATCTTTCTTCACCTCAGTCCCAAAGGTATCATGTCCTGGTGAGCTGAATGACATCAGGCCTGTCGCCCTGACATCACATGTGATTAAGACCATGGAGTGGCTGCTGCTTCACCACCTGAGGCCACAGGTCCGTCACACCCTTGAACCTCTGCAGCTTGCATACCAGTAGAAGGTGGGAGTGGAGGATGTCATAATCTGCATGCTACACCGATCCCTCTCCCACTTGGACAGAGGCAGTGGTGCAGTAAGAATTATGTCTCTGGACTTCTGCAGCGCCTTCAATACCATCCAACCTCGGCTCCTTAGGGACAAGCTGACAGAGATGGGAGTAGATTCATACCTGGTTGCATGGATCATGAACTATCTTACAGACAGATCTCAGTATGTGCGTCTCGTCTCAGGAACTGGAGGTCTGAAATTGTGGTCAGCAGCACAGGAGCACCGCAGGGGAATGTGCCTTCTCAGGTCCTGTTCAGCCTATGTACATCGGACTTCCAATACAACTCGGAATCCTGCAAAGTGAAAAAGTTCACTGGCAACACTGCTATCGTGGGCTGCATCAGGAGTGGGCAGGAGGAGTAGTATAGGAACCTAATCAAGGACTTTGTTAAATGGTGCAACTCAAACCACCTAAAACTGAACACCAGCAAAACCAAGGAGCTGGTGGTGGGTTTTAAGAGGCCCAGGCCCCTGATCACCCCGTGATCATCAGAGGTGACTGTGTGCAAAGAGTGCAGACCTATAAATACCTGGGAGTACAGCTGGATGATAAATTAGACTGGACTGCCAATACTGATGCTCTGTGCAAAAGAGGACAGAGCCGACTATACTTCCTTAGAAGGCTGGAGTCCTTCAACATCTGCAATAAGATGCTGCAGATGTTCTATCAGACGGTTGTGGTGAGTGCCTTCTCCTACCCTCTGCAGTTTGCATACCAAGAGAAGGTGGGAGCGGAGGATGCCATCATCTCTATGCTGCACCGATCCCTCTCCCTGTTGGAGAGAGGCAGTCGTACTGTAAGAATTATGTTTCTGGACTTCTCTAGTGCCTTCAACACGACTGGACTTCTCTAGTGCCTTCAACACGTGGTGGTGTGCTGTGAAGACAGCATAAAGAAGAGGGATGCCTCACGCCTAGACAAACTGGTGAGGAAGAAAGGCTCTATTGTAGGCATGGAGCTGGACAGTTTGACATCTGTGGCAGAGTAACGGCGCTGAGCAGGCTCATGTCAATCATGGAGAATCCACTGCATCCACTGAACAGTATCATCTCCAGACAGAGGAGCAGCTTCAGCGACAGACTGCTGTCACTGTCCTGCTCCACTGACAGACTGAGGAGATTGTTCCTCCACCACACCATGCGACTCTTCAATTCCACCTAGGGAGGTAAACGTTAAACTTATACAATGTTATTGAGTGTTATACCTGCCTTGCACTCTCAACCTTGCATTTTTTAACTTGCAATGAATTTGTATCACTCTTTAATATTGCTTTTATCAGTATGCTGCTGCTGGAGTATGTCAATTTTTCCTTGGGGATTAATAAAGTATCTATCTATCTATCTATCTATCTATCTATCTATCTAATTTTCTCAAACTAAATAAGGAGAAATTGGAAATCTTAGTGATTGGCAAAAATGGCTATAATGAGCATATTAGAAATAAACTTAATATGTTAGGCTTGAAAGTTAAGACAGAGGTAAAGAATTTAAGGGTAATTATTGACTCTAACCTAAATTTTAAATCACATTCTAATCAAATTACTAGGACAGCATTTTTTCACTTAAGAAATATAGCAAAAATTAGACTCCTTATGACTTTGCAAGATGCTGAAAAATTAGATCACTCTTTTGAGTTTAGTTGACTTAGATTACTGTAACGCACTCCTCTTAGGACTACCCAAAAAAGACATAAATAGATTACAACTAGTGCAGAATGCAGCTGCCAGAATCTTAACTAGGAAAAGGAAATCCGAGCACATCTCTCTAGATTTGATGTCACAACATTGGTTATTTAGAATTGACTTTAAAATTCTGCTTATGGTTTACAAAGCCTTAAATAATCTTGCTCCATCCTATAGTTCAGAATGCCTCTCACCTTACATCCCAAATCGTAATCTTAGATCTTCAAATGAGTGTCTGTTTATAATTCCAAGAGCTAAACTTAATAGAAGTTGTGAGGCAGCCTTCTGCTGTTATGCACCTAAAATCTAGAATAGTTTGCCAATAGAAATTTGCTAGGCTAATACAGTGGAGCACTTTAGAAACTGCTAAAAACCCATTACTTTAGCATGGCTTTCTCATAGCTTAATTTTAGTGTAACTCTGATATCCTGTATATGCATTTAATTATCTTTTTTTCATGTCTCCAAAATCAGTACTAACCCCTACTTGCTCTGCTGTTCTTTTTTCGGTTTTCTGTGGTGTCGATCTGCACCACCACCACCCGATCAAAGCACCATACTGTCTCTACATTGATGGATTGAAGGCTAGATATCCACATGACCATCATTGTCTAATTCTTCCATGTGAAGCCTGAAAACCATGAGAACTGATTAGATCATTTATGTTAGGTAGAATGCCTAGAGAGGACTGGGTGGTCTTGTGGCCTTGGAACACCTGCAGATTTTGTTTTTTTCTGCAGCCATCTAGATTTTTTTTTTTGTTATTTTCTGTCTTCCCCAGCCATCAGACCTTACTTTATTCTTTGTTAATTAGCATGCCAAATTTGTATATTTTTTTCTTTCTTCATCTTGCAAAGCACTTTGTGCTACATCATTTGTATGAAAACGTGCTATATAAATAAATGTTGTTATTGTTATTATCAGTTGTCTCTCAGGGAGAAATAAAACTACAGGAGCTATTTTTAAACGAAAAGTTAGATATTTTGTGAACTAAAAATAAAATATTTTCCTATTCCTTCCTATAGCAGTATTTAATATGAACTCCTTCCATTAGGTATACTTTTAGAGTCTGTTAAAGTTAGACACCTGGAACAAAAAAACAG
This sequence comes from Polypterus senegalus, assembly GCF_016835505.1. Taxonomy (NCBI): domain Eukaryota; kingdom Metazoa; phylum Chordata; class Cladistia; order Polypteriformes; family Polypteridae; genus Polypterus; species Polypterus senegalus. The sequence goes on from NC_053159.1 coordinate 89,563,614, forward strand.
ATATCAATATGATTTACAAGTTTAAAATATTTTACAGAAAGAAAACAACTCCAAGTAGCCTTCTCTCTCAACAAGTGACACCCCCCCACAGAGTAAATTTAATAATAAACTTTAATAAATTCCATTTGGTACATTTGCCTGAAACAGAAAGTTGATTGCTTTTCATAAACTGAATTGATGCATTATTTTACTAAAATAATTTAATGAACTCAAGTGTTAAATTAAAAAAAAAGTAAGATATGACACTGAAATAATAGACTTTCTAATGAATTTTCTGAATATAAAAAACAGTCCATTAAGCAAAAATAAACTTTTAACAAAAAATTTCATAAAATTCTTACAAAAAGTTAATAAATTGAAGACTTCCTCAGCTTTGAGTTCTAGGATAAAATTACAATTTAAGCATTATAATTTATGTGCCTAGGCATAAAATAAATATTTGTTATGCCCTGTGTCACACATGCATGCCTGGAGACCACCTTGTACTCTCTAGGAAGGTAAATGATACCACCATGGGACGAGAGGAGCGTTGTCAGTAATGGTTTCTTCTTCTCACCCCATTTTTGATAAGACATCCCAGGACTAAATCTAGCCCCGCCCACAATTCCCAGGATACTATAAAATAGGTGTTCTTTATTATATTATTTATTTTGGCGTTAGCCAGTCTAGTCTGATCAACTGATACTATGTCAATGTGGCTTTCGTTAGCTCATTTTATATTGAGCAAATTTAAGTTAAAGAAGCATTAAACTTAAAGTATCAGTTTTTTTAAGGTTATAAGGAAGTGCGCTTACTGTTTGTGTGTTGAAGGCGCTGCCACAGGAACGTCTAGCAGGTGAGCGCTGTGAGGCGCTGTGTTTCTGGGCATGTGCAGCCTGTATAATGGCCAGTACGGGCTCCAATGCATGTGTTCAGTTTTACACGCCGGTGTCCTCGCAACCTGCCCAGCTCAGTCGGTTTAAGGTGCAGTGTGCCTGAAAGAAAAAGCCGGTATTTGCTTATGTAAACAGGATTGAGTCAAAGATGGGGATCCCGTATTGTAAATAAGTGAATTTACTTACAGGTGAGTTGGCCACTGGTGTGCTTGAGCTCAGCATAGCCGTTGGCTCTCCAGGGGTGTTTATACATGCGCGACTTGCAGGGGTTTGAGCTTAAATACAAAGTTACTCGGGACGTGTGGCAGCGTGTGGCATTTATGAGCTAGTGTCTACCTGGATAGGTGGGTGGGGTAGACGGGGTGAAAGATTGGCTGGACAATCTTGTCGGCTACATTTAAGGAGTTGCTGGCCAACCTTTTTGATTTCTCTTGGTTGTTTTTGTGACAAGAGAAAGACAGAAATTATGCAGTAAGCTTTTTCTTCACTATTGTCTACACTATATTTGTTGGAGTCAAATGTTACTCAATGTTCAGATATAAAGATGTACATTTAGTTTGAAATTAAATGGCAAAAATAATTTTAAGCATGGAGAAATACATAAACTACGGAAGTACAATTACCTGATGCAGGATTCAAAGACGGAACACTGGATTTATGAGATATCAGTGCAACAAACTGATGCATGCAGCAGCCAAGAATGATAATGACTCTATACTAGTTTTGCTCCTAAGAAATTACTGTGTGGAACATTACAAGATGTTTATATTTCTTTAGTCTAGTTTCCAAAAATGAAAATACTGCTTAAGCTCAGTAGATTTAAATCAATAGCAACAGATTAACAAAGATTGGACTGTCAGAAAAGTTTTAGTAAATTGCAACCACTATAGTCTCCAGGTTTTGCAATATTACTATATATGTATCTCACGCTTTGCCAAACAATAATAATTTACAAAGAGAGAACACATTTTTTTTTCTGTTAGAGATAACACAGATCAGGCAGAACATCAGTATTGGATGGTTTTCTGCTCTTAAAATAGAATTGATGATCAGATTGTAAGTGGACATTTTTTCTATCTTTTATGATACAAATAATGCAAACCTCCTGTGCATCTAAGCATCCACTGTTTAGATTAGTAGGTCTGTAGGTGTTGTCTGTTTCAGTCTACCTGAATAATGCAATTCATTTTCTTAAATGATATTTTGGTGGACCATGTGTTTTTCATATGCTCTTATCTTATTACATGGAATAAGCAAAGTGAAAGTGTGAGCTAGTTAGACTTCAATGTATTTAATAATAATAATAATAGATTTTATTTGTAGGCGCCTTTCTAAAAACTCAAGGACACTAAACAATAGACAAAACACAGATTATAAACAAAAGTAAAATAGAAAAGTTAAAATCAGACAGAGCAATTGTAATCAAAGAGAAAAAGCAGTCTTAAACAAATTAGTTTTAAGTTTAGATTTGAAAAGTGAAAATGATTCAATATTTCTAAGCTCAGATGGTAGTGAGTTCCAAAGCTGGGGAGCAGAGCAATTCCACAGCCTTCCAGTTCAGGACTACAGTGCTAACCTCTCTCTCTCTCTCATTCCTCCTAGGGCACGAAGCAGAAGCAGACAATGGCCGACAGTGGGGTAAATCGCGTTGCAATCATAGTTGAAGTACTCCAGGCACTCGACGAACAGATTCAGAAACTCTGAAGGCCCGGCTACTGGATAAACCATCCTCGCCATCTGTAATCGGCGTAACATCAATCCCGCGTTGTGCCGACCTCACCCCCGCGTCTCGTAGGAGCGACATCGCTGATGACCTCGGTGGATTTCAGCTATGCAGACGGGGGTTCAAGGCCAGAGCACCTCCATCGGCAGAGGCGAGCATCGTATCTCAGAACCGGTTCAACCCTCTCCGCGTCCCCAGTTCGCCTTCAGCCCCTGGTGATGTAATAGTGGAAAGGTGATTCTATTGTTATAAACCATTTTATTTTGCATGCTCTAATGGAAAATCGTTTGTTTCTTGTTTTCCTGGTGCTCGTGTCTGAGATGTGATGAGACGTGCGCCGGCAATCTACGAGAAGCACAAGGAGAGGGCAATTGGAGCAATCGTTTTGCATGCCGGCGTAAACGATATAAGGCACCGACAATCAGAAATCCTCAAGGCTGACTTTGCAGCTTTGATTAAAGACACGAAGGAGAGGACCCCATCGGCAAAGATCTTCATTTCGGGTCCACTACCTCTCGTCAGACGATCCGAGTACTACAGTCGTCTGCTAGGAATGAACAACTGAATGAATGATGGCCTGCATCCGAACAGTTTCGGCGCCCAGGTCCTCTCCAAAAACATATCGAAGGTAATTTGTTTATCTTGACTATCTATCTCTGCTCTTAACCCCTTCCGAAATGATACTGTTGTGCTAGGACATGATAAGTGTCTAATAGAATCTTCCGTTAAAGTGCACAACATTAATACTGTAATAAGCAATCTCATGCACGTAGAAAATCTAGGCAATACGGCATAAACTCCAATAATCTAATTAAAATTACTATTTTAGAGGAACAATGTATTAAAACTATAAAAACAGATCACAGATTAAACAAAAATACACACAGAGCGCTAATAAAATAATTTAGTTCCTATTCCAAATATCAATAACACATATATACTCATCTCTGCACCTCAAACATTAAATATGGCACTATTAAATGTTAGAGCTTAACTAACAAAAAGTTTTTATCAAAGATCTTATTAGTGATAAAAAAATAGATTTTATTGCACTAAGTGAAACGTGGCTTAACTCAGATGCACGCTGTTTTAATCGAATCTGCCTCCGGATTACAGTTTTACTCGTGCAGACCGCCAGGGAAAAGGGGGCGGATTGGCAAACATTTACTCGAGCGATTAAAATGTAAAGATGTCAGTTTTGGTAAGTTCAAGTCCTTTGAGTATCTGCGTTGTTATCATGGAGATTCTCAAGTTCTAGTATTATCCGTGTATAGACCTCCAAAATTCAACGTCTTTTTGAGGAATTCTCTGACTTAATGTCAATTTTAATTACTAATTATGACACACTCCTAATAGTTGGCGACTTTAATTTTCATATAGATAATCAGTGTGATCTAAAAGTAAAAATTTATGAACCTCCTGGATTCTTTTGATTTGAGACAGCTCGTAAATCAGCCTACACATAAAGCAGGTCATACGTTAGACTTAGTGATTACTAAAGGACTGAAAGTTGATATAAAACAGATCATTGATATTGGTCTATCAGACCATTTTCTTCTACTTTTTAATATAGAAATAATGATAAAAAAACACTCATGAGAAGCATATTGTTAAAAACGCTTCTTTGACTCAGCAGCAGCTTTAAAACTTACAAACATTCTAAGCAATCAGTCCGTTTATAGTGCCAACTATAATAGCGAGGATAATGTAAATAGTAAGGTGGAAAGATTTAATACTAAAGTGAGAGCTGCTGTTGACATAGTTGCACCTGAAAAGACAGTTAAAAAATCTTCTAGCATTGTTATACCATGGAAGACCCAAAGAGTGTCTGATTTAAAGAGAACATGCCGTAGAGCTGAGCGTAAATGGAGGAAGACTAAACTACTATCCACTATGAAATATTAAAAGTCAAAATAACAGAATACAATAACACTGTCCGTCTTGAGAGGCTGCTATTTCTCTAAGATTATAAATAACAATGCTAGTAATCCCAGAGTCTTATTTTCTACAATTGATCGCTACTAAACCCAGGTAACTCAAAGGAATGCCTCCTAAGTACTTCCAGTAAAACCTGTGAGGCTATCGCTGTATTTTTCAATCAAAAAATTAATGATATTAGAAATAACATAGTATATCTCCCCAACACTAAGGATCCTCCTAAACCCCAGCATCCTGTTATAAACAAATTAAACTCTTTCACTAGGATAGATTTACCTGATTTACAAAAATAATATCTCAATTAAAACCCTCCACCTCGTCCTTGACCCAATACCAACAAGGTTTTTCAAAGAAGTATCGGGGGTGCTAATTGATAATGTTCTTGACATAGTAAATTTCGTCATTAGATACGGGGTCTTCCCAGACTGTCTTAAGACTGCTGTAGTTAAACCCCTACTTAAGAAACATAATCTTGACCCCTCGCTCTTGAAAATTTTAGACCCATCTCTAACCTGCCTTTTTAAGTAAAGTTCTGAGAAGGCAGTCATTATGCAGTTAAATGACCACCTCAATAAACATGCTATTCTTGATAAATTTCAGTCGGGTTTTAGAACAAATCACAGCACAGAAACTGCACTCGTTAAAGTAGTAAATGATTTGCGAGTAAATGCAGACAGAGGCCATTTATCTGTTCTCATCCTCTTAGATCTGAGTGCTGCATTTGACACCATTGATCACAATATTCTTAGAAATCGCCTTAGTCAATGGGTGGGCCTCTCTGGCAGTGTCTTAAATTGGTTTGAATCCTACCTGACAGGGAGAAAATTCTTTGTTAGTTGTGGTAATTACAACTCAAAGACACATGATATCCATATGGTGTTCCACAAGGCTCTATCCTGGGTCCTGCTCTTTCAATCTACATGCTTCCGTTAGGTCAGATTATCTCCGGGCACAACGTGAGCTACCACAGCTATGCTGATGACACACAGCTGTACTTATCAATAGCACCTGATGACCCCAATTCTCTTGATTCACTAACACAATGTCTGACTTGTATCTCAGAATGGATGAATAGTAACTTTCTCAAGTTAAATAAAGAGAAAACTGAAATCTTAGTGATTGGCAATAATGGATACAATGAGGCTATTAGAAATAAACTGGATACATTAGGATTAAAAGTCAAGACGGAGGTAAAAAGCTTAGGGGTAATTGTTGACTGTAATCTGAATTTTAAATCGCATATTAATCAGATCACTAGGACAGCATTTTTCACTTAAGAAACATAGTAAAGTTAGACCTCTTATATCACTGAAAGATGCTGAGAAATTAGTTCACACGTTTTTTTCAGTTGACTAGATTATTGTAACGCAATCCTCTCAGGACTACCCAAAAAAGACATAAATTGTTTGCAACTAGTGCAGAATGCAGCTGCTAGAATCCTAACTAGGAAAAGAAAATCAACACATTTCTCCAGTTTTGATGTCACTACACTGGTTACCTGTGTCATTCAGGATTGATTTTAAAATTCTGCTTATGGTTTATAAAGCCTTAAATAATCTCCCCCATCTTATATATCGGAATGTCTGACACCTTATATTCCAAATCGTAACCTCAGATCCTCAAATGAGTATCTCCTTAGAATTCCAAGAACAAAACTTAAAAGAAGTGGTGAGGTGGCCTTCTGCTGCTATGCACCTAAAATCTGGAATAGCTTGCCAATAGTAATTCGCCAAGCTAATACAGTAGAGCACTTTAAAACACTACTTTAACATGGCCTTTTCATAACTTCACTTTAACTTTACTCTCTCTTCTGTTTCTTTTTCCGGTTTCTTCAAAGCATCATGATGCTCCAACAATGATGGATGGATCAAAAGCCAGAAGTCTACGTGACCATCATCATCAAGTCCTTCCGTGAGAACCCTAAATACAAAGAGGACTGTTTCATTTATGTTAGGTAGAATGCCCAGAGGGGACTGGGCAGTCTAATGGTCTGGAATCCTTGCAGATTTTATTTTTTTCTCCAGTCGTCTTTTCTGTTTTTTTTTTTTTGTTTTTTCTGTCCACCCTGGCCATTGGACCTTACTCTTATTCTATGTTAATTAATGTTGACTTATTTTATTTTCTTACCGTGTCTTTTATTTTTCTATTCTTCATTATGTAAAGCACTTTGAGCTACTTTTTTGTATGAAAATGTGCTATATAAATACATGTTGTTGTTGTTACTGAAATTAGTCAGATGGGCACCAGGTTTTTCAGTATTGGGGTTATTGCAGCAGTTTTAAAAGATGAAGAAACAGTACCAGTAGTGAGAGAAGAGTGGATTATAGCAGAGATAAGGGGGATCAGAGAGGGGAGGCAGGCTTTGACTAGAACTGTAGGGAGGGGGTCCAGTTGACAGGTGGATGGCTTAGACTTACAGACAAGATCTGAGATTTCTGAGTAGGAAGCTGAAAAGAGGAGTGTGAGTTGGTGGGTGAAATTCAAATGAAGTACTAGAGGAATCTGTACAGAGAGACTGATGAATCTTCTGGATTTTTTCATTAATAAAGGACATAAGGAAATTGCAAAATTCAGTTGAGTAAAGGTGAGAATCCAGGGGTTGTGTGATATTGTTAAGTAGTGAAAACAATGACTTGCTGTTTCCTTCATTGGAAAAAATAATCAGAGTATAATAGTTAGATTTACTTTGGGCAATGTAGTCCTTGTAATAAAGTATATGGTTTTTGTACATCTCTTTGTGAACAAAGAGTCCAGTTTTTTTAAATAGCCATTCAAGTTGCTGGCCTTTGGCTTTCAAAAGCCAAAGTTCCGGCATGAACCAGGGAGCAGAAAAGGAGAAAGAAACATCCAGTTTTTAATGGAGAGACAGAGTTAAGAATACCATTAAGACCAGTGTTATAGTGCGAGACCAGTTCTTCAGGAGTAGATAAATTATGAATGCCCATAAGGGAATCAATACTAGAGGAAAGAGAGTCTAAGTTAATATTCTTAATATTACGGAAAGACATGAGACAGGAAAGCTTAGTGTTGGAAAGTGCAAGATTAACATTGAATGAAATAAGAAAGTGATCGGTTATGGGGAGTTAGTTAAGCAGCCTGCTCATTGGGATTTAGTAAACTGAAAACAGTGAGTAAGTGGATCACTCGTGAAGAGTCACCTATGGTACCTGCAGACAAGTTTCATTTAAGTACTTCATTGATTTTAATTGCATGTGTACAGTACATTTGTATATCACTCGTAAATGCTATTTGCTTCATATGTTTTTCATGCTGGTCTATATTCAGGTGCAGGGTGTGTGGGCTTTTGGGGATTTAAGCTACTCCTGAATATGCCAAAGCCACTGCAAAAAAAAAAAAAGACAATAGGCATGATAATGTTAGGCCACCACAGGCTAAATTAAACTTTTTTTTTCATACACTCTTAGGAGAAAGTTGTTTTAGTTCATGTAAATATAAATATGTTTAACTCTGAAATGAAATGCTTGCCATAAATGCATCATATATCTTTAGAAGTTTTTTCTCAGCCCCCTTCAGAACCATTTCTGCCTCCCACTCCCATCTCTGTCAACTCCTTCTGGTGCTGCTCCTGTCTATATTCCTTTGCAGAAGATTATATTGGTTATATCTATATCGGTGGTTTTCACATTATGTTTTTTAAAAGATATTTTCCAAAATTTAGAATTTTTTACTTTTAATTTTGGATCATTTTTGAAGCTTCATTCATTTTCAGAAAGCCTGTAAGAGTGCAAATCAGTACCCAACGCGTCTCTAATGTCCATGATGGACTACATGAAATGTAGGGGATATGATCTTGTGGATGATGATTATTCCATAAATAACTATCCTAATTAAATATCCCAAATACATTGTACTTATCATGTAATTATCTCTGCAATTACAGAGTAACTACAACAACAACATGTATTTATATAGCACATTTTCGTACAAATAATGTAGCTCAAAGTGCTGTACATAATGAAGAAAGAGAAAAAAAAGACAAAGTAAGAATTAAAATAAGAGAACACTAATTAACATAGAATAAAAGTAAGGTCCGATGGCCAGGGAGGACAGAAAAAACAAAAAAAAAACTCCAGACGGCTGGAAAAAAAATAAAATCTGCAGGGGTTCCGTGCCATGAGACCGCCCAGCCCCCTCTAGGCATTCTACCTAACATAAATGATCAGTTCTCATTGTATTCAGGGTTCTTATGGAAGGACTTGATGATGACTGTCACGTGGACTTCAGGCCTTTAATCTATCAATGGAGAGACATCACGGTGCTTTAATTAGATGCCAGTGGCGCAGATCGCCACCACAGAAAACCAAAAAAGAACAGAAGAGAGAGTAGGGGTTAGTACGGATTTTGGAGCCACCATGAATAGTAATGATAATTAATTGAATATACAGAGCATCAGGATTAAACAAAAATGAAGTATGAGAAAGCCATGTTAAAGTTTTTTAAAGTGTTCCACTGTATTAGCCTGGTGAATTCCTATTGGCAGGCTATTCCAGATTTTAGGTGCATAACAGCAGAATGCCGCCTCACCACTTCTTTTAAGTTTAGCTCTTGGAATTCTAAGCAGACACTCATTTGAAGATCTAAGGTTACGATTTGGAATGTAAGGTGTCAGACATTCCGGAAATATAAGATGGAGTGAGATTATTTAAGGCTTTGTAAACAATAAGCAGTATTTTAAAGTCAATTCTAAATTACACAGGTAACCAGTGTAGTGACATCAAAACTGGAGAAATATGCTCAGATTTGAAAACAAAAACATGAACTAATTTCTCAGCATCTTTCAGGGATATAAGAGGTCTAACTTTTGCTATATTTCTTAAGTGAAAAAATGCTGTCCAATTAATCTGATTAATATGCGACTTAAAATTCAGGTCAGAGTCAATAGTTACCCTTAAATTCTTCACCTCCGTCTTGACATTTAATCCTAATGCATCAAGTTTATTTCTAATAATTATATCATTATATATTATCATTATATCCATTATTACCAATCACTAAATTTTAAGTTTTCTCTTTGTTTAGCTTGAGAAAATTACTACTCATTCATTCAGAAACACAAGTAAGATGTTGTGTTAGTGAATCAACAGAGTCTGGGTCATCAGGTGCTATTGATAAATACATCTGCGTGTTATCAGCATAACTCTGGTAGCTCATGTTATACCCCGAGATAATCTGACCTAACGGAAGCATGTAGATCGAAAAGAGCACCATACAGAATATCATGTGTCTTTGAAGTATAGTTACCACAACTAACAAAGAATTTTCTACCTGCCAGGTAGGCTTCAAACCAATTTAAGACACTGCCAGAGAGGCCCACCCACTGACTAAGGCGATTTCTAAGAATATTGTGATCAATGGTATCAAATGCGGCACTCAGATCTTAAAGTAATGAGAACAAATAAACGGCCTCCGTCTGCATTTACCCGCAAGTCATTTACTACTTTAACGAGTGCAGTTTATGTACTGCGATTTGTTCTGAAACTCAACTGAAAGTTATCAAGAATAGCATGTTTATTGAGGTGGTCATTTAGCTGCATAATGACTGCCTTCTCTAGAATTTTAATTAAGAAAGGAAGGTGAGAAATAGTTCTAAAATTTTCAAAAGCAGAGAAGTCAAAATTCTTTTTCTTGAGTAGGGGTTTAACTACAGCAGTCTTAAGACAGTCTGGGAAGACCCCTGTATCTAATGATGAGTTTACTATGTCCAGAACATTATCAATTAGCACGCCCGATACTTCTTTGAAAAAACTTGTTGGTATTGGGTCAAGGACGCAGGTGGAGGGTCTCAGTTGAGAAATTATTTTATATAAATCAGGTAAATCTATCCTGGTGAAAGAATTTATTAATCAGTGTTGGGGAGATATACTATATTATTTCTAATATCTTTAATTTTTTGATTTAAAAATACAGCAATAGCCTCAAAAGTTTCACTGGAAGTATTCTGGAGGCATTCCATTGAGTTACCTGGGTTTAGCAGATGATCAATCGTAGAGAATAAGACTCTGGGATTACTAGCATTGTTTTTATAGTTCTAGAGAAATAGCAGCACCTCTCAAGATGGACTGTGTCATTGTATTCTGTTATTTTAATCTTCAATATCTCATAGTGGATAGTTAGTTTAGATTTTTCCATTTATGCCAAGCCCTCTGGCATGTTCTCTTTAAATCAGACACTCTTTGGGTCTTTCTTGGTATAACAATGCTAGAAGATTTTTTAACTGTCTTTTCAGGTGTGACTAGACAGCAGCGCTCACTTAAGTAGTCTTACTATTTACATTATCCTCGCTATTGTAGTTAGCACTACAAATGGACTGGTTGCTTAGAATGTTTGTAAATTTTAAAGCTGCTGATGAATCAAAGAAGCATTTTTTAACAATATGCTTCTCGTGAATGTTTTCTATCATTATTTCTATATTAAATAGTAAAAGAAAATGGTCCGATAGACAAATATCAATTATCTGCTTCACATCAACTTTTAGTCCTTTAGTAATTACTAAAGTCTAAAGTATGACCTGCTTTATGTGTAAGCTGACTAATGAGCTGTCTCAAATCAAAAGAGCCCAGGAGGTTCATAAATTCTTTTACTTTTGGGTCACACTGATTATCGATATGAAAGTTAAAGTCACCAACTATTAGCAGCATGTCATAGTTCGTAACTATAATTGACACCAAGTCTGAGAATTCATCAAAGAAACACACAATGTATTTAGGAGGTCCATACACGGATAATACTAGAAACTGAGAAACTCCATAAATAACAACGGCAAGATACTCTAAGGACTTAACCAAAACTGACATCTTTACACTTTAACCGGCTCGAGTAAATGTTTGCTAAACCGCTGCCTTTCTTTCCTTGGCGATCCGCACAATTAGAGCTGTAATTCGGAGGCGCAGATTCGATTAAAACAGCCGGACCATCAGAGCTAAGTCACGTTTCACTTAGTGCAATAAAATCAATTTTCCTATCACTAATAAGATCGTTGATTGAAAACATCTTGTTGGTTAATGCTCTAACATTTAATAAAGCCATATTTAATGTTTTGTAAGAGCAGATCTGAATTTTATGTGTGTTATGGGTATTCGAGATAGAAATGAAGTTATATTTATTAACGCCGCTTTTTGCGTATTTTTTATTTAATGTGTAATCTGTTTTTATAGATTTAACACATTGTTCATCTAAAGGTGTAATTGTAATTAAATTATTCGTCTTTATTCCGCACTGCCTAGATTTTTTACATGCATTGATGTTAGTTATTAGAGTAGTAATGCAGTGCACTTTTGCAGGAGATTTTGTTAAAGAATTATCATGTCCTAGCTAGCATTATGGAAAGGGTTAGGAGTAGAAATAGCGAGTCGAGAGATGAATTACCTTAGCGATGTTTTCGGAGAGGAACCGAGCACCAAATCTATTTAGATGCAGACCATCCCACTTGAAGAAACGTGGCCTCTCCCAGAAGAGATCCCAGTTGTCTATGAACCCGATGTTTTGAATCTCGCAGAAGCCTTTCAGCCAGATGTTTAATCCCAGCAGATGACTGTAATGCTTGTTTGATCTTCTAACGAGAGGTAGGGGACCCGAGGTGAAGATTCTTGCAGATGGGGTACTCTCCTTCGTGGCTTTGATTAGTGCTGCGACGTCCACCTTGAGAATCTCCGACTGTTGGTGTCTCACGTCATTTACCCCTGCGTGTATTACCATGTATCCCACTGCCCTGTTCTTGTGCCTCTCGAAGACTGTCGGCGCATGTCTCATAACATCTTGGACATGAGCACCGGGAAAACAAGAGACAAAAGGTTTCTGATTAGAGCATGAGATGTTTAGGTTTCGTACAATTGAATCTCCTATCACAAATATATCACCCAGAGTTGAAGGCAAACTGGGGGCGCGGAGAGGGTCGAATCGGTTCTTTGTGGAGATGCTTGCCTGTGCCGATGGAGGTGTACTTGCCTTAACCCCCGCCTGCATAGCTGAAACAAGCCGAGGTCTTCATCATTGACATTGTCACTCCGACGATGAGGCGCAGGGGTAAAGCTTACTTGGCCTTGGAAGTGAGCAGCACAGCGTGGAGTCGATGTTACTGAAACTCAATGTGTTGCATCGATTTCAGATGTCAGGGATGATTTTTTCCAGCAGCAGAGCCTTCAAATCCTGCAGGTACCACCGTCTGGACAGGAGTTTCTGGATCTGGTTGTCGAGAGCCTGGAGTTAGTTCTTCGATGACACGATTCATCTCACTGCTGGCCATTGTCTGCTTCCGCTTCGTGCCCTAGGAAAGAATGAGAGAGAGAAGTTAAGCAGATAGATCGCTGTGTTATTACCTTGTATTTACTATGTGTTACAGTGTAACACTATAATTAAGCACTCAATTGTATTTGTTATTCCACAATTTATATAAACACACACTTCTAAAAATTGTGGAATAATAATTACAATTGAGTACTTTATTATACTGTAACACTGTATTACACAGTAAGTACAAGATAATAACACCTAGTTACTTTGTAATTATATAGGTAATTACAACTTAAGTAAAACATACTGAAGGGCACCTAATCTAAAGTGATACCAAAAAGATAAACAAGTGCTCCTGGCAACCATCAGTATTTAAAAGGCACCCATCTAAAAGTTGTTTTTGTGTATTACTCAATCCTGCAGCTGTGTGTCATTTTCAAGAAAAATGAATTTGTACAAAACCAGCATGAAGACATGTTTGAAAATATACATGTGGAATGTGTGTAGACTGTGTCATATGAAAACATTAATACTTATTACAAAATGATTTATTAGCAGTAGTGTGGACACTTACATTTTATGCAATGTTGAAACACAAACATCATGCATGGCTGCATTTTTTAATTTATTATTTATAGCTTCAAATATCCCACTAACTGTAAAGTAATAATTGTAATACTTGGGGAAAACTAAATGTTCTTATAGGTTTGGCACACTTTGCATTGCTAGTTCATTTTTAATGCTTGGAAGGGGGATTTCAGCCATAACGAGTGTTCCCCCTTTTCTATTTAGTGATGTGTGCTTGTGTGCTGCCTCTTTTTCAGTAGCCCTTCTCCCCCACCACCACCATTTTGTATCAGTAAAAGCAAGAGTACAGTTGCATAGCATCTGTGAAATGTCTTGCAGCACACTTTTAATCATTTTACATATTTCCATTGGCTTTCTTTTATCTGTCACTCTCATTGCAGCTTCGAAATGAGAAATAAAGTAGAGTTAGAAGTAAGTGCTTGGACAATCTTTACTCAAACAGATCAATTCTTTGGAAAAAAATATATAATACACTATTTGTTAGGGCATTAAAACTCAAAACCTAATAGCAGGAGAGTGTGTCACCTGCAGAAGTTAGTATTAAATGGGTATGAACAAGACAAGTTTGTTTTGGAAATGAACAGAGTGAAAGCAAGAAAAGAAAAATAGCTCAAATGCAAAAAGGCTGCAGAATTGAAATCAATGTAGCTGGGCTTAAAAGCCCCCTGATGTGGAATCTGCTGTGGCGCTTTCAGTCTGTCATTCAAAAATAAGAAAGCAAGGTTGCAACCACAGCTACCACAGCTGGAGGTGAGTTCAGGAAAATGACTGCCTCAACTTTATATTAAGGTTGAAAAAGTGAATAAGAAAGGGTGTTTAATGACAGGAATAATGAAACACGTAATAAACTGAATTAGGTGTTCTTCAAATGGCCCTGTGTTGTGCCTGACGCTGCTAGGACTGGGACTAAACCAAAGTATGAAAAAGTATTGATTGAGAGATGGAATGGAAATTTTCATGTATGGTCGGTTACTTATGATGCTGAAATATTGCTGCTGAAACATTACATAGTAGTGTTACTTTATTTATATGAGTTTTACACATGACACTATAGTGGTGAGTGTATAATATATTAAAAAATTGGTTTTGGACAGTCTTCGTTTAAAATAAGTTGAAAATTGGAGATAACAATACAAGCATAATCAGCGCACCTCCAATTTCCATTCTTTCTCTTGCTTTTTTAACTAATTTTAAGATGCTACGTTCTGCCTGCTGTATTATTACTGTTGTTACTTTTGCAGCACATTATGGATTTTTTTATTATTAAATAGTATAAATTAACCATCACATCTGGCATTTATGTACATCTTAATAAGTATTATCAAGCACAACTTAAGCAATTTATATTACCATGAAGCAAGGCTACTCTGTTTTATGAAATATAAACAAAACAAGTGAAGTTTATTTTTAAGCTTTATGCACTGCATTTAGTTGGTTTTATAATAAAACAATTACTAATATGTTTGTCCTTGTACAATATTGCAAATACTATGAATTTTATAAATTTACGATAAATAACAGACAAGTGAAAGAACTGCTAAAAAACATAGTGTCTCTTTTAAAGGTTAGATGCATCATAGCAAACAGAGTCTGAAATGCAGCAAGGGTGCATTCACAATTAGCAGTAACAAGTTCAGGTTTGACCTTTGCTTGGAAATGGTTCAGTGAGACAGATCAATAATGATAATGTGTCAGTGCCAGGGGGTAGAAAATATAAACAGTTCTGACACTTGATATTTTTAACAGCAAGTTACTTATAAAAAAAAAATAAAACAAAAATACCATCATAAATTTGAAGGTCATACAGCTTCTGTATTATTATTACTGAAGAGTGAAGAGTAATGATATACAATTTTGAAAATTAGGGTACATTAATGTCATCTTGAAAAGGTTTCGGAGTTTTCCATTTCTTAGACACATTTTATAATTTTATTTTTTTGCATTTGCTGCATCTTCTAATTTGCTTAGGTTTAGGGTAGATTTAGTTCTAATGTTTTATTACAAACTGCAATCTCAGGAGTTTAATTACTGACATCATCAAATAATTGGTATATTGGAAGTCACTAAGGAAATATACAACACCTTAAGTCATGATATGGAGCAAAACAGGTACAAAGCAGGAAAAACCTGGCGGTAATTAGAGCATATTTTTAAGTAAGTATTTATAGCGTCATTTTAAAGTAAAAAACGTTCTGAACACACAATGAAACAATTTTAGTCACTACGATTTCAAACTTGTAAAATAAATCAAATCCATAATTTTCTGTTCCCCAAGAATATACTGTACTTTACCTAAATATGCTGCATTAAGAAATGGTTAAGATAGATAAGAGAGGTTAGGAGCACGCACTGATACAATGCATTGCTGCACCCACCACACAACAAACCAACTTATGATCCAGATTAGGACCCGAGTGCAGCCATGCAATGGGTGATACCTCAGCACCACAATAGTTCAGATGGAGTGGAACACTATGAAGTTTTTTTTATGGTGGCCGGAATGCCAATTCTGCCATCAACCCCCAACTCTTTCCCTGTAAGTTGGGAGACCTGCTTGCAGGGCTGGATGCAAATTAACATCATACCCAGGACGTGGCAATTGTAGGTTAATGGCCTTGCTCAAGGGCTCAAAAGAGCAGAGTCCCTTTTAGCATTTACAGGATTCGAACCGGCAATCTTCCGGTTGCCAGTGCAGATCTCTAGCCTCAGAGCCACCACTCCACCCAGATAGATAGATAGATAGATAGATAGATAGATAGATAGATAGATAGATAGATAGATAGATAGATAGATAGATAGATAGATAGATAGATAGATAGATAGATAGATAGATAGATAGATAGATAGATAGATAGATAGATAGATAGATTCTTTATTAACCCCAACAGAAATCTCAGGGTTACAGCAGCAGAAACAAAGACAGAAATATTCACGTTACAAGAATTATAATAATCTTAAGTGAGCTAAAAAGGTACAAGTACACATATTAAATGAATTATCTAGAAGTAAATTAATACAATGTAGGTATCCTTCTATATAAAAGCGGTCGGGATTGTCCTTCTGTCCTGAGTTTCACACAAGCTTAGCGGTATTCCGCTTATCACAGACTTGCGGTACAAAGCGACATGGTGCTCCCATCGTTCCCCTTGCTTTTGTGCGTGATGCACTGGAAAAATAGACAAAATTATGCCTCTGGAAATAATTAATGTTGATGGAGTACAAATGCCTCACCACGTAGTAAATATCAGGGGGATTCAAAAGGGTGACCTCAATATAGATAAAAAGTTTAAATTTCATCACAAAAATAACAGAAACTACGAGAATTAAAGTAATACCGCTCAAATGCAATATAACCAAATTAATGAGTTTGTATAAAATATCAAATTGATCTACATATTGAATTGCCTTCAGAAGTGGTCAACTTAAAAGTCGGTCGCCTTAAAAGGTGGGTCAGCCTAGTATACTAAATGTAAAGTGATTAGAATTACATATACCTATTAGCTACAATTCTACAGTGCAGGATATCATTGGCACAGTATATTGGACATGGGATTATTATCTGTTAAGAAGTCTGCTAGACCAGCTCAGTATCATTCAGCAAACATGAAAGAATACCTTCTTGGCCAATTGGCAACTAATTATAGAGACTGATGGCTGAGGGTACAAACAACCTCAAATACTGCTTTTTGAATCAACATAGGCATTGTTGAAGGTGGTCTTCTGTTTAGCCAAAATCTCATACAGAGGGTGAGAATCATTGTCAAGGATAATAAGCAGCTCCCTGAGTGACCTCTGTTCTTCCACTTCCTCCAATGAGTCCAGCCTGACTCCGAAGATTGATTTAGCCTGTTTAATTAATTTATTTAATCTGTTGGCATCACCTACACTAATGCCATTTCCCCAGCTCACTACCACATTGAAATATATACTGGATACTACAGACTGGTAGAAGGCGGATGTGTGGATGCATATGCAAATGCATACACGAAACAACTTCAAACTCTTCATGAAACAGAGGAAACTCCGACCCTTCTTGTATACAGCCTCTTTATTAGTACTCTTTTCAAGCCTGTTGTTCATATATAACTTAATGTATACTGTATGTGTGTTCTCACCACTTCTACATCTTCACCATCAATGAGACAAACCTTTTAGAATGTCCGTACTGCTAAGTAGTGCTGGAAGGTATATCATTTCATACCAAAAAACGTTTTTTTTTTTGTTATGATATCGATTTTTCTTATACCGCAACACTGGTTTAAATTGCCTAAACAACGTTCAGAAGGTGGCGCAGCGGGAAACTGCTTAAGGGGGGACCTTTTTCACTGCTACAACGGTACAAATGCATGCAATGGAGTACATGCGTTAGTGGAGGTGTTGTGCGGGGCCCTTTTTCACTGCTACTGTACTAAACAGGTATGCAACAGAGTACACGCGGTAGTGGAGGTATTGTGTGGTGAAAATGGACAGAGAACATTCCGAAACTGAAGCAGACTATAAAGTTGAACATGATGACACAGAAGAACGTTTGCCAAAAAAAAGGTGTCACATCCATTGTCTGGAGATACTTTGATTTTAAAAGGTCGGATGTGGACTATTATGTTCAAATCTGTGAATACTGTTTCTATACTACTGGATAATACTGCAAGCCAATACTGTGTAATGTACCTGGGAACTGTGTAATAGTGTGATGACATGTTGACTTTAATCTCATAATTTGTCATTAAAGTAGAACATCATAAACTAAACTTCATCTTAAAAATGAATATTTACTAGATTTTCTTAAACCCTGTCATAAGTTATGTAGCACATTAAATGCTTTGTGTTAAGTGTTCCCCAAACCATGTTAATCACTACATGCTTCTTAAACTGACTTCCTCTTGCACTAAGAGGAGGCGCAGGCAGCACACAGAATACATTAATTTCATGATATTCCTCTCCCTGAACATTTAGAATGCTAAGATAAATACAATATAATTTTCATGATGAAATGCATTAAAGTATATATTAATCATGTGGGGGCACAGTGGCTTGGAGGCTGCACTGCTGCCTCGCAGCAAGGGTGTCTCTGGTGTTCCAGGCCTTGAATTTGCATATTTTTCTGGCGGGTTTACTCAGTGTGCTTGTTTCCTTTCAAAGTCATGTAGGATGTGGGGTTTTGTTATGCTATATTGACCCTGCTAGTGTATGTATTGCTCATATTAGCACTACTGCCACACTACTGTGCATTAATGCCTGCTTTAATGCATTTCATCCTGAAAATTATATCAAGTATCTATCTTAGCATTCTAAATTTTCAGAGAGCAGGAATATCATGAAGTGAATGTATTCTGTGAGGCGATCTCTGCCTGCGCCTCTTCTTAGTGTAGAGGAAGTCAGTTTAAGAAGCACGTAGTGATTAACAACTGGGTCAGGGAACACTTAACACAAAGCATTTAATGTGCTACATTAATTTATGATGGGGTTTGAGAAAATTTAGTAAATTAAACATTGATTTTAGGATGAAGTTTAGTTTACAAGATTCTACTATAATTATAAAATAAACTATGAGAATAAAGAGGAAATGTCGAAAATAAAGTCAACATGTCAGACTTGACACAGCAAGTACCACAAACAAAACGTAGCAGCTGTTGAAGCTTCATATTTGGTGACTCTCAGAATCGCCAGAGCTATGAAACCTCACACCATTGCTGAAGATTTACTGTTGCCAGCGGCCAAAGACATTGTTCGAGTTATGATTGGAGCTGAATTTGCCGAATACAGTTCAATACACAATGAAGAAAAACAAATAAATGTAAGTCAAAAAGACACAATTTTATTTATTTGTAATTAGAAATAAATGTTTCACAATATATAATTACATATTGTTTTTGTTATTAATCGCTATTTTTTAATTATGTTCAATTTGTAACAATGAAACAATACATCCTGCATATCAGATATTTACATTACGATTCATAACAGTAGCAAAATTACAGTTATGAAGTAACAACGGAAATAATTTTACGGTTGGGGTCGCCACAGCATGGGAAATTGTATTAAAGGGTCGCAGCACTAGAAAGGTTGAGAACAGCTCATATAGCTCTAAAGGACTAGGCTAGAAATGAGAAGAAGGACCCAAAAAAAGGCTTTTTGTTTGATTTAATTGTTTCAAGTGTTAACAGTAAAATAATCAACCGTAACAACGAAAACAAATGTACCAAAAAAGGCTATGTAGTCAGTAACAGCTTTCCACTGTTCCCCTTTAGAGTGAAGGAAAAGAGACTGACAGAATAGTGACATCACATAGACCTAGTTGTCA
This sequence comes from Polypterus senegalus, assembly GCF_016835505.1. Taxonomy (NCBI): domain Eukaryota; kingdom Metazoa; phylum Chordata; class Cladistia; order Polypteriformes; family Polypteridae; genus Polypterus; species Polypterus senegalus. Next base: position 89,583,289 of record NC_053159.1, read on the forward strand.
GATATCCTGCTACTACTGGTCCCCTCAGGATATAAACAGCTCAAAGACCACAAGTTTGTGTTCATTTTTAAAGAGGATTGGAACCTCCTCTGCACAGTGAAAAACCTTTGGTTGTATTTGGAATCAATAAAATGCATCATGTAACAGGGTAACATGTTGACCCCCAATTCTTGTTATGACTGTTTCTCTTCATTTCCACAGTGGATAGCATGGATCAGATGATAATAGTAATTCACAACATCAAATGTGAGAGGGTTATGTCTTTGAATGTTTATAAACATGCTAAATATTTTAGATGTTGGAAAATCAGAGACATTGTATAACTTGGCTGAGATCTCTGCTGAAACTCAATAGCAGACACATGTGAGACTACTGGGGCATTTTTTCTTAAAAACAGGACACAAAAGAAAGTGCTTTCATTTTTTTTCTTTCTGATCTCATTGTGGACTTGGAGAAACCAAAAAGTTGTTAAGGAGATCTCCTTTTTGATTTTTAATTTCTATTGGAACAAAGTTGATATTTTGCTTAATTAACAGTTAATAATCCTGCTAACAAAATCTGAGGCAGTTATGGACACTGTTGATAGAAAGCTTTAAAAACTAATATAATAGTTAATATAAAATCACAAAAAATATTTTAATAAACACATACTTCCACCAAATTTTTTTTTTTTAATGGCTGATTTGAAAAGAACCACAAATTGATTTTAAGAGTTCAATTGATTTAAGACTGAAGGAAGCCATGACCAATACAAAGTAGCACCATTTCCAGACTAGGGCATTACTGTGTCAGACCTTTAACAAATTATTTGTAATCAGTGCGATGGCATGATTTGCATTTTTATTTTTCTAGGAAAATGTAGCAGCTAAACTGTTATGCCGTTTACAGGCATCAATTTTGCAAAATGTGTTGAGTTTCGAATATAATCTGTAATAATATCCGTTTCATTTCTCCACAATGAACATATTTAATTTAGCAGCAGTCTTACAGTAAATTGTTATTCTCTATTGATTCTCTTTCTCAGCTCCCCATCAGCCTCTCACATTTTATTTATTGCTACTATGCTTTCATAAAATGTATTTAGTTTCTTAGTTTAAATTGCCTGTCTATCCACCACTATGCAGATTAAACCTTCCAGTAATTGGGATACATTGTGCATCGATATTAAGGCTGCTACTGCTTTGAAACTCACCCTGACAATTTTAATAATTACTAATCAAAGATAACTGATTTTACATAACTGCATGCTAGGTTAATTTAGAGTTCTAATTTGGTATGATTGTGAGTAAGTAAGTATGTGTGTGAGTGGACCCTGTGATGGACTAGCTCATAGTGCGTAGTTTATCCTGGCAGTTTGGTATATACAGTGCATTTTTCCTGCTTAAGCTGCACCAAAGCTTACAAGGGTAACATCCTAAATATTAAGGTCTCAGTGACCTTTTCCACTGTTCTAACTGTAACACCCAAGGTAAAGTTTACATACTATTTTGTGTTTATCCATTATCCTAATCAAAACAAAAAAAAAATACAATATGCACCTGAATTTTAGAACACAAGAGTAGCATACGCACACATATTACAAAATATTTGTTGTTTTAGACATTTCCATGAAAATACTCACAAGTTAATTCAGTTGCACTACACTGCAGAGATGCATATTTTAAATCCAGTGGATTTCATAATTAAGGATCTAGGGTGCTGTGACTTCTGTTAGTCTCAGTAAGGTTACCAGTCCTGCTTCTGATAAAATGTATCCTAGCAGTAGAGGCACTAGTTTGTGTTGTAATGGGGGCCAAGTGTTTACATTATTTTTCCTCAACTACCATTTTGTGGTACTTTGGTGTGTTGTTGTATCATTGTCATTTGTTAATATGATTATTAAATCAAGCAATTCATTTTTTCTTTTTTATTTGTTTTCTGTTCTTTCATAATCATTTTGTCTTCTGCAACCTTTGTAGGTAAACATTGGAGTTTTTGATAATATTGTTACCATATATTATATTTTATTACCATTTATTTTTGTATTTATATATTTACTCATTATAACCATAGCATGATGTTTTATTTAAATATAGTTTCGGTTACTATTGTCATTATTGCATGACATACTGTAAGCACACCCTGTCTAGGTAGCACAAGTTTACCTTTGCTTTTATTTTTTTTTGCTGTTATAATGTATATGTTATATGATGAATAATGCTGGGTTGTTAAAAAAACTTGCATCTTTATCATACTGTAATACAAGCCCTGGTGAAGAAACTGTAGTTCTCAAAAAGCATTGCCTAATTCTCTTTAGTAACTTTTTCAATTGTCAACATTCATCAATTGACATTTATGGACTGTTTAGTACTGATGGATATTCTTGTTGTTTTCTATCACCACCTATCTTGTATGAATTCTGTTCAGCACTAAGAGATTCCAGAGCTTTTGCTTCTTACTTTACATTTTCTAATTCCATACGTAACATTTGATTTTCTGGTAAATGATCCTACATAAAATGGAACTTCACATCATACCTTTTTGGAGTATTGGATAATATGGCTTTAACACTTGGAGCGCCATGCAGTTTTTCAGTACTATAATCGCTAAGGCTACACCAAGTGGTGTCTGAATCCTTTTGTTCTCACTAATGGCTCATCAGCTTGCAAGTCTGATAATAAATCCCTACTGCTCTACCCCCAAAAACTATAGATTTCCTAATACAGCTTGAGTCAACGTGAAAATGCATACATTTCTTGCGAAACAGCATATATTGTTAGCATGTATTTTCACTTTAAATGTTAGCATACAACCATTAAAAATGTAAAAAATATAGGGTTGTGCTGCTGCTGGGGAAAAAACAAATGACATTTATGACCTATTTATTACTGATGAACATTCTTATCATTTTTTATTACCACCAATCACATGTATGAACTCTGTTTAGCACAAAGAGATGACAGAACTTTTGCCTCATGCTACAGATCTTCTAATCTCATATATGACATTGGTTTACTGGTTGACGGCCCTACTTGAAGTGGAACATCACATAATAATGTTTTGGAATATTACAAGTATGTTGATGGTATTTTGAGCCTTTAATAATTTATTACTTGCTACCCCAGTATTGCTGTTCGGTTTTTGATTGTATTTATTATCTTTTGATATCTTCTCATTATTCATGTGTAATATAATTGCTTATTGTTTTCAGTACTTTTTTGCAGCTTTCACTAATGCTGAGAGGATAGACTCCCACTTCCCAAAAACCTTAACTAGATAAGCAGCATTAGAAAATGGAAGACTGGATTGACATTAGGAATACAAGTTTCACAATAAACTACACAAACCATTACACTTTTGGTGCAGTTGCAAAAAGGTTTGTAAGCATATTTTAATCTATTCATACAATTTAATTTACATGTACAATATATTTATGTTAGTTTTTTAATATTATAATGGATTGAAACAGAAAATGATATTATTTTTAGGTATTTATTTTATAAATGTGTAAGAATAGTAATGCAAGAATATGCACATCAGTTAAAGGCTATCACTTTTTTACCCCTGAAAAATCACCTCCATCACCCTCAGGAGGCACTCTCTTGGAGCACTTTTAGCCACAGTGTCATTCCACCATGGTGTGCAATTCAATGCTTCCTCCCAATGTATTTATCAAGTTCATTTTGAAATCTCACTATACACTATATACATTTATTTATTTATCAGTTGATTAGTTGATTGGCTGCCTTGTTTGTTCTGTGAGTCTGTATTCTTGTTTTTTATGTTTCAGCTGGTGTATGCATCTACATTTCTCTATGGGATTAATGAAGTTTATTTTATCTAATCTGTGCCTATCTTTTCCAGTGGTAAACAAACGATTTTCCTTGACACTAGGATATTTCAGAGAAAAATGCAAGTGATTTCTTGTCAATTTGTTTTAACGTCAAACATAAAAATAAGTTTTAGGGAATAACAAATTCAATGTTACCAATTTTTGTACTATGTAAAAGCCCTAATTAAACAAAATATATATATAATTTCTTTCTCAACTTCATCAAAGACAATTTCTGCATCTGTGCTGCACTCTACTGTTGCTTATTTTTGCTCTGATTCTACCAGTTTTCTATTTTCTAATGTTTCTTATGGATGTAATTTATTTTATTTCTCGGTACTTTAAACATATAAGTATAATGAACTGTAATGGAGGCCATGAAGCACATTCAGATAAATGGATGAATTGATAGATGCAATCACTCAACCTTAATGGAAGTAGTTAGTCTGAAAAGTCAACACCTGCCAACAAAAGAAATGAATGACCACCCTTATTTTACTGATTTCATCTGTTTCAGAATTGATATTGTGTACACAAGTGATACTCAATTAAATCTAGTTGTGGTCTGAATGCATTTGGCAGATATATCTGGACAGTATCTCTCAAAGCGTAACAGATCTTTAAGGACTGTTATTGTTTTATGATAGCATTAGAGAGTTACACTATGCAAGTATATATCATGTTGGACTGTAATTACAAGTGATTTAAAGTGGAACATTTAAAGTGTGAGCTGAAAAACAACTGATTACCTCATCTCTTATCAACATCAAAATTTTATGAAAAACAGTCATTCTGCAGGCAAAGACAATTTACTTGAGATGTTTGATGGCAGGCCGTAAGTGACAACACTTATATATGTGACTGTAAATTGCAATCAGTTTAGAAAAACAACAATTTGCACTTTAATAACTCATGCAAAACACAATAAATTGTTTTATTAAATAGGATAAGAAATGAGGCAAAGATTTCTTTCTTGGTAAATAGGAAAATGGTTGGAACAGTGGTGTACCAATTAGTTTGAGTCACAGCCCAATCACGGTCTCTGTGAAATATGCCTGTTCTCCAAGTGTCTTCATATTAATATTTTTTTCTGGAAATTTCTGTTAACTCCCAACATTCCTAACATGTGTGTGTTATTATGATAGGTGACACTAAATTGATTCAGTATGATTGAATATGGGTGTGTGAATGCACATGCTGACATTGCACCCAAACCCTTAACTGGACTATTGTAAGTAGAGTATAATGTTTTACTTAAGTACAGTGTTGCATGCTATAGACACCATTACACGGCATACTGCAAGCAAATGCTGTTAAGGTGGCACACTTTTACAATACATATATTTTATATGATAAAAGTACTGGGTTGTTAAAAACACTTACATCTTTATTGAAATTTAAGCCCTGATGAAGAGAGTGTAGTTCTCAAAAAGTATTGTCTAATTATCTTTAGTAGCTTTTTCAATAGCCAAATTTCACCACTTAACTTTTATGAACTTTTATTACTGATGGATATTCTTGTCATTTTCTGTCACTATCGATCTTGTATGAATTCATTTTAGTACTAAGAGACTGAAGAGTTTCTGCCTTTAACTTCAGATCTTCTAATCCCATATATGGCATTTAAATTTCTGGTTGATGATCCTATTTCAGATGGAACTTCACATCGTAGCTATTTGAAATATTGGATTATATATCTTTAACACTAGAAGCGCCGTGCAATTTTCCAGTACTATAACCGCTAAGGCTACACCAAGAGGTGTCTGAATCCTTTTGTTCTCACTAATGGCTCATCAGCTTGAGATTCTGAAAACATATCCCTACTACCCTATACCTAAAAGTTACAGATAGCCTAATATAGCTTGAATGAATGTAAAAAATATTTTTTGGCACACACCATATAGTTTGCATATATTTTCACTTTAAATATTAGCATATAAATATTAAAATGTTAAAAATGCAGGGTTTTGCTGCTACTAGGGAGAAAACTGTGTTTATTAATGAAACTTTTTTTTGTAGAAATAGTTTAAAAATTTACAACCTTACATATTTTTGTGGATATGTAAACATTTGTAAATGACCATTAATGTTTATTACAAAACAAAACATTACAGTAACTAATTTGCCATGGAAAGTAATGTCAAAATTTTGACAGTGGTAACATTTCTCCCATTGCCTGTGACTTACCCAATGAGACGAGTCACATCACTACAACAAAAAAAAGGCAATAGCATTTAATATATTTTTCTTATTTCAATGAGCAGCTATCCAAAATTTGATCTCACACTTAGGTTTGCTTGAAGTTTACTGAGTGAAAGGGTATCTATATTTCATTGGGAACAGTTACTCATCAACAGCTTTATTCTGCTTGTTGTGCATGATGTTGTTCTGCGCAAAGTTTTGTAAGTGCCTAATAGAACAGCAAAGCTACCAGCATCAATTTTAACTAGGGGAAGGGGAACATGCAAGATTGCACTTTGTAGACGGAGGAAGCTGTGTGTGAACAGCATAAAGGTGGAAGGCAGCATTTTCAGAGATACTGCAAACACAGCTATGTATGCAAAAGATAGAATAAACAGTTTGCTTTCTTTGCTTATGTACACATCTGTAGTTAAATCTTTACATGTACATAATTCAATAAATGTGTGTCTGGTACCTTGAAGCAATCTGATTGGTCAGTTTAACTGCTTCATCAAACGAGATTGAGACAAGAAGCGCTGGACAGAGGAGGCTGACATACACAAGGAAAGGTGTAGGAGTAATGCTGAGAGACACCATGGGAAGTGTCTGCAAGAATACAAATAATGCTTTTACAGTGGGTAATGACAGAGCCTGTCATTCCTTTGGGGTAGTTAAAAAGCAGATTGGAGATGGTCTAGGTACTTGAAATGACAGATTCTGAGAAACAGGCATTATAGGGACTGTGGAAGAAGGACGCTGAGGAAGACAGGAGTGCAATTAATCAGTATTAGTTTATTAAAAGAATTAATAAACAGGGGCCTCATGTATAACGCCGTGCGTAGAACTCGCACTATAACATGGCGTAAGCACAAAAGCCGAAATGTGCTTAAGCACAGAAAAATCCAGATGCAGGAATCTGTGCGTACTCCAACTTCCACGTTCTTCCGTTACATAAATCCCGATCAGCGTGAAAACTAACGCTCGTGCACGCGCATTATGTAACGCCCCAAATCCTCCCAGAATTACGCCTCTTTGAATATGCAAATCAATATAAATCGCCCTTAAGCGCAGCCTTCTGTGAAAAGACAATGGGAAAAGCACGGGGAAAATATAAGAATTTCAGCAAATACCAAGTGGAGGCAAAGGAAAAACATACTATTTGTTCAAATAAACCGTGGTATAATCAACAAAATGAAGTTGATCGAGTGACATAGCGTGTTGGAGAAACTTGAAAGCTCACATTCACAAAATCGCACAGTGCCGGAAATAAAAAGAAGTCATATATCAAAGTTGCCGTGAAAAGAAGAGTTGTAAGCCCACTGTCTGAGTGTCATATGAAAGTTTATTAGGGTACAGAGAAAAAAGGCACACGGTGGGGAAAAAGCATGAAATGTCAACTTCAATCTCGACATTTCCACTTTAATCACGTAGTTTATTTTGTCATTTAGTAGAACATTATAAACTTCATCTTAAAATCGTTTAATTAACCAGTTTCTCAAATCACATCGTAATTAAAGTAGCACGTTAAATGCTTTGTTTTGTATTTGATCTTCTACTCGTATGTGCTCTATGTGTGTGAATCACTACTTGCTTCTTAAACTGGCTCTCTTCCTCCAACTGGACACAGAATCCATTACATTCGTGATATTACAGCTCTCTGAATAACTAAAATACTGAGATGTATACGTGATGTCATTTTCATGATGATAGGAGTTAAAGCACGTTATTAAACATGTGTTTCACTTCGATGAAATAATTTATTGTCGAAATTTGTCGCTGCGTTTTTAGCTGTGTTGTTATTTTCTCTTTCTGTTTTATATTCAATATATATTGGCGTAGCCGTCACTGCAGTCAGTGCTTTTCTTTCCCCAAGTAACCGATCGCCACACAATCAGCTCTGTAATAGGCGTTAAGCCATCTGTAAGCTTAGCGCCGATTCTTCAAAACGTTTAAAGAACATTGAAATATCTTCGTAGTACATGTTTAATTATTCTATCCTTCACGACACTCCCAGTGAAGAATATAGATTATTTAAATGAAGTTAAAGTTTTATGTGTATAATTTAACTAACATATTTTGCTGCATTTCACTTTAAAAATGATATCGTCATCATATGTAAATACGCGCTTTATAAAGTGGCTCAGGTTGTGCGATATTATAACTGTAGTGCAAGTTTACAGTGGGGTGATTGTACTTATAAGTACAAACAGTTCTACAAGGTGCTATTGATTGAGTGCATTTAAAGTTCTTGGGATGAAACTGTTTCTGAACCGCGAGGTCTGTACAGGAAAGGCTTTAAAACGTTTTGCCGTGGCTGAGACAGCGTGTCCTTAAAGCTGTATCCCGATAATTCTCTTTCCGATCAGCTGCTGCTGTGATTCACACTCAGATACAGTGATATAAATACTCTGAGTCGTGCAGTGAGAGTAATATGGAAAAAGATGATCCGCTGTGGCAACTCCTAATGGGAGGAGCTGAAAGAAGAAGAAGAAGAAGGAGAAGTGAGAGTAACAACGCTAAAGCAGTTATGGTATTTGGAATACTATGGCTGTTCCCTGGACCATTATATTGTTACAAGTTAATTACAATCAGATGCATTACACTAATAAACAATATGCGGTTAGTTTCTGTGTATTTATAAAGCCGCGTCATGAAAATAATGAGTAATCACACAAGAACAGTACCATTGCTTTGTCGCTGGGTGCCGCCAGTTTGCAAAACCGAGCGGAGAACTTGCGTACGACAGGGTATGAGGTACCGTGGAAAAGTGCGTGGCTTTACACCAAGTGTAGGTTTTATACATCGCGATTTGAACGTGGAAAAGTTCTTACGCAACATTTCTGTGCGTACGCACCGTTTATACATGAGGCCCCAGGTGAGTAGTATGGAGCTTTTTGCGTGCAAGTCAGAAAATCTCTAACTTCCTAATCTTCAGGCTGCTTATGTAGTTTTTTACCTCTCTGTGCCCTTTTCCAAAATACTTTCACACTTGCTTCAGTGTTTCCTCTTTTTCCAAGCTTTTTTGTATGTCATCACATTTTTATTCTTAGGCAAAGAACTTTCTTTTGCAAACGATTGCTTTTAGGAAATTACAAAACATTCTTTTGTTAACAGTTGTTGTCACCCTGCTTTAAATATCCTTGCTTACACACACACTTATATTAGTCAATTGCTTATATCAGTATATCAGAATTATAGCATTGTATTGTATATTGTAGCATCCACAAAATGCGATCAAGAGAGGAAGTGCTGGCCAACACGGGCTGAGACGATGAAAGGAGCCGACAAATGCTGAAGGCACCTATAAGGCAACCAATATCAAATATGAAATGCTTCTAAATTTATTCTATCACTGGTCATCAACAGGTAACAGCACTTACTAGTTAAAGCATTAGCATTTTATAATGTGACTGATGAATTAAATTTATTACAAATTGTTACTGAAACTGTAGGAGTGAGAAATGGGGGGGGGGGCAATACGATCAGATTAGTTTGAATCACTGTAAACATTGAAGACACTGCAGAAAACCATATAAACGGAGTTTTTTTTTAATGTTTTTGTGAGATTCTGCAAAGAAAGTCATTTTTATATAATTGCCAAATTGCGAATGACTGAATTGTTTCATTATTTAGGTGAGAGGTTTTATTGGCAGCAATGGATCTAACATCTGGTTAAAATGGCCTGGTAGCTGATGGGCATGAGAAAAAGATTTACTGATAAATGACAAAGGATGGCTTACTAACTGAATTTCACCAAAAATGAATGTGGGTTATTTTGGTGGAACGGTTAAAAGAAAGTTGGTATCATTCAGAAATAAAGACATCTTTTAAGTTATATAAGAAAGCATTACAACATTTTAATCTGTTTAGAAAGTGTATATCTTTATGGTAATGGGAAATGAAACATATTCCTAATAAATGTGGGTATCAGTTAAATACACCTTTTTATAGCATCTTTCTTTAGTGACGTACTATCCCCAGAGTCCTTTATAATTACAGACATATAGTACTTTTTTATGTGTATTGTTTATATGTGGAGCACATGCAGGATAAAAGACCTGTCACGATCACACAGTGAGTCAAATATTAGAATCAACACAGCAAAATTGGGGATTAAAGTCCTTATCCCCAAGACCACACAATCTTTAGTTAATAAATCAAAACTTTGATGTGAATTCCTTGGAACAAGAGAGTAGAACAATAAAACAACCACATCCATCAAGTCCATGAGGGGAGATGAGAAACTATTTCTAATATGTTAAAAATGCTATTGTAGTCAATATCCACATAATGCAAATTATCCTTTGCATTCATAAAGGCAAAACAAAGAAAAAGAACAAACACATAAACACGCTGAAACTACAGTTAAAGTAAGTTATCTAATACAGACCAATTTCACTTCTGAATAACGACGTTAAAATACTCTCTAAAATCATAGCTAGAAGGATGGAGAAAGTGCTCCCCTCAATAATATCACAAGACCAAACTGGATTTATTAGGGGCCGACACTTATCTTCAAATCTTCAACGCCTGTTTAATGTAATATACTCACCAACTAAATCAAACACCCCAGAAATATTATTATCATTGGATGCAGAAAAAGCATTCGACATGATTGAATGGAAATACCTTTTTACTATTTTGGAGAAGTTTGGGTTTGGCCCGAACATTTGTGCATGGATTAAATTACTGTATACTAACCCAGAAGCTTCAGTTTGCATCAATAACATTTGCTCAGACTACTTTAAACTAGAACGTGGCACAAGACAAGGATGCCCTTTGTCACCACTGCTGTTTGCAATTGCCATTGAACCACTGGCATTTAAGCAATTAGATTCAACAATAACCTCATTTATTTGGAATTCTAAACATCCACGCATCAAAAGAGCGACCCTACAAAGACAAAAGGCAGAAGGCGGCATGGCTCTACCTAACTTCCAGTTTTATTACTGGGCGGCAAATATACAGTCGATAAGAACCTGGACACAAATAAAAGAACATACACAGGCATGGACCGCAATAGAAGTAAAATCCTGCAGTACTTCTTTGTATTCCTTGCTTTGTGCTCCAATAAACACACGTTATCGGCAATACACTAATAACCCAATTGTGCTCCACTCACTTAGAATCTGGAACCAATGTAGAAAGCATTTTAAGACGGAGAAGCTTCTTTCTGTGGCACCCCTGCAAAAGAACCACCTCTTTCAACCCTCACAAACATATGCAGTTTTTAATATCTGGAAAAATTTGGAATTAACTTGCTTAGAGACCTTTATATAGACAACGTCTTTGCATCCTATGAACAATTACGTTCCAAATTTAACATTCCAGCTACAAATTTCTTTCACTATCTTCAAATCAGGAACTTTGTTAAACAGAACCTTCCAGATTTTCCTCATCTTGCACCCTCATCCACGCTGGAAAAATTATTGCTCAATTTCAAGGAGTTAGACTCCATCTCTACAATATATAAAATCCTTTTACAATCCCTTCCTTTCAAAGATCCAAGAGGACACTGGGAAAATGACCTCTCAATTAATATATCAGAAAAGGAGTGGAAAGTAGCAATGCAGAGAATTCACTCAAGCTCCATATGCAAAGCATACAATTATACAACTCAAAATTATATATCGAGCACATCTGTCTCGACTAAAACTCTCCAAAATGTTTCCAGGGCATGATCCAACCTGCGAACGTTGCAACCAAGCCCCAGCCTCTCTAGGTCACATGTTCTGGGCCTGCTCCAAATTAACATTATTCTGGACAAAAATTTTTAATTACCTCTCAGACAGTCTTGGACTCACAATCCCTCCTAACCCATTAACAGCTGTGTTTGGGGTTCTTCCAGAGGGTCTTAAAGTGGAGAAAGACAAACAAACTGTGATTGCATTCACTACACTGTTGGCACGCAGACTTATTCTGATAAACTGGAAGAACCCAAACTCTCCTCTTTTAAGTCAGTGGGAAACTGATGTGTTATATTATTTAAAATTGGAAAAAATCAAATACTCAGTTAGAGGATCTGTGCAGACTTTTTTCAAAACATGGCAGGATCTAATCAGTAATATTTTGAAATGATTTTATAAAGCACAGAGAATTTGTTGATTTAGGTATTTTTAAAAGCCTTAAATTTTACACCGTTTGGCTTGCTCTCTCTCTCAAGGGTGGGGATCGATCTGTTCTTAGCATAATTTTTTTTTTTTTGTAAAAACTTGATTGCTATGTACTGATTGTAATAAAATTAATAAAAAAAAAAAAAAAAAAGTAAGTTATCTAAAATAAAAATTAACAAATTAAAGTTTTAAAAGCTGCCAGGTGTAATACCCTTCATTGTAACTTATGTTACTTGAATATACATATAGATGAATGAAACATGAAGTACAAAGAAATGAATTACTGAAATAAGGGGCCTTTGAATGGAGCTAATAAATCTGACTTACAATCAGGTTAATATAACTGAAACTGTAATTGTGAGATAACTTCATTTTTTATGATTTGGCTAAGAGATGAATTCAAAGAGAAAATGGAAGATAACAGAGAATTGGAGACATCTTAAGTTCTTAAAAAATAGCAGTATGTATATTTTAAATCAACTGATTAATAATAAGCAGCCTGACCAGATTGTAACAATATTTTAAGCTTTTTCTAATATTAATGACGCCCCCCCATAACAATGCTCACATGTCTTGCATTTTGAAGTAGATATGGTATAAGCAAAAGAAGACTAATGTGTAAATCATTAAATATTACAGTGTAGCATGCAAGATGCTTGATTGAACAACCTACTGGTAAAGAGGTAGGAGGAAAAAGAAAAAAAAAATTTGGTATCAGAATGTCAACACTGGAGAAACAGAGAAATAAAACATGACAAAAAAGGAAGGTTTGAGGGGAAAAAAATCATCGAGTCTTTAAAACTTGTTATTGTGACATAATATGCAAGGTCCGAAGCAAATAATAAAAACATAACAGTTGGAAGATGAAATATAGAAAATAGTTCAATCCAACAGAGAAAGCCTTCAAAGAAATGGAAAAAATAAAGGAGAATAATTAGAGTAGTAATGCAAAGCAGCAAGTTTAAACATAAACATAAAAATCAATACAAGATATTTGAATGGAACAGCCCAGAAATTACAATAACTGTGATGAAGAGCAGCAATAATAACACTGCACAATGATCATTAAAACACTCTTAAGGAGAAAGGGACTCTAGAGTCGACAGAAACTGGCAAATGTATGTTCTACTGAACAAAACACTAAGGAGGTCTTGAAGGTTCAGCGAGTTGGTGGCAGATTTGCCGGGCGACCAATATTGGAAATTATTTTTGTTGCTTGTTGTTGCATTATCTTCAGGCTATTGAAACAACATCAAGAGCAGTTTTTTTTTCTATAGAACATTTTTATACAAGGAATGCAGCTCAAAGTGCAACACGAAATGTCAATGAAAAAGTTATGAGAAAAAAAAATTAAATAGATTAGAATACGAATGAATAAATGGCATACAAAAAATAGTACACAAGAATAAATGAACACACACGTAAAACAGATATACGAGTCATAGAAAAATTAGAGTCCTTATCAATTTGTTTTTAAATTTCTAAGAATAAGTCTGATGTTATGGTCAGATGACCAGGAGGACAGAAGAAATAAGAAAACTCTGGGAATGAGATACTGTAGAAAAAACAAAATATGAAGGGCTTCCAAGACCAAAAGACCATCCAGTCTCCACTGGGCATTCTCTCTAATATAAATGTACTTAATTAGTTCCTTATTGTTTTTTAAGTTTCATCCTCGAAGATTTGATGCATTGGATCTCGTCGACAGTCGGAGTATCCACTTTTATTCCAACATCACAGGTGGTTGAATAGATCCTTGATCAAGCGGTTGGTGGCAAACGACACCATAGAAAAACTGGTAAAGAAAATAGAGAAAAGTATAGAAAGTGGAAAACAACTGTGTCTGATGCCAATATCAGTAAGTTAGCAACACCGGTAAAGGAACACAATACAGAATATTAGACACAGAGTGGATGACTTTAACATATTAATTTTCAAAAAGTAAATTCCTTTAAGGTCTGATTGGAATTAGTTCAATTAGAATTATTTAACTGATTAATATATACTAATAGAGTTATCATAAGAATCAAAATTTGAAAAAACAAACAGTGGAACCTCAATTCACAACCATAATTCGTTCCAAAACTTTGGTCGTAAACCAAGTTGGTTGTGAACTGAAGCAATTTTCCCCCATAGGATTGTATGTAAATACAATTAATCCGTTCCAGACCGTACGAACTGTATGTAAATAGATTTTTTTAAAGATTTTTAAGCACAAATATAGTTAATTATACGATAGAATACACATCTAATAGTAAACTAAATTTAAAAACTTGTGAAACAGTGAAAGCTAAGGGTCAGGCCAAGCGTGGCTACTTCTGGTGAATTCCTAAGATAGAAGACAGATGTTATCTCTCCATGATACCAGCAGCCCTGTGCAAAAATATTTCTTTAGGCACTCTGCAGTCTCATTACCCAAAGCTGTAAACATAAAGAGGATATTCATGTGTTGATCAGGAAAGTCAAGAAGTTTGTCCGATGGCCTCTGCTTCACCACTGCTGTCCTGTTCAAAAATAAATTATCACAGTTAATAAAACAGGAATGGCAAAAGTAGATTCAGGCAACAGATGAATGGATTATAGATGTATGGCTAAGTGTTAAACCTCACTTGCAAAAGTGAAAGGGACATTTTTAAAAGTAAACTTCCTAGCAATACAGCATTCATTATTAAGAATAATTCTGATTTATGCTTAAGAACATATACTATAAATATTGCATAGATGATCATCTTAATTTTAAAAGGATTTCCAATTCAGTAAATATTCCCATGTCTTTTTAATAAGGAACTTCTGTATAATCATACCTAGTGTTAAATTGCTTTTTAACTAGCTATACATTACATTCTGTGTCATTATTTTTATTTTAAAATGGATTATTTAAAATCGCCAAATATATCTTTGTCAAATTAAAATTGTATACTGAACATATAATATTTTAAGAACTGCTGAAAACATTCAGATAATCAGGATCAATTATATTCTATATGTGTTGTGCCTTGTATTGCATATTTTCCATATTTTTCCATAACATGTACTGAGATTTGGCAGGAATAGTTTTGAACTTTTTTTATTATATTAACAAATGATATACACAAGCAGTTCATGTTTTCTCTCAAAATGTTACCATGTAATGCACTGTTGTTTTCAAGTAATCACTGTTGCCAAATAAAAAGTCCACAAGGCAAAGAAGATTTTTTTAATTCATCATGGGCTTCAAAACACATCCTACTAGACCATGCTAGAGTCAGACTAGATAGCAATCCCACCTCTGTGCCTCTATCACTATGCATGAATCTTCCAATGTAGCCTGGAGGTCTGCTGATGACCCCTTACACCAAGGCAAGCTTACTTAATTCAACTTTAGAAAATGCAACAGCAGGCTACACAGAAGCAAACAGATGTGTGCCTTCAGCTGTGCTTTATTATTCTGGACCATGAAATATTGTAAGCTGCCTTCAAAGCCTGTATAACTGCAGGTCTGGACTTTGTTTCTACATTAATACTTAAATCCCATGCTAGTCAGCCTGATCCTGTTTGTTTTCACAGATCAGTCTTTCACGTTAGAAGGCCACAGTTCCAAACTGCTATTACAGAACCATCTCTGTTTGTGCTCCTGGGCATAATTCTGTTTCAGACAGGGTATTTTCTCCTTGAATTGAGGTGACTCTAAGGCAAGGCCTATTGGTGTATGAATGTAGTGGCCAAAAGGAACTATGGTAAATATGCAGCATGTCGAGTCCTATCTATAAAATTGGGGGGCATCAGTGATTACCAATCCTATTGCTACAAAAGCATGAAGGTTGCTAACTGAGCTGGGACTGTACATTACATTTTAAAAGCTGTACCACTCCACTACTTTGTAGCTAAAAATATGTGATGCATTTTTATGGTGCAGGCTTTTCATTATAAACATGGTTAACCTCCATAAATACCTGCAATCTGAAATTCCATCCCTCTTAATTGGTATATCCAGGCTAAAGAGCATAGTCATGTATCAATGGTTTTGCTGACATTGTCACTCTCTAATCTTTTAGAATTTGTGCTTTAAGATACCTGATGAAGGATCTCACTCTCTCACTATTTAGAAAACGTTCCAGCTGCATCAATACATACTCTCTCAAATGTTGTTTCAGCTTGCAGCAGCTTAGCTGCTTCCATGTGATTCTCTGCAGTATATACTGATGGCTGTGACCCAACAGTACTAATTGTGAAGCTGATATAAAATTTTAATGGTTAGCTAGCTTTGTCCTGCTGTTTGAGCACATTATGCAGTATACCAGGCCAAAATGCACATCACACATCCACCTGTCTTCACTGTTTTATTGCCTGAGAGACTATTCTACCTCATTAAAGGATGCAGTCTCTGATCTCCTGAGCATGCCAGGCAACACAAAACACGCGGACTGTCCACAGGTAAAGCATAAGTGTTTTGCAAACTGATTTATTTCAATAAAATTTTGGTTTATCATCAGGATAATTCTTTGGACTTAACTTGTTGATGAGTCACATCAAAACGTTTCACCCCCAATTAATTATGATGCTAAAGGATGCTCTTCTGGTCCAAACAAGGTCACTATCTCAACTATGGATGTGGTGAGGTGGAGGTGACTCCTCTAGTATAGAATAGTATAATAGCATTTCTAAACTACAATCACTCTTTTTTATGTTCAGAATCTGCATGAAAGAAGCATGGCCATTAAGCAAATGAAAGCAGGGGTAACTGCATAAGTGGTAAAACATCTAAACCAAGTGGTAAAGTCTCCACTGTTACTGTGTAAAAAACAATTGTTTACTATCTGGCTCATCTTGAGACAATATGGCAAAAACTCCTGCTTTACCAGGATTCATTTTCATTTTAATTTAGTAACTTGTTACTAGGAAAGCAGAAGTACGAGTTTGGGTGGTGAGGCATGTATGTATAAATTAGTTCAAAGGTCATGTCACTATGAGAACTTAAGTCATATATATATCTACTGTCACATCCAGAGTATACAGAAATGCAACGGTCACAAATTTACTCAAAATTGGCCAGTGGCTTCTAGTCAGGCTGATAATAGTGTTAAGGTTCTTAAGTTATAGTGAGTCTCTCACTTCGACCACTATATCACTTTAAGGCCTAACCAAATGTCCTATGACCACCATCTTTTACACAATAGTTAATATTTCTTGATTTGGCTTCAATTAAATTCTAGCACTTTCCAAATGTTAAAGATTATTGCCTTGTTATTACTCTCCAAGCACACACTGGGTTGGGAATAATGACCATGACCATGAAAATTCAACTCAGTTAAATTCAGTTTACTTTATAATTCACAGTTTTGAGTAAGGTGCGCAATATATTTAAGAAGCAAATTTACCCACAGGAACACACAAATTCAATGAACATAAAATCAACAATGTGCAGTTTTTTTTTAACACAGAAATGCTGTATCTATATATTCAAAAATTGCTAGATTTTATTTTTAAAAGAAAAAGGGAAAGTTACACTCAGAATTTCAATTGGAGTTCAACCAACTATTCAGCCCCACCGGCCATCACTCTACAGTTCATTATGGCAAATAAGTCCTGCAGAAATCCATTAAGCTGTAACATTGCACAAAATATACCAAAATCTTTCCCTATTTATAACACTATTATTAGATGGGCCTGTAAAGTCCCTCCTCCCAACAGTCAAAGCTAAATTCAAGCAAACTAAACCAGCGTGACCTAGATACTCTATTAAAAATTCACTGAAATGGGGACTATGACACTTTCTTTTTCACACTTATCAGAGGCGTCTTATGTACACAGAATTTCCACAAAATTCTTCCTATTATGAGCAGCATTACTGCCATCTGTACATTTCTTAGTTTCAATATTTAACCACATTTGTTTTATTGTAGTACTGTAAATGTGCATTCTTTGTTATAAAACAAAAAACATTTGTTGTATTCCTCTGGTATATTTCAAAACTACTACTATAAAATAAGTTGTAAGACCTAAGTGCTTCTATGCAGTAGATCTTCCATTTCTTTTTTTACTCTTACTTAGTACAATGTCTCCTGCTTACTATCCTCTGCTTCATCAGCCATAGTTTGCTATGAAACTCTGTGTATAAGTTACAGGTGTTGTACTGTAGGCTACATTTGCTGTTATCTACTGTCTTACTGTCTTCACCTTTAAAAAAGGAAATAATATTTTAAAAGAGTAGGTATTTGCATTTCTGCTTGATTTTGGTGTTTTCGTCTACAGTATGTTCTGATGAGTAATGCATAATTTGTATGTGTCAAATGAAATTTGATTTGATTTGATTTGAATAGTGGATTCTAATTTTTTCAAAAGATTGCACTGTGCACTGTATGCAGGCAGTAATGTTAGACAGACATTAATGGAGGTTCATACTGTATGTCACACATCTTTTGTATAGAGACTTCGTAGTATCGTAGAGTGCCTAGTCAAAACTCCAATTAAACTGATTGACCCTGTATCAAGCAGTAGCTAATTGCATTGCTTACCAACTTCCAAATTACATACAGTCCATTCGTTGGACAAACTCTGGCCTACTTAAACTTCTTTGGAAAAGGCTAGCAAGGTAGGAAGGAAAGAGTTATGGCATTATGTACGATTACAAAATTAATATTTAGGTCCAGATCAACATGCA
The DNA here is from genome assembly GCF_016835505.1 of Polypterus senegalus. NCBI lineage: Eukaryota > Metazoa > Chordata > Cladistia > Polypteriformes > Polypteridae > Polypterus > Polypterus senegalus. The sequence goes on from NC_053159.1 coordinate 89,602,034, forward strand.
AAACAAGCTAGTAAGGAAACAATTAGTGTTTGCCACTAACCTCCAAATTCTTATGTTTCAAAGAACAGCGTGCAGTATTATTAAATAAAATAAGATGTGCAACAAAGATGATATAGTCATCATGACGGATTCAATCTTTCCAAACACTGACTCGGAAAGAAGTCTTACATGATGTTCATTATAACTGACTGCCGTCTCAACAAATATGCGTCCAGTCCAGCAGGGGGTAACAGAGAGAGAGTAAGAAAAGTATACAGTAAGTGATTTATTTCTGAACAACAGTGATCATAACATGGGAAAGTTTTAAACCTTTTTTGAAATTCTCAAGCATGCAAACATATACAGATTATTAATTACAGTAACACAGTTACCATAAATAATAGATTGTGTCACATTCTAAGCAAGACCCAAAAATTAATATTATAAAAACAGGGTCAGTCTACAAGAAAACTACAAAAAGAAACCAAGAAGAATTCTAGACAAAGGAAATAGGGATAAAAAAAAATCATACAGAAACTGAAATAAGAATTGCTATTGAAGTAAAAAAAATCCAATATAAAATTCCAATACAACTACAACAGAATGACAGTAAAAGATCCTAAAAAGCTATGTATGTTGTCATGCACAAGTGCATAGGGGGACAGCTTAAGGGCTCTAGTGAACGTATTTATCTGCCTCTCCAGGGGTTGACGCTGTGTGCTAATGTCTTTTCTCTTTCTCCTTCTGCAGACTGGAAGATTGACGGCTACACAATTTATGATGTCACTTCCAGGATCTGTTCACTTGGACCCACCTCTATCTGCCGAATGGACTTAAAAGCGGAAGATCTGCTAACTTGAGCCAGTTCACTTTTGAACTTTCGTCTGAGTAGATGTTCTTAAGATTATTGTGAATTTGTGTTTGTTGGTTTGTCAACAGTTATGTGTGGTTCACCATTTGGTGCACAACTCTTTATGATCTTTTTTGTGTTTTGTTACAAGGTGAAAAAGAAAAATGATTAAAAATAACAAATAGTCAATGAGTTAGATCATTATTTTACTATAGCATTTATAATAAAATAAAAAAGGAATGGAATGCCTTTGGCACAAATAAAAACAACCTTTGTGATTAAAGATTTTGAAATAGAAAAGATCCAATGTGCTGGTGAGCTGAACACTAACAAAACTGATAGTATAATGAAAACTTACGATTTACCACTAGTCCGGGAAATGTGCAGAACCATTTAAAAAGATCTAAAAAATGTCTAGTCATATTGTAACAACTGTCAAGAGCCAATCAAAGGCATAATGCACTCTGACTTTATGCTGTATTAGTGGGACCACAGTTGAAGTACTGTGTGTAGTTCTGACTTTGTCATGCCATAAAAATACAAATCACAGAAGACACCAGGAAATACTCCAAACTAATGGGCATTTCCTAACCTGACTAAAAAGAAAAGTAATTCTGACCTGAGAAGGCAACATAGAAAAACTAACTCAGGCTCTCGGTGCAATAATAAATAATGTATCACATACTCAAAATCACTACAGGAAGTTAAGAGGATGTGTATTCAAGAAAAAGCCCTGGAACACCTGTAACAAATTCCTGATTCATGTTTCTGAAATTGAAAATCTAACAAATTTTATTTAACTGATTTTTCTCCTTGTCAAAAGCCTTCTGTACTAACGAATGATTATGCATTCTACAGTTTTATTTAAACCTTATTAAAATGTTACAAAACACATAGAAACACAGAGCTGTTTTTTTAATGTTACATTTGACCAGGAGACCTAGAGTGACCAGTACTAATATAGTGTGCAGTGCATTTAGTCCATCAACAAGTTGCAATACAGTGATCCCTTGCTGTATCGCGCTTTGACTTTCGCGGTTTTGCTCTATCGCGGATTTTATATGTAAGCATATGTAAATGTAAATTGTGGATTTTTCGCTGATTCGCGGATTTCTGCGGACAATAGGTCTTTTAATTTATGGTACATGCTTCCTCAGTTTGTTTGCCCAGTTGATTTCATACAAGGGACGCTATTGGCGGATGGCTTAGAAGCTACCCAATCAGAGCACGTATTACATATTAACTAAAACTCCTCAATGCTATAAGATATGCCTCCTGCGGTGCTCGATTGTTTGCTTGTCTCTGCCTCTATCTCACCCTCTCTGACATTCTCTGCGCCTGACGGAGGGGGTGTGAGCAGAGGTGCTGTCTGCACAGAAGCTGTTTGCACAGAAGCTGTTTGCCTAGTGGATACGGACGCTCCTCTAAGAAATGCCGCTTTATCGAGGTGCGTCCAAAAGCACACATTGATTTTTTGATTGTTTGCTTTAATCTCGCGCTCTCTCTCTCTGACGTTCTCTGCGCTTGACGGAGGAGATGTGAGCAGAGGGCTTTTTGCACAGAGGCTGTTTGCTTAGAAGATACGGACGCTCCTGTAAAAAATGCTGAAAGGCTACCTTCGCATTGATCCCTTTATTGCCACTGCTTTATCGCGGTGCTTGCATACTTAAAAGCGCAACAGCCCTATTGATTTTTCATTGTTTACTTTACTCTCTCTCTGACATTCTCCGCTCCTTACGCGCACTTTGAAGAGGAAGATATGTTTGCATTCTTTTAATTGTGAGAAAGAACTGTCATCTCTGTCTTGTCATGGAGCACAGTTTAAACTTTTGACTGAAAGGGTGTTATTTCATGTCTAGAGGGCTCTAATAATGTTAAAAAACGTATTTAGAAGGTCGTAAACAGGTTTTCTATGCTCTAACTTCGAAAATATTAGATTTATAAAGAATCCTACTTTGTGGAAATTCATTTATCTGTCTGGAGCGGATTAACCGCGATAAACAAGGGTTTACTGTATAACTGTGCGGAGAATATTTATAAACAGTGTGGGAGAGTTTCTAAGGGCTTAAAATATATAAAAATAATCATACAAACATATGGTTTCTACTTCGCGGATTTTCACTTATCGCGGGGGGTTCTGGAACGCAACCCCCGCGATCGAGGAGGGATTACTGTACATTGTACTGCAATGGCTTCTGGCACCACAGTCTGAAAGACAACCCAGGAGTGACACAGAAAGAAACAAAATGTAAGAAGTGCGTGAACCTCAGATAGATATGATTACACTTTCTAAATTAATATACCTGCAATACCATTTATATATTGTGAGCTGTTCTTTACTATGCTGTAATAAAAAAAAAGACATAATTGTTTTGGAGTCACAGTTTAATACCCATTTCTAAATTCACATCAGCAAAAATAAGCTTTATTTGTAAAGTCTCTGTTCAAATGAAAGTTTCATTGCTGATTTCACTGTTGTGTCTTGTAGTCGTGATGGATTTGTTTTCTGTTTAAATCTTTGCTGCAGACGCATCCAAATTAGATGCTTCCAGTTTTTCATTATGTGTGTACCTTAACCATTAAAATAACCAGCTGGTAACTTTTGAACTGATCATCACCTTGAATTTCATATTACTTAACAATAGTTGTGGCATTTTATTTAATGCATAATAGAACAAATCTTGTAACGTACTGTATGTGTTCTTCTTGTATAAATTAGGTGTTTAAAGAACTGTTGTCACCTGATTGTAACCTGTAAATATAGTAACAAACCTTTGTACTGAGGTTGTTTTTAGCTGTTGATATTATTCACCTAATATTATTAATAATTTTTGCCAGCACAGTTCTGTTTCCAGCAATGTAACTGTTGCTGGTTTCATTATGAGCAGATAATACGTTTTGATTTTTTTTTCCTGTTCTACAGTACACCTTCTGCTGAGTACTCATATTAATAGCTTATCTCACAAGGTGTTGAGTGTTTGGAAGGAAACAAGTACAACTTTTATGAAAATGTTTTTGTTGTCTTAAACTGCTGGGTGAATGCCCAATTTATTATAATCTAATCTTTTTAATGCGTATGTTTTTTCAGGCTAATTTTATTCTAGCATACTTTATTTAAATGCTGCATTTTCAGATAATAAAAATAACATATTACTTTATTTAGGTGACCTATTTCTGTATATTTCTAGGCCAGCATCATAACTTTATATATGTTCAAATTTCCTACTGAAGTATTAACAAAATGTATAAACTGGTTAAAGTTAATCCTATCAAGAAACAATTAAGAAACCTATTAGAGTTTCATTTGCAATATGTCTGCTTTAATCCCAGTGGAATATCTGCTATTATATTAATTTGTTTGAAATTTTCTGCTGAATCGCTCTATCCATATAACTTCTAAACTTGACATTTGGAAAATTCCCAAGATAAAATATTCATTAACTGCATGTAAGACATGGATGAAATGAAACACTTTATAACACAAAATAAAATCTAAAAGGCTGAAATATTATTTGTAAAGCTTAACTTTATAAAGAAAAAAAGTTGCTTTATTGTTTTCAAAAGCAGATGCAGGTGACGAGTGCTTTGATATTGATATCAAAGCAAAAATTACCCATGCAGAAACATCACTGTAAACAGCTGAGCCCCAAAACCACAGACACAACCACACCACCAAGACAGTCCTGGGTGCAAAATAAACATTGCTATTCTGCAAATACCTTTTTACAGTCCATCCATTATATCTAATTCACAATACTCCTTTTCCTTATCCAAGAGATCTTTGCCTTCTGCCTACTGACTTAGCTGGAGAAGGTTGGACGGCTTCCTTTTATGTTGAACTTGTGATGGTGTAGGTCGGCACTTTGCTCCTTCTTCCACAATGGGAGCCTCTTGAACCCGACACCACTGATAATGTAACTGGTTCAGCTGAGCTGATGAGAACAAAATACACCAAGCAAGGGGATAGTGAAAAGTGCAAGTGTTTTTAATTTAAAAAAATAGTGTCCAAAAAGTGCAGTGCCTCAAAAGTTAAAAAATAATGCATAAAAAGTGAATAGGGGAGGTTAAAATTAACAAATAGAAAAAAATCAGTTAAAAACAAGGCTAAAATTCAGACAGGAGTCTTGTTTAAAATGCTTAGTTCCCAGTGATTCCCTTTAAAAACCTGACACCTCCCCGGCTTATCTTTCTAGGACCTCACAGCATGGAGAGACATCTAGCAACAGGTGCAGACACCCATCAATCTTGGCCCGTGTCTCTGCCACCTGATCCACAGTGTTCGAGAGGGAGCCACCGGACCCTACTCCTGCTCCCACCATTCCCAACCAAACTCCACCTGGCAAAAGTGCACCGTCCCCCCACTGCTGCTAGTCACAGACTCCACCTGGCGAGAGGATTCTCCTGAGCATAACGATTCCACCTGCTTCCCCCTCCTGCACTGGCTATATGCTACTCCTGAGCCACCATTCACGTCTGCCTGCTACTCTCCTAAGCAACGCTCACCACTGCTCCTGCCTTTCTCTCCATCCTTTAACCTCTGATCCTCTTTCGTTTTGTCCTTTCTCTCTCTGTTTCTATTCCTTTCTGCTCCCCAGCCCCCCTCTCTACCTTGCACTCGTGCTTCCCTTTTTAAATGGGCACATGACACAGCTGCAGCAACCAGCAGCTCTCAGCATCAATTAGGGTCATGGACAATCCTATACCTGCGCACCATGCAGGACCACCCGTGCCTGTATCACTCACATGAACCGCTACCACGCCCCCTTCCCAACAAAGAAATGAGTGCGCTGATTACTAAAACTGCCATTCTGCCACGGACCTCACTTTAAAACAGGACCCAGAAGTACTTTTTGTTCCGTGGCATTGGATCCCTGCAGATGTCCATACTGGGTCCATGCCATCAAAGCACTGCTATCTATTATACTGGGAGAGAAACTGCTCTTGACAAATAGTCTGCCCCAGTCCATCCACTAATCTTACATCTTGACTGGGATAATAATCCAGCCCCATTTCAACTGGGTTATGCCCTTCTTATGTTGTCATTCCATTATAGCTGTCCGGCTGGGCAAGGGTCCACCATAGCACTTACACAATTTACTCTGATTTTTGGTTTTGTGGTCGTTTTCATGAAAACTGAGTTATTCTTGCGGTAGTTATTGGGGATTCACCATTTACTACAGCACACCCTTGGGACTGAAAGCTGTCCTAATAAAATGTTTCTAGCACCTTAGAATATAAAGAAATATACTGAACAGATGAGGCATTAATTTTTTAAATCCTCATGTTGCTTTATATTATTTTAGCATATTAGTGCTTAAGTACTTAATTACATATGAAGCAACCACTGAGTTGACACCATGCTGAATACTCATTTATTGAATTGTTGAAATATTTTACAATTGTTTGAAGTTGTACTTATGTTAATGTGCATTTAGGGCAAATAGATTAGTTAATTAAATCTGTTTATTTTAGGCACCCTTCTGTTCCACCTGAAAAACAAAGTAGTATAGTGGATTAATTTATGATGCATAAGTATTATATTTATTTGGCTTGACATATTACTGCACTGTTAATAATTAAATTAATTTTTCTGGTTACTTTCATCTCCAAAATGTATCACATCTGCACTTTGGTATGACACTAAAGTTCTGAATATTTCAGGTAGAGTCTATAGAAGGGACTATAGAAATGTCTTGCTGCTCCAGTGCAAATTCTCTCTCATGCTGCACTTTAGAATGGCAGTAATTTTTCACCTTTCTGTCCAAAAAGTAATATAATAATATTATTATTATCTGTCAAGGATTGGATCCTGCATTGCTCCTGTCAATGCCCCAATTGTTTCATGTAGTTGCCAACCTAAATAATGAGTGGCTAAATGAATGAATAATGATTGTTAAACTTTTGCCAGCACCAAAAAAATTCAGTTTGACTATAATAGTGTTTATCTATCAATTAAAAACCTAAGGAAATAATTAAGAAGGCAATGAGCTGTGTAGTTTAAGAATGGAGTTATATTAAAAAATATACATTATGAAGTGTATCTTTGAAAAGTGAAGCAAGGTTCAAATGGGATTGAGTTTATGAACTGCAGACCGGCCTCCTCTTCATTCATTGGTAAAGAGTCCTGTTTGAACGCACTTCTTTTGTGCTTTATGTCTGGAAGTATTTATTTAATTTTAGCAGCAGATTTGTGTGTTTTGGATATTGTGAGCATACAATGTGGACTATGGCAACACAAGTAACTTGATTATTTTTGTTGGGCATTTTAATATTGTTGGCTGTTTTTCAGTATTGGCACCTGCTGGTCCCAATTGTATAAGAAACTGTGTTGTCTCTGTTTTCAATGAAGAATTCAGATTAATTTTTGTCATCCATATCTATGAAAAAAACTGGACAACATATGAAAATAAAATTTTTGGTTGAAGTATTCCTTTACAGATTTGTGTCAGTGCAACTTAAATACCTGGTAGCAGGGTAAACCTGAACAGCAGCAGGTTTTCTTGAAAAACATTTTTCAAACTAACGTGGCAACTAAAATTTCTAACCTAAAGATATAAATATAGATAATATATAAATTCTAACTTCAGTTCATACTAAAGGCAACAAAATATTTTTAACCTTTAAGGAATTCATTTTTAACAGAATGATGTGAGCAATGTCACATGTTATGAATGAAGTTTAATTTGTGGTTTTGCCTAAATACTGTAATTTAAATGCCCTTGCCATAAACTTATATAAAGACAACAGTCACTCCAAATAATAACCAAGGACAAGTCTGATATACGTACTGTTGCTGTTTTGTAATAGATAACATGCATAATGTATTTTGTAAGATTAGTGATATTAAAGAAAATAAAGTCATTTAAACAGAAATGTTAATATTTTTAGGATGGAGTTCTACTATAATTTATATTGTTTTGAGATTTGTTTTTTCAAAATGTCAAATATATATATGAATTCATATATATAAATAATATAATATAATCACAATGAATTATTGCAAAGCTTGTGTATAGAATAGAAAGCACACGTTTTTTGGAGAAACTGTTGTCTTACAGCAAAGTCAGTTTATGTTAAAGTTACACTAGGCAACAGATATAGTGACTATAATCACTTTATTTATCATTTTTTGTAAACAAATCTAAAATAGATAAGAAAGTATAGTGGATATGTACTGCAAAGCTTCAAACTGGATCTAGTACTATCACAACCAAGTAATTGTATGCTTATTTTCAAATAGCTTTAGTACCTGGCATTGCCTGGATGTATTTATATAATAGACCAAAGTAAGAACAAAAATATTTATTTGTTTTTTAAATGCTGAGCCTTTCATCTTTGTTGGCTGAAATGGAAATGTCCCATTAGTTATTCAACTACCTCTCACTTTATTGTTCCTCATGTACAGTGGTTTCATTAAATTGATGTTTAATCCCATATTAATAAACTGGATAGTTTTTGAATAATGAAATCATTGATACAGTATAAGTTGGGAAAAAACTACCGTTTTTTTGTGCTGTTTTCTGTAATGAAACACTATTCATGATGAAACTTTTGAAACTGTATTAACTTTACATGTTAAATTGGGTTAACTGTTGTGGCAGGAGACTGCGGGCAAGTCCCAACCGGGACGCCTGGAAGGACCGGGAGGCAGTCTATACGTCCCCTGGACCACGAGGGGGCAACTGTCTTAGATAAGGAGGGGATCACAGGGACGGAGCAAGGAGGCACAAGCCCATTGGGGCCCTTGGCCACAGCCAGGGGGCACCCCGAGCCTTGTTTAGCCCAGGAGATCGATACTTCCGTCACACCTTGGAAGGTGGAGGAAGGACCTTCCAGGGATGCCAGGAGTCCTTTCTTGTGCTCATGCGGTACTTTTGCCATACCAGGAAGTGTCACTGGAAGTACGTCTGCGAGCACCTGGAGCACATCCGGGTGACTATAAAAGAGGTCACCTTCCTACAGTAGTGGAGCTGGAGCAGGAAGAAGCTCCAGTGACAGGAGAGAGAAAGGTGGCCCGAAGAAGACAGTGGGAAAGGTCCATTTTGGGAGTGATTGGTGTGGGAACACTGTGTGTTGTGAGGACTTTATTACTTTAATAAACATGTGTTTTGTAAGGAACTGGTGTTTTGTCTGATAGTGTTCGGACCAGTTAGTGTTCACACTGTATTATGCATGCAAAATTTCATGAACATCCACTTAGCTTTTTAAGAATAATACATGGTTTTTATAGTGTTTTAACTCCTAATACAAGGTTTTTAAACTCTGTAAAGCCTATATTTTCAACAGAACTAACAATAATGTAAATACAATATTTTGTGAAAATAGACATAGCCATTTTTGCATAAGCACAATATTTATGTTGGTCCTCCATCACGCCACATTAAGGCTTAGAATTCCCCACTGTTGTTTCCATATAATTACTGACTCACACTAAAATGTGGCCAAATCTAAGCCAAACACGGCTGAAACATTTTGCCTTGATAATGCGGTTTTGTATCCCGCCTCCCCATTACAGCCACATTTCTGGATGGAAATTTTGTAAGGTCTTAAAGTCTACATTTAAAAATGTATCAACAGTACAAAATTGTATGAACTTCGACTTCGCCATTTTGGAGCGATGCATTTTTTTGCCACAACAAACGATCACCATTTCCTTTCAAATTCAACAAATGAGAACCCACAAGCATACAAATTTAGTAAAAATAGGTTCAGCAGTTTTTGCACAATTAACAAACAGGATGTTATCTGAGGACAATTTTTATTTTCTTAGAATGAAAAATAGATAAATAACATCAAAAGAATCTGAAAACTTCAAAAGACAGACCGAGGGTATTACGGTTTTATTTAAAGAGATAATCAAATAGCGCATAAATATTACTTTTTATAATTTTAAATTTTACGTTTCCTCCAAGGCAGAATAATTTTATCCTAACAGCGTTTTAATCAAAAATAATCACTTACTGGTATAATAAAGTTATTATACCCAGATATGCAGGTACATGACCTCTTGCTACTGTTAAATCTGTCATCTTGCTTCTTAAAGAGTGTTAGAAGTATCAAAGACAGTGCTGCCCTGAAAAATGTATCAGTCTCTTTGTGTTGGACATATATGCAGGCCTATATATAGGATGTCACAAGGGAGATGAGAGATTATTGACACATCTTTATTTATGTTACAGAATCTGCATGTTAATTTCAAAATCAAAACCATGATTGGTATGAAAATATCAGACAAAAAGAGTCACTTTCACTTAGAATGAAGAATGATGGTAAGTAATTATAAAATAAGTCTCCTGCCAACTGTCAATTATTTTCTTTTGTGAGTGAGAAAAGGCCTTAACCAGATTGTCACACACCTGCGATTGGGAGGCAGTGAAAGGGCCTGAATAATAGTAGTACCACGCCAGACCAGAGGGTGGTGAGCTGCACTGATTTTCTCTCTCAATCCTCTGTAGACCATCCAGGAGACATCCCTCTAGGTCCGCGGCGCCATTGATGATGTTATTTCCAGTCCCGACACCATTGATGATGTCACTTCCGGTCCCGAACATGTCACTTATGGTTCCGGCACTATTGATGATGTCACTTTCAAGTCCTGATGACGTTTCTTCCGGTTCCGTTCTCGATGACGTCACTTCCTGTCCTGGCCTTTAATTAAAGCCTCCATATTCTTGCACTCAAATCAGTTGTTTTGGACTCAAACCTGTGAACATCTCAACAAAATTACCCATTTGCAGCCAGGGCATAATATATGGGTGGCTGCCCGAAACCTTTTTCAATGTCTTTGGACTGTTATTATGGCAAGATGTACTGTACACATACTTAGTGCAAGAGCGTACTCCAAGTAAACAATGAAGGACAACATAGAAGAAAATGATTTCATTTGCAATGTTTACTGTGTTATAATTTCAATCTTTTAATACTAGAACAAAGCATTCAGTCATACAGTGCATCCGGAAAGTATTCACAGCACATCACTTTTTCCACATTTTGTTATGTTACAGCCTTATTCCAAAATGGATTAAATTCATTTTTTCCTCAGAATTCTACACATAACACCCCATAATGACAACGTGAAAAAAGTTTACTTGAGGTTTTTGCAAATTTATTACAAATAAAAAACTGAGAAAACACGTGTACATAAGTATTCACAGCCTTTGCTCAATACCTTGTCGATGCATCTTTGGCAGCAATTGCAGCCTCAAGTCTTTATGAATACGATGCCACAAGCTTGGCACACCTATACTTGGCCAGTTTTGCCAATTCCTCTTTGCAGCACCTCTCAAGCTCCATCAGGTTGGATGGGAAGAGTCAGTGCGCAGCCATTTTAAGATCTCCCTAGAGATGTTAAATCGGATTCAAGTCTGGGCTCTGGCTGGGCCACTCAAGGACATTCACAGAGTTGTCCTGAAGCCACTCCTTTGATATCTTGGCTGTGTGCTTAGGGTCGTTGTCCTGCTGAAAGATGAACCATCGCCCCAGTCTGAGGTCAAGAGCGCTCTGGAGCAGGTTTTCATCCAGGATGTCTCTATACATTGCTGCAGTCATCTTTCCCTTTATCCTGACTAGTCTCCCAGTTCCTGCTGCTAAAAAAACATCCCCACAGCATGATGCTGCCACCACCATGCTTCACTGTAGGGATGGTATTGGCCTGGTGATGAGCAGTGCCTGGTTTCCTCCAAACGTGACGCCTGGCATTCACACCAAAGAGTTCAATCTTTGTCTCATCAGACCAGAGAATTTTGTTTCTCATGGTCTGAGAGTACTTCAGGTGCCTTTTGGCAAACTCCAGGTGGGCTGCCATGTGCCTTTTACTAAGAAGTGGCTTCCGTCTGGCCACTCTACCATACAGGCCTGATTGGTGGATTGCTGCAGAGATGGTTGTCCTTCTGGAAGTTTCTCCTCTCTCCACAGAGGACCTCTTGAGCTTTGACAGAGTGACCATCGGGTTCTTGGTCACCTCCCTGACTAAGGCCCTTCTCTCCCAATCGCTCAGTTTAGATGGCCAGTTCTAGGAAGCGCCCTGGTGGTTTCGAACTTCTTCCACTTACAGATGATGGAGGCCACTGTGCTCATTGGGACATTCAAAGCAGCAGAAATTTTTCTGTAACCTTCCCCAGATTTGTGCCTCAAGACAATCCTGCCTCGGAGGTCTACAGACAATTCCTTTGACTTCATGCTTGGTTTGTGCTCTGACATGAACTTTCAACTGTGGGACCTTATATAGAAAGGTGTGTGCCTTTCCAAATCACATCCAATCAACTGAATTGACCACAGGTGGACTCCAATTAAGCTGCAGAAACATCTCAAGGATGATCAGGAGAAACAGGATGCACCTGAGCTCAGTTTTGAGCATCATGGCAAAGACTGTGAATACTTATGTACACATGCTTTCTCAATTTTTTTATTTTTAATAAATTTCCAAAAATCTCAGTTAAACATTTTTCACGTTTCCATTATGGGGTGTTGTGTGTAGAATTCTGAGGAAAAAATGAATTTAATCCATTTTGGAATAAGGCTGTAACATAACAAAATGTGGAAAAAGTGATGCGCTGTGAATACTTTCCGGATGCACTGTATTTATTTCCTTATGTAAATTGCCTCCCCACTGATTATTTACTTTTTTAGAAACCATTTGTCATGTTGGAGTTCATGTTTTTCAAGTACTGCATATTTTAATGTTTTGACATTTCATACCAAGTGTTAAACTTTTAACTTTGTTTTTACTTTGCCACATGTAATAATGTAAGGAGCACTAGAAATTAAAATCCACTTAACTTTTTTTGTAAACTAAAAATGTAAACCTGGGAGAGGCAGCAATAGATAGAAAATATTATTTATGATGGGGTTGTCTATTTACTTTGATACCTTTGTTAGGCAGGAACTGAATGTAGAATTTACTTATAAATTGTTTTCTAGGCATATTTTATTTTCTGTATTAGTCGCATAATTTTAAATGAGTATTGTTTTGTTATGTTTTGTTTAAAGAAAAAAATTTTTTTTAAATATACAGTATAGTTATATTAAAGTTATAACATATTGTACAAACAAATCACCATTGCTAATTTTGTATGAAAAAATGTACTTACTTGAAGAAGCAGGTTAATGTAACCCATGATTTACCATCCATTCCCAGCATGTAGACCAGTTGACTCCACTTTAATGTTGTAGTAAAAATACATTATTTTTGCCAGTAATGGGGGAAAAAAGTATTTTTTCTTTCTATGTCTAAACTGTGAAGGCATTCTGAAACAGTTTGAAAATATTGTATTATTTTTTGGCTCATGATGAGCCCTTTCCATTTCCATCTGGTATTTTCTAATCATGCATTAGATATGTGTGGACGCCATTTAATTTGTTCTCAAGCTATAACCTAACAAGGTAAATCAACATTGTGTTTTGTTGACAAGCCCACCTTTAACAAACATAGTCCTTATTGACTTCAGCAGGGAGCATATACCACAAAGCTTTGATTTTCTAAGTCAAAGACATTTGATTATTGGACCACACACTCATGCTGAAGTAGTGCTATTATTCAGAAACATAAACTCACAATCTATTGACTTTCAGGCACCGCAGTCATGTCTGGAAAATACATCTAAAGTACTTTATCAGCTGGAAGCAAGCTCCCTAGCACTGCTGAATCACATTAGCATCATCTGGCATTTTTGAAATCTAAATTTATCTACAGGGCAAGAGGAAGCATAAGTTTATTGTTCCGTTGGGATAAATATTAAAACCAGCAGCTAAGCTTATCCTCTACTTTTAAAGTTATCATTATAGATTAAAGTGAGATTGAATTACATTTACCCTTCTTGTAGCAAGTCTATATTTATCTAAAAGATAAATATTTCAAATATAAAGCCTTATTATCACTAGTGTAAGCATTTGGAAACCACTGGAAAATGAAATTTAGTTTGCAATGTGCTGTAAAATTATCCATCTAGACATCCACTTTGTGGAACCAGTTTTCCAGTATCTAGACAAGGTGGCAGTGTATCACAGGGCATGTTTATTTTCACAACAACACTTACCCACCAATTTACAGTTACTGTAACAGATATCTGCTCAACATGTTCAATATTTTAATCAAAACAATAATAAAGCACTGTATATTATTATCATTATCATCAATGCATTCTTTGGGACCTTGAATTTGACATTATTTTGGAGCCTTTAGGAGGACTGGCATTGGTAGGTAATTATGGTGGGCTACATGGTCTAGAAAATCACTTTTTTTTTTTTTTATTTATTTATTTTTTTGCTGCCAAGGGATCCAGGGTTCAATTCTTAGACAGCTTATTTAATATGTATAATTATCACATATTCCAGTTTCCTCCCAGAGTCCAAATATATACATGTTAAGTTAACCAAAGACTTTAACATTTGAGGTTGCCCTGTGATTGACTGGTATCCTGTCCAAGCTTGGTTTCCATCTTGTGGTGAATTCTGTGAGATATACTCTACTTTCCCACAACCCTGTTACACACAAAATATACTCAAAATTAATTTAAGGAAGCTTTTGTTAGTTAGTTTCACCATGTAAAAAAAATTATTTTGTGCAGGATGGATTTGTGCCTTTTATCCACTGCTGCCAAGTTAGAATCAGAAAGTTGTAAACCAACAAAATGGCAAAAAATAATTGATTATACACTGAATTTAGCTCAGGAACGTTATTTTCAAGTTAAAATTCTGACACCCTGACGCTCTGAGTCCCAGCACATCTTCTGATAGACACAATAAGAACAGTTGCTATGGTAACTGACAGGCAAGTTATGCCAGTCTTCCTCAACTTGGAGTTAGAAAACAGGTTTTCATTTAAAAACATCAGTTTAATTAAATTGATTTATGAATTTTAGAAAACTCAGAATTTTGCAAAAGAATAGCTTTTTTGTTCAATCTTAATATGCATTTTGTATAATTCTTTACAGTTACTAATTGCTCACTTACCCAAGACTCTATACAGGGTAATTTATCAAATGACGTGTTTACTTTAAAGAAAAAAAAAAGATAATTAGCTTTTGTATCATTATTTTTTTTTAAATTAATAGACAATTCAAGATAACTGTTTAGTAGGGAGGAAATACAGATAGGATGACAGTTTGTAAACTAAACTGATGAAAGCTAGTGGTTGGTAGTGTTCTGTATTATATGAGACAGATATTTATTTTGAATTGCTCAGTGCTCTAGTAGGCTGCTGTATGAAGACATCTCTGTACTAGATGAATTAGTTGTGTGTAGTGAGGTAATTCAATAAAGAAGAAGGACCTTCTTTGCATCTCTTGTTGTCCATTGCATTATTAAACGTAGATGCTTTTTAAATGTTATGGTGCCCAGGACATAAAAAATAAATTTGGAAAGTGTGCTGTTAAAAAGCAAACGACACATAAAGGTCGGCAGTTTATGTCTGAGATATTAGAGCGCAGGCTGCCTCCATTTAGTCCCTCATCTGTCTTCTCGGTGATATGTTTCATGGTCTAGTTTGCTAGGAAAATATAAAATATTCATTTTTCTTTAATGGCCAATTGATTTCTTATTTTATTTTGAGTGGCAGAGGTTACATTACTTAGACCCTAGATGAAAACCTAATCAAAATTTCAAAGTAGGGATTATAAATAATCTATTAGATCCACAAGTCTTTAGATTAAGGAGACTCAAATACTTTATCTGGGGAGTTTCTTTTAGTTATTTTGCCCCTAATATATTGCAATTTTCTTGTGTCTTCCACTAAATATAACTGCTTCCTCTTGACCTTTTTATGACATTTTTGGGTTTTTTTTTCTGTAGACACGAGAGTTTTCCTTTGTTTGTATCTTTGTCGCTGTACTCTTTACATACCCTAATGTTCAAGCTAGTGATACCTAGGATCAAATAAAAATAGAGTGCTTCCCTCCTGGCTATAGTAAAGTCCTGACAAGACACCTCTGTCATGTGTTTTGAACAAATGACAACAATTGTGGAAATGGCTGTCTTAACCAGCTGGCATATAAAAATAAAAATACTCATAAATGTGCACTAGAGTTGCTTGGAATTTGACAGAAATGGGAATGTAAAGGAATGAGACGCTTAAAAAATAGCAAAGTAAATGTAGTATTGAGTAGAGCTTGGGTAGAGCTTGAAAGAACTAGCTTGACCTCCTGTCTCCTAAAACAAAGTCAGCTCATGCACCCTAGCTACGTGCTGTGATGGCATTATGTTTTTTTTAGCTTGCATTAAAATTTACTTTCCATCTACAAGATGGAGTAGAGAGCTATGAGACACGTTAGGCGTGTCCACAAAAATAAATAAGTTTGTTGAATGCTTGAATTCAGTGTGAACAGCTTGCAAGACTCTCACTGGCCTTCTCAAAATGAGTGATGCTAAGGAATATGCATATAAGCGAAAAGTTTTTGAGAGACTGAAATTATATGGTGCTTCTTGTGTCAGCAGATGGAAAACTGCTGCTTTACTATTCACAATCTGCTTCAGTCATCGAAATATTCCTCCACAGAGACAAAGAAACACCATAGACGTGAATGAAAGGCTAAGACGTATTTACAATATATATATCCATCCATTATTCAACCCGCTATATCCTAACTACAGGGGTCTGCTGGAGCCAAACCCAGCCAACACAGGGCAGGGCACACACACACACACCCAGCACAATTCAGAATCGCCAATGCACCTAAACCTGCATGTCTTTGGACTGTGGGAGGAAACCACGCAGACATGGGGAGAACATGCAAACTCCCCACAGGGAGGACCCGGGAAGCAAACCTGGGTCTCCTAACTGCAAGGCCGCAGCGCTAACATTGCGCCACCGTGCCACCCTTTACAATATATTTTACAAAGTAAATCAGGAGAAAATAGTAATTAAGTTTAGTTTAAAAAATAGGACATTTTCATCCTTCTGCTAAAATGAGTTGGAAGCTTTAAATTAATCCAGTGTGTGTGCATGAGAATGATGGACTTGTGCCTTTTCCACAGTTGGGATGTTGTTAACTCAGTGTTTCTGGGAAAGACTTGCACACAAGCACGCTGCATTGGCAGTTTAAAGGGGGTCCAAGATGGCCTGGCTACCCTAACAGATGCTCTATGTTACTAAAGAAAATATCAAGAAATGGTAGCAATTTCTATCATTTTTTTAAAGTTTTACCAAGCCAATGTAAATTTTTATATATTATATACTAGGGGTCTCTGCCCCCTGCTCGCTTTGCTTGCCCACCCCCGGATTTAGTTTAACAAATATACAATTTAAAGACATTGTTATTTTCATGGGAATTGTTACATATGCATTATTTTCTTTTTTAGTTTAAAACTTTTGTAAAAACAATACTTGTCCTTTATCTCTGGCCTTGGGCGTGGCTAAATCTTTCTCGCAGGACGTATAACGCTACTCGTGTTGTGAAGGGGGGGGGGCTGAATGCACGCTAAGGAGATGCTGTCGGATAATCTGCTGTCTTTTTGCTGCAGGCGAGCTGCATGTTCTTTTTGTCATGCTGCACGTTGATCATTTAAAAGCCTGTACAGCAGCTGTCCTTTTGCCATTTTGTGTCTCTGCCACTCGCGTTGTGAAGGGGGTGCTGAACGCACACTAAGGAGCTGCAGTCGGATCATCTGCTGGCTTGTTGCTGCTGGCGACCTGCATTTTTTGCTTGTCACGCTTTGCGATAATCATTTCAAAGCCTGTACAGCAGCTGTCCTTTTGCCTCTTCACGTCTCTGCCACTCACGTTGTGAAAGGGGGGGGGGGCGGGGGGCTGAACGCACGCTAAGGAGAAGCGGTCGGATCATTTGCTGGCTTCCTTCTGCTGCTGCTTGCAAGCTGCGTATTCTGCTTGTCGCTTGTCATTGTTTTAAGAACACACGATGTCTGTCTGTCAAAAGCATTCCAACAATTGCTTGGTTAGATGTCTGTGAACTTGTTTTAAATGTTGTCTGCACTACCTTATCTTGTGGGACATCAAATTGTCTTCGCATGATGTTAAAGTGTCTCTCGCGGAATGTCAAATTGTCTTCCGAGAAGATCACGTCTCTTCTCCCTAGTCTCCCTCCCAGGATTTTTTGTTAAAATCTTCTTATATAATATGCTACCGTGGCTGTTCATTTGTCAGTCCAGGATTTTAAATCACCTGTAGCTCACAAACCGTTTGACCTATTGACCTGAAATTTGGTACACATATACTACATGACATCTACTATCCGCTTTCGTGGTGATTATTTAGATTATTCCTCTTTTTATTTTATTTTATTGTAGAATCAACCCTCGGCAGCGGCCATCTCTACCACCTTCGCCATCACTTCCCCTACCTCTTCATATCTTAAATCATTCTTGAGGCAGATTGAAGACTTAAGTGCCAGCTTAAGTGAACAATTAAAGAAAACATACTAAGTAATTGCAACAAAAACACTGACTTTATCAGTTTTAAAGCGAAAAGATGCAGATGAAAGAAGATAAGTAGCGGGCTGCTATGGTGGAGAAAAGAAGAGCTGCTCAGGAAGCAGCAAGCGCATCAACCTCTGAGCAAACAAATGCTAAACGTACAAAGAAAGAGTTTGAAAACTCAGGTCAAGTGTATTTACTGCACGTTATCGTGCAGTGCGCCGTTACTGGTATATTTATAATTAAAGAATACAATAATTAAATCCATCCTACCTAAGCAACTTTAAAACAAATATAAACAGTTCTGTTTTACTGTAGTTTACAAATTAGTTTACTCTTTAAAACTTTCCTTGAAAGAGGTCATCTCAACTTTTATCTCAATTTTGTATATAGTCCTTTTCCTGTTTTACATGCCAAAAACCTGCCCTTGTTGGCAAACAGATTCTCAAGCAGTCTGTACGAGCTGCTTGAATGACCATAAACTTGTACACATGTGTGTGTGCTTGTAAATGTGACCATGTATTATGCTTGAAGGTTTCGTCTGTTCTGTATGGCTTCATATTTTTTTGAGTTCATAAACCTTAATGCTGCAAGGATTGAAAAGGCTGTTCTGAGAAACTGGGGATTTGAAGAGATGCCACATCCGTCATCTTCTGCAGGCTTCACCATGTGTTCATAAGATTTAGTTTCTTCTAAAATTTAACATGCAGTCAAAAATGGGACTTTTTCAATACAAACTTATGTGTTTGTAAATGTTTTTGAAGTGCCTACAGATATTATGCAAAAATTGACATTTGTAGGCTAGTAAAATAAATATGTGAGTAAGGCCATTGCAGTGTGCTTCATTGATGCAATGAGAGATGCGATGACTTTACATTTAGTTTGTGCTCCTTCTCTACCTTTCAGTCACTGCTTACTGAAAGTTCTTCAAACACAACTACGTGCTATTTCTGGGGTAGGCATGTCATGCATTAAAATGGATTGTGTCATTTTCAGAATTTGTATCTAAAATTTGACTTACAAATTTGTGCACACTTTAACAAAATGTTAAGCATATTACTGGGTTCCCAGGTACCATCTGCTGGTGAAAGAGAGTGTAAGTATACTGAAAGAACATAAAGGGGCTGGTGTCTTTTGAGCTTCCAACATGTCATGAAAGACCACACTAAAAGTTAAAACAACTTACCAAATAACCAGTACCCAGTACCATAAGCTCCTACATGAGCCTGAAAATGCCACAATGCTAAACAAAACTGAAAAGGCAACAAGCTTACATAAGGAAAGAAAACAAGAGCATCAAAGAGCATGCATGCTAAAAATACAAAAGAAATTTTGCAAAAATACAGGACAGTAATGAAATAGTGTTTCAATATATTTAATTAATAGGCTATCAAAATTAGTGTGTTTCTGGGTGGCCTTTTACAGCATCCCAAAATGTCCACTCATCACATATTGTGACCGTTGCCCCATTATGTTATTATGTGGTGGCCATTTTCAAATAAAACAGAAAGACAACCAAAGAAATGAATTATATAAGATGAAAGTCAATCCCAATTGTGCTTAACTGACTAAGAGAATTGACATAGCAATGCCACTGCAATGTTTTATTAGTATAAACAGTGGAGCTAAATGTGAGCTTGACTGAGCCATACCAATAACACATGCTCTCCAAACATGTCTTTCAAGATTTAAAGGACTTTGGTAAATATTATGTGGCACATCAAAACTGGACGCAGGTTCCCATCAAGTACTTCATGATGCCCTCCTAGAGTAAAACTGCACCAGTAAAGTCAATAGCAGACCTGAACTCTAATTGTGTACATATTCAGGACCTACAAAAGCTTAAGCAGTAGTGCTCCATTAATTCTGAACAAATGTGAAGTTTGGGATTAGGGTTCTATAGGATGAAGAGGATATTACCCATTCTGCTAGGCTTTTACTGGCACATATGGTCCATTGAGACAGAAGATTTAACAAGAGAAAAACGCCTCCATCCCCACCTGCATTCATTAAGTAAATAGCTGAACTGCAACTCTACCAACAGTTTGGTCAGCAATGTTCTTCTTCTGATAACAAAGGTGTAAATCAGAGTGGAGCTCACACCTCAGCAGAGACTCCTTTAGACAAGAAGGCGCCCCAAAGAACATTCATTTTAGGATTATCACTGAAAGCTAAACTCCGGCTGAACTGAAGTTTTCTCTTTGAGAAGCTTTGGGCTGATAAGCTATCCATTCACTCCCTGAGGAGCAAAGAAGCAAATAGCTGACAAATTTTCTTTAGCCTGGAAGCTAATTTCCATAAATTCAGATCACACTGAACTATCTCTAAGATCTACTTTGCCAAGCCAGTTCTGCATCACTGACTGAGCTCAGTCTAAGAAGACTGAAAAGCAGCATTTACTCAAGAAGGGAACTTCAGCACCTGCACTCTCATGTGCCAAAAAGGGTTACGCTTTTTACTGTGAAGTTACAGAGGGTACAGCAAAAAAACACCTAAAAAACACACAACAGACAACAACAGGCTATGTAACAAAAACCAAGAATGCACTCCAAAGCAACAGTTTTCCACTTCAGCCTGAAGCAATGACACTCAACTCCTCACAACATTGGACATCATCCTTATAAAAACTGTAAAACTGTTTATTTGTGCCAAGAAACATTAGAACTGTAAACAACCAATAAACAGGCAGGATCTTCTGTGTTACATGTTTGTCTGTCTTGCATTCTGTCTTTAATGCTGATATGTATGTATTTATGAATGCAATTAAGATATTTCTATAATCCTTGTGTGGCAGATGGCCGGGTCCCATGCCTGGCTACCCCGTCACTATATATTCAGGGGGACAGCCTTGGACAGTGCAATACCTCCCCCTGGACGCTGGATGGCCGCCCCCTGGGTTGGAGCGGTGCCTCAGCCTCCCACAGGGCTCCATGGGGGACAGAGTTCTCCACAGCCCTGTTGGGTTCCGCATTCCCGCCAGGGGGTGCTGCAGCAGGAGCTGCTGGCCCCTTTTGGGCACTGATTTCGCCACACCTGGAAGTGCAGCCAGCATTCAAGCAGCTGGAGCACTTCCAGGTACCCAGTAAAATGAGCCAGCAACCACCACTTAGTGGCCAGAGTCGGCTGGAGGAGGACAAGGTTGCCTGAGAGGAGTGGTGGTACCAGAAAGAGAAGTGCTTTGTGTTACTTGTGTGTTGTTTGGGACTGTGTATTGCCTGTGGGGTTCATGGGGATGACGTGCCCTACAGGTGAAGAAAAATAAATATTTGTTTTATTTTAGAGGAGTCAATCTGTGTTGGATCAGGCGCGATATAGTGCCTTTCTTACACTTGATAGAATAAATTATTTATTTGTCTGCTGAGTAATTTATTGAATGAAAGTCCTCAGTGTTAGTGTGTCAGAGAGGATGTGCAGCATTGTTAATAATGGCACTCATTTTTTGAACTATTTCTTTTTTGCCACTATCTCCAGGGGGTCCAGAGTGTGTCCCATAACTGGGTCTGCCCTTCTAATTAGTTTGTGGATGCAGTGGACATCTCTTGAAGTGATGTTACCACCCCAGCACACCATTGCATAAAAAATTTCATTGTCCATCACAGAGTTGTAGAAGATGTGAATGAAGTCACTTTCCACATTAAAGGAACAAAGTCTTTTAACACTAGAATTCCTGAAGCCTACAAAAAAACTCGTAATCCAGGCCCACCTTAAATCCCTTCACACCTTTACCATCAGCATCTTTTGTTTTGTAATTGTTCACGGGCAAAAAGTTCTCCCAGCTCAAGCCAAGGCTCCTTACCTGCTTGTTGGGGTGCCTGGAGTTGTATAGGATAAATAATACAGTATGTCTTGATTTGGAATACATGCATTTCAGGTCTCGAACCCAAGACCTTTTTGCCTATGAGCTGAGCTCCGCCAAGGCGGGGGATGGGACAGCAGGCTGCTTGCTGCTTGCTCTGATTGATGCATTTACAAAACAAAAGACTCTGATGGTAGAGGTGTGAAGGGATTTAAGGTGGGCCGGGATTACGTGTTTTATCATAGGCTTCAGGAATTCTAGTGTTAAGGACAAAGAAACTATTCTACTCTTTCTTACATAGTTCCTCTTGTGTTTTTCAATAAATTGTGTTAGTCTTTTTCTTAAAACAAGTGTGATTCAGTTACCTTGCTTGAAGTTTAATGATCCTTTCTACAGAGAAAGGTAAGGAAAATAAAGTGAGAGCCATACGTAATTATTTACTTAACTTCTGACATTACCAAAAGGCAAAACCAATAATTAATTGATTAAAAGCAATCCATCAATTTTTTTCTTCTCCCATTCATATATTGCCTACTTTCATTTGGTGTTTCTGGGTTAGCCTGATTTTAAATCTTTAAGTTATTCTACAGTTCAGACATACTGATTTTTCTGGAGTCTTTAAAATGAGTAAGGCAAGAAGCTTGATTTCCACACTGATAGGTTTGTAGAATTTTAAATAACTAGGTGGAGGGCTCCAACATTCAAAGAGGTTGAGTCAAAAGCCCGGGAACTGGTTTGAAAATCCATCTTAAGACATGCCTCAGATAGGCACTGAATAAAGGTTTTTGTGCCTGACGTTCCAGTGGTGACAATCGTTTTTTATATATCTAGACTCTCCTACTGAACAGTATGGGTTAGAGTGCCCAGGAACTCACTTCTGCCTAGTAGTTGTAATGGATTCACTTTTGGTAAAGGACATCCCCTTTGAATGATCCTCTATTTCTCATGTTTGCAGTCAGTGAATCGTCCACAAGCTGGCACTTATCATGTATAGCGATCTTGAAAAAATGGATGGTCTACATTAATAATAATCTATTTTTACTAAAGATCTTTAGATCATGGAGGAACTTTGCTTCTGTGAAAGTAAAGCTGAGTCCTGAGGTGCAAGAAATACTCAAATTGTCATCTGGCTTTCTTCATTAGATGGGTACATCCTTTTATCTGTTCAGACCAAAAAGGATCTTCAGATGTTTGAAATCAGCTGGGGACAAATAAAAAGCACTACACTGGTTTGGAACCCAATGAACCCAAAAAGCACATGTAACTCAACCAGAAAATGTTTTTGGTGAAGGGAGCCTCTTTAAGGGTACATAGTATTGATTATCTCTAAATAAGTACCAGCACCAACCAAAATGAAAATGAACACAATAAGGTTTCCAGGCCAATTCGGTTTTTAATAATAAGTGACAATGGCAATCAGGTGCCAGTAAATCGAAAGCATTGCAAGTCAGTCCTGAATCCTCTCACATTACGTAGGATACCAGATATTACTACATGGTGTGGTTGAAAGATCACCAAAAATTACTAGAAAGCACCAAGTCATCACATGGTCAAATATTCAGTTACAACATCTTCGAATATATTTCCATGACTGAAGGGTTGGCAAGAGCTCACTGACATGCATCATGATTTCTTCCATAGCTAACATTACAGAGACACTAGATTATTAAATTCTTTAATAACATTTTTGCCAACCAGTTAATCATGATGGATTGGCCAATTATTCACCCTCCCATGGTTGATCACCGTCAAGCTGCTTTTTTTTTTTTCATTACTACAGTGCATCCTCAAAGCAAAGGACTTCAAAACAAACAAACCAAAAATAAATAACTATTAATGAAGAAAATACAAAACAATACAACAAATAAGCATTAAAAACTACTTAAAATCCCAATAAAAACTCCATGCATATATAAATATACATATGCACACACATGCTTGTGTTCTCACCAGTGCTATAGCTAGCTTGCTGAAGGGCCCTCTTGTCTAGCATAACTGTTAGTAATTTATTCGCAACTAGATCCTAGGGGCCAGCTGGGCAGTGGTGTCCGCGACTGTGACACTATCGGATCACACACTGGTGACAAACAAAACCAGCTCTCTAAATTGAATTTGTAAAAACATTTTTTATCGCTTTATTAAAGCAGCTGTAAGTTAGCAAACATAAAATAAAATGTGGGAATGTAATGTGGGAGGTGTAGGTAGTAGTAGTACATAAATATATGTAAGATGTGGACCCACTTATTTTTCCAAGACAACCTTGTGAAGGAAGATGATTAAAAAGTAACATAAGCTACAAAGTAGAAACTATTCTGTGCTATAAAATGAAGCCATTTCAATTTGTAACAAATTAAAACGACAACACCGGCTGAAAGGATACTACTACACAATCGACCTGTTTTACACAAGTTCTGAGAAAACTGATATCATAAAGTGAGGTGTTAATGGCTCCAAGAAATTTGCCTTGTCAGTTTCTTGGTCATATATATTGCTTATTTATCCTTAGTAGTTTCTCCATTTTTAACTGTTTTAGCAGATAGCACCTGCTCTGAAGCCATTGTAGTGCTACTTCCAGACTTAGTAGTTGCAACCATTTCACTCACTCCACTGTCTGCATAACCTGCTTGCAACTGTTGCGACAAGGTACCAGCATCAGCATTGTCAGTTACTACCGCTGGCCCTTACTCAGTTTTGAGAAAGGGAGAAATCTTGGTAAGCTTAGCATTTTTCAATTCCTGTTGCAGGCATTCCCTACTTTTAGCAGCACCGCTCTTATAATGTTTGATGGATCCGTTGCTACTGGCCGACATGATGTGGTATGACGAGAGTATAAAAAGCATCAAATTGTTCAAATATTCGGTGTCTGCCGACTAATGGGGACCATAACCTAACAACAGAATTGTTATGATTTACCGTTTACGATTTCTAATTTCGAAAACTGTTGACATCAAATCAAAGAAGAAAAGTAACAATTATTTACGATAATAATGTATATTTACACTATTCATGTGACGTCCTTCAAAACTTCTTCCGTTCATGTCCACTATGGCATGCCAAAGGTCGCCAAATTTGGGAGTGTACACTTCTTTGTAAGGTAGACTAGGACGTGATTTTTACTCCGAGTCTCTGAACTCCCTAAGTCTAATGTTTGTGTCTGTAGTATTAATTTTGTGGACCTAAAATTACTCTTATCAGCAGCATTTTCTAGAACCCAGTAAAAACAATATTCTGAAAATTGACTTTGATTTATCTCACATGATATAAAATTGGATGCATAAATAGCTTACAACACACTATTAGTATAGCATTGCATTCATTTATTACATTTTTTTCACAAGCTTGCACATAAGACTAGTAAAATTTAGCACAAGAAAATTAAATATGATGAATTTCTTGTATGCTATATTACCTATTTTTCTTCTTGGCTGAAGTTAACTATATCATTGTATTAAGGAACCATTCACAAACCGAATGAGTGAACTAGACTCTTAGAAATATGTTAGCTGAAGGTCAAAAAGCAAAAGGCTGTGGAAGCTAAAATGAAAGGCTTATTTTGTTGCATTGTTTTATATGGCTTCTATTTCCAGTAATTTTGAAAAAAAATTTAAATGTTGCCACCGCTTATTTTCTACTGGTACTAAGTGTCATTCACATTTTATATGTGAATTAAACATTCTTAGAAATTTTAAAGATGTTTTGGAAGTATGGTGGTATTTGGTTAATTGTTATTTTATTAAGTATTAACTTAAATAGTGAAGATACAAAAAATAAAGGAACTAATGAGATTGTCAATAGGAGAAAAGAAGTAAATGTCAAAGAAGTTCCTGGAGGTTTTTAAACATAATCAATCTTAAAAATGTCAATTAGGCTTATAAGGCTTGTAGTCTCCATCAGCCAACATATAGATACAAGTTGATTTCTATCTATATAATTTGCGTTATTGAATTTTTTGTTGTTGTTTTTTATTTGGAGTTTTTTTGTGTCAGTTAAGTAAGCTCAGTACAGAACTATACATTATGCACCGACTACTTTAATGCAAATGAAACATTCTGTGTTTGTGTATAATTACAATGATGCTTCAGTGATGTTTCAGTATTGCATGCTTACAAACAAATGTACAATGCAGGTCGTCTTTTTATTATATAAGCATTGCATTACACATTTTGCATTGTTTGTAAAGTTTTGTTTGTTTTTTTTTTAAAGGAAAATATTTTTTTTGTTTGTTTTTTTACCTTCTACTAAAACTGGTAGCTCAATAGCTGGAATGGAGAATATTTATTTTAAGTCAAAATGTGAACATATGATGTAAAATCACTCAAAAAGCCAGCAGAAGAAAGACATTACTTTGCAGTTCATTCCATCATTCTGACAAAAATCTTCATTTTGGGAATGGCCTTGACAAGTCATTACAACTTGCTGTAAACTATGAACACTAGAAATAAATAGCTTTTTTCATATACCTTTAGTCTTGCAGCACAAAAAAACTCCATAAAATCATTCCACCAATGATTTTATTTTGTGCTTATTTATTACACAGTCTTAAACTATGACTTGGGAGAAACACTTAAGACTCTGTCGGATTACAGCTTTATAAATCTGTTGCATTCATATTACTTTGTTCAGATTATTTTTGAGTAGGAGTCAGATGGAATAAGCAATGATATAAGCAAGGACTACCACAGAGAAACAGTATGAAGTGATGGCAAGCTGGGGTATAAAGTAATAGCACATATTACATTTGTGTTTCCTTAAACTCCTAGAGGGTCTTATAGATCTTCAATAAAAAACGAGTGCCGTGCTGTGTATGGATTGAAGAATAACTGAATTCTTTAACAAATATAGGTGTAATAAATAATTTATTTGTATCTTCAAAAACTATACCCCAAGTTGGTATGGAAGCTACATTGCAAAGAGCCTTTGCAGAAGGTAATTGACTTAGTTCAGAGCTGGAAGCACTCCTTATTCCATTCAGAACGTTTAGGATGCCTGAAAAAAGCATTTTTCATTATCTCCGACTACACATGACAGCAACACAACAGTCACTCTATTACCATCCAGAAATACATAAGTTTTCAAATACGAATCACCAGATTTCCAAACATTCTTATACCCAGCCTTTAACCTGCTATCAAATATACAGTCATCTGCTTCATATGTGAGCAAAACTCCATTGTCTAAGCCCCTTCTCTGCCAATACGCTTGCATTACAGATTTAGTGTTGTACTTAAGTATTTGCTTTATCTGGAAATGTTTCATGCCATTCAGAATTTTTTTTTACGACTTCTACCATTTTGTATTGTTTATCAAGGGATGCAGCTACAATCATATGAAAAAGTTTGGGAACCCCTCTTAATTCTTTGGGATTTTGTTTATCATTGGCTGAGCTTTCAAAGTAGCAATTTCCTTTTAATGTATGACATGCCTTATGGAAACAGTAGTATTTCAGCAGTGACATTAAGTTTATTGGATTAACAGAAAATATGCAATATACATCATAACAAAATTAGACAGGTGCATAAATTTGGGCACCCCAACAGAGATATTACATCAAAACTTAGTTGAGCTTCCTTTTGCAAATATAACAGCCTCTAGACACCTCCGATAGTATTTGATGAGTGTCTGGATTCTGGATGGAGGTATTTTTGACCATTCTTCACAAAATCTCTCCAGCTCAGTTAAATTTGATGGCTGCCGAGCATGGACAGCCTGCTTCAAATCATCCCATAGATTTTCGATGATATTCAAGTCAGGGGACTGTGACGGCCATTCCAGAACATTGTACTTCTCCATCTGCATGAATGCCTTTGTAGATTTCGACCTGTGTTTTGGGTCATTGTCTTGTTGGAATGTCCAACCCCTGCATAAGTTCAACTTTGTGACTGATGCTTGAACATTATCCTGTTGATATTGGGTTGAATTCATCCGACCCTTGACTTTAACAAGGGCCCCAGTCCCTGAACTAGCCACATAGCCCCACAGCATGATGGAACCTCCACCAAATTTGACAGTAGGTTGCAGGTGTTTTTCTTCCGCCATGCAAAGCGCTTTTTGTTATGACCAAATAACTCAATTTTTGTCTCATCAGTCCAAAGCACTTTGTTCCAAAATGAATCTGGCTTGTCTAAATGAGCATTTGCTTACAACAAGCAACTCTGTTTGTAGTGTGAGTGCAGAAAGGGTTTCTTTCTCATCACCCTGCCATACAGATACACCATCTGCAGCAAGATGTTCTTGCAGGTCTTTGGAGGTGATCTGTGGGTTGTCTGTAACCATTCTCACAATCCTGCGCATATGCCACTCCGGTATTTTTCTTGGCCTTCCAGACCTGGGTTTAACAGAAACTGTGCCTGTGGCCTTCCATTTCCTGATTACATTCCTTACAGTTGAAATGACAGTTTAAACCTCTGAGATAGCTTTTTGTAGCCTTCACCTAAACCATGATACTGAACAATCTTTGTTTTCAGATCTTTTGAGAGTTGCTTTGAGGATCCCATGCTGTCACTCTTCAGAGGAGAGTCCAAGGGAAGCGCAACTTGCATTTGACCACCTTAAATACCTTTTCTCATTATTGGACACACCTGTCTATGAAGTTCAAGGCTTAACAAGCTAATCCAACCAATTTGGTGTTGCAAGTAATCAGTATTGAGCAGTTACATGCATTCAAATCAGCCAAATTACAAGGGTACCCAAATTTTTGCCTAGCCAGTTTTTCACATTTGATTTAATTTCGTACAAGTAAATACTGCTTCACTAAAAATCTTTGTTCGGAAAACACCCCAGTACTCAGATGTTCCTAAGACATACCACTGTTATTATTTCTGTTGAAAGTAGAGTAACTTATTATGCAGACCGAGAGGGGTTCCCAAACTTTTTCATGTGACTGCTATATTGTATATATTGCTGTGTTGATTGCCACCATGTAACGTGCATTGTACTTTGCATACTGTCATTAATAGGTGCCTCTATTTAAGATGGAGTTCAGGAATGCATGCTATTCTAGTTTTTGTATATTGGACATTGTAAGAGCCAATCTCAGAAAGTTAATGCTCTAAGTTAAACTCATACTAATGTTTGCTTGATTTGGATAGAATATAATTTTCTTTCATAGTCATAGACAATGGTGTAGTCTTTTACCCCCTGCAAGTTAACAAAAGATAGAACTTTCTTGCTATAAACTAAGATACAGTGTGTTCATTGAGTCAGCTTTTGTTTAGAACAGGTCCCAGTGCTAGCAGGGACTGAAAGACCTATTTACAGCATAGAAATGGGATAGCATATAGTTTTCTGACCGTTTTGAAATGGTGCAGAAACGTTTAGAAGTAATTTTGTAATGATTAGAAATGGTTCAACTGCAAGCAATTTAAAGAAATGAAACAAGACACCAGGTTTGATTTGAATTCCTAGTAACAGATTTCTGCTTGTTTCTTTGACCTCTCTTTTGGTTACAAATTCACATCTTTATTTCCTAATTACCTAATTTTTAAACATTTTGGATGGCAGTATCAATCAAGCCATTACAAGTATTATTGGACCTTTAGTACTACATGATTAGCAGTGTACGATACACGTTACATTTATATACGATATATTACCTCTTAATTCTATATTGTAGCATATTTATTCATAATATTTATTGTCATTGCTTAGGAATACAAGTGAAACATTGAGTTGGTAGGAAGTTTAAGGACATAAATCGTGCCAACTCAGGAGCACATTTTTCTTGTCCAGGTATGACACAGTTGACATAGAGTTATTTGTATTTATTTTATTGCTAAAATTGTGAACAGGAAAAACTTAAGTGTAAGATTAATTCAGCATTACCGACATACACATTGTCAGCTTACTGTAATTGTGTTTATAAACTGAAAAGATGGGTTTCATCTAAAATAGACAATTTTTATTTTGGTGTGTAATTTATGGGGCCAGATTTCATTGCTCTCATGGCGAATTCATGCATTAGCTCAGCTTGGTTTTAAAAGCAGGAATTAAAATGCTTTCACTAGGTTAGCGTTTAAATTTTTACTTTTAAACCAGAAATTGTTTTGCTTTTCCCAATTTTAAGCATAAAATACATAATTGCCATGCACCAAAATAAACATTACCTTTCCCATATAACACCTTTAAAATAATAAGATGGTAGTTTAATGCCTGAGAGAAGATGTGGAGAGAATAGCTAGAGATCAGAAGAAGAAAGAAATAAGGAGAAACTGAGATTGCATAATTTTGAAAAATAATACACTGTTTTACTTTTGCCTAGATTATTTTCTATACTGCAATGGACTGGCACTCCTTTCTGCTTAGTCCAACTGCTACTA
This sequence comes from Polypterus senegalus, assembly GCF_016835505.1. Taxonomy (NCBI): domain Eukaryota; kingdom Metazoa; phylum Chordata; class Cladistia; order Polypteriformes; family Polypteridae; genus Polypterus; species Polypterus senegalus. The sequence continues at coordinate 89,632,338 of NC_053159.1, forward strand.
GGACAGGGTCCAGCCACCCACAGCCCTGAATCAAATTAAGTGAGTTAAGTGAGTAGTAATATATATATTATATACATATACATATATATATGGAAGAGAAGGTCTGTGATATGGTTTGCATATTTGCAGCTGGAGATCCACAAAGGGAGAAAATGAATCATGTATCATAGTAGTTTTTATTCCTGAGTTTTCAGCCCCTGCCAGGGGCCTTCATCAGAGAATAATGCTTAGACATACAAGAATCAAAGGCAATATATAGCAAAAATGACGTTGCGGAGGGGGCTATGTCAGTATAATCAGAAGGGGGTACTGGTTGTAAAGTTTTATTTATTATGAACATGTTCTTCTTAAGTTTGCATATGCTGGGTTTATGTCCAAATGTCTGTTGTTGGCGTTTTCGTTTGATAACCAAGATTCGGCCAGCTCTCTGGCACGTTTAGTACTGGCCTTAAATCTTACTTGTACATTGTCCCAGTTAAATGTATGTCCTGTTGATTTAGTATGTGTATAGATCAGTGATCGTGAGTCCTTTCTTCTGATGGCGTTGCGATGTGCGCTTGCCGCGCACCCAGCCACCCACTGAGAATGAGGGGAGCCAGAGCCGCCCGAGGGACACTACACTACACTGCGCGAGCAGCAAAATCACCTCCATCTAGCCACCGCTTGCAGCATCCCCAGGCTGATAATGATGGAGTGGCAGTTACTGAGGAGCCTGTGTCATAGCTGCGCCCTTGTTTGTAAGTCATAAGTCAGATGTCCATAACTTGGGGACTACCTGTATAAATATAATATATATATAGTGGTGGGCGGCTGTGTCCCATGCCCGGCTGGGATGCCCCTTCTGCTTATGTTCCTGGGGAGCAGCCATGGGCTCCTCAGTATGTTCCCTGGGACGCTTGGTGGCAGCCTCCCTGGTTGACAACGATGCCTCAGTTTCCCGCAGGGTTTCAATTGGAGATGGAGTTCTCCCCAACCCTGTGGCCGCCAGGGGGTGCTGCATGGATCCTGGAGCCAACCTGGACACCTCTACAGCACCGCCCGAAAGTACAATTAGCAACAACTGATCAAGCTCCTGGAGCACTTCCGGGTGGGTTATAAAAAGGGCCAGCATCCACCACTCAGGAGCCAGAATCGGGAGGAAGAGGATGAGGTTGCCTGGGAGGAGTGGTGGTGCCAAGGTGGAGAGTAGTGTTGTTGAGATCAAGTGCTTTTGGAACTTTGTTGTGGTTGGAGTGATTACAGGGAAGACGTGCCCTCCAGCTGAAGAAAATAAAGTCTGTTGTATTTTTACACGTGGCTATGGGTCAGTCTGTGCCGGGTCAGGCGCAATATAGCACCTTTATCACAATATATATGATCTTTGCATCTATAGTGCACATAGCACTTAGGTCAACCATGTTTGTCGGTCCATTGGACAGCAATCTGTCACCAACTAGATTGTTTGGCTATGAGTATAGCAACTTCAATCCATTCAAGAGCAACAGTTTTAAAGTCTTCATAGCATGTTGCCTGCCAGGCATTGAATAAACAACCTTGTCTCCACTTCCCTTTCTTGGGCATCCAGTTCATTGCAAGTTTTGGGTCTGTTAATCAAGTAGTCTTAATACATACCCTGCTAGACATATTCTGCAAAGGGTCATTGTGTTGTCCATCTTCTGCAGGCTGCTCCACTGAAGCACTTCGCCACTGGTGATGGTTGTGAAACAGGTATATGATATGATATTGTAACAAAGGCGCTATATAGGTGCCTGACCCGACACAGAGAGACAAGGAGGCATGTATAACAACACAAAGACTTTTATTGTTTCTTCAGCTGTGGGACACGTCTTCCCCGTGCCACACAGCCCAAACACAGTCCCAAAGCACAATAAACACAACCAACAATCCTTCTTCTCTTCCACCACTCCTCCTCAAACTTAGTCCTCCTCCTCCCGACCCTAGCTCCTCGAGTGGTGGTGGCTGGGCCCTTTTATAGCCCACCCGGAAGCGTTCTAGGTGATTAACCACCTGGTCCTAATTGCACTTCTGGGTGGGGCTGAAGATTCATTCGGCCGGGCTGAGGGAAGCAGACAGCCCCCCCTAGCGGCCATCCTGAGCCCCAACCAAGCTGTGGAGGACTCCATCTCAAATGGAGCCCTGCGGGTGGTTGGGGAATCACCGTCGGCCAGGGACGCTGCCACCAAGCGTCCTGGGGGAGGTATTGAACTGCCCATGGCGGGTCCCCCGGAGCATAAGCAACAGGGGCGTCCCTGCCGGGCATGGGACCCAGCTGTCCTTCACAATATATTCATCTATTGTTAGAAGGTAGAACAGTGCATCCCTAAGAAATGCTCTGTAAGAATTATTTTACTGGGAAATAAAGCACAGAGGAACAAAACAAAAGAATATTCGAAATTACAGGCTAAAGTGAAAAACTAGTAAGGTATTATTACCAAATGTCAAAGCTCAAAATCTAATTTCTGAAATAACTATTGCAAAAGATCCTGAATCCTATTCTCATTAACAAACTCTTGCAAGTTTTGGGTAACATCACCAAAGAATGCTACTGATAATTGAAAGTCATGAATTGATTTACTCAAACAGATGGTGGCTCATAAGTTTATCTGGTAATGGAGCAAGATGAGCCAAACGTTTATGAATGATTCTTTAGTCCTGTCATTTGAGTACATTTACTGTAGACAAAGCCAAAAAGTATTATAGTCATCTGGCAGGGGTTAAATATCTTAAACACTAAAGTAAACACCAAATGTGACCTATCAACTGATGACCATGTAGTGTATAGTAAGTGGCACTGATTTGAATAAGCCCCAGCAAACCTGAGGGCATGCTTTTCTCAGGAGAGTATCCAAATTCATTTTAATGTAGTGGCTTGTCTACTGAAATTCCCCTTGGGATTAATAAAATATCTATCTATCTATCTATCTATCTATCTATCTATCTATCTATCTATCTATCTATCTATCTATCTATCTGTCATCATCAGTGAACAATTTAGATCAGTACATTGCTGCCATGAAAATATACACTTCATTGTAAACATAATTTAAATGCTGTACTTGTATCAAGTGTCCCAATGTACAGCATGAATCAACAATCTACATCACTATACTGGCACTAAAGCCATCATCACATTTTTAAGGCAGTCAGATTTAGACAGTCTACTTAGAAATGTCTCATGAATAATTGTCATTGGTAAAGCAAAGTTTATTTATTAATTAATCAATTAATTATCATTAGCCAATCTATTCCTCTTCCCCACAACCGTCAAGTTATTTCGACAAGGCCTTAGGTTAATTAGGAACTAAAAAAAGAAGCAAATTGTATCTGATGATGATTCCACTCATCTACACAAACTGAACACAACAACATAATGGAGGAGATGGCACTAAGACTACAAAATACAACCGGCAGGTTTTTGATCAGATACTAACAACATCTGATCTAACATGCACTTGGATCCATATTAATTTGTCTATTGGGCAGATACAGTAGATTAGTGGAAGTTGCAGTGTCCTTGAGACTTCATAATGCTCTTTAACATCTAGAATCACTCAGGATATATAGAATGTACTGAACTTATTATTGACTAATGTTCTTATTTTAATCCAGTTATCCCTTGTATAAGTTGATAAACAGTTACTGACATAACACATACAGTAAAGATGAAGGAGGTTATCTCTAGGCTCACTCACATGAGTATGGCTGCATCGTATTACTATTTCTTTATTTGTTATAGATGAACAAATGAATTTCACTTGCAGAATTTAAAAACATAGCATATGTTATTGATGGCACCACTCCTATGAAGGTTTTTTGAAATTATGATGAGTCAGAATATAGTCAACTCAGATGGTGACATGGTGGAGCATAAATACTATGTAACAAAGTTTATAAAGATAAAATAATTTCAAATTTTAGTGAACCACTACTTGCACTACTGTTGTGGTCAAGTAAGTTCACCCAAGCCTGTTTGTTTTCTTTCTAATTTACTATCTTGTAGGGTAATACTTCTACTGAGGATTAGACACAACCAGGGAAATTTTACATATGGTTTGTAAAATTTCTGGCTGTCATCTAAATCACATGGATTGAGTCTACTCTTACAGTATACTCTAGATTGAACGTTAAAGCCATTAAGATATTATATGACCCATTGTACCAATCCACCCTCTATTCGTTCACCTTCAATTTAGACTTAAAATGTTTACCTTCTAAACTAATTTTATATATATATATATATATATATATATATATATATATATATATATATATATATATATATATATATATATTGAAGTGTTTTTGATAAGCTGGTAGTTTGTGGGCTTTTGGGTAAGGACAGCTGCTGGTATCTTTAAGTTGTTTGCACATACAAGCAACATAAAATCAGATAACTGCAACTGCCATTGTAATAAAGTAAAGCAAGGTCATCCATATGAACAGTGATGGAATCCAGAGTTCAGAGATCGCATAATAAACCTTAAATGTTCCAACAGAGTAAGGTACTTCTGTAATGTTTCACTATCCTGATTCTTTCCCATACAATATCTAATGGTTTAAAATGAGAACAAAAAATAGCATTTTTAAAATGTTGAACATGCAAGATATTAATTTCCTTGGATATTTTGTATATTAAGTATGGTTTCCTCTATTGAGCATTCAAACTTTTCCAATATCCCCTTTTCAATTTCTAAACAAATACCTACCCAATGTACTCTACATATGTCTTGAATTGTATATTTAACAATGGTAAAAAAATGCTAAAGAGCTAATTTTGTTTTTATTTACATGTGCTCTTGAATGCTTATGTTCAATTTTTTGCAGAAATATACTGATGCTTATAATTTAATATTATACTTCTAATAATCTCACTGTCTACTTTAAAAAAATGCAATTAATGATTTATTAGAATATTGTGCCATATTGGTTAGAACAAGGACAAAAATGCAATGCCTGATTAAAGAAGGGTTAAATTCATGCCTGCTTTTAATCATTAAAGAATCAATTACATGCCTAATCCAGTAGATGCTTTTAATTAGTGGAACTAATAGCCTTGACAGACTGTTCAATACTTAACTGCCATTTCTAGGCTAGTGCCAAAAACTGAGTTTTATAAAGCATAAGAGTAATGTTGTCTAGTTATCCATAGAGACTCTCTTATTCTCTTTAATTTTTTTCAAGGCTTTCTAATTTTTTCCCCTCCTACGCTATCTGTGCCATCCATCAGACCACAAAATTGATTTCATGCTACAGAAACATGGTTATGGATCAGACACCTTTGTGTAAGGGCTTGCAAAGCCTAAAAACATTTGAGTTTTCTACCTGATAGTTCTATAGCATCAATGCATTTATTTATTTATGTATGCATGCAATCACATATCAAATTGCCTAAGTTAAAAAAAGTAGATTTTTCAGATTACATCCAGTTACAAATACAATTATCAAACTTTGATAATAAATAAGAAACATATTATCTCATACTGTTTATTGACCTTGAAAATGTTACCAGAACTTAATTCAAATTTGATGTATTTATATTGTTAACACACACATACTGCATACTTAATATTGTGTTTAATTCATGTGTGCTTAACTATTCTTTACTAGCCATGTGCGCCCAACTATGTTGTGCATGTTAAAGTTGTCTGTGAAGGGCTCCCTGTTACGTGGTCATTCATTTTACTCACTGTCTTTCTTTCATTCATATGTTACGTAGGCATGTACCTTTTATCTACGGCAATCTCATTCTCTAACCAGGCCTCAGGAGCTAATCAGCGTAACACTGTTCACCACCCCTTTCATTATTCCGGCACATTGTTGACATCCGTGAGTAACAACAACATACTAAACTGTAAGGTGGTCTGCGCATGTGTGGAATTTGCGGACAAACAAAGATCAAGATCTAAATGAAGATCTCTTTAGTTAATTTAAAGCACAACAATTTGTTTAGTTTGAATGTCTGTGTTTTGAGGTGTGACTGGCATACTACAGTCTTCAGTAGTATAAGCCTGGAGGAGATTCTTAATGCAATGCCTATTTTTTAGCTGTCTCTCTACTGCTATCTAGTGCTTCTTCTTCTAATTCATTCGCGGACAAACAAAGATCAAGATCCAAATGAAGATTATATATAGAGATAGATGTATACGTCTGCGGTGGGTTGGCACCCTGCCCGGGATTGGTTCCTGCCTTGTGTCCCGTGTTCGCTGGGATTGGCTCCAGCAGACCCCCGTGACCCTGTGTTTGGATTCAGCGGGTTGGAAAATGGATGGATGGATGGATGTATACGTTTAGCTCAATATATAAGTATCAAATCAATTTAAATATAAAGAAAACCCGAATCATCTGTCACTTCTAAAGTGTCCCTAGAAGCTGTTTCCAGTGGAAAAGCTATTTACTGTACAAGATGCTGGTCTGTGTACTGTTCTAATGAATAATCCTGCTGTTATTTCCTCCACAAGTCTTCGACTACTGGGAAACTGAGTCTGACCTCCCAAACTTTTCTGTTCTGTGTCTTATCTGATCTAGCAACATCTGAGAAGGAGATCATGTACAATTCTACTGTGTGTGCTGTATCTAAAATCTAAAATGTAATTTTAAAAAATAAATTAATAAATGATAGCTCACAAAAAGAAAAAAAAACATCCTTTTCTCACTGTCTGTCTGTTATATGACTTATTTTATCAAGACTAGAATTAATAGGTTTTGTAATTGTACAATTGTCTTAGATATCTGCAATCTAACAGATGCATTAAGTTGGCACCTTAAAGTGGCTTTTGCAATCTGTGCTTATTTTTGACCATGAAAATTTTGTTTAAATGTTTGATTAACTTTATTTTAGGCCTGCCAAGGAATGATGTAACTTATGAATGAATGCTTTGAAGTCACTTCAGTTTTTTGTTCTGCACCAATACAAGAAAACCCCCACATATGATATACCATTCCATACATCTTGATGTCTAGTTATGCAATATGTACCGCTCTTTAGGGTTTAGTTTTTTAGGAGCTAAATCGTTACATTTCTTATGAACACTTCAAATTAGGGCGGCCTGTGCTAAAATTGAGTCTTTTTTATATTGAAGTTTTATCTTTTTATCTTAACCAGAACAAATCAGTAAAACTTCATAAATTTCCCAGTCGATTCTATTGTGCTCAAGTTGTGCTCATTTATTTTATATTGAGTGTTACACGTCAATAAGACCATTCAAACTGAAATAATATTTATTGATGGAAATGCTATTTTCAAAACCAGAAATTCTTTTAACATTACTTAGTTGAGAGAACAGCCAAAATTCTTTATCTAGGATGGACCAGGTAAGATGCACCTGTGCATTTCCATAGCAGACTGGTGACTTTAAATCAGAGTAGGCTTTTATATCACTTCCAAAGTATTGGTATGCACAGCAGTAATTCAGAAAGAAGGTTTAGACAGTAGATAGGCAAATGGATGTATAGTTTGTTAGCTTTCTATTTTAAATAGCCCATGATTTACATTGTAAAAATTCCTAAAGAATAAAATTCTATGTGGGCAGTACAGTAGATAGTACTGCTTCCTCATGCTAATAGAGAATGGGTTAAAATCATAGCTCTATCATCATCTGCATGGAGTTTAAATGTCTGTCAGAAGTTCATGTAGTTTTTGTTTCTTTGGATATTCTAGTATTTCTTTCAAATCCCAATGATGTCAATGAGCAAACTGTAATTAGCTCAGTATGTTTGAGAATGGGTTTCAGACAATTTTAGGATTGCAGAAGGTTTAAGTGTTCCTGCATTAGGCTAAGATTTCTATAGGGAGGCGTAGACATTCGATACCCATTTTAACACAAGCAAGCATCTGTAAAATATTTTATAACTTAATATAAATGCTTCTAGCAAAATAATACAGTTCACAAAGACACATTGGTGGATGCATTCAGATCTTTCTTCAAGATCCACTTCTTATCTCTTGGATTTAAATCACCTTGACTCTAATTGACATCTTTTTACATTTTACCTCAACAACTGTACTAATATTACCAATATATTAATATTACCATAAAATGATCTTACTATTCTCTTTACTCACATGCACTTAAGTCTATAACTGTAGCATAAAAATAAAAAGTCTTATATTTATTGAGATTTGGCACCGTATATTTGTGTAAACCACCATGAGATGATTTCCTGTGTGAATAGTGTTATATAAATGAAAGTTTAATTGTTAGCATTAAAATTAAGTTAGTTCTACTTCCCACTCTTTTTGTTATGTTCCGTTCTATGAAAGGTTAGATATACTGTTAACTCTTTATCTGTGAGTACAGATACTGTACTTCTCACTTTCTCTATTTATTCTGCTTTTTATTGCACAACCTACATTAGAGACATGTGGATCATGAGATGTTCAAATCTGAATTAACTTTATTCAAAGGATTCCCTGTATATAGTTAAAATAAGTATTATTTTAAATATTCTGGTAAAGCAATGTGTTTCCTGGCAGTGGATAACCTTTAATGATCAACTGTTTTAGTTCAAAGGAAAAATTGCCTGCGTGGATGTAAATTATGCAAAGGAATCTTGGTTCCACCGTTAGCACTGCCAAAGATTAAAGTGAATACTAATAATAAAAGCGGGCATGAACACAGGGCCAAAAATCTCCTAACAGATTTCTCTTCACAGTAATTGCAACTAATGAAGAATCACATATAGTACAGTTTCCTATAGTGAAATAAAATAATGAAGTATAAATATATAGACAGACACAGAGGCTATAAATGGTATAATGAGTCAGTTATGTGCTTTGATATATAGTGTTTACTTTAATTAGTTTATGAAGCACCACATTCATAGCACACTTTTCAAATTTATGCACAGAATGTAAGTTGTTTCACAAAGGTATGGTTACTCATCTTTATTGATCTACCTAGCTTCTTAAAGCAAAGCAGATGTTAAAGCAACTTTCACTAAAAAAGAAAGATGTACTTTTTTCCTTTCCATAGAACAAGCACAAGACTTTTAAACTATTTCATTAACCAGTTGCAAGGTTTTGTACACTCTTGACTACATTACACAGATGCTGGGGCAGCACCGTTGTGATCTTGATACACCACAGTGAGCTGCTGAAGCTAGAGCATAAAGTAGCCTGAGGATACAGTAAGATGTTGTACATTTCAGGGGCTAGTATGGTTTTGTAATAAAAATTTAGAATTAAAACATATGACATTGCATGACAACCATATGACATAGTCTGTATAAGCAATTACGAATTGGCAATTATAAATTGGTCTCATGTACAGTATGAAGATGTGTAGTTGTGTGTCTGTGTGTGTGTCTGTGTGTGTGTCTGTGTAGGGGGGCACAATGGTGACTGGCACTCTATCAGAGGTTGGAACCACTGGCAAACCTACCAATACAGACTGTAGTACCTCTGTGACCCCAAACTGAACTTTCTGCACACTTTATTGTGTTGTAGATTTCATTTTAAATGCCTACATTTCCCATTTTTGCCCATCAGTATACACTCAAAAACCAATAATGAGAAAGTGAAAATATGTTTTCAGAAAGTTTTGCAATTGTATTAAAAATTAAAAACTGAAATATCTCCTGTTTTTAATTATTTATACCCTTTGCTTGCAGTACACAATAAAGTGTGCAAAAAGTAAAGGGCTGTGAATATGTTCTGAATCCACTGTTTATCATTACAGATCCTGTAATATTTTTTGGAACTTAAATACAGACTGTTAGTTTTATTTCCATTTACATGTATGCCATATATGGCACATCAAATGTCATTATCATCACTAGTTAGTTTGTTTCTTTACACTTCCAAAAGACATTTGTTTCCTTAATTCATAGCTCTATATAGTTAAGTATGAGTAATTGCTGGATTGCGTGAGTGTGATCTGTTATGGACAGCCACAATGTTGGTTCCTGTTTTCTATGCTATGATGTTGGAATAGATTTGTTTGTTGTAATTCCATAATGCAAAACATTCATTCAGGAAATGTACAAAAGCACATGATTGCGGAAAAGACAAGGCCACACACATGCGACTGGGAGGAAGCTAAAGGGCCTGAATAATGGTAATTGCACGCCAGACCAGAGGGCAGCGAGGTGCACTGACTTTCTTTCTCAATCCCTTGCAGAAAATCCACTGGCAATCCTGCACGTTTCCGGCACCTCTGATGATGTCACTTCTGGTTCTAGGGCCTTTGATGACATCACTTCCAGTTCCGGGCACTCTGATGACGTCGCTTCCTGTCTTGTCAGATAAAGCCACCATGTTTGACAACTTGCCTCAGTCCTATTTTGGACTCAAACCTGTAAACACCTCCTAAAAATGATCCATTTGCAGCCAAGAAATATGATACGGATGGCTGCCCCAAACCTTTCTTGATGTCTTTGGCTCATTCTACTAACAATAAACTAATATTTTTTTTAAATTGTGGTTGATTTTAGTGTAAATTTGTAGTTTCGAAGGTAGGTTAATTTGTAAGTCTTTATAAAAAATAAAGTGTATGTTTGAAGTTAGTCAAAAGCATAATAATGATATAATGATAATATTGAAAGTAAAGTGGCTACATTCAAATAAATGTTTTATAATATTCTCATGAAGTATTCTAGAGTCATGCATTGAACCAAGATACTTTGCAACAACAAGAATAATACTGTAACAAGCTTCCAAATGGAAAGACTGACACACACAGAGTTAAGCCTGAGAACAGGCGTGTTTATTTAGCAATACATTTTTCAGAACTGTAATTCCAGAATGTAAAGCTGTAATTCCTGTTATGGCCACGGGAAATGCCCCATAAAATAACAATTACCAAAACTACTCAAAGCTTTTTTTGTTTTGTTTTGTTAGTGAAGTTCTGTTCATGATTCCAGTGTTCACAATCATCTTCCACACTCATGTTTTGTGCCTCTCTCCATGATTCCCCATTTATCTTCTGTGGGACTCTATTTATCTAATGTCCTGTGAGTCTCCACTTGCCTTCTTGAACCTATCTGAGCCTGTAGAGTGTAACACGTATCTGTATTACATTTCACTGTCAGTAGTCCATCAAGCCACACCTATCTTCAGGTTAATATACTAGCTACTAGAATACAGTTTGCATCTTTGACCACCTGTGTGTTGTACTGTGATATCACTCCACACATGGAGCAATGATCTTTATGAGCATGTCATCAATCGCACCAACAACTCCAGGGAGACCAGTGATTTGCATGAATGCAGTTTGCTTTAACATTTACCTCACATGGAGTGGTAGATGGTATGCATCAGAATACAATAACTATCAGTACACATCACACTAGAATGGAAAAATGCTAGTATGGAGTACTGGTGCAACCAGCCCACTTTGAGCATTGACTTACCTTACCTACTGGTGTAAAAATAATCAAGTCTGTATTGAGCTTTAGTGAATATCTGCTCTGTACCTCCTCCATTCTTCTGGCTTGCCTCATAACAGACTCACCACACTTCTATGTTTGACAGTAGCAATAAGGGATATCTAAACATGTACTGTATACAAAGGACATTAGGCAGAGGGTATATTTTGGATGAGCAGTCATTTGATATTTTTTCGGGGCACATTTAGTATTTTTATTTAATGAACACTGCTATTACTCATTAAGATAGCTTGTAATAATAGTTGGTCACCAAGACATAAAAGGGGTTCTGCAAGTTGTCATTTTCATTTGTCCCCTAATATATTAATAGAGGGAAAAGTGTGTTGAAAAATATTTGGAAAATTTGAATCCATTAGGTATGTAGAGGCATGGGACATACCAAAAGTGGAAATAGTGAGCTTTAACCAAATTAATTTGGCCTGTTAAACATACAGTATTTAAAAAAAATAGTGTATGTTACAAATCCTAATCTTTCTGCACCACAGTTGTTCGGGTGTGTGTCTTCTGGTCAGTTGGTCACCTTAACAATCCAAACTGTATATTCCCTTTTCACCTACAGTCAGTGGCTGCTCCTTTCATTGGTGTTGGCCAGCTCTTTGATTGCTTTTCTGTGGGCCTGCCCTCTGAAACCTATTTCTCTGAGAAACTTTGCAGTTGAATTGACTACAAAGCCCCTGCAACCCATTTCAACTGGGCTTACTTTCACCTTCAATCCTCTGTTGGCTACTTCAGCTGCTAGGTTGGAGTACTACAGCTTCTTAAACTCATGAGCTTTGTTGCCCGCCTCCTTCCACAGGAATGTCAACTCAATGACATAGGCATGTCTAATAGAGTTGGACCAGAGGAAGAGATCTGGTTGTTGGGTGGTAGCTGCAATCTCTGAAGGAAAAATGAGTCTCTGGCCTAGGTCCACTCGCATTTTCCAATCCCTGGCTACATTCAGTGGCCCTGACTTGTGAGGTGAGGGGTTTGACTTCAGTTTTTCCCCTTCCCAGATAAAGGATGGAGGTTGTAGGGGCACTGTCTGGTTGTTAAGAGGTATGGAACTGATGGTTACCTTCTTGCACTCAACTTTGGCTGCCAAGCACTTTAACACTTGAATGTGTCGCCAGGTGTTTCTACCTTTTGTTTGGATAGTCTTGCATTCAACCAAGATGTGTATTCAAACAAGATGAAGGGATGCTGGAGCTGTACACAGAGGACAAGCTGGATTCTCTCCCAGCCAGAGATTTAAGTTTATGGGAGAGGGCAGACATCATACAATATGTGGCCTTGATGATAAAACCTACTCAACTCCATGCTCCACAGTTCTCTCCATCTGATCTTCCTGTTCTCAACGCTCTCCTACCTCATCCTGTGGCCTTGTCTCACTTGACCTATGGCTTTGGACAACCTGGCTGCTTCTACCTGTTGGCATACCTCCTCTATTACCATAGTCTGACAATCATTCAGGATTCATAAGTCTACTCGAAAGACACACTGTTACCAAAGCTTTTATGTTAAAATAACACTGTTTATAAAAAATTTGATACAAACATTGATTTTCGGTTGCTGTAATTTAGATACTTAAACCACAAATTCAGGCTGATTCAAATGTGGAGCATTTCTTAAAAAAAATCTAATTGCCTTTTACCATTTCTTTTCTACTTTAAATTGTTTTGCAATAACAACAATAAAATATATAACGTTTTCTTTTTCCAGACATTTAAATAACAAGCTTATGGAAAATTGTACTCGTAATTGTGACACTGTGGGATTTTCACTGACATCTACCATTTTGACAGATGAGGACATTAGCAACTCTGTGACCTTCCTGGAATAAGGATTCCTAGCAATCGACTCTTAGCCTGGTATAGTTTGCCGTAATATGTAGCTCTTTGTCTCTGACTAATTGCTTTGTAAAAAAAAAATGATATTAAAGGCAGGGTTGTTTAGGAGAAAGAAGAACAGAAGAGGCTGAAAGAGTAAGTGAACTGATCCACTGCAGGCCACAGGGAGCTGACAATGCTGAAAAGACGACCATAGAGTGTCTCAGTATATTCGAGACAATTGCCTGGAGCAAAGGGAGCCTGGAGTAATAAAAAGATAGATTAAAAATCTTTAAAAACAAGTCATTGAGCGCAGTGCCATTTGTCAGTTTGGAACTCGCCTATTGACTAAGGGAAAGAATTAAGTCTTTTGTACAGTTCTTTTGGTGATATGTTGCATGGTAATTTGCTCCTTAAATTAGAATGTTTTAACAACAAGAATCCTTAAACAACAGGAAAAGCAAGTGATTATTCCTTTGAACTTTACTTTTGTTGTCAGATGTGTTTTCTGTTTATTCCTTTAATATATTTGGTTTTTAATTTTAATATTTTTTCTTAAGAAATTACTTTCTGGTCTGCACCAACATACCTGACTACTGAACCATGAACAAATAGTTTCTTTAGAGTGTGATAAATTTTGCAGCCACAGATTGCGTTCTATTGTACACCTAATTGGCAGCATAATGAGTCTGCCTGACTAAGATAATTGTCCCAGCTGAATATTGGTATCTGGAACAAACCAGCTGAAGACCATCAGAAGAAAATATGTGCCCCCCGCATTTGAAGCATTAATAAGTAGTTTTAAATATAATCCACATTACAACAAAAGTTTTTTTAGACACTACTCTGCTTTCACAATCTAAACAGAAATGGAATTCAAATAAGGTAAATACAATTTATGGAGAACAGCAGCAGTATAATTGTCAAAATCAAAGGGTTCATATTTTAATATATTTCGCACATTTTGCCAGTTAATTTAGAATGGTCAAATATACTAGCAGAAAAGCAATAAAATCACCCACACATTTGGCTTCTGCTTGGAAAAGCCCATTTTTCTGCATGTCTTTCATAAACTGTATATATTTGCTGCCTAATCAGGCATTATAATTAAACTCCTCAATTATGGAGAATTTGCTAATGTGTGTGTGTGTGTACATATAAGTATCATAGCATAATACTTACAGTATAGTACAGTACAATAACATGGTAGCATAATGGTTAACATTGCTCTATTACATCTCCAGAACTCTTGGCCTTGAATTCCGGGCCGCATCAGGGCCTGTGTGCAGTTTGTACCTTCTCCTTATCTGTGTGGATTTTACTCCAGGTACTTAATTTTTCCTTCCACATTCCAAAGACCTCTACGTTATGGAAAATGACATGTTGGAATTACTCCGGACACTGTACCAGACAATCATAGGTCAAGTTCTCATCTTGTGTCTATTGCTGCAAGCCCTATCCCTGAACTAGGTAAATAGGATAGAAAATGGAGAAGAAAAAAGTACCAGTGAACAAATAATAATGTAACAGGAGAAGCTGCTTGGGGTGCAAAATGCTAATGGGCACAAATGCTTGTCTGGGAAAGCAGGCAACTCATGGCAAAACTACATAGATATAACAGGTTACATGAGTATTAGAATGCTACAGTATTAGAAAACAAAATTGAAGAGACCATAAACAAAATCTAAAGTACAAAACAACAAATCTTGACAATATAAAAATAGTATGCAAAAAAGAACAGGTATGGAAAAATGCTTAGAAATGAGTAAGAAATTGAATGTTATATATAATGTTAAAGTGATATACTTTGGTTTAGAAGATTTTATAATCTGAATGTGCTTCCAGGTCTGTCTATATAGTATTCCAAAATGGCTTCCAAGACCACATGACCAGGGGCCTCATGTATAAACGGTGCATACGCACAGATATTTTGCGTAACAACGTTTCCATGTTCAAATCGCGATGTATAAAACCTAAACTTGCTGTAAAGCCATGCACATTTCCACGGTACCTCCTACCCTGTCGTACGCAAGTTCTCCGCTCGGTTTTGCAGACTGGCGGCACCTATTGTCAAAGCAGTGCTACTGTTCCTGTGTGGTTACCCTTTCTTTCTTAGATCCACATTCCTGACGCAGCTTTATAAATACACTGAAACTAACTGCATATTGTTTATTAGTATGATGCATCTGATTGTAATTAACCTGTAACAATATAATGGTCCAGGGAATAGGCCATAGTATTCCAAATATCATAGCTGCTTTAGCGTTGTTACTGTCACTGCACCTTCTTTACTTCTTTCAGTTGCTCCCGTTAAAGGTTGCCACAGCGGATCATTTTTTACCATATTACTTTCACTGCACCACTCGGAGTATTTATATCACTGTATCTGAGTGGGGAATCACAGCAGCAGCTGATCGGAAAGAAAATTATTGGGATACAGCACAAGCACACGCTGCCTCAGCCACATCAAAACGCTTTAGAGACTTTCCTGTACGGACCTCGCGGTTCAGAAACAGTTTCATCCCAAGAACTATAAATGCACTCAATCAATTGCTCCTTGTAGAACTGTTTGCACTTACAGTATAAGTACAATTACCCCACTGTAAACTTGCACTACAGTTATAATATTGCACAACCTGCGCCACTTTATAAAGCGTGTATTTACATATGATGAGATATCATTTTTAAGATGAAATGCAGCAAAATATGTTGATTATATTATACAGATAAAACTTTAACTTCATTTAAATAATCTGTATTGTTAATAATTAAGCATGTGAGGACACGGTGCTGCAGTGCTAGCAAGTTCATGTATTGTTCCTGCCTCACGCTGTATATTTGCTGAGGCTGGCGTGACACTGGAAGGATAGATAGATAGAATAATTAAACACGTACTATGACGATATTTCAATGTTCCTTAAAAGTTTGAAGAATCGTCATTGTAAGCTTACAGATGGCTTAACGTCTAGTATAGAGCTGATTGTGTGGCGATTGGGTATTTGGAGAAAGAAAAGTAAGGACAGAAATTGGAGGTTAGTACGTTTGAAAGAGACAGTACTGCTACAATAAATTATTTCATCGAAGGTCGCGCATGGCGTAGCAGCATCTTGTGTGAGACATGAACAATCACTGCGTCATTGTGTTCCCATGTTTAATAAAATGCTTTCATTCCAATCATCATGAAAATGATATCACATATACATCTCAGTATTTTAATTATTCAGAGAGCTGTAATATCACAGATGTAATAGATTCTGGTTCCTGTCGGAGAAAGAGAAAGGACGGAAGCACGTAGTGATTCACACACATAGAGCACATAGAAGATCAAACACAAAACAAAGCATTTAACGTGCTACTTTAGTTACGATGGGATTTGAGAAACTATTTTGAGATTAAAGTTGACATTTCGTGCTTTTTTCCCACTGTGTGCCTATTTTTTTTTTTTGTCAGTACACTAATAAGCTTTCATATGACACTCAGACAGTGGGCTACAACTCGCCTTTTCACAGCGACTTTGATATGTGACTTACTTATTTCAGGCAGTGTGCGACTTTGTGAACTTGAGCTTTCATGTTTCTCCAACACGCTATGTCACTCAATCAACTTCCTTTTGTTGATTATACCACTGTTTAAATCAACAAATAGTATGTTTTTCCTTTGCCTCCACTTGGTATTCGCTGAAATTCTTATATTTTCTCCTGTGCTTTTCCATTGTCTTTTCACAGAACGCTGAGCTTAAGGGCTATTTATATTGATTTGCATATTCAAAGAGGCGTAATTCTGGGAGGTGATGGGGCAGGACAGCACGCGTGTGCACATGCGTTACTTTTCACGCTGACCGGGATTTATGTAGTGGAAGAATGTGGAAGTTGGAGTATGCACAGATTCCTGCATCTAGATTTTTCTGTGGATAAGCACATTTCAACTTTTGTGCTTACTTTATGTTATAGTGCGAATTCTATGCACGGCGTTATGGATGAGTCCCCAGGCCTTTATTAGTCACACTCCCAGCATGACCATGCCCCATGACTTCACAACAAAGAATTGAAAGTTTAGATCCTTTTCCTTTGTTTTCTCTGCTATTTTTCAGACTTGGTGTTTTGGCTTCAATATTTATCGTATATACTCTCGTATAAATCGGGTCTCGAAACCCAAAAAATCAATCATAAAATCAGACCCTGACTTATGCGCCTGTTCAAAAATACGACACTTTATTTTTTTTTTACATCTTCTTTCTTTCTCCAATCTCACACCAATTTCTCAGACACATCGAATTTTGTTGCAGCAGTGCAGTTACCAATTTCTTTTGCCACTTCAACAACTTTTAATTCAAAACCAGCTTCATATTTTCTTCTGATTGAACGCTCCATCGTAGATAAGGAATACTCTTACAATAAAGGTGTATGAGAGTGTAACATACAAAAACCACAAAACAGTGCAAATGTTTGGGTATTATCCTGTGGTTTACATAGGCACAATACATAGAAAAAAAAGCAGTGTGCTTCGTGGTTACTATCTCAGGTGAGCGTTAGCATATCATAATCCGCATTTGACTTATACAACAGACATTATAAAATACTGAAAATTATATAGTAAAATCTTGCCCCGACTTACCTGCAGAACTTAAAAGCGAGTATATATGGTAATTGATTTCTTGATTTTTACTAGGGCCAGTTTTTCTTTTCTTTTTCTTTTTTTTACTACATTTTATATTCTACTTCAAAATCAAGTCCAAACTGCCTTTTGATCTCTGTAGCCATGCACACTTAGGTCACTGGAAACAATAACAGAACACCACCAAACAAAACAAAAAAAAAAAAACAAACAATAAAAAGACATAAAACTGTGTAAAAATTACATCACGTGGCTGAAAAATGTCACAGTCTTTGGAGTTGGTCTTCTTGCAAAATATAATGTTTTTTACCTTATCCAGAAAAAAAAATTGAATTGATGGGGACCCCTTCTCTGACCTTGGCATCACTGTGATTGGCTTGAAACTTACCTTTCAGATCTTACTGTGTGTCCTGGCATAAAGAGCTATCAAGGGTGCACCAGGGAAGCAGAGGGGTGTCCCATGGATTGGCGCCTGGTCCTCTCCATTGCTCTCCTCTTCTCTATATACACCTCCTCACAGGGTTCTATCATCTGGGTCCATGGTTATAAGTGCTATGCTGATGATATAGACCTGTACTTGATGTTTCATCCAGAGGGCCACATGTTATCAGCTAGAATCTTTACCAGTCTCCCAGATACTACAACATGGATTAAAGAAAACAATTTCCAGAACAACTTGGCAAAGACAAACCTTCTTGACTGCCTATTCAACATCTGATCTACATCAGCTTAGTTCATCATTGCTAACACCAACCAAGTCAGTAAACTACCTTGGGGTTGTCCTTCAGCTGTGTTGTTTCAATCTTGAAGATTCACTCTATACAATATCTGCTAGGTCCGACCATATCTAACATAGTTTGTAGTACAACTTCTGCTTTGGTATTATGCGTGGAATACCGCAACACTGCTGTTATGAGTACTGGCATGTGCCTCAATACCACTGCAGAAGATTCAAAGTATAGCAGCATATTTGGTGTGCAATCACCCAAGGCAAGGTGCATGTCACTTCTCTTTTCAGATCACTACACTGTCTTCCTGTAGCAGCACTAATTAAGTTCAAATTCTTGATGCTTCCCTAGAGACTAGTTAATGGATTAGCACCTATATACTGTATATACAGATAAATGTGATGCCCTAGGCTATGCTCCTTCTTGATCACTAGGGTCTGCTGATGGATGGTGTCTAGTGATGCCACCTCTGTGTGGTATTAAATCTCAGTCCAGACACTTCATGTGTAGATTCTAGCTGCTCACCTCCACTCGGAATTTTATCTCTCTCGATTTGTTTAAGGAGTGTATGAAGACTATTGTTTGGTTAATTTCAGTATAACTGATATTATCTATGAGATTTTATAATGTAGTAATTGTTATTATATTGTATTCTTCACCAGTGGTCGTCAATTTTGTAATCTTCTCCTGTAATCCTTGTTCACAAACACTTCCTCAGACAATTGTTACTTGATTATGTTAACCTCTTTTGTAAATCACTTTGGATAAAATCATCTGCTAAGCAAATGTAAATGCAATCACGCTTGCTTGGCAGTGCACATCAGGAAGCACTTACCAAGATGAGAGCCATAACATCAGCTAAACAAACATGACCATATCAACTTAAAATCCAAGATCCCAAAAGACAAGTCAAAAAATATTTAATGTAGAAAAATGCGTATCTCACTTAAAATATATTTCTCTTGCACCTCCTCTCATGTAGCCTCATCCTGAATAATGTTGCCAAGCAACAGATTTAGATTGGCTTGGTTAGAAGCAAATGGCACATTGAAGTACAAAGTAGACGCCAAGGGCAAAACCCTGGCTCCATTCTGACATCCAGCTTAAGGAAATATTATTTAAGTACTGTAAGTGCAAAAAATGCAGAACATGCAGAATGAAATAAACAACTATAGCTGAATGATTGATTGATTGGTAGCTGAGAAGGAAGATAGGAAATAGGATCTGGAAATACCATGAATGGTATGTTTGATTTATTTCCTTTTTACAAAATTAAAAGTTTTTAATCGATTGGATTGTATTTTATTCAAAGATACCAGTGGCAAGTACAGTAGTTAATGGGACTAGAATACCCAATTTAACACACACACATATCGTGTGACTGATGGTACATAGACTTTTAATTTGCAGCACTTGTCAGTCTACTACATTGTTGTACTGAATTTAAAAAGTATCTTTAATTTATATTGAACCAATGGCATATATTGTTTATGAATGCTAACCTAAAATTGCTGTTTATGCCAGATTACTGTAGGATGGGGGACAACCTTCTCTGATCAATGTAACCAATACAAACAACACTATTTTCTTATTGCATTGATAATATGTGCCCAGCTTGATGAGCTCCCTCAAATAAAATAAAATGGATAGCAACTGGCAGTGTATTCTGTGGAGTAATGCTAATCAATACAATGAGCAGACATCTGACATAATATGACTTGGCCATTATGATGAACACCATCAGACAATACACCAGTTCCTTACAAAACAGACGTTTATTAAACTAAGTCCGCACAACACACAGTGCTCCCAGCACCAATCACCCTCAACACGGGCCTTTCTCTCAATGTCCGTGTGCCATTTTTCTTCCTCCTGTCCCTGGAGCTTCATCCTGCTCCAGCTCCCAACTCTAGCTCCATGACTGTAGAAAGGCGGCCTCTTTTATAGTCATCCAGACGTGCTCCAGGTGCTCGCTGATGTACTTCCGGTGGCACTTCCTGGTGTGGCGGAAGTGCCACATGAACACACGGAAGCACTCCGGGCGTCCCAGGTGTGGCAGAAGTGTCAATCTCCCGGGCTCAACGATGCTTGGGGCACCCCCTGGCGGTGGCCATGGGCCCCAATGGGCTTGAGCCTCCTTGCTCCGTCCCCGTGTTCCCCTCCTTATCCAGGGTGGTTGCCCCATCATGGCCCGGGGGACGAATAGACCGCCTCCCAGTCCTTTCAGGCGTTCCAGCTTGGTTTGGCCCCCAATCTCCTGCCACACAGCAAATGTGTGCACCCATGTCAGTAATATTGGTGTCATCTTTGATCAATCTTTTAAATTTGACAAGCACAAATTGCCAAACCAAATCTATGCTTTTGCGTAAAGACTTAAGAGATAGTTATTCATGCATTTACTGTATTTCTTCTTGTCTTAATTATTGTAATTCTCTCTATTTTGGTGTTAGTCAATCTTCCCTATCTCGTTTGCAGCTGGTCCAAAATATAGCAGCTCATCTCCTGACTAGTACAAAGAAGTCCGCATATTTCTTCAGCGTTGCTTTCTGTTCATTAGTGGCCAGTAAAAAAAACAGTATAAAGTTTTATTTGTCTTTAAGGCACTCAATGGTTTGGCAGAACATTATATCTCAGATCTCCGTTACCTCTATTCCACCTCTAGACTTTTGAGATCATCTGATCAAAACCATCTGCCCATTCCACGGTCCTGACTGAAGTTTGACACTAGAATTACCATAGCCTATGAAAAAACCTTTGCACCTCTCCATCAGCATCTTTTGTCTTGTAAATGTGTCGATAAGCCCAAGTGATCATGCTTTTTTCTGTGGCTGACCCTGTTTTATGGAATAGTCTACACTTTTACATTTGATCTTTAAATACTATTGATATTTTTAAATCTCAGTTAAAATCTTTTCTTTTCTCATTGGCGTATACATAAGTTTAAAGACAGTAGTGTCATATTTTTATTATAACCTATTAATAGATTGGTAAGATTTGTGTTTTACTTATTTATTTGCTTGTTTTTTTATTTATTTATTTTTGCTTTAATTTTATATGTTTATTCTGAAGCTGGTTTTATTCTGTGTTTATGTATAGCACTTTGGTCAGCATTTGTTGTGTTTTAATGTGCTTTATAAATAAAATATTGATACTAAAATGCTGAGAACAATTGTTGCACACTTGAGCCATCATTAAACCCAAATAATGGTACAAATTATTTAAAAATGGTCCATTAATCAACAAATAAGGACTAGATCAGTGCTATTTAAAATTGCATACAACTCTCAGCAGCACCTGCAGATTACACTACTGGGTAGATACATAGGGCACGGTGTTGCTGAGAAGAAGGCTAAATAAGCATGTTCTTTAAAAAAGGAACCAATTAAGACATAAAGCAAATCACAATCAACAGTAAGTAATTGTCTCTACACATCAGTCACACTATTGGAGTTACAGCTTCACCTACCATGGATTACAGTTTCTTCTGGATATGTGTGCTGCCCTGTGGCTGTTTGTCTGTGTGGTTTCATCTTGGTTAGATACGTCTTCATTTAGGGAGCGTTTCACATCAAATCTTCACACTGCAATGGGAACCTGATAGGACAAAGTTTTACATTTCCTTCTGAGGGCTATTCACAGGGCTTTATATTCCACACTCCATCATCACCTGTTTCAGCTGTACTGGATTGTGTTGGAATTTATTGTTAGTGTTAATTGTTTACTGTGTAGTGTATGTAAATAATTAGTGCCTTTGAGAGACTGTAGAGGGCTTACTGCATGTATGTTTTTTGTGTAATATTGTTTTTTTTTTGCTTTGCTCCCTTCCCCACCATAACCTATCATCTATGGGAGAGGAGCAAAAGCTTTACAGTCATCAAAAATTTAAATCTCTGGTTTTTGACGGATCTCAATGTTTTAGGGTCCTCTGATACTGAAAACATTGAAATCTTGATGATGGGCATGTGTCTATGTGTGTGTCTGTGTGTCACAGTTTTTTGAGGATGGTCTAGAGCTAAAAACGGTTAGATGGAAAAATAGCAGTCTTGAAAATTAATCCTGTTA
Source organism: Polypterus senegalus (assembly GCF_016835505.1). Taxonomy (NCBI): domain Eukaryota; kingdom Metazoa; phylum Chordata; class Cladistia; order Polypteriformes; family Polypteridae; genus Polypterus; species Polypterus senegalus. Next base: position 89,654,935 of record NC_053159.1, read on the forward strand.
TGAGATGACAATGTTCTGATTTGTTTTTGAGCCAAATCATGCAAGAAAAAGAGGCACTCCAGACGAACCCTCAGATACCTTAATTCTGTAATTAATTATGAATTCTTATCATCAACTGCTATCATAATGACCTATGTTATGATCAGAAAGATTGGCATAACAGCATTAAATAATTATTGAAATGTTATAGAATTGTTCGGGTAACTTTGATCCTAAGACACAAAGCCTACTGAGGCTGACGTCCAATTTTTTTTTTCTCTTCATTATTTGATTAATATATTCTTTATTTATCAATTAATTGAGATGCTAATCAGTGTCTCTGTGTGTGAGTGTGTGTGTATTGGGTAAAGGCTGGGTGTGTTTCTGAGGTCTTTGGATCATCTTTGGATGATGTGAAACTTGGTGTCCTTGTGACTGCTATAGCGCAAAGTAGGGTTATATAATGGAAGGTGTATAAAAATATAAACAAAGAAAAATAAATAGTGGGTTCTACTGTGTCATTTAAACAGCTAACTGCCAAAAGAGCCACATGCCTTTGGCTGCACTTACTGCACAGCTGTGTGTGATGATAGGTACATTTGATGACATAAGCATACAATCACAAAATGATTGAAAATGGTGACAAAACACATAGTGTAAAGTACTATTCTTCAAAGTTAGTGACAGCCTGAAACATTTTCATCCATGTTAAAACTACTTTGCTCCTTTCATAAGTAAAAAAATGTAAACTTTTTTAAAACATGTTTTGGGCAGACTTCTTATGTTTTTCTCTGTTTCTGAAGAGTTACCTTTACTTGGGACCTGCCTGTTATGTGATTTTATTTCTATGTTACTAACATGTCTGAAGTATCCAAATAATGCAGTTTTTATTTATTTTTGATTATATTTATAATTTATTTTATTAATTTATAATTATTTGAGATCACGTCTTAACCATTTTGAAAGATTCTTTTTTCAAGGGTACTGCCATATTATTTGTAAAGGGGCCACCAATTTATGTTTTTGGTTTTCATTGGTGCTGCCATTTTCTGTATCAGGAACTATAAGTAAAGAACTCACAATTGTCACATTGTGTAGTGAAGATGAGAGAACTGAGGAAAGCAAGGCATAAGACAAGCTCAACCTTCAAGTGTGCCAATGAAACCTGGTACCATAAAAGTAATCGCCTCCAGCCTGTGAGATATCTGGAACCCAGCAAAGTATACAGTAAGTATTATAATTTCTTATTACTTACTGTTAAAATTGTGCATAACCTAACACTTTTGATAAAAAGCATCTGGGTATATTATTTTATGCTGCGTCATTTTCTAACCTGTTTAATCCAGATGAGGGTCATGGGGAGGCTAGGAGCGATCCCAGCTAGCGTTGGGTGCAAGGCACTATTTCTAGCAATTAGTGTACCTGTAAACAAATATTAGTAAAATATACGTGTTGATAACACACTCATACATGCTGTATATAAAAATATAGTCATGCAAAATAAAATAAATTTCAGCTTGTTTGATTTCTGCAGTATAACTCATCAGATCATAATCAGCAATCATGTAACCCACACCAAACCCTAAAGTAAAGCAACACTTACCTCAAGTAGCAAATAATACATGAGATTTCATTTTGTCATGATTATATGTATGCAACATATATAAATGTATGTTTCTGCATATATACTGCATGCTGATTTTGAACATTATGTTTGTGTTTCTCTTGTATGTAATCTTGACTTTTAATTATATTGTGTTTGTAGCTCACTGTGTTTATCAGTGGGATTTATAAGAATAAATTATATTAATGTTGCCCTTTCCTTATTTGCCATTTTACCTGACCTTGTGTAATATATCTGCTTACAGAACCAATGCAGAATATTCTGTTTATCATTCTGCTCCTCAAACCTTTTGCCAGCTTTCTTAGGACGTGAGTAAGTATGCTTATAGGTGGTAACAGACATAAAGCAGCCCACCAGTATGTGCTAGACAGCTGTATTAGGTTGTGCTGTAAATTCAGCAAGTCAGCTGTGTCTCATCCCATTCTAAGAGGCTCTCAAGCATTGCAAAGTTATACAAGAAGCTCTGATCAAGACTCTTAAACACTTCTGTGGGATTTTCTAATTATCTTCCAAGCTGATTATTTCAATAATACCCTCCCATCTACTACAGCTTCACTTTCACTTTTGCCATTTCTTTATTCCTCAGTCTCCCAAATACTACAGTAAATGTTATTCAAAATCATATATGATCAATTAAAAATCCATTTTACAATATGATTAAAGTTTTAAGAAAGAAAGAAAGTAAAATAGTAACTCTAATTTTTAGTTTAGCTTATATGTATGGAAAGCCTAGTAGAGACGATGCAAAACAGGTTTTCTGCCTTCACTGGGAAAAAGATTAAAATTGATTGCATGCCAAAAGTGGGAAAGAATCCTTATACATAGTTATTAGATGGCCCGATATGTGAAACTCTTACTAGGCTCTACTCAATAAAAAAGATTTATGTCTGTTCCTTTTTATAATATGAAAGAATCCACAAAATAACTCCAGAGTATAATAGAGTGTCAAAATAATTCATTGGTTTTCAAAATGACATTGTGGGTTGACAGATTATTAAACTGATGTGATTATAATATATATTTCCCAAACATAAAAAAATCTTTATTATTAAATGGGATTTTTAAATTTTTAATCATGAAAGCAAATGTGTTTATAACTTTATGCAGTTTAATCTGAAAATGTTTACCTGTACTTTAGCAATTACTTTAAATTATTAATCTGCATATGTTTTCAAATGTTCAACAATTTCTAAAATTTGTTATATTTACATTTCATGTAAATATAAAAAGTTACCATTTAACATAAATATGTTTTTCCCAAAGCATACAGATGAAGCCAAAACATATACAAATTTCATATGTAATAGACTTCTTAGTTAGATCTATAAGGCATATTATGAGGGGGAATCAAGCTAAAGTTAGAAAATGGGATTAATTAGAAAATGGAGCGAACCTTAACAAAACTGATAGTGTCATTTCTCATTGTAGTCTCCAATGTTCTCAATGCACTTGTGCCACCTACCTGGAAATGCCTGGATTCCAGCAGAATAAAAGGTTTTGCCTTGTCCTAGCAAACCAATCGTGCACCCGATTTATTGTTGAACACTACATGCTGAGGAGTGCTACAGTCACTAGTGCAAGTTGTGCAAGCTGTGAAGTCTGCTATTTGATCCAAGTGACGGGGACTACTGTCTCAAGGAGTCCTTTTGCTGCAAGACAATGCCCACCCACACACTGCTAAGAACACCAAGTTTTATCTGGAGAAACTGAAGTTTAAGGTATTGCCACATCCTCCTTATTCACCAGATTTGTCACTGTCACTTTTTGGACTACTAAAAACATCTGGATGGTCATTGAGTCAAGACAGATGACGATGTGAAGAAAGCAGTGCATGAGTGGTTGTGAGGACAATACAAAACCTTTTATTCTGCTGGAATCCAGGCACTTCAGGCAGGTTGCGCAAGTGCGCTGAGAAGGAAGGAGATTACATTGAGAAATTACATTATCAGTTTTGTTAAGGTTCATTCCATTTTCTAATCCCATTCTAACTTTAGGTTAACTCCTCTTCGTATGAGGCTGATAAGTGCATTCATGCAGAAATGGAGAAGTACAAAGAAAGACTATTACCAAAGAAGTAATGATAGAAGAGCAATGGGCTAAATGAGCTATTTATTTGCAATGTTTTGTCATTTGATAATTAATTTACTGACCCATTTATCACCATAAAAGATTACACAATGTTTTCTGCAGATACCATTCTCCCAAAAAAGATCAAACAAATTATTTATGCATACAAAACTGTGACTTACAATGGAAAAGAAAACATGAAAAATTCTTACATTGGCAAATTAGATTATATAATTATATTTGTACAAATAAATAAGCATTATGAGAAGATATGTACAAAAGACACAAAAACAGAACATAGGAAGGTCTGAGAACAGTGGCTGGAACTGGTAAGAAGCAATCCCTAATTATCCAAAGTTGCACTTATGAAGGGCTTATTGCAAATGAGTTGCATAGGTTTTAGAATAGTTCTGATTATCCATCCATCATCCAACCCGCTATAACCTAACTACAGGGTCACGGGGGTCTGCTGGAGCCAATCCTAGCCAACACAGCGCGCAAGGCAGGAAACAAACCCTGGGCCAGCCCAATGCAGTAGCTCTGATTAATGGATTATAATATTCAGAATAGCTACAAATTTTACTTTCTAAACAGTAAAGTTTTACGGAGTAATAAAAATGTTTTCTTTAGTGTGATTTGAGAACATTAGGACAAAAAAGAGTTTTAAGTAAAAATGTAATTAGTCACTTTGCCTCAGACTCTGTCATTAGAGACATATAACAACACACAAAACAATATAAAGATTAATTGTGTTTGTCTCTACTTGTTAATGATTTTTATTTAGCAGGATTTACTAAACGATCATGACTATAGGTCTCTTCAACAGTCCAATGGGACCCCCATGGGTGAGATATTTACCTCGCCTATTGTTTACTGTATATACCCGTGATCTTGAAATTAAGGAGAGCTTCTTTAAAAAATATATAATGTATGCCTATAGTCTTTTTTTGGGATTTTTAATTAATACTGTGGCATGAGCTATGAATCTATATTAAAGAATACCTGGTTCTCTACTTTTTATATAAAGTAATGGTATTTTTTTTAATTGTTATTTTTTTTGTACTCACAGGTGGCACAGTGGTAGTTCTGCTGCTTTGCAGTAAGGAGACTGTGGAAGATTGTGGGTTCGCTTCCTGGTTTCTCCCTGTGTGGATAGTGCTTTGAGTACTGAGAAAAGCGCTATATAAATGTGAATTATTATTTTGCTGTGATACACAATTAATACACAGTGTCACATCATCTGTATTATACTTGCGTTTTAAGCTTGTAGTACTCATTTTTGTACCCTTTGGCTCCAGCAGACCCCCGTGACCCTGTATTCGGATTCAGCGGGTTAGAAAATGGATGGATGGATGGATGTTTAAATAGAAGTTATTTTTGCCAATTTTGAATTATTATGCAGCAATTCTGTTAACACAAACAAGCATGTAAAACCCCAAATTATTATTTTCATTTATAAATTTTTATTACCAACTTACAAATGAGGCAAACTAGCTTTAACGTAGATGAATACATAACAGCTGTCACAAACTACAATATACTAAGCGTACAGGGCAGTAGCAGAATTTGGTTAGAAAAAGAAACCAGAACATGAATTGTAACAAATGCAGTAGTGGTGAATCATATCTACAAAATTAAAAATTAAATAAGCATAGCTCAAGATGGGTGACAAAACTTGTGGTCAAATACAGTGGGCAAGAAGTTGAAAACCAATAAACACACACATTACCAGGGCCAAAATGTTAAACATAAATCATCATCAAAAAGTAGAGCTGGAATTAGTTAACCAACAATATTTAAAAAAACAAAGGGGTGGATGTTTTAACACTAGAATTACCAGAGCCTACGAAAAAACTTGTAGATTCGTCCCACCTTAAATCGCTTTGCACCTCTCCGTCAATGTCTTTTGTCATATAAATGTGTTGATTCTCAGCAAGCAGTCTGCTATCACATCCCCCACTGGCACACAGTTTTCTCAGCTCAAGTCTGTTTACCTGAGTGTCAGTTGCTTGGAGTTGTATAGAGTGAGAAGTCAAGCAAAACCCTACCTTTTATAAATACTATATCGTTATTTGGAACACAAGCATTTCATGTGTGTTCCGTGTCTACAATAATCTATGTAAACACATCGTTAAAACAGAAACGTTTTTCATGTTTTAGTAATAATTAACAAAATGTAGACATGAAGTGTATGATGTGTGAAGCCTGAATTCCAAATATCAAAGCAACAGTTTCACAAAAGGTACAAATATAACAGAACAAATGCACTTTTATTCAAAAATATAACTGCAGAAAAAGATCCCGCGTTAGGGTGCGACATTGACATGCATTTGCTACAACTGCTTCAGTGGTGCAACGGTATCAACTGTTGACTGGTAATCAAAACCTCACGGGTTTGATCCTGGACAAGTCCGTTTTGAGAAGTGAGTTGCTCATATTCTTATTATTTTAGAATAAAAACATACATTGTTAAATGTTCTAAATTTTCATGTGACAAGCATGAAGGGGACAACCAATTACTTTGCCCTTGGTTTACTGTTTACCAGACACAGCAGAGCAGCTACGGAGCTCTCCTTGTGTGGCTGCTGTTAAAGATGGTAAATTGACAACAACCCCAGTGGCAATGGTATATATATTTTCCCCATATTCATTATAATGAAATTTCCATTGTAACAAAATATTTTTATGGACCCATGAATTTCATTACAATGGGATTCCATCTGTATTTTCATGTTTGACTTACATACAAAGTAGGGTTAAAAACATTGGCAGAAAAATAACTTATTCGCAATTCAAGGGTTGCCTGTCTTGTTGGGTTCTGGGTTTTTTTGGATGGTCACTGTCATTTTGGGACATTTTTTTGCATGGCTACGGTCATATTGTTTACAGTAACTATGCCTATTGCCAGTGAAGCAACATATTTTGCTCTGGTTACCAACCTATAAAAGTCAGTGTATTGGATTTCTTTGCTTTCACAACTTTCTCTTAGTCTTTTTAGAGTGGCAGGGGTTAAACCCCTGAAATCTCTGCAAATTCTTGGTCAATAAACAAAGGAAGAGAATAGTAACAAGGAAAAAAAACACAAAGAAAGAAAGAAAGAAAAATCCAAGACTTTAGGTAAGGAATAAGCACCATTAAGGGTAATTAAGATCAATATATTTTCAACAAGACAAATTTTCTTTAACTTTCAGCTTCATCTTGTCAGACATTTACACATTTAAGAGTGTCAAACATGAAAATGTAGGAAGAGTCTCATGGGTGTTGGTAGGGTTGGCTACTATTACAGTATGGATTTAGGTGTGACACCACGACTAATCCACTTTACGTTTACCTTAGAATGGAGGAGAACCAACTTGTGGACAAATTAAGTCACTTCTAAAAAGACAATGAATTCCGAATCTCTTCCACTTTCACTCCACTATAATTACCATCAACAGGAAGACGTCGTCAGTTCTGACTGACTTTCATCAAAGGTGCTACTCATCTGAATAGCACTGTAATGTATCTAGTATTTCTTTCCTTTCTTTTTTTTTCATCCCACAAAAACCAAAAATTTTACAAATCCATCCAATCATCAATTTTTTTTTTCAACCTGCTTACACACAGCAGGGTCTTGGTGAAGATGGTGCCTATTCTAGCAAGCATTGTGCACAATGCCATCATGTGATTGCACATACATGTGTGCACACACACACACACACGCGCACACACACACATATATATATCAAGGCCAATTTAGCATCGCCAATCTATCCAAGCTGTATTTCTTTAGCATGTAGAAGGAAATCAAAGAAAACATGCAAACTGCAGGCATGTTTCCTTTTTACATCTATACTATAATATTTCCATAAGACAATGTTGTACTTTAAAACTTACCAATTTAAGATTAACAACTTAAGATGTTTTCGACACGCAATCTACAAAACATTGGCAAATGATGCAACAAAAGCTAATAATAAAAAAATAATGGTGTACATGAGTTTTACAAAAGATCAGTCAATAAATCGTAATTAAAAAAAATGCATGTCATTCAAGAGCACTGACCATCAATGTCACTTCCATTTCTAAAAGAAGTTGCAGTGTTCAAACCTACAGTGGTGTGAAAAACTATTTGCCCCCTTCCTGATTTCTTATTCTTTTGCATGTTTGTCACACAAAATGTTTCTGATCATCAAACACATTTAACCATTAGTCAAATATAACACAAGTAAACACAAAATGCAGTTTTTAAATGATGGTTTTATTATTTAGGGAGAAAAAATCCAAACCTACATGGCCCTGTGTGAAAAAGTAATTTCCCCCTGAACCTAATAACTGGTTGGGCCACCCTTAGCAGCAATAACTGCAATCAAGCGTTTGCGATAACTTGCAATGAGTCTTTTGCAGCGCTCTAGAGGAATTTTGGCCCACTCATCTTTGCAGAATTGTTGTAATTCAGCTTTATTTGAGGGTTTTCTAGCATGAACCGCCTTTTTAAGGTCATGCCATATCATCTCAATTGGATTCAGGTCAGGACTTTGACTAGGCCACTCCAAAGTCTTCATTTTGTTTTTCTTCAGCCATTTAGAGGTGGATTTGCTGGTGTGTTTTGGGTCATTGTCCTGTTGCAGCACCCAAGATCGCTTCAGCTTGAGTTGATGAACAGATGGCTGGACATTCTCCTTCAGGATTTTTTGGTAGACAGTAGAATTCATGGTTCCATCTATCACAGCAAGCCTTCCAGGTCCTGAAGCAGCAAAACAACCCCAGACCATCACACTACCACCACCATATTTTACTGTTGGTATGATGTTCTTTTCTGAAATGCTGTGTTCCTTTTACGCCAGATGTAACGGGACATTTGCCTTCCAAAAAGTTCAACTTTTGTCTCATCAGTCCACAAGGTATTTTCCCAAAAGTCTTGGCAATCATTGAGATGTTTCTTAGCAAAATTGAGACACGCCCTAATGTTCTTTTTGCTTAACAGTAGTTTGCGTCTTGGAAATCTGCCATGCAGGCCGTTTTTGCCCAGTCTCTTTCTTATGGTGGAGTCGTGAACACTGACCTTAATTGAGGCAAGTGAGGCCTGCAGTTCTTTAGACGTTGTCCTGGGGTCTTTTGTGACCTCTCGGATAAGTCGTCTCTGCGCTCTTGGGGTAATTTTGGTCGGCCAGCCACTCCTGGGAAGGTTCACCACTGTTCCATGTTTTTGCCATTTGTGGATAATGGCTCTCACTGTGGTTCGCTGGAGTCCCAAAGCTTTAGAAATGGCTTTATAACCTTTACCAGACTGATAGATCTCAATTACTTCTGTTCTCATTTGTTCCTGAATTTCTTTGGATCTTGGCATGATGTCTAGCTTTTGAGGTGCTTTTGGTCTACTTCTCTGTGTCAGGCAGCTCCTATTTAAGTGATTTCTTGATGGAAACAGGTGTGACAGTAATCAGGCCTGGGGGTGGCTACGGAAATTGAACTAAGGTGTGATACACCACAGTTAGGTTATTTTTTAACAAGGGGGCAATTACTTTTTCACACATGGCCATGTAGGTTTGGATTTTTTCTCCCTAAATAATAAAACCATCATTTAAAACTGCATTTTGTGTTTACTTGTGTTATATTTGACTAATGGTTAAATGTGTTTGATGATCAGAAACATTTTGTGTGACAAACATCCAAAAGAATAAGAAGTCAGGAAGGGGGCAAATAGTTTTTCACACCACTGTACGCTACTATCACCATTAGCCACAGGCCCCTGAATGACGCCATAGGGTCTAGTGGCTAAAGGATCCACAGAAGGACCTTCTGCTAAATGTCAGACAGACCCTTTTGGGTTGGACAAATGAACTACTCTTCCCAGGTTTGAACTGTACCATTGGTGTTACATCCTATGTCTGAAGTGTCTGTGGATAAACTCTCCCCTTTGCCCACCATCTTGGCTACTTAAAGAGAAAAACCTTGTTTTTCCTCATACTTTACAGTAATTACTATGCATTGGATTGAAAACAAAAAAGAGAGTAAATGAATATAGTTTTCTTATAAATTATGTTCTGTGTGTCTGGCACAGGGTAGAAAAGCATCGCTGGCACTGTTTTACACACATATTTCACAATACATATCCAATTTGTTCTTCACAAGGTATCGGCACTCTCAGTGATTTGTTTGACCTAACTGGGCTCACCTCATTCCAGCTTTTTAAAGATAAATTTATAATCCCTTCTTAATCTTTCTTTTCCTATTTATAGATTATGTCTCTTCTCAGGACATGTGGAATATTTATTTCTGCCCCTGTTCATAGCCATCATTATATTACCTTTTTTTCTTCTTCCCTCTCCACCAAACACATTTATCTTTTGTATGCCCATCTCCTTGATTCGATTATTACATCTATCCAAGTCAGTCAGGAATAGTTCACTAATCTATCCTAGTCAACTCCATTGTGTTGGAATACAATTTTCAAAAACACTGAAAATTTCTCCAGAAATTCTAATTATCAACACATTCATTAAAAAAATATTCAGGGTTTCATCATGATCCTATAAAGCATTTCCTATAAAGCTTTTGTCTGCATGTTCTATAAATGTACCACTATTGCAGCCCTCTGGGTCTCAATTATTTCTTCTTTCATCCATTTTATCTATCTCTCTTTCTTGTTCTCCTACCTTTCTGCACCTTTAAGATTTCTATTCTCTCTCTCTCTCTTTTCATCAACAGCACATTACATCAGTAGCTACTATAGCAGACAAAATTCTTATAACTGTCAAACACACAAATCAATGGTGTTTCAGTTCAAACAGACAGCAAGTGTAAAACCACTATTTTAGTTTCTCTCACTGAGCCAGATGTGTGAGCTTTGTCAATGACCTGCATGTTTTTATTAATTTACTAAGCACATTGCCTATCAAAGATGGGTAAAAGAATATACTTTAAAGTATTTGTTGTATTTTACCGTACATGTACTTTCAGCTCCTTTCCTTGTGTCTAAACCTCTCTTGACTAGCGTTCTCTCTCATGAGCCCATTCCTATAAACCCTGCTTCTCGGACTCAGTCATTATTTTCAAGGTACCTTTCTTGACTCCTGATCAATTTTATACTTCCTGTCTTTGAAGGTGAATTTCAGCATGTCTGCTATTCCTTTACTCCTCCTCATGTGTGTTATACTTTCATTTGCTCTTTTGATTGCATCACCAAAGCCAAACTGACCAATCAATTTTCTTCTTATTTTGCTCCTGGGTGAGGTAGGCGCAGTGGGTGTTCAGATTTATATGTGAAAAGGTTTTCCTTCACTATTTTCTTCCTTTCTATGAAGTCCAATAAAAAATTAATCTAAAACATAAATTACGCTAAGAAATGTTGAATTATATTATATTTTAAATGAAAAACCTAATATTAACCTGAAAACGTCAACCAAAATAAAAACAAATCAAATCAAAATCTTTATTGTCATTGTAGCAATGAGACATTGTACAAAGAAATTTTAGGTGCAATTGTCCAGTGCAAAAAAATAAAATAAAAACAAAACAAAAACACAACTACTCAAGTTAAAACTAAATAAAAAGGGAATAAAATAAGTACAAAAATAGTCCATAGCAGCAGAAAAATGTTTTGCTCTCATACATACATCATATTGCACTTGTCCCTTATCCAATGTTAAGTTAGAGCTGTATTGTAAACATGAGAGTGCATTATATTGTAAACATGAAGGTGCACTAGGTCAGATTGATCACTTAGCAGCATTCAGCACGGTGATGGCTGAAAGACAGAAACTGTTTCTCAGTCCATTTCTCAATCTTTATGGATCTGAAATGTCTGCCTGAAGGCAGGCATTCAAACAATGCATGTCCTGGGTGTGATGGGTCCTGAAGAATTTTCTTGACGTTCCTGAGACAACAGGAACTATGTAGTTCTTCTAGTGAGGGGAGAGGACAGCCAATTATCCTCTGGGCAACCTTAATGACCCTGTGGAGCTCTTTCCTCTGTGCTACTGTGCAGCTCATGAGCCACGCACAGAGACAGTAAGTCAGGATGCTCTCTACTGTGCAGCGGTAAAAGGACACCAGCAGTTTTTCAGGGAAGTTGTTCTTCCTAAGCACCCTCAGGAAGTAGAGTCTCTTTTGGGCCTTCCTCACTACCTCAGCAGTGTGTGTTCCCCAGGTCAAGTCTTCCCTAATGGTGACTCCCAAGAAGCGTAAGTCTGAGGCCCTCTCTACACAATCCCCATTGATGATGAGTGGCTGGATGTTGTCTGCATTCTTCTTGAAGTCCACGATGAGCTCCTTGGTCTTGGCTTTATTTAGGAGCAAGTTGTTATTCCTACACCACATTGTCAGCCGCTCCACTTCATCCCTGTAGGCGGACTCTTCCTCCCCAGAGATGAGCCCTACTACCGTGGTATCGTCAGCGAACTTAACAATGGTGTTACTGTGGTGGGCAGTAATGCAATCATGGGTGTAGAGGGTATAGAGCAGGGGGCTGAGCACACAGCCCTGTGGGGAGCCAGTGCTGAGGCTGATGGGTGTAGAGAAGTAGGGGCCCGCTCTAACCCTCTGAGTGTGATCACTCAGGAAGTCCTTGATCCAAAGGCAGGTGGAGTGTGGAAGTCCTGTGTCTGACAGTTTGGTCACCAGTCTATAGGATAAGATGGTATTAAAGGCTGAGCTGAAATCTATGAAGAGCAGTTGTGCGTAGCTCCCCTGCTGCTCCAGATGGGACAGAACAGCATGGAGAACAGTGGCCACAGCATCCTCCGTAGACCTATTTGCTCTGTGGGCAAACTGGTGCAGATCAAGCATGGGAGGAATGAATGACATGATGTGGTTCCTGATGAGCTTCTCAAAGCACTTCATAACAACAGGGGTCAGTACAAGTGGCCTCTAGTCATTAAGACTGGTGATGGTCTGTTTCTTGGCAACAGGCACTATGACAGAGGATTTCAGGCAGGATTGCATAGTGGACTGAGACAGAGACTGGTTGAATATTCTGGTGAAGACTCCAGCCAGTTGGTCTGCACACAATTTTTCATCTGTAGCTGTTGCAGGCAACTGACAGGCATCAATACCATGCTATTAGTTTGTAACTGGGTTTCACCTAAGGTTCCCCAGAAAAATTCCTAAAAAAATTGTCAGATTTTTTTTAAAACAATAAGTTTTATTAAGGGAATAATTCAAAATTCAGTTCAATTCAGGTGTATAAAAAGAACTAAGTAACTGAGAAGATATCCAAAAGAATTAAAAATAGGAATAATCTAGGAACTTAATCAAAAAGGGAAATATAACAATCCAAATTTAAATTAAAATTAATATGCTAAAGATTGCATATATATTCAAAAAGGTTTTCCGTTACCAAACATTTTTACAAAAAAGAAAAATGAAGAACAATTCCTGTAGCAGCCAAATAGCTATGTTAGCAAGAAGGAAATAATACTGTGTCCAGCTAGGAGTTATAAAGCTGGCTTGACATTACCTCACTTGTATTCGGCCAAACAGCCATTTAAAAACAACTCACTAAAATTCTCTTAAACATTTACCCCATACAACACCTCAATTAAATGCCAGCCTAGGTGAAATCCCTCAGCCCATTGCTAGCAGGAATGTTCCATTCATAGACAGAGCTGTACCATGAAACTGTAGCCACACACATACTCAAACACCTTTATGCCCTTTTTCTCTCACTCTCTCTCTCTTTCTCTCTCTCAATCTGCCCAAACATTGAATACCCTAAAGTAAAACGGCTCAATTAAAACTAATTGGGTGCTAGAGAAAAGTACAACTTTTATTTTCAACCCTATCTCTCCTGTTCCTTAACATGCACACAGTTCTGGTTTGAAGCCACTGTCTGCAAATGTGGACAGAATAAGCAAGGATACACATGCATCAGTAAAGCTGCACCTGAACCAATGAAAGGGAGCATCGCAGCACAAAGCATGTAACAAGGTCAAACAAGTACTTTTGTTTTAAAGGTTAGTGTCCCAGGATTAACCACCTGAACCTTACCAAAAAAAAAACTATTTAAAATCAGAGACCTTTCCAAAATTTACACCTCAGAATGGAAGGGTCTTACTGCTGTGCTGCTTTTCAGTAAGACCTTGTGCTTGTGAGATGAGGACAGTATGCACACTGACACAGTAGCCATATGATAACAACAATGAACTGAACCCTAGGTAATGCCACTCTTTTAAAAGAGGGACAGATTTTTGTATTCTCTTAATATATTGTAGCTTGATCTAATTATAGTAACTGAGTGCAATTATATAAATTGATGACTCATTCCATAATCTAACTACATCATTAACATATAGAAAAATACATTAGACAAACATTAAACATTAAAGCCATTAGCTAAATTTAAAATAAACCCAACAAACTATGAAAGAAAAAAAACCCAAAATACTAAGAATATTAAAAGGCAAAACCCACAGCCTTATCACTAATAAGTTCTAAATATACACTACATACTACAAAAAAAATAACAGGAACCAGAGATTATCTTGTACCTGGTTATTTAACTGTGATAAGGAACTTCTGCATTAGATCCTCCCTGCAAGCTACTATTAATTACTTCCATTTACATAAATGATAAGTGGTTTAACACTCACTCACTTTGATTATGGCATTGGTTTAGGAAACGCCTGACGACCAGAGGAACTCTGGCTTAAACATAACCTCTAAATTGCATTTGATTTAGTAAAACTAATGTTTAGGCCTACTGACCTAAAAAGCGACAGGGATTTGATGATTCCTGTATCATCCCCCCTAATTAATAAGAATGATTTTTTGTGTTCTAAAACAAGTAGTTATCACTCATCCGATCTTTTAAATAATTAACAATTAATTAAGTACACAATATGAGAATTATCATTTGAACTGAAGGAAAGCTATAGGTGACTGTCATCTCCAAACAAGTGAAAACCGATATTTGTTTTCTAACTGTATCTCCCAGGGGCAGTATGTAAAATGAAAGCAATAATGATCCAGTGCTGAATCCCGAGGGACACCATGTATAGCTTCAGAACTTAATGACAGTGTACTATCGTCCAATTTTTGTAGATGCTGAAATCGACCTGATAAATATGAACTTAACCACATGAGGACAGTGACAGAGAGCCCAATGTAATTTTCCATCCTATATAAATGACTAGAGTAGTAAATGGTGTCAAAAGCTATGTTTCAAACTATCAATATAATAACTGCAGTTTTCTTCATCAGAAGACAGTAAAATGTGATTCACAAGTTGAGTTCATGCTTTTTCTGTGGTAAGACTTGTACAGAAACCAGAATGAAACATCTCAAGCAAATTGTGAAGTGTAAGGTGAGACTGCTGTACCTACTCTTTCAGGTATTGTAATATGAAAAGGTAGGTTTGAAATAGCGCTAAAACTATTATATATATATTTGTGGAGCTTTGATTTATTTAATAATGGACTGGAAACTGATACCTTAAGTGCATTACGAATTGTGCAAGTCAACAAATGTTTATTGATAACATCATAAATGGATGCTGTTCAGGACAGTGATTCAGAATTTCATTACATTTGTTTGGGAATGGGTCAAAGCAACAGATTGAAAGTTTCATTTTAGAAATTAAAAGTTATATTTTCCTGTTCTGTTTAAATTTCAAAGGAAATGTGCACAAAGAGAGATAGGGTTTCTCTCCACCGTACTGTTTGTGAAATGACTTGTAAATCTGGGATTATAATAATTTTATCATTGTTAAACTGCATAAAACCTGTGCAGCTGATTTTTACATTTCTGCTTGTCAAATTAGCAATTGTTCTAAACGGTGTATGGGGGTTATGTTTGTCTTTATTTATTGGTCTGGAATAGTACTCATGGCTGACTAGAAAAAGAGGTGTTTTATACATTTCAACAATACATGCCAAAGAAGTTTGAAAACTTGTATCTTTGCTGTAATTTTATAGCATTCTTATTTAATAGTTTGCATGCTCATATCTAAATTGGATGATTTTCCATGTGCTTTAATAATTTTTTGTAAGGGGATCTACTCTCTAAGACCACTTTCACAGACACATTCTAATTATATACCAGCTGCTCTACACTTTTCTTCAAAATTAAGTTGTGACTTCTCAAAATATCCACAAAGTTTGATGTAAAGTTGTAGCCTAGATTGAACACTGTTCTTGATTTAGTCTGTGATATTACTGGTTATGGCAGAAACAAGCCAACTGCAATTAGCCTATGATCAAATATAATTATTTAAGATCAAGAGCATCTCTCTTTAAAATTCCAGGCTTTTCATAAAAATGATACCAGTTAATTATAAAATCTGTAGTTTCGCTTCAACGCCACGGGCCTCAAGTTGCACACGCGCAAAAATGTTGTGTATGCCCGTTTTCATGCACACTTCGAGATGTACAGTATAAAAGCTAAACTTGGCATAAAGTTACACACATTTTCATGGCAGCCTCACATCATGCATATGCACGTTTCTGCTCGGTTTTGCAATTGGGTGGCACCCATCATCAAAGTTGAGCTACTGTTTCTGTGTCATTTCCCTTTCTTTTTCAGATTTGCATCCATGATGTTATTACACCAAAATTAATTGCATATCATTTACAAATTTAATTCACTTCATTGTAGTTATTCTGTAACATTATAATGGAGCACGGAATGGCCAAACTGTTCCAACTAACATAGCTGCTTTAGCGATCTTAGAAGACATTGCAAATGTAAGAATTAGAAGAGAATGCGTATTTACAGAGGATGATGACTGGCTTCAATGTCAATTTAGATTTCCAGGAGCTATCCTCTTGGAGCTATGTGCTGTTAGAATACTAGGACTTATACTTGATATTATTTCTATGATGAAATGTATTAAAGTATGAATATTACATTTTACAGATAAATCAACTTCACTTAAATAGTGGTGGTGGTGGGGGAAGCACTGCTGCCTCACAGTAAGGTGGTCATGTCCCGGGTGTTCCCAGCCTGGATATTTTCCTGGTGGGGTTTTTCCTTGCCTCCAATTCACTGAGCAGGACTTCCATTTTGTATTTGCTGAAATGTTTCTTTTTTATGCATGCTTTTGCCATTGTCTTTTAACAAAACACTGAATGGAAGGAGCTATTTATATTGATTTGCATAATCAAATAGGTTCTGGGAGGAGTCAGGGTAGGGCTGTAGGAGTGTGCATGTGTGTTAAAATTCACATTGATTGGGGTTTGTTAAGAGGAAATGCGTGGAACTTTGCTTATGTATGGTTTCATGCTTGTGAAGTTTTTTGTGAGCACATTTCCAGTTTTGTCCGTATGCCATGTTTGAATTTGAATTCTACTCACATGGTTATACAATCACTAACTGATTACCTCTCCTGATTACCTGACCTTCGTTAAAAGATTCAGACACATTACACAATTACATTCTGATACTTTCAGTTTTGTTGGAATTTTTTTAACAATGATTTATGGACTTGAGTGAGAGTTGGAAATTACTCTGAGCAGGTTTTCCCACATTGGCCCATACCTATCATATCTTTTAACAATTAAATAAATTGTTTTTTGAATATTTCGTAACATCCATCCAAATACAAACTCATCATTGATGCAAATGAATAATAAATATCAAAATAAATTATATAGTAATGTGTATACCATGATGCTTATATAATCTGAAAGCTACCCTTTCCTTCTTCATATTTTATAAACCTTGTACTTTCTATACATTCATTGTGATTACATTTGTTCATTGGGACATTTGAACATCACAAAATATGTTGTATGTAGTGAAATTGATAGGGAGTATATAAAAATTTAGGGAGTTTTTCTCCCTTACCATTGTGTTGACTGACTACATGTTATAATTGACAGAATGCAGTGTTATAGTTTTTTAGTTTTTACTTTAATATTAAAGTGGGGTTGGACAGTGTACAATATCACACTACTGATTCAAACATTTGCTGCTTACAACAAAAATGTGTGGAGTATTATACACTCACCTAAAGGATTATTAGGAACACCATACTAATACGATGTTTGACCCCCTTTCGCCTTCAGAACTGCCTTAATTCTACGTGGCATTGATTCAACAAGGTGCTGAAAGCATTCTTTAGAAATGTTGGCCCATATTAATAGGATAGCATCTTGCAGTTGATGGAGATTTGTGGGATGCACATCCAGGGCACGAAGCTCCCGCTCCACCACATCCCAAAGATGCTCTATTGGGTTGAGATCTGGTGACTGTGGGGGCCATTTTAGTACAGTGAACTCATTGTCATGTTCAAGAAACCAATTTGAAATGATTCGAGCTTTGTGACATGGTGCATTATCCTGCTGGAAGTAGCCATCAGAGGATGGGTACATGTTGGTCATGAAGGGATGGACATGGTCAGAAACAATGCTCAGGTAGCCCGTGGCATTTAAACGATGCCCAATTGGCACTAAGGGGCCTAGAGTGTGCCAAGAAAACATCCCCCACACCATTACATCACCACCACCAGCCTGCACAGTGGTAACAAGGCATGATGGATCCATGTTCTCATTCTGTTTACGCCAAATTCTGACTCTACCATTTGAATGTCTCAACAGAAATCGAGACTCATCAGACCAGGCAACATTTTTCCAGTCTTCAACTGTCCAATTTAGGTGAGCTTGTGCAAATTGTAGCCTCTTTTTCCTATTTGTAGTGGAGATGAGTGGTACCTGGTGGGGTCTTCTGCTGTTGTAGCCCATCCGCCTCACGGTTGTGCATGTTGTGGCTTCACAAATGCTTTGCTGCATACCTCGGTTGTAACGAGTGGTTATTTCAGTCAAAGTTGCTCTTCTATCAGCTTGAATCAGTCGGCCCATTCTCCTCTGACCTCTAGCATCAACAAGGCATTTTCGCCCACAGGACTGCCGCATACTGGATGTTTTTCCCTTTTCACACCATTCTTTGTAAACCCTAGAAATGGTTGTGCGTGAAAATCCCAGTAACTGAGCAGATTGTGAAATACTCAGACCGGCCCGTCTGGCACCAACAACCATGCCACGCTCAAACTTGCTTAAATCACCTTTCTTTCCCATTCTGACATTCAATTTGGAGTTCAGGAGATTGTCTTGACCAGGACCACACCCCTAAATGCATTGAAGCAACTGCCATGTGATTGGTTGATTAGATAATTGCATTAATGAGAAATTGAACAGGTGTTCCTAATAATCCTTTAGGTGAGTGTATTTCCAGCTTATAAATTTCAAATGATCCAAATGCATTCTTGAACTAATTACCTCAACTTGTTACACAAGCTTCTTAAATAATTTCATTTACAGCTTTTTCATTATTACCAATGTATAGCTTTAGGCTTCAGATTCAGAAAGAAATGACACTGGTCTGTTCTGTCTGAGATATTGTATTGTGAAATTAATAATGCAAGAGTTTAAAATCCATGTACATATAACCATACTTTAGGTATAGGATGTAAGAGTTTTTTTACAAGGGTCCTTAATGTATGCAATAAAAGTTTGACTTTTGTCCAGAATTTACACATTACTATTGGTAATTTGTACTAAAAATATCTGTAAATCATTGGATAGACACTGTATTCCTATAATATTCACTTAAGTGCTGATATTTGTTAAATTAGTTTTACATATTCTACTGCAGTGAAATATCATAAACCTTAGCAATGGTATCATTTTAGTGACTATGCATACCTTAAATACAAACATCCATCCATTATCCATCCCGCTATATCCTAGGGGTCACGGGGGTCTGCTGGGGCCAATCGCAGCCAACACAGGGCGCAAGGCAGGAAACAAACCCCGGGCAGGGTGCCAGCCCACCATAGGGCACACACACACTAGGGACAATTTAGAATCTCCAATGCACCTAACCTGCATGTCTTTGGACTGTGGGAGGAAATCGGAGTACCCGGAGGAAACCCACGCAGACACGGAGAGAACATGCAAACTCCACGCAGGGAGGACCTGGGAAGTGAACTGCGCCACCGAACCGCCTAAATACGAACATTGAATCAAAACACATATTTTATTATTCTGTATCTAATAAAGTCACCTATGGAAGTAGTAAATATGTAAAAAAAAAAAAAAAGAAGAAGAAATGGGAATTGGAAAAATAATAATAGAACAAAAAATATGTTTTAGAGATGAATAAAAATGGATGTTTTCTTTTACTATTTGTTAGTAACTTAAAGCACCTTGATACTTAACCCATTTGATAGATAGATAGATAGATAGATAGATAGATAGATAGATAGATAGATAGATAGATAGATAGATAGATAGATAGATAGATAGATAGATACTTTATTAATCCCAAGGGGAAATTCACATAATCCAGCAGCAGTATACTGATACAAAGAAACAATATTAAATTAAATAGTAAAAAAAATGAAAAAAAATTTAAATAAAATTAATGTTCGCATTTATTCCCCCGGGTGGAATTGAAGAGTTGCATAGTGTGGGGGAGGAACGATCTCTTTAGTCTGTCAGTGGAGCAGGACGGTGACAAAAATCTGTCGCTGAAGCTACTCCTCTGTCTGGAGATGACACTGTTCAGTGGATGCAGTGGATTATTCATGATTGACAGGAGTTTGCTTAATGCCCGTCGCTCTGTCACAGATGTTAAACTGTCCAACTTTACTCCTACAATAGAGCCTGCTTTCTTAACAAGTTTGTCCAGGCGTGAGGCGTCTTTCATCTTTATGCTGCCACCCCAGCACACCCCCACGTAGAAGAGGGCACTCGCCACAACCGTCTGGTAGAACATCTGCAGCATCTTACTGCAGATGTTGAAGGATGCCAACCTTCTCAGAAAGTATAGTCTGCTCTGACCTTTCTTACATAGAGCATCAGTATTGGCAGTCCAGTCCAATTTGTCATCCAGCTGCACTCCCAGATATTTATAGGTCTGTACCCTCTGCACACAGTCACCTCTGATGATCACAGGGTCCATGAGGGGCCTAGGCCTCCTAAAATCCACCACCAGCTCCTTGGTCTTGCTGGTGTTAAGGTGTAAGTGGTTAACCAATACCACGCAAAGCCCCAGTCTATCATAGCCCAGAACCAATCTTAAATCTTTAAATAGCTTGAATAGTACGTCTTTGTAAATATTGGAGGAAAAAATGGTGTGACAGTTTATGAGATTTAAACATACGATACTGGCTCTATGAGGTAGCAGTGCTAGCCATTGTTGTATTATGCTGCCTAAAAAGGTTAATTTATTATTTTATTTTAATTTTATACTTATTGATTGAAGTACAATGTTTTTCTAACCTGCTGACATTTCTGTGAAACCACAGTTAATATACACAAAAGAAATTACTTATTGTTTCTTTTATACAGTAAATTAAGGACAATGTATTTAAAATCAGTTTTAAAGAGGGAATAATAGAGACAGGAGCTAGTTAGTACTGTATTTGTTCTATTTGTTCCAAGATGCAATTTATCTTTTTTTTATACAGACTTGGAAAAGTTCTTGCGTCATTTCGTAAACATATACTGTACATAATAATTGCAGGATTACATTATTATTACCTTAATATACAGTAGTTCCTTCCATTGACTGAACTAATGAAAAATGTAAAGTTGGTTTGACTCAGGTGATCATGCAAATCAAGTACTGTGTATACGGTATTTCCAGCTATTATTAACAATGGACACACTTCATTGATCACTTGTCACCAGGTCATCAGCATGAGTGCAACTACACTAATGAATGTAAACAGTGAACTTTAGCTGCATTCAATGCATTTTCTGTTAAAGTTTCTGAAAATAAATAGGTATTGCATCACTTGTTTATTATTAAAAATAATTTTTAGTATAGTCACACTGTGGCATTTGATTGGAGTCTTTTTAATTTATTTTTTATATACTGACAGAACTGGGTAAACACAGAATAAAATGACAAGCATATGATAATGAGAAAATTGGCCCAAATTCAAGAGGCTGTTTGCAAACTATGGCTAACAACAGTTCATGGTTTCTCATCTATCAGTGATAACTTTAGAAACCGCAATCAGCTATAAGTTAAAGTAGATATGTTGCAGAATTAGGTCTATGGGGGACCACAGAGCCATCAATATTCATGTTTCTTCTGTTTATTATAGTGAGAATAATTTTCATTTGTCATCCCGGGCAGTGGCAGCTAAGTGGCAGCTTGACACCATATGAACACTGACTTTCACTCTTTTCAAATGTTAATCATGATGATTTCTTGTGTAGTACCATATGAAGGCAGGCTTACAGAGCCAGATTCAGTCAAGCTCTGTGTTTTGAACAGCAACCATTATTGTGTTATTCATTATATTTAATGTGACATGTGCTATTTGAGATTTTTGCATCACATGAAGGTGAAATTTCTGGCCTCCACGCTGTTTTTAACTATAAATTCTGATAATTTCAAAAACATCCTCAAATTGTATACATTTATATTACATAATTTATTACATTCATTATAGAAAATACCATGAGAAGAGTGCAAGTTCAATTAACAGTTGTGGAAATACATTTATTAATCCAATTTACATAAATAAGTATCAAAGAAAAACTTTTATAGCTGTACTATAATCTTAATCATTGGTTTTCCAAGCTTTCCAAATATTGGCACGCAGACTTTTTCATTTAGGAGATATATTAAACATTTTAAATATTGTGTTTACTTACACATATAAAGTAATTTCATTTTAACTCCTGTCCATCTGAAATTGCAGCATGAATTTCACTTCAATCATCAGGCACTGTAGGAGCTGGTCTTTCATTTATTTTATAAGGGTAGGGTTTATATTGGCCCATTTTCAAAAAACTGTTTTTTTTTTTCTAAGTCCTTTGGTCATAGTCATATTTACAAAAAAATAAAATAGTACCTAAATGGTACACTTCAACAGGGTTTCTAAAACCTACAAATAGGTTGTTAACAAATCTTCTGAAACCAGGAGCACTTAAGATGTGATGGACCTGAACCAAACGTCAATTTACTTATTAGTAACTGTTAATTAAGAATAGTAGAAATAAATTTGTAGAATAAATCAGGATATGTATTAAACTTATATATGAAATTCTAAATTAAGTACCGCAGTTGAACTGGCACTGTTATGCTAATATTACTAGAAAGAAATATTTTATAAAGTAAGTTCAAAAACAGGAAAATAGGAATGAGCAGTAACCAAAACCAAAACGGGAGACAAAAATAGTTATCAGAAATAACTGGCAAGAGATCAAAAACCAGAATATATCAGAAGAAAAGCAAAAAAGGTATTTTTGAAATCAATGGCATTAAAAGCTTTGGACAGTAATAGATAAACAGGTAAAATGTTATTAATCCCCAGGAAGAAATTTGGCTTTTTACAGGATCTCTTTAAATAAATAAATTCATAAATTGCATGTGGTTCAAAAGAGAAATTAGTAAGAAGAGAATCTGTGGACAGTCCTGGTTGGCTACTAATGAGAAAGGTACATAAGATAATTGAACTGGACAGAAGACGTGGGCAGGGAAAAGAGTAAAAAGACTTAATTAAATTTGCAAAATATATACCAAAACCTATTATATCCATGACTTACCATAAGAAATTACCAATTCATGTGGATGAAAGCTTTCTTCATCTCAAGGTAAAGAAGAGCTGCAGGGCTTGAGAGAGATGGAGCAGAATTAATGGGATGTATTAGTCTGTTCATGTTATCAGAACCTTGCTGCAAGGATATAAACCCAGGTAAATCAGGATAGATTCATTTAGTGATAACTTTCTGTACACGAAGAGGACATGACTTTTTCTAGTAGTTTTATATCTGTGTTTATAAGAACACAGATTTAACCTCAGCCAAAGTTCATCCAAAGAAATTGGAGCTTTTAATAATCAAGTCTCTTCCCCTGTGAGACAGAAATCGGGAAGGTTATCAAGTAATGATTTCATATCAGTGGAAAGAGTATTGAAGGAGACAGTAAAAAGTGCAAATAGATTTAGTTTGGATGGGTGGTACAGAAGCAAAAGAGGAATTCCCGTTGGGTGTTTGAGTAAGCAGCCTGCCTGGGTTAGCCCAGGGTTGGGCAAAGTCAGTCCTGGAGGGCCGCAGAGGCTGCAAGTGTTTGCTCCAACCTAGTTGCTTAATTAGAAAACAATCCTTGCAAATAATTTAATTTCATGGCTTGTTAGTGCTTTAACTCTGCCATATCAGGCCATTCTCATATCCTAGATGTTCTTCCCCTTTGTAAGGAAATCATCCAAATGATTTGAAGGCTAAAATGGATGAGTAATACTCAATCTTTCACTTTTTTCTCTTCACTTTCCTTCCAAGTATTTAATTAAACACAATAGTGCATGATAAACACACACAAGTGTAAATGGTAACAAGCTAAATGGAGAAAAGCTGCTTTCTTTTGTCATTTGAATCTTATTGCTAATAAAAAGCCATTAAAAACCAAGAGAACAGCTGTTTAAAACTAAAACAAGCTATAAGGGTTCCGAATCGTAACAAGCGAGACAACTAAAGTGAAGCACAGGTGTTACTTGAGCAGTAAGTGCTTCTTATTAAGCAACTGGGTTGGAACAAAAACCTGCAAACACTGTGGCCCTCCAGGAATGACTTTGCCCACCCCTGGGTTAGCCACAGATACGTAATTGTAAGTTGTACATTGGTGAATTAAGCACTATGCTCTTTGAACTGAAGGCTAAGTTTAGTTTAATATTTATGACTTAAAGTTTGTGATCTTTATTGACTAAATGAAGGTGTTGCCTTTCCAAAGATTAGATACAGAATTCAAGCTACTTCCTTAAAAAAATAAGGAGAAATTGATAGTAAAGCTTGTCTTCCAAATAGCATCAACACTGTCGACAGAGCCAATTTTAAATATCTGTAATTTATCTAATTTAAGAAAAAGTTGCTCACAAAAAACATTATTTTTGAAAAGGGAAATATTGAATTGAGACATAAGGAAAAGCAGGTGTAAACTGCAAAAGGATGTCTGTGGCAGGATAAAACCATTAAAACTAACATAGTTGTATTTAACATTGCTGAAATTAGCAAGTTGTCTTAAGACTAAACAAATCAAAAGTATGTGAAATAAAAATTGTGATGGGAAGTAAAAAATGAAATTACTCTGACTAAAGTGTGCAGTTAATTAAAAGAATTGGTTAAATTAAGGGTTGGCAGTAAATATACTTAAAGAAAGTGTAGAATGAGAGGTGACATAGTTAATAGATGATGGGACTCTGCCTATCAATAGATTTATTCAATACAAACCAGAAACTCACTCTCACAAGAATATAAGCAAACAACTAGTGTGGTCAGGAAAGAAGAAGGGCTGATAAGCTATAAACAGAGATGAACAACAATTTATACAATAATACAATTTATTTTTATATAACTCAAAATCACAAAAGAAGTGCCGCAATGGGCATTAACAGACCCTGCCTTTTGACTGCCCCCCCCAGGCTTGACTCACAAAGGTAAAACACCCTTGTAGGGAAAAATAGAAGAAACCTTGGGAAAGGCAGTTCAAAGACAGACCCCTTTTCAGGTGGGTTGGGTGTGCAGTGGGTGTCAAAAAAGGGGGTAAATACAATACACAGAACAGAACACAAGTAATCATCAGTACAATATATTAGTGCAATAGAATAGCAGAATTCAACAGTAGATGATCTTCTCATATAATAAGCTACCGTGGCTGTTCGTTTGTCTGTCTAGGATTTTAAATCACCTGTAGCTCACAAACCGTTTGACCTATTGACCTGAAATTTGGTAGACATATACTACACAACCTCTACTGTCCGCTTTCGGGTTGCTGATTGTTATTACTTATTTTATTTTATTGTGGAATCAACTCTCGCCCGCGGCCAGCAGGGCGGCCGTGTAGCGCATGCGTACAAGGGGCGTTCTCATCCCTACAACCATTGCTGTCACTTCCTCTACCTCTTCATATCTTAAATCATTCTTGAGGCAAATTGAACACTTAAGTGGTAACTTAAGTGAAAAATTAAGAAAAACGTACTAAGTGATTACAACACAAAAACTGACTTAATCGGTTTTAATGCTAAAAGATGCTGGCGGAAGAAGAGAAGAAGCAGGACACTAGGGTGGAGAACAGAAGAGATGCTCAGGAAGCACCAAGCGCATCAACCTCTGAGCAAATGAATGCGAAACATACAGAGAAAGTGTATGAAAACTATGAATGCTCAAGTCAAGTGTATTCACTGCACGTTATCATGCAGTCTGCAGTAACTGATACCATATAATACGATTTGGATTTGTTCAGAGTCCTGGAGACCTCAGCCATCAAGCTGTCTCCCCCTATTGGCTAGCCAATCAGATGAAAGGAACCCTTTACCTGATGATCCCTGCAATTTATGACCTCCTAGCTGTGGTATACTGTGGTACAGCAATTAGTCAGTCAGTCAGTCAATCTCCAACTCGCTATATCCTAACTACAGGGTCATGGGAGTCTGCTGGAGCCAATCCCAGCCAACACATGTGCAAGGCAGGAAACAAACCCTGGGCAGGGCACCAGCCAACCGCAGACAGCAATCAGTGATCTCAGAAATTGAAAGATGCAAAGCTTTCTTATCTCAGACTCCCTCACAAAACCATCCCAACATAAGGACCTCCATATTCATCTACCTTAACCAACCCACAAACAAACTCCTATAATCGATATGCTGTGGTGAGATGTGTGTGTATATAAATAAATTGTTTTTAGTTAGTTGATAAGCACTATAGTTCCCATGATGCTTTGGGACAGGGTATACAGGGACTGTTGGAGTTATGAGGGTTGAACAGTTGGAGTTGTTAAAAGAGTAATAGACGTCTGTTGCATTGAAGAACCCTCTTGAGTCTGCATAATATTAATCAAGCAAAACCCAAGTGGCATGACATATATGCCTATTTCAATACAACAAAATTTTTGCTCCACTACGGGAACTTTATGAACGCTTGCTTCCTCAATACAGTACCTACTCTGCCACATTCCTAGTTCTTTTTTTCTTTTTCTTTCCTTTTAGTTTAATTTCCAGCCATTCTTTTCTTCCCTTCTCAGTTTCTCTCTCTTTCTCTCACTAAATGTGGGCGTAGGTGCCTCGTTTACAATCTTTAGTATGCTAATGTGGAAACCAGCTGGGCTGAATGCATCTGCACATGAATGTATTTCCCAATTTCCCCATCAGCACCCTGGTTCCATCTATCCAAGTCTGAGTTCACTGTTTTTTACTAAAATAAATGCACACTGCCACTGACCTCTAAACTTGGATTATCACAGTGTAATCCATGTGATCAACATTCCAACTATAGTTACATGCATTTTTAATAAAGTAAGCATTAAGAGAGACATCAAGAAATGGAAAGAGTGAGAGTCAACAATATACACATGTTGCCACCTACCCAGACAAATCTACTGCTAGATATTTTGGAGTGAATGCTGACTGATTTTCTTCATGTCCATGTCTGTGGTTTCATGGTACACAGGTTTTGAACTGAGATGGGTATAACATTAATTGCAAGGAATGTTCATTATACTAAATAAAGTGAATTTGTATTTTCTGTCTCATAGCAGGTATTTTTATTTAAGATATTAATGTACCTACAGGATTTTATAACCCAGATTGTCTAATGCCTGCCATAAACTGGGCACTCTTTTTTGCCAAGACTCAGATTTATTATCTTATAGGTAGCATCATTGCTTTTTACCTGAAGGAATGAAAATGTATGTTACAGTATACCTTGGGATGATAAGGTTGCATAAAGTTCAAGGTCTATCCTTGGCACATCTGCTAAATAAAAATATATTGTACAGTAGTTAAACCTTGAGCCCTAGGCAAGAAACAATAGTCTACTTGAACATGTCACTTAAACCATATGGTGCAAGCCTCCAGGAGGAATATCTGTGTTGTAAATGTTACTAGGTTAGTTAGATGCATAACAAAAATCAACATCTTGAAACTGGTAGGCTAAAGTTTTAAACTTTTATATTATTCAGGTTATTGTAACAAAGATTACCTGCGATTGAAGTGTATAGTGCTTTTAATCATAAAGTTTGATGTGTTGGGAGACACAGCATAAAAATAAAATTTAGAATTTAGTCTCATTATAATATGTTAAGCTGTGCATCTCTTATCTATAATTAAATATACATCTCTACATTGGCATCAGTTTTATAGTAAATTTGCAGTAAATTCAAACTTCAGCAGAATAAATTATTAAAAGTCCCCTGAAAGGGAAGTTTATTACAGGCTGCTTTGGTCTAAAGACAAAAGCAAGTAAAGAATATGAGGCATCAAGATAAAATCTTTCTCAGCTAATTTAGTTTTCTTACTTGGGCTGTGCAATTATGCGAAAAAAATATATTACTTATATATGTGCAGTTTGTTTCCAGTATTGCATTCATGTTAAGTTACACCTTTCCTTAATTAACTTGTTTTGTGTCAGTGATTCCAGCGTTTTTTTGCTAACCCTAGAAATAAAATCGCAGACCATTAAAAAATATTATAATTTTCATTTACAGCTAACAGTGTGCTCTGGCAGCACATTCATGAACATGTGTTACAGAAAATCTGTGCTGGAATTGATCACATAAATATGTAATGCATATTGGAAGAACTAGCTGTTATAACCTTGAAACAGTATACTTTAATTCTGTTGTGACTGTTAGGATATGATCATTAAACTAATTTTATTAAAAAAAAAATTTGAATTAGTTCAATTCAACTTTCACCTTTTTGACTTTATGAGCAAAGTACTTCTAACTGTAACAATACCCATTAAAACTTGTTTTATAGGTATAGTAAGTACTATATATGCTATACAGCAAATATTGCTTGGCATATTTAGCTTACTATTAAATTACTTAAAACTTGTATTCAGTTATTATTCTGGACTATATGAATCCTCTTGTGGTAGACCACCCAGACCCACTGCAGTTTGCCTATCAGACAAATACTGAAGCGGAGGATACAATTATCTAACTTATTCTCACCTGGACAAAACTGGCAGCACTGTGGGGAGTATGATTTTATAATTTCTCCATTGCCTTCAATACCATTTAGCCAACCCTTTTTCAGGATAAACTCAGAGATATGCAGGTGGATAAACCTATGGTGTCCTAGATAATGAACCATCTGTC
Organism: Polypterus senegalus; assembly: GCF_016835505.1. Classification (NCBI taxonomy): domain Eukaryota; kingdom Metazoa; phylum Chordata; class Cladistia; order Polypteriformes; family Polypteridae; genus Polypterus; species Polypterus senegalus. The sequence continues at coordinate 89,683,634 of NC_053159.1, forward strand.
ATGCATCCTTGGCACATCTGCTAAATATATCAGACACTTTCTGATACGGATGTGAACAACACTAATGCACCACAAGGAACCAGCCTGTTTCCTTTTCTCTTCACTCCTTACATCTCAGATTATAACTATAACATCAGGTCCTGTCACTTGCAGAAATTATCTGATGATACGTTTTTGGGGTGTATTGATAAGGCACACTAAAGGATTCAGTTGGAGTACTTTATTTCATGGTGCAAAGTAAATCATCTACATCATAACATCAGCAAAACCAAGGAACTGGTTATTGCCTTTCGCTGCACCAAACAGTCTCTGTTCCTTGTCACTATTCATGGACTGGATGTAGAGGTTGTCCATTCCTACAAGTACTTGGAGATTCATATCAGTGTCAGGTCGGACTGGAATCATAGCTCAGAGGAACTATATAAGAAAGGGCAGAGCAGGCTCTTTTTCCTTAAGAGATTGGGTTCCTTTAATGTGGGTGGTGACATCTTTCACATCTTCTGTAACTCTGTGATGGCCAGTGGAATTTTCAATACTGTGGTGTGCTTGGCTCATAACATCTGTTCACTTTGCCAAATTAACAAGCTGATTAAAAGGGCAGGTTCAGTTATGGGATGTATGTATATGTAGTATATGTGTGTCATTTCAGGCATGTGACATGTCACAGAAAGTGCGTTATGTTAAGTGTTGACTGGCATTGTGTATTTTTTATCAGGTGACCTTGGCTTTTCAATAATCTAAAGCCACAGATCATCGTTTTAGTTAAGTGTGTTTATATATAAATTCCCCCAGAATGGCATTACATTCTTTTTTACAAATCCTGGAGTATTTAAGTACACAGCTTACACTATTTTCCAAATGGAGAAAACAAAATATAGCACAGAGCAGAAGGTGAAGTACACGATGCTGGAAGGCAGCAGACTCCTGACAGACCCAACAATATATGAATATGTGACAATAAATATCAGTTATTTTTGATTGATGCCAACAAGCATCTGAGGATTTACTGAGTCTGTAGATGGGACTGCAATCTGGAATGTCTCTGTATATAAGAAGTAGTTTAAGAAAAATTATCCTGTCATCTGCCATTATAACATTATGTCTGTATTCAATTCAGTATGTGTACCAGTATTGCATATAAAAGCATTTTTGAGTACACCTGGAATAAGAAAAAAAAATGATTTGAGTACACATGTGATGATGGGGTGATCACATGTTTGTCTGCAGATGGCTCCTCAAATCAGATGATTTCATGACATAGTGAGTACTCTGCTGTTATATCAGACACTTAGCACACTTTTGTGCACAGCATCAATGGTTAAAAGACATGGCAAACCAAGGCGATTGAAACAGAAATGGATCAACTAATGGAGGAAAATATGCAGACTAAAGCTACAGCGAGGCATAGGGCACTAGTGATGCAACTGTGAAAAATGTCAAAACTTCACCCATGATTACTGCTGTGTGCAAATCCGTATTTCAAGAAAATAGAACCAATAACCTGTGAAAAAATGTATTACTTTCAATTTAATTTTCTTGTCACGAGCATGCCACAGAAATGCAGAAGTCACGTTTTCTTAAATCGAAACCTTTGTTGTTTCAAATTGGATGTTTTCAGTAAGTTTATTTTTTTCAAATTTTATTAATTTTATTGTAATCATTCCATGTAAATCAATACATTTTTACAAAAATTAGGATTGAGAACAAGTCAACCCCCACCCCTGAGAGAAATAGCATGGCCAAACGGAGTAAAACTTAAGGCTTGTAAACATACCTAAATTGATGAGTTTGATAAGCCAATAGAAATGAATGGAGAAGAAACAGAAATGCAGAAATAACTGCTTCCTCTGTGCTATAAGAGCTTATTCTAAAATATTACTGATTAGATCCTGCCATGTTTTGAAAAAAATCTGTACAGATCCTCTAACTGAGTATTTGATTTTTTCCAATTTCAAATAGTATAAAACATCGGTTTCCCACTGACTTAAAAGAGGAGAGTTAGGATTCTTCCAGTTTAGCAAAATAAGTCTGCGTGCCAAAAGTGTAGTGAATGCAATCACAGTTTGTCCTTCTCCACTTTAAACCCATCTGGAAGAACCCCAAACACAGCTGTTAATGGGTTAGGAGGGATTGTGAGACCAAGGCTGTCTGAAAGGTAATTAAAACTTTTGGTCCAGAATGATGTTAATTTGGTGCAGGCCCAAAACATGTGACCCAGTGAGGCTGGGACTTGATTGCAGTGTTTGCAGGTTGTATCTTGCCCTGGAAACATTTTGGAGAGTTTTAGGTGAGACAGATGTGCTCGATATATAATTTTGAGTTGAATAACTGTATGGTTTGTGCAGATGGAGCTTGAGTGAATTATCTGCATTGCTTTTTTCCACTCCTTTTCTGATCTATTGATTAGAGAGATCTTTTTCCCAGTGTCCTCTTGGATCTTTGAAAGGTAGGGACTGTAAAATAAATGTATATATTGCAGAGATGGTGTCTGAGTCCTTGAAATTGAGCAATATTTTTTCCAGCATGGATGAGGGTGCAAGATGAGGAAAATCGAGCAGGTTCTGTTTAACAAAGTTCCTAATTTGAAGATAGTGAAAGAAATGTGTAGCTGGAATGTTAAATTTGGAATGTAATTGTTCATAGGATGCAAAGATGTTGTCTATATAAAGATCTCTAAGCAAGTTAATCCCAAATTTTTCCAGATATTAAAACTGCATATGTTTGCGAAGGTTGAAAGAGGTGGTTCTCTTGCAGAGGTGCCACAGATAAAAGCTTCTCCATCTTAAAATGCTTTCTACATTGGTTCCATATTCTGAGTGAGTGAAGCACAATTGGGTTATTAGTATATTGCCGATAACTTGCATTTATTGGGGCACAGAGCAGGGAATATAAAGAAGTACTGCAGGATTTTACTTCTATTGCGGACCAGGCCTGTGTATGTTCATCTATTTGTGTCCAGGTTTTATAGCTTGTATGTTTGCTGCCCAGTAATAAAACTGGAAGTTAGGTAGAGCCATGCCACCTTCTGCCTTTTGTCTTTGTAGGGTCGCTCTTTGGATATGTGGATGTTTTGAGTTCCAAATAAATGAGGTTATTGTTGAATCTAATTGCTTAAAAAATGATTTATTGATTATATTGGAATGTTTTGAAATAAAAAGGAGCTTAGGAAGAATATTCATCTTAACAGTGTTAATTCTTCCAGCTAGAGTGAGATGAAGGGTTGACCATCTATGCAAGTCTTGCTTAATTTTTCCATGCAGACGGCAAAATTTTGTTGATAAAGAGCTTTATGTTTACTTGTGATGTTTACCCCGAGGTATTTAAACTGTTCTGCAATGATAAAAGGTAGGGTGTCTAATCTAATATTATATGCTTGAGAATTCACTGGAAAGAGTACACTTTTATTCAGATTAATTCTGAGACCAGAGATCTTTTGAAATTCTGTGAGTGCTGTTAAGACTGCAGGCACAGAATTTTGTGGGTCTGATATATACAGTACCATATCATCTGCATATAATAAATTTTCTGTTCCAGTCCTTCTCTGATAATCCCTTTATCTGATCAGCATTTCGACAGTGATTGCCAGTGGTTCAATGGCGATTGCAAACAGCAGCAGTGACAAGGGGCATCCTTGTCTGGTACCACGTTCTAGTTTAAAGTAGTCTGAACAAATGTTGTTGATACAAATTGAAGCTTCTGAATTGGTATACAGTAGTTTGATCCATGCACAAATGTTCTCCAATATAGTAAAAAGGTATTTCCATTGAATCATGTCAAATGCTTTTTCTGCATCCAATGATAATAATATTTCTGGGGAGTTTGACTTAGTTGGTGAGTATAATACATTAAACAGGCGTCGAAGATAAGTGTCGACCCTTGATAAAACCAGTTTGATCTTGTGATATTACCGAGGGGAGCACTTTCTCCATCCTTCTAGCTATGATTTTTGAGAGTATCTTAACATCATTATTCAAAAGTGAAATTGGTCTGTATGATGCACATTGTAATAAGTCCTTATTTTGTTTAGGAAAAACGGTGATTAATGCTTGGTGAAAAGTTTGAGGAAGAGTTTGATTGTCTCTGGCTTCTGTAAATGTTGCTAATAGGAGGGGAGCTAGCTGAGCGGAGAATTTCTTATAAAATTCTGCAGGGTAGCCATTAGGGCCTGCTGCTTTCCCGCCTTGAAGTGACTTTATAGCATCTAGTAATTCTGATAACACCAGAGGTTTATCCAGTTCCTCCGCACTAAGAGTATCTATTTGTGGTATCTGTAATGTATCCAGAAATGCATTAGATTGTGTGTTGTCTTCTTTAAACTCAGTAGAATATAAGGATTTATAGTAGTCTCTAAATGTGTGCATTATATTTTTGTGGTTGATGATTTTGTCTCCGTTCGTGTTGGTGATTACTGGGATTGTGTTGCGGACTTCTTGCTTGTGAATTTGTTGAGCTAAAAGCTTATTAGCTTTCTCTCCATGTTCATAGTAATGATGTCTGGATTTATAAATTAGTTGTTCAGTTTCTTTAGTTGTCAAGAGGTTTAGTTCTGAATGCAGAGCCTGCCTTTTCCTATGTAGAGCCTCGCTTGGAAGCCTGGCATGTTCTTCATCTATTCTAGTAATTTTGCTTTTTAGCTCTGCTACTTTCTTGGTTTCTAATTTATTTCTGTGGGAAAGATATGAGATAATCTGTCCTCTTAAGAAGGCCTTAAGAGTTTCCCAGAGTATTCCTGCAGAAATCTCTGAGGATGTATTTGTCTCTAGGAAGAAACTGATTTGTTTGGATATAAATTCTGTACAATTCTCGTCTGCTAATAGAAGCGGGTTGAGACGCCATCTGCAAGGTGAGTGTGTGGGGCATAGTGAATTTAGCTCCAAGATCAGAGCATGGTCAGAAATAACAATATCATCGTATTTGCAAGATTTAATCGTAGGCAAGAAATTATTATCTATAAAGAAATAATCAATTCTTGAGTAGCAATGATGTACTGGTGAGTAGAAAGAATATGTTCTTGAGTTTGGGTTTAAAAACCTCCAGGGTCTGATAAGTTGTGATCAGTTATAAACTTTATAATTATCTTTGCAGTGTTAGATGGTGTCCCCCTGTGAAAGAAGTCCTACGTAAGGATTTAAAAGACAATTAAAATCCCCAGCCATTATAATTTTATGAGTGTTCACATTGGGAATGGATGCAAATAAATTTTGTATAAATTCCTTATCATCGACATTAGGTGCATAAGCATTTATCAAAATCATTTTACAGTTAGATAAGTTGCCCATGACCATCACATATCTCCCTTCAGGATCCAATACTACATCTGATGCTACAAATGAGACTGTTCTATGTATGAGAATTCCCACACCTCTAGTTTTCTTTGTAAAGCTAGAATGGAACATTTGGCCAGTCCAGTCCTTTTGCAGCCGGAACTGATCCTTGCTTAGTAAGTGGGTCTCCTGTAAAAATACTATTTTAGCGTTTAAACCTGTTAGGTGAGAGAGTACTTTCTTTCTCTTTAATTCGTGATTCAGGCCTTTAACATTCCAGCTCACAAAGTTAACTGTCCCATCATGGAGACATTGATTCTGAATTTTTGATGTCATTTTATAGTCTTAACTGGAAGTGAGACAGCTTTAACCTTAATTTCCTATTTCCCCAAGAGTTATTGCCGTGCAGCCTATTGTTATGTTGGTAGTTATAATTATAAAGATTAAAAGGATAGATTAGATATAGATGTAGCCTGCTGTCTTTCTCCCCGCCTCCCACATGAGTCTTGACCCCACTTCATGCAGACCCGGTCCTCTGACATACCCAGAGACAGAGTACATCCACAGCAAAACAAGCCCCCACGCAGCAGTGTTTTAGGATTAAAAAATAGAGATATAGTCTAAATACTATATGCCTAAAATATAATCATTAACAAACTATGGACTTAAAATATATATAATCTTCAGCAATCTTAATGTGTTAAGATAATAAACCCAGGGAATGGTGTTAGAAAGTGGTCCAGAATAAGCATAGAAAGTCTTAATGCAATAATAATAACGATAAACCAAGGGTATGATGTTAAACAGTCTTCTTTAGGGTTTAGAAAAAATAAATAAATAAGATTAAAAAAAAAAATTAAGCACAAACATCTAGAACTGTAATTATAACATAAACAGATAGCGTCCGAGTAATAAAGAGGATATATAATTAAAAAAACCTGTATCTTACCAAATAGATCAGACAGTAGGTTATTTATCCTTGCCATGTCATGACAGGCTATGACTCACTATTGTGTTTCAGAATAGTGTCGGAATCAGCTTCCTTAATTCCTTTTCTGCTTCTTCCTTGCTGGTGAAGACATAGATTTTACCTTGCAATTCCACTTTCAGTTTGGCAGGATACAAGTTGCAGAGGTTGAGACAAAATCCTAAGTCAAAGAGCTGGGTGATCAGTGATTTTAATGGAACCACAGTGTAAATTCCTATAAATAGTCACTGGTATAACAGTTGGTTTGCGAGGATGACATGATGACATGAGGTTTAAGGGATATGGCATACTTTAGTTGACTACATGTAACAATATTCAAATTTAAGGTGGTCTAGATTGTCTTGATTATTATGCTTGATTTGTTCTAGACCCAGTCACTCAAAACATTCCATTGATTTTATTTAGGACATTGATGAATGTTCTTTTTAAAGAATCATTAAAATTGGTTAAACTTGCTGATTTCAAACTCCAGATCTCCAGATGACAATTTATTCATCTGATGATTTCAGTGTGAGCATAATTGTCAGGTATAAATAATACTCAATGGCATATGACATTTTTGATAAATTAAGTCCAATGATTTATTTCAAACATCAACATTTACAGTGACTACATTTTTAGTTGTTAAGTTTTTAATACTTAAAATATTTTCTAAAACACTTAAAATTCACATTTAGCTCCTTTCTTTAATTAGATGCACTGTCATGAAAGTCCATTTTAGACATTGCATTGCTCAAAAAAACATTTGTTACATATACTGTAGGTTGAAGTTTTATCAAGGAATGGCTTGCATACTCACAGCCTGTCATTTCATGGTTATTATTTTGCTCAGTGCCCGAAAACCTCAGATGTTGTTTTTTTGTTTGTTTCCAGGGTTTTTAATTTATCTATGTTGTTAAAGTGCATTTCAGTGCTTGTGTTAGAAACAGTCATCCTATTTACAGCTAATCTATTTGTAAATTGTATATACTTGGAATTCTAGAACACTTATCACAGTTTTAGCCTTAAACTGTGTGTACAATTCTAAGAAAAACAGAAATTAAGGCTCAGCTATATAATTTGTCTCCACTGGCCAAGAAAAGCAATCTTCTGTAAAACACAAGTGATTCATTTTGAATTTCATATGCCTGTAGACAAAGTACAATCACATTTAAATGAAAAGCGTGCAAATACACAGGCACAGATGATTTTCAAGCTTTCTGGGTTCCCATTTTTTGTTCTGCATATTTTCTATTTTGTAGATCTGCAATATCTTTTATTTAATACATCTCATATAATTAAAATACTTTACTAATACCTAAACAGCACACTTTCATTGTCATTGTCCATTGTACAAAGGTATTGATATTTTAAAGAAGTGTTTATATACTCAATTTTGAGAAAAACATTGGTTTGTATAAGCAGACCATTTTAAAGGCAGGGTCAATATCCACTATTAGATTTAAAACCTATCAGAGCAACAGTCAGGACTGAATTATCAAATACAAGGTAACAGGATAAAACGATAAAAATTAGCTGTAACTGAGAAATGCTTAGCTCAATATTGCTTATACTATGTATAACTATTTCTTTTGTTGTTAGTTATAATTTAACAATTACTATAATATGCTCAATCAGGTCAATTTTATCTAACATTGCATTTTCCTGACCCTAATTCTTCTTTGATGATATATTTGATTAATCTAAAAACAAAAATATCATAAAGCCCCCTTTTTTGGTACTGAACCAACTACTGCTTGAGTCTCTGTATTTTCCTTATCTAAAAAATTATGTTACATACTTAATGCTGACAGAATTAGAGTAATCACAAAATTACTTTCATCAAACATTTAAATCATAACAGTAAAAAAGATGCAGAAAACTGTGAACAAGAGTTATACAGCTACAATAAACATCAATAATTAAAGTAGACACAATAAATTTCATGTCTTAATATATTTATAAGTTGTAAAACTAGCCAAAGTACCCAGAATCACTGAGGCATATTTGTATAATGTGTTAAATTAAGAAAGCAAATAATTATGTGTTTTTTAAATGTTGACACTTTTGTCTTTGCTGGCTGAAATGCAAGTGTCCTATTTGTGATCTATCTGTCTATCTACTCTAATGAGTCAAGAATTTGTTCTTTTTGTCCATGACTGGGTTCTGTAATCTATACTAATAAAAGGCAAAGCCCTCACTGACTGACTGACTTACTCATCACTAATTCTCCAACTTTCCATGTAGGTAGAAGGCTGAAATTTGACAGGCTCATTCCTTACAAGTTACTTACAAAAGTTAACCAGGTTTCATTTCGAAATTCTACACGTAACGGTCATAACTGAATCCTACTTACGTACAAATATACGTCCATGGCCTGCAGCTCGGTCGCTGTGTGAGGCGGCATTGCATCCCCCATCACCACGCCTCCCACGTAGTTGGCTGCCTGCCCATATAAGGCTGTCCATTGCTCCGGTCTCTTCATTCCCTTCTTTGCTTCACCACGGTATTCATGTCTCCCTGTTGATAACTGCAGCCTTTTTATTTAATGCACAGCTTCTCCACTGTTTTATTGTTCGTTTATTATGATGCAAAGTTATTGATGAAGGCAACTGTATGCATACAACGCTTGACAGATGGCGAATGTCACTTAACACAAAACCTGCAAATACTAACGTAATTTAAACAAACCATGAAACTCAAACCTATTATGACAGTAGCAATCCAAGCTGTGAGAAAACAGTAAAAAGGAGGTGTGTCAGACGTCGTGGTACATTTTCTGATGCAGCTAGATGGAAACAACTTTGTGACGCTGCTGCCAAATATTCGCAGAAAAAATCCACAAGTTAATAGACACGCTGCCGCTAAATACTCACAGGAAGTTCCACAAGTTCATAGACACGCTGCCGCTAAATATTCTCAGGCAAATCCTCAAGTTCATACCGGGAATGCCTGTTAAACATCTTAGACTCACGAGTAGTGATTTGGGTAGTGAGATGTCTATCAAGGTGATCACCATCGAACAAGGAACTGTCACTTACCGAGTGGTTTCCATGCCCGGAGATGCCACCTGCCTTTTACATTCTCTGTGTTACATATTGCACGGCCATATCAGGCTCAATCTTGATATCCGGAGGAACATTGTGTCTTATGTATTGAATGACTGGGACAGGTTCAAGGTGTGGACAGATGACGGTACAGGAGATAATTATACTACACAGGGGCACTATAAGAGTGAAATTCTTAAGCCCTTCACCTATGCTTCTGCATGTGAGTTGATGGCTGCCACTGAATTGTTCGGTTGTCGCTTTCAAGTCTACCGAAATGGCCAAATATTTTACACCTTTGGAGAACTGCCAGTGGCTCTTCAACATCTTAGATTCACAGGTGACGATTTGAGTAGTGGACACTTTGATGTTTATGAATGTTTCAACTCTCAAAAGCTGGATGCGAAGTTATCGATGAAGCCAGTTGTATGCTTACAACGCTTGACAGATGCCGAATGTCACTTCAACACAAGTCCTGCAAATACTAACACAATTGAAACAAACCATGAAACTCAAACTGATTATGACAGCAGCAATCCAAGCTGTGAGAAAACAGTAAAAAGGAGGCGTGTCAGACGTCGTGGTACATTTTCTGATGCAGCTAGACGAAAACAACTTTGTAATGCTGCCAACAAATACTCGCAGAAAAATCCACAAGTTAATAGACACGCTGTCACTAAATACTTGCAGGCAAATCCACAACTTAATAGAGACGCTGCCGCTAAATACTCGCAGGCAAATCCACAAGTTCATAGAGATGCTGTCGCTAAATACTCACAGGCAATTCCACAACTTAATACCGGGAATGCCTGTTAAACATCTTAGATTCACGAGTAGCGATTTGGGTAGTGAACACTTCGATGAATGAAACCTGTTATCTTTACAACGGTTGACAAACACAGAATGTAACTTGAACACAACACGTACTCCAAATACGAACCTGATTGAAAGAAATAATTATAATCAAATCCTTGATGACAGCAACACTCATAACAGTGACAAAACAATTACATTGACAATCATGTTATGTTATTTTTAAAATGTTTCCTTTTCTTTTTCATAACTTATTTAACACACTACTTTTCCGCTGCAAAGCGCGGGTATTTTGCTAGTTGCTATATGATTGCTATATTGGAATCATGAAACTTCTCTGTATTTTCAGGTTTACTTTGGTTTCATGAAAGGATGTTCCACATTAATAAACTGGATCTGCAGTTGGCTGGCACCCTGCCCGGGATTTGTTTCCTGCCTTGCGCCCTGTGTTGGCTGGGATTGGCTCCAGCAGACCCCCATGAACCTGTAGTTAGGATTTAGCGGGTTGGATAATAGATGGATGGATGGACAAACTGGATGGTTTGTTGAATAACTGAATCACTGATACGGCATGTAAGATGGGCAAAGTTACCATTTTTTGTGTATTTCTCTCTATTGAACCTCTATTCATGATAAAACTCCATAAACTCTATATGTTAAGTTGAGTTGTTTTGGAGCAATGTCTGTCATTGTGGTGTTTGCCTTCCCACAATTGAAACTCCATTAAATGACATGAATGATATTCTCAATACAGTCACTCCTTGTGGTTTCCAAGAGCATTCATAACGTCTGATTTTTTGGTTAATTTGCTGGAATGCACACTCCTAGGAAGCTTGGCAAGTATCTTTAATGTTATCGATTTGTAAATCCCTCTAATGGAATTTATGGTAGACTTAAGATTATTTAAAATTGGCCTTAAAACATTCCCAGACTGATAATCTGCAAAAAATGCTTCTGTGCCTTTTGTCCCTGGCACTAATTTCTGACAAACCAAAATGGACCACACCAAAATACCACATACCTCATGAAGCACAATGGTGGAAGGTTGATGACTTGGAGTTATTTTGCAGATACATGCTCTAGATATCTTGCAGTCATTGACTTCACTGTTTATTATCTACAAGTAGTGCATTTTTAAAAAATTAATTTCTGAATATTTTATACAAATCTGTTTATCTGGTGGAAAGTTCCTTTTCTTGCACTTTTCTGTTTAATTTCAAATTAAAATTTGGTTAAAATCCAACCAAACGATTAATTAACAAGATAATCAGCAGACTAATCAATTATCAAAATAATCAATAGTTGCAGCTGTACAAAATATTCACATCTGGCATTCAACTCCAGCTATATGTGCTGCCATGCATAAAAGTACACATCAACGATCCAAGAGAGGAAAAAAAAGTAAGTGAAAACCCTTGAACAGGCCAGAGTCAAAACTGGAAAGTTTAAAAAGTACTGATTTGTGAAAACTCAAAATAATCACCAAAAATCAAGAGTTAAAAGAAGGCTAGAGGCTAGCTACCAAAAAGAGGTTTTCTTTAATAGTAATACTACTAATAATACATTTCATTTATATAGCACCTTTCCCATGCTCAAGCTTTAGAGAACTTATGTACAAACCTGGACAATACCTGAAGAGTGTTCCTATCTTTTATATAGGTAGCGAGATAATGTCACTTGTTACAACTTGTAGTGATCATAGGGTAGCAATGGGTGCCGTTGTCAACATCAAAACAACACAAAATAGAGGTGCCCATACTTGAAAATAACTTACAAAATAGCAGCACGAATGAATACAAAACACTGTTAAATAAAACAAAAATACTACAAGATAATCAGAGAACAAACACAGAAATAACTTTTGAGATACCAAGAAATTAAGATCATAACACTATAAGTTTTGTAAATGCTATAGGATTATGAATATGTAACCTATCCAGGTTACCTAAAATTGATTCTCTGAAGCCTAAAGTGTTGTCTCATGAAAGTCTCTAGGAGGGTTGCTGCCAAATCTATGATTTCTGATGTTGGCCAACTAGGTAAAATACCCAGCTGTTTGCTCAGAAATACACCTTAATAAAAACATAAGCGTCTGTCTGTGTGTCCATCTGGCTGCTTTGTCTCTGTCACTTCCAAAGATGGTACATCAGAAACATTTTTAGCAACAAAATGTATTTCATTTGTTATTCCAATAGATGGCACATCACAAACATGAACACTGCTTTTTTGATCTCATATCAAATGGCATATAACAGATATACTGTACACAATGCACAGTGCACTGCAAATGTTAACACTAAGGTATACATTTATTTAACCCATCTTAGACACAGCTTACACAGCTAGTAGAATAATAAAAATCAAAGAGCAAAACATATCTTAGTAGGAATGAAGTGGAACACAAGAAGATAAGAGGAGTTTGCAGAGTCTTAAAAGCACTATGATGGGCAATGGCCTTTAATGGAGTCCTGGTTTTGATATCTGATTGTAAATATTACTGCAGCTAATTTCTTAATTATAGTTAGTTCTGTTTTATTTACCCTTTTACTTGATTCAGTATACAGTACTTCTCCTGTATTCATGTTTTCTAAGAGAAAAGAGTGAAAAAGAGCAAAGTTCAAGATGTTCTATTGCAGAACTTGTATACAGAAGCAAAGTATTTATCTGACACACCTATGTTTTTTCATTACAAATTTTTTACTGTCCATTTAAATGCCATTTAAGTAAAGTTTCAGAATGTAATGGAACAGCTGGACTAAATGATATGTGTACTTCTGACACTCAAAAGATACAACAATACAACAAAGCAACTATTACTAAATCTCTTAGGCCAGATGAATTATGTATTTACAATATAAGTACAGATGCAGGAAAATAGGTAGTCCCTTTCAACGAAAGAATTGATTATTAGAAATATAATTTTGAAAGAGAACCAAAGAGACCGAGAACAATATTTTAGAAAAAATAAGGCTTAAACAATAACTTGCATAAGAATAGCATTTTGGCCATTTCTTCCTTTAAACTATTTGATCTATTATATTTTATACAATATTATTTGTGTCAAAAAGCAAAAGTGATGCCCATAGCAGACAAATTGTGGAATGAAAAGATATCTTTGATACCTTTTCTAAATAAGGAAGGAGACTGATAGGTCTATAGATAGGCAGGAAAAGTTCTAAGTTAAAAAAGAGGTACAGAGACAGTTCTATTAAAGAAGCTTACTATGTAAAAAGCAGTTTGTGTAAGGTAATTTTCCCTCTATTGTATTTTTCTCCTTGAATGGTAAACAGACACTATATATGACTTAGGATGACCTAGGTCTAACAAGAATGAGATAAATATGTATATTTATACAGTGTTGAAGTGTTCTTTATTTATGTATTAATTTTACATTTTTTTGTCAAGTAAAATACAGAAAGCATAAAATATAACTGAATGACGAAAGGAATGCAGTGTAAAAAATTACTATATATGATATCAGCAGTTTTAAAAGAACAAGGTAGGTGGAATGTCAGTTGAAACCCATATAGGTAAACGAAACAGTATACTGGCAGAGGGCCAACAAACAAGATTTTAAAATCTTTTCTGGATCTTTTTATTCTTTATTTTTTTTTTCAAGTAAAGATCTTTGAATGTTTGGTTTAGTTAGATAAATATTTGGAAAAATTTTTGATAGACATTGTACAACAAGATCAGAATGTCATGTTAGCCATTACAGTTTTTCTCAATTACTAAAACACTTAAACCCATTGGCTGAAGAAAGTTCTCAGTTGCCTGACCTCATTTAGCTAATTGTGCAGTCTGTTGTCAATACCTTAAACCATTTCACATGGTAAAACACAATATCTTACGTAGACTTTTCAGCAAAACTCTAAACACATTCTCATTCTCAAAACACATTCTACACTCTAATGCACACGTCATCCATACTGGTAAACACAAGTAGCAACGCTCAAATACAATTAGAGAAAACATGTCATTGATTGAACACAACCACTCAAAATTGATGTCACCTGTTTCAAATGATGTGACACAACCAAGATAAGCCAGTTCAGAGAGCAAACAGGTTGTTGAAGGTAGAAAGGAGAAAGTCTGAGCATGGATAGAAGAAACAATGTGAAAGGACGAGTGCGTATGCGAGGTGGGTGACGAGGAGGAGGAGGAGGAGGACGACAAGAAAGAGGAAGAGGGCAAGGAAGAAGAGGAGGGCGAGGAAGAGGAGGAGGGCGGCAAGGAAGAGGAGGGGGAAGACAAAGAGTGGAAATATTTGATGAAATACGAGCAACAGTCATAGACCATGTTCTTGTCCATGGACTGACAATGAGGGAAGCAGGACTAAGAGTGCAACCCAATTTGAGCCGATTTTCTGTGTCCACCATAGTAAGGACATTCAGAGAAGAGAACAGGTACAGTATATTACTCTATTTTTGTAATTGCAAATTTACTGTACTACACTATATGCAACTGTTTTAATAGAAATTTGTAAAGTTCATCACTGTATGTATAGTACTGCATGAATATTTGTTGTAACTGCACATCTACTTTTTGTAGAACTGTGAGGCTGGCACATGCAAGTGGAAGGACGGCTTTATTCACTCAAGAGCAAGAGGCCGTTATATTGGGCATGGTCCTTCAAGATAATGTAATACGACTCAGAGAAATCCAGGAATGAGTGATACAAGACAACACACACTTCCAGGGAATCAACAGTGTGAGCATTTCCACAATTGACCGTGTCCTCCATTGTAACAGGATGCGAATGAAACAAGTATACAAAGTGCCCTTTGAGCGCAACTCACCAAGGGTGAAAGCACTGTGAGCTCAGTATGTGCAAGTAAGTGTACATTCAGAAACATTTACTGTAATCCAGATTTTCTACAGTACTAACACATACTATGTGAATGACATTACTCTTCAGTACATACAATGTATGTGAATCAGAAGTGCATACAGTAGGCTTAATTGTACTCTACAGTATAGCACTGTCTCTGTACGACTTACAAAATTCTAAATGCAGTATATTGTATTTCTACACAGACAATATTTGACTTGGAATCCTTGGACAGACCCCATGACTTCATCTTTGTAGATGAAGCAGGCTTCAATCTAACAAAGAGGAGACGGAGAGGCCGAAACATCATTGGACAGCGGGCCATTGTTGAAGTCCCTGGTCAACGAGGTGGCAATGTCACCATGGTGTTCTACATTACCATGTTACACTCGGGCCATATAACACCCAGCACCTTCTAAGATTTATTGCCAATCTAAGAGATTTTATTTGAGCTGCAGGTTCAATACCATCAGGGTCAAGAGCTAAATGAGAATCCCATTCCCACCTATGTGATAGTGTGGGACAATGTCAGTTTCCACCGAGCTGCTCCGGTAAGGGAATGGTTTAACATCAATGAGCAGTTTATGAACTTGTACCTCCCTCCATACTCGCCTTTCCTGAATCCGATTGAGGAGTTTTTCTCCTCTTGGAGATGGAAAGTGTATAATAGACAACCCTACACCAGAGTAAGTCTTCTGCAAGCCATGGATTTAGCTTGTGGTGATATAGGTGAGGAATCATGTCAGGGCTGGATACGGCACACAAGAGGCTTCTTCCCCCGTTGCCTCAGGAGGGACAATATTGCTTGTGATGTTGACGAAGTGCTCTGGCCTAACCCAGCCCAAAGACGAGAAGAAGCAAATTGATCACGTTTACTCCTTTGATTTTTGTCCCTTTTAGTATTGTATACAGTGCATTGTATGCTGTTTACTGTACAATGAACAAATTGTATGGCCCAAATCATTGAGATTAAAATTTGCTTCTCCCTGAGAACTATATGTTTTGAACAATGTGTTTTCTGTTTTTTGTTGTATTGTTTACTGACTGCTTGATAGTGTATATCATTTTGATCACTTTGTTTTTGATTTGAGAGCAGTGCTTGATTTTGAACACAGGTAAAACTGTTTTTAGGTGAAAGTTTCATTTTGCAAGAGGAGTCAGAGGTTTTGTAAATAGTGCTTGAAGATAAGGTTTTGCATTTAATGGTTTCAGAAAATGGAGCAAGGTTTCAGAAATTGTGTTTTAGCAATTGAGAAACTATAAGCATAGTATATCAAGACAAGCTTTCCTTCAGTGGCATTTACTCAAAGCATGTGGTGTAACAGAACTAAACTGCTTTAAATGGCTCGGTACAATAGGGATGAATGTAATTAAAGACCCAACCAATACCATATGAATTGGGATCCCACGCTTGAGGTCTATGGCCCTACTGAGGGGTTCTAATATTTCCTAGTCCATATTATCAACCCCCAGTTTATTCCTGAAGAACTAAAAGTCTGCAAAGAAATTATTTACAGCCATTTAATTTAACAGCCTTTTTCTAAATATAGTGGCATGGGTGTGTTTTAAAACTGGTGAATGGAACTGAAACAGAACTTTTAATTAAAATATTGATTAATTTCTGCATGAATGAAAAAGAAAGCAGTGATAATTAGTGATTAATATCACCTAGGATTGGACTGAGCAGCCGCTGATTGGGAGTGTCTGATCTAATGTTAAGGTGCATTATTCACAATTCTCATACATAAACATTGGCAGGACTGAAAGAGGAGTCCCCTGGTAGATTTTAAAGAGCTTCCTCTGTAAATTCTATTCTTTTTCCTAACTGCAATTTATGTATTTTACAGGAAATGCAACTATAATAATTATTATCTCCAGTTTATTGAAAATCTGCCACTGATGATTAAGCATGTGGAAAAAACTGATATTTGAGTTGACCAAGTAAACAAAACTAAATTCTCAATATTTTTGTTTACAGTAACTAAACAATAAAAGTTACAGTTGATGCAAGATGTGTTAGTGCTGTTAGTTTGAACTGCTTTCTGAAGGCTTTAGGGGTTGGGTTCAGTTACTAACCCTGTAAAGGCCCGATGGCAAACATATTTGATTTAATTGATTAAAACTACAACTGCATGAATATGCCTTGACACAGACTTGAGTCTCATTCTCAGCAAGTACTTAGCTCCTTGGTTGATGCTGCTGGGATAGAATTTGACCCCCATAAACACTTGCTTCAGAAAATGGATGGAAGAAAGTCATGTTCTACTATTAAACAAAATTTGTCTAATGTTAAAAGATCTCATCCACATATCTAGTTTCTCTGTAGCCATTACAACACTGCTATCAACATAAGGAATTATTAAATCAAAACACTATAAATTGAGTTTATAATAAGTTACTCCGTCAAACTCTTAGAATATTGTTTCAGATTCTGTTAAATATTGCATTAAGGCAATTTTTATATCACTTTTCTAGTTCCAAGTCATGTGACTACATTTAAAGTGAAAAGCATTCTAACTGCTTAGTATACAGTACATAGAGTGAATAGAATAAAAACTAAAACAATAACAGATCTGATGTTTTATTTATGTAATGACATGGCTGCTGTAAGATATTTTAGTGGCACTATTTGGTATCTTTGCTAAAAATCCAGTGTTGCTCCTTCACAGGTGTATGAAATGATAGCAATTTACAACAAAAGACACATGTTGTAATATTTTAAGTATATTCAAATATCAAAAAATGTGCAAGCAGAGATGGTGAAAGTAAGCAGTGATCAAGTTTATTAGCAAGTGAATAAAAGCAGTGGGAAAAGACAAAGGTTAAGGACATGATCAAGAATGAGGGGTCAATAGGCAAGCAAAAATGGAAATAATGCGCAAGTTACAATCGGAGCCAGAGAAATGAAGTGAGGATTTACAACAAAAAACAGACATTAAAATTACAAAAAAGCCAGACAAGTGGGCACAGCACTAAAAGCAAAACCTCCAGGCAGGCTCATTATAGTTGCTGTAGTGTAGCTGCATGGTCAGTTTTGCTAATGACAGATATTCACCTTTCTGTTTTGGTTAGGAGCCTCTCATTAGTACAGAAGTCCTAACTAAGTGTGAAAAGTAAAAATATAGCTGATGTTGTTACTAGAGAATGAGTTCAGAAGTGTACATTTATAAAATGAGGACACCAGTCATGGTAAATTAGTAATAAAGGAACAAGGGAGAAAACAGTTAAAAATAGAGAAAGGATCATGACCACAAACAAGCCAGAAGAGCTGTAAAGCAATAATGTCAACAATTAAAATCAGTCCTTAGAGGCTCAGGAACTGACCACTGAACCAAACATGCTTAATTAACTGTTAGTCACTGAATAACAGCCCTCAATGTGTTTTGTACAATTATCTAAATTACTATGTACAAATGTGCCAGTATGCTCTGTTCAGGGCGTCTACAGGTTTCACATCGCCTGACTAATTTTTTGACTACAGTATGCCCTCTACAAACTCAAACTGATTGAGCTGACAATCTACCGATTGCTGGAGGTACACTCAAATTTCCATCCAGCTGTGACCTAATCTAATTATTTAAATTATTTCGAAGTCAAAAGTTTTTGTGCCAGTTTTTCCATGTACTGTTAGACCTTTGGACGGGTTTCCCCTTCCTTTACTATATATATATATATATATATATATATATATATATATATATATATATATATATATATATATATATATATACAGTGCATCCGGAAAGTATTCACAGCACTTTTTCCACATTTTGTTATGTTACAGCCTTATTCCAAAATAGATTAAATTCATTTTTTTCCTCAGAATTCTACACACAACACCCCATAATGACAACATAAAAAAAGTTTTTACAAATTTATTAAAAATAAAAAAAAAACTGAGAAATCACATGTACATAAGTATTCACAGCCTTTGCTGAATAATTTGTCGATGCACCTTTGGCAGCAATTACAGCCTCGAGTCTTTTTGAATATGATGCCACAAGCTTGGCACACCTATCCTTGGCCAGTTTCTCCCATTGCTCTTTGCAGCACCTCTCAAGCTCCATCAGGTTGGATGGGAAGCGTCGGTGCACTGCCATTTTAAGATCTCTCCAGAGATGTTCAATCGGATTCAAGTCTGGGCTCTGGCTGGGCCACTCAAGGACATTCACAGAGTTGTCCTGAAGCCACTCCTTTGATATCTTGGCTGTGTGCTTAGGGTCGTTGTCCTGCTGAAAGATGAGCCGTCACCCCAGTCTGAGGTCAAGAGTGCTCTGGAGCAGGTTTTCATCCAGGGTGTCTCTGTACATTGCTGTAGTCATCTTTCCCTTTATCCTGACTAGTCTCCCAGTTCCTGCTGCTGAAAAACATCCCCACAGCATGATGCTGCCACCACCATGCTTCACTGTAGGGATGGTATTGGCCTGGTGATGAGCAGTTCCTGATTCCTCCAAACGTGACACCTGGCATTCACACCAAAGAGTTCAATCTTTGTCTCATCAGACAAGAGAATTTTGTTTCTAATGGTCTCAGAGTCCTTCAGGTGCCTTTTGACAAACTCCAGGTGGGCTGCCATGTGCCTTTTACTAAGGAGTGGCTTCCGTCTGGCCACTCTACCATACAGGCCTGATTGGAGGATTGCTGCAGAGATGGTTGTCCATCTGGAAGGTTGTCCTCTCTCCACAGAGGACCTCTGGAGCTCGGACAGAGTGACCATCGGGTTCTTGGTCACCTCCCTGACTAAGGCCCTTCTCCCCTGATCGCTCAGTTAAGATGGCCAGCCAGCTCTAGGAAGAGTCCTGGTGGTTTCGAACTTCTTCCACTTATGGATGATGGAGACCACTGTGCTCATTGGGACCTTCAAAGCAGCATAAATTTTTCTGTAACCTTCCCCAGAGTTGTGCCTCGAGACAATCCTGTCTCGGAGGTCTACAGACAATTCCTTTGACTTCATGCTTGGTTTGTGCTCTGACATGAACTGTCAACTGTGGGACGTTATATAGATAGGTGTGTGCCTTTCCAAATCATGTCCAATCAACTGAATTGACCACAGGTGGACTCCAATTAAGCTGCAGAAACATCTCAAGGATGATCAGGGGAAACAGGATGCACCTGAGCTCAATTTGGAGCTTCATGCCAAAGGCTGTGAATACTTATGTACATGAGCTTTCTTAATTTTTTTATTTTTAATAAATTTGCAAAAATCTCAAGTAAACAATTTTCATGTTGTCATTATGGGGTGTTGTGTGTAGAATACTGAGGAAAAAAATGAATTTAATCCATTCTGGAATAAGGCTGTAACATAACAAAATGTGGAAAAAGTGATGCACTGTGAATACTTTCCGGATGCACTGTGTATATATATATATATATAAACTGCTCAAAAACATTAAAGGAACACTTTGAAAACACATCAGATCTCAATGGGAAAAAGAAATCCTCCTGGATATCTATACTGATATAGACTGGGTAATGTGTTAGGAACGAAAGGATGCCACATTGTTTGATGGAAATGAAAATGATCAACCTACAGAGCCCTGAATTCAAAGACGCCCCAAAAATCAGAGTGAAAAAATTATGTGGCAGGCTAGTCCATTTTGCCAAAATTTAATTGCAGCAACTCAAAATTGTATGCAGCACTTTGTATGGCCCCTGTGTTCTTGTATACATGCCTGACAACATCGGTGCATGCTTCTAATGAGATGACAGATGGTGTTGTGGGGGATCTCCTCCCAGATCTGGACCAGGGCATCACTGAGCTCCTGGACAGTCTGAGGTGCAACCTGGTGGCATTAGATGGACCAAAACATAATGTCCCAGAGGTGTTCTATGGCATTTAGGTCAGGAAAGTGTGGTGGCCAGTCAATGGTATCAATTCCTTCATCCTCCAGGAACTGCCTGCATACTCACCACATGAGGCCAGGAATTGTCGTGCACCAGGAGCCACTGTACCAGCATAGGGTCTGACAATGGGTCCAAGGATTTCATCCTGATACCTAATGGCAGCCAAGGTGCCTTTGTCAAGCCTGTAGCGGTCTGTGTGACCCTCCATGGATATGCCTCCCCAGACAATCATTAACCCACCACCATGCTGAATGATGTTACAGGCAGCATAATGTTCTCCATGGCTTCTCCAGACCCTTTCACTTCTGTCACGTGCTCAGGGTGAACCTGCTCTCATCTGTAAAAAGCACAGGGCACCAGTGGTGCATCTGCCAATTCTGGTATTCTATGGCGAATGCCAATCGAGCTGCATGCTGCTGGGCAGTGAGCTCAGGGCCCTTTAGAGGACATGGGGCCCTTGGGTCACCCTCATAAAGTCTTTCTGGTTGTTTGGTCAGAGACATTCACACCAGTGGCCTGCTGGAGGTCAATTTGTAGGGCTCTGACAGTGCTCATCCTGTTCCTCCTTGCCCAAAGGAGCAGATACTGGTCCTGCTGATGGGTTATGGACCTTCTATGGCCCTCTCCAGCTCTCCTAGAGCAACTGCTTGTCTCCTAGAATCTCCTCCATGCCCTTGAGACTGTGCAGGGAGACACAGCAAACCTTCTGGCAATGACACGTATTGATGTGCCATCCTGGAGAAGTTGGACTACCTGTGCAACCTCTGTAGGGTCCAGGTATCGCCTCATGCTACCAGTAGTGACACTGACTGTAGCCAAATGCAAAACTAGTGAAGAAACAGTCAGAAAAGATGAGGAGGGAAAAATGTCAGTGGCCTCCACCTGTTAAACCATTCCTGTTTTGGGGGTCATCTCATTGTTGCCCTCTAGTGCATCTGTTGTTAATTTCATTAACACCACAGAAGCTGAAACTGATTAACAACCCCCTCTGCTACTTAACTGACCAGATTAATATCCCATAAGTTTCATTGTCTTTATGCTATACTCTGATTAAAAAGTGTTCCTTTAATTCTTTTGAGCAGTATATATATATATATATTGTCACGCACGCGCGAGTAGGAGGCAGCGGATTGATTCGATAGCCCCTGGGAAACCACTCGCCGCCAGGGAATGGTGGGGTATTAACTTTCTCCCTCTGCTTCCTCATAGAAAGAAAGACCTTCCTGCACCATAGGCCTGGATTGACCGCAGTGCGATACTTCCGCCCTTCCTCCGCCATCTTGCCCTGACGTCATCCTTCCCATCCTCCCTTGCGGTCCTTCCCGACATTCCTCCACTTCCGCTCCTCCCCAATAAAATGGCGCGACGCCAGGAGTCGGCGCGCGCATATGAACTGTTTTGTTTATAATTTTGACCAGTTTTTTGTTTGTAAATTACAATATACGGGGCCGGAAAACCCCAACCCTTGCTACTGTCTCCTCGGTCCTTTACAAGTGGCGTAGTCGGCAGGATAGAGATCCCGGAATGACGGAGGGACAGGACCTCAACACGTGCTGCAGGATGAATGACCAGCTCCAGGCCTGCAGCTGCGCAAGCCGCCACCACCGGGAGCTGGAGGCCACGGGCCAGGTTAGTGGAAGCCCAACGGGCGAGACCAGACCCGCCCAGGCAGCCGCCTCATCCTATGGTCCGATGGGCCCTTCGGGAGGACGCCGATGCCTACCTGGGCATGTTTGAGAGGACGGCCACCCGGACGAGTGGCAGCGGTCGAGTGGGCGTCCATCTTGGCGCCATACCTGAAGGGACCAGCGCTGCGGCCTATTATGACCTCCCTGAGGAGGAGGCGCTAATTACGACCTCCTCAAGCCCGAAATACTGGCCCGCTACGGCATTAGCCGGGCCAGCAGGCGGCGAATGGCGGAACTGGGTCTTTGACCCGAAAAGCCCTTCGCGCCCAGGCGCTCGAGTTCTGGGGCAAGATGGGCCGCTGGCTACGGCCAGAGAGCCCGGCGGGCGGAAAGTGGTCGGCGGGTGGCCTGTGAAGGCCTGGTCAATGCGATGCCCAGTTCCCTCGCCCAGCAGGTCCGGGGACACGCCTATCAGAACATGTCGGGCCTCCTCGACGTCCTGGAGCGTCAGTTGGCGGTCCTCCGACTTGGGGGGTCAGAAAAGCCTGCTCGCTGGAACCGCAGGGACGGGCGGCCACCCCCGAGCCCCCTCGACGCGCTGCAGAAGCGCCAGCCAGAGCCAGAGAGAGGCCGGGTCCGCCGGGCTGTTTTAAGTGTGGCGAGACCGGTCACCTGCTGCCAAACTGCCCCCATCACATCGCCCCGGAGCCTATGGACTGCAGCTGGACATCATCGGAGAGGTATTGTACCCCGCCGCATCCCTTGGCGAGTCCGGTCGGGAGTGGTGTTGCTAAATGGGCACGCCGTGGTGGCTTTGTTTGATTCCGCAGCAACATTACCATTGTTGCTCGCCGCTTTGTCTTACCGCAACAGTGGTTAAAACAGCATTTGTTGGTCACCTGTGTGCATGGGGGGACTAGGTCATATCGTTCCGCTCACTGCTATGTCACCTGGAAGGGGGAACCAATCCAAATGACGGTCGCTGTGTTACCTGACCCCCCCTTCCCAGTGATTCTGGGACAAGACTGGTCTAAAAGAATCAGCGGTAAGCCATTCGCCGCTCCCGGGCCTCGTTGGATCTTGTTATGAGGGGAAAAGGCACCCCTCGCGCGCCTCCACGCCGTGCACAAGGGCAGGCCCTATGGGCGCTGGTGTCTCGGGGACCTTTCCGTGGCTACGGACCTTGACCCGAAGATTCCGCGGAGAAGGGACTAGCCAGGAACTCTTCCCGGCCCAGGCCCCAAGACCCTCTCGGCGCCTGGTCCATCAATTTCGGTCCACGCCGGCCTCCTTTAAGAGGGAGCAGTGGAATGATGACTCCCTGCGCTTTGCCCGGAATGCGATCGTTCTGCCTAACAGCTCAACAGCGGACGGATCCACACCGCGGGAACCCTTCTTTGTCCTTGAGAATGATCTGTTGTACCGAAGTGGCTACCCATGAGGCGAGGTGCGGAAGTTGTTGCTAATTCCGCGTACCTTCCGGCGGGAGATATGCGAGTTGGCACATGCTCACCTCCTAGGCGCCCACCTCGGGGCCGAAAAAACACTGGAGAGGATTAAGCCCGCTTTTACTGGCCTGGGATCAATGAGGAGGTCCGCGGTTCTGTCAATCCTGTCCGAGTGCCAGACCCGCCAGATTCCTAGGAGGGACCGTGCTCCTCTAGTCCCTATTCCCTCGTGGACATCCCTTTGAAAGGATAGGGGTCGATTTGGTGGGACCCTGGAGCCCTCAACCCGTGGCCACAAGTATATCCTAGTCATGGTGGACTATGCCACCCGGTACCCAGAGGCGGTTCCCCTGCGCTCCGCTAATACTAAAAGCATCGCACGGAACTGGTTAATTTGTTTTCGCGTGGGCATACCCAAGGAGGTCCTCACGGACCAGGGTACGCCCTTCACTTCGGATACGTTCAAGGAGGTAGCCAAATTACTGCAGATAAAGCACCTGAAAGCGTCAGTCTATCACCCGCAAACTGACGGGTTGGTCGAGCGATTTAATCAGGCGCTTAAGCAGATGCTCCGCAAGGTAGTCAGCGCTGACGGCAGGAACTGGGACCAGCTCCTCCCGCTCGTGCTTTTTGCCTACCGGGAGGTACCCAGGCCTCTACAGGCTTCTCCCCTTTGAATTACTATACGGGCGACAACCCGGGGAATCCTCGACATCCTAAAAGAAGGCTGGGAGGCGAGGCTCTTCCCTCCTCTAACATTTTGGAGTACGTGCGCAACTGCGCGACCGACTCACAAAGATCAGGCCCCTCCTAAAAGAGCACGTGACTCGTGCGCAAGCAGCGCAGGCCGGTGTTACAACCGCAACTCCGTCCTCAGGGAGTTCCGCCGGGGACCGAGTTATGGTGCTCGCCCGACCTCCCACTCGAAGCTGCTCGCTCACTGGCAAGGGCCTTGCGAGGTTAAGGAGAGAAAAGGACTCGTCGACTATTTGGTGAAACAGCCCAATCGTCGACCGAAAGTGAGAGGATCTATCATGTCAACCTGTTAAAGCCCTGGAGAGATAGAGAGGAGCTCCCAGCTCCGTAGGTCACTCTCCCTTTCGCAAGCACAACTGCCCTTAACCTCGGCGAAGAGCTGACCCCAAGCAGCGGCAGGAGTTAGCCCAAACACTCCGAGCCATCCCGAGGTAGTGGCGAGTCACCCGGCGGACCGCTGATTGAGCCGATATAGTCACGGAGCCGGGGTAATCGTCCGGGAGGCCCTACCGACTCCGGAGGCAAAACGCGCAGAGGTCGAACTGGAGGTGAAACGTATGTTGGACATGGACATAATTGAAGAGAGCCATAGTCCCTGGTCCAGCCCTATTGTCCTCGTCTCCAAGCCAGGCGGCTCCTGGAGGTTCTGTAATGACTTTAGGCGTCTGAATCAGATCTCCAAGTTCGATGCCTACCCCATGCCCGCATTGGCGACCTCCTTGGCGGCTGGAGTGCGGCTCGATATCTGACTACCCTTGACATGACAAAAGGGTATTGGCAAATTCCTTTAACGGCATCCGCAAAGGAGAAAACGGCCTTTAGCACCCCTAGCGGGCACTGGCAGTACAAGGTCCTCCCATTTGGGCTGCACGGGCCCGGCGACCTTCCAACGTCTGGTAGATAGAGTGCTGAAGCCCCACCAGTCCTATAGCGCCGCCTACCTGGATGGCGTTGTCATCTATTCCGGCACCTGGGAGGAGCATCTACTGCAGGTCGCAGCTGTCCTCCGAACACTGGCTAAAGCCGGCCTCCGCATAAACCCCGGAAGTGTTTTTGGATTAAAGGAGGCCAAATATTTAGGCTACCTCGTGGGACAAGGACAGGTGCGGCCACAGAGCTCCAAAGTTAAAGACATCTTAGAATGGCCCGTCCGAGTACCAAGAAACAGGTGCAGGCTTTCTTGGGGCTTGCGGTTACTACCGCCGGTTTGTTCCCGTTTCTCGAAGAGCAGCACCCTTGACTGACCTGACAAAAAGGGCTCCCTATACGTGGTGTGGACCGACAAAGCAGAACACGCGTTCAGTGACCTAAAGAAGGCCCTAACGCCGGCACCTGTGTTACGGACGCCCGATTTTGGGCTCCGTTTATTCTCCAGACCGGCGCGGACACAGGCCTGGGTGCCGTGCTGAGCCAAAGCGTCGATGGTGTCGAGCACCCTGTGATGTACCTTAGCGGAAACTGATGGACCGGGAGACCGGTGCGCGGCAGTGGAGAGGGAGGCCTTGGCCATTAAGTGGGCAGTGACCCACCTCCGTACTACCTGCTGGGTGCGAATTCGCTCTGGTGACTGATCACGCTGCACTTCAGTGGATGTCCCTACACAAAGAGTTGAATCCGCGGGTCACCAGGTGGTTCCTGGACTTACAGCCGTATAAGTTCACTGTCACTTATCGGCGGGCACCCTTCAGGCCAATGCCGATGCCCTCTCTCGTATTCACGACCTCTCGGTTAGGTCCGCCCGACCTGGCGGTCCTGGGCTAAGGGGGATCGGTCACGCACGCCAGTAGGAGGCAGCGGATTGATTCGATAGCACCTGGGAAACCACTCGCCAGGGAATGGTGGGGTATTAACTTTCTCCCTCTGCTTCCTCATAGAAAGAAAGACCTTCCTGCACCATAGGCCTGGATTGACCGCAGTGCGATACTTCCGCCCTTCCTCCGCCATCTTGCCCTGGCGTCATCCTTCCCATCCTCCCTTGCGGTCCTTCCCGACATTCCTCCACTTCCGGCTCCTCCCCAATAAAATGGCGCGCCAGGAGTCGGCGTCGCGCATATGAACTGTTTTGTTTATAATTTTGACCAGTTTTTGTTTGTATTACAATATACGGGGCGGAAAACCCCAACCCTTGCTACTGTCTCCTCGGTCCTTTACAATATATATATATATATATATATATATTTTTTTTTGCCTGTTTCTTGTCTGATTCTCCAGCCAGCCAACACCCACAACAATGGTGTTTCTGTAATATCTGTTCAGCTACATAGCCCACACGCATGACATGGCTGCATTGATGCTGTTTTTCCTGTAAAGCTAGCCATTTTAAAACCAATAGCAAGTGCCATCAATTCTAATTCTGACCAGTCTGAACAGCCAGCCATCCATAATGGAGATTTCTGTCTTAGAGGGGTGTTTCTTAGAGTGTTTATATCTTAGATGTGCAACCAACTGATACAGTCTAGGAAGTAGCTGCCTTTCCTCTGCCCTCCTTCTACCATTTAGCTGAAAGGCATCTGTTACTTTACTGTACTTTGTTTCATCTGAGTTATTCATTCAATTGAAATAAAACACTTACCTACAGGTTTCACAGTAGTTTCGATCAAGTCACCTACCCAGCTATAACACAGATGCAGCTGTCATGCCTGTCGTGTCATCAGGATAGATCAGATGGTTAGATGTTACTGTTTTGAATTATTGGCGTCCCTTCATTACTGGTTATGGTCTCCTATTTTGTTTAGCACCTATGCATTTGTATGAAGATGTTTTTCTAACCCTGTATTATTTTGAGTACTCACAGGTATCTTTCAGTGTCTTTCGATGCTCATAAAATGTAAACTTCAGGTGATCCTACCTAGGGTCTAAAATGTAAACAGCATTAATTTATATAGCATATATTCATACAAACAATGTAGCTCAAAGTGCATGGCAACATGTCAAACAGAAAGTTACAAAAAAGAAAAACAAATAAGATTAGGCAATAATATTAAAGATAAAGTACCAAAGAAAAAAAAACAAATCTAAACAATCTTAAAAACAGATAAATATCAAGTAGAAGAGTATTATCCTTGTATAAAGTGTCATGATGTAAGCCTCGAAGGATGAGTTTGGTAACAAGGTTAGATGGCCAGAGGACAGAAGGAAATCAAAAGAAAACTCAAGTTAGGCTGGAAAAAAAATATCTGCAGGGTTTCCATGGCCAAAAGATCACCTAGCTCCAACTAGGCATTCTACCTAACATAAATGTTCTTAATTCATTCATCTTTGTTTTCATGCTTCATATGCAAGGATTTTGTTTAAGCTGGTCTCATGGACAGCTGGGACATCTGCCTTCATTCCATCATCACAGTTGGCTGCATTGTGCCTTGATCAGGTGGTGTTGGTGATGGCGTAGATTACCACCATGGAAGAACCAGAAAAGACAATAGAGAAAAAGTAGAGATTAATATATATTGCAATTGATAATTCTATGCATATATAGTTTATTAGGAGTACAACTAAAATGTCACAATGAAAAAAGTGAATTAAAATAATGGGTTTTTAGCAGTTTTTTTAAAATGCTCCACATTATTAGCCTGACAAATATCTATTGGTAAAGTATTCCAGATATTAGGTTCATAACAGCAAAAAGCTGCCTTGCCACTTCTTTTAAACTTGGCTCTTGGAATTTTAGGTAGACCACCATTAGTCAATCTAAGGTTATGACTTGGAGTGTAGGGGGACAGGCATTCCAAAATATAGGACGGAACAATATTATTTAGGGCTTTATAAACCATTTGTAGTATCTTAAAGACAATTCAGAATGATACGGGTAACCAATGTAACAACGCTAAAACTGGTGAGATGTGCTCAGGTTTTCTTTTTTTAGTTAAAATTCCAACTGCACTAATTGCAACTGATTGATGTCTTTTTTAGGTAATTATTTAGTAATAAAGCTGATGAAAAACAAAAGCGTACACTAATTTTTCAGCCTGTTGTAAAGTAATAAGTCTAACTTTTGATATATTTCTTAAGTGAAAAAATATACAATATCATGGGTCTCTAAAGTGCAATCACTACAACTAACAAAGAATTTTCTGTCTATTTAGTAAGACTGAAAGCAATTTAATAAACCTCGAGAGTCACACCCATTATCTAAAGTGATTTATAAGAATACTGTGGTGTATGGTGTCAAATGCTGCACTCAAGTCTAAGAGAACAAGAACAGATACAAATGGAATCTGTCTATATTAACCTGCTCTGAAAGGATTCGACAAACACAGGAAAAGGGTTTTTTTGACATCATAGACCATAAGGTGCATACTAATTCAGTGTGAGCAGAAACACTCAATAAAACTGAATTTTAAAAAATCAAGTGATGGTGAGATACGAAGAAGGCAGATTCGCCAGCGTTTGGGTGTCAGCTTTAATCCCTCCAGATGAGACAATGTCCAGTTCCATTGTCTCAAAACACCACTCACATCTCCAGTTATTCCCAGTTTCAAATAAAAACTAACAGCGTCAGATCCCTGGGCGGGGGGGCAGTAGTATGTATCATGATCGTGATTTAGAGAGAATAAAAGTGAAAAAAAGGTAACTTTTACAAGTCCTATAAATGTACACCGTGTATTACGGACGCAAACCAAGTGTATGTGTGTACTGTATAATAACAATAACAATAAATTAACAATAAGAGCAGCTCACTACTGAAAATGGCAAATATAGGAGGCAGTGGGGATCGAACCGGGAACTTTTGATTACAAGTCAGCTAATCTTACCGCTATGCCACGGAAACTGATGTTTTTTCCTTGAATCTTATGTGAAAGTGTTTACTTGATCTTTGGACTTCAGGCTTCATACATGATACAGTTTATGTCTACATTTTGTCATTTACTACTAAAATATGAAAAACGTTTCTGTTTTAAAAATATGTTTACACAGATTACTGTAGAAACGGAACACACATGAAATGCTTGTGTTCCAAATAACGATCTATTATTTCCACTCTAAAACTCCACTTCACTCCAAGATAATCAATAAAGGCATGAGCTGGGAGAAGTTTGTGCACGTTCTAAGTCGGTGGGGGGATGGAATAGCCGGCTGCTTGCTGCTTGTCTTTATCTGCACATTTAGAGGACAAAAGATGCTGGCGGAGAGGTGCGAATGGTTTTAAGGTGGGCCGGATCTATGAGTTTTTTTATAGACTCTGGTAATTCTAGTGTTATCTCAAACCCTCTTTCAGTCTTCCAAGGTATAATAGTGCTAGATGATTTATCAGTCTTTTTAAAAGCCACCAGGTTAGCTGTAGCTATAACCTTTGCATTAAAATATTCCACCTTACTGGTTACACTATTAGCATTATTAAGGTAAGCACTACAATCGGACCGATTGTTTAAAATATTGGCAAACATTAAAGCTTCAGATGTTTTTTAACAATATAATTGTGATTTGTTATAGTTATCAGTATTTCTACAGTAATATAATACTAAAAAATGGCCTGATATACCAATATCCATGATCTACCTCACGTCAACTTTTAGTCCACAGAGCCATCTTTCAGATGAAGATGTAACTTTGCATACCGGTACTTTAAATTAAATAAAGAATTTATTCAAAAAAGTGTTTTAGTTGTTGATTTTATTAATAAAATTTATAATAAATTATCGGGAAGATTAAAATGAAATTTTTTGTTTTGATTTCGATCAACATCTTGCTACTGAAACGGATGTGGTCACGTGTATCCGCTTGCGCGATAGTAAACAAACAACCGAGAGCGTTAGTAGCGTCAGTCGGAGCCCAGATACATGGGTTTGTGGATGTAATTTCCGTCATTGCAGTGATTTACCTATATATATAATTCATTAAGACCATGCAAGCAAGACACATAATTGCTAAGGAAGGAAGAGAAGGTAAAAGTAAGCGACCGCAATCGAAACGAAGATGGACATTGTGTGGAAATATCTCCTCCCTTACTGCAGCCCAAAGATGTCAAATTAAATGGTGAGTACAGTATGAAATTGTTTCTAGAATAGAATGCCTTTTATTGTCACTATACGCATCTACAATGAGATTAAAAGCTCCTTCAGTGCAGAAAAAGTTCTGTATAGGGCTTGTATGGTTGTTTTTTAGCTTTAGCATAACGCCAGATCTGCGGCCCCGCTTCTGCTTTCTTTCCCTCCTCCGTCTGTGTTGTCTCCTAGACCCGACAACAATCCACGGAGTGCCCGCTGGTCTCGCTATGTTGTCTGGGATGTTGTGCGTGTGATGAAAACCACTCGAAACAGATGTCTGGCTCTGGACACCGATGTCTACAAGGTTCTGAATGGTGTAGCGGATGTTCGCCAAACCGATCGTGCACAAACAAGGACAAAAAAAAAGTACAAAAACAACAAAAAAGTGCACTGAAAAGGAGAGCCCTGAGCCGCTGCAACCATGCGTGCCGCCATGCTCCTAGCTTAATCAAAGTAGGCTTGGCACTTTTTATAACTTTTTGGTTAGTACATTAGAAAAATGATTGGTGTTTTGGTAAATAATGCACATTATATTATATATCAAAAATGCCGGCAGTCTCAAATTCTCGCCGATAAACATTATAAATATACCCGAAGAGACACTTTTAAGGAAATTTAGAAAATTGTGCTTGGAGAAGGGGGTCGGCTTAAATACCGGTCATCGGCAAATACATGTAATTTAGTAGGTAGAGAAGGGGTTCAGCTAATATACCGGGTCGGCCTGTATTCCGGGATCTACGGTATACCACTTTGTCTGGGTTTTTAGTTAGACTATTGTTAATTATAGTGCTAATACATTGCACACAGCTCATTCCAGAATTATCACACCCTAACATGGCCTTTTAGAAAACATCACGACTAAAATTATGTAATCAAGAAACACAGGAAAGGACCCAGGCACTCAATCTGTCTGGATGCAGGCCATCTTGTCTGAAAAAACGTAACCTCTCCCAGAAAAGATACCAGATGTCTATGATAATAATATTTTGTCTATTGCTGAAGTCTCTCATCCATTGTTCAAGGCTAGCACTGTTAGCTTTATACAATACAATAAAATTTATTTTTGTATAGCCCAAAATCACACAAGAAGTGCCGCATTGGACTTTAACAGGCCCTGCCTCTTGACAGCCCCCCCCCAACCTTGACTCTCTAAGAAGACAAGAAAAAAATCCCAAAAAAAACCTTGTGGGAAAAAATGGAAGAAACCTTCGGAACGGCAGTTCAAAAAGAGACTCCTTTCTCGGTATGTTGGGCGTGCAGTGGGGTGTCAAAAAGAAGGGGGTCAATACATTCTAAAAATAAAAAATTTACAAGTACAGACCAGAATTTAACAGTAAATGATATCACATAATATGATTTGGATTTGTTTAAAATCCTGGAGACCTCAGCCATCAAGCTGCCTCCCCCATTTGGCCATTCCACAGCTGAAACATTGCTTGGCCAGCCAATCCCCCTCTACCCCACGATTCCTGTGATCCTCCATCAGGGATGACTTTACCTTAGGCAGGCAAAACAACTTGGTAGGTGGGCCGTGGCACAGAGTGTCACATTTGAGTAACTGTAGGGTACCTACAAGTTGGATTTGGAATGAGCTTTTATTTTGACATTTAGACGTTAGTAAGAACTTTTATTTTGACATTTAGATGAGGACGCCGCCATTTTAAGTAGAAAAAGTGTTCAAGGAAGAGGGTTAGACAAGAGAGGAGTGAATGAAAGCACGCTGAAAGAGAAGGTGCCGTTCGTTGAAACTTGTGTTAAGCAAAGATCGAAATTTTAACTAGCGACAAGAGTTAGAACAGTAAGACGATGTTTATGAACTTTTGTTTGTTTCAATGAGTTTGTCTATAGTAATAAAGCGACAAACTTAACTTCGGTGTGCACGTGTGGAGCGGAGGACAGGGTCTTCGGAATTTTAGAAGATTACGGAGAAAAAGTGAAATACTCCAGTTTATTTTTGTTGATTTTTGCACGCGATTTCCTATGTGTTTTGCCAATTCGGATGAATCCTAAGTATAGTCGAAGTCGTTGCACATTTGTGTTTGGAGGAAGAGCAAGCTGAATCGTAGGATGGGATTTCGTTTGTTTGTGTTCTCGTATCGATTGTCTGTGGATCCAGAGGTGATCTTGTCGAGTTGAACGGTGGCTTCTCGGGATCAAGAGGACAACTGTGGGTGATAAAAGAGTGAGAAGAATATTTCACTGCCTATACGGATTCCTTGCAGCGCTCCGTCCAGGACCACAGAATGGTGATGTACTCGGATTTCTTTCTTTTATACTGAATGCTGGTAAGCAAACAATCCTTTCTTTCAGTAATTGTAAAGACTGAAATATACTGTAAAGGAAATCTCTCAGAAGTGGACTAGTGAATGGTGAATTCATCTACAGAGTTATTCACAAACTTTTTGTTTACAAGAATATAAACATTTTGGAATGTTTCTTTTATGAACGTGACATCCTTGCACGGGACTGGTGAATTTGAGTTGATTAACTTTTAAACTGGACTAATTGAATTTGTATTGTAAATGTTTATTTAATCAACGCTGTAATGGAGAAGTACTAATTGTTGTTCAAGGTACAAAGTAGGAAGATATATAATTTTGTTTTTATTACTATTATTATTATTGTCAATCTGTGATTCAATTTCAATTTGAATTTGATTCTGTTAGAAATAATTTCATTTTTTAGTAAAGAGACAAAAAGAAGAGAAAGGAGTTATAATTCATTTAATTTATCTCTATTCTTTTGTTTAGTTTAATGGAAATGGTGTAGTTTGAATTATGTATATTATACTAAGGAGTGGGGGCGTCTCACCTATTCTGTTAGGTTAAAGGGGAGTGTGGGTAGAATAGTTAAAAACTTAATCATTCAAGTTGTTTGTCCACACACACATACACTCCAGGTGGCACCGTGTACAAATAAAAATCCTGGAGCCCACCTCACTTTACCTGTAGCAATATAAAGCAACATTATAGGTAATAATAATATACAGCTACCTGCTATACTGAGACTCAAAGTATTGGGTGAGAGGACTAAGATCCTGTTTCTCACTCAGTCTTCCTTAGTTAAGAGTTTAATATTCCCCCACAAGGCGGTGGCATATTCACCTCCGCTACATTTGGCGTCACGAAACAGGATCAATTCCTGATTCCTAATTTAGTGTAAATTTCTGCCCTTGAGTCTACATCATGGCTGAACTGGAAGAACTAAAGAGACAGTTAGCAGAGATGAAACGGCGGTTTGGTGAGCAGACAGGGTCCTTGGAACAAGCCAGAGCTGAACAGAGGGAGGCCCTTGCCCTCGCAAAAACCGTTATCGAACAGCAAGCAGCTGCCCAAAGAGTACCATCTACTGTATATATCCCAAGAGATCGTAAGCTTCCAGAGTTCAGCGGATGTCGTTCCAAGCCTGGCGAGTTGAATATAGAAGAATGGATAGATTCAATGAAGTCTGCCTTCGAGGTGATGAAAATTCCCGAAGAAGACAGAATTGAGTTCGTTAAACAGTATCTAAAAGATGAGGCAAAGATGACAGTGAAGTTTATGCTTAGGGGCAAGGAGAAGTCCGTGAAAGAGATCTTCAGTACTTTGGACGAGACTTATGGGGACAAACTCCCTGTTGGTAGCAGGTTGAAAGAATTTTATGATCGCAAACAAATGCCTGGAGAAACCATTCGTTCGTATGCTTATGACTTGTGGGAGAAGCTGAGTATAATCCAGAGCCGTGAGCCATCTAGAGTTCCTGATCCTGATGGCGTGTTAAAAGAACAGCTCGTGCTAGGTCTCAGAGATGATTCATTAAGACGTGAAATGAAGAAGAGAGCTAAAACCGAGGAGGATCTGACTTTCATCCAACTGATGCAAGAAGCTATCACTTGGTTGGAAGAAGAGGAAGTGCAGGTTCCAAGCAACTTGAAAACTAGTACGCGGTCACGTGGCGTCATTCATGCTACAACTGCGACCGAGAGCTCTTCGGCCGCTCTCACCTTGGAGTCGCTTCATGAAGCTATTCAACAGATAGCTACCCGACAAGAAGAACTCTTCCGGATGGTGAGCAGCAAAGAAAAGGTGAAACCTCTCGCGAAGGAAAGCATGACAAAAAGTTCCCCATTAAAGGACAGTGAAGGAAGATACATCTGCTATACTTGTGGTAAGCCAGGACACACAAGCCGACATTGTCCTCAGAGCAGAGAAGGTTCAAGTAAAGGGCAACCTCATGTGACCGAATTGGTAAAGACAATTGATCGTGACACTGCAGTACTGGAGAGTCCAGGTCCGTCTGTTATTAGAAGTCATACGGCAGACTGTAATGCAGGGGATGTACCCAGGACTGTGTGTGAAAGTGCTTTTGGAGACTGTCTAACTATCGAACTGAAGATTGCCGGTGTCAAAACTATCTGCCTCTTAGACACGGGGTCAGAGGTGACTACTATCACTGAGTCACATTTTAAGAATCACTTTGGAGAAGTTGTGTTGTCATCCTCCAACTGGGTCCGGCTTACGGCAGCAAATGGCCTAGACATTCCTATCATAGGGTGTCTGGAAACCGACATAGAGTGTATGGGGAAGACGTTGCATGGAAAGTGTGTCTTTGTGGTCAAAGAAAGTGATTCCCATGGGACGGAGTTGAAAGGATTACCGGGCATTGTTGGGATGAACGTGTTGAGTGATTTTAAGGATCTATTCGTGTCCGTTAAAGGTGTGAAAAAAATGGACAGGTACAGCGATGGTGCGAAGGAGGCAAAAGTACAGCGAGTGTTAGCTAACATCAGGAGGCAGACTGAGGCACTGAACTGTGGTGAAAAGATTGGCTTTGTGAAAGTTGCAGGAAGGCAAGCAATCACCATCCCTCCATTCAGTGAGCGCGTGTTGGAAGGCCACTGCCGGATACCACCGAGAATAAGCTGTCAAGTGTTAGTGGAGGCCTCGTCCAATGTCAGCTTGCCTAAAAGTGTTCTGATTGCTAATGTACTCGCCAGGACGACAGATGGTAAAGTCCCAGTTAGAGTGTTGAATTCGAGCGAAAAGCCTGTAAAGCTCCCACCACGATGTAGGATCGCTGAGCTGTCCAAGCCACAAGAAGTTGTGCCGAAAATGCTCGTCGAGTTGGAGGAGAAGGAGGGCACTTTGCATGTTAAGGCTGTGCAGCAGCGTCAAGCGAAAGAAGAGGTAAGTACTGGAGAGCAGTTGCCAGTCCCAGTACAAATAAACCTAGAGAACCTCACTGAAACTCAAAGCCGAAGACTCCATGACCTGCTTGTAAAGCACAGTGATGTGTTTTTAAAGAACGATGGTGACTTTGGTTACACGACGACCGTCACTCATGGTGTCCCGACAGGAGATGCCCCACCTATTAAACAGAGACATCGTAGAATCCCACCTCGGGTGTTTCAGGAAGTGAAAAGACATGTTCAGGATTTGGTGTCTCAAGGTATTCTTAAAGATAGCTGTAGCCCGTGGGCATCTCCAGCCGTGATTGTGATTAAGAAGGATGGCAGTATAAGCCTTTGCTGTGACTATAGAAAGTTGAATAAAGTGACTTGCAAAGATGCTTTTCCACTCCCGCGTGTAGAAGAGTCACTGGATGCCTTAGGAAATGCGCAGCTGTTTTCCACCCTTGATCTTACTGCGGGCTATTTCCAAGTGGCGATGGGGGAGGACGACAGAGCAAAGACAGCTGTCACCACTCCTTTTGGACTATTTGAATGGACCAGGATGCCCTTTGGATTGTGCAATGCTGCTGCGACCTTTCAACGCCTGATGGGGGTGGTGCTCGGTGATCTTACGTTCGACATACTGCTCATATACCTTGACGACATTATTATCTTTTCAAAAGACTTCGAGAGCCATTGTAAAAGACTGGAAGTAGTGTTCGATCGGTTGAGACAACATGGTCTGAAATTGAAACCTAGCAAGTGCTTCCTTTTGAAGCCTGAAGTGAAATTCTTGGGTCACCTAATTTCCTCCCAGGGAATAAAGGTGGATGAAGAGAAAACTAGAGCGTTGGAAACTTGGCCTGCACCCACGAATGTCAAAGAGTTGAGGCAAGTACTGGATTTATGAGTTACTACCGTAGGTTTGTTCCTGGTTTTGCTCAGTTAGCCCTGCCTCTTCATGCTCTGGTTGGTAAAGGAGGAAGAGAAATCGGCCGAAACTCTTGACTGGACAACTGAGTGTCAAACTGCATTCGATAAACTCAAGGGGTCTTTGATGTCCCCACCAGTCCTTGCTTACCCAGATTTCAGCCAGTCTTTCATACTTACAACCGATGGGAGTTTGCGTGGTCTTGGGGCCGTGTTAAGTCAGCGACAAGGAGGTGCTGAGCGTGTAATTGCATATGCAAGTAGGGGCCTTCGAGGTTCAGAAAAGAATGACAGAAATTACAGCGCTTTCACACTGGAGTTACTTGCCTTAAAATGGGCTGTAACCGAAAAGTTCAAAGAGTACTTAATCTACTCAAAGTTCTCTGTGTTTACAGATCACAACCCTTTGCGTTACTTAGAGACGGCAAACTTAGGAGCCGTTGAACAGCGGTGGGTAGCTCAGTTAGCAGAATTTGATTTTGAGGTATTCTATAAGCCAGGACGTCAGAACCTCACTGCAGATGCGTTGTCGAGGATTCCAGCTGAAGAAGAGCCAGAACAAGAAGATTCTGCTAAAGATTTCATTAAGATGAACTCGGATGAAGTGCGTACATGTTTGTGGCCAGTCGCCGAAAAGCAGCAGGAAGTGCAAGCATCGGTTCAAGTGTTGGTGTCAAGGAAAATCCCTGGATACAACTGGAGTGATCTAGAAGAGCGACAAAAGGTCGACCCTAATATAGCCCCAGTCTACCAGGCTGTATTAAACGACAAGTGTCCGAGTACAGATGATCAACGCAGTATGGATGTGGAATTAAAGAAGCTTGCTAGACAATTCTTACGACTCAAGCTTGAAAAAGGAGTGTTGTTCCGTACTATCCTGGATCCGAGGGATGGAGAAGAAATTTGTCAGTTAGTGGTCCCAGAATCCCTGCGGTACAAGGTCTACGAAAGTCAGCATGATCATTGTGGTCATTTTGGAGAAAGGAGCACGCTAGAAAGGATGAGGCGAAGCTTTTACTGTCCGACGATGAGTAAGGATGTTCAAGACTGGGTCAAAGAATGCAAGAGATGTGCTCTTGCTAAGGATGTTTTCCCTAAGATTCGAGCCCCAATGGTGTGCACTAATGTGTCGGCGCCGTTGGAAGTCCTCGCTATGGATTACACGGTCTTGGAGGAGTCTGTAGGAGGATATGAGAATGTTCTTGTCTTAACTGACGTGTTCACTCGTTTCACTGTAGCAGTACCAACCAGAAATCAGACTGCCCACACCACGGCAAAAGCCCTGGTGCAGCATTGGTTCGTTCATTATGGCTGTCCTGCACGACTACACTCCGATCAAGGTCGATGTTTTGAAGCTAGTGTGATCAAAGAACTATGTAAAGTATACGAAATCGGAAAGAGTCGCACAACTCCTTACCACCCACAGGGTAACTCTCAATGTGAGAGATTTAACAGAACCATGCATGACATGCTAAGGACGTTACCCCCAGAAAAGAAAAGGAACTGGAAGGAGTATCTACCCGAGCTAGTTATGGCATACAATAGCCGAACACACACTTCAACTGGTTACGCACCATTCTACCTAATGTTTGGTAGGGATGCTCGAATGCCAATGGATATCCTGAACGGGAAGGATTGTGAGAATAGTGGGGTTGACAATCTTGATGATTGGGTAAAAGACCATCATGACAGGTTGAAGGCAGCTGTTGAAATAGCCAACTCAGCCACGCAGGAAGCTGCAAGGCGAAGAAAAAGAGCCTATGATCGCAAGTCGCATGGAGCACTTATGAGACCAGGTGACCGTGTTCTGTTACGGAACCATTTACACAAAGGACGGAATAAGATACAGGATCACTGGGAACCCTCACCCTACACTGTAGTAAGGCAGAATCATGCAAACACGCCGGTTTACACCATTCGACCAGAGAAAGGAGGCCCGTGTAAAGTTGTACATAGGGATCAACCCAGACATTGCACTTTTCAGTCATCACTACCACCTGGCGCATCTAGACGTGAATCGAGAACACCCACAGGTCAGGCACATAGCGATTCAGAAGACCCAGATCTTGTTGCAGTCCCTGTTGTTACACTTGCACCTGCCACACTAGCAGATACGGGAGATGAGGGTGGATTGAGCACGCACATGAGGGATCATGATGGGGTAATTTCAACTGATGAGTTAGTAGATCAGTCTGTATTCGGGTCAGTAAATTCAGGAGGGTCGGAAGCTGAAAGTGAAAACGAAAGTATTCCTGAACCCAGATGTTCCCAGCGTCAGAACAGAGGTGCTTTGCCTGTTAGGTATAGAAATGACTATGTCTTAAAGTGATGTGATGTAAACCTGAAGTAGGAATGTTTTTCAGTTTTACCTTTTGTAAAATTTTTTTTTTTTGATGTTCCTGTTAAAAATGTTTACCTACTTTTCCCTGTTATGTATTTTTCAGGACTGAGTTGCTGAAAGGAAGTCCGATGTTATGGCAGGGTTTAGCAAGGGGGAATGTAGGGTACCTACAAGTTGGATTTGGAATGAGCTTTTATTTTGACATTTAGACGTTAGTAAGAACTTTTATTTTGACATTTAGATGAGGACGCCGCCATTTTAAGTAGAAAAAGTGTTCAAGGAAGAGGGTTGAAAAGGGGAAAATGGAGGAGTGTGAGGCCAGGAAGGGCGGAAGTGGTGTAGTGTCCGGAACTGAGTCGGATATGGAAGATGAAATAGATGGCGGGGAATATGAAAGAAATAAAAGTAGTAAATGGACTTTAGTAGAGAAGCGGAAAAGGAAGAAAGATTGGAGCCAAACTTCAGGAACAGAAAGTGAGAGAGAGTGTCAACAGGCGAGGAAAATAAAGGAGGAATTTAAAGTAATGGTGAGGTTTTCGTCAGGGGAAGCGAGTGAATTGAACCCTTTGAAACTGACAAAAGCACTGAAGGAGTTGATTGGCAATATAGAAAGTGCTAAAATGTTGAGAGACGGGAAAATGATCATTTTCTGTAAAGATGGTAAACAGCAAAAGGCTGCATTAGCGATTAAGGCTATATTAGGGAAAAAAGTCACAAGTCAACTTATGGGAGAAAAGAAATGGGTGAGAGGGGTCATTACAGGAATTCCAACCAATGTTGATATAGAAACGATTAAGGAGAACATTTCAGGAGCGAAAGTGATAGGTGCAAGAAGACTTAAAATCACCCGGAACAAGGAGAGAAGTGATAGTCTTTCGGTAATGATACATTTTGATGAGGGAAAATTGCCTGAAAGAGTGTTTGTAGGATTCCTGAGTTATGCGGTTCGACCTTTTATTCCTCCACCGCTGAGGTGTTACAAGTGTCAAAAATATGGCCATGTGGCAGCAGTATGCAGAGGGAGACAGCGATGTGCCAAATGTGGGGGGGAGCATGAATATGGAAAGTGTGAAGAGGGTATAAAACCGAAATGCTGCAACTGTGGAGGAGAACATAGTGCAGGGTATGGAGGATGCCAGGCAAGGAAAAATGCTGCTAAAGTTCAAAATGTTAAGATTACAGAAGGATTAACATATGCAGAAGCAATCAAGAAGGTTAGGTTGAATGGAAAGAAGGAAATAGAAGAAAAGGGTGCGGACAAGAGAATGAGAAATGAGCAATCAAATCAGGGAAAAGATAATGATATTAAGATCATTAAGAATAAGATGGCATTTCTTACCTTTATGGTAGAAGTGGTAAACTGTTCGGCCCAAACTGAGAGTAGAACTGAAAGAACGAGAATAATCCTAAGAGCGGCAGAAAAGTATTTGAATGTAGAAGGTATTACAGTAGAACAAATAAACGAGAAACTGAAGCTGCATGTAGCAAACTCTCAGACAGTATGTGGAGAAGTATAATGGTGTTCTTAATCTTACAGTGGAATGCAAGAAGCCTGATATCAAATGGATTAGAGTTCAAGAAATGGATAGATGATTTTAAGGTTAAACCACACATAATATGTGTGCAAGAATCATGGTTAAAACCTAACTTAAGTTATGTGGTCCAAGGGTATGAAGTAGTACGAAAAGATAGAATCAACGGAAATGGAGGAGGAGTGGTCACTCTTGTTAAGCTAGGGATAGCATACAGGGAGGTGAAAGTGAATGAGGAGTATGAATCAGTTGTGATTGATGTAAGGGCAGAAAATCGTAATATAAGAGTGATAAATTTTTATAATCCCTGTAAAAGACTAAATATAGATCTAACTAAAAATATTGGAGTAGATGGAAATTCTAACATAGTGTGGTGTGGAGATTTTAATGCACACAGTACTTTGTGGGGATGTGTAAATAATGATCAAAACGGGTATGTAATAGAAGAAATTTTAGATTGTAATGATTTTGTATGTTTAAATGATGGAAATATAACAAGATTAGATGTAATTAGGGAAGAAATTCGGTAATAGATCTAACAATTGTTTCCAATAACTTGGCTGGGCAATGTGAATGGGAAGTTTTATATCAGAGTACTTTAGGAAGTGATCATTATCCCATAAAATGTTCAGTAGGGATAGAAATTGAGGAATATCATGAGGAGAATATGGCAAGATGGAAGCTTAAAGACGCAGATTGGGCTAAGTATAAAGAGGTTTGTGAAGTTAAAATGCTTAGTACGAATTCAATTTTGATGAAGTAGAAGATGTAAATAATAAAATTAATACAATATTATGTAGTACAGCACAAGAGACGATAGGGAAGAGCAAAGGGGTTAGAATGAGAAAGGCTGTACCATGGTGGACAGAAAAATGTAGTGAAGCAATCAAAACTAGAAACAGAGCTTTAAGAAAAGTTAAAAAATCATACTCTTTTGATGACTTTATTAACTATAAGAGAACTCGGGCAGAGGTAAGGAAGGTAATGAGGATAACAAAAAGAAACTATTGGAGAAAGTTCTGTGATGAAATTGGTGTAAATATAGATATTAGTGATATGTGGAACATGATTAAGAAAATGGGTGGGAAGCAAATGAATAAAGGTATTCCAGTTTTAATAAAAGAAGGTAAATACAAAATGACTAATACAGAAAAGGCAGAAGAGTTGGTAGAAACATTTGTTAAGGTTCACAGTGACAATAATATGTCAGATAGTATGAGAGTGCAAAGGGATCAAATTTTGAAAGACAATCCTAATGTACTAACTCAAAAGCACTGACTGGGAGTACATTGGACGCAGATTTTACTATGTATGAACTAAAACAGGTGCTACAGTGTTTGAAACGTACATCTCCTGGGAAAGATGAAATCTGTTATGAAATGATAAAACACCTTTCTGATGTATCTCTAAATATTATTTTAAGGAGCTTTAATAAGATATGGGAGCTGGGAAAACTGCCTACGTCTTGGAAACACGGAGTGATAATTCCAGTTGCAAAGCCTGGTAAGGATCCCACAGTAGCATCTAATTATAGACCCATTGCGTAACATCTAACTTATGTAAAGTAATGGAAAAGATGGTAGTAGCTCGACTAAATTACGTAATAGAAAGCAAAAACCTTTTAAGTCATTATCAGAGTGGCTTTAGGAAAGGGCGAAATACCATGGATTCAGTAGTATGTTTAGAGTCTGAAATTAGAAAGGCAATGGCGAATAAGGAGGCACTTGTAGGGGTGTTTTTTGATGTGGAAAAGGCCTATGATATGCTTTGGAAAGAGGGAGTTTTAATAAAATTAGACAATATGGGAATCAAAGGGAAAATGTATAATTGGATAATGGACTTTTTGTTTAATAGAACTATTCAAGTTAGGGTTGGAACAAGGTACTCTAGGATATACTCAATTGATAATGGGACCCCACAGGGTAGTGTGTGCAGTCCAGTGTTATTCAATTTAATGATAAATGATATATTTTCAACTATTGGACAAGGACTTGGCAAGTCTTTATATGCAGATGATGGTGCTCTGTGGAAAAGGGGAAGAAATGTTGAGTATGTGGAGAAAAGCATGCAGAAAGCAGTTAATGAAGTGGAAAATTGGGCTAATAAATGGAGCTTTAGGTTGTCTGTAGAGAAAACCAAAGTGGTATGTTTTTCAAAGAAGAGGAAATCCCCGAATATCAAAATATACCTTTATGGGCAAACTTTAGAGCAGGTAACAGAAATTAGGTTTCTCGGAGTATGGATGGATACAAAGCTAACTTTTGCATCCCATATAAAGAAAGTTCAAGATAAATGTAAAAAAGGAATAAATATTTTAAGATGTTTAGCAGGGGTAGATTGGGGTGCAGCCCGACAAGCATTAAAAGTGTGTATTGTGCAATGATAAGACCAATTATAGATTATGGCAGTATAGTTTATAG
The DNA here is from genome assembly GCF_016835505.1 of Polypterus senegalus. Lineage (NCBI taxonomy): Eukaryota > Metazoa > Chordata > Cladistia > Polypteriformes > Polypteridae > Polypterus > Polypterus senegalus. Next base: position 89,726,588 of record NC_053159.1, read on the forward strand.
CTCAGCATCAGAATCTTTGCTCAAAAAAGTTAATGTTATTCAGTCTCAGGCATTAAGGATAGGAAGTGGGGCATTTCGAACATCGCCAGTCTCAGCAATGCAGGTGGAAATGGCAGAGATGCCATTAAAATTTAGGACAACTAAGTTAAAGATGGCATATTGGAATTCTGTAAGGGGGCATGCAGACACCCATCCAGTAAAAGAAGTACTCCAAAAATGTTGGGAACATGAATACACTAAGTACAGGAGTTTTGGGTGGAATGCAGATATGGAGGCCAAGAAAATAGGTATTGACTGTATAAAAACAAGCCCTACAGTAGTAATACCTGTTATACCTCCTTGGTTATATCAAATGCCGTTAGTAGATTTACAGGTGCGTGGTAAAATAAACGTTAAGAATGAGTGTAGGACTAATGAGGAAATAGTAGAGCAATATTTGAAACAAAAATATTCCAATAGTATCCAAATATATACAGATGGATCAAAAAATCCAGATTGCGGGTCCACAGCAGCAGCGATATACATTCCACAATTCAAGCATAGTGTCTTGAAGAGGTTAAGTAATCATGTATCAGTATTTACAACAGAAATGATGGCAATTTTACTGGCAATGCAGTGGGTAGAGGAAACTCGGCCCATAAGTGTGGTTGTATGTTCAGACTCATATTCAGCCTTAAACAGTTTAAAAAGCGGGAACTCTATATCTAGACAGGATATTCTGTATGAAATTTTGCAGAATATTTATAGAATCAAACATATGGGAGTAAGGGTAGAATTTGTATGGATCCCTGCCCATGTAGGGATAGAAGGGAATGAGGAGGTGGATAAGTTGGCCAAAACAGCATTGAGAAGAGAGGAGGTTGAAATAGAAATTCCATTATGCAAATCAGAAATGAAAAGTATTATTAAAGCTGCAGTCATAAGATTATGGCAAGAGGACTGGAAAAACGAGTCAAAAGGAAGACACCTTTTTAACATCCAATCAAAAGTGGGGAAAGAAAGGAAGGCATACGGAAACAGAAGAGAAGACACAGTAATAACTAGGCTCCGTATAGGTCACTCCAATCTTAATTGTTCCCTCTACATGATGGGGAAAAATGAATCAGAGTGCTGCAGACATTGTGGAAGAACAGAAACAGTTGAGCATGTATTATTACATTGTGATGCATATAGAATGGAAAGGAATCAGCTTGTTGGGAAACTAAGAGATCTGGAAATTAATGTCATCTCAGTCAAAGTTATATTTCAGAATGCAGAGAAAAAACCAAAGGTGTACGATCTTCTGTTAAAATATTTGAGAGATACAGGTTTAATTAACAATAAGTTGGTTTGCCACCCGCCATTAAACCTAAAGAAGAAGAAGAAGAAGGAAGAGGGTTAGACAAGAGAGGAGTGAATGAAAGCACGCTGAAAGAGAAGGTGCCGTTCGTTGAAACTTGTGTTAAGCAAAGATCGAAATTTTAACTAGCGACAAGAGTTAGAACAGTAAGACGATGTTTATGAACTTTTGTTTGTTTCAATGAGTTTGTCTATAGTAATAAAGCGACAAACTTAACTTCGGTGTGCACGTGTGGAGCGGAGGACAGGGTCTTCGGAGTTTTAGAAGATTACGGAGAAAAAGTGAAATACTCCAGTTTATTTTTGTTGATTTTTGCACGCGATTTCCTATGTGTTTTGCCAATTCGGATGAATCCTAAGTATAGTCGAAGTCGTTGCACATTTGTGTTTGGAGGAAGAGCAAGCTGAATCGTAGGATGGGATTTCGTTTGTTTGTGTTCTCGTATCGATTGTCTGTGGATCCAGAGGTGATCTTGTCGAGTTGAACGGTGGCTTCTCGGGATCAAGAGGACAACTGTGGGAGATAAAAGAGTGAGAAGAATATTTCACTGCCTATACGGATTCCTTGCAGCGCTCCGTCCAGGACCACAGAATGGTGATGTACTCGGATTTCTTTCTTTTATACTGAATGCTGGTAAGCAAACAATCCTTTCTTTCAGTAATTGTAAAGACTGAAATATACTGTAAAGGAAATCTCTCAGAAGTGGACTAGTGAATGGTGAATTCATCTACAGAGTTATTCACGAACTTTTTGTTTACAAGAATATAAACGTTTTGGAATGTTTCTTTTATGAACGTGACATCCTTGCACGGGACTGGTGAATTTGAGTTGATTAACTTTTAAACTGGACTAATTGAATTTGTATTGTAAATGTTTATTTAATCAACGCTGTAATGGAGAAGTACTAATTGTTGTTCAAGGTACAAAGTAGGAAGATATATAATTTTGTTTTTATTACTATTATTATTATTGTCAATCTGTGATTCAATTTCAATTTGAATTTGATTCTGTTAGAAATAATTTCATTTTTTAGTAAAGAGACAAAAAGAAGAGAAAATTCATTTAATTTATCTCTATTCTTTTGTTTAGTTTAATGGAAATGGTGTAGTTTGAATTATGTATATTATACTAAGGAGTGGGGGCGTCTCACCTATTCTGTTAGGTTAAAGGGGAGTGTGGGTAGAATAGTTAAAACTTAATCATTCAAGTTGTTTGTCCACACACACATACACTCCAGGTGGCACCGTGTACAAATAAAAATCCTGGAGCCCACCTCACTTTACCTGTAGCAATATAAAGCAACATTATAGGTAATAATAATATACAGCTACCTGCTATACTGAGACTCAAAGTATTGGGTGAGAGGACTAAGATCCTGTTTCTCACTCAGTCTTCCTTAGTTAAGAGTTTAATATTCCCCCACAAAGCGGTGGCATATTCACCTCCGCTACATAACGAAAAGAGAAACAGAATAGGTGAAGGTTAGTAACATACTATAACTATCATGTTACTTATGTTTTAGTGGTAATGACTAACAACAGAGATGCAGTCTGTACAGTTAATCAGCAGCTCTAGGCAGGAAATGCTAAACTGAAATAGTGAGTCTTCAACCGGGATTTAAAAGCTGAGAATGAAGGGGCATCTCTTATAATAGCAGGCAGACCATTCCACAGTTTAGGGGTCCTGTAACTGAAAGCTTGACCTCCCACTGTTATTTTATTAATCCTTGGAATCATAAGCAGACCAGCATCTTGAGATCTTAATGTGCGCTCTGGTTTGTAAGTTATGATAAGTTTAGACAAGTAAGCTGGACCTTGGCCATTTAATGCTTTATATGTTAAAAGGAGGATTTTGAAATCTGCCCTAAACTTATCCGGGAGCCAGTGTAAAGATTTAAGAACCAGAGTTATATGTTCATACTTTCTTGTTCTTGTAATAATTCTTGCAGCAGCATTTTGGATTAACTGGAGGCTGTATAAAGAACAGTTTGAAAATCCAGTGAACACCGTATTGCAGTAGTCAATTCTACTAGAAATAAATGCATGAATTCATTTCTCAGAATCCTGTTTATTTAGAAAGCGCCTTAATTTCCTAACATTTTTAAGATGGAAGAAACATGATTTGGACAACTTTGTAATATGCACTTTAAATGGCATGCTAGAGTCAAAGATAACTCCTAAATTGCAGGCTCATTCAGTAAAATTAATGGTGATTCCAACTGAGTTAAATGATGACAAAATATTGCTGTGATCAGCGTCATTCCCTCTAACAATTAACATCTCTGTTTTATCTGTGTTTAAAGAAAAGTAGTTCTCATCCATCCACTCCTTTAATTCACTAACACAACTAATTAAAGACAACATCGGAGAAACTTCATTTGATCTAAATGAAAGGTATAACTGGGTGTCATCTGCATATGAGTGAAAATTAACATTATGTTTCCTAATGATAGATCCCAGTGGAGGCATGTACTGTAAAGTGAAAACAGTAAAAGTCCCAGTATTGAGCCCTGCGGGACACCATATCTCACTTCTGTGTATAATGATGGAGTACTGTCAGCACATTTCTGTCATTATTGGAATCAATTTGATAAATAAGAACTAAACCAGGCGCGCACAGTGCCTGTAAGCCCAACATCATTTTCTAGCCTGTGCAGTAAAATAGAATGGTCAATGGTGTCAAATGCTGCACTTAAGTCTAACAACATAATTACAGTGGTGTTTCCTTCATCAGAGGATATCAGAATGTCATTTACAACCTGCGTTAGTGCCATTTCTGTACTATGACCAGTGCGAAAACCAGACTGGAATTTCTCAAATAAATTGTAATGTGTAAGGTGTGACTGAAGCTGATTGGCGACTACTTTTTCTAGTATTTTAGAGAGAAAGGGTAAATATGAAATAGCCCTATAATTATTTAGTATGTGTGGGTTTAGGTCTGACTTTTTAAGTAATGGTTTAATGACTGACACTTTTAGTGCATCAGGTACTGTGCCATGCAATAATGAACTATTGATGATGTTTAGAATAGGTGCTGCAAGAACATCTATTGCACTTTTTACTAGTTTTGTTGGCATTGGATCTAGGGAACAAATAGTGGGTTTCATTTTAGAAATTAAAGTTACAGGATTAAAATTACTAAAGTGCTGAATGCAATGTGCAGCAGGGTCTGCTAAGCTAGTATGCAGTTTGTACTGTGATGCTGAGATCTGGGATCTTACATTTTTAATTTTTTCATTGAAGAAGTTCATAAAGTCTGTACTGCTAATATCTGTTGGTATTTTACACTGTAGATCTGAATTCCCATTTGTTAATTTAGCAATTGTTCTAAACAGTACCCAAGGATTTTTATTATTGCTATCTATTATTGTAGAATAGTATTCTGAGCGAGCTTTAAAGAGAGCATTGTTATATTTTTTAACACTCTCTGTCCATGCAATTTGAAAGACATCTAATTTAAGAGCTTGAGTGTTTTTATTAAACCAGGGAGAGTTTCTATCTGCTTTGATTACTTTTGTTTTAAGGGGAGCCGCTGCGTCCAGAGCATCTCTCAAGGTCACATTATAATGTTATGTTAGCTGATCTAAATTGTTTTCCACGTTTACATTTGATGTTAACTGATCTAAATGGTTTTCCATAATTACACTCGACTTACTCAAAGTATCTATAAATTTTGAAGCAGAATTACAATCTAGATGTCGCACTGTCTTTGTTTTAATCTGTGAGTGTGTTGGCAAGGGCAGGACTAAATCAAATGTAATTAAGTAGTGATCGAAAATAACTTAATATAATGGAGTAATGTTCAAATTTTGAATTTCAACTTTGTAAGTTATAATTAAATCTAATGTGTGGTTATGATTATGAGTTGGATCTTTGACAATCTGACAAAATGTTACTGAATTTAACAAGTAAGTAGAACATTTGCTAAAAGTGTCAGTTTTCACATCAATGTGTACATTAAAATCCCCCATCAGTACTATGTGGTCATAATTTATAGCCAAATCAGATACAAGGTTGCTAAATTCAGTCATGAACAATGAATATGGCCCTGGTGGTCTGTAGACTAGCACTATAATTGTGTTGGAATCTGTTTTAATATTTAAAATGAATGCCTCAAAGGATGTAAAGTCGCCTACATTTTTAGACGTGATTTGCATTTTGTTACAATGAATTATTCCAGGGCCTCCTCCTCAACCAGAATCTCTAGACTAATGAAGGAACGAGTATCCATCTGGTAATGCCTCAGCTAGGGGAACAGTGTTGCATTTACTAAGCCAAGTTTCAGTGAGAAGACACAGATCAGATTTTGTACTTAATATATCATTTACCAAAACATTTTTACTGCCAAAGGAGCGAACGTTCAATAAGCAGCATTTAAAACTGCATGCTTCTTTCTGAAGTGGTGATATATTTTTTGTTTTAATTTGAAGTAAATTTCTATTACAGATGCCCCTGGTGGATGGTCTGGTTTTATCCCTTGGTCTAATTATACACCTTATTTTTTGGTTATCAAGTAATTTAAGGTTTGCATCAAGACTAAATTAATGGACGCCCCATAACAGGGATTATGGGTAACAGGTGGGATAAACAACAGCCTGTGATTTAAGATCACATGACTGCGGCCTGGATGGTGCTCTAATCAGTCAGCCAGGCAGTTTTGCTGCCCTATTTTGGGATAATACATAATATCCCCTCCAATTAGGATGAAGACCATCTCTTTTGAAAAATCCAGGCCTTTCCCAAAAATCATCCCAATTGTTCACAAACACTATGCTTTTATTTGCACACCAGGTTTCTAGCCAGCAGTAAAGGGAATGGAATCTGCTATAAATTAGATCCTCTCTATATAATTGACCTTGTAGCCAAGGGGAAAGGACCTGAAATGATGATTCTTGCAGTTAGGGACCTCTCCTTCATGGCTTGAATTACTGCTGCAGAGTCTGTTTTTAGAACCTCTCATGGTTGATATTGAATGTTTTCTATGCCTTCACGTAGTACAGTGGTCCCAATAGCCCTGTCCTTGTGCTTCTTGATGAATGTCAGCACTCTTTCATAATGTCTCATACTTGTTCATTGGGAAAACAAGAAACAAAATGTAAGGCATGAAATATTGAGGTGGCATACAACTGACTCCCCAATAACAAGTACATCACCAAAGTCTGTTGGCACAGTGGGGGAGCAGAGAGAGACGATGGAAGTAATCCAGGCTTGAGCCCCCACTTCCTGCTGAAACAACCAGTTTCCATTGTCAGCCTAGCATGTGGGCATCACGATGTACAGTTGATGTTGCTCAGTTAAGTTGAGAGGCTTCAGTCTCAGATGCTGAGGAGGTCTCTTTTAGCAGGCGAGCTTTCTGTTCCCTGAGGTGCCTCTGTCCAGTAAGGAGTTGCTGAATCTGACTCTCAAGGGTCTGGAATTCAACGACAATGAGCTGCAGCTCACAGTCGGCATTCTTCCACATTCTCTTCCACTTCATGTCCTAGGAGAAAGGGAAGGAGAGAGAATTAGTGAAGTGCTTCCCACCAGTGAAAATAACAAAGGAAAATACATGTATGGTCCAGTGGCAGAGTGATGGCTCAGAAGCTAAGGATCTCTGCTGGTATCTGGAAGGTTGTCGGTTCAAATCCTGTTACTACCAGAAAGGATCTTTCTCTGCTGGGCCTTTGAGCTAGGCCCTTAACCTGAAAATTGCTTCAGGGCTCTGTTCAATGGCTGATCCTATGCTATGACCCCCAAAGTTCGTGTGAAAATACCATTTACCCTTTAGGATTAATAAAGTATATCAATTCCAAAAAATCATCAATATACTAATACAAAAATAATATATTGTTTGCTGTAACATATTATTTTTGCCTCTGTCCTTTTGAAATACGATCGTGAGTCACATCGTGTCCTGCCAAGGCAAAGAAGATTTTACTTTCAACTTGGTATATTCACAATAAAACTTTTGCTGCAGTTACACAATTATCTATTTTCTTCTCTGCTATTTTTATGTTTTAATTACAACTAGCAAAATACCTGCGCTTCGCAGCGGAGAAGTAGTGTGTGAAAGAAGCAATGAAAAAGAAAAGGAAACATTTTGAAAATAACGTAACATGATTGTCAATGTAATTGTTTTGTCACTGTTGTGAGTGATGAGTGTTGCTGTCATATATATATATATATATATAAATATATATATATATATATATTTACACACACACATAAACATATATATATATACATATTGTATGTTGGGACGCCCAGGAGGATGTGAGGAGGGCGTGTGCCTCCTCCAGACCGAGAGGGGGCATCCGTCCTGGTTATGCAGGAGGCCTCGGGTAGGGGGCTTAGAAGCCCAGCCCTGTAGGGACCAGTAGCCACCGCCAGGGGGCGCCCCAGTGCCTACTTATCCCGGGAGCCTGGCACTTCCGCCAGACAGGGGTGTGGCCAACGTTAAGTGCCGGGAAGCAGCTGGAGCCCATCCGGGTTCCCATAAAAGGGGCCGCCTCCCTCCAGTCATTGGTGGAAGTCGGGAGGCAGTATTGACGGAGCTGGAGAGAGGACAGGAGGCGGCCAGCAACAAAGGCACAGTGACTGTGAGCCCTGGACTTTTGGGGAATCGGTGCAAGAGGCACTGGGGTGTGAGTGCACGATAACTTGGTGTAAGTATCTATACTAATAAAAGGCAAAGCCCTCACTCACTCACTCACTCACTCACTCACTGACTCATCACTAATTCTCCAACTTCCTGTGTGGGTGGAAGGCTGAAATTTGGCAGGTTCATTCCTTACAGCTTCCTTACAAAAGTTGGGCAGGTTTTATATCGAAATTCTACGCGTAATGGTCATAACTGGAAGCAGTTTTTCTCCATTTACTGTAATGGAGATGAGCTTCAACGCCGTGGGGAGTTTCGTGTGACATCATCACGCCTCCCACGTAATCACGCAGTACATAGAAAACCAGGAAGACCTAAAAAAAGCGCTGAAGAAAACATGCATTATATAATTGAGAAGGCAGCGAAACAATAAGAAGCGGCAGTGACATATACAACCATATTCATGAGTTCTGCTACTTGAAACAAAGCACGATGTAAACCTACACTTTAAATTAAGTTCATAGACAGGCTGCCGCTGGCGTTTGTAATTTAGTGCCTGCCCATATAAGGCCGTCCGTCAGCGGCAATCCAATAGCAAACTCCCACTAAATATTCACGGGTTAAGGACTGTGGCTTATGCAGAGGAAGATGAGATGGTCAGGGTGGTGTTTGGTACAAACTCAGCGAAACTGCGAGAGAAAGTTTTAAGTGCCAGGACTAAGGTAACATTAAATACAGCCATGGACATAGCACGAGATGGCACCAGCACAGCTGGGAACTTCGATGCATGTACACCGCGGCTCCGTGAACTGGCGCAGTGCACAGATAAAAGCAACAGTTCCAAAGCGCTGAACAAAACCGAATTACACAATTGAAAAGGCAGCAAAAATATGAAGCGTCTGATACATACAAGCATATTCATAAATCCAAAACAAAGCACACGTTGGAAAAAGTCAATGTCCGCTAAAGGAAGACAGTGTAAAAAAAAACCGTGCATGCAGTGTGTCAGGTCTCAGATAAAGAAGAAGACGAGCTGTTTATTGATGCAGTAAGAAACGAATCGATGAATGAAACCTGTCATCTTTACAGCGATTGACAAACACGGAATGTAACTTGAACACAACACATCCTACAAATACGAACCTGATTGAAAGAAATAATGATAATCAAATCCTTGATGACAGCAACACTCAGTAACACTCACAAAACAAATACTGTATATTGACAGTCATGTTACGTTATTTTTAAAATGTTCCCTTTTCTTTTCTAGCTTTTTAACACACTACTTCTCGCTGCGATCGCTGGTATATATATATATGTATATATATATAACCCGATCTACATACTCGAATAATGGATACTTTATTAGCCATCAATGATTGTTTTGGTAAAGCCATACTCAGTGTATTCATTAGATGAACGGTAAAAAGTAAGAGCGAGGAGGATGACTTATTGAGGCATGCAGGCTGTAGTGCGCGTCAACTCTATCTGAATTGCGATCACATTTGAAAAAATATATCTTTTCAAGTTCTATTTAGTCCATATGTGTCAAACTCAAGGGCAGGGCCACATCCGCCCGGCGTGTAATTATATCCGGCCCGAGATCATTTTATATACTGTATTATTGTTATTAAAGCCGGGTATATGAAGCGCTGGTAACACAATAAACTACAGATCCCATAATGCAGCGCTTCAGCTGCCTTGCCGAACACTTACCGAGTTAATCAAGTTATTGCGAAGCTAGCTCACACGATGCTGAAGAGAAAAGTTGATTCTGAAAATAGAGCCTTTAAAAACCGATGGGAGGCTGAGTATATGTTTACTGAACCCGTGTGTCTCATTTGTGGAGCTAATGTGGCTGTAATTACAGAATTTAATCTAAGACGGCACTATGAGACAAAACATCAGGTTAACCTGAATGCAATGCAGAAGATACAGAAAGCAGCATAATTAAATAAGAATCTGACACTTCAGCGGACGTTTTAACCCGTGCACAATCACAAAGTGATTTCAAGTGAAGCTGCTTTTATGGGAGACACAAATGCACCAGTGCACCTTGCCTCACTTTCCCTGTTGCCAAGTAATGTTAAACCAAGTCGTCACTACGGTGTTCCCAAATCGCACTTTGCTGATAAACTGGCGCACTGAGTTTGCACGCGCTTTGGTGACTTTGAAGAACAAAAAAAGTCCGTCTACATGCGGCTCGAACCTTGTGCATGTTTGGTAGCACATATCTGTGTGAGAAGCTCTTCTCAGTGATAAAGACTAACAAAACAGCACACAGGAGTCGCCTCACTGATGAGCACCTGCAATCCATCCTGAGAATCTCCACAACACAGAACCTCACACCAAACATAAACGAACCTGTGGCCAAAAAAAGATGCCAGGCGTCCAGCTCTAAAATGACATATGAGCAAAGAAAACTGAATGATTTGATTTGTTATTGCTGAAAGGAACACATTTTATTTATATTTCTAGGTTTTGTTATGCAGCATGTTCATATTTGAATTTGTATAATTTTGACAGGATATATTTTTATGGAGAGCAAAATCTTTTGGGATATTTAAAATCTAAGTTTATTTTTATATAAAATTACATAAGAGTAAAGAAATTTGAATGTTTGTTCTTTTAACGTTTACTTTATTTCTAACTTGTATAATTTAGACAGGATAAATTTTTATGGAGAGCAAAATATTATAAGTTGTTTAAGGTTTGAGTTGATTTATTCACAAATAATATTCCTGTCTGTTTTTACCATTCCTACCAAAGATATTTCTGTCGACTAAATAAAAATTCCTTCTATTTAAAATTTAAATAGAACTTGAACAAATACGATAGTTCATAATATCCACGCAGACTTGCACGTAAGAGAGGGAGTTATCCGTTTTAACAAGCAGCGTATTGCACTGATACGAAATAGCTGTGTGTGTATATATGTAGATATGTATGTATGTGTGTATGTATTTATGTGTGTGTGTATATGTATGTGTATATATGTAGATATATATATGTATATATATATGTGTATATGTATAGATATGTATATATATATATGTTTATGTATGTGTGTGTAAATATATATATATATATGACAACAACACTCATCACTCACAACAGTGACAAAACAATTACATTGACAATCATGTTACGTTATTTTCAAAATGTTTCCTTTTCTTTTTCATTGCTTCTTTAACACACTACTTCTCCGCTGCGAAGCGCGGGTATTTTGCTAGTTGTAAATAAAAGTGTGTTGGGTGAACTTACGATGTCCATCTGTCTGTGTCCGGGGCCAAGTTCACAATATCTATACATATACACATATATATACACACACATATATACATTGTGATGGATGGCCGGCCATTTATCCCGGCCAATACCCCCAAGCCGCCAGGTGGAGCCCTCCTTGCAGCGTGGAGGTCCCCAGAAGACCAGTAGGGCATCATGGACATTGGAGTTTTTATGCAAAGCCCTGCTGGATGCCGTGGGGGCCACAGGAGGTAGCTGCAGGGAGGACCAAGGGCTTCTTCGTGCCCTGTGACCCGGAGGTTCGTCACAGGAAGAGCGACGGACTTCTGGGTTGAAGAAAGGGACTATTTACCCTGACCCGGAAGGAATAAGGACTTGTGGACTATTGGGCAGAAACACTTCCGAGTCAGGAGTATAAAAGGACTATGGGAACTCCCAGACAACGAGCTGAGCTGGGTGGAAGGGTGGCAACGCATCTGGGAGCTGGAGGATTGGTTTATTGTTTATTATTGAGTATTTGTGAATTATATGAGTATTGTGGAGAAGAGTGTGCTTTGTGCACTGTGGCGACAAAATAAAGTCAACTTGAGGACTTTTACTTGGTGTCTGGTGTCGTGGACAGGGGTTCAAGGGAGCGAGAGCGCCCCCAATCGTTCACAGTGGCGTAGTCAGCAGGATACGCTAGCGTCGTTTGCAGAGGACCTGACTAAAATATTTCTGTGGGTAACGAACCCCGAGAAGACTACGGAATCAGGAATCACCACAGCATCGCCAGAACCCGAAAAAAACCGAGTCCAAAATGTGAAAGAAGAAGGGCAAGCAAAGTGACAATGCCAGCGGGAGTGCCATAGGTGCAATGGCCGACACTCGGGAGGAGTTAAGGAGAGGCCTTACAAGTCCGGAGAAACCTCCAGGAAGCAACGATCCCTCTAAGGTACGTGCCGGGAACGACATTAAAAATCCTTTTATTGTTTCTCACCTTGTCCCGTGCATGTACCTTGGAGATGACCACCTGGAGGCTCCGAGGGGAAAAGGAGACTGCCCCGAAGACGACAGCCTTCTCCTGTCGAAGCCAGAGCGCCTAGAAATCGACTTCCGCATGATAGTAGCCGACGAGGGACACGGTAGCAAACCTGGTGCATTCTGGGAAGGAGGAGCTCCGCGTCCTGCTGTTTACACCTTCGAGCCCGAAGGAACGGACTTGGTCTTTCCGAAGGGGAAGGGGGAGGCGAGCGAGGCATCGCTCAACCCACAAGAAGGTAAGGAGGGTCAGGAAGTAGCTGATCGGGATGTCAAAAAAATATTAAAGACAGACCGCAGTTCGCCGAAAAAGGCAACTTGACCCCCTGAGAACTCCAAGTCCCTGAAGCCTCCGCGAGACCCGTCAGAGCACGTGCCTGAAGCACGCGTGCTCATTGGCTCCCGGTCGGCAGGTAACACGAACAAGGAAGTGAGTGTTCTGCCGGTTGAAATGAATAATTATATAAACTTATGGGAGCTCGAAAAACTAATCGAGCCTGTAGCGAGTGTCTTGCAGGTCCTGACGACCATTGAAAAGATCGTGGGGGTTTTGGGAGTGGCAGCCAGAGAGCCGTTGGAGAAGGTGAGGGCCTACATGCGGCGATTTGGTGGGGAGCCTCCCGTAATGAATGATGCGGCGATACAGGTAAGCGAGACCCGTATCATACATAATAGAGGGATGCGGTGTGATCCGGGCCCGCGTTTAATAAGTAGCGGGTGCCAATACACGGCGTACCCTACAAGAGAGGTCGATGCGTTAACCGAAAGTGGTCGGCGGAAGGGCTAATCGATCCGGGGCAGCTAGACAGTGCTGACTCCCGGAGCGAGGCAGCCCTGAAGACGCCGCCGCCGGTAATTTGTAAATCAAGGGGGAATTAAAGTAAAGGGGCTCTCTTCTTGTAATAGAGAGACCCAGACTGTATATAAGCCCCAGATTAAACAGGAGGGCTCTAAGATTAAACCGAGGTCTCCTGACAAGAAAGGAAAAGAAGCAGAAAGAGTAAAAACACCGGTAGAGGCGGCAGGGGTTTCTCTCCCAGCAAAAGGGGCGGACCTAACATTTCCTTATTGTTTTCAGTCCCGTAGGGGAAGAATACCAGGAGGACAGAGACAGTGTTACGGGTGCCGAAGGTTGGGCCATATTTGGCGGAACTGTCCTTGGAGAGAGGGGGACAAGATGTCAATTTGGAATAATATTCCCCCTAGGTTCTCCAGGGACCAAGATGTTCGTTTTAATCAAGGCTCAACCAGGACGTCCTCTTGGAGGAAGACTTCCCTCTCGGGGCAGGCCACTCCGAATAATAATTGTCGCTGGGGATACTGTGATGGATGGCCGGCCATTTATCCCGGCCAATACCCCCAAGCCGCCAGGTGGAGCCCTCCTTGCAGCGTGGAGGTCCCCAGAAGACCAGCAGGGCATCATGGACATTGGAGTTTTTATGCAAAGCCCTACTGGATGCCGTGGGGGCCACAGGAGGGAGCTGCAGGGAGGACCGAGGGCTTCTTCGTGCCCTGTGACCCGGAGGTTCGTCATAGGAAGAGCGATGGACTTCTGGGTTGAAGAAAGGGACTATTTACCCTGACCCGGAAGGAATAAGGACTTGTGGACTATTGGGCAGAAACACTTCCGGGTCAGGAGTATAAAAGGACTATGGGAACTCCCAGACAACGAGCTGAGCTGGGTGGAAGGGTGGCAACGCGTCTGGGAGCTGGAGGATTGGTTTATTGTTTATTGTGGAGAAGAGTGTGCTTTGTGCACTGTGGCGACAAAATAAAGTCAACTTGAGGACTTTTACCTGGTGTCTGGAGTCGTGGAGCGAGAGCGCCCCCTATCGTTCACAACATACATATATATATATCTACATATATACACATACACACATACATACATACACACAGATATATACACACAAATACATATATATATATACATACACACACACATATATAAACATATATATACATATACATACATATCTACATATATACACACACAGCTATTTCGTATCAGTGCAATACGCTGTTTGTTAAAACGGATAACTCCCGCTCTTACGTGCAAGTCTGCGTGGATATTATGAACTATCGTATTTGTTCAAGTTCTATTTAAATTTTAAATAGAAGGAATTTTTATTTAGTCGACAGAAATATCGTTGGTAGGAATGGTAAAAACAGACAGGAATATTATTCCTGAATAAATCAACTCAAACCTTAAACAACTTATAATATTTTGCTCTCCATAAAAATATATCCTGTCAAAATTATACAAATTCAAATATGAACATGCTGCATAACAAAACCTGGAAATATAAATAAAATGTGTTCCTTTCAGCAATAACAAATCAAATCATTCAGTTGTCTTTGCTCATATGTCATTTTAGAGCTGGACGCCTGGCATCTTTTTTTGGCAACAAGTTCGTTTATGTTTGGTGTGAGGTTCTGTGTTGTGGAGATTCTCAGGATGGATTGCAGGTGCTCATCAGTGAGGCGACTCCTGTGTGCTGTTTTGTTAGTCTTTATCACTGAGAAGAGCTTCTCACACAGATATGTGCTACCAAACATGCACAAGGTTCGAGCTGCATGTAGACGGACTTTTTTTGTTCTTCAAAGTCACCAAAGCGCCGTGCAAACTCAGTGCGCTCAGTTTATCAGCAAAGTGCGTATTTGGGAACACCGTAGTGACGACTTGGTTCAACATTACTTGGCAACAGGGAAAGCTGCACTGGGGCATTTGTGTCTCCCATAAAAGCAGCTTCACTTGAAATCACTTTGTGATTGTGCACGGGTAAAAACGTCCGCTGAAGTGTCAGATTCTTATTTAATTCTTCTGCTTTCTGTATCTTCTGCATTGTATTCAGGTCTTTCAGGTTACCCTGATGTTTTGTCTCATAGTGCCGTCTTAGATTAAATTCTGTAATTACAGCCACATTAGCTCCACAAATGAGACACACGGGTTCAGTAAACATATACTCAGCCTCCCATCGGTTTTAAAGGCTCTATTTTCAGAATCAACTTTTCTCTTCAGCATCGTGTGAGCTAGCTTCGCAATAACTTGCAGCATCATAAGCTACACTTGATTAACGCGGTAAGTGTTCGGTAAGGCAGCTGAAGCGCTGCATTATGGGATCTGTAGGTTATTGTGTTACCAGCGCTTCATATACCCGGCCATTAATAACAATAATACAGTATATAAAATGATCTCGGGCGGATATAATTACATGCGGGCGGATGTGGCCCTGCCCTTGAGTTTGACACATATGGACTAAATAGAACTTGAAAAGATATATTTTTTCAAATGTGATTGCAATTCAGATAGAGTTGACGCCAAGCACTACAGCCTGCATGTCTCAATAAGTCATCCTCCCCTCGCTCTTACTTTTTTACCGTTCATCTAATGAATACACTGAGTATGGCTTTACCAAAACAATCATTGATGGCGAATAAAGTATCCATTCGATAGTATTCGAGTATGTAGATCGGGGTATATATATACATATATATATATACCCGCGTATCGCAGGAGACATAGTGTGTTAAAGAAGCTATGAAAAAGAAAAGGGAACATTTTAAAAATAACGTAACATGACTGTCAATATACAGTATTTGTTTTGTGAGTTTTACTGAGTGTTGCTGTCATCAAGGATTTGATTATCATTATTTCTTTCAATCAGGTTCGTATTTGTAGGATGTGTTGTGTTCAAGTTACATTCCATGTTTGTCAATCGTTGTAAAGATGACAGGTTTCATTTATCGATTCGTTTCTTACTGCATCAATAAACAGCTCGTCTTCTTCTTTATCTGAGACCTGACACACTGCATGCACTGGTTTTTTTTTTTACACTGTCTTCCTTTAGCGGGACATTGACTTTTTCCACCGTGTGCTTTGTTTCCACAGTAGCTGCATTTATGAATATGCTTGTATGTATCAGACGCTTCATATTTCTTTGCTGCCTTTTCAATTGTGTAATTCGTTTTTTGTTCAGCGCTCTTTGGAACTGTTCCTTTTTGTCTGTGCACTGTGTCCGCTCGGTGTACATGCATCGAAGTTTCCCAGCTGTGCTGGTGCCATGTCGTGCTATGTCCATGGCTGTATCTAATGTTACCTTAGTCCTGGCACTTAAAACTTTCTCTCGCAGTTTCGCTGAGTTTGTGCCAAACACCACCCTGACCATCTCATCTTCCTCTGCATAAGCACAGTCCTTCACCCGTGAATATTTACCCGTGGCAGTTTGCTATTGGATTGCCGCTGACGGACGGCCTTATATGGGTAGGCACTAAATTACAAGCGCCAGCGGCAGCCGGTCTATGAACTTAATTTAAAATTTAGGTTTACATCGTGCTTTGCTTCCGAAGTAGCAGAACTCATGAATATGTTTGTATATGTCACTCGCTCGCTTCTAATTGTTTCGCTGCCTTCTCAATTATATAATGCATGTTTTCTTCTGCGCTTTTTGGGCCTCTTCCTGGTTTTCTACATACTGCGTGATTACGTGGAAGGCGTGATGATGTCACACGAAACTCCGCCCCCACGGGTTTCAAGCTCATCTCCATTACAGTAAATGGAGAAAAACAGCTTCCAGTTATGACCATTACGCGTAGAATTTCGATATGAAACCTGCCCAACTTTTGTAAGGAAGCTGTAAGGAATAACCCTACCAAATTTCAGCCTTCTACACACACGAGAAGTTGGAGAATTAGTGATGAGTCAGTCAGTCAGTGAGTGAGTCAGTGAGGGCTTTGCCGTTTATTAGTATAGATTATAATTATATTTTTTTGCTTCCCAAAAGGGACTGTTTAACATCATACCCTTGGTTTATTGTATTAGGATTGTACTATCAAACATTATCTGCTTCTCCATGGGTACTGTTTAATATCATTCCCTGGGTTTATTCTTTCAGACTGTTTAAGATTATATTCTAGGTTTATAGTATTTCCAACACAATAGGCTTCATAGCCATAACTTCTGACAAAATTTGAAATTAAGGTTAAAGCTTAAGCTTATTTAATAATGCACTACCTTCATTTAAGACTCATGAATTAAAGAGAAATTATTCTCTCATCTAACAGGTCTAAATGCCAAGATAGTATTTTTACAGGAGACCCACTTATTAAGCAAGGATCAGTTTCAGTTGCAAAAAGATTGGACTGGCCAAACATACTACTTCAGCTATGCCAAGAAAACTAGAGATGTGGGAATCTCAATACATAGAACAATTTCATTGGTAGTATCAGATGTAGTTATCTGAATGTGAATGGCAATATGTGATCTTTACGGGTAATTTATTTAATTGTAAAGTGATTTTGAAAAATCACTATGCACACAATGTGGATGATAGAGACTTCATCCAAAACATATTTGTATCCATCCCTAATGTGGACACACATAAAATTATAATGGCCGGAGACTTAAACTGTGTTTTAAATGCAGACCTAGACAGGTTTTCAGTCACAGGGGCAATAACATCTTCTTCTTCTTTTGGCTGCTCCCGTTAGGGGTTGCCACAGCGGATCATCTTCTTCCATATCTTTCTGTCCTCTGCATCTTGTTCTGTTACACTTATCACCAGCATGTCCTCTCTCACCATATCCATAAACCTTCGTTTAGGCCTTCCTCTTTTCCTCCTCTCTGGCAACTCTATCCTTAGCATCCTTCTCCCAATATACCCAGCATCTCTCCTCTGCACATGTCCAAACCAACGCAATCTTGCCTCTCTGACTTTGTCTCCCAACCGTCCAACTTGAGCAACACTGCAAAAACAATTACAGTTGTTCAGTGGTCATAATTTATGAGACCCTTGGAGATTTCTAAATCCAAACTCAAGAGCATATTCCTTCTTCTTACCAGTACATCATTGTTACTTAAGAATTGATTACTTCTTTATTGATCATTTTTGTGCACGATCAAATCTTGTAAGTACAATGCTATTGACCACACCCCTCTGATCATGGAGCTGAAATCATTATGCCCCACTTACTCATTTTGCAGCTGGTATCTTAAATCCCTGTTATTAGCTGACTAGAACTGTACAGAATTCATATCGAAGCAAATTGATTTTTTAGAGACAAATGCATCATCAAAGGTCTCTGCACAAATACTCTGGGAAACTGAAGGCATTTTTGAGAGGACAGATTATTTCATATTTCTCCCACACAAAAAAAAACATCAGAAGCCAAGAAGGCATCATAGTTAATATCAATAACATCTTATAATAAACTTTTCTATTGGGAAAAAGGATTCTCCTCACTTTTTTCTACTCACAAAGTTTTACTCTGGCTGTTGGCTTTCCTCTCCTTCTCTTGAGTGGAAGTTGAATTGAATTTAGTTTTTAAGTTTGACTTATTTGTGTGGAATGTTACTTGCTTTTAATAAATTCAATAAAAAAAAACTTTACAGGAATTTGTATAAAGGAAATGATGTTATTACAACATACTATGGTATACACTGTGACTTTTAAGTTCACACTGACTCTTTAAGATATATTCAGTATATCTAAAGTTTATGTAAAGATTTTTATATACTGACTTGCAATTCCCTTACGGACTAGTGAGGGTAATGAAAAAAATCACAATAAACTAATGCAAGCACATAATTATAAGATTATAAACCACCTCCAATTTAATCCTACTGCAGAAAGAGATGGGCATTGATTTTTTATAGTCTGTATACTTTTATATGCATGTTAAAATAGAGTACATTATCGTGTTATTATTTAAAAGTAAGCACACATTTACAAATGACAATTCTGATACTTGGTGATTTGTATTTAAGAAATCAGATCATGTTGCAGTACAAAACAGGCCTGCATGGATTCACATTTTAGAATCACTCAACACTGAATTGAGGGTTGTGGTTTGGGTATGTGGGAGGCTTAGAACTTTTTCTATGCCTCTTATATATTTATTGTAGAGAAAAAGGTAAAGGAGAGGACGCTGGCGTTGAATGTTCGCCGCTTCTCCCTCTGAGTCTGTAGTTTAATATTGCTTATTTACTATTTTTAGCGATAGTAAATAAGTTTCATACTTTTCAGAAAATTTTTTCCTGCTCTGTTTTATCATTTGTCGTGGATTTTACGCATTTTTATCAAGTTTTTGTTGTCTATTCACCTGTTGCCTGGACATACTGTTTTTATTGTTTGCCGTGGATTCTACAGATTTTTATCAAGTTTTATCAAGATTTTGTGTCTATTCACCTGCCGTCGGGATATACTGCTTTACTGTTTGTTGTGGATTTTGCGGCATTATCTGGATGGCATCTTTTTCTCCCTCTTCGGTTGGAATGGTGCTTAGCTATTCCAGTTTACAACTTCGCCGACTAAATCCTGTAACCACTCCTGGAATTAACATCCACATCATTAAAGAACTTGGACTTCTTCCTCGTTACATTCATAGAGGCTCTGGTCGGAAGTTCATTTTCAATAAACAGCAAAAGAGCTCTGTTACTAACATTCCATCTTTTTGGTCACCTGTCGCACGTGTGATGCGTCATCAGAGCACCGTTGTTTCAAATACTATAAATATTAGAAGTATCGCGAGATCTCTGCACTCTAGCGTGGGAAACAACCGAGCCACTATGAGAAATACCGCGAGATCCTTACATCCCAGGCTGGATTTATTTTGTGGAGCGGATTCCAAGCTGCGTGGAGTGGATTTTAATGTTTTGAGACCTGTACTGAGATTTACTCCACAATCGCTGGTCAAATTTGAATTGTTTAATTCTCAATCCATTAGCAATAAATCCACACTGATTGAAGAACACATCAGGGAGAAAGGACTTGACTTCATGTGTCTGACAGAAACCTGGCACCAGTCAGAGGCTTACTCTGCCTTAAATGAAGCGTGTCCATCTGGCTACAGTTATTTGGAAGCAGCTCGCAGCACTGGGCGTGGTGGTGGTTTAGCCATCTATCGTCAGGTAATGGGGGTGTCCCCTATTTCGTTACCTGTAACATCTTCCTGCGAGTGTCTTGCATTTAAATGCAAGCCCCCTTTTCCCATGACTGTTCTTCTTATCTATCGACCTCCAAGACCTAACTCTGCTTTTATTCCGGAAATGACTGATCTCACAACACTGTGTGCTACCTCTGCCAACATCATAATCCTGGGAGATATAAATATCCATATTGATAATCCTAAAGGTTATCTCACTGTTGATTTTCTTGAGTTGTTAGATTCCCTCAACTTACAACAATATGTTGATGTCCCGACACACTCTAGGGATCATACACTTGACTTGGTTATTTCAAACTCTGCTTTAATTAGTAATTTACAGGTTTATGATCTTGGTATTTCAGACCACAAAGTAGTGTCAATGGAGCTGCCCTTTTTCTCCCCTCGTACTAAACCAAAACGGCAGATAAATTTTAGAAATTTGAAGAATATCAATGTGGATGCCTTGGCCCTGGACTTTAAACTTCTTTCTACTGATCTTACCAGTTCCAGCTCTGTTGCTGACCTCGTGGATCTCTACAACCAGTCTCTGAGCAGTCTCCTTGACTTTCATGCCCCTTTAACATCTTGGTCCGTCTCATTTTCGTGGTCAGCACCATGGTACACCTGCGAGCTGAGAAAAATGAAGGCGGCTGGGCGTGTCCTTGAGCGGTGACTCAAGGCTTCTGGGTTGACTGTTCACAAACAGGCCTATAAGAAACATAGGAGGGCGTATGCAGAAGCTTTGAAGGTTGCACGGTCCAGGTTCTATTCTACCATCATTACAAATGGCTCCAGGGATCCAAAAAAACTTTTTTCTACTATAAATCACCTTCTTAAACCTCCTTCATGTGCTCATTCCGAGGCCAGTGATGAGAGGTGTGATTTGCATATAAAATTTTTCAGACAAAAGGTTTATAACATCTGCTTCAACCTCTCTACCATGGATATTCTGTTATCCCCAACTGTCGACCCACTGCCTGATACTGTCCAGCCCCTTTGCTCCTTCTCTGTTGTCACACGGGAAGAGGTGGAGGACGTCATCAGGAAAATTAAACCGTCTACCAGTTCCCTGGACCCTTTTCCCTCAGCCTTGTTGAAGGCCAACATTTCTGCTATTTCTACACTTATCACCAGGATTATAAACCAATCCCTTTTGGCTTGCCATATTCCTTCAGCACTAAAAACTGCTGTCATCAGACCTCTACTGAAAAAACCCACCCTGGATCCTGAAGTTCTGTCTTACTATAGACCCATCTCGAATCTTCCATTTCTTTCTAAATTTCTGGAAAAAACAGTTGCAGTACAACTTCATGATCATCTCAAACTGAATAACCTGTTTGAAAAGTTTCAGTCTGGTTTTCGCCCTGGCCATAGCACCGAAACAGCCCTGGTCAGGGTCACAAATGACCAAATACTGGTTCTCCTTCTTTACTCATCCTCCTTGACCTGACAGCTGCTTTTGATACAATTGATCATAATATTCTTCTTCGCCGTCTGCAATACACCATTGGACTTTCAGGAACTGTTCAAAATTGGTTTACATCTTATTTGACCGGTAAGAACTGAGTATGTTGCACTTGGCAGCGCAAACTCTCACACCCATAATGTTACCTGTGGTGTTCCACAGGGCTCTGTGTTGGGCCCGATCCTTTTCATCATTTATATGCTCCCCCTTGGAAGTGTCATTAGCAGGTCTTTCTTTTCATTGTTATGCCGATGACACTCAGCTTTATCTTAGGACTACTCCCACCTCTTCTACTGCTCCTCTGCCAACATCTACACTGACTATTTGTCTGGAGGAAATAGAGGCATGGATGAGGCTCAACTTCCTTCAGCTAAACAGATCTAAAACAGAAGCCATTTTAGTTGGCACACCACACCAGCTTCGTTCTTCTACCATCACCAGTATCACTTTTTCTGATAAAAAGATTCCTCTTTCTACATTTGTTACTAACTTGGGTGTTAAAATGGATTCTCAACTTACTTTTGACACCCACATTAAACATCTCTGTAAGTCATCTTTTCACCATCTCAGGAACATTGCTAAACTCCATCCAACACTTACCCTGGCAGATGCAGAGAGGCTTGTCCATGCCTTTGTCTCGTCCAGGCTGGATTACTGTAATGCACTCCTCATTGGGATTCCTGGCAAGAGTATCCAGAGACTCCAGTACATTCAGAACAGCGCTGCCAGGATCCTGATGAGGGTGCGAAAGCATAGCCACATCACTCCTATCTTGAAATCCCTTCACTGGCTCCTTGTACCACTTAGAATTGAGTACAAGGTTTCCCTCCTTACCCATCAGTGCATTTATGGATCTGCTCCCCTGTATTTACAGGAACTCCTTATCCCTCATACTTCCTCACACACCCTCCGCTCTGTGCATACCAACACTCTTCAAGTTCCCAGAACTAAGCTTAGCAGTATGGGTGATAGGGCCTTTTCTTCGGTGACGCCGAGGCTGTGGAATTCTCTCCCTGACTACTTGAGAGCCCCACAGTCGACCGATGCCTTCAAGCGAAACCTAAAAACTTATCTTTTTAGAAAGGTATTTTGTTAATTTATTTCTATAGATTTCTTGTTTGTTAATGTTATTCTTATTTTGTAGCACTTTGAGATTGTTAAATATAAAGCGCTATATAAATAAAATGTATTATTATTATTATTATTATTATTATTATTATGTTTTTATTATTTTTGGGAACAGGTTAGGTGCACTTCTATGAAAAAGGACCAGCACCTGGATATGTGTTGGTGTGACTGTGCCTTATGATTGCCAAGTTTGAAGATAAAGGGATAATTTGATTTGAAATTGATAGTGTTCAACAGCAAGACTGTCACAAGTACCTGTACTGGCAGCAGCACACTGTGAAAAGATGTACTTTGTGACAGTCTTTTTCAAGATATTTTCTACTGCTTTACACCATTAGTTCTTCATGTTTTTAGTAATATACTCACAGATCATAAGTTAAATCTAGGTTCTCAATCCTCGTGTACTTGCAGTAGCATGATTTGCAATCAGGTAAGGGAGTGTGGAAACTTGATATGTAATTAGATTGAATTAAGTGTTATAATTCCTTGATAAAGAAAATAAAAATTGAGACTTCATAAAACTGTGATCATAACCATTAAACCACAACCAGGACATTCATCCATGAACCAGACATTCATCCAAAGCACAAACCTTGGTTAACTCACAGCTGTAAATTCAGTGTGGACATGTACTGTACATATCTGTGACAGAAAGGCATCCACTGCAGGTTTGGCTATGCACTTGTATACAATGTGAATGGTCACAGGTTCTCAAGTGAAGTCCTGGGGCCTCATGTATAAACGGTGCATACGCACAAAAATGCTGCGTACGAACGTTTCCACATTCAAAACGCGATGTATAAAACCTAAACTTGGCGTAAAGCCACGCACATTTCCACGGTAGCTCATACTCTGGTGTACACAAGATCTGCGCTCGGTTTTGCAGACTGGTGGCACCCAGCGTCAAAGCAGTGCTACTGTTCCAGTTTGGTTTCCCTTTCTTTTTCAGATGCACATCTCTGACGCGGCTTTATAAATACACTGAAATTAACCGCATATTGTTTATTAGTTTAATGCATCTGATTGTAATTAACCTGTAACCATATAATGGCCCACAGAATGGTCAAACTATTCTAAATTCAATAGCTGCTTTAGCTTTGTTACTCTCACTGCACCTTCTTCTTCTTCTTTCAGCTGCTCCCGTTAGGGGTTGCCACAGCGGATCATCTTTTTCCATATTACTCTCACTGCACCACTCGGAGTATTTATATCACTGTATCTGAGTGGGGAATCACAGCTATACAGCAGTTGATCGGAAAGAGAATTATCGGTATACAGCATCAAGCACATGCTGCCTCAGCCATGCTGTCTATTGAACTGCTCTCATATGGCACACACTTCAGAGCCTTTCCTGTATGGACCTCACGGTTCAGAAACAGATTTATCCCAAGAACTATAAATGCACTCAATCAGTCAACCAATTGCTCCTTGTAGAACTTTTTGTACTTATTAATACAATTACCTCACTGTAAACTTGCGATACAGTTATAACATTGCAGAACCTGAGCCACTTTATAAAGCGCGTATTTACATATGATGACGATATGATTTTTAAGATGAAATGCTGCAAAATATGTTTATTATACAGATAAAACTTTAACTTAATTTAAATAATCTATATTGTTAATAAATAACCATGTGGGGACACAGTTGTCGCCACGCTAGCAAAGAGCTGGCGCTCCATTCACGGATTCTTCCTGCCTCGCACAGTATTCTTGCTGGGACTGGCGCGACACTGGATGAATAGAATAATTTAACATGTACTACGAAGATATTTCAATGTTCCTTAAAAGTTTTGAAGAATCAGCATTCTAAGCTTACAGATGGCTTAACGTCTATTACAGAGCTGATTGTGTGGCGATTGGGTATTTGGAAAAAGAAAAGTAAGGACAGGAATTGAGGGTTAGTACGTTTGAAAGAGACAGTACTGCTGCAATAAATTATTTCACAGAGCGCAGCAAGCATCTTGCGTGAGGCAGGAACAACACTGCGGCACTGTTTTCCCATGTTTAATAACATGCTTTAACTCATGTCATCATGAAAATTATATCAAGTATACATCTCAGTATTTTAATACTGTAATATCACGAATGTAATGGATTCTGGAAGAGAAAGTCCGTTTAATAATCACATAGTGATTCACACACATAGAGCACATAGACGATCAAATACAAAAGAAAGCATTTAATGTGCTACTTTAGTTACGATGGAATTTGAGAAACTAGTAAATTAAACGATTTTAAGATGAAGTTTATGATGTTCTACTTTAATGACAAAATAAACTATGTGATTAAAGTGGAAATTTCAAGATTAAAGTTGACATTTCGTACTTTTTCCCAATGTGTGCCTATTTTTTTTCTCTGTACCCTAATAAGCTTTCATATGACACTCAGACGGTGGGCTACGACTTGCCTTTTTGTGGTAACTTTGATATCTGACCACTTTTTTATTTCGGGCACTGTGTGACTTTGTGAACTTGAGCTTTCCAGTTGCTCTGACACTCTATGTCATTCGATCAACTTCCTTTTGTTGTTTATATCACTGTTTAAACCAAAAAATAGTACGTTTTTCCTTGCCTCCACTTGGCATTCGCTGAAATTCTTCTATTTACCCCCGTGCTTTTGCCAATGCCTTTTCACTGAATGCTGAGCTTAAGGGTTATTTAAATTGATTTGCATATTCAAAGAGGCGTAATTCTGGGAGGAGTTTGAGAGTGGAAGCAGGCGCATGCACGTGCATTAATTTTCATGCTGACTGTGATTTATGTAGTGGAAGAACGTGGAAGTTGGGGAATGCACAGATTTATGCATTTGGATTTTTTTGTGCATACGAACATTTCCGCTTTTGTCCATACGCCATGTTATAATGTGAATTCTTCACTCGGCGTTACGCATGAGGCCCCTGGAGTACCACTGTCGCCACAGGTTTTTTTTCCAATCAATTTCACCGCAGAGTTATTTTTATGGTTAATATGTTATAATTGTTTAAATTTCTGGCATTTTTAATTCTTTTTTTTACATTGAGAAAAGTGCTCTGGTATGATAATTTACATTTGTAAAAATTCCAGAAATTTCTATTTTCTGCATAGCTTTAAAAGCAAAACTGTTTTGTCATTTTCGTTTTAGGTCACCTTTTTCTGTGATTCCGTAATTGTATTCAATTGACAATAGTTAGGGATAAGTGGTGTGGGCTCAGGTACAAATGACACTGTATCCTAAAGAGGGCTGCTACTTTACTGTCATAATCACCTGGGTGCTAAATAACCAGAAAAATCTTAAATTAATTCATTTCTGTGGCCCAATTCTAACCGCAGATGTTCATTCCAACCAATTTCTTTTGCCTTTAGTAGTTAAGCAAGCTGTTATTTTCAAGTTTCTGCCTTTTTTGTGTCAATTCAGAAATTATAAAATGGGTGTGGTATTTTTTTTTTGGAATGTAGCAAGCATGTGTGCATGTTACACTGAGGTGAATTCTTTTCATTTTTTTGTTTTTATGATTTTCTTCTTTTTCTATGTTCTAGTCATTTAATTATTTTATTATTAATTATCCAAAAAAATTATTTACTTAAGTAAGTATTCTCCTTTTGGCTTCATGATGATTCTCCCCTGTGCTTGCACTGCTTTGTCAGCACTTGGATGCAATTATGAGTGTAAACATCATGGAATAGGGTGAATTAAAAGAAGATGGTAAAAGAAAGCTAAGAAGTTAAAGCTATGACAACAAACAAAAAATTCATAATTTCACATACAAGCATGTGTTTCTGAATACAAAAATGACTAGCTAGTTGAATTTGAACTGAACAGAACTGAACTTGAGATCCCCTGGAATATGCTATACGTTTCATGAAATATTAACAGCGTTAGCAGGTTCAGTAAATCATTTGATAGGTATTAGGGGCTGTGGGGCATCTGTTGGTGAAGAAAGATTCACTGATGTTGACTTTGTCGACAATGCTGTGATCTTTGAGTAGTCATTGGAGGCTCTGATAGGAGCTCTCATGAGACTGGGCTTGCAAGTGTCCTTGATAAAAACCCAAGATCCAGGCCTTTAATGACCTCTTGGGCACAGCCATCAGCAGTGTATCCGTCTAAGGAGAGAATGTTGACCTCATTGAGTGGTTTACTTACCTCGGCAGCAACGTTCATGTCTGTGGTGACTCTTCCTATGAAGTCAGTAGACAGATTGGAAGAGTATGGGGAGGTCATTAGTTCACTGGAAAGGGGTGTACAGTGCTCCCAATATCTTTCCAAAAGGACGAAGGTGCAAGTCCTTCAAGTCCTGGTGCTTTCTGCTTTGCTATATGGTTGCGAGACATTGATGCTGTCCAGTGACCTGAGATGAAGACTGGACTCCTTCGGTACTGTGAATCTTCAAAAAATCCTTGGGAACTGGTGGTTCAACATTGTGTCGAATGAGTGGTTGCTCATGGAATCCCAAATGGAACACATTACCTACATTGTGAGGGAGCTTCAGTTATAGCACTATGGCCATGTGGTACGATTCCCCGAGAGGGATCAAGCTCACAGGATCCTCAAGCGGCTGGACCAAGCCATGGGGACGCCCATGTTACACCTGGCTGTGGCAGATAGATGGTCATTTCTGGGGGATGGGACTGGACAGGGTGTCTGCCTGGGGGGTTGCCAACCAGGATACAAAGCTGTTTCATCTTGTGGTGGGCATAACAACACACTGTACCATTGCATGCAACTTGACAAGTCCTGAGGGGACATTTTCAAAAATCACAAATGATATTCTCTGGCCAGCTCTCTTAAAAACCTGAAAAACTAAAAAAAAATAAAATTAAAGGTGCCTGCTTTGTATTTGGTAAGTATCAACTTATACCTATGTAAAAATCTGAAACATTTTGTGGGATCATATCTGATTTTACTTTTTAAGCAGTGCATATTTACAATAAGTTTAATGTTGGTGTTATATTTGACATCACGCAGTGCCTTTTGTAACACTCAAGAGTGTAATCCTCAGCTCCAAGAGTAAAGGTCAAGATTAAATAAAGATTTACCAAAGGTCTGGACAAATTGAAAAATTTTTTCAGAGTGTCCAACAGGTCAGATATAATATGAATAATTACATTAACAAACTATATATATATATATATATATATATATATATATACAGTAGATATATAAGTCAATGTGTGTATGTATGTTCCAGCATCACGTCCAAATGGCTGGAGCGATTTTCATGAAACTTGGTACACATGTTCCTCATTGGTCGACTAAAAATACTGTAGGGTGAAATCAGCCATAACCCAACCTCTTTTGGGTAGGGTGAGGGGTGATCTTGCGGTCTTGTATGCATGATATCATCCAGTTGACACTCAGAACAACCACCAGAGTGCGAATTGGAACCGACTTCCAGCATTCTTAATGTGTGAGAGCCACTGTGCCCCTGTTGAGTTCTACGTGTGGACGTGTGTGTGTCTGTTCAGCCCGGAAGTGAGACGTAGAGTCAGGATGAGTGCTCCAGCTCCGAGGATACGCAAGTGAGGCCAGTACACCGGCAAAAGGAAACCTCCTAAGAAAGACAGTCGCTTAGCTGCTAATGCACAAATGATGTGAGCACTTCGGCAACATGAATCCTTCCAGCAGAGAGATGCCCAAGTAGTTCTGACGATTTAAATACTTTCTAGGATCCCATGCTGGCTTACATAGTTAGTATATAACAGGCGACTTCCAGCATTCTATATTTTTGAGCAGCACCGTGCACCTGTTGCTTTTCAAATTTAATAGAGTTGGCTGGTTCTGAGCATCAGCCAAATTATAACATACATACAAGACCGCAAGACAAGGACATTAGTGAGTCTTTGTTTCTTAATTCATTTTTATTGTTAACATTGCGTTTTTTTAATTATGTTTTTCTCAAACAATTAAAAAAAACATGGGGGCAAAGTGGAGGTGACTGCCAGCATTCTTTATGTTCGAACACCACCGCACCCCTGTTGCTTTTCAAATTAAATACATTTGGCTGGTTCTGGGCGTCAACTAGATGATAACATAAATACAACACCACAAGACAAGCACATTAGTGTGTCTTTATCCATCCATCCATTATCCAACCTGCTATATCCGACCTACAGGGTCACGGGGGTCTGCTGGAACCAATCCCAGTCAACACAGGGCACAAGGCAGGAAACAAACATAGGGCAGGGCGCCAGCCAACAGCAGAAAACCCACGCAGACACGGGGAAAACATGAAAACTCCACGCAGGGAGGACCCGGGAAGTGAACCCAGGTTTATTGTTTGTTAATTTATTTTTATTTTTAAGGTTGTGTTTTTTTTAATTATGTTTTTCTCAAACAGTTAAAAAAAACTTTATTTTCCTCTCGGGCAATGTTGGGTATTTCAGCTAGAGGGCAAACTGGAGTTGATTACCAGCATTCTTTATGTTTGAGCACCACCGTATCCTTGTTGCTTTTGAAATTAAATAGAGTTGACTGGTTCCGAGCATCAACTAGATGATAACATACATAAAAGACCGCAATAAAAACACATTAGTGAGTCTTTGTTGTTTGTTAATTTATTTTTATTTTTAAAGTGTTTTTTATATATATATATTTCTCAAGCAATTAAAAAAAACACACTTTATTTTCATCCCGGGCAATGCTGGGTATTTCAGCTAGTTAGCAATAAAAAAGTATAAAATATGAGAGTTGAAATTGGATGAACAAAAGACAGAATGCAACATTGACTTACACTCTGTTCAAGAACTGTTCAGCAGTCACTTGTATGCCTGTAAAGTACCCCTCTGGTGGATGATTTAGAAGGTTTTCAGAGATTTAATGAAGAGAAAAATGTCAGTGGGTGACAATAATAAAATGTGATGTATCATTGACTTTTCTATAGAAGTAAGGAGTTTTCAGTGGTCATTGAATCATAAACAAGTAAAAATAGAAATGAGGAGTACACATCAAATAGTATATGTTGCATATTACAAATATGAAATAGTCATGCTTCATATTTTTTAACTTCAGTCTTATAGATTTATTAGAAACAGCAAATACTTCAAAGTCCAGTGATGCTTTGCTCTGTGAAAGGTGACTAAGAAATAAATTGAATAATTATTGTGTAACATATTTAGACTAATTCAACAAATTTTAAATATTTAACAAGCATTTCTATTAAAAAGAATGTGACATGCTATGGACAACCTCCAAAATTATGTAACTCTGATTCTGGGGAAGTTAAATGACTGGTTAGTGATTAAAAGAAAATGAGTAACCCATTTATTATCGCTTTCCTTTCAGCATTCCAGTGGCAAGAAATGAACATTCTCGTGTATTCCAGAACTTTCATGCAGATGTAAGTAAACCTACATGGTGTATGGTGTTCCTGGGTATTTGTGTGTGTAGTTTAATGAAACCCTAAAAAGCATTCATATATAGCAACTGAATGAATAATATAAATAGTAATGTAAACATTACCAATATAACTGTAAAACTACATATACTGTATATACATATACATAAATGGAAATAAGGAACATTTTCTCTAATTAGAAAATTTCATTTATGGCTTGTGTACTCTCACAAAAGGTCATAAATTTATTTGATATAGCTTGCTTGCTTGAAGCATTGTAATCTGCCAAACACACAAAAGCTCACAAGGTGCACTTTTTTACTCAATAAAGTCCAGGTGAAAAAATGCTTTATCATGTCACCCTTAAAAAAGCCTTAATTCAAATCTTAGATTGTGTCAGAGATGGCTGGGGTGGCAACCCGGCCGGGACACCCAGGAGAACCGGAGGAGGGCTTGCGCCTTCCCCAGACCATGTGGGGGCGACCACCCTGGTACCTTTGGGTGTCACAGGTATAGTGCTTTGAAGCTCTACCCTGTAGGGGCCCGTGGTCACCGACAGGTGGCACCCCTGTGCCTTTGGAGCCCTGGACCTCAGCACTTCTGCCACACCCGGAAGTGCTGGGTGGAAGAAGAGAGGGGACACCCGGAGTGCTTCCGGGGATGCAGCCAGCACTTCCACCACACTGGGGCGTGTCCGTGGAAGATTGCCAGAACCCACCTGGAGCACATCCGGGTGCTATAAAAGGGGCCGCCTCCCTTCAGACAATGGCTGGAGTTGGGAGAATAGTGGACAGAGCTTGGTGGAGGAGGCAGGAGGTGGCCTGAAGAAGTGAAGGCATTGAGCTTAATGGCCAGGACTTTGGGGACTTGTGGGGTTTGTGGTGCACTGAACTGTGTAAATAAACGTGTTGTGGGTGAAATGAACGTGTCTGCCTGTCTGTGTCCGGGCCAGCTTCCACAATTGCAACAAGACAAATACCTCACTTAATTGGTTTCCTAGTCATAGCAAAATAAAACATTTAGAATACAATTGGTTACTCTGCTTTTGTTGTTTTTTTTTTTTCATTTTAAACACAGGCAGGTGAGTTCACTTGTTCAGGGTTACACAGGTTCAGTGTGCCACAACCTCAGGGTTTGGAGTCCAAAGCCTTAATCAGTACACCACTCTGCCTTAAATGTCACCACAAGCAAGGAACTATGGCATATGCCTGGTACAGGAATGCAAGTCATGTGTTAGCATTGCCAGAAACTATAAATGCAATTGCTGTATGGTGTCCAGATTGTAAGGCAAGGTTTCAGTAGACGAGCAGGGTAGATCACCATGTGAGATATGGCTGCCCTTGGTTAACCACATCAGACTGTCCATTTCAGAGATTGTTTCACATCTGGCACCCGTATTAGTGCTGAACCTATCCACAAATGCAACGTCTGCATAAGTGACAGGAAATAGAGGAGCATACTCCATGCTGCTAGCCTTGTCAGAGGCCCTCTGCTCACACATCTGACCCAACAGCAGGATGTTTAATGCTGGTGTGAAGGTGTTGCTATGGCCCACCTTCTCTCATGACTTCATACATTACCCATCAAAAGTTTTAGAACACCTCAGTTTTTATGGAAATGCATGTAGTTTAATATCTTAATGTTTCATAAAATCAAGGCATAAAACAAATAAACAGTGGCAAATAAAAACAGTTAAAGTATCATTACGTGTACAAAATTATATTCAAATATTTAATTCATCAAAGTATAGCCATCTTTTGCTGATTTAACAGAGAAACTGTGGTAACTCGTTTGGTTCAGAATGCCATTCACTCTGTGCAAGTCTCCAACTCTGCCTCCAGCAAAAGAACCCCACCCCATAACACTTCCTCCTTGGTGTCACACACTGATGAACCATCCTTTCATCAACTCAGCATACAAACACTCTGTGTGATGATTTCAAATTTTGATTCATCAGTCCACAAGACTTTCCTCCAGTCTGCAGTAGTCTCAGCCGGTATTTCAAGGCCTTATTTTGTCTTTTAAGGAATGGCTTTCTTACTGCCACTCATCCAACCTGTGGCGCAAAGTTTCCTCTTCACAGTAGAAACGTGTCTTCTGAATGGGTTGAGACTATCGGTCTGCCAAATCTCTTCCTCTCAAAGTGTCTTCCAGTTTCCAGTTGGCTTTGGATTGTCTAGGACACCGTACTCACTGACACTTTCATTTTTTTTGCAATTTCTCTAAATGAAAGGTCTACATCTCTAAGGATAATAATGCTCTGTCTCATTTAATTTGTTAATTGCCATTTTCTAGCCCTTATTCCTGGAATTTACAAATTTCTACAGGGTAATACAGTCCAAGTAGTACTTCGGAGGGTGTAGTAATTCTGCTTTAAGAGAGACAGAGAGTTTTTAATATATATATATTAATAAAAGTTAGGACACCTGTGCAAATTGTTTGTTTTAACTTACAAGGCTTAATTTACTTTAATTGCTGCAGAATGTCTGTAGGTCATAACTCATTGGTTGTTCCCTGAAGAAGGCCCATTTGTAATATACTGAAATTTCCTTTTATTTCAGTTTTTGTTAACCAAAACTTTACATTTAAACTTTTTAACATTGTAGGTCATTCGTTTTATTTCAACTGATTAAATTTGAAGAAAAACTGGAAAAGCTGAGATGTTCTAAACTTTTTACTGATAGTGTACCTAAAGACAACTTTTGGTTTCCCTTGGACTACAGCATCTGGAGTCATGACCCTCTGCCTGCCAATCGCATGCATCTTCATCATAAACGTCTGCAATAACAAGATAACAGCATACAACTGTTACATCTCAGTGGCTGTTATGTACAGCAGGTGTCAAGCAGTGGTGGCTGCAACAGAGAGCCAAGCAAGATACTGAACTATTGCAACACAACTATTGTTAGTGTTGACATTTATTTTTTACCTGTTGTTGCAGTGTTTTGTTTTCCTGTTATTCCCCATTTGTTTATTGATTCTGTGATGAGACTGGAAATTTCAGTAAAGAGTGCTGCATGTCTTTTTTTAAAGACTATACAGAACCTGTAAAAATTATTTACACTCTTGGAGGTTTTTACATTTTTATTGTTATTCAACATTGAATCATAATGGATTTAATTTGTTTTTCTTTTTGACATTAGTCAGCAGAAAAACTGCATATTGATCTAAATTAATTACAAATATTAAACATAAAATAATTTATTTCATTAAGTGTTCAAGTCAATATGTAATAGATGCACCTTTGACATCCATGATAGCCTTGTGTGCACAAGTCTCTCAATCAGATCTGAACCCTGGAATTTTTTCCCGTTTTTCTTTGCAAAACTGTTCCATCTGTCAGGTGGCTTAGTGATTGTACACATTTTTTCCAGTCCAGTCACAAATTCTCTTTTGGATTGAGATCTGGATTCTGACTCAATCACCCCAGGATATTAATATTGCTGTTTTTAAATAATTTCTGTGTAGCTTTATGCTTGGTGTTGTTGCCTTGATGGAAAACTATAAAGGTTCAGGTGTTTTGCTGGCTGCATCAGGTTTTCCTACAGGATTTCTCTGTATTTTTCTGCATTCATTTTACCCACCGTCCTCAGAAACCTTCCAGGACCTGATTCAGTGATGCTGCCACTACCATGCTTCATGCTGGGGGCTGGTGTGTTTTTGATAAAGTGCAGTGTTTGGTCATCAGACTAAATGCACTGTTTTGCATAAGTCAAACAACACTACATTATGTCTGTATATTACATTCATTGTCTCCATTATGATCAAGTGAGTATACAGTGATCCCTCGCTATATCGCGCTTCGACTTTCGTGGCTTCACTCCATCGCGGATTTTAAATGTAAGCATATCTAAATATATATCACGGATTTTTCACTGATTTTTCGCTGATTTCTGCGGACAATGGGTCTTTTAATTTAAAGTACATGCTTCCTCAGTTTGTTTGCCCAGTTGATTTCATACAAGGGACGCTATTGGCGGATGGCTTAGAAGCTACCCAATCAGAGCATGTATTACATATTAACTAAAACTCCTCAATGATATACAATGTGCTTCCCGAGCGGATTGTTTTCTTTTCTCGGTCTTTCTCTGACATTCTCTGCGCCTGATGGAGGGGGTGTGAGCAGAGGGGCTGTTTGCACAGAGGCTGTTTGTCTAGAGGATATGGATGCTCCTCTAAGAAATGCCGCTTTATCGCGGTGGCCCAAAATCACGTATTGATTTTTTGATTGTTTGCTTTAATCTCGCGCTCTCTCTCTGACGTTCTCTGCTCCTGACGGAGGGGGTGTGAGCAGAGGGGCTGTTTGCACAGAGGCTGTTTGTTTAGAAGATACGGAGGCTACTCTAAAAAATGCTGAAAGACTACCTTCACATTGTCCCTTCTTTGCGGCTCATTTATCGCGGTGCTCATACTTAAAAGCCCAACAGCACGTATTGATTTTTTGATTGTTTGTTTTTCTGTCACGCTCTCTCTATCTCTCTGACATTCTCTGCTCCTGAAGGCGCTCGTTTGAAGATAAGATATGTTTGCATTCTTTTAATTGTGAGAAAGAACTGTCATCTCTGTCTTGTCATGGAGCACAGTTTGAACTTTTGACTAAAGGGTGTTATTTCATGTCTAGAGGGCTCTAATAATGTTAACAATGTGGGAGAGTTTATAAGGGCTTAAAATATATAAAAATAACCATACAAACATATGGTTTCTACTTCGCGGATTTTCACCTATCGCGGGGGGTTCTGGAACGCAACCCCCGCGATCGAGGAGGGATTACTGTATTTCCTAATTTACCACATTGAACACTATTAACACAGAATAAGGAATTCCTTCATAATCTAAAACAAAGTCACCCACTCTGTATGTACAAACAGAAGCGCTCTTGTTGTTTGTTTTTTATTTTCAACCTTTCAACATTTTGTTGAGTTTGAAAATTGACTGCCTTCTCAATCTATATTGAGTTCTTCCTGCAGTGGCCTACTGTTAGTCTAAAGGAACACACAAAGATCAGAGAATAATTGAAGAAGAAGAAGAACTCTCATTCAGATAGTCTCCTTCTTTAAAAATCTATCAGATGGGTATTTTTGCCAGGGTTTAGTACCCTGTCTTATCCTGTCTTTAGTTTCTTTAACTTTTTTTCTTAATTCTGTTGGTGTCTTATTAATTAGTTTTGGATTTATTCATTAAATGTTTTTCTTTTGTTTTTATTAGATTTTTATTAGATTATTTTTAATTAGTATTTTCTTGTTTATTTATCCTTGTATACACTTTATGGGTCTGTCTTCTGTTTGTGTTATTTTTACTATGTTTCATGTTGTGAACATTATGAACCCAAGATGGTAAGGCCTCTTGGCACTGAGCTGCTGTCTGTGTCAGGGGCCTATTTAATGACCTGAGATGCCTCTAATGAGTTTTCAGGCATTGGCATTCCTGTTCCTGTTGTTCATTTCATTTTTGGAATTTGTAAGTTTTGCTGGTGTCATGTTTGCGTGTCTGAGGATCACCTTCCGGGCTTACCATAGGAAAGTATGGAATGACACAGGGCATTGTTGCTAACACTAAGTGAATAAACTCACTGACGATCACTGATACCAATCAATCCATAAAAACATGGGAAAACCTGAAAACTCCATACAGGTCTTAGCACCGAGAGACCAGGAATGACAGCTCTGCACTACCACTCTGCCTATGCTAAAACATCTGTCCTTGTTTCTATCCACAGATTGTTCCTGCTTTGCACCGAATGCAAGGCTATATCTCGGATTCTACGAGAAGAGAGGAAAACCAGGCATTTGGTAGCAGCCTGGTAAGACGTGAATATACTTGAGTCCATCAATAATGTTCTGAGTTCACTGACTGAGTTCACTGATGCCTTATGTGGAGAAAAATAGGTCAATATGTCTTACTTAAAATCTGTGCTAAATGTTTTTATTAAATAATTATAGTTTTACAAGGTAAAGGCACTCAACTACAAAAAAAAAATATTACACTACTTGAATGAGACGTATGCAGACCCAGCTACAAAAAATCTGTTGAATATAACATCCCGCATAGAGCCTTATTTCAGGATCAAGTATATCAGTTATGTGAGGACGGCCTTCATACTGACACAAGTAGCTGCAGAGATATAGACACTGGTAGCAGAACAGTCTGCAGAAGGCCCCACCCTTTCCCAAACAGCAGCAGAAGAAATAGCAGCTGACTCAGAGATGCCAGCTAACAAGCTGAACAAGGGTTTGGGTAGCTTCTTCAAAAAAAGGCCTAACAAACAAGTCAATCACTTTTCTAGCACAGGTGCCATTGAATTTGAACTAAAGAGCGACCTGACTCACACAATGAAACTGATACTTTACAGTGGCTGAAACTACTGTACATGAGTCAAATTTTTCAAGGATGGCAGTTTTGTCAAGAAAGTATCTATATAACCCCGTCATGGGTTCCATATGAGAGTGGATATTCAGCAAAAGTGGAAATTTTGTTCTAAAACTAGAGAGGAATCATCAACTTGTGCTCTTGGTTCATAATCCATAAACTGAAGAGTAACACAGAAAGAACTGTTAAAAAAAGAAAGACAAAGGCAATAAAAACATGGTATTTAACATTAGCATATTTAGTTAAGGGACATTTTGATACTTAATAACTGAAATTGACACCGAATTCAATAATATTCCACTTTTCTGGAGACTTTTTAAGAGACTATCAAGAGCTTTTTATTTAGGGGAATTTTACACTGCTGCCAGACAGGTTTCATTCTAAAAGAGTATTTACTTCATACATTTGTTCTCTGTTTGGGGTGTTTAATTGCAGTTTATGTGACCGTTCAAATATAATAAAAATAAAACTTGTTTGATCTCAAGTTTAAACAACATTCTAGTCAATGTTTTGATAAAAAAATTACTTTAAAGAATTACATTCTTAGGTCTATACCGTGATATATACCATCGCCATTTGACATTCTGTAAATATCATTATATTTCATTTTGCTTATATTTTGCCCATCCACCCCTATTTCTTACCAAACACTATCGGCTGTGGACATTGTGAATCAGTTAACTCATTCACATACAAAAAAAAGCAGAATAACACAATACTGTTAAACACGATTAATTCAATTCAGGATCAGAGTTAGAGATTATGTCAGTAGCATCAGATACAAGGGAAGGATACTTCTTTAACAGGGTACAAGTCCAATACAAGAAAACCACAGTATATAAATTTCAAATCTTTAATTGAACATACAGCCATGCTATCAGTGTTATCAGTGGGTCTGCCAGCACAGTATCAATTTAGCACACTGTGAACAGAAAAACAAAAGAGCTGTGGCTCTGTGTTCACTGGAAGGTTTGAACTGCATTTGCTGTGATTTTTTCACAATTACTTCAGCTGACAGACATGAAATGACACTTCAGTTGCTGAAGGCAGTGGATACCCACCTGCCCACCATCAACAGCATTATTTTGAGGATGTGCTAGCCTTACCCTAAGGGTCTGTTGATTCAGCTCAACCAAATAAGCTGTTTACTTTGCTTTATGTTAACCCCTAGAATTACCTGTGCTCCTACAAAAAAATTAAGACAAGGGGAAAGCACAAAATTAAGTCTTCCTGGCACTAAATGGATGTACCAAACTTTCTGATGTGATATAAAAACAACCTACTGCACTCTAAGCAAGTGTGTCTGCAAGGTCAAAGTTCTGGAATAAATATAACTCAATGAGCAAAAATTAAAAATCAGACAATGGTCAATGGCTCTGTTGAACACATATCTTCCGTTTGGTATAGCTTTATTACATTTGTAAATGACACAGCACTCTAAGCTGAAAAAGGAATGTGTGTTATAAAAAGAAATTGAGCTGAACTGTTTACATTTAGTTTTAATAAAAAAATTATTCAAGTTTGTCATTCATTTCTGAATGCTTTATTTTCATCCTAAACATACGATGGAAGCTGTTATGCTTTGAATTTTTAGAGACCTGACTTATAAATGGTGTGAATATTATTATTGGTTTTTTTAGAAAGATTACTCATCTAAGTATAAAGTAACTGGATACAATATAAAGAGCCAGTTTGTAAAAATTAAAAAGCAAGTTTTCCCAAATTTTCCAAATTCACTGCTAGAGTATTGTTGAGCCTTCTTGTTTTTATTGCATCAATATATAAATCGGTGATCATTTCCAGTCTATTACTAGACTCCCAGCATGAGAGAAAATATTGTTATTTTCTTATTTCACATTTAATGTGCCAATTTTGAAATGTATTTAAAAGCAATACCAGTAGAAAGTATGAGAAACACTGCCATAGTTGAAGAATTTCCATTATGCTTGAAAAATGTTTTTGTAAATATGTTACCCCATTAGGGCGGCACGGTGGCGCAGTGGTAGCGCTGCTGCCTCGCAGTTAGACCTGGGTTCGCTTCGTGGGTCCTCCCTGCGTGGAGTTTGCATGTTCTCCCTGTGTCTGCGTGGGTTACCTCCGGGCGCTCCGGTTTCCTCCCACAATCCAAAGACATGCAGGTTAGGTGGATTGGCGATTCTAAATTGGCCCTAGTGTGTGCTTGGTGTGTGTGTGTGTCCTGTGGTGGGTTGGCACCCTGCCCAGGATTGGTTCCTGCCTTGTGCCCTGTGTTGGCTGGGATTGGCTCCAGCAGACCCCCGTGAACCCTGTATTCGGATTCAGCGGGTTAGACAATGGATAGATGGATGGATGGATGGATGTTACCCCATTAATCATTTAAAATACTTTCTTTAACAAATGAGAATGAGCAGACAGTAAGCTCAAGTTCAAAGCCCATATCGCTCATTTTTCTGTGATTTTTCAGTCATAGCTTTGATTTACCTATTCTTATTGAGTTCAGGAATTCATGGCACAAACCCGTTGTGGCACTACTACATAAATATAAATGTTTATTAATGTCCATATGTTGATTAGATGTTGTTTGTGGCAAGCCTTTTTCATGTATATGAGGGTTAATAAATGTGTAAAAGTCATTGCCCTTTAATAGATGAATTGAGACAGCAGCACTTATGACATTTTTTGTTTTTAGAGACAAAAATTCCAGGATTGATTTTTTTTTTTCATCTGCTCCAATCATCAACATTTAAAACAAAGCATGGAACCAACTCATCTTGTACATCATTGCAGCACCAGTTTCAATTCAGCTTCCAAACACGACAAGTGGCAAGTGGCAAGTGCTCCTGCGGCTGGCTGCAACTTCACAACATTCGCAGTGAAATTATTTTGGTCTGCTTTGCTTCCTTTAAACCATTGTCACCACTTCAGTTTAATGAAACATTGTTTCTTGTATTAACCATTCAAAAACTAGACTGTCTTTTTCTTGAAATAGTGGACTCTGTTTTTGCGATTTGTCCATTTTAAATGCATTGGAGGTGGTGGGGTTTGGTGGGGAATGCAGTTATTGTATACTTTGCTTATTGTTCCATACAGTCTGTTTATTTGAATACTTGTTTCTTTTGAATATACTAGGGACATTCAAAAAGCTTCTGCACTTGATTTAACTCTATTTATTAAGAATTTTTAAAACCAAATTACAGCAGTTTCTACATAGTCCACATAGTGACCTTGAGATACAATTTTCCCAGCATCATTCCAACTTTTTAAAGCCCAATTGCTACTACTCCTGCCTTTACCATGTCCAACAAAAATATAAACATCCGGAAACATTTTGAACGTCCCTCTTATATATGTATATTTATGTTTAGTACAAGGTCATTTGTTTAGATTAATATAAATTAATATACTCATGACTTTCAACATTTTATTCTTTAAATAGTTTTTCTTATTAGTGGGGGTTAGGGAGGGTGGGATAGGGTGCAATATTGGCTAAGTTAGCCATACAATAGTTCAGATTCATTTTGGGCCTGGTGAGTGTACTGACTCGTTCCCGTTCTTTTTTGAGCAAGCCGTTACTCTGTGACCATAGTCATGTAGTGTAATTTCCCCAGTGACTCATTCTGCTGTTTGGTAAGTTTGCAGAGGCAGGCTTCTGTATGTGTAAGAGTTGACAACCAATAAACACTAAGCCAGTAGTAGAAATGTATTATGCACACAATGCTGCAAGGAAAGAAGGAAAATAGGTGTTATGGACATCAGAAAGAGAAGAGAGGCTTGTCTGTCTGATGTCTCATGTTTTTCATGCCACAACAAAATGAAAAAATGGTGCATGAATACTCCACACCTGTAAAATATTTTTACGGCGTCTGCCACTGTGAAGCAGCTCATAAGTTAGCTGTCAAAATATGTCAAGCTTGTTAACACCTTTCATATATGAAACTGTGCTGAGTATTTGTGAAGCAGATATGTAATATGCCATGCAATTTAACTGCCTCAGGACATTGAGACCCAGCAACTGAAGTCATTGAGTTTGACATGCTCTCTGACTGAAAACTGTATAGTGTGCCACTAGCTTAAATAACTATGCACTGAAGAGAAGCTGTCAGTTTTTAATTGTTCATCATTATGAGGCCCCTTTAATAATAGACATTGTGAAAGTAACATATATTAACTATATTAGATTAAGAAAATTAATCTGCTAATATGTCCTTTTGAGTAAAATACATTAAAAAAACACCATAGAAAAGTATCAGATAAGACTTTTCTGCACAGGCACACCCAAAGCCAAAATTATAAATTATCAACATTTTCTGTTAAAATGGTAATTAAATTACAAACAGGAATTGACCTCTGGTTAATTAATTGGTTCGAAAATCAGAAGTTCTCCACACCTGAAATTCTGTTATAAATAAGTTCAGTCAGTAAGCTTATAATGCATCTGCAAAGAAATTCACTTTTAGAAAAAAACTAAAATAAAGGAAATGACCTTGATTACCAAATTATGGAGCATTTATACACCCTTTTAAAGTATTTTTTTAAGAACACAAAACAAAAATCATGTCACAGTATAACAAACAAATGAGTTTATTCTTAGCTCAGGTGTCAAATGTCTATTAATGCATAATCTGTTTATGCTAAATAGCTTATCATGATTTATTGATGCTTGGCGCTCCCCTCAGATATGTACAGAAAATAAACTCTAGAGAAACAAAGGTTACAACGACCTCCACAGAATATTTAGTTTCGAAATCTTGTTATTATTGGTGTTGCTTGTCCCCTTCAGCCAACAATTCTGCTTTCAAGATTATAATTTTGTGATTTATTTTAGTTTTCACTTGAGGCAGTAATTCATGCAGAACTTAATTATGCTTTTTTCTAATTCACATGACTAGAACTGAATTTGTATTGTATGTCCTCATGAACATAAATTAAAGTTAAAATACATAGTAACGGTTGCATTTTTTCATGTAGTAGAATAGTTTGTGAATATATTTATTTAGCATATTAAGATTTTTGAAAGTTACTATGTAATGTTTGTCCATTCAGTTTTGTGAACATGGCAGCTACAATACAATAAAAAAATTTTTGTATAGCCCAAAATCACACAAGAAGTGCCGCAATGGGCTTTAACAGCCCTGCCTCTTGACAGCCCCCCAGCCTTGACTCTCTAAGAAGACAAGGAAAAACTCTCAAAAAAACACTTGTAGGGAAAAAATGGAAGAAACCTTGGGAAAGGCAGTTCAAAAAGAGACCCCTTTCCAGGTAGGTTGGGCATGCAGTGGGTGTCAAAAAGAAGGGGGTCAATACAATACAATACACAAAACAGAACAAATCCTCAATGCAATATAAAAATAAAAATTTTGCAAGTACAGACCAGAATTTAACAGTAGATGATATCACATAATATGATTTGGATTTGTTTAGAGTCCAGGAGACCTCAGCCATCAAGCTGCCTCCCCCATTTGGCCATTCCACAGCTGAAACAACGCTGAGCCAGCCATTCCGATGAAAGGACCCCTCTACCCCACGATTCCTGTGATCCTCCATCGGGGATGACTTTACCTTAGGCAGGCAAAACAACTTGGCAGGTGGGCCGTGGCACTAAGTGCCACATTTGAGTACAGAGAAGAGAAACAGAATAGGTGAGGGTTAGTAACAAACTAGCAAAATACCCGCACTTTGCAGCGGAGAAGTAGTGTGTTAAAGAAGTTATGAAAAAGAAAAGGATACATTTAAAAAATAACGTAATATGATTGTCAATGTAATAGTTTTGTCACTTATGAGCGTTGCTGTCATCAAGGATTTGATTATAATTATTTCTTCCAATCAGGTTCGTATTTGGAAGATGTGTTGTGTTCAAGTTATATTCCATGTTTGTCAACCGTTGTAAAGATAACAGGTTTCATTCATCGAAGTGTTCACTACCTAAATCGGTACTTGTGAATCTAAGAAGTTTAACAGGCATTCCCGGTATTAAGTTGTGAATTTGCCTGCGAATATTTAGCGGTAGCGTGTCTATGAACTTAATTTTACCTTTCCCATTCCTGCAAAGTCAGTTCACATGAGCTGCTCGGAGTACATGCATCGAAGCTTCTCAGTTGTGCTTGTGCTATCTCGTGCGATCTCACGATGTCCATGGCTTTATTTAATGTTAGCTCAGACCTGGCACTTAAAAGTTGTATCTCGCGAATATCGTATTCGCCAGCGGCAACGTGTCTATGAACCTAATTTAAAGTTAAGCTTTACACCCTGCCTTCCTATATGTTTGCATAAGCACAGTCCTT
This sequence comes from Polypterus senegalus, assembly GCF_016835505.1. Classification (NCBI taxonomy): domain Eukaryota; kingdom Metazoa; phylum Chordata; class Cladistia; order Polypteriformes; family Polypteridae; genus Polypterus; species Polypterus senegalus. Next base: position 89,769,234 of record NC_053159.1, read on the forward strand.
CACCAGCTATTTTAACTCTGTTACAAAGTGATCAAAAGTCTCATTTATACCCTGTGTCTTCTCATTAAACTTGTATCTCGCGAATATTGTATTCGTTGTAGGCATGACAAACGCCAGCGGGAGCCTGTCTATGAACTTAATTTAAACCTTAGGTTTACACCGTGCTTTGTTTCTGAAGTAGCTGCACTTATGAATATGCTTCTATGCGTCACTCGCTTCATATTCTTTTGCTGCCTTCTCAATTGTGTAATGCGTTTTTTGAACAGGTTTCATTCATGGAAGTGATCACTACCCATATCGATACTCGTGAATCTAAGATGTTTAACAGGCTTTCCCGGTATTAAGTTGTGGATTTGCCTGCGAATATTTAGTGGCAGCATGTCTATGAACATAATTTTAAACTTAAGCTTTACACCTTGCTTTCCTATTGATATGTGTACAAAGGCTTGTTCAGCGTCAGAGGGTTTCCGCAGTAGCTGCACTTATGAATATGCTAAGCACAGTCCTTCACCCGCGAATATTTTCCTTATATTGGCAGGCACTCAATTATGTGGGACGCGTGATGATGCGGGACGCAGCTCCGCCTCACACGGCGACCGAGCTGCAGGCTATGGCTATGGTCGTATATATGGACGAAAGTAGGTTCCAGTTATGATCGCTATGATGATTCCAGTTATGACGCGTAGAATTTCGAAATGAAACCTGCCTAACTTTTGTAAGTAAGCTGTAAGCAATGTGCCTGCCAAATTTCAGCCTTCCACCTACACGGGTAGTTGGAGAATTAGTGATCAGTCAGTCAGTCAGTCAGGGCTTTGCCTTTTATTAGTATAGATTATAATGATCATGTTACTTATGTTGAGATGCAGTCTGTGCAGTTAATCAGCAGTTCTAGTCAGGATATGCTAAACTGAAGTAGTAAGTCATCAGCCGGGATTTAAAAGCTGAGACAGAAGGAGCATTTCTTATAGTAGCAGGCAGACCATTCCACAGTTTAGGGGCCCTGTAACTAAAAGCTCGACCTCCCACTGTTATTTTATTTATCCTTGGAATCATAAGCAGACCAGCATCTTGAGATCTTAATGTGTGCTCTGGTTTGTAAGTCATGATAAGTTCAGACAAGTAAGCCAGACCTTGGCCATTTAATGCTTTATATGTTAAAAGGAGGATTTTGAAATCTTCCCTAAACTTAACCGGGAGCCAGTGTAAGGATTTAAGAACTGGAGTTATGTGTTCGTATTTTATGAACAGTTTGAACATCTAGTGAACAACGCATTGCAGTAGTCGATCCTACTAGAAATAAATGCATGAATTAATTTCTCAGAATCCTGTTTATTTATTAATTAATTTCCCAACATTTTTAAGATGGAAGAAACATGAGTTGAACAACTTTGTAATATGTGCTTTAAATGACATGCTAGAGACAAAGATAACTCCTAGATTGCAGGCTGATTCAGTAAAATTAATGGTGATTCCAAATGGGTTAAATGATGACAAAATATTGTTGTGATCAGCGTCATTCCCTCCAACAATTAACATCTCTGTTTTATCTGTATTTAAAGACAAGTAGTTCTCATCCATCCACTCCTTTAATTCACTAACACAACTAATTAAAGACAACATCGGAGAAACTTCATTTGATTTAAATGAAAGGTATAACTGGGTGTCATCTGCAATACCAGTGAAAGTTAACATTATGTTTCCTAATAATAGATCCCAGTGGAAGCATGTAAAGTGAAAACAGTAAAGGTCCCAGTACTGAGCCCTACGGGACACCATATTGAACTTCTGTGTATAATGATGGAGTACTGTCAGCATATTTCTGTACATATTGGAATCGATTTGATAAATAAGAACTAAACCAAGCGAGCACAGTGCCTGTAAAGCCAACATAATTTTCTAGCCTGTGCAGTAAAATAGAATGGTCAATGGTGTCAAATGCTGCACTTAAGTCCAACAACATAATTACAGTGGAGTTTCCTTCATCAGAGGATATCAGAATGTCATTTACAACCCGTGTTAGTGCGTTTCTGTACTATGACCAGTGCGGAAACCAGACTGGAATTTCTCAAATAAATTGTAATGCATAAGGTGCGACTGAAGCTGATTGATGACTACTTTTTCCAGTATTTTAGAGAAAGGGGTACATTTGAAATAGGCCTATAATTATTTAGTATGTGTGGGTCTAGGTCTGACTTTTTAAGTAATGGTTTAATGACTGACACTTTTAGTGCATCAGGTACTGTGCCATGCAATAATGAACTATTGATAATGTTTAGAATAGGCTGCAAGAACATCCATTGCACTTTTACTAGTTTTGTTGGCACTGGATCTAGGGAACAAGTAGTGGGCTTCATTTTAGAAATTAAAGTTAAGACTTCCTGCTCAGTTACAGGATTAAAATTACTAAAGTGCTGAATGCAATGTGAGGCAGGGTCTGCTAAGCTAGTATTTGGTTTGTACTGTGATGCTGAGATCTGGGATCTTATATTTTTAATTTTCTCATTGAAGAAGTTCATAAAGTCTGTACTGCTAATATCTGTTGGTATTTTGCACTGTTGATCTGAATTCCCATTTGTTAATTTAGCCACTGTTCTAAACAGTACCTGAGGATTTTTATTATTGCTATCTATTAATGTAGAATAGTATTCTGAGCGAGCTTTAAAGAGGGCTTTTTTATATTTTTTAACACTCTGTCCATGCAATTTGAAAGACATGTAGCTTTGTTGTTCTCCATCTGTGCTCCAGTTTTCGACACTCTAATTTAAGAGCTTGAGTGTTTTCATTAAACCAGGGAGAGTTTCTATGTGCTTTGATCACTTTTGTTTTAAGGGGAGCCACTGTGTCCAGAGCATCTCTCAAGGTCACATTATAATGTGATGTTAGCTGATCTAAATTGTTTTCCACGTTTACATTTGATGTTAACTGATCTAAATGGTTTTCCACAATTACACTCGACTTACTCAAGGTATCTATAAATTTTGAAGCAGAATTACAATCTAGATGTCGCACTGTCTTTGTTTTAATCTGTGAGTGTGTTGGCAAGGGCAGGACTAAATCAAATGTAATTAGTGATCGGAAATAACTACATTTAATGGAGTAATATTTAAATTTTGAATTTCAACTTTGTAAGTTATAATTAAATCTAATGTGTGGTTATGATTATGAGTTGGACCTTTGACAATCTGACAAAATCCTACTGAATTTAACAAATAAGTAAAACATTTGCTAAAAGTGTCAGTTTCCACATCAATGTGTACATTAAAATCCCCCATCAGTACTACGTGATCATAATTTATAGCCAAATCAGATAGAAGGTTGCTAAATTCAGTCATGAACAATGAATATGGCCCTGGTGGTCTGTAGACTAGCACTATAATTGTGTTGGAATCTGTTTTAATATTTAAAATGAATGCCTCAAAGGATGTAAAGTTGCCTAAATTTTTAGGAGTGATTTGCATTTTGTTACAATGAATTATTCCAAGGCCTCCTCCTCGACCAGAATCTCTAGACTTATGAAGGAACGAGTATCCATCTGGTGACGCCTCAGCTAGGGAACAGTGTCACATTTACTAAGCCAGGTTTCAGTGAGAAGACACAGATCAGATTTTGTACTTAATATAATATCATTTACCAAAACAGCTTTAGTGCCAAGAGAGCGAATGTTCAATAAACAGCATTTAAAACTGCATGGTTCTTTCTGAACTGCTGATATATTTTTTTTTAATTTGAAGTAAAATTTCTATTACAGATGCCCCTGGTGGAGGGTCTGGTTTTATCCCTTGGTCTAATTATACACCTTATTTTTTGGGTTATCAATTAATTTAAGGTTTGTATCAAGACTAAATTTACTGGATGCCCCACAACAGGGATTATGGGTAACAGCTTCAGGAAAATAACAGGTGGGATAAACAACAGCCTGTGATTTAAGATCACATGACTGCGGCCTGGGTGGTGCTCTAATCAGTCAACCAGGCAGTTTTTCTGCCATATTTTGGGATAATACATAAGATCCCTCCAGTTAGGATGAAGACCATCTCTTTTGAAAAATCCAGGCCTTTCCCAAAAATCATCCCAATTGTTCACAAATACCATGCTTTTATTTGCACATCTTACTGCTTATATATTACAAAAATAAAGTAAGAATAAGAAGATTATGACCAAACTTAAGACTTTCTTTAAGACAAGATTTACAGAAGCTAACTTGTCATTCATTTCAGGAATCTGTTCTAAAACATGCAAGTCATCTGCTCTTTATAGTATTTTCTTTTGTTTATTATATTTTATAATAATAAAGCAATCAAACATACATTACAATAAAACGAAATGCAAAATTAAATCATAAATACAGTAAATAAGACTTTAAAGATAAAGTTATGATACACTTCACAAACAACATGGGTTGGCTGGGATTCGGCCAGAATGGATGGTCCCCTACCTGGCTAGAAGGCCTTTATGGAAGGATTTAGATGGACCAGAATCCTGGCCTGGAGGCCATAATAATAGAAGGACAGAAGGAAAATGACTCTATGTACATTGGGTGCTGTTGTCTTGATTGCTATCACTGTTGGGGTACTTGGGTGCTACCACTGGGAGTTGCAAGGTGGGATGATCCCTGCTTTGAAGGGTTTCTGCCTTATACCATGCAATTTTGTGGCATCACCCTAGGGGTCTCAATAAATTAATCATCAATCATTTGATACCAAATAATAAAAATTAGAGAAAAACTTTTAAATGTGAAACTTGTCCTATCGCACTGTAAATATCTGTACATTCAAAAAGAAAATAAAAATGTGATTTTTATATTGGTGTATTAGAGTTGTAAAGAGAATGTCTTTGTGTGTGGACTTGTATGCGTACTATGTGTAATAAAGGAGCCTACACCTTTAAGGATATTACCTGGAGTAATGTGTGGTTTACCTTGATTGGTGAATCGATGCTGGTTTCAAGTCCCTGCAAATCTGCATTGAATTCAAATTGACAATTTATGTATGTTTGAAGCTGGTGATTTAAAGTAGGGAGGTTGGACAGGAGAAAAGCGTGTGTTGTCCTGTTTTTCACTTGTTAGTGAATGGCTAAGAAAGAAGTTGTATATCCATTGGATTAAATCAAAGAAGTGAACACTTGGTATCAAAATTTTGGAACAGCAGAACATTACTATTCTGGTCTCTATTTTATTTTGTTATTTTTGTAAATTCCTGTTATTTGATATTTTCATTTGATGTGCTTTAGTTGTCTAATTATTCTGTTATTGCTATTTATGTTTATTCTGGTAATTCCATCGAATGTCTTCCTTGTTCCCATGAAGAATAAGCCACCTGATGTTGCAACTTTGAGATAGCTCTCAGCCAATATAAGTTATGAGATGCCTGAACATTATTGCTAAGCACCATGCTTGTCTGCTGTAGCTGCTCTGCACACTCTAGATGCTCTTATTTTTTACTTTTAAACATTTGCTACCCATTTCTGGTGTTTGAATTTTGGATGAAAGACTTGGGTTTATTCTATTTAGGTTTGTCTCTTAATTTTTTTGTTTTTTAATAAGTTCTTATGTAGTTAAGAAACATATCTACTTTTATTTGAACCACTTTCCCTTTTGAGATTGTATAAGCTGTTACTCTTTTTGTCTGTATAAGCTGCAAAGTCTACTACTTGAGTTTTAAAGGCAAAACTTACTTGATGAGGCTTAATTAGAAGTACAGGACTAATTTAAAGATTCAGGACTGTATTTGAATTTCATTTGCCCAAACATCATGACACTACCAAAGCATTTGTAATAATTATGTTATATGTATTTTTGATCATACCATTCACTTCTACTAAAAAGTGTATTATATTGTAGGTTCTTATGTTATTTAAAGTACCTGACATTAAACAGAAATATAAGAGGGAGCTGGCAAGTTTATTTTATAATAACACTCATAAATTCTTGTCAAATTCTAAAAAAATCACCTTTTTACTATTCCAAAAAAATAGTTTTTTTTGGATCATATAACACATCATTTTCTCATAGGGTTAAGAAAGGTGCATCAGTGTTCTTCCAGCTAAGCAAAAATAGGTGGCACACTAACAGTATAGAGAAGATCACAGCGAGACTACATCTAGCTGCAAAATTAATTCCATCTAATGAACTATTAATATGATTAGCAATTATTGTAATCTAACATTGTGACAAGTAAGCAAATATCTTCACCCAAAATCATCTTCATTTAGGACAGGCTCAAAACTTATCATCTAAAATGCCTGTAGGTACTTGGCACCGTTCAGAATTATTGTCCAGTCCAGATTTTTTATAACTTTAATCTAGAAAGCTGTGTATGATTAACAAATTTAAAACTGAATTAGAGTGTTTTTCACAGATCAATAAGAAATGTAATCTATGAATAACTGAGATATGTTTTTCGAAGCTTTCTTCTGATTTTAAGTGTGGTGTACATGAAAGGATGGATCCTCAGAACCAGGAATTCTTGCAGCAATTAATTTTTAGCACTCTCTCCTTATGTCTCCAGAATCTGAATTAAGATCTCCACAGCTGTCACACAGCAGTGTTAGCCCCAGCACTTTTGTGATACCATTAAAGTAACCTGTAATTAAAGTTTTCAGTTTTATAACTTACTTTTTGAACAGAACTTCTTATTATTTAAAATAAGCTTCTGTCACTAGAATGTGATTTTTTTGAAATGCAATTTTGGAAACGATTATTAATCATGCTTTTGGTTTGCCTTACAAACCTCTGAATTGTTTTTATACTATCAGTCCAAATCCAAAACTTAAATTATGCATACTAAAAATATTCTCTGAATCAATTAGAGCTTCAGTGGACATCAATGGAACATACAGGGCTTAATATTAAAATCACTAGCTGACAAAAAAAATAACCAGCTTATTTCTCCTCATTTCCATAGGCTGACCTGATAATAATCATAGGTATTTTTGTTCCTTTTCTTCTTACAAAGAAATCTGGAAAGTCTATCTTGTCCAATTCTTTTTATAATTGTATTGTGCCTGGGCCAATTGAATGTCCTTCTCCAAATACTTGCTAATGTTTTGGCTACCCATCTTTTCTTTAAGGTGTTTTGACAGGCCCAACATAAAGACTAAAACCATGAGACCCACCTGTCATTTCTTTACTTAGTTCAGATAACAGAGTTTAGAAATCCGCAATGAATTCAAGCAGCTACAGAGTTTTAGCATTAAATATTGATTAGTGCCTGCATTCCTCCTTTTTAGTATCCAAACTCATTAGAATGCCTGTTCTTCCCACAAAAGTAGTCTGTGTCCAAAGACTGTAGTCCAGTCCACAGGAATCTCCACTCTCACTTGTGCCACACTAAAAATGATGGGAATACCTCAAAGCTTAAACTGCTTGCTACACTATTGGTCATTTGCTGAAAGAGAAATCCTAAATGGTCAGTAAGGGGCTTTATCTAGTAACAATACTCAGCCCCTGGGTCCAAAATCCTATTGGTAACCCTTTTTTGTCACAATGTACCTGACTAAGAAAAGTAAGAGCCAGAAGTTCATTTTAAAAATGTTCAGTGTTAGAGGTTATGCAGCGCACCTGCTACACAAAAACCATCAGTAAAATGAGAAAATTAAGTTCAAGGTCAGGAATACATCATATTTGAAACATAAAACAATAAAGTCTAAACTAATGTCCAATTGATTGCTGCTTTGGACAACATCAAACAAAATCAGTTTCACACTCCCCAAGACTTACAGAGATTTTCAACAGAAATAAACCTTTTCCATTTTTACATTTATTGATTCTTAACTTTTGGCCTTATCATAGTCATTTTTCATTTTCAGTTCTTCACTTTACTATATTTTCTTGCTCCAAAAAAGGCACAGTCTCTTTTTCACATTACAGAGATCTGACAGCGCATTGTTCTTTCCATCTGCTTGTATGCAAAATGACAAGTAAGCAGGTATAACATAACACATGTTAAACAATCTGTTGAAAGGTGCTTCTATTGTTTGATTTATATTTAAAATAACCAATTAAGAAAAAAGACAAAATGTAAGTAAAGATGGCTTTCATTAAAATTTAACAAGTTTCACAGTAAATTGACTTACTTTTGTGAGAATATTTTGCTGTCTTTTTTCCTGTTCTTTCAAAAATCTCTAATACTGGACAGTATAATTTACAACAGATCACAAGTTACTATAACAGCAATCATTCTGAATACAAATTCAAGAACACGGGGACACAGTTGGAAACTTGTTAAGGGTAAATTTCGCACAAACATTAGGAGGTTTTTCTTTACACAAAGAACGATAGACACTTGGAATAAGCTACCAAGTAGTGTGGTAGACAGTAAGACGTTAGGGACTTTCAAAACTCGACTTGATGTTTTCTTGAAGGAAACAAGTGGATAGGACTGGCGAGCTTTGTTGGGCTGAATGGCCTGTTCTCGTCTAGATTGTTCTAATGTTCTAAAATACAGTTGATTAGTAATTACAGTAAATTTATTTACTACATTTTTAAGTATCTTTAACCTTTTAAGTAACTTTACAGTTTCAACGTATTTTTTCCCTGGCTATGGACTATTCAATCCAGGACTGCTACTAATATTATGGACTCTGGTTTCCTAAGCGCTACATTTGTTTAAGTACTAATTTAAAAAGTTGTTTGTAACTGTCATGTCACATTCATGCAAATACAGGACTAAAATTAAGTTAGTCTTGCAAGTTCACTTATATTAAAGTAGCCGTCCCCTGGGGCACTACCCACCTAGTAGTGAAACAGGACAGTGAGGAGGGCCCCAACCGGTTCCCCATTCCTGATGTCACACTTCCCCCTTCCCTCAGCCCACAGCCTCTGTCTGGGAATATTGCAAATATATCGTTCCTGCAAGTGAGCTATGATTCTTAGCACAATGAGAGAAGTTGCTTGATCAACCAATAATATTCAAGCAAATTATAGATAAAAACCCAGTCGAAATCTGTTAAGTAGTTCTCTTGTTCGCTAGCTAAGTGGAGGTAAGGTACACACCCTGTTGCTGGTGTGTGAATGAGGAGGTCTCTGACCCCCTCCCTTCGGCTCGCTGCATGTCTCTTGGATTCGTGCGAATAAATAAGTACCACAAGCGAACTATAATACTTGCAATGAGAGAAGTCTCAAAATCAACTCAGATATCCAAGCAAATTATAGAAAAAAACCCGATCTAAATCCGTTAAGTAGTTCTCTCATGAAAAGAGGACAGACATGCAGACAGATGTTGGATTTTATATATAGAGAGATATAAATTAATCTGTGCTGCATGAATTGAATATTTCTGATATGACAATTAAATATGTGTAAAATCCAATTTATTTTTACAGCATGTATTTCATATGCCATGTATGCATTTTATATGTCATTTTTTTTAGTTTTGTATCTGTAATTTACTAATGACTCACATCAAAGCATTTCAGATTCTCAATATGGTAACACACAGTATATATGAACAAACTGCTTTCCTGAGATTGAACCAACATTTCTAGTAATTATAGTTGGTAACTGTCAACATGGGGCAAGTTGGACACTGAGTATAACAGCACTCATGATTCATGTAAAATGTTGCAAGGTATACAGATGCTAATTGGTTACAAACTGAAGCTTATTCTAATGGCATCCATGTTTTCTTTGCCAGGTGAACCTAATACTTGCACCACTCACTTTGATCACAACATAACTCCTTGATTCAGGCTTCACTCTTTCAGTTAAAAACACAAAAAACGAATAATAGCCCATAAAGCAGCTGATCTGGAAAGAATGAAATTTTTATTTTAAACTGCAAATTAATTAGCTGGCATTTTCAATGACATTTAAATGCCTCACTGACAGAGTCTAGAGCCTTGCCTCCTTCAAAAAGAGAACAATTACCCTTGTGCCAAAGAAAAAAAATGTGGACTGTTTTAAATGACTACAGTTCAGAAGCACTCACTTCCATTGTAATTAAATGCTCACTGCAACTGGCTTTTGGTTTACAAAATTTCACACCCCAACATATGCAGATTGGCTGTGCTATAAACATGGCTTTATTAGAACATCTCAATTTTGGCTTTTGTGTACATTTTTACTTTGTTTTGTAACTGTTTATGCTATATTGTTGCTACTCTAATTACACCCTTTTGTGTTTGGTTTCTTGGATTGTCATCCTCATTTTGTAGGCATTTCTACATGGCTGCCACCATATTGTTTACAATTGCTATGCTTGCAGACATACTGTAACATAAAGGTTATGTGGAAGGTTTTTTTTTTTATAAAATGTTTTAATTTGAATCCTGTCTTTTTAGTATTTGTTGTTTTTTTGGTTTTTTTTTTTTGACCCCTTCCTGTTCTACTATTATTCTTCACTTCCCAGTTTACATATCTACCAGTCTTTTAGTTGTTCTTTCCCATACCACCATAACAGGCTGTATTACTTGATTACAACTAAACTTAAAACAAGTAGATCACAAAATAGTTTGTTAAGCCACAATTTGCGACTTTTGTTCACTATGAGTACTTATCCAAAAACAGTTACAACTCGGTTATTAAACTGAGCGTTGGCACTACTTCATAGGCCTGATCATCAAAAGATAAAGACAGCTTAAAAAGTGGAGATTTGCATTCTGCCATAGCAGTGCCAAGTTAATGATCTCTATCCTAGGGTCAAAAAAATCAATGGGTTGATCAAAGACTTTTGAAGGCAGCATGCTAACCATATTCCCTTCTGTCTTTCCGGTGTGATTTAGCAGTTTTCCTAGTGTTGCCATCACTGACCTGCCTGACATGGACATGGCATATCTCATTTAATCTCAACAAGACTCACCAATTCCTTTCCTTCTCCAAATGTCTGAGGAAAGCCCATATTTTCTATCTACACTCACCTAAAGGATTATTAGAAACACCTGTTCAATTTCTCATTAATGCAATTATCTAATCAACCAATCACATGGCAGTTGCTTCAATGCATTTAGGGGTGTGGTCCTGGTCAAGACAATCTCCTAAACTCCAAACTGAATGTCAGAATGGGAAAGAAAGGTGATTTAAGCAATTTTGAGCGTGACATGGTTGTTGGTGCCAGACGGGCCGGTCTGAGTATTTCACAATCTGCCCAGTTACTGGGATTTTCACGCACAACCATTTCTAGGGTTTACAAAGAATGGTGTGAAAAGGGAAAAACATCCAGTATGCGGCAGTCCTGTGAGCGAAAATGCCTTGTTGATGCTAGAGGTCAGAGGAGAATGGGCCGACTGATTCAAGCTGATAGAAGAGCAACTTTGACTGAAATAACCACTCATTACAACCGAGGTATGCAGCAAAGCATTTGTGAAGCCACAACACGCACAACCTTGAGGCGGATGGGCTACAACAGCAGAAGACCCCACCGGGTACCACTCATCTCCACTACAAATAGGAAAAAGAGGCTACAATTTGCACGAGCTCACCAAAATTGGACAGTTGAAGACTGGAAAAATGTTGCCTGGTCTGATGAGTCTCGATTTCTGTTGAGACATTCAAATGGTAGAGTCAGAATTTAGCATAAACAGAATGAGAACATGGATCCATCATGCCTTGTTACCACTGTGCAGGCTGGTGGTGGTGGTGTAATGGTGTGGGGGATGTTTTCTTGGCACACTTTAGGCCCCTTAGTGCCAACTGGGCATCGTTTAAATGCCACGGGCTACCTGAGCATTAATTCTGACCATGCCCATCCCTTCATGACCACCATGTACCCATCCTCTAATGGCTACTTCCAGCAGGATAATGCACCATGTCACAAAGCTCGAATCATTTCAAATTAGTTTCTTGAACATGACCATGAGTTCACTGTACTAAAATGGCCCCCATAGTCACCAGATCTCAACCCAATAGAGCATCTTTGGGATGTGGTGGAACGGGAGCTTCGTGCCCTGGATGTGCATCCCATAAATTTCCATCAACTGCAAGATGCTATCCTATCAATATGGGCCAACATTTCTAAAGAATGCTTTCAGCACCTTGTTAAATCAATGCCACGTAGAATTAAGGCAGTTCTTAATTGCTGGGAGAGTGCTGATTAGGTAGTCGCGGCCGCGCACATAAAATCCATTGCTGGGGAGATGCCACACATACAATAATCAGCTACACGCCAGCACAGATTAAAATACTTGCGGCGAAACTGCACAGTGCTTGCTGGGGAGACGACACAGTCACGATTATCAGCTACACGACACACATTACATCAGTTGCTGGGGACACTCTGCTGATTGCCCACTGTTGTGACAGAAAATTAAAGTCATATTACGGACATCAAAGCCAGTATTACTGTCAGAGAAAATTACAGCCATTTTACGGAAATACAAACCAATATTACTGCGAGAGAAATTTAAAGGCACACAATACACTGACGCATATTACAGCCACATACACTGTGTGCACAATTATTAGGCAAGTTGTATTTTTGAGGATTAATTTTAATATGGAACAAACACAGTGCTATCAGTCAATCCAAAATGTTAGTAAACCTGAAACCTGAATGTTTCACAACGGAAATGTGAGTGTGAACATCATCAGGGGAATACATATGTGCGCACAATTATTAGGCAACTATTAGTGTGCAGATTTATTATGCAACTAAAGGAAAAATGAAAATTTTCCCATCTCACTTGTTTATTTTCATCTGTTATAGTGAGAATAATAAACAAACACCTCAAAATTTACAAATAAACATCTCTGACATTTCAAAAAAAATAAATCAATCAATCAATGACCAATATAGCCACCCTTCTTTCCAATAACAGTCATAAGCCTTTCCATTCATGGAGTCTGTCAGTTTCTTGATCTGTTGACGATCAGCTTTTTGTGGAGCAGTGACTACAGCCTCCCAGACACTCTTCAGAGAGGTGTATTGTTTTTCTCCCCCGTAAATCTAGCGTTTAAGAAGTGCCCACAAGTTCTCGATAGGGTTTAGGTCAGATGAGGAAGGGGTGCCATGACATTATTCCTTCATCTTTAAGGCCTTTACTGGCTGGCCACGCAGTGGAGAACTTCGATGCAAGTGATGGAGCATTGGCCTGCATAAAAATCATGGTCTTTTTCCTGTTTCACTGTTTGAAGAAAGTGTCTTCGAAAAACTGGCAGTAGGTTTGGGAGTTGATTTTGAGTTCATCTTCAATGCAAAAAGGTCCAACTAGCTCATCTTTAAAAATACCAGCTCATACCAGTATCCCACCTCCACGTTGGAGTGGAGCTCTGTGCCCATTACTGATCCACAGGTCCATCCATCTGGTCCATCAAGAGTCACTCTCATCTCATCGGTCCATAAAACCTTTGAAAAAAATCTGTCTTCAGATATTTCTTGGCCCAGTTTTGACGTTTCAACTTATGTTTCTTGTTCAGTGGTGGTTGGGTTTCAGCCCTCCTTACCTTGGCCATGTCTTTGAGCACTGAACACCTTGTACTTCTGGGCACTCCAGGTAGGTTGTAGCTCTGGAATATGAAAGTACTGGAGGATAATGGGTTCCTGGTAGCTTCACGTTTGATTCTTCTCAAATCTTTGGCAGCTAATTTGCATCTTTTGTTCTCAACACGTTTCTTGCGACCCTGTTGACTATTTGCAACAAAATGTTTGATGGTTCTGTGATCACACACCAATATCTTAGTAATTCCAAAAGTGCTGCATCCCTCTGAAAGACTTTTTACAATTTTTGACTTTTCAGAGTCAGTTAAATCTCTTTTTTGGCCCGTTTTGCCCGAGGAAAACTAGCTGCCTAATAATTCTGCACACCTTGATATAGGGTGTTGATCTCCTTAGACCACACCCTCCCTCATTACACAAATACACATCACCTGACGTGCTTAAATCCAATAAGCATTCAAGTTAATAAAGCTTGGAGTTGGAATATACACATAAAAATGATGATGTGGTCAAAATACTCACTTGCCTAATAATTGTGCACACAGTGTACAAGCCAGTATTACTGTAAGAGAAAATATTACGGACATATCTACTAACAACATGCCACCCAAAAAAAAAAGGACACGTCCTATAAAATCCTATATAAGTAACATCTCCTGGAAGAACGGTCAGCTCAACAAGTAAACATCAACAAAAGAAAGGCTGAAAGACAAAAAAAAATACGAACAAATAGATCGATAGAAGAAAAAAAAAGAGCATCAGAAAAATGCTAAAAGAGAAAGACTCAGAAGAGCAAACCTTACAAAAAGTTGACATTTACTTGCCAGAACCAGTATTCAGCCATGGTCAGTTATATGTTGCATTATCAAGAGGTAAAAAAATAGAACATTTTTCCTAAATATCTTCTTCAGATATTGTGTATTACAGATTGTTACAAAGGTTTACACTAAGGCAATATTAATTATACTTACTGTATTGTCATACATTTCAATTTTATTTTTATTATTATTTTACTTTAGGCTTCTTGCAAAAATATTTTTGACAAAAAAAAATTAAGACAAGAAACAGAATGAGGTCATTCTTGCCATTTAATATAGACTGTTCCTAATAATGTTTATGCACTACTGTTCTAGCGCCCATTATTGTAACGGGCTTAATGTCTAGTATATCTATAATTATTTAGTGAGTGATTGGACTGAACTTTCACTTTTTAGAGCTAATTCAAATATAGAGTAAACACACTTTCAGACAGGCAGGCAGCAGTTTGACAGTGTAGGATCAACTGCAGGCCAACGTGCAAAGATGTATAGTATATCCCATGCCAGCCAAAAGATCACATTAGGTTCCATTCCAGTTAGCCAAGAACAAAAAACTAAGGCTTCACTAGGCACATGCTCAGCAAAACTGGACAGCTGAAGACTATAAAAACATTGCCTGGTGTGGTAAATCTCCTTCAACAGCATGAATCCATGCACCCCAGCCTTCCTTGTGTCAAAAGTCAAGGCTGGTGGTGGGGGTGTAAAGGTTATAGGAAATGATTTCTTGGCACACTCTGTACCCTTTAAAACCAGTAAATCATGATTTATGTATTGTTGCTGACCATGTACATACTTTTATGGCAACAATTTACCCATATTCTAATGGCTACATCTAGCATAATAATGTCACAAAGTCATCTCAAATTGTTTTCATGAGCACAACATTGAGTCCAGTGTGCTTTGGTAGCCTTCACAGTCACTGGACTTGAATCAAATATAACACCTTTGGAATGTGGTAGAATAGGGGATTTACAGCATTAATGTGCAGCTAACAAATCTGCAGAATTTGTATTGTGTAATCAAGGAATGTTTTCAACATCTTGTGCAATACATACATACATACATATGTGACAGGTGTCTGGTCACACTTACAGGTAATCTAACTTAGACACCATTTAAATATCCGACTACGCCACCCAGTTTTATCAAGAGACTGGGAACTCCTGAAATTTACCAATAATAGCACACAGTGTTCTTTAAATTGGGCGGTGAGGAAACACACAATGAAGGACACAAC
This sequence comes from Polypterus senegalus, assembly GCF_016835505.1. Lineage (NCBI taxonomy): Eukaryota > Metazoa > Chordata > Cladistia > Polypteriformes > Polypteridae > Polypterus > Polypterus senegalus. Next base: position 89,784,656 of record NC_053159.1, read on the forward strand.
AGTAATTTCAGGAAAAGCAACAGTAACTTCTATTACACCAGACAATAATAAGTACATTAAAAAGATAAATGAACATAAACCAAATCTCAGTATCATGAAGAAAATTTCTTTTTTTAGAAAGGAAAGCACACAGTCCACACTCTAAAAGTCCATTAAAAACAGAATTGGATGATATAACCTGTAGTGGTGCAAAGTCCAGTTTGTTCTCAGTGTTACCCCAACACTTAATTGTTCAACTGTCCATGGATGCACTCTTGTTCACCGGACACTCGTTTCCCAAGAGAAGTGTTGTCAAAATCATAGAATCCCTGTCGGCGTCTCTTCGTTATTCCTTTTTTTCCCACCCTGGGCTCCTTGCATTGCTGTGAATTAGGCACGCCTTATTTCTTGTCTGCCCGCTTTGCTCGGTCCTTTCATGCGGCTTCCCTCTCTCGCTGGACTCACAACCGCCGTCTCCTTGTAGAGCTGTCTCTTCCTCCCTGGAAGTATTGCCGTCCTTATGCCTCACGTCGTGCCCTCCAGGTACCTTTGTCTGCCTGCAAGCCCCTGTGCTCTGTCCGAGTGCCTTGGCAGCATTTTCTGTGGACTTTTTTCCCAACTTTTGCCTTCTCCTGGCCAGAGATTAATTCTCCTTCAGTCCCTGCAATTATCAGTTCTGGACAACCAGATTAAACAATTGAACATCTAAATTTCCTGGGTTTAACAAATAATGAAAGCACAAGTCAACAAAATGTATTGTTACCAACCATTAATGAGTACAGATCTGCTGTTTAGAAACCAATATTGTCAAACATGTTAATTGCCAAGTCAGGTAAATACAGAAATCCTCCAAGGAGACAGTTCTGTTATCACAACTCTGTATTGTTTGTAATCTGAACCAGCCAAAACCTTCAAAGTGGTGACTTCTTTGCAATACAGCAAATACCTACAATCAGCAAACAGCCTTTTAACTTCTCATCCCCAGTGCCAACAATGGGTGCCTATTGCCTGTTCATCTGCTGGGTTTTAAATGTAATATTGACATGTTTCTTTTCCTAAGAGAGAAGTGGAATGACTTAGTGTACAAAAAATGTCCCCCTCAGACACATACATACTGCATACATATATACAGTTGTGCTCAATTTACACACCCTGGCCATTATCTGGAAAATATAAGTAATCATGCAGAAAACTTTCCTATTAATTAGGCAATGTGCTCAGGGGAGGCAATTTATTTATTATTTAATTGAGTGCGCCCTTTTTATAATCATAATGATAACTAAAATCACCCAAATACGCTTGAACAAAAGTTTACACACCCTTGAATGCTGGGGCTGATAATATACACACATTGAGCACACACATTCAAATTAAGGGTATTTAATGTACAGTAGAGTGTCCAGACCTGTGACCTCTTTGATTGTATTCAGTGTCTGTTTATAGTCAATTTAAATTCATGCAGCGCTGCACTGACTTTGCTGGATACCAAGCCATGGGGAAAGCAAAAAACCTGTTAATGGACCTGCGACCACCTTGGACCACCTTTAAGGCTGACACCCAGTCTGAATTTTAGAGGGGTTTTATATATTTTTGGGTGGCCATATAATTCATGGCAGATCACATCATTTGATTTCATTCTCTAATATTCCTGTGAGTTTAGATGGTTGTTATGCCGGAGTGTATTCAGAGTGGTGTGTGTATATATATATATATATATTGTCACACTTGGGTCACAGATTTTGCACAGAGACACAGGAGGTTGTAGAAAACAGGAATTTTATTCAAACACCGCAAACAAACATTTGTTTCTTTTTCAAGAGCTTAAATGTGCTCCAAGTCAGAGATGACAGTTCCACTAGGAGCAGAGAATGTCAGAGAGAGAGAGAGAGATAAAAGCAAAACAATCAATTCCAAAACTGACAGGCGCTGCACAAGGCTTTTAAGTTAGTGGAGTACTGCATGAGAGAGGTTTATCACGCGTTATAGCGCAGGTGAGAAGGGTAAAGAGCAATGTGAAGGTAGACTATGTTTCAGGGGTATTCCCAGGGGAGTCTGTGTCCTCTTGGGGTACGATCATCCTTCTAGCTTACAATATATATAGTGTATATGTAGTTATACTGTCTCTTTTCAACAGGATAAATGTGAGTAACAGGGTCATTGTACTTTGTACACATATCAATATATTTGATGTTAAACTTGAAATAGCAGATGATCATAACTTGAGCAGCAATATTTGATGACAGGTCTGTCAATAACTTGTTCAAACAATATTTCCAAGATTAGTATTAGACTGCTTCTCTAATTATTTTAATAGGATTTTGCTTTGGTAAAATAATAGGCTTTCAGTTTTTGATGTTAATTGTGAAACAAATAAGACTTCTGTTATATTGGCAAGTAAATTATTCCAGGGTCTAAGAGTCTAATACCAAAGGACTTTCCCTTGCTGTAATTTTACAGTAATTTCAATACTTTTAGCTTTTCTGAGGTGGAATGTGCTTAGAGAATGCAGTGTAAAGTATGTTCATAGATAAAGGCATTAATAAGTTGAATAGGGTGAAGCCATTGGTCATTCCATATGTCAAAAAAGTGATTTTAAAATTTGTTGCAAAGTTAACTAGAAGGTAACAGACATATTAAAACCACAGTTATACTAATATACTTCATACATTTCCCTATTTATTAAATTATATTTTGAATTAAGTGTACATTTATGGAATAATTTTAACAGTAGAGTTTATAGTAATGTACATATGGATGAGCCTCTTTAATTATGCAATATTGCCAAGACCGTGACAGCAGTTGTTAAACTGGAATTTAATGACTAAAAGATTCATTGGTGTGAAAGATAATGCATGATTTTTGCATTTTTATTCCTCCAAACTAAAATTTAAGACCTTCGTATAAAGTACCGTTAATAGGAATTTTTAATTGGAACAATTAGTGCAAACTAAACATTTTTCTAACAAGTAATTTTCAATCTTCCACTACTGCACTGTATAAAATAAAACACCAAAATTGTTCTTAAGTTTCTTTAATAGTGGATTTTTGAAGATTATGGTATGTGATGTTATAGGTTGCTCTATAATCTGATGCTATTGTTACTAGCTCTGAAAGCTCCAGCATGTTAACAAAACACCATCTAATTTTGTCTGGAATAACCTGAACTGGATAGATGGTTCTCTGTCCTGTTTTTTATAATTTATTTAATTAACAAAGGCAAGATGTAGAACCATTTATCCAGTATGGACTTGCAAGGTTAAAGATGATGTGACTTATAGACTGAAAAATAATTAACATGTATACAGTAATTAATAAAATAATTTTACTTTCGTTTGGGGGATGAGGAATATTAACATTTAGTACCTTCCATGTTGAAAAAGCACAAATTTGTATAGAAAATCTTTTTGTGCTTAAGATGATAATCATATGCTTGTAAGACCATTTTCTGTTTTAACTGTGAAATGTTGATTGATTGGGCACAGCATTTAATTTTGGCACATTTTGATTTCCAATGTAACTCCTGGCTACAAACGAAATTGAATGATCCAGTTAGGGTTGTGACATGAGAACGGTTTTGGCATGAATACTTTATAATCATCAATAAGTGTTAGAAACAAAAAAAGTTAAAAATCATAAAGAGAGAGTAACTAAACTAAAATACATCTTCACAGTTAATGTAATAAATATGAGTAAGCCATTTTTATTCCTCCTCACTTTCTGCAAATTATACCTCAGTTAGCTCCAGATGACTACAGGATTTAGTAGCTGCAGAAACGGAAATGGCATGTTGCAAATATTTATTGACACATATACCAAAACTTGGGGATTAAGTGTATTTTCAACATTAAGGCCAAGTCTGCCTCCCACAACTGAAGCAGAGAATCTGAACATACAATTTAGCCAAGATTCTGCATATTCCATGAAAATATGGCATAATTAGTCATCCTCAGACTAAAGTAAATCTAATGTGAAAAAGAGAACTATTCTAGTAAAGTATAAATTCCATATTTAATTATTGGTAAACAATATATTAATAGTTTCTGTGGGTGGCACAGTGGGTAGCGCTGCTGCCTCGCAGTTAGAAGACCCGGGTTCGCTTCCTAAGTCCTCCCTGCGTGGAGTTTGCATGTTCTCCTCGTGTCTGCGTGGGTTTCCTCCGGGTACTCCAGTTTCTTCCCACAGTCCAAACACATGCAGGTAAGTTGCATTTGCAATCTGAAATTGGCCCTATTGTGTGTGCGTGCGTGTGCCCTGCCGTGGGCTTGCGCCCTGCCAGGGATTTGTTTCTTGCCTTATGCCCTGTGTTGGCTGGGATTGGCCCCAGCAGACCCCTGTAACCCTGTAGTTAGGATATAGCAGGTTGGATAATGGATGGATGGATAGTTTCTGTGCTAATGACATTCTATGAAAACTCTGAAAAACCAAAAGAAACTGAATTATAACCAATTCAACATAAATGTTCAAATTTAAAATCCCTACCTTACCCCACCCTACCCTACCAAACAGAAGTATTTCAGTTTAAGAAACTGGAAACCTCCATTATTATTGTGAAAGAATCAGCCTAATTGCTCTTTTCTGGACTTTGTCTAATGCTGTTATATCTGTTTTGTATTATAAAGACTAGAATTTCACTCTGTACACATGATGATTCCTTACTAGTGCATTGTATAGTTTTAAGATTAACCTCCCTAGATGTTTACTTGACCTACGACTCTTTGTTTTCACCTCTGTTTACTGTCTGGATGCAGCTTATGACAAGTCCAGTACAACTTCTTAGCCCTTCTCATTAGACGTACTTTCAAGTTTCAAACCCGTCATTATATCATCAGTGTGTTATATACGTAACTTACTTTACTGTGTTCAATGGACTTAATCAGTTAGTCACATTTTATAAAAAAAATATGAATAAAATTATATTAAAAACTGTCACCCCAGTATAAATCCCTAATCATCTAATTTGAAAAATGCTCCTTTCGCCATACCTTTTGCTTTTTGGGTCTGAGGTAGTTTTACACCTAACTATACAGTATACCTTCAACTACCACCAAGCTTAGTTTATCACTAACCTTTTTATGTGGTACCTTATTAAAAGCTTTCTGAAAGTAACTAAAAATGTTTTTCACTTTCTAGTCATCAAGCATCCGTATAACTCCTTATCATGTATCAGAAGTCATTCATTACTCATCGCATATCACTGCTCATTTGCAGTTCATCACACACTTCTCCTTAATCACTTGTCACTTTTCATTTCCAGTCTTTTTTAATAGAGCCAATCAGTAGAGTGCCAGCAGTGGGCACATGGAATGTAGACTAATAACATGTAAATGCAGCCCATTGTTTTGTTTAAAAATTAACCAAATACTTTCTCTTTGTTAATATTGTCACACTAGACTTTGCTCTCAGTACCATGTGTTAGGCATTAAATAATTTACTGTACTTGGGCTGAAGAAGAAAGTTATTTGCAAAAAGATACAGCATTGCTATTACTTCATTCATTTGTTGATTATTTGGGTGTTTTTCTAAAGGATAAATTAGACAGGCAATACCATTTATTGCTGTATAATCTTTCACATAATTTGCTTTCTTTTAGCCAAATTCTAAATCATAATTACGCATTTATTGATTACGCTTAGCTTGCTTCTAATTTATTTTTTGTATGAAAGTAAACACTGAGATGTGGCACAAATCTATAGTTATTCTTTATAGAAAACATTTATGTTTTTAGGCAATACAGTCATCCCTCGCTATATCAGCGCTTTGACTTTTGCGGCTTCGCTCCTTTGCGGATTTTAAATGTAAGCATATCTAAATATATATCACAGATTTTTCACTGGTTCACGGATTTCTGCAGACAATGGGTCTTTCAATTTATGTTACATGCTTCCTCAGTTTGTTTGCCCAGTTGATTTCATACAAGGGACGCTATTGGCGGATGGCTGAGAAGCTACCCAATCAGAGCACATATTACGTATTAAATAAAACTCCTCATTGATATAAGATATGCTTCCCACGCAGTGCTTCGCACACTTCAAAGCTCTAAAAACCCGTATTGATTTTTGATTGTTTGCTTTTCTCTGTCTCTCTCACTCTCTCTGACATTTTCTGCTCCTGACGGAGAAGGTGTGAGCAGAGGGGCTATTTGCACAGTGGCTGTTTGTTTAGAAGATACGGACGCGCCTCTAAATAATGCTGAAAGACTACCTTCTCACTGATCCCTTCATTGCGGCCACTTTATTGTGGTGCTTCCCATACTTAAAAACCCAACAGCCCTATTGATTTTTGCTTGTTTACTTTTCTCTCTCTCTCTGACATTCTCTGCTCCTGACACGCGCACTCCTTTGAAGAGGAAGATTTGCATTCTTTTAATTGTGAGAAAGAACTGTCATCTCTGTCTTGTCATGGAGCACAGTTTAAACTTTTGACTAAAGGGTGTTATTTCATGTCTAGAAGGCTCTAATAATGTTAAAAAACATATTTAGAAGGTCGTAAACAGGTTTTCTATGCTCTAACTGCGAAAATATTAGATTTATAAATAAAGAATCCTACTTCGTGGAAATTCATTTATCTGTCTGGAGCGGATTAACCACAATAAACGAGGGTTTACTGTATAACTGTGCGGAGAATATTTATAAACAGTGTGGGAGAGTTTCTAAGGGCTTAAAATATATAAAAATAACCATACAAACATATGGTTTCTACTTCGCAGATTTTCACCTATCGCGGGGGGTTCTGGAACGCAACCCCCGCGATCGAGGAGGGATTACTGTAGTTGAAAAAAAAGTACTCTTGACATACTCAAGAAGAGAGTATTATTTGAAATGGGATTTGAATCTGTTTTAACCATTTTTTATATTTATTTAAAAGTACGAACAAATTAGGGAACTGAGTTATTTGCACTTTACCTCTACACATTTCAATGCTCTTATAAACATGCAATTATCTATCCATTAAAATGTAAAATCATTCGTCCAATTCTTTTAACACTAGAATTACCAGAGCCTACGAAAAAACTCGTAATTCCGTCCCACCTTAAACTGCTTCTTAAATCCCTTCACACCTCTCCGCCAGCATCCTTTGTCTTCTAAATGTGCTGATAAAGAGAAGCTTGGAGCAGCCGGCTATTCCATCCCCCCACCAATTTAGAACGTGCACGAACTTCTCTCAGCTCATGCCTTGATTGAGTATCTGGGAGTGAAGTGGAGTTTTAGAGTGGAAATAATAGATCGTTATTTGGAACACACGCATTTCATGTCTGTTCCGTTTCTACAGTAATCTGTGTCAACACATTGTTAAAGCAGAAACGTTTTTTATATTCTAGTAGTAGATGACAAAATGTAGGCATAAACTATATAATGTGTGAAGCTTGAAGTCCAAATAGCAAAGAAACATTTTCACAAGAATAACACAATTGCACTTTTATTCAAAAATATAACTGCAGAAACAAAAAGCCGCCTTAACATGTGACATTGACAGTAGTTTATTGTAACTCCCTCCGTGGTTCAATAGAATCAGTTCCCGCTTGGGAAGCAAAAGGTCACGAGTTTGATCCTGCGCCACTCTGTTTTGAGAAATAAACTGCTCTTAGTCTTACTGTTTTAGAATAAAAGCATACATTTGATTTCAGGAATAGCCGGCTGCTCCAAGCTTCTCTTTATCAGCACATTTAGCAGACAAAGGGCGCTGGCGGAGAGGTGTGAAGGGATTTAAGAAGTGATTTAAGGTGGGACGGAATTACGAGTTTTTTCGTAGGCTCTGGTAATTCTAGTGTTAAACCACTTCAAATCAAATCAAATTGTATATGGCACCTACAATTTTACATACAATAGATATATGTAGTGAAGCTCTCAGTTGCTGAACTCTAAGACTGTGTATTAACCTCCTTGGCATTAACCCTTAGCCTCTCTTTGGCTCAGCATTCTATGTAAAAATGGTTAAGTCCAAGTCTTTCTTGGGTAAGCTGTTTTGATGAGATAGATAGTGTTAAGTACTAATACTTAGAGCAATATTCTGAATAAAATAACATAATACGAATACAGAATTTTTCTATGCATCTGCCCAGTCTATGGGAACTCATTATTATTCATGAATGGGGTGGAACCTTTAACCAAAACACAACAATGGCTCAGAAACAAAAAGCTGTGTAGCTGCGTTTTCCCAAAATTACCAGTTCTGCAGCTTCAACTCAAAAAATGGGATTCAACAAAAGCCTGACGCGCAGAAATGATTCCACAGACAAAACATCTTAGTTTTTTGAAGTTTAGTTAAGTTTTGAAGTAAAACAGTTCACACAAAAGGAAAAGATTAAAATAACAAAAAGAAAAATTAATGTTAAGAAAAGTTCAATTCTAAGCTTAATCTTGTTACATCTCAAATCGTTACTTTTACTTAACATTTCTGAACCATTTCAAAACGGTCAGAAAACTGTATGCTTATCCCATTTCTAAGCTTAAATGGGTCTTTCAAGTCCTTCTTTACTGGGACTTGTTCCAAACAAACTGAGCTTATTATCACACTGTTATTCAGTTATAGTAAGAAGGTTCTATCTCTTGTTAACTATAGGGGGAAAAGACTATACCATAAGCTATGACTATGAAAGACATTAATATTCTATTCAAATTAAGCAAACATCAATATGAGTTTAACTCAAAACTTTAACTTTCTAAGATTGGCTCTTACATTTCCGGCCCCTAATTGGCTATGCAGGAGCTGAGACAATTACTTTACTTTACTTCAATATGAGCCAATTACTTTTATATTAACTATTCTCTCAAATCATTAGCAATAACACTGCAAACAAATATTTTAAAAAATTTCATATTTCAAACATTGGCTGTTTCTTGAAGTAGGCACAGTTTATTCACGGGTCTGTCCAGTGTGCTGGTTTTGGTCTGCACACAAACTCTTCTGACTGCACCTTTGGCATCTGGCATTGTCTTGATGACTCGACCCATTACCCAGGAATTGCGAGGTGTAGCTTTATCTACAATTAGAACAACGTCCCCTGGTTCAAAATTTCTTCTTGGTGCAAGCCACTTTTGACGTTTTGAAGTATTGGCAAATACTCTTTTGTCCATCTTTTCCAAAACAAATCGCCATGTATTGAATTTGTTTCCAGCGTCTTCTTGGGTATGGTTCATTTTCTGAAATGAGTTTAGGTGGTATTTCAGGTTTTGTCTTCAATAATAACAAGTGATTGGGTGTGAGTGGTTCCAAATCATTTGGGTCATCTGATGTCTTCGTAAGGGGTCTGTTATTGAGTATTGATTCCACTCTACACATCATTGTAGGAAGGTTTTCATCATCAAGTGTTTGTTGGTTTAGTGTTGAATTTAAAATCTTTCTTATGCTTCTGATTTGTCTTTCCCACACTCCACCTTGGTGAGAGGCTGATGGTGGATTAAAATCCATTTGATTTGTTCTTGCATCATAGCGTCACTGATTTTTTTGTGTTCCAGTTTTTAATAGCTTCTCGTAGCTCTCTTTCTGCTCCAACGAAATTTGTTCCATTGTCTGAGCGCATGATTTTAACTTGTCCTCTTCTATCTGTAAATCGGAGTATGTCTTGGATACAAGAATCAGTGTCTTGGCTATGTGCAATCTCTATGTGCAGCTCTGGTTGTTAGACATGTGAAGATTACTCTGTACCTCTTGACTAGACTTCTTCCTCTTTTGACTTGGAAGGGACCAAAATAATCAACTCCAACATTAGTGAACGGTGGTTGGTTTGATGCTAGGCGATCTTCTGGCAAATCTGCCATTTTTTGCTCACCTGCTTTCGCATTGTATCTTCTGCATGTTGTGCACTTTGAAATTATTTTTCTGATAGCTGAATTTGCTTGAGGTATCCAGTATTTCTGGCGTAATTGTGCGAGCACGTAGTTGCGCCCACAATGTCCGATGCGTTTATGAATGTGCTGCAATATGAGAGAAGCAACATGTGAATGCTTGTGTAGAATTGCAGGATGTTTAGCTTCTTCGGGCATTGCAGCTTTACAGAGTCTTCCTCCAACTCTTAATATTCCATCTTGTATGATCGGGTCGAGTTTATAGATTTGACTGTTCTTTTTAACACAAGTCTTTTTTTTAGAGCTTTTAATTCTTCTGGAAATTCTTGCTGTTGACTTAGACGGATAAGCTCTGTTTCAGCTTTAACTAAGTCATCTAAAGAAATTGTACTTGGTTTTAAAGTCCGTTTATATTTTTTCATGTGTTTTGTGATTAGTGATTCTTGTTCTTTTGGATTACCTTTAGTCTGACTGGCTTCTAGTTGAAATGTTTTTCTTTCATTTCTTAAGTGCAGCAATAAGTCTTTAAACTTGAGAAACCAAGCTACTGCTTTCTTCAAGCGATGCCAATCTGAAAAGTAAGTGATTAGTTTGTTGATGGGTTCGGTCACCTCCTCTACTCTCGTCATGTTAACTACACAAATTTTAATTTCTGGATCATCTTCAAAAATGAATCATTCAGTTGATCTGGTCTTTTGGCCACTCACATTCTGACTTCAATAAGAAACTTGGACCATGTGACCATGTGGTGTTCTTGAGAAAGTTTTCTATGCTCAGCCCTCTAGAGCTTGATCAGCGGATTAAGGACAGATGTGACATACCTCCACTGTGAAGGTTGTGAATGATCTCTGATCACGGAGATTCTGTTTGCAACAAAGGTCTTGAATCGAGTGCTTTCATTTGAGATGTATTTTAGCACCGTGGTGCTGTCAGTCCAAAATGTAGATTCTTGTAAGGGCATTTGAAGCTCACCTTTAAGCATTTTGTCCATTTTAACTGCCACAACTGCTGCTGTCAGCTCCATTCTTGGAATTGTGACCTGTTTCAATGGTGCAACTCTTGACTTGCCCATCAGGAATGAACAATGCCTTTTGCCCTCTTCATTTGTTAAAACAAGGTAGGTGACAGTGCCATATCCATCTTCACTAGCATCTGCAAAATGGTGCATTTGTGCTGTCTTTATGGTTCCAAACCCAGTAGGTTTGAAGCATCTGTTCACTTTATAGTCTGTAAGTAACTTCAAATCATCCATCCATTTTTTCCATTTCTGAATGTGTTTGACTTCTACTTCTTCATCCCACCCACATTTCTCTTTACATAAGTCTCTTAGAATAAGCTTTGCTGGCAGTAAGCAGGTGCTAGAAACCAAGTGGATCATAAACTGAGCTAACAACAGACAGGATACCACGCCTTGTAGCGGGCTTGTTTTGCAACTTAATCTGAAATTTGAAACTGTCAGTTTCTGTGCACCACTGGATGCCCAGGGCACGCTCTGTGGGAAGGAGACTGTGGCTCAAATCTAAGTCCTTTTGTTCATGAGCTCTGTCTTCTTCAGGTATGGACAATAAAACTGCTCTGTTGTTACTCACCCACTTAGTCAAATGGAATCCCCCTTTGAGGCATAGAGCTTGGAGGTCCTTTGCCAGCTTTATTGCTTGTTCTTCTGTAGTCACTGACCTTAAACAGTCATCCACGTAGAAGTTATTGAGAACGGTGTTAACAGCTTCCTCAGGAAATGTATCTCTGGCATCTTCGGCTGTTCTACATAAAGCATAAGAAGCACAACTGGGTGAAGAAGTAGCACCAAAAGATGTACTGTCATTTTGAATTCTTCTAGGTCTTTACTTAGATTACCTTCAGGCCACCATAGAAAACGTAAAAGATCTGTGTCTTTGTCTGGTATCTTAACTTGGTAGAACATTGACTTAATGTCTGCCATTAAGGCTACTGGCTCCTTTCTGAATCTTGTAAGGACGCCAATGAGTGTGTTAGTTAGGTCAGGGCCTTTTAGTAATTGTTCATTAAGTGAAATCCCCTGGTAGGTGGCAGTGCAGTCAAAGACTACTCGAATCTTATTTTTCTTTGGATGATACACACCGTGATGTGGATGTACCACACTCTGCCTTCATTGCAATTCAGGCCTTTTTTGGGTACTTTAACAGCATAGCCATTGTCTATAATATCTTTCATGAAGGCTTTATAGTCTTTGTGGAAACCTGAATTTTGCTCAATTTTCTTTTGAGTCCAATAGCACGCTGTTCAGCAATGCAGCGGTTATTCGGCATTTTAAGTGATTCATCCTTCAAAGGCAAATTTAAACAATAGTGGCCACCTACCAGTCTTGCAGATTCTGAAGCTATGCGCATGAACTTGATGTCTTCTGTGACATTTCCTCCTTTTCTTCACAATTGCGCTCTGGAAAATCTGTGTTATACTGTTGCAGCAACATATCTTCAATCTCTGTTATTGAGACACGATTGATTGAATGTTTAGGCATCTTACCACTTTGTTTTGCGAGGTCGTCTTCTCTTTGTATGGTCCACCAACTACCCATCCAAGTGCAGTCTTCATAGCATGAGGTCCACCTCCTTGGCTAGGTATGATTCGTGACTGCTTGAAGATTTCTGGATAGTTGATTCCTATTAAAAGATCAACTTCAGAGTCAATACGAGATAGACGTACCTCTTTAAGATATGCCCACTTATCGATATCTTCTTGTAGTGGAATGCTTTCTCTGTTCACTGGAATGGAGACCTGTGTGAAGACCTTTGGCAAATCAATATATTCAACATCATTGAGACCACAGACTTGTAAATCTGATTAAACAGAACATTGGGTTAGCATTTTGAATCATCATCATAATTACTCATAGTTTTGAGGAATACTTGCGTCCTTTTCCCTTGAAGGCTCAGTTGTCTCTGGAGCCTTTCAGTACAAATTGTTACTGTACTGCCGAGGTCTATAAAGGCGTATGTTTCTACATACCTTTCACTTTTTTTGGATTTTACCTTAACAGGAACTACTTGTAGTGCATTCTTCTCCAGCCCCTATAAAGATACAAGTTCCAGTCTCGGTTTCCGTTTCAGTAGATGTTGCCACACTGGCCGTAGCTTTAAATACTGCTCCACTGTTCCTTTGAATGTGCAGGATATCTGGGTGCTGTAAAGAACATGTCTGACATTTCATTCTCTCTTTACAATTCTTACTTAGATGACCCTGTTTGAGACAGCGAAAACATAAACCTTTAGATTTTAAAAAGTCTATTCTTTCTTTATGTGGCAATTCTTTGATTTTTTTACATTCGGCGAGAATATGCTGGTTACTGCAAAATGCACATGTATCATTAACAATATTTTTGACAAAGCTTTCTTGAGTCTCCTTTTCGGCTACATCAGAAATATTGGTGGTGAAAATACTTCCTGATCTCTGTCCGTACTTCTGAGGAGACCTACTTTTGTCGGTTTTTTCTTTTTTCTCCATGTTACCTTGTGTAACATCTCCATAAAAGGGATCCATCATCATCCTCACCTGGCGATGTAGAAAGATAATCAATTCATCAATGCCTGCCCTTCTACTTTCCTTTTCTTTAAATTCAAAAGCCCAGCTTCTCCACTTGTCTCGTAAAGTGTATGGGAGCTTAGAGATTATTATACGAATATTTGGGTTGTTACTGAATGTATCTCGACTTCCTGCACTTGTCATTGCGTCTTTGCAACTATCAAGAAAGGATGCATATTCTCTCAGAGCTGCACTATCATTTTGCTTTATTTGAGGCCATTTCAATGCCTTTTCCATGTATGCATCAGCTATGAATACTTCGTCACCAAAATAAATTTCAAGTTGCTTTCTGGCCTTTTCATAACCCAGACTCGATGGCAGTCGCACACAGCCTTTAACTAAATCCTGAGCAGGACCTCTTGTGAATTGGATTAAATAATCTAATTTATCTTGAGGATTTTGTAGCACATCCCCAATAGCATTATCAAAGGCTCTGATAAAATCTGCATAAGCTAATGGGTCTCCTGAAAATAAAGGGACCTGCCTGTGAGGTACTTCACCACGCGGAGCTGGGGTGCTGGAGCAGGCGTTGTCTTTTGATCAGTTAACGATTTGGCCATTTCGGTAATTGCCTTACTACATTCAGCTTGTTTCTGCGCTAAGAAATCCATAAGACCGTGTCCGTACAATTGAGGCTGTGCCGAGGTAGTTAGTGACCGTATTTGCCTTTCAGACTCTAGTTCATCTAACCTTTGTAGGATTCTATCAAGTGTCGATTGTTCAATCAGCACTGACGTAGAAGGTGATGATGTGGCTTTCTGAGCTAAAGAGTCAAGTCTAACATCAAGAGTATGTTTTAATTGAGGTGACGTCTTTCGTTTTTTTGGCTTTAAACGAACCCGTTCTTGAAATTGCATCTCTTCGAACTGATTTACTAGCTGTTCATCAACTTTATGTGCTAACAGTCTATTTGCGTCTTCTAACCAAGCCGTAGTAGCGACAGTGAATTCATTCCATTTCTTAAAGCGTTCGGCGAATGTCGTTTTCTGTTTCTGAATCGCTCCCTCCTTATTTAATATACAAAGTAGCTTTTCATGTAGTTCTTCTAGCTCTCTGTGTGTCGAACGAAAATCTTCAAATCTTTTTGCCACCATCAGCGGTTTTCTGGAATGTTTTAAGACTTTCGATCTCAGCTATGAACACATGAAGCTTATCTTCTCTCTGACTTATGTGATCTTTAAGATCTCTAATTATATTTTCTGACTTCGAGTCTGAACTCAGATCACTGCCGATCTCACTTGAGCTCTGTTTAGACATCGCCATGACAACTGTTCAATAAAATGACAGGACGTTTCCTGACAGCAGTTTCGTCACAATAGGGACGTTCCAACAAGGCAGATTACTTTCTTGAAACAAGGTTCCAATGACTCAAGCAAAGGCACATCCAATCATCCAAAATGTCTTTTTCCAAGACGTCATTTAATAATATCACAGTCTCTCAAATCTTCTTAAGGTACGGCGACCTTGCTTTCATTAATGATCATGCGAAGATAGTAGATAATATCACAGTACCTTCTGAATGATTCAGTTCTTTTCCTTCGTTGACGAGTTCTGTAGCAGAAGTGTCTTCTGTTCTCGAATGGTAGATTCCAGTTCAGGCCTTAGATAGCAAGTTTTCTGACGAAGATGTAGCTGCGTTTTCCCAAAATTACCAGTTCTGCAGCTTCAACTCAAAAAAAATGGGATTCAACAAAAGCCTGACGCGTAGAAATGATTCCACAGACAAAATATCTTGGTTTTTGTAAGTTTAGTTAAGTTTTGAAGTAAAACAGTTCACACAAAAAGAAAAGATTAAAATAACAAAAAAGAAAAAATGAATGTTAAGAAAAGTTCAATTCTAAGCTTAATCTTGTTACATCACAAATCGTTACTTCTCACTTAACATTTCTGAACCATTTCAAAACGGTCAGAAAACTGTATGCTTATCCCATTTCTAAGCTTAAATGGGTCTTTCAAGTCCTTCTTTACTGGGACTTGTTCCAAACAAACTGAGCTTATTATCACACTGTTATTCAGTTATAGTAAGAAGGTTCTATCTCTTGCTAACTTATAGGGGGAAAAGACTATACCATAAGCTATGACTATGAAAGACATTAATATTCTATTCAAATTAAGCAAACATCAATGTGAGTTTAACTCAAAACTTTAACTTTCTAAGATTGGCTCTTACAATATGTACAAGGAAAAAAGTCAAAATGATTGAGATCAAGTGTAAGGACAAGTAAGACAGTAGCCTTATAAACACTGTTCTCAATATAGCAACTGTGAATGTTTATGTCAAGAAAAATGTGGAAGCCACTAATCCTTGCAATATGGTAGAATAAATACAATAATACATAGGTCAGGCACTGAGATTCTAGCCTGTCATGTCCAAGCAATAAAAAAAATATTTTAAGAAAAACATGCAAAGAAACATGCTTCTACTTTCCCAATTGCAACATTAGGCTGTGCTTTGGTGACTGTTTCAAAACATCACATGAAGGACATGAATTAAATCTGCATTGGTACCACAGTGGACAGTAGGAATACCTTTCCAATTGTATTTATGTTGACATTTTGGTATTTACATGTTTTTGTTATACATAATTTTATTTGGTTAAAATAATTAACATTTTTTATTGCTTTTCCTGGGTAATAATTCTAAGGAGGTTAAAGAAGAATATCAAAAGACAATAAACAATATACAATGACATGCGGTTCTATAAATATCAATAGAAATAGCTTTTTACCATTAATTTCATAGACACTGATGAACTACTTAATTTATTATCATTCCAGGTGCCTCTGCTGCTAATACTGGTCCCTGCACATGCTGCAAAGTACATAGAAAATCCCTTTAGCCTATTCTAATAACATACATGACACATGAAAAAAAGCAGCAAAATGATTTTCCAAAAAGGAAAAAAGAATTAATAAGTACTGCGATTTAATGATGTTTTGCAGCAAATGACTCAAATGCAATTAGTTTTGATAAAACAAGTAAAAACAAACTCAACTCTTCAATTAAATGGCAAAAAATTACTGCACATGCTGTCTATTTCAGCAAAAAAAAAAAAAAAAATATATATATATATTTGTCATCCTTTCAATTTTGCTGTCATCTGAAAATTTCACAAGGTTATAGACTATATCAGAATCAAAGTCATTAATTTAAATTAGAAAGAGTAATGATCCTATGATTCCTTAGAGAGTCCAATAATGACTTCACACTGTGTGCTGCACATTCACCTTTTGTATGCAATCCTTGTGTACTTCCTAGTAACCAGCCTGATCGTTTCTGTTATATGCTGAAGTCCGATCATATTCTACCATATGCCATGCTTTTTTTTCAGCTATTCCAGCTAGTTACTTGTTTTAGAGCAGTAATAGATTTTTTTGCTCTTCACACACAGGGTAGGAAGACAAGCTGTATGAGAGTGCTACACTGACTGGGGCTAGAAGCTTGACTGGCAGCAGTCTTACAGACAGTAAGGAAGGTGTTTCCTTTAACAAGATTTCTGGAAAAAATATAAATAACAGGAAAACGTGTCTTCCAGTTCTTGGATTGGTGCCAGTGATGCTGAAGGGTGTGCTGGTGAACAGCAGAAAGGAATGGAGATTGTTGATGCCAACAGTGTACATGTTAAATAGGAACACTATTTTACACTTGAAATTATATACTTCTGTCTTCCGTGCTGTCATATAACAAGAGATGCAACATTTGTCTTTGACGGTGTGGCAGATTAGTTCAAGGTATGCAATTACAATATTTTACAGGATGAAACAGACATTTTAATATTACGTAAACAATATATAAGTGCATACTGTATATCTCATAAAAATGACTATTATGGGTAATGATGGTCAGAAGTACAAGGTGACGTGATGTGACTTTTATTCACAGATTGTGTATCCATGTGTGATCTGATTAGTCTATGTGTGATGTGAATATCCTATATGACAGTAGTGTCTATAGCTAATTTGACAATGTGGTGAGCAACATAGGAGCGCCGCAGGGGACTGTACTTTCCCCTGTCCTGTTCAGCCTATATACATTGGAATTCCAATACAACTCTGAGTCCTGCCACGTGCAAAAGTTCACTGATGGCACTGCTATCGTAGGCTGCATCTGGAGCAGGCAGGAGGAGGAGTATAGGAACCTAATCGAGAACTTTGTTAAATGGTGTGACTCAAACCACCTACAACTGAACACCAGCAAAACCAAGGAGCTGGGACCTCATGTATAATGCCGTGTGTAGAATTTGCACTATAACATGACGTAAGCACAAAAGCCGAAATGTGCTTACGCACAGAAAAATTCAGATGCAGGAAATATGTGTGTACTCTAACTTCCGCATTCTTCTGCTACATAAATCCCAGTCAGCGTGAAAAGTAACACGTGCACGCACCTTCTGTCCCTCCCCAACTCCCCCAGAATTACGCCTCTTTGAATATGCAAATCAAGTCGCAATAAATATGCAAATAAAGTCGCCGTGAAAAGGCGAGTTGTAGCCCACAGTCTGAGTGTCATATGAAAGCTTATTGGGGTACAGAGAAAAAAAAGGCACACAGTGGGAAAAAAAGCACGAAATGTCAACTTCAATCTCGAAATTTCCACTTTAATCATGTAGTTTATTTTGTCATTAAAGTAGAACATCATAAAACTTAATCTTAAAATCATTTAATTAACCAGTTTCTCAAATCACATCATAATTAAAGTAGCACGTTAAATGCTTTGTTTTGTATGTGATCTTCTATGTGCTCTATGTGTGTGAATCACTACTTGCTTCTTAAACCGACTCTCTTCCTCCGACTGGACACATAATTCATTACATTTGAGATATTGCAGCTCTCTGAATAACTAAAATACTGAGATGTATACGTGATATAATTTTCATGATGATAGGAGTTAAAGCACGTTATTAAAAATGAGTTTAACGGCGCAGTGATTGTGCGTGACCTGCGATGAAATTATTTATTGCAGCAGTACTCTGGGCTTGTGGCAGCCCTGGGCAGAGAAAGAATCGGCCCTTCGCCCACCAATGTCAATATGGTATCTTATGCACGGTGGATGGCCACGTCCGTTGTGGACACTGCATAGCCGCCTCATGCTCATGACACAAACATTTAACTTTTGTCGAAATTTGCCGCTGCCTTTTTAGCTGTGTCGTTATTTTCTCTTTCTGTTTTATATTCAATATATATTGCCGTGGCCACCTCTGCAGTCCTTACTTTTCTTCCTCCAAATAACTGATCACCACACAATCAGCTCTGTAATAGACGTTAAGCCATCTGTATGCTTAGAGCGCTGATTCTTCAAAACGTTTAAGGAACATTGAAATATCTTCGTAGTACATGTGTAATTATTCTATCCTTCACGCCAGTCCCAGTGAAGAATATAGATTATTTAAATGAAGTTAAAGTTTTATCTGTATAATATAATAAACATATTTTGCTGCATTTCATCTTAAAAATTATATTGTCATCATATGTAAATACATTCTTTATAAAGTGGCTCAGGTTGTGTAATATTATAACTGTAGTGCAAGCTTACAGTGGGGTGATTGTACTTATAAGTACAAACAGTTCTACAAGAAGCAATTGATTAAGTGCGTTTAAAGTTCTTGGGATGAAACTGTTTCTGAACCGCAAGGTCCGTACAGGAAAGTCTCTGAAGCGTTTTGCCGTGGCTGAGGCAGCATTTGGTTGATGCTGTATACCGATAATTCTCTTTCCGATCAGCTGCTGCTGTGATTCCCCACTCAGATACAGTGATATAAATACTCCAAGTGGTGCAGTGAGAGTAATTTAGAAAAAGATGATCCGCTGTGGCAACTCCTAACGGGAGCAGCTGAAAGAAAAAGATGCAGTGAGAGTAACAACGCTAAAGCAGTTATGGCTATTCCCTGGACCATTATATTGTTACAAGTTATTTACAATCAGATGCATTGCACTAATAAACAATATGCAGTTAGTTTCAGTGTATTTATAAAGCCGCGTCAGGAAAATAAAAGAGTAGCCACACAGGAACAGTAGCACTGCTTTGATGCTGGGTGCTGCCAGTCTGCAAAACTGAGCAGAGAACTTGCACAGGACAAGTATGAGGTACCGTGGAAAAGTGTGTGGTTTTACGCCAAGGGTAGGTTTTATACATCGCGATTTGAACGTGGAAAAGATCTCACGCAACATTTCTGTGCATACGCACCGTTTATACATGAGGCCCCTGGTGGTGGATTTTAGGAGGACCAGGCCTCATGTATAACGGCGTGCGTAGAACTCGCACTATAACATGGCGTAAGCACAAAAGCCGAACTGTGCTGACGCACAGAAAAATCCAGATGCAGGAATCTGTGTGTACTCCAACTTCGACATTCTTCCGCTACATAATCCCGATCAGCGTGAAAAGTAACGCTCGTGCACGCGCTTTATGTAACGCCCCAACTCCTCCCAGAATTACGCCTCTTTGAATATGCAAATGAGTATAAATCGCCCTTAAGCTCAGCCTTCTGTGAAAAGACAATGGGAAAAGCACGGAAGAAAAATATAAGAATTTTAGCGAATACCAAGTGGAGGCATAGGAAAAACATACTATTTGTTCAAATAAACCGTGGTATAATCAACAAAAGGAAGTTGATCGAGTGACATAGTGTGTTGGAGAAACTTTAAAGCTCACGTTCACAAAATCGCACAGTGCCAGAAATAAAAAAGAAGTCACATATCAAAGAGCCATGAAAAGGCGAGTTGTAGCCCACTGTCTGAGTGTCATGTGAAAGCTTATTAGGGTACAGAGAAAAAAAGGCACACAGTGGGGAAAAAGCACGAAATGTCAACTTCAATCTCAAAATTTCCACTTTAATCACGTAGTTTATTTTGTCATTAAAGTAGAACATCATAAACTTCATCTTAAAATCGTTTAATTAACCAGTTTCTCAAATCACATCGTAATTAAAGTAGCACATTAAATGCTTTGTTTTGTATTTGATCTTCTATGTGCTCTATGTGTGTGAATTACTACTTACTTCTTAAACCGTCTCTCTTCCTCCGACTGGACACAGAATCCATTACATTCGTGATATTACAGCTCTCTGAATAACTAAAATACTGAGATGTATACATGATATCATTTTTATGATGATAGGAGTTAAAGCACGTTATTAAATAGGGGTTTCACTTCGATTAAATAATTTATTGCAGCAGTACTCAGGGGCGGCTCTAGGCTTGTGGTGGCACTGAGCAGAGGAAGAATTGGTGGCTCCTTCGCCCGCCAATGTCAGTAAGGTAGCTTATACACGGTGGATAGCCACATCCGTTGCAGACACTGCATAGCCGCCTCGTGCTCATGACACAAGCATTTAACTTTTGCCGAAATTTGTCGCTGCGTTTTTAGCTGTGTTGTTATTTTCTCTTTATGTTTTATATTCAATATATATTGGCGTAGCCGCCACTGCAGTCCTTGCTTTTCTTTCCCCAAGTACCCAATCAGAATTGGGGAGCGCCGAATCTTCAAAACGTTTAAGGAACATTGAAATATCTTCGTAGTACATGTTTAATTATTCTATCCTTCACGACACACCCAGTGAAGAATATAGATTATTTAAATGAAGTTAAAGTTTTATCTATCTATACTAATAAAAGGCAAAGCCCTCACTGACTCACTGACTCATCACTAATTCTCCAACTTCCCGTGTAGGTAGAAGGCTGAAATTTGGCAGGCTCATTCCTTACAGCTTACTTACAAAAGTTTGGCAGGTTTCATTTCGAAATTCTACACGTAATGGTCATAACTGGAACCTATTTTTTCGTCCATATACTATAATAGACTTCTGCTCGATGCCTGTGGGAGGCAGAGTTACGCCTCCCACGTAATTTAGTGCCTGCCCATATAAGACCGTCCGTCAGCGGCAATCCAATAGAAACACTGCCGCTAAATATTCACGGGTGAAGGACTGTGCTTATGCAGACGAAGATGAGATGGTCAGGGTGGTGTTTGGCACAAACTCAGCGAAACTGCGAGAGAAACTTTTAAGTGCTGGGTCTTAGCTAACATTAAATACAGCCGTGGACATCGCACGAGATGGCACCAGCACAGCTGGAAACCTTCACGTGAAATGACGCAGTGCACAGACAAAAAGCAACAGTTCCAAAGAGTGCTGAACCAAAACTGAATTACACAATTGAGAAAGCAGCAAAAAAATATGAAGCATGTGATACATACAAGCAATATTCATAAGTGCAGCTACTGCGGAAACAAAGCACACGGTGGAAAAAGTCAATGTCCTGCTAAAGGAACACAGTGTAAAAAGAAACCCGTGCATGCAGTGTGTCACGTCTCAGATAAAGAGGAAGACGAACTGTTTATTGATGCAGTAAGAAACGAATCGATGAATGAAACCTGTTATCTTTACAACAATTGACAAGCACGGAATGTAACTTGATTGAAAGAAATAATGATAATCAAATCCTTGATGACAGCAACACTCCTAACACTCACAAAACAATTACTGTATATTGACACTCATGTTACGTTATTTTTAAAATGTTCCCTTTTCTTTTTCATAACTTCTTTAACACACTACTTCTCCGCTGCGAAGAACAGGTATATATATATATATATATGTATATATATACCACGATCTACATACGCTCAAATAGATAAACCACACGCCGTGGCGCAATGGTAGAGCCTTTGCCTCTAGCGCTAACGACCGAGGTTCGATTCCCGAGAAGGGGTGCACTGAGTATGTACACAAGCTTTTTTATTCATTTTACCTTCGCATCCCCTTGGTTTGAGATGTATGAAAAAATATGCGGTTAACGCAGAAAGACAGATCACCAATTGAAGCTTTATGAATAATGGATACTTTATTCGCGATCAATGATTGTTTTGGTAAAGCCATACTCAGTGTATTCATTAGATGAACGGTAAAAAAGTAAGAGCGAGGGGAGGGTGACTTATTGAGGCATGCAGGCAAAACCACAATAGCACACGGGCTCGATGTACTGTACTGTACTGATCGTCAACTCGATCTGAATTGCGCAATCACATTCGAAAAAATATATCTTTTAAAGTTCTATTTAGTCCATATGTGTCAAACTCAATTCCTGGGCCGGATCCAGCCCGCGTAATTATATCCGGCCCGCGACATCATTTTATATACTGTATTATTGTTATTAATGGCCCGGGGATTTACAGTGGGGTGATTGTACTTATAAGTACAAACAGTTCTACAAGGAGCAATTGATTGAGTTCATTTATAGTTCTTGGGATGAAAATGTTTCCGAACTGCGAGGTCCGTACAAGAAAGGCTTTGAAATGTTTTGCCGTGGCTGAGACAGCGTGTACTTGAAGCTGTATACTGATAATTCTCTTTCCGATCAGCTGCTGCTGTGATTCACACTCAGATACAGTGATATCAATACTCTGAGTGGTGCAGTGAGAGTAATACGGAAAAAGATGATCCGCTGTGGCAACTCCTAACGGGAGCAGCTTAAAGAAGAAGGTGCAGTGAGAGTAACAACGCTAAAGCAGTTATGGTATTTGGAATACTATGGCTATTCCCTGGACCATTATATTGTTACAAGTTAATTACAATCAGATGCGTTACACTAATAAACAATATGTGGTTAGTTTCAGTGTATTTATAAAGCCGCGTCAGGAAAATAAGGTGTAACCACACAGGAACAGTAGCACTGCTTTGACGCTGGGTGCCGCCAGTCTGAAAAACCGAGCGGAGAACTTGCGTACGACAAGGTATGAGGTACCGTGGAAAAGTGTGTGGCTTTACACCAAGTGTAGGTTTTATACATCGTGATTTGACATTTCTGTGCATACTCACTGTTTATACATGAGGCCCCAGGCCCCTCATGGACCCCATGATCATCAGAGGTGACTGTGTGCAGAGGGTGCAGACCTGTAAATATCTGAGAGTGCAGCTGGATGATAAATTGGACTGGACTGCCAATACTGATGCTCTGTGCAAGAGAGGACAGAGCCGACTATACTTCCTTAGAAGGCTGGCGTCTTTCAACATCTGTAATAAGATGCTGCAGATGTTCTATCAGACGGTTGTGGCGAGCACCCTCTTCTGCACGGTGGTGTGCTGGGGAGGCAGCATGAAAAAGAGGGATGCCTCAAACTGGTGAGAAAGGCAGGCTCTATTGTAGGCACGGAGCTGGACAGTTTGATATCCGTGGCAGAGCGACGGGCGCTGAGCAGGCTCCTGTCAATCATGGAGAATCCACTGCATCCACTGAACAGTATCATCTCCAGACAGAGGAGCAGCTTCAGCGACAGACTCCTGTCACTGTCCTGCTACACTGACAGACTGAGGAGATCATTCCTCCCCCACACTATGCGACTCTTCAATTCCACCCAGGGGGGTAAACGTTAACATTATACAAAGTTAGTGTCTGTTATACTGGCATTTTTATCACTCTTTAATATTGTTTTTTATCAGTATGCTGCTGTTGGAGTATGCGAATTTCCCCTTGGGATTAATAAAGTATCTATCTATCTAATTTACTGTGCATTTGCCACTTGCTTTATTTTATCTTTTATCATCTGATGACACTGGTTAAGTTTGGGTCTATATTTTTGCATATTTTATGTTTTATTGTGGTTGTCATTTTTGGATTATTTTTTGTTTATTTTTTATTTGTGTTTTCCGTTATATTTGTAATAACGTACTTTTCTCTTAAATGTGTCTCCTCCCAATAGGTAGGTGGTTGGATCTCTCTGGCTTTTTAATACTTGAAGTACCATAGCTGATGCAAACTGCTGTTTTAAATCATGAATTATTTCATCAGTGTGCATGTCACGCCCCTGTTCTTCCTTTAATTTTTCCTAAATTGCAGCACTTCAAATGCCCATTCTATTTAAAAATTATTGATATTTTTTGTGAGTTTGTTTACATGAAAGACCCTCTATTACTGCATTTTAAACAATGTTACTGAATGTTGATACCCAGGTGTGAATGCTGTCTCTCTACTCCAACTAGCACTTGACTGTATTTATATATCTTTCTTACCTCTACAAATCCTCTTCTGCTATTGTTATCAAAATTACTGAACATTTGTTCCCAAATATGAATTGTTGATTGTCCTCATCAGACAACTGTAAACTAATTGATGAGAAAATGTCACACTTATAATCATTCACATTTTTTCTCAACATGTCATGGGAAAAAAAAATAACTTGAAAATTGTTGACACTGGTTATTTCAGTTAGGTAAAAAAAATGACTATAAATTCACTTGAAATGACATCACAATGCTTTTATTTTATTTTTTTCACACACCATGATTTACAAAGTACACAGCCAGACTGAATTTGAAATGGGGACGGGAGAACATGTGGCACAAAATGGATACAGCATTCAAGCCACTAAGAGTGTAGTGGTAGACAGAGGCTAATTCTCAATGTTTTCAGAGAAAAGGCAGACTTGAAAATGAATGCAAAAGTGAATTTTAGGCTTTCTTTGTAAAATGGAAGGACCAATGCAATGTGTCCTGTAAATGAGGGGCCTTTTAGGAGTAAAAAATGTGATTTGAGTGCAACTATGCTGAAATGCTGATACATGTATCAAATTACTTACACACACAATCACACATATTGAAGCACATAAATGGTTTGATGGAAGACGTGCACACACAAAAAGAAAAAGACTGTTTATTCTTGTATTTGTATACATTGACAGGTCTGCTGTGTCTGTAAAAACATTATAAGTGTGATACTTTCACTTGCAGATCATTCCATCAAAAATTTGGTTTCTTGTGTGCTTTACTTTTCCCATGTAAAACTGGTGCTGGCTTTGCAAGTGTTGGACTGCTTTGCTGCTATATCAAACACTTGGCATGCAAAATTGCATCAAGAGTTATATGTAAGGGCAGACGTACATATTTATGAACAGCTGATCCTTATTAAATGTTGATACCTTTCATGCGGGGAAATTTAAGCTATCTTGACAATTGTGGAATCAAACTTCAGATGCTGCTGATGTATGTAACAAAAATATATATACTGTGTGGCCGTCGGCTGGCAGCTCATCCTGGCCAGGACGCCCCTGAGATGGAAGTATGGGGGAATGCAGCTTTTCCAGGACGCTGCCTCCCCCAAAATGCTAGATGGCAGTTCCCCTGGAGTGTAGCGGTGCCCCGGATTCCCGCAGGGCATCCTGGGAGTTGGAGTCCGGTTTCTCAGCACTGCTGGGTGCCGTGGATGCCGCCAGGGGGAGCTGTGAAAGTCCCTGGGGAGTCATGTTTTCCTTGCAGCCCGTAAGTACTAGGAAGTCATGAAAATGGAAGCCCCAAAATACTTCCGGGCTGATTAAAGAATTGGGATTCTTTGTCTGACCCAGAAGTGCTAGCAAGTCATGTGCGAAGAAGTACAGAAGCACTTCCAGGTCAAGAACTATTTAAAGGACTGCTGGAGACCCAGCAAGCGAGCTGGAGTCAGGAGATGTGTGGCAGAGCTAGCTGGGAGGTATGGAGGAGAGATTTGTGCTTATAATTATTAATTTGTTGTTTATTTAATTGACTGTTTATTGTGGCTGGGGTGCTTCTGTGACAGGTGTCTGGTCACACTTAAAGGTAATCTAACTTAGACACCATTTAAATATCCGACTACGCCACCCAGTTTTATCGAGAGACTGGGAACTCCTGAAATTTACCAATAATAGCACACAGGTTTCTTTAAATTGGGTGGTGAGTAAACACACAATGAAAGACACAACAGTAATTTCAGGAAAAGCAACAGTACCTTCTATTACACCAGACAATAATAAGTACATTAAAAAGATAAATGAACATAAACCAAATCTAACAGTATCATGAAGAAAATTTCTTTTTTAGAAAGGAAAGCACACAGTCCATACTCTAAAAGTCCATTTAAAACAAGAATTGGATGATACAACCTTTAGTGGTGCAAAGTCCAGTTTCTTCTCAGTGTTACCTCAACACTTAATTGTTCAACTATCCATGGATGCAGTCTTGTTCACCGGACACTCGTTTTGTCAAAATCGAGGAATCCCTGTCGGCGTCTCTTTGTTGTTCGTTTTTTTTCACCCTGGGCTCCCTGTATTGCTGTGACCTAGGCACGCCTTATTTCTTGTCTGCCAGCTTTGCTCGTCCCTTCTGCTGCCAGGTGTTTTTATCTACTTCAGTCCCTACCATTATCAGTTCTGGACAATCAGATTAAACAATGGTACATCTGCATTTCACAAACAATCCTGACACAATCAGTAACTGGATTATCCAGGATCCTCCAAGGAAGCAGCAGTTCTGTTATCACACGTGGTATTGTTTGTAAATCTCAACCAGCCATAAACTTCAAAATGGTGACACCTTTGCAATACAGCCAATACCTAAAATCTGCAAACAGCCTTTTAACTTCTCATCCCAGTGCCAACAATGGGTGCCTATTGCCTGTTCATCTGCTGGGTTTTAAATGTAATATTGACATGTTTCTTTTCCTAAGAGAGAAATGGAATGACTTAGTGTACAAAAAATGTCCCCCCTCTGACACTTCGGAGGCACTGCTTAAAAGAATAAGCATTAAAATACTTCTGAGTGCTTTTATCCTGTGTCCTGAGCATCTGTCTGTTCGGTTTAAGGGTCAAAGCGACCCCAAGCGTCTTACAACTGTAATAGATAAAAATCCCTATTTGGAGAAAGATCACATATGATTGGTAGGGAAAGACATTATGATTGGTCATATGACTCACTAAAGTGCTGACAATATTTTCACATTGCTTTGCATGGCAAATAAGCTATTTACCCAAAATAACAAACCGACTCTGTGATTTAATATAAAGATAATTAGATGGATACTGCTGATTGAAAAGTATTGTTTTGCTTTTTAACAATTAAATACTGAAGTGGCTTTATGCTGTCAGAGAGCAACTTTAGAGAGCTGCTTCTGCCACACCATTGCTTTGGTCTTGTTCTGGGTAGTACGAAGTAGTACAAAACTGAAGAATGCACCCACAAATAAAAATAAAAAAAACTATGTAAAGTGTTACCATAAAAAAGGTTTCTACCTTATGTATTATTTTATGTGCCCAAGTGATTGAAATGTGTTGTTTTGCTTTTCACTAATAAAAACTGAAGCAGGTTTCTGCCCTACGGGCCACACATCCCAAGATTTATTTAAAAAATGAAAACATATGCTAACATTTATAGTGAAAGTATATAAGAACAATATATCCTCTGCCCCAAGTAATTATTTATTTTTACATCTGCTCAACCTGTATTAGGCTATCTGTGGCTTTTGGGTGTAAGGCAGTAGGGATGTTTTAGGAGGTTATCGAGCTGATAAGCCATTAATCATGACTTGGTGTAGCCTTGGTGACCTTAATACTGAAGAAGAACTGTGGCAGTCTGGAGTTTTTCACTTTGTAAGTATTGCTTTTTTTCAGGTTGAATTCTCTGGTTTTTGATTATTTTCTGTTCTGTGTTTAGATTTTGCTACTCCATTTTGTATATGGACTTATTTGTTGTAGGATTACCTTTGAGGCAATTCTTTTTTCCTTTTTACGATTTTCTTTATATATATATATATATACTGTATATATACACTGCTCACAAAAATTAAAGGAACACTTTTTTTATTGGGCCTGGCATGAAATCAATTAAACCTGTCTGATAATTTTCTGGTTGTTTAAGCAGCTGAGGTCATTGTTAATCACTTTCAGCTGTATTGGTGTTCATGGACTTAACGACAGGTGCACTAAAGTGGCAACAATTAGAAAACCCTCAAAACAGGACTGGTTTTACATGTGGAGGTCATTTCAAGTTTCTCCCTCTTGATCTTCTTTGGCTGGTTTTCCACTCGTGCTAGTTTTGGCTTGAGTAAACATCTCTACTGGCAGTATGAGGCGATTCCTTAACCCTACAGAAGTTGCACAGGTTGTCCAACTTCTCCAGGATGGCACATCCACACGTGCTGCAGCAAGAAGGTTTAATGTTTCTCCCAGCACAATCTCCAGAACATGGAGGAGATTTCAGGAGACTGGCTGTTATTCTCAGAGAGGTGGACAGGGCCGTAGATGGTCCTCAACCCATCAGCAGGACCGATACCTGCTCCTTTGTGCAAGGCAGAACAGGCTGAGCACTGCTCGTGCCCTACAGAATGACCTCCAGAGGGTCACTGGTGTGAATGTCTCTACCCATACAATCAGGAACAGACTTCATGAAGATGGCCTGAGGGCCCGATGTCCTGTAGTGGGCCCTGTGCTCACTGCCCAGCACCGTGGAGCTCGACTGGCATTTGCTCAAGAACACCAGAATTGGCAAGTCCGCCACTGGCCCTGTACTTTTTACAGACGAGCAGGTTCACCCTGAGCAGCTGTGATAGACGTGAAAGAGTCTGGAGAAGACAAGGAGAACGATATGCTGCCTGCAACGTCGTTCAACATGACAGGTTTGGTGGTGGGTCAGTGATGGTCTGGGGAGGCATATCCATGGAGGGACGCACAGACATCTACTGCATAGGAAATGGTGCTCTGACTGCCATAAGTTATCGAGATGAAATCCTTGAACCCATTGTCAGACCCTACGCTGGTGCAGTAGGTCCTGGTTTCCTCCTAATGCACGACAATGCCCAGCCTCATGTGGCAAGAGTATGCAGGCAGTACCTGGAGGATGAAGGAATTGAAACAATTGAATGGCCTTCACGATCCCCTGACTTAAACCCAATAGAACATCTGTGGGACATTATGTTTCGGTCCATTAGGCGCCGCCAGGTTGCTCCTCAGACTGTACAACAGCTCAGGGATGCCCTCATACAGATCTTGGAGGAAATGCCACAAGACACCATCCGTCATCTCATTAGGAGCATGCCCCGACGTTGTCAAGCATGCATACAAGCTCGTGGGGGCCACACAAGATACTGAAAAGCATTTTGAGTAGCAGAAATTAAGTTTTTGAAAAAATGGACTAGCCTGCCACATCTTCATTTCACTCTGATTTTAGGGTGTCTACACAATTGAGCCCTCTGTAGGCAGAAAACTTTTATTTCCATTAAAAGACTTGGCATCCTTTTGTTCCTAAGACATTGCCCTGTCGTTATTTGTATAGATATCCAACTTCATATTGAGATCTGATGTATCTAATGTGTTTCTTTAAAGTGTTCCTTTAATTTTTGTGAGCAGTGTATATATATATATATATGTATGTTGTCATAGAAGGCTGGGGTCCTTACCCAGCCGGGACGCCTAGCGGGACCGGGAGGTAGTATTTATATCCTCCGGGCCACGAGGGGGCAACCCCCCTGGATCAGGAGAGGACCACGGGAGAGGAGCAAAGAGGTTATAAACCACTGGGACCCGTGGCCACCGCTAGGGGGTGCCTCAAGCCTCATGGAACCCGGGAAACATTTACTTCCGCCACACCCGGGAAGATGGAGGAAGATCCTTCCAGGGACGCCCAGAGTGCTTCCAGTGCAAATTTAGCACTTCCGCCACACCGGAAGAACGTCACCAGGGACCTGGAGCACATCCGGGTGGAAATAAAAGGGGCCACCCTACAATCGAGGAGCTTGCGTCGGGAGTGGGAGCAGGACGAACCTCCCATGAGGAGAGGAAAGGTGGCCACGGACATTGATAGAAGCCCGGAAGATGGTTTTATTTATAAAAACCCCTTAGGGGTTATCTTGATATTTTGACCTTTTAAGCCATTTTTCCCATCTTTAGGCCGAGGCAAACTAAAGGAAGCAGCCTAGTCCCAGCTGGCCTGGAGTGAGTCTCTTTTGAGCTGGCCAGTGAAGATCCTTGCCTTCTTTGTGACTGTAATTTGGAGGCCTCATACTTGTTTTGCTGTATTTGTTACTCCACAAAACAACAACATCATCTTATTTTCTTTTTTTTTAGATGACAGCAGTCTCTTCATGTCCGAGGCCATATTGTTTAGACTGTGTTGGTCGTCTGTCTTATAAAAGATGGCAGTACACAGCCCCTGGCATCTATACTATATTTCCTAATCTAATCTCTCAGCCATTTTCATTAGAGCTAGTGAAAAATAAAAGGTTCTTCTAAGAAAATTTAGAACCTCTTGCTTTTTTTTCTTACCATGATACTGTGCTGTGGCATGTCTTGAATGTTTCTCAGACAACTCCTGATATTTTGACTTTTGTATGTTTTTAACCTCACCCGTACTCATTCTACTTGTGCCTTTTTATTTTCTGTTGCTAACTTCTGCTCGATCACTTCATAATCACAACACAAAATTAATTTTTCCATTCATCAGGCATTTTCCCATCTGATATGGATGCTGCACAACAATCTGATTCTTAATGTCAGTAAAACCAAGAAGCTGGTCATAGACTTCAGGAATCGAGACAGACCACACTTCCTTCTACATTGGAATGACGTTGAAAGGAAGAACAGTTTCAAGTGACTCTCACTGATGCACTAAAGTGGACACACTTTGTCTATTGTCAAAAAGACACACCTGACAACAACATTTTTTTATATAGCACATTTTCATACAAGAAATGTAGCTCAAAGTGCTTTACATAATGAAGAATAGAAAAATAAAAGACACAGTGAGAGAATCAAATAAGTCAACATTAATTAACACAGAATAAGAGTAACGTCTGATGACCAGGGAGGACAAAAAACAAAAAAAAAACACCAGACGGCTGGAGAAAAAAATAAAATCTGCAGGGATTCCAGACCATGAGACCGCCCAGTCCCCTCTGGGCATTCTACCTAACATAAATGAAACAGTTCTCTGTATTTTGGGTTCTCATGGATGGACTTGATGATGATGGTCATGTAGACTTCTGGCTTTTAGTCCATCAATGTTGGAGCATCATGATGCTTTGAGTTGATGGTGGTGGTGCAGGCTGCCACCACAAAGAAACCGGAAAAAGAAACAGAAGAGAGAGTAGGGGTTAGTACGGAATTTAGAGCCACCATGAATAATTATTGTAATGAATTGAACATACAGACTATCAGGATTAAATTAAAGTGAGGTTATGAGAAGGCCATGTTAAAGTAATGTGTTTTCAGCAGTGTTTTAAAGTGCTCCACTGTATTGGCCTGGCTATTCCAGATTTTAGGTGCATAACAGCAGAAGGCTGCCTCACCACTTCTTTTAAGTTTTGCTTTTGGAATTCTAAGGAGACACTCATTTGAGGATCTAAGGATACGATTTGGAATATAAGCTATCAGACAAAAAATACTGTTCTTTGTTTAAGCTGACTATACAATCCTCCAGTTGTCTTTGGCTATCTAGTCTATGCTTGGTTGGCAATTCTAAATGCTGAGCCCCTGTGTGCCAAACTTATGTTTGCATAAATATTAAAGAAAAATGTATTATAACAGTAACCAGTGTAGTGACATCAAAACTAGAGAAATGTGTTTGGATTTTCTTTTCCTAGTTAGGATTCTAGCAACTGTATTCTGCACTTGTTGCAAATGATTTATGTCTTTTTTGGGTAGTCCTAAGAGGAATGCATTACAGTAATCTAGTTGACTGAAAACAAAAGCGTGAATTAATTTCTCAGCATCTTTTCAGTGATATAAGAGGTCTAACTTTTGCCATGTTTCTTAAGTGAAAAAATGCTGTCCTAGTGGTCTGATGAATATGCGATTTAAAATTCAGGTTACAGTCAATAGTTACCCCTACGTTTTTTACTTCCATCTTGACATTCTTGCCTATCACTAAAATTTCAGTTTTCTCTTTATTTAGCTTGAGAAAATTACTATTCATCCATTCAGAAATACAAGTCAGACATTGTGTTAATGAATCGAGAGAGTCAGTGTCATCAGGTGCTATTGATAAGTACAGCTGTGTGTCATCAGCATAGCTGTGGTAGCTCACGTTGTGCCCTGAGATAATCTGACCTAACGGAAGCATGTAGATTGAGAAGAGCAGGGGACCCAGGATAGAGCCTTGTGGAACACCGTATAGAATATCATGCATCTTTGAGTTATGATTACCACAACTAACAAAGAATATTCTACCTGCCAGGTAGGATTCAGACCAATTAAGGACCCGGCCAGAGAGGCCCACCCATTGACTAAGGCGATTTCTAAGAATATTGTGATCAATGGTGTCAAATGCAGCACTCAGATCTAGGAGGATGAGAACAGATAAATGGCCTCTGTCTGCATTAACCCGCAAGTCATTTACTACTTTAACAAGTACAGTTTCTGTGCTGTAATTTGTTCTAAAACCTGACTGAAATTTATCAAGAATAGCATGTTTATTGAGGTGGTCATTTAACTGCATAATGACTTGCTTCTCTAGAATTTTACTTAAGAAGGGCAGGTTAGAGATGGGTCTAAAATTTTCAAAAGCAGAGGGGTCAAGATACTTCCTTGAAAAAAACTAGTTGGTATTGGGACAAGGATGCAGGTGGAGGGTTTCAGTTGAGAGATTATTCTATGTAAATCAGGCAAATCTATCCTGGTGAAAGAATTTAATTTCTTTATAACAGAGTACTGGGGCTTAGGAGGATCCGCAGTGTTGGGGAGATGTACTATGTTATTTCTAATATCATTCATTTTTTGATTGAAAAATACAGCAGTAGCCTCACAGGTTTCGCTGGAAGTATTTTGGAGGCATTCCTTTGTGTTACCTGGGTTTAGCAGACGATCAATTGTAGAAAATAAGACTCTGGGATTACTAGCATTGTTATTTATAATCTTAGAGAAATAGCAGTGCCTCTCAAGACAGACTGTGTTATTGTATTCTGTTATTTTAGCCTTCAATATCTCATAGTGGATAATCAGTTTAGTTTTCCTCCATTCACACTCATCTCTACGACATGTTCTTTTTAACTTAGACACTCTTTGGGTCTTCCATGGTATAAAGATGCTAGAAGATTTTTTAACTGTCTTTTCAGGTGCAACTATGTCAACAGCAGCTCTTACTTTAGAATTAAAATTTTCCACCTTTACATTATCCTCGCTATTAAAGTTGGCACTATAAATGGACTGATTGCTTAGAATGTTTGTCATTTTTAAAGCTGCTGATGAGTCAAAGAAGCGTTTTTTAACAATATGCTCCTCATGAATGTTTTCTTTCATTATTTCTATATTAAATAGTAGAAGAAAGTGGTCTGGTAGACTAATATCAATGATCTGCTTCACATCAACATTTAGTCCTTTGGTAATTACTAAGTCTAACGTATGACCTGCTTCATGTGTAGGCTGATTAACAAGCTGTCTAGAATCAAAAGAGTTCAGGAGATTCATGAATTCCTTTACTTTTAGGTCACACTGATTATCGATATGCAAGTTACAGTCGCCGACAATTAAGAGTATGTCATAGTTCGTAAATAAAATTGACATTAGTTTGTAATTAAAATTGACATTAGTCTGAGAATTCCTCAAAGAAAGATGCGTTAAATTTAAGAGGTCTATACACGGATAATACTAGAACGTGAGAATCTCCATGAATAACAAAGGAGAGATACTCAAAGGACTTGAATTTACCAAAACTAACATCTTTACACTTTAACCAGCAGGAATAGATGTTTGCCAGTCCACACGAGTAAAACTGTAATCCGGCAGTGCAGACCCTCTACTTCTTCAGATAACGCTCATTTCCTTCATCTGTTTTAATGAACTTGTACAGTTGTACAGTAGAGTCCATTCACACAGGCTGCATCACATCCTAATATTATGTCTGCTTGGTTCAAGATTGTAAACCACTGTAGAGGGCAGTGAAGGCAGCACAAAACTATTACTAGCATCATGCTGTATTCTGTTCATGACAAATACAACACTCCCTATCTTAGAAAGGCAAACAGAATAATGAATTCTGTACAACTGTTTTTCACATAAATACCCTCTGGCAAATGTTGCAGGACCATTGGCACTTATGCCAGCTGATTCAATGACTGTTTCTTCCCACAGGTCATAAAGTTTTTAAACAGTCAATCATTAGAACAAATATTATGGCATAATAAGCAGTTTATGATACTTGAGAATACACATGTACGCAAGTATATTGAATATAATGTAATTATGTACTGTATATGTATGTATGTATATATTGCATGCTGTGTATGCTTTTTGCACATGTTTGTCTTTTGTTGGTGTTGTTTGATTCTCAACTGTTCTTAGGAGACAAGCAAGAAAGAATTTAATTATACAGGGTACTCATCACAATAAACATGACATGAATATGTTTATTAATGGCTTATAGTTAACATTTTTTTAACTTCAGAACTGTCATTAAAATTACATCAGGTCAAGTATAAAAAGCATGTCTATTCCACTCTTAAACTGAAAAATCTAGGTGTCTGAGAAAAATAAAATATTTCAGTTATATGGCCCTTCAGTCCTTTCCATTAATTATTTTTGGTACCTCATATTTACACAGTTTTCCTATTAATAAAGCAAAACAGCTGTCTCCTGATGATTAACATTTAATGTAAAATAGCTACTGCCAAGGCATTTTTTGACGGGCAAGTCAGGTAAGTTAGCATCAGCCTATATAGGACAGCAAAGTATACAGAAACGAGAGAATAGCTACTTTTATTGTGTGTTGGCCTTCTGGACAGAAACAAAAAAATTAATCTGGACTAGTGCTTCTTTTGCATAAATATTTAGGGATGATTATGGATCTAGCTTTAAGGACCATTATGCTTTTCTACAAAGGAAATAATTGATAATTTCTTAATAAATGATTAATAAATTGACAAATAAATTAATAAATGATAATTTCTTTATCATTTTTTTTCCTTCCTTATTTTTTAAATTCCTAGCAAAAGCTGCTGAGCTTGCCAATAATAATTATAAAAATGGTGCTCATGTATGCATATGGCAATGATAACTGCAGCACTGGTCAAGAATCCTGCTCAGTAACAGTTCACTCATTGGATATCATAGCAGTAAGATGCTGCAGATGTTCTACCAGATGGTTGTGGCGAGTGCCCTCTTCTACGCGGTGGTGTGCTGGGGTGGCAGCATAAAGATGAAAGACGCCTCACGCCTGGACAAACTTGTTAAGAAGGCAGGCTCTATTGTAGGAGTAAAGTTGAACAGTTTAACATCTGTGGCAGAGCGACGGGCATTAAGCAAACTCCTGTCAATTATGAATAATCCACTGCATCCACTGAACAGTGTCATCTCCAGGCAGAGGAGTAGCTTCAGTGACAGACTTTTGTCACTGTCCTGCTCCACTGACAGACTGAGGAGATCATTCCTCCCCCACACTATGCGACTCTTCAATTCCACCCGGGGGAGTAAATGCTAACATTAATTTTATTTTAATTTTTTTCATTTTTATTACTATTTAATTTAATATTGTTTCTTTGTATCAGTATAACTGCTGCTGGAGTATGTGAATTTCCCCTTGGGATTAATAAAGTATCTATCTATCTATCTATCTATCTATCTATCTATCTATCTATCTATCTATCTATCTATCATGGTGCTTCAATTCATAGCAACATTACAGAGCATGGTCTCAGAATGGACTATAATTAGGAAAGAAAAGTGAGTGAAAATATTATCAGGTGGAAAGTCTGTGTCATATTTGTGTGTACCCTAAGCGCTTCAACAAGCAGAAGTTCAATTCAGCGGTGCACTTTTACAAACTAGTGGTGGAAAAATCCAGAAATACTGTGTTGTGTTTTAATGACCAATGAATGTGGAAGGGGTCTTCAATTCAAAAGCTCAGTTATGGCTGAACATGCTCCCTAACTGTTTATGAGAAGATTTTTACTAATGGTTTATTTAACAGTATTTTAGAAAAACTACATGTGTTTGGGATGTTGTGCACATACACTTCGGTATCTGAAATATGGATTATGTGATACAACATTTACACAGATAATTTGATATTGTTTGGTGTTTGTTCATTGTTTATCTTCACTGAAGCCTACTGTGACAGGGATGTTGTTATGTTCTCCATAAAAACATGAGATTTTTTTAAAAAAAATAATTTTTTTAAATGTAGACAGGTATACTTCTGTAAAATTCCTAACCCCAAAATATGCTCATCTCTATCTCACAGATGTGATCTATTAGACTTTTGAAGCAGCTAGGTTTGATGCTTTCTGTGTAAACTTAAAAGGGTCATGTTTTTCAGCGATAAGAGATGCAGGGACACTAAGATCTTTTAAAAGCAGCTTTACCTCAGCATGTCTGTATTCAAAATGATTCCTAGGCTTGGCCCAGAAGTACCGATAGGATAAGTTTTACAGCTGCCTAAGGCCAGGATGAACTTTAATCTGTATGAAAGTCTGAAGATTTGTAAGCATCATTTTTTGCTTTATTCAGTTTGTTGTTCTTATTTTTTAAGATTCCTATTAAGTCTTACCTTAGTAACATTATTGGTTATGCCATGAATTAAGCCGTTGCTATGCCATGGTTACCTTGAACACACTGTTACATCACCACTGCCCTTTTCTGCATTAGCAGACACAAAGTAGAGCATTCCTTGTCAAAGCTTTGACATGTAAGTTCTTACATGAAAAACTTGGCATTTTGGGAGAAATGTAAATAGAGAAAATTTAGCAGTCAGAAAAAAAGAACAAATAGATGAAATCATTCAGTGTTTGAAGAAGACTTCATCAAATACTTTGTTGAGGTAGTAGTTAATGCACTGTGAAGATTTGGCTATGGCAACATAATGGTTCAGTTCCTGACTTTGATACACTACTGCCTAATCTTGCATATCACTTTGCATAAACCCATTAAACAAATTTTAAATAATTTAGAAAATAACAAAACTATTTAGGGTTTTGTTGATCAAAGCATAAAAGAAACATGGAATTTTAAACAATTAATTAAGGAAAATATTTACTAATAATTGTAAAAATTTCAAAAGATGAGGAATGTGTTGAGTGGGAAGCTAAACAAAGATAATTTCCAGTCATTTAAACAGAAACAAATTGTGTCTAGAAAATAACTACCATACATACTAGCAGGTTAACTAAGAATTTTAGATTCCAAAGCAGACCCCAAAAATTGTGTTTAGCTTATCCGCAAAAATTTTTTTAATGTTAATCAGTTTGAGCGCATGAAAAGTCCTTGAAATCCCTACATGAAAAGTAATGACTTTGAGAGGTACTGTACGCATAATAAAATTATATTTAATTTTATTCACTCACTGTAACTCATTTCCCAATAATACAGATAACAGATCAGTTGTCACTTATTATATAGCCAACTTTACTAATAACCAAATTAACCCAACATTCAGCAAATGGTATAAAATACCTAATCAGAGGCTTGACAATATTTGTAAAGAATGTCAGATTGAAGTGCAGTTTTTACAGTAGAGCACAAGTGCTATATAATACATAGTGTGAGCGACTTCACGGCAGATAGATACTTGCAAAGATCTCTCCACAACACTTCTGAGTAATACAGAGTGGAAAAAACTGGCAGCATTTTTCAATGTGCACTTTCCGAACAATGTGGTTGAAATATTTCTTAATTAGGGACACTAATTCTGCATTTTTTTCCTGATGATCAGAGCTTGAAATAGGCTGTTACACACTATGACATACTGGCATAATTCCGTTCTTTCATTGCAGTGTATTGGTATCTGTTAAGTTGTTCAATATTATGTATTTATGTCATACTGACCAAAACTCCAAGAGAGACCTAAGTGCTCAATTAAAAAATCATGTCAAATTTTCAATGCATTGGGAGGAGGACCAAGAAACTGACAAGAACATATTAACAACAGTGTTATATTAACAATAGAATCCCTGAAGCCATGAAAATAAACTTGTAATCCAGGCCCACCTTACATCCCTTTGCACCTCTACCATCAGCATCTTTTGTTTTGTAAATATATAGATCACCACAAACAGAAATTAGACTGAACTCAACTCGGGCAAAAAGCTTTCCCTGCTCAAGCCTTGTTTATCTCGATGAGATGTGCCTGGAGTTGTATAGGGTAAATAATATATCGTTATTTGGAACACATGCATGTCATTTGTATTCCATGTCTACAACGATCTATGCAAGTGTAGGATGACAGGAAATGCGAGAAATGCAAGAAATATTGAATACATACCTAAACTGCAAACGTTTTTCAAGTTTCAAGTGTGCTTTTATTCAAGAGTATAACTGAAGAAACAGAAATTGGGTTAGGCTAGGTTGCTGACACGACTGCTTTGGTGGTACAGTGGTAAGAACTGCTGACTCATAATCAAGAGTTTGCAGGTTCAATCCTGACCACTTCACAGAATTAACATTTTGAGTAGTGAGCTGCTCTTACTGTTACTATTATACAATAAAACATACATTTAATGTGAGTCTGTAACAGCCAGTTTAAATTTATGATACTTGTGAAGGTTAGCTTTTTTTTTATTCAGTTTTATTCTCTCAGTCACATTCATGCTTTCCCTGATCTGACACACATTCTATAAATGCCCGATCTGAACACAAATGAAATGCATGTGTTCCAAATAATGACATATTGGAGTTTTCCTTCACAACCTTGCTGGATACCATTGGGGCCACAAGGGGATGCTGCAATAAGAATCAAAGACTTATATTTTCCCTATAACCCAGAAGGAGGTCCTAGTCACATGGACAGAGGAAATGACGTGCTTCCGGTATGAAAAAGAAGAGTTTTATCTGACCTGGAAGTATTACCAATCACATGGGCTGAGAGGAGCAAAACACTTCCGGGTCAAGGACTATAAAGGACTATGGGGAATCCCAGACAAACGAGCTGAGCTGGGTGACAACATGTCTGGGAGGGTGGAGGATTGATTATTGGCTATTGTATTGGTGATTTATATGAGTATTGTGGAGAGGAGGGTGCTTTGTGCACATTATTATTATAATTAATCCATTATTTGGACTTTTATCTGGTGTCTGACGTATTGTCTGAGGGTTCAAGGGAGCGATAGCGCCCCTCTCTGTCACAATAGTTACAGTATATATTTTGTTTTATCCACTGTTGGCTATATATATATATATAGTTATTGCTCTGTGCTTTTTAGTATTTGTAATCAAAATTTAAAATATTCTGTATTATCCTGGTGGACACCTTTATAGACATAGAACCATATCAGAAAGCCAAAGGGGAGTGAAATAAAAGAAGACTTATAAATAGCCTTTGAAGTCAACTTTAGAGTTGTGTTACATCCTGTTGCATTTCAAGGAAGAGGAGATAGATAACTTCCCAATCAGCCAGGAGCTACCATATTCACTGAGCGCCAAACTAGAAGCTCTATCAGATTTTTGCCTCAAGCTGTTTCTCTTTTCGACACATTAATGTACAAAATCTATGCCAGTGTACATAAATGATTACGAAGACAAACGGTGGTAAATGGAGTATGGAGAACTCCTGTTGTCTCAATAGTCCTGTAAGGTCACCTTATATGAAAGAGAAACTTCACCTACCTCCTCTTCACATTACAAGATCCATGGGCATGGTAAAGGAATAACAGGTAGAGGAAATAACCACTCTTATAATGCTTCCATGAAAGACAGAACACCATCTGTGAAAATAATGCAGCCATGGGTTTATTCTACAAAAAGTACTGCCTACTCTGCTTACTAGGGGTATATCTACTGTATATAACGGTCTATTGATGAAGATGCCAGGTCATCTAGAAAGATCGTCAATAGTCTTTTACTGTTCCACATCCTATTGTAGAAAGGAAACCCATATTAAAATATGGGTGGTTTAATGATAACAATCCAAAGCAGGTCTGGAAGGGACTAAAAACAATTACAGGACTGGGCTCTAAAAAGAATGTGAATTTTCCAGTTGACAAAGACCACAAGCTTTTACCAGATGAACTGGGACCAGACAGCATATCAGGTCAGCTCTTATAGTCTTGCTTTAAGCAGCTCTCTCCAGTTTTTCATTTGCTTTTTAACTGGTCTCTGACCTGTGGTATTGTACCTAATCTGTGGAAACAATCAATCATTACCCCTGTATCTAAGGTTTCTAGGCCAAGATGTTTAAATGACTACAGCCCAGGGCACTTACGTCTATTCCAATGAAATGCTTTGAACATTTGGTGAAAAACATTTTAATGACAGAGACAAAATCTTTTCAAGACAACAGTCAATTTGCTTACTGTGCAAACAGAAGTGTGGAAGATGCTCTGCTTCTTCTATTACATCAAATCTACACCTTTCTTGATCAGCCTGGTTCATATGTCAGAGCACTATTTTTGGATTTATATTCAGCGTTAAACACCATACAGCCTCATATACTGATTGGGAAATTGAACATTATGAATGTAAACCCATTTATTATACTATGGATTCAGAACTTTCTTTTAAATCATTCACAGACAGTTAACGTTCAGGACACTTTTTCAATAGTCATTCATTCAAACACAGGAAGTCCGCAGGTTTGTGTCTTATTACCATTACTGTTTACTCTGTACACAAGTGACCTTGGACAGAACAATGACTACTGCTCCATTATCAAGGATGCTGATGACACCATGCTCATAGGACGCATATCTGGGGAGGATGAAAGCCACTATCTAAATCAAGTGGACTGTATAGTAAACTGGTGCAATAAAAATTCTCTCACTCTGAATGTAAAAAAGACCAAAGAAATTATATTTGATTTTAAGAGACAGAAATCTGTATGTTCAACCATTGTAGTTCTAGGAGAGGAGGTAGAAATAGTGACTGAATATAAATACTTAGGAACTAACCTAGATAATAATCTTAACTGGAATACAAATACAAAAAAAAGTATTCTCTAAATGCAACCAATGCTTATTTCTCCTCCATAAACTCAAACTATTTAAAGTAGACAAGGACCTCATGTTGTCCTTTTATCGCAGTATGATCCAGTCTGTGATCACATTCAGTTTCATTGCCTGGTTTATTAGTCTGATAAACCAAAACTCAAAAAAGCCCCAGCAGATTACGAAGTATGCAGCTAAAGTTATTGGGGCTGATGTTGATTTGACTAGTGTGTGTCAGAGGGCAATGTTAATGAAACTGGAAATCATCTCAACTGATGACAGTCATCCATAACATATAGAACTAAACTTCAGTAAAGCAGGAAGGATAGTCAGTTTGAAAACCCACACAAAATTGTTCCAGAAATTCCTTTCTTCCTAGTGCCATACAACTTTTCAGTAAGAAATATCTGAGATAATGATTAAGGTTTTGATATACTGTATATCCTGTGACGTTTTTTTTGGTGTAAATATGTATTATCTAACTGCCATACCTTAACCTTTCTTGTTTCTATTTGTCTATTTTATTTCATCCTGTCTGTTATTAGATCCAACTGAGAAGGCAAATTTCATGTTTTCTTGTGTAAACATGACTAACTAAAGAAACCTTAAACCTTAGCCCAAAAATTGTACAAGAGTTTGTGTTTTGGCTTCTTAAGCAATCTCCAACAAGTTGTACTGTACTTGAGAGAGACGTAAAATAAACAAAAAAAATTGTTAGGATTAGTACTAATCTAATGATTCCGCTTCCCACAGCAATTAATTAAATAAATAAATACATAAAACTTCGTAATGCATAAAAATGTAATATTTCTTTTTTTAATTATTGAAATGTAATATTTCTAGTATACACAAATATCCGCTACCAATTAAAAAACATACATCAACTTTCAGCCCAGTTTAGTTTTTAGTTAAACACTCATCTCTATTAATTATTATCTTTGTTAAAGTTCTGTTACATTATGCACATTTACACAGTGAACTATAAGTAATTGGTTTATCGAATGTAATTGGCATTTTAACACAGTGACTTGTTGATAAATTCCAGGCTTTAACAAATACAGTAATGACCACAGTCAATCCATTTAAAAAACTGAATTAAAAGTCAACTGTATGTGTATCTGTAATTAATTATTTACTCTGTCATGTAAAAAGGCTATATATAAATTGAGTAATTAAACTAGTGTTTAACCCTTACATACTGTTCATATTTCATGCCTTCACAGTATGGTCCAGGTCAATTTTCTTTCATAATAAGTCTTTACTTAATTTTGAATTGACATTAATAAATGGAAGATTATTTCTTAATTAATGTTTCAGAGAGCAGGGAGAGTGTATTTTTTAGGTTTTGCAACACTCATTTTTGGAGAAAAACATATACTGTCAAACAATATCATGTACTGTTTTATCTAAGGCATGAGAACATAATAGAAATAATAATTTTAAATATATTTTATAGAAAGTGAGAATGGCAAGAACATTCTGGAACTGTTGGGATTTATTATATAACAATGTATAACCATTACAACCGTTAAACACTGTCCTTACTGCTAAATCATAAAAAATCCTCATAACTGCCATCCACAATCATTAATATTAATTCAACATTAATTAGGATTTAGAATGGAAAACTTAAAAAATACTTATTGCAAACAAGGCTGTGCATTCATCTTGGTGACCTATACACACCAGACAGTATTAGAAGCACCATGTAGGTCAGTCACAACCATGGTCTTCCATTCTTGACCATGCCATTTAATCCATGGTTATACAGTAATTTCAATAATAATTTTTTTAATGGCTGGAGGGTGGAAGGAATGGAATGTTAACAAAATGTCGATTGCATGAGAAGTAGATAGTCT
Source organism: Polypterus senegalus (assembly GCF_016835505.1). Lineage (NCBI taxonomy): Eukaryota > Metazoa > Chordata > Cladistia > Polypteriformes > Polypteridae > Polypterus > Polypterus senegalus. The sequence goes on from NC_053159.1 coordinate 89,827,458, forward strand.
TATGGGTTGTGGAGTCATTTGAATGATATTTTCTGCTGCCATCCTGCCTGCAGGTTGATATTAAAGTGAGGATCATCTGATCGTATTTGGAGAAAAATATCTCCCTTGCTGCCTCAGAGTCTTCCTGCACTGAAACATCCTCCTCCAAATCACTATCTGCTTCCTCATCTTGGACGATCAGATCAAGGGGTTCTTGTACAGTAAGTCTTGCTGCCATAACCTCAGTCACTGAAATGGAAGTTGAAGTGCTCTTGTAATCTTGTGACATCAACCCCTTTTTTGATTGCTGTTTTAATTTTTAGTTATCTCTGAATAAATGGATTCTAATTTGTTTATATTATATTGAATTCTGAGACCACTGTCCCATAAAAATATACACAGACATGGCATATACAGTTTAATTGTTTCAAGATTCCCTAAAACCAAATTTTCCTTGATTTGATCCACACTAGTCGATCTAAAATTGATTCAATAGATACAGGACAAATATGACCCGGAAGAGCCGCAATATACAAAAAAATTTAGCACCAGTGCAATTGTATACAACTTTAAAATCTTACCATTTTTGTGTATTTTGGGTCACTTTAGGAAAAGTCATCAAATTTCAAGGTAAAAGAATGACATTTATGGTATTTTTATTGCTGTCAAATTTCAAAATGATTCAAATTTGACCTGAACAGTATGTATGGGTTAAAGTAAAATATAAATCCTTATGAGCTGCATTCAAATTATGGTACATCTGCAGGTTTGAGAATGTTATATTTATTGTTAAAACTTTACTTTGTGGAACAGTTGTATTTTCTCTTTGCTTAAATCAAATCTTGCTGCAGTTTTATCTTTGGTTAGTTCAACAGAACGTTATATCTGTCTCTTGCCTATTTTATGGGAGACCATTAAATTACGAGAAGAGTTTAATTTTCTAATGTAGTTTTTTAAACTTTTTTTAGTTTAGTTAGAAATGTAGTATGCTAAATTTTAAAAAGTTTTACAAATTGGACATTTGAACAACATTTGCTAAAAGAGATAAACTATAGTTCCCCTTATAAAGCCATGTTTTTCTTTTTTATGACAATATATCATTTTTGACATAAGAGAAAGAGAAGAATATGCTAAACAATTCTTCAAATAAAGCAGTCCTTTTGATCTTATTTAAGAAGTGATTTCATATAAGTTTTGATAAATTAAAATAAGTGAATACTGCACATCAAACATTTACTAAATAATTATTTTTAGAAGATAGATAAAGCATGAAGCAGAAGAATATATTTTAAGTACAGTGTTTTCTTTGCATAGTCTGTGGAGCTTTGTTATTGTTACTTATTTTATTTTTATTCTGGACTTCCCTAAGGTACGGCTTGTTGTGCTCTATTTTTCAATTCTTTTTCTCTCAACTTGTATTACTATCTATACTGACAAATATCCCATTAAACTGCCCAAAGGAAAATGGGAGGGGCAGTACAGCATGGATAAATTCTCTCATTACACCACAGTAAATGCCTGGCAGAAAGGGACGTGTAATTCAGTGGGGATTCATTTTTTCTATATCATGCCACAGTGACCCTGCAAAATGAGACTAAAAGAAGATGGGGAAGAAGGTCAGTCATCTTTCTCCCTCTTTTAAGCAGTCCAGTTGTGCCAGCACTTAGATTCTAGAATATCAAAAACTGTAAATTGGGTGTAGAAAACAAAATGCAAATAGCAACATTTATAATGAAATACATCTAACATATTCTATAAAGCTATTTCTCCCACCTAGCATTTTATCCATCTATTTAATGCTCAAGAAACATCATAGAAATAAATAAAAAAACAAGAAGCATAAGAATAAATATACAACAAATTTGGATATGTTTGAGATAGCTTATCCTTTGGACTAAATATGTGATAAGCAAAGATGAGGAATTTAATAATTAATGTTTTTGAATTTGTGCAGTAGAGTAATAACGTAACTGAATGTATGATATGTGAATGAGAAAAATTAGATCAAAGGCCAACCAAAGTAACATACAGTTCTTTATTACCATGAAACTCTATAATGTGAAACATAATATTTAATATTTTTGTTTGCTTAAACTACATTAGAATTGAAAATGACTGCTTTTCCAGTTTTGCTAGTAACATTTTAAAAATAAATAAGACAAGAAACAGTTTTATCTCTTTATTTTATTCTAATAATGTTGCTAGCATTTAGTGATGTGGTGCGTGCTGGTCAAACAATAAATTAACAATTTTCTGTACTGCATATGCATGATAAATTTAAACTTGATCTTGAAACTACCAGTTGAAGAATTTTAATATGCTTATAAATTATCTAATTATTTTTACAGTATTTGACAAAGCCATTGCGATTGTATTGTTCAACCTAACATTTTCTTTCTTAGCAGTGGACAAAAATAAGGAATTGGCCCTTTAAGGGATACCAATCTTTTTACTAGCAAGTAGTTACAATGCAGGGAAAGCCATCCTATCATCAAAAACCATACTTCTTTATTGAAACATGAAGGTCTTATTTTTATGCATCTATAGCAAGGGTTTTTAAAAGAATACACTGACTACATTACAGAAATTTGGGTTTGGCCCGAACATTTATGGATGGATCAAACTACTGTATACCAATCCAGAAGCTTCAGTTTGTATTAACAACATTTGTTCAGACTACTTTAAACTAGAACGTGGTACCAGACAAGGATGCCCCTTGTCACCACTGCTATTTGCAATCACCATTTAACCACTGGCTGTTCACTGTCGAAATGCTTATCAGATAAAGGGGATTATCAGAGAAGGACTTGAACAGAAAATTTCTCTATATGCAGATGATATGGTACTGTATATATCAGACCCACAAAATACTGTGACTGCAGTCTTAAGAGCACTTACAGAATTTCAAAAGATCTCTGGTCTCAGAATTAATTTGAATAAAAGTGTGCTCTTTCCAGTGAATTCTCAAGCATACAATATCAGATTGGACACCTTTCCTTTTATCATTGCAGATCAGTTTAAATACCTAGAGGTAAATATAACAAGTAAATATAATGCTCCTTATCAACAAAATTTTGCCGTCTGTATGGAAAAAATTAAGCAAGACTTGCATAGATGGTGAACCCTTCATCTCACTCTAGCTGGAAGAATTAACGCTGTTAAGATTAATATCCTTCCTAAGCTTCTCTTTTTATTTCAAAACATTCCAATATACATCAATAAATAATTTTTTAAGCAATTAGATTCAACCATAACCTCATTTATTTGGAACTCAAAACATCCATGTATCCAAAGAGCGACCCTACTAAGACCTAAGGCAGAAGGTGGCACAGTTTTATTAGTGGGCAGCAAACATACAACCTATAAAAACCTGGACACAAATAGATGAACATACACAGGCTTGGTCAGCAATAGAAATAAAATCCTGCAGTACTTCTTTATATTCCCTGGTTTGTGCCCCGATTAAATGCAAGTTATCGCCAATATACTAATAACCCTATTGTGTTTCACTCACTCAGAATATGGAACCAATGTAGAAAAAAGATTCTCCATCTTAAAATTCTATCTGTGGCACCTCTGTATGAGAACCACCTTTTTCAACCCTCGCAAACATATGTATTTTTTAATATTTGGAAAACATTTGGGATTAAATTGCTTTGAGATCTGTATATAGACAACATCTTTACATCCTATGAATAATTACATTCCAAGTGTAACTTTCCAGCAACACATTTCTTTCACTGTCTTCAAATTAGAAACTCTGTCAAACAGAACCTGCCTGTTTTCCCTCATCTCACACCTTTCTCTATGCTGGAAAAAATATTGCTCAGATTGGAGGACTTAGACAGCATTTCTGCAATTTATAAAATTATTTTACAGTCCCTCCCTTTCAAAAATCCAAGAGGACAATGGGAAAAAGATCTATCACTCAACATATCAGAAAAGGAGTGGAAGGTAGCAATGCAGAGAATTCACTCAAGCTCCATATGCGCAAAGCATACAATTATTCAACTTAAAATTATATATTGAGCACATCTGTCTCACTTAAAACTGTCCAAAATGTTTCCAGGGCAAGATCCAACCTGCGAACACTGCAACAAGGCAAACAGAATGTTAGGTTATATAGCATGATGTTTGGGGGACAACTCCAAGAAGGTTATGCTCAGGGTTTATAATGTATTGGTGAGGCCTCATCTGGAGTACTGTGTGCAGTTTTGGTCTCCAGGCTACAAAAAGGACATAGCAGCAGTAGAAAAGGTCCATAGAAGAGGAACTAGGCTCATTCCAGGGCTACAGTGGATGAATTATGAAGAAACATTAAAACAGCTGAGCCTTTTCCGATTAAGCAAAAGAAGATTAAGAGGTCAAATGAATGAAATGTTTAAAATTAAGAAGGAAATTAGTATAGTGGATCGAGACTGTTATATGTTGTTCATCAAGAACACTGGGACACAGTTGGAACCATAAGGGTAAATTTCACACAACCATTAGGAATTTTTTCTCTACACAGAGAATCACAGACACTTTGAATAAGCTACCAAGTAGTGGTAGACATAAGACTTTAGGGTAGTGGTTCTCAACCTTCCTAATGCCACGACCCTTTAATACAGTTCCTCATGTTGTGGTGATCCTCAACCATAAAATTATTTTCGTTGATACTTCATAACTGTAATTTTGCTACTGTTATGAATCGTAATGTAAATATCTGATATGCAGGATGTATTTTCATTTTTACAAATTTAACATAATTAAAGAATAGTGATTAATCACAAAAACAATATGTAATGTTATATTGTGACATATTTATTTCTAATTACAAATAAATGAAATTTTGTCTTGAAGCATGGTGTTGCATGGGTAACAGTCTTAATATAACAACAGTAAACTACATTGCTACATTTTGCAACAGTATGCGTAATAACTCAATGTCAGTGCGAAGGTTGAGATTGCTTCTTTCTCACCAGATCAGAAATTCTCGGGGCAGTCTTTGCAAGAGCAGAACAAAGATCATCTTCCACAACAAGTCTACTTCTCTATTTAGACTTGATAACCAACAAGCTGGAAAACCCTGTTTCACAAAGATCTATTGTTGGAAATGGACGAAGAAGGCGAAACACAGTCTCAGACAGAACAGGATATGACTGCAAACACTTGATCCAGAATATGTGTTTTCCGATGGTCTTAGGCGACCCCTGTGAAAGGGTCATTCGACCCCCAAAGGGGTTGCAACCCACAGGTTGAGAACCGCTGCTTTAGGGACTTTCAAAACTAGATTTGATGTTTTTTTAGAAGAATTAAGTGAATAGGATTGTCGAACTTTGTTGGGTTTAATGGCTTGTTCACATCCAGATTGTGTGAATATTCTAATGTTCAGACAATGTCAGAGTCCTGGAAACTTCGGCCAACAAGCCGCCTCACCCCTACTGGTCATTCTATGGCTCAGTCAGTGCTGACCAATCTGATGAAAGAACTTTTCTAACCGATGACTCCAACTTTTATCTGAGATGACTTTTCCATAAACAGACAAACAATTTGGCAGTGGAGCAGTGGCACCAAGTACTACTGAAAATACTGAAAAGAGAAGCAGAATAAAGAAGCATAACATTTTATAAATATCACATTACTTATATTTTAGTAGTAATGACTAACCACAGAGATAGAACCACAGCAAATTAGCAGCTCTACTCAGGGTATGCTAAACTGAAGCAGTGATTCTTCAGCCTGGATTTAAAAGGTAAGACTGAAGGGACACCTCTTATAATAGTGGGCAGACCATTCTATAGCTTTTGGGCCCTGTAACAAAAAGCACAACATCCTACTGTTATTTTATTAATCCTTGGAATCACAAGCAGACTGGCATCTTGAGATGTTAATGTGTGTTCTGGTGTGTAAGTAATGATAAGTTCAGGGTCTTGACCATTTAAGGCTTTACATGTTAAAAGGAGGATTTTGAAATCTGCCCTAAACTTAACCGGAAGCCAGTGTAAGGAAAAAAAATGGAGTTATTTGTTCATATTTTCTTGTTCTTGTAAAAATTCTTGCAGCAGCATTTTGAATGAACTGAAAGTTGTATGGAGAATGATTTGAGCAGCCAGTGAACATCGCATTGCTGTAGTCAATCCTGCTAGAAATAAATAAATGAACTCATTTATCAGTATCCTGCATATTTAGAAAATAATTGTCCAACAATTTTAACACAGAAAAACATCTTAACAGTAGATAGTTTTGTAATGTGCGCTTTAAATGACATGGTAGTGTTAAAGATAATGCTTCAATTGCAGGCTGATTCAGTAAAGCGAATGGTGATTCCAACTGAGTTAAATAATGACAAAAATATCGTCGTGATAAGCATAATTCCCTCCAATAATTAATATTTGTGCTTTAGCTTTATTCAAAGACAAGTAGTTCTCATCCATTGACTCTTTTAACTCAGTAACACATCTAATTAATGACATTGGAGAAACGTCATTTGGTCTAAAGAAAGGTACAACTGGGTTTTAGCTGTGTAAAATTAACTTTGCATTTTCTAATGATAGTTACCAGTGGAAGCATGTAAAGAGAAAAGAGTAAATGTTCCAGTACTAAGCCCTGCAGGACACCATATCTCAATTCTTTTTTAAATGGAGTACTGAAAGCACATTTCTGTACACACAAGATTTGATTAAATAAATAAAAATGAAACCAAGCTAAGGCATTGCGTGTAATCCCAATGTCAGTTACAGCCTGTTTAGTAAAATAAAACAATCAATGGTATCAAACAACACACCTAAATCTAACAACATAATTACAGTGGAATTTCCTTCATCAAAGGATATCAGAATATTGTTTAAAACACGTGTTAGTGACATTTTTGTACAATGACCTATGCAGCAATAAGACTGTCATTTCTCAAATAAATTGTGCATTCATCTGTGTCCAAGATGTCTTATAAAGCAAGTTATAATACATACACGTATTAATAGAAGGTGCAAGCATCAACAGCACCAGAGAACAAGATTAAAAAAAGCAAACAAGAAAGAGTATGTACTACTATATAATTATACTTGTAACTAGGCAAAGACAAAAATCAGTGTCCTAAACTCTTTGTCAGTACAACAGCAGCTATCCTATTGGAAATAAACTAAGCAGTTCCAAAATATTTAAAGAAAAGGTCTGTTTTCAAAATAGTGATTTGGGTTAGATAAAAGGAGATCAATCTATAGATTTCGAGCAAGAACAGAGAAGCGTTGTCCAATCTTAGCATGCTTGACAAGAGGTGTGGTGTTCACCAGATAGGCAGAGGCAGAACAAAGACTTCTTAAAGGGACATATAGAGAGACCACAGACTTGAAATATTTAGGACTAGTCGTCCCCTGCAGCTACTCCCACATAGAAGTGAAACAGGACAGTGAGGAGTGCCCTGCCCGGCTTCCTATTATTAACATCACTCTTGCACCACCTCAGCAGCTTCTGTCTCGGATTAGCACAAATATATCTCTCCTGCAGGCAAACTATAGTGCAATGAGTGATGTGGCAAAATCAACTGGAATGTTCAAGCAAATTATAGAAAGAATACACATCAAAATCCATTAAGTAGTTCTCTTGTGAAAAGCAGACAGACATACAGATGTTGGATTTTATATACAGTCATATGAAAAAGTTTGGGAACCCCTCTTAATTATTTGGATTTTTGTTTATCATAGGCTAAGCTTTTAAAGTAGCAACTTCCTTTAAATATATGACATGTCTTATGGATACAGTAGTATTTCAACAGTGACATTAAGTTTATTGGATTAACAGAAAATATGCAATATGCATCATAACAAAATTAGACAGGTGCATAGACTTGGGCACCCCAACAGAGATATTACATCAATATTTAGTTGAGCCTCCTTTTGCAAATATAACAGCCTCTAGATGCTTCCTATAACCTTTGATGAGTGTCTGGATTCTGGATGGAGGTATTTTTGACCATTCTTCCATACAAAATCTCTCCAGTTCAGTTTAATTTGATGGCTGCTGAGCATGGACAGCGTGCTTCAAATTATTCCATAGATTTTCGATGATATTCAAGTCAGGGGACTGTGACGGCCATTCCAGAACATTGTACTTCTCCCTCAGCCTGATTGCCTTAATAGATTTCGAACTGTGTTTCGGGTCACTGACTTGTTGGAATATCCAACCCCTGCGTAAATTCAACTATGCGACTGATGCTTGAACATTATCTTGAAGAATTTGTTGATACTGTGTTGAATTCATCCGACCCTCAACTTTAACAAGGGCCCCAGTCCCTGAACTAGCCACACAGCCCCACAGCATGATGGGACCTCCACCAAATTTGACAGTATGGAGCAGGTGCTTTTCTTGGAATGTGGTGTTCTTCTTCCACCATGCAAAGAGCTTTTTGTTATGACCAAATAGCTCAATTTTTGTCTCATCAGTCCAGAGCACTTTGTTCCAAAATGAATCTGGCTTGTCTAAATGAGCATTTGCATACAACAAGTGACTCTGTTTGTGGCTTGAGTGCAGAAAGGGCTTCTTTCTCATCACCCTCCCATACAGATGTTCTTTGTGCAAATTGCACTGAATTGTAGAAAGATGTACAGATACGCCATCTGCAGCAAGATGTTCTTGCAGGTCTTTGGTGGTGATCTGTGGGTTATTTGTAACCATTCTCACAATGCTGCGCATATGCTGCTCCTGTATTTTTCTTGGCCTGCCAGACCTGGGTTTAACAGCAACTGTGCCTGTGGCCTTCCATTTCCTGAATACATTCCTTACAGTTGAAACTGACAGTTTAAACCTCTGAGAGAGCTTTTTGTAGCCTTCCCCTTAACAATGATACTGAACAATCTTTGTTTTCAGATCTTTTGAGAGTTGCTTTGAGGATCCCATGCCGTCACTCTTCAGAGGAGAGTCAAAGGGAAGCACAACTTGCAACTGACCACCTTAAATACCTTTTCTCATGACTGGACACACCTGTCTATGAAGTTCAAGGCTTAACAAGCTAATTCAACCAATTTGGTGTTGCAAGTAATCAGTATTGAGCAGTTACATGCATTCAAATCAGCAAAATTACAAGGGGACCCACATTTTTGCACAGCCAGTTTTTCACATTTGATTTAATTTCATACAACTAAATACTGCTTCACTAAAAATCTTTGTTCGGAAAACACCCCAGTATTCAAATGTTCCTAGGAAATGAAAGACATACCACTGTTATCTTTTTTGTTAAAAGTAGAATAAATTATTTTGCAGGCTTAGAGTGGTTCCCAAACTTTTTCATATGACTGTATATAGAGATCAGAACCATTAAGACAATTGTAGGCCAAGAAAAGAGTTTTGAACTGGATCAGCAACAAGAAGCCAGCAAAGAAACTTTAACTTAACCAGTGAAGAAACTGTTGATAAGTAGTACGATTGGAATAAGTAACAGAGAACACCAGTTGCACAGCTGCATTCTAAAGGATTTGGCGAGGTCTGATAGCAGTTGAAGGAAACTGTACCAGGAGAGAGTTGCAATAGACCAGCCAAGAGAGAACCAGTGACTGAGGAGTTCTGTGGCATAATTAGTGAGAAATGCTTGAATCCTTTAAACATTATGAAGAAAGAAATGACATGATTGTGTCATGAAGAAATATGTTTCGATGAATGAAAGTGTCAAAGTCATGTGTCTTATACTGTACATGTTTCATAAATTCTTATACATGTCTTTGCTTGTCAGTCATCTCAATTTAACCATTTCACAGGTTGGTGTTGTGTGAATATTAATTTTATTTTCCATATCATGGAAGCAAAATCTTTCTGTGAGGCATCAATGGTCCTGTTTATAGGTCACATTCTAGATTGCATCCTACAGCAATATAAAGTACAGGAAATAGAGGCTAGTATATCACTCACCACAGAATTCACACTTGGACTAAGTTGTCTAATTTTACTACACAATTATGTGATGACCCATCGCAAACATGCCCCTGACCCAACCATAGTTGAAGAAGCCTTATTCTATAGAATGCACAAGGCAGCCCTGAATGAGATACCAGTTATTTGCGATGTAAATACATTATCACCAACAAATACACAATTTAGCCTAGCTGTATGTCTTTGAAATTTACAAGGAAATCTGTATAATTACAAGAGTAACCCATTCAGCACAGGTGAAAACAGTTAACTGTATACTGTTTTATTTATAGTATGATCTGATTTTATAAGTTTCATTCATTAGAATCATTAACTGTAATACTCCTCAAACAAAAACTTTAAAATGAGCATGCACCTTGATATTTCAGGGGCAGTTTGATTAGAATTGTAAGTGTATTCTCAATTTATCTTAAATTAGCTTTCAATCTAAGGTTAAACTATCAAAATTGGTGATACAGTAATCCCTCCTCGATCGCGGGGGTTGCATTCCAGAACCCCCCACGAAAGGTGAAAATCCGCGTAGTAAAAACCATACGTTTATATTGTTATTTTTATATTGTCATACTTGGGTCACAGATTTGCACAGAAACACAAAAGGTTGCAGAGATAGTGACTTTAAAACACTGCAAACAAGCATTTGTCTCTTTTTCAAAAGTTTAAACTGTGCTCCATGACAAGACAGAGATGAAAGTTCCCTATCACAATTAAAAGAATGCAAACATATCTTCCTCTTCAAAGGAGTGCACATCAGAAGCAGAGAATGTCCGAGACAGAGTAAGAGAGACAGAGAGAGAAAAGCAAACAATCAAAAATCAATAGGTGCTTTTCGTGCTTTTAAGTATGCGAAGCACCACCCGACAAAGCAGCTGCAAGGAAGGGAGCAATGTGAAGGTAGACTTTCAGCATTTTTTAGAGGAGCACCTGTATCCTCTAGGCCAGTGTGCGAACAGCCCCTCTCCTAACATCTCCTCCATCAGGAGCAGAGAATGTCAGAGAGAGACAGAGAGAGAAAAGCAAACAATCAACAATACATGCTGTTAGAGCTTTTAAGTATGTGAAGCACCGCGCGGGAAGCATATCGTATATCATTGAGGAGTTTTACTTAATACGTAATACGTGCTCTGATTGGGTAGCTTCTCAGCCATCCTCCAATAGCGTCCCTTGTATGAAATCAATTGGGCAAACCAAATGAGGAAGCATGTACCATAAATTAAAATTCCCATTGTCCGCAGAAATCCGCGAACCAGCGAAAAATCTGTGATATATATTTAGATATGCTTACATATAAAATCCGTGATGGAGTGAAGCCACGAAAGTCGAAGCGCGATATGGCGAGGGAGCACTGTATATCAACATTTACAATTTTCCCCTTTTATTTGTATGAAATTGGAACATCCTTCTTATTGTTTCACTCTTGTGTCTTCCCTTTTCACCTTAATGATGACAGCTTAAGTTAAGGATGACAGACTAAAATTTAAAATGAATAAAATTCCTCATCCACACAGATTGAAATGCTGTGTTTGCTGTTTTGTTTATAAAAGACAGGGAACCCATCCTGAAAAATATCCAGCTTGATATCTGATTACTAATGAAAAGGTATTCAGGATAAAGCATATACATATGCAGTATACAGTATACTGTAGTCCTGTATATTCGAATGGAACAGAGTTGAAATATTGCAGTGTCACAGGAATAGTATTGGAAGCAACTGTTATTTTAAATTAATACTCTATTTCATTTGTATGGCAACATTCAAATTATGAACATTTTTTTGGCCTTAATTCCAGAGACATTACCAGCAGAGTGTTATTCTGTCTGTTTCCTATCCTGATATGGAAAAGAGCAGCTAGTTGAACTCTATACATACTGTGGGAAGCTGTAAGGAAGTTTAACAAGAAAAAGCTAAGATTGTAGAAGAACCCATTTTTCTCTTTTTGCCTTTTATTGTGTGTGTAATAACTTTTTTTTGAATTTTTGTGATTTGTTCCTTTTTAAATTTTCACTAAACCTTTAAAACAAACTTTACTGCACTGAGAAATCTCTTTTGTTCCACATTTGAATCATGCTGGATCCTATCTTGACAACTCAGTAGCTGCTTGATTTTGGGAACCTGGAAAAGATGCAGCTGCATACAGGAAGCAGAGGGTTATGGTGCTAGGAACCCTATAAGAATTGGCTGATGTTAAGAGTGATGTTCCACAGGGGTCAGTGCTAGGGCCACTACGATTTTTAATATATATAAATGATTTGGATAGGAATATAAGTGACAAGCTGGTTAAGTTTGAGACGATACCAAGCTAGGTGGATTGGCAGATAACCAAGAATCCATTGAAACTTGATGTCAGTAAATGTAAAGTATTATACGTAGGAAGTAAAAATGTTAGGTTGGAATACACAATGGGCAGCACGGTGGCGCAGTGGTAGCGCTGCTGCCTCGCAGTTAGGAGACCCAGGTTCGCTTCCCGGATCCTCCCTTAGTGGAGTTTGCAAGTTCTCCCCGTGTCTGTGTGGGTTTCCTCCCACAGTCCAAAGACATGCCGTTTAGGTGGATTGGTGATTCTAAATTGGTGCGTGGGTGTGTTTGTGTGTGTCCTGCGGTGGGTTGGCACCCTGCCCAGGATTGGTTCCTTTGTTGGCTGGGATTGGCTCCAGCAGACCCCTGTGACCCTGTGTTCAGATTTAGCGGGTTGGAAAATGGATGGATGGATGGAATACACAATGAGAGGTTTCAAAATCAAAAGTACACCTTTGAGAAGGATTAGTTGCAGTAGACTTGACAGTATCAACTGCCAGGCAGTTTTCAAAAGCCATTAAGAAGGTTAACAGAATGTAAGGTAACATAGCATAAAGTGTAGATTACAAGTTCATGGAGGTTATGCTCAAGCTTTATAATACACTAGTGAAGCCTCAACTGGAATACTGTGTACAGTTCAGGTGTCCAGGTTACAAAAAAGGAAATAGCAATTCTAGAAAAAGTCCAGAGAAGAGTGATTAGGTTGATTCTGGCACTATAGGGGATGAATTATTAGAAAAGATTAAACGAGTGCAGCCTTTGCAGTTTAAGGTGAAGCAGATTAAGGGAAGACATGATTGAAGTATTTAAAACTATGAAGGGAACTAGTGCAGTGGATTAAGACTATTACTTTAAAATGAGTTCATCAAGAACACAAGTACAGTTAAGGATTAAGGGTAAATTTGGCAAACATTAGGCCATCTTTCTTTACACAGGGAACCATAGGCACGTTGAATAAGCTGCCAAGTAATGTAGATAGTAGACTTGATGTTATTTTAGAAGAATTAAGTGGATAGGAACCGCAAGCTTTGTTGGGCTGAATGTAATTTTCGTATCTAGGTTGTTCTAATGTTCTAATGAAAAAGTTGTATTAACATAAACTCCTAAATTCTTTTTAGAGGTTGCTTCCTGTATGACAGTGTCTCCCATCTTGTATTTATAATTTATAAATTATAATTTTCTTTTGCCCATGTGCAGCACTTTGTTCTTTGTTCGCCCTGTTCTGAAGGTTGTCCAGGCCTTTTTGAATTCTTTTTGCTACCCTCTCATTTTCTGTGCTCCCTCCAATTTTAGTGTCACATGTTTAATAAATATACCAGATGCAATTTTATAATTTTAATTAATTAAAATTTATAGTATTAAAAACTGAACCGGAGAGTGTTGCAGAAGAACTTAACACACATTCATAGGGTAAGATAAAAGGCAAACCCAGTCTCCTGAAGCTATGAGGCAGCAGCACCAGAAAAACAATTTTAGTGTGAAAATAAAATCCTAAAGTAGTCTAAAAAGTGACCTGCATGTCATAATACAGTCTTTCTTGTTTAAAACTCACTCTCAAACAGTGGATGGCTAGATTAAGATTTACTTCACAAATTAGTGAGATCTGCAGTTTGAACAATAACCCCACTAGTGCCAAAGTTTCACTTATATTTACGGTATGTGTCATATATTATTTCTTACAGTAAAACATGCTTTATAAATTAAGTTTTACAAAATAAAAATGAAGCTAATTTAATATTTTTGTTTTTATATATTACTCTAGTCAACAACCCCAGCAATAATGTATCAGAAAAGAGGTCTCTGTTCTATATTTTTGATCATTCTTGTTTTTAGTTGGCATTATTTGATTGGAGATACTGTAACTCCTTTCTGTGTCTTGCTGTACATTCTAAGCAATCTGAGGTTGTAACACAATTTATGTTCTCATGCTTTACATGTTAGATTTTCTTTAAAAGCTCATGTTTATTATTAAATAAATAGAGTTACTCTGGTTAAATTGTATGGTATTCCTAAATGTCTCATTCATATGAATTTGGTGTCTATTTGAATGTTCATTATTGTCTATACAGGTTTCCTATAAACTTTTTTGCTATCCAAGTGAGCAAATGTCCTTAATGTTCTGATTTATGAATATTTTCTTCACTTATTGAATTGTGTTGAAATGTCTGCCAGTTCCCAAGATGAAAACCCCAAGATGGATTTTACAGCTGGTAAAACTTCTCATCAATATGTGTCACTGCAGGCACAGCAAGGCTGTCACTCACAATGCATTGCTCTAATAATAATTACAGTGCCTAAGCAGAGTTAGATTGGAGCCAATCACCCAGGGAATCTTAGCCTAAATTCTCATTGCTGCACTCTGTGCCTCACAGGATGCCCAATTTAAGTTTGTTCTGACCAAAGGATACAGTTTACTATACAGGTGTTGCCCCAAAAGCAATATAGAGTATGGACAAATCATTTGTAAATTTTATGTTAGTATCAAATAAAGTAGGATCAATCAATAACATTAAAAATCCAGCAGCTTTCCATAATGTCTAGAAATAATTATTTCATTCAGACATAATGTAATGATTTAGACTACCAAGCTCAAAACTGTGTAAAAACAGAATTGACATTGAGTTAAAAGATACAATTTACTTATTTAGAGACCAACTAAAACCATTAGTTTATTTTTATTGTGAACTGAAGAAAGAGCAGGGCACTTAATTGTGTTGTATAACATTTCGCTGAAACTGAAAGTGAGGCTTTTCTTAGAATTCTTTTTGCATTTCATTTTTAAGAAGAACAAGAAAAATGAATTGCTGGTGTAAGTGCTTGCGAGTATTTCTTGCAAACACTCCAGTTTCTTCTAATAGTCTCTAAACCTAATGTCAGGTTTGCTTGCAACAGTGAAATGTCAAAGTGGGAGCAAATGAATGTGTAGGTGAATGTGCCCTATGATGGATGGTATATTATCCAGGGTCAGTTAGTGCCTGCATCTGAGGCTATGGATCTACACTGGTATCTGAAAGGCTTCTGGTTCAAATCCCATTAGTGCCAGAACGGATCCTACTCGGTTGGGCCCTTAAGCAAGGCCTTTAACCTGAAGATTGCTGCACAATGACCCCCAAATGTCATTCAAAAAGTCAATTTCCACTTAGGGTTTGTATCCAGCAAGGGGCACCTGCTCTCTGAGAAGAGGGTCATTAGAAATTGCAGCCTTTACTACACTAAAAATTTACATGAAAATATTCTATAAGATTCTAAAAGATAGAAAGAATCAATGACATTAAAGGAAAATTATACTTAGCTTCTTATGAATATCAGTTTAACACTCACAATAAAATAATAGTCGAAAGAGAGCGATACTTGGCCAATCTGCCCTTGTCCAACTTTGAGACAGAGTGTGGGAAAGCATTTTTAGCCTAGGCATGGTCAGCAGCGATGTCTTCCATCCATCTATAGTTGAGCTCTAGGGTTTTGTTCAATTGTCAAAGTTTTATACCTATCTTTGAACATGCAACCTCCAAACATGGTAAAATGTGTTTTCTGACAAGCATGATTAGAAAATAGAACATGGGTACTGCAGATGTTGCTTGCTTGTGAAAGCCTGAAATAGCTGTTGACCCTGACTATCCCGACCAAACATGGCACGTCAGCACTGTAACACTTGACTCATCTCATCTCCCTGTCAGATATACCCTGTTATTCCCATTGTAAATAAAAATAATGTGTATGATTAACCCTCACGTATCACAGTTGCACACTCAAAACCTTTGCCTACAGGGTTTAATAAAGTATATAAAAACAAAAATAAAAAAATCTGATGCTGCTTGGATATGCTCCAGCTAACTGCAACAATGATGGATAATACAAGTTCAGACTATAGATATGATATGATATGACAAGATCTGTTGAAAACCTTCTTTTAAATTCAATGCTAATTCATATCTACTACAAATACACATGGATGTGTTCTTATTGGTGGATATAAAGATGCATTTTATGTATACATTGTATTTCCTAATTGGTACATCTTATATTCACTTATTTGCATTGTCAGTTTGGAAAATACAAGTCCATCCTATTTTTAAAGTCAGGGAGGAAAACATCTCACTATGGCTGGCATTACAAGACAATTTTATGATGCCTTGAAATTAATAGCCTAAATCTCCACCACTTTGATTTTGACAAAAGGTAGATTATGATAACTGGAGGTTACATGAAAGTCTATACTGATGAGTATTCTTTTAGCTTTTATCTATTTTAAAAATAATGTTATAAAATAATACAGATGATGTTTACTTCTTTTTCTATGTGATCAAATAGTAAGTTAACAGTCCAATCATCTCAATAATATGTGAAATTCAGGGTCCCAGAATCTACAGTAAATCTACAGGCTTTCATTTCAAATAATATTTTCATAGTTTTGCATGTATTCGTTTCCATATCTGTACTTGTATTCTTGTGTTAACAAGTACATGAGTAGAAGGTTAACAAACTGTATAGAATAAAAACAATGAAGCCTTCTAGGTAACGCAGCCACTCTTCCATTGTACTGTAGATATACTCCACATAAATAGGCTTAAGTCCACAAGATCTGGTTTCTTAACTGATATTTCTACATTTTAATAATATTTAAAATGACACAAAATCAGTTCGTATACTGTACATTCTGCATATTGTACAACTCTATAAAGTTAACAAGCTGTTCATGTTAGTGAAGGAATAAAGGTCACCTGATGGAGTCAACATAGCCAGAACATTCTGACTCTCACCTTCTATTCTTTTTAGTGTGAGAAAACCTTTACTTTTATCTCTTGACATGATAGTGTCCTTTTTACAGTAATAAGTAGTTTATTTACATTACATACATAAGCTCCATTAATGATGGATCTTTAAGTAGCATTAAACAAAAGCTGCATCAATAAAAGCTTTAGCAAAAAGACTTGAATTCACATCAGTTATACTCTCCCCCGTGTTTTTTACTGTTATTTCTATATTTAACTGTGTATAAAATGTAATCAGGTTTTATGAGGTGGTGGAACTCTGTGATTCCCATATCAGTTGAAAGCAGACCCGAATTAAACTCCATTAAAAAAGGAGCTCAAGGCTATGCAAGACATTTGCTGCCATGATAAAACTCTTGAGAAAGCCTGTATAAATGGAACAGTTTTTAAAAATGAATACTGAAAAAGGTCAGACTCTGCTTAGCTTCTGTGACACAGCTGAAAAAATAGGTCACCATACGTACTGTGCCATTATAGGCAGCTAATTTGCAGTGCACCAAGGTGGAAAGATAATTTTGGCTTATCAATTATATGATTGTTTGAATTTACATGTTTTCTTAATATTTACAAAGATAATTGACCAAAGTTAAAATCCCCGTGTTGGTGTGTAGAGGTGACTTTGGAATGTTGAGCAATTGTTCCAAATGAAGTGTTTTTTGATAGTATGAAGAAAATGCAATTCAGAGTGTAATTATACCACTTCCGGAAGGTAGTAGCACATTTTGGTTATCCCTTAAAATGAAAACTACCCTCATGGGGTGGATGTATTATGCTTTTAATGCATTGATTTCTCATGGTATACTTTACACATTTTAAGTAAATTACTATTAAATATCTAAATATAAATCCTTAAGATTGTCTTATTATGCTATGTTATAATGTAGATATTTTCACACATAATATAAGTATATACATTTTTCGTTTTGGTGATTATATAGTTTACAAATTAAATAAAACCACTTAACTAAATATTTTTGACCAGTGTGTTAATGTGTCTTAACGGGATTTTGAACAGTTAACATTTCGTAGTAGTTGCCTTACTTACGCTCCCAGCAGTGCTACAGATAGTGAGTTCTTAGCAGTATTATTGTCACACTAAATTGTGTAATCTGTGGCACAATGGAGTAGTGGGTACTGTTGCCAGTGCACAGATGCATTGCCCTGGGTTTAAACCCCATACCTGTTCGTCTGTCTGGAGTTTTCACTTTCTCTCCATAGCTGCATTATTAAAGGCATGTTAGTTAAGTGAATTGTGCTGTCAGAAGAGTTTCCAACCTCCCCAAAGATCAATTTTTTCTTTTATTTAGATTCACAGGGAACTCAGATATAACTTAATTTTATTGCTAGATGCATGTATGAATATAGTTAATGTTAATTAATTACTTTAACAGCAGTGCTATATTCTATTACTGGTCACTGCCATTTTGACTTCAGTCAGAATATAGTGTTGATTTAACACTAATTAGTTGCTGCATATGAATATTTAGATTCAGATCAGCAAACCAAATATAAAACAAATAATCACAAAAAAAGGTAAAACCCACTTACATTTTGCCATCATGGTTGTAAAGGAAATAAAAATTGACTGAATTGTGCCGATTCTAAATTGATAGTATTTGTACCAACATATTGATATAATTAGTTAGTATTCTGATTAGATTAGATTACGTAACATATACGGTACTTTATTAATCCTCAGTGGGAATTCAATTCCATACCACTGCAAAACAAAACACGTTAAAAATATAAAATACACAGAATGTCAACTCAAAGTACAGCATAAGAAAATACAATAAAGACATATAATACTATAAATGTTATGTTAAAAATACTTGGTGAACTGAAGTTTGCTCTGTTTTTCTATGGCTTCTGACTAAAGTGAAAGAAGGGAAGTCATGGGGAGTCATTGATCTGCCAAATGGCTGCAGGCAAAAAAAAATACCCAGAAGGTCTTCTTATTGCTCTGTGGGGGTATGAGCCTGTGGCTAAAAGTACTAAAAGAAAGTTTCCCCTGGAGAGGATGGACTGAATTGCTTGTGATCCAATTTTGCCACCATCCTGTTTTCCACAACAGCATCCTGAGTGCCCAGTGTCAATCCTATGATGGTGCTGGTCTTACTGATAAGCTTTTTCAGGTGTTTTGTATCATCTGAACTCAAATTGCTTTCCCAGGAGACAAATACTGTACATTGTACAACACACTGACTACAATTGACTGGTAAAAGATTTCCAACAGCTTGCTGCACATGTCAAATGGCATGAATCTACTCAACTACAGTCTGCTTTGGCCCTTTTTGTACAGTGCCATTGTGTTGTCTCACCAGCCCAGTTTACTGTTCATATGGAGCCTAAGTACTTGTAGCTCTGCACCACGTCTTCTTCTTCACCATGTTATGATGACTGGTCTCTGGGGCTCCTTAACACACCAGAAATCCACCACCAAGTCTTTTATCTTGTCGATATTCAGCTGCATGAGGTTCTCCCAGTACCACAAGACAAACTTTTCCACCATACTCATGTTCTCAGATATGTCTCTATCTTGCAGTTTCAAGAGGTGAGTTTATACTACTACCTCAAGAGATTCCTGTTAAAAAGTCAGTCAAATGTAAATGAAAGGAATAAGAATGTTTCTTTGATCTCCAATATAATTCAGTCAACTTTTCACTGACAATTGGCAACCATATCCTCCTTAATTAGGTAATATGGTTTGCTATCCAGTAGTCAATGGTGTTCCAAAGGTCTGAGCCACTCTGTACTGTCCACAGCTAATCCTGCTCAACTGACAGTCTGTCTGATTTCTGAACCCATTTTATGCAAATTTTGGAGGACCAAGGCTATCTGAACAAATTGGGAACAAGACAGAATTCAGTTGTGAATGGTGTGGCAATTCATACACACCAGGGGCCTCATGCATAATGCTGTGCGTAGAATTCGCACTATAACATGACGTAAACACAAAAGCCGAAATGTGCTTACGCACAGAAAAATCCAGATGCATAAATCTGTGATGCTAAAACTTCTGCGTTCTTCCGCTACATAAATCCTGATCAGCGTCAAAAGTGACGCACGTGCACACGCCTTCTGTCCCACCCAATCGCCTCCCAGAATTACGCCTCTTTGAATATGCAAATCAATATAAATAGCCCTTAAGATCAGCGTTCTGTGAAAAGGCAATAGCAAAAGCAAGAGGGAAAATATAAGAATTTCAGCGAATACCAAGTGGAGGCAAAGAAAAGAGTACTATTTGTTGGTTTAAACAGTGGCATAAACAACAAAAGGAAGTTGATTGAGTGACATAGAGTGTCAGAGAAACTCGAAAGCTCAAGTTCACAAAGTGGCACAGTGCCCAAAATAAAAAAGGAGTTGTCAGATATCAAAGTCGCAGTGAAAAAGTGAGTAGTAGCCAACGGTCTGAGTGTCATATAAAAGCTTATTAGGGTTCAGAAAAAAGAAAAAAAAATAGGGACACAGTGAGATAAAATCACAAAATGTCAACTTTAATCTCGAAATTTCCACTTTAATCACATAGTTTATTTACACAGAGGATAGGCAGCACTGCTTTGACGCTGGGTGCTGCCAGTCTGCAAAACCGAGCGGAGAACTTGCGTATGACAGGGTATGAGGTACAGTGGAAATATGCGAGGCTTTACGCCAAGTGTAGGTTTTATACATCGCGATTTGAATGTGGAAGCATTCTTACGCAACATTTCTGTGCGTACGCACCGTTTATGCATGAGGCCCCAGGTCAGCTAGTAGATGGCAGATATCCTACAATGGCGAGAGAACATGTAAACACTACACAGACAGTGACCAGGCATGGATTCAAACTGTAGCAGTAAGGAAGCCACTATGCTTCTCCCTCACCTAACTATAACACCCCAGGAAAACTCACTAGAATTCCAAAAATATTTTATTACTTCCCCTTGTAGTGTGACTGGTTCACCCACAAAGAGGACAGGCTATGGATGGCCATACCAAAAAAAAAAAAAAAAATTTAAAGAAAAATATCTTTACCATTCTCTTCTTCAGTCCTCTTTACATTTCACCTTAATATCATACACAGATTAAACTCTTTATGCATCTTGTACAAGTCTGAATCACAATTATTCTTCTTTTTATGTCAATAAAGTTGTGCAACTAAAAATTCGAAGTAAAAAACAAAATTGTTTGAGTAAGACACATTATTTTTTTGTTTTCAAGTCCTAGGTTGTGCCTTGGGACATGCAGATTTATTCCAGCTGAATTAATCTCTCTTACAGGATGAGGCGAAGTGTAAAGGCTTTCAATATTCTCACTGTTCTACTGACCCATTGCAAAAGAGCATTAAGCTCTGGGAGGCTGCTTTTAGCCTGTATCTTAGGAAAACTACATTCAAGAGAGAAATTTGATGTAAGGTTTGTGGCAGTCAAAGTGAAAAAGGAAACAGACATGTTGTCAGGGCAATTATTCATGTAATTTATCGTGTAAATTCTTGGAACAACAGGGAACTTATAACATCAGGCACACTGAGTTCAGCCTCCAATGCCAGGTGGTTGTACAAATTTTTTTACAACCCACTTTTGTCACTCCCTGTGCTCTTATGCGGTATCTTGGCTAAGTGTTAGTATGATTGTAAAGCCGTTCACAAATTAAGTAAACAATAGCATGATGGTCACCCAGGTTCCTAGTAACATGCCATAGGAACCTCTTTTTGAGCCTATTACAAGCTGCATTTGTTTATGGAAAGTTTGAGACAAAGGCAAAATTAAATTAGCTAAAGAAAAAGAACAGCTATTTTAGCAAACACGGTATTGCATGGTAACCTTTTTTTAATGTATGGAAGTAAAACCTTAAAATACAATACTGGTATAATTACACTTTGCCATTGTGGCTATTTAACAAAAGTAATCATTGAAGAACTACAGTAAAAATTATATGATATAATCTCTAGAACATGGGCTCAGCTTAATTAGCAACTTCAAAATGACCCTGTGTGACTGCACATATGTGTGAGTGTGTGTGAACACAGTAATGAACTGGTAGGTCCTCAGGGTTTGTTCCTATCTTGTATCCATTGTTACTACTGTAGATTTTAGCTCTGAAGCAGGTTCATATGGTGAATAGATTTTACATAAAACCTTTAAAAATAAGGGGCCAAAATTTATGACAATGCTGTAAAAACTATAGATTAAAACAAAAATTGTTCAAAATGTCGTTTCCACAATGCAGTATTCATCTTGACAAAATTAAATAGTTTTCACCTACCTGAAAGCTAATAAAGCTCACCGATGAAAGTATTCACATTTTTCCTTTTCTCCTCACCTTTAGTAGAGTTTCTGGTATACATGGATTTAAAGAAGCTTATCGATGTTGTGGAAAGCAGCCCGGACACAGACAGGCAGACAGCGATGGTTCAACCCACACACGTTTATTATGCATAATTTAATATATGCAAGGTGCAACACAACCCCAAATAACTCCCCCAAAAGTCCAGGGGCCTCATGCATAACGCCATGCGTAGAATTCGCAGTATAACATGACGTAAGCACAAAAGCCGAAATGTGCTTATGCACAGAAAAATCCAGATGCAGGAATCTGTGCGTACTCCAACTTCCGCGTTCTTCTGCACCATAAATTCCAGTCAGCGTGAAAAGCAATGCTCATGCACGCGCGTGCTGTCCCGCCCTAATTCCTCCCAGAATTATGCCTCTTTGAATATGCAAATCAATATACGTAAATAGCCAATAAGCTCAGCGTTCTGTGAAAAGACAATGGGAAAAGCACGGGGGAAAATATAAGAATTTCAGCGAAAACCAAGTGGAGGCAAAGGAAAAACATACTATTTGTTGATTTAAACAGTGGTAATATCAACAAAAGGAAGTTGATCAAGTGACATAGCGTGTCGGAGAAACTCGAAAGCTCAAGTTCACAGTCACACAGTGCCAAAATAAAAAAGAAGTCACATATCAAAGTCTCCATGAAAAGGCGAGTTGTAGCCCACCATCTGAGCTTATTAGGGTACAGACAAAAAAAATAGGCACACAGTGGGGAAAAAAGCACAAAATGTCAACTTTAATCTCAAAATTTCCACATTAATCATGTAGTTTGTCATTAAAGTAAAACATCATAAACTTCACCCTAAATTCGTTTCATTTACTAGTTTCTCAAATTCCATCGTAACTAAAGTAGCATGTTAAATGTTTTGTTTTGTATTTGATCTTCAATGTGCTCTCTGTGTGTGAATCACTACGTGCTTCCGTTCTTTCTCTTTCTCCAACAGGACACAGAATCCGTTACATTCGTGATATTACAGCTCTCTGAATAATTAAAATACTGAGATGTATATGTGATCTCATTTTCATGATGATTGGAATGAAAGCATGTTATTAAACATGGGAACATGATGGCACAGTGATTGTTAATGTCTCACACAAGATGCTGCTGTGTCATGCGCGACCTTCGATGAAATAATTTATTGTAGCAGTACTGTCTCTTTCAAACGTACTAACCTGCAATTCCTGTCCTTACTTTTCTTTCCCCAACTACCCGCTGGTATAATTATAAACTGCCGCAGGTTATGCAATATTATAGCTGTAGTGCAAGTTTACAGTGGGGTAATTGTACTTATAAGTACAAACAGTTCTACAAGGAGCAATTGATTGCATGCGTTTATAGTTCTTGGGATGAAACTGTTTCTGAACCGCGAAGTCCGTACAGGAAAGGTTTTGAAATGTTTTGCCATGGCTTTGGCAGCGTGTGCTTGATGCTGTACAGTAATCCCTCGCTATATCGCGCTTTGACTTTCGCGGCTTCACTCTATCGCGGATTTTAAATGTAAGCACATCTAAATATATATTACGGATTTTTCGCTGGTTCGCCGCTTTCTGCGGACAATAGGTCTTTTAATTTATGGTACATGCTTCCTCAGTTTGTTTGCCCAGTTGATTTCATACAAGGGACGCTATTGGCGGATGGCTTAGAAGCTACCCAATCAGAGCATGTATTACATATTAACTAAAACTCCTCAATGATATAAGATATGCTTCCTGCGCGGTGCTTGATTTTTGCTTCTCTCTATCTTTCTCACTCTCTCTGCCTGACGGAGGGAGTGTGAGCAGAGGGGCTGTTTGCACAGAGGACACTGACGCTCCTCTACAAAATGCCGCTTTATCGCGGTGCTTCTGTATACTTAAAAGCACATATTGATTTTTTGATTGTTTGCCTTTCTTAGCGAGCGCTCTCTCTGATATTCTCTGCTCCTGACGGGCGCTCCTTTAAAGATAAGATATGTTTGCATTCTTTTAATTGTGAGAAAGATCTGTCATCTCTGTCTTGTAATGGAGCACAGTTTAAACATTTGACTAAAGGGTGTTATTTCATGTCTAGAGGACTCTAATAATGTTAACAAGTTGGGAGAGTTTATAAGCTATATAAAAATAACCATACAAACATATGGTTTCTACTTCGCGGATTTTCACCTATCGCGGGGTCTGGAACGCAACCCCCTCGATCAAGGAGGGATTACTGTATACCGATAATTCTCTTTCCGTTCAGCTGCTGCTGTGATTTCCCACTCAGATACAGTGATATAAATACTCCGAGTGGTGCAGTGAGAATAATATGAAAAAAGATGATCCGCTGTTGCAACCCTTAAAGGGAGCAGCTGAAAGAAGAAAAAGAAGAAGAAGAAGATGGTGCAGTGAGAGTAACAACGCTAAAGCAGTTATGGTATTTGGAATACTATGGCTATTCCCTGTGCCATTATATTGTTACAGGTAATCTACAATCAGATGCATTACACTAATAAACAATATGCGATTAGTTTCAGTGTATTTATAAAGCCGCGCCAGAAATGTGGTTCTAAGAAATAAAAGGTAACGACATAGGAACAGTAGCACTGCTTTGATGTTGGGTGCTGCAGGTCTGTAAAACCGAGCGGAGAACCTGCGTATGACAGGGTGTCAGGTACCGTGGAAAAGTGCGTGGCTTTACACCAAGTGTAGATTTTATACATCGCGATTTGAACGTGGAAACGTTCTTACGCGACATTTCTGTGCATACGCATCGTTTATACATGAGGCCCCTGGTGGTGGATTTTAAGAGGACCAGGCCCCTCATGGACCCCGTGATCATCAGAAGTGACGGTGTGCAAAGGGTGCAGACCTATAAATATCTGGCAGTGCAGCTGGATGATAAATTGGACTGGACTGCCAAAACTGATGCTCTGTGCAAGAGAGGACAGAGCCGACTACCCAATGCCTCTTTCTACTTCAGGCTACCTACACTCCTCTCCAACAAGACTTGGTCCTCTCCTCACCCGACTCCAGCCATCTAACGGAGGAAGGCGGCCCCTATTATCCCCACCCGGACGTGCTCCAGGCGCCTCCCGATTAGCTTCTGCTGGCACTCCCCTGTGTGGCGGAAGTACTGGCTGTGCACCCGGAAGCACTCCGGGTGTCTCTGGCCTTCTTCCCCCCAGCAGTTCCGGGTGTGGCGGAAGTGTTGAGGGCCAAGGCTCCTCCGGCATTGGGGCGACCCCTGACGGTGACCACGGGCCCCTATATGGTTGAGCTTCCATGCTTAGTTCCCATGGTCTCCAAAGCCACTAGGGTGGTCACCCCCTCGTGGTCTGGAAGAGGTGCAATCCCTCCTCCGGTCCTTCCAGGCATCCCGGCTGGGTGCCACCCCCAGCCACTTGCCACAATGTGCCGAAAGAGCAAAATTTTAAGAGACATGGCGATGTTCAAACAAGATTCAAAAATCTTTAATCTCAAAAAAAAAATAAATTAAATTGCAGTCTGATCATGTTTGAGGTCTCGGTTTTGAGGAGACCCCAGGGACGCTCCCAGCCTTGGCCCGACCTGCACACACTCACAAACAGAGACAAAATAAAGCACAACAGGAACTAATAATAATTAAAGAATATAATGAAATTAAATAATATAAATGAAAACAATAATACCACCCCAGTACCCCAATGGCGATATTACACTAAACACAAAAACACAACTCCACACAGCAAAGTCCATGGAAAACCACACCGGATGTAATGGGAGATGACGAGAGTAAGTCCAGAGATCTGTATGTTGAAAGGGTATGATAAAACACTCCTACTGGTAGACACTGTAAGGGTGAAGACGGATGGATGGTTCAGGATGACTCCTTTACTTGCAGGAAAGCCATGAATCCACAATCAGCCCTCAGTACACAGGTACACAGAAGACAATCCAGACCCCAACAACGAATATAATCCAGGACACAGTGAATAAATACGACTTAATTTACAGAAGGCCTCCCACAGGTAAATGGAACACAAAATACAACAACAAAAAACACCCCTCCTTCTTTCGGACACCTGCTCTCCTTTTAAACCCCTCTTACCACTTTTCACCCCAACAGCCCCTGCAGGGATTGCTGGGAGATGCAGTTTTAACTAATAGTACCACTGTTACAGATCAAAATTTAAACAGGCAAGCAAAGCTCAAACTAAGGTTGCAGAGCTTTGAAAATAATTATGTCAGAGCAGCAAACTTGTTTGAGAAATAATATAAAGCAGAATTTGCTTAATTACCTAATATTAGTTGTATAGACTGTCACACATGTATGATTGGGAGGCATCTAAAGAACCTGAATAATAGTAGTACCACACCAGACCAGGGGGTGGCGAGCTGCACTGACTTTTGTTCTCAATCCTCTGTAGACCATCCACAGGAAACCCCGCTAAGTCCTAGCACCACTGATGACATCACTTCTGGTACTGGCACCATTGATGATGTCACGCCCGGTCCTGATGATGTCACTTCCTGTTCTGGCGCAACTGTTGATAACACTTCCGGTTCCGGCCACGATAATGTCACTTTCTGTTCTGCCCTTTAAAGCTCCGGTCCTGATGATGTCACTTCCTATTCCAACGCAATTGCTAATGTCACTTCTGGTTCTGGCCCCGATGATGTCACTCTCTGTTCTGGCCTTTAAAGCCGCCATATTTTCACTCCTAAATCAGTTCTGCTTTGGACTCCAACCTGTGAGCAACTCAATCTAAATTACCCATTTGCAGCCAGGACATAATATATGGGTGGCTGCCCCAAACCTTTTTGATGTCTGTGGGCTGTTTTTGTGACAAGACATAAAGTAAATATTTAATGAATTAACATGTGAAGGTTATTGATACAATTATGGGAAATATTTTATTCTTATGTAATTAAGAAAGTCTATATACAGTTTATTTTAGTTCATTTTAAAATGATTTTAGATAAACAGGTTATTAAGTAGAAAAACCTCCTACTAACAGCCAACATATGGAATCAAATGGCAAGCAAATTATTGGACCAGAAACAGGTAGGTTAATAGGAGACTACTTAAATTAGGGTGAGGATATCCACAGGGATCTAGCATAACACTGTTGCTTTTTATAACTTATATTAAAGATACAAAAGGCATATATGGTTTAATTAAAGCAGTCCCCAGAGCACACAACTTTAGATTTTTGTGAACATATGGGAGATTCAACCGACCTTCTAATAAAAAATAGCAGTGTCAAAGGAAATTAAATGTAAAAAGATTATAATCTACAAGACTAATTAACAAACTAAATACTGCAACAGTGTTTACTTGAGGTTAACCTTTCAAATGGTAAAGATGATACAATTCAAGATCCCATAAGCAAAATTTCAAAATAGTTTTAATGCATTGTGTTTTGGCCTTCAAGACAGAGCAAAATAAACATTTGAATAACACTAAGCAAACTCTTTAAAATAAATACATTTATTAAAGTGAGACTGTATATGCAGAGTCCCAATAGAAAATAATAGCAAATAAAATCTAAAAAATACAGCATGTCATTATTAGTTAAAGCTTTTCCTGGAATCTTTTTGTGAGGCATCAAGGCAGGTTTGGCTTCGGGGTACACCAAACAAGCTGTTCAGTTGGCACTAGAGTTTTGTATCAACATTCATTTAAAAAGAGGCTTTTGTTGACAAATTGTGCAGTCTTTAGCAAGAGAGCTCCATTGTAATCACAACAAAAAATCCAAAATCTAAGGATTCGGGTTAAAGGTGAGGTTACAGTCCTATTTATCATTCTTATTTATTTGATGTGTGGCCTGAAGCAGAACTACCTGGTGCAGTTGAAGGGCTAACATTCAGTAGCACTATTCATGATTGTGATGTTCTTTGAAAACATTTGATTGTGAGTTCTAGAATTACAATCCCTTAAACCTATAAAATTAGGTTCACCATTTGAGAAGTTAAGAATATGCTTGTATTGGTGTAATTAGAAGCAAAATTAATTTCCCTTATGTGATGCGGTTAATTTCATCTCTTTTGCAATAACTGGCTACATTCCAATCCTGAGTTTAAAGTCTTAACTTGGCAACTCTGACAGATGGATAGGTCTTTCAATCCTTTAGGCGGTACTGGAAGCTGAACAATATTTTCCCATCTTTCCTAAAAGTTTGCCCAGAGGATTTGTTAATGAATAATCAAATGGTGATGCCCAGACATCCTTGTGCATCAAGGTTATCCAGTGCTTTCTTTGTTTCAATCAATTGCTGACTCTTCCTTTTATTTAATATCTCTAGCTCACAGCAGAGGCAAAGAATTCTAGATTTGAAAAGTTTGTTGCAAGTAATCACCAGATAACTTTTAATACTTTTCTGCACTAATTGGGTGAGGACAGCTCAATAAATGTGAATTCATTATCCATAGGCTATTCACTTTTTCTAATTATTTTGAAAAAAAATGCAATATTTAAGTACAGTTAACAAAAATATCCTTTTAAAAATAGCGCAGTTATAAAAATCATTAACTAAAGAGACCTTTTACTAGTCTGTTTAGGTAACTTACAGTAATAGTAAATGTGTTCACCTTCATTAGATTAAGTCACAAGAATAAAATTAACAGACATGGTTTATATCCGTAATGTGTCTCCTCGCAGCTACATTTGTTTAATAGGAAAAGGTACTTTTCAAATACAAAAAACACACAAATAAGAAAGTAAAATTCAGGCTATTTAGTTTGGTTAGTTGATAACAAAGTTGTCCCAACTCTCCCAGTATCTCATCCACATAATTTGTAAACAATGTCTAGTTTGTTTCCTTAAAGAAAAAATACATTGCAAGAATCCACTATATGCCACATATATTGGAGCTCGTTGGATAGCCCATTCCAAAACTGTGGGCATTAATATGTAATAAGTTGGCCCCACCTTTGCAGCTATAACTGGCTATCTACAAGATTTTGCAGTGCGTCTGTCGGAATTTGTACCCATTTAAACAAAAGAGCATCAATGAGGTGCCAATGTTGGAAGCAGCTTAAGGGCTCTGGTGATGGTAGATACCTGCTGAACCAGGAGTTGGCACTGTGTGCTAATGTTGTCTATCTTCCTCCCTCTGCAGAACGAAAGATTGAAAATCCTTTTCACCACTGATGTCACTTCCTTTGTCCGCTCTCCTGGATGCACCCCTTCCTGCCTGGAACCAAAATAAATGGAAGTTCAGCCCTCTTTGAGTCAGTTCTGTATTGTACTACCAAGACATCATATCCTTGACAAAAATATTTTTTCTTTTCATTTATTTTTATTGTACGGGGTCACAGAGATGTGCCAAACCTTTTTTGTTTTGGCTTCTTGTCTTGCACCATCTAGTTCAACTTATTGAATTTTTAAAAAAGCATTTACTGTCTATGCTAGCAAGATGAAGTCTCTGGAAATTTTCAGATTTCCTGTTCCTTTTTGAACACAAAAGTGAAATATAAAGAGGCTGTGCCTTTTTTTTTCTTTTACAAATACAATAATACAGATAGATGTTTCAGACTCTGGAAAAAATTTTATGTTTCAATGTCAAACTCTGGTTTATGAAAATTCTGCTGCAATGCTGAATAGGTAATCAGCATTTCAGTCTCTTATGACATAAGATCAAATATATTTTTTTCCAAACGTATACCTTCTCATATAGTTTTAACCTATTTTTGGAGTGAAGTAGTTTTACATAATGGGCAAATCTACATTCTCCATGAATGCCAAAGTATCCTGAAAGCATGTTTTGTTAATTCTGCTTTCCTTTAATCAGCTCCATTTTCTGATTTCTACTGTGTAAGTCAAATTCTCATCTGCACAGTTCTATTTTTGTAACTTGAGAACATCATTCATTTTGTCAGAAGATTATTTTTGAATTGTATTTTAATGTAATTTTTGGTTCTGATTCTTGTTATGTGGCAGAAGATAGAAAACTGTAATAAGCATGGAAATTCTAGAGAGGGGTTTTACATTTACAAAAAAGCTTCCTTGCATTATTTAAGCTCTAAATTCATAATTCCAAAGTGACAGTGATAAAGCAAACTTTCATAGGCAATCTGTGATCAAGACTGTAAACAGAAAGCTGGTGTAGCCTTTTCTGAGCCAGAGGACACAAAAAGAATTTCTTATTAAATGCAATTTCTAATGAAAATACTATTTTAAGATAAGGATATTTCTGTTTAGGATAAAATATCTATGCAGGGAGTTTAAAATACGATTTTTTCTTTTTTTATTACTTAAGCCACATTCAGGAAGTTCAAGTCTGTAAGCATAAAGATATCAGTATTCTGAAAAAAACAGAATTTGGGGCACCACACATTTTATATTAGTTTTACATAACATAAAATTTTCAGACTTTCTTAATTCAATTCAGGATCATGAGAGGCCAAATGTCTATGTGACCAGCCCTGGATGGTGTGCTAGGCCAGTGCAGTTTGCTTTAGTTTTACATTACAAATCTTTATATATAATACGCTACCATGACTGTTCGTTTGTTTGTCCAGGATTTTAAATCACCTGTAGCTCGCAAACCATTTGACCCTATTGACCCGAAATTTGGTACATATATACTACATGACGTCTGCTATCTGCTTTCGGGGTGATGATTGACCTCCAAGGTTATTCCTCTTTTTATTTTATTTTACTGTAGAATCAACTCTCAGCAGTGGCCAGCAGGGCGGTGCATGTGTACGGGTGCCGTTCTCATCCCTTCCGCCTTAACCATCACTTCCCCTACGTCTTCATATCTTAAATCATTCTTGAGGCAGATTAAAAATTTAAGTGAATGTTTAAGTGAAAAATTAAGGAAAACATACTAAGTAATTGCAATACAAACACTGACTTAATCAGTTTTAACGCAAAAAGATGCAGATGAAAGAAGAGAAGAAGCAGGTCGCTAGGGTGGAGAAAAGAAGAGCTGCTCAGGAAGCAGCAAGTGCATCAATGTCTGAGCAAACAAATTCTAAACGTACAGAGAAAGAGGATAAAAACTAGGAATGCTCAAGTCAAGTGTATTCACTGCATGTTATCGTGCTATATAATATAACATGCAAGTGGTATATGCAAGCACAGGATGTGCCTGTTCATTCAAATATGACTATAGCCAGGTGGAATTGCAAAATATGAAAACATATGCTTGTTGTGACCAAGTTGTCACTGTATAGGGGTGATGGGCCACAAGCCTACACAGTAACTTAATTTAAACCTTTCCTTAGCTTCTAAGCACCCATGTACGATTTCCACTTGTCAATGCATATACCTGAGTATGTTTTAATCTTGCCTGGGCGCAAGAGCAGTTGAAATGCTTATCAAAGGTTTTATTATGAAAGTCTATTCTCACAGCTATTTAAATAGAAACAGTACTTTATGTACACCAAAAGTAAATGTATCTGCAGCTTTTTAAAGTATGAATAAAGGGAAAATAAATGGTACATGGTATTAACAGAAAAGGTATTTACATAAAAATAAAAAAAAATACTGCATCAGCCTGGACTTAGAAAAACAGAATTGTGGGAGTAATTCATACTGAAGATGCAGTAAACTTATAAAAAGGCACATATGACATTTATATAAGAAATATATTTATGCACAGCTGCTAAAAGAGAAAAGCGAAACTGCTCTTTAAAGGAGCCTTTCTGAAGCAATCAACAAAGCCTCAGTCATTCTTTATCATAATGGTACATAATATATCTCTAGTATCAATCTTTCAGTGCACTGCAGAAGTTCATCTAGTTAAAATAGGAACTGCTTCAGGCAGGGCAATAGATAATGAAGTCGCAAGTGTGTGCAAGAGAGGACGGATCTGAGAAATATCCTAATATCTATAAAAAATCCAGGTGCTAGTGATTGATCCCAGTTTGTACAGCTGATATTCAATTAGGTAAGGAGAAATGTTATTGTGAGCTCAAGACAAAACTTGAGAATTCATTAAATGGGATGCCATAAAGCAGCCAAAACACCCCTATCTATTATAAGAAATGAAGATTAAAGTGTGAGAAGCACAACTTTTTGTCCTGATTATTATTCATTATACAACATTGGCTCACTGAACCAATTATAGCAAGGCATAGCAAAGGTCTCCAGGTATTTCTGTAGAGGTAACCTTCATTTATTCTTCCTACTTCTCGATTACTATTAAAAAGTCTCAATTTATCAATCCTCTGCTTGTTCATGCTGTTATATAGGGAAGAAATTCTGGCAGAGCCTAAGAAATACATTTTCCTTTTTCCCTATTGTTTTTTAATCATTTCATGAGCATAGCCAGTTGCTGCACCTGTATCACAGCAAGTAATCTCAGTGGCATTCAATGTGAACATCTAATCTGAAGCTGTTATTTTCTTTTGAGAGCTTAAAAACGGCAGTGAGAACAAAGCAATTTGTTTACTTCTAACACAGTTAATGTTATTATTTATTTGTAATTGCAAGCAATAAATTATACAAAGATGCCTAACAGTTCTAACAAAACTAAGAGGTTAAAATGGAAACACATGGAAATGAAAGATGCTAGAGAATTCTAGGTTTAAACAAATTTAGTTTTTCAGCTTCAACACAGTTTATTTTAGTAGGCAGTCCTTTCATTTCCCAGGGGTCTCTTATCTACGGTTGCTTTTAAACATCCCCTAGTTTCAAAATAAAAAGAACTGAAAAGTTAAAATGGTTTGTTTCTAGTGGATGTGGAACTGGAAGAAAACTTCAAAATGCATTCATTGTATTTTGAAATAAGCAAGAAGGGGTGAGGACCGAGGGGTCACTGCTGTCAATTCATATCCACTTAAGCTCTTCAGTGCTGGTTCTGGATAACATTTCACACAGATGGTTAACACAGGTCAATGCCTTTAGAGACAGAATAAAATATAGTGGTCATATACAGGAATAGGTGTTTCACACAGATAAAATTGCACTTTTATTGTTATGACTTGAGCTGTCAAATATCAATATGAAAAGTACAATACAGGTGCTTTTTTGCATTGTTTTTTTTTAATATGGTGTCTATATACAATTTTTAAGGATGTGCTGTGCATAGCCAAGTTTATGCACTTGTAAAAAAGGTCAATAGAATAAAGAATACTTTATCATGTGTGGGTTAGGCCCTGTTATAAAATGTTGTGTCAGTATAAGTTTGCTTTCCTTTACTTGAATCCATTGATGGAAGAGAAAAATAAAACACTCCTCCCTTGTATCTAATTTGTTCCTCACAAGAAAGAGTGACTCACAGGAGGTAAGCTTGTTTGAAAATATATGTCAAAACCCTGGGGTCATAAAGAATAAATAAATAACTAAAGGAGGCACAAGTCACATAGACTGTACCAGCAACAGGAAGACCAGTAAAAGAAACAACAGATAAGAAGTGAAAAGTATACACCTTAACAATAGCATGATAAAAAGTAAATAAATACTGTTTTAAATCCTTATGGCATTTTGCTCACTTGACTGCATGGTTAGGTGTGAGTGCAGGCCTACATAAACTAACTCCTAAGAAACACAAACCATACAATGAAAAAGGTAAAGTTATTCTTTAATGTTCCCTTTTTTCCTTTTACAGATGCACATGTGCACAGTCCCTATATAATAATAAAAGGCTAGACAGGATAATAAAGAAACAGAAAACAAAAATAAGCACAACATAAGTAAAACATGAATTACAACAAAAATGATGCATGGAGCCAGTACACAGAACAGAACTAGTAAGTAAGATTCTAAAAAACATGTCAGAGACAGGTACAGCAATGATTACTAGAAATGGGCAATCAAAAGCCAACCAAAACAACACAAGAACAAGAAAAAAAAAACACAACAACAATACTAAACCAGCTGTAGAACGTAGCAGACATCAAGAGTCATCAGTATAGTAGGAAAGAGATCATTAATATCGTGAGTTTCTGTTTGCTTTTCCCTGATGATGGTTGCAATACCAACATATTGAGATAGGATGACCAGGGGCCTCATGTATAAACGGTGCATAGGCACAGAAATGTTGCGGAAGAACGTTTCCACGTTCAAATCGTGATGTATAAAACCTAAACTTGGCCTAAAGTCTACGCCCTGACCTAGTGTCAAAGAAGTGCTACTGTTCCTGTGTGGTTTATCTTTCTTTTTCAGATCCACATCCCTGACGCAGCTTTATAAATACACTGAAATTAACCACATATTGCTTATTAGTTTAATGCATCTGATTGTAATTAACCTGTAACAATATAATGGTCCACAGAATGGTCAAACTATTCTAAATACCATAACTGCTTTAGCGTTGTTACTCTCACTGCACCTTCTTCTTCTTCTTTCAGTTGCTCGCGTTAGGGGTTGCCACATCAGATCATATTTTTCCATACTACTCTCACTGCACCACTCGGAGTATTTATATCATTGTATCTGAGTGTGAATTATCAGTATACAGCATCAACACACGCTGCCTCAGCCATGCTGTCTATTGAACTGCTCTCATATGACAAACACTTCAGAGTCTTTCCTGTACTGACCTCACGGCTCAGAAACAGTTTCATCACAAGAACTCTATCACTCCATCAATCCATGAAGTGCTCCTTGTAGAACTGTCTGTACTTATAAGTACAATCACCTCACTGTAAACTTGCAATACAGTTATAATATTGCACAACCTGAGCCCCTTTATAAAGTGCGTATTTACATATGATGACTATATAATTTTTAAGATGAAATGCAGCAAAATATGTTTATTATATTATTATAAACTTAAACTTTAACTACACGGTGCCACAGCGCTAGCCTGGAGCTGGAACTTCGTTCACGGATTGTCCCTGCCTTGCGCTGTATTCTTGCTTTGGCTGGCGCAACACTGGAAGGATAGATGGATAGAATAATTAAACATTACAAAGATATTTCAATGTACCTTAAAAGTTTTGAAGAATCTGCGTTCTAAGCTTACAGATGGCTTAACATGTATTACAGAGCTGACTGTGTGGCGATTGGGTATTTGGAGAAAGAAAAGTAAGGACAGGAATTGGGGGTTAGTACATTTGAAAGAGACAGTACTTCTGTAATAAATTATTTCATGAAGGTCGCACATGGGGCAGCAAGCTTCTTGCGTGAGACATGAACAATCACTCCGCCACCGTGTTCCCATATTTAATAACACGCTTTATTTCCTATCATCATGTAAATGATATCACGTATATTTCTCAGTATTTTAAATATTCAGAAAGCTGTAATATTACGAATGTAAAGGATTCTGTGTCCTGTCAGAGGAAGATAAAGCCCGGAAGCACATAGTGATTCACACACAAAGAAGATCAAATACAAAACAAAGCATTTAATGTGCTACTTTAGTTACGATGGCATTTGAGAAACTAGTAAATTAAACGATTTTAAGATAAAGTTTGTGATGTTCTACTTTAATGGCAAAATAAACAATGTGATTAAAGTGCAAATTTTGAGATTAAAGTTGACATTTCGTGCTTATTTTCACACTGTGTGCCTTTTTTTTCTCTGTACCCTAATAAGCTTTCATATGACACTCAGACAGTGGGCTACGACAGATCTTTTCACGATGACTTTGATATGTGACAACTTCTTTTTTATTTCTGGCACTGTGCGTCTCTGTGAACTTGAGCTTTCGAATTTTCTCCAATACGCTATGTCACTCGATCAACTTTCTTTTGTCGTTTATACCACTGTTTAAACCAACAAATAGTCAGTTTTTCCTTGCCTCCACTTGGTATTCGCTGAAATTCTTATATTTTTCCCTTGTACTTTTGCCATTGTCTTTTCACAGAAGGCTGATCTTAAGGGCTATTTATATTGATTTGCATATTCAAAGAGGTGTAATTCTGGGAAGAGATGGGGCAGGACAGCAGATGCGTGCACGTGCGTTACTTTTCACGCTGACCGGGATTTATGTAGCAGATGACCATGGTAGTTGGCGAACACACAGATTTATGCATCTGGATTTTTTTGTGTGTAAGTACATTTCTGCTTTTGTGCTTACATCATGTTATAGTGTGAATTCTACGCACGGCGTTATACATGAGGCCTCTAATCTTCTTATCATTAGCAATTCTCTCTCTATCCAGATTTTCCTGGGGAATACTAAGATGGTTCCACAACATTTTATAAATATAATCTCTCCTGTGATTCCTGGAACACCAGAACTATGAAGAGATCTGTATAGTTTATGAACAAATTAAAAATACATCAAGTTTCATTTCCGATGTTTTGGATTTAGATCTGGTAGTAGACTAATATTCCACAAATAACTCAGGCATGTTTGCTGCAATAAGCCCAATAGTACTAGTTATTAATAACTTAAGGATAACAGAAGATGGATATACCGAAGTCTATACAGACAAAGGGAAACAACACTAAAACATAACCTTATGCTTAGTTTGATTTTCACCACTTATAGAAAAAGGCACATAACTTATGAAATGTACTTCCATAATTCCTATGTAAAGAATCAACCAGGAAACATCATTCATTCTGGGTTGGCTTTAAAATGTTGTCACAATTCTGTTTTTTCAGCCCATTTGGATGAATATGTGCTTAGCTAGTTATAAAGTTTCTAATGCTTGCACTTTGACTGAGAAGATGATTTATTCATTGATTCCTTCCACAGAGCTCCTCTGTATTTGAGTGTGTATGAAATGTATTTATACTTAAAAAGAATAAGCTTAAAACCTATCTTTCAAAATTACTTAACAGAATACTTTACCTGGCTTTAACTATTAAATTACAGTCAGTGGTTGTCAGAATCAAAGTACAGTATGTTTATTTACAATATGGTTTGGTGACTCTGGGTGCTTTGGTTCTCTATCCCAATTCCTTCTAGGTCATCTCCTCTATCACATGTAGAAGAATATTCACTGCATTTTTCTTTCTTTTTTCCAGTGCTCTTCTTCTTCCTCACTATGGGGTTGCACCTTGTAGTTATAGGTGGTACTGTAGTTTGTCTTTAGGATTTCACACAGAGTGGTCCTCTTTTGCTAGTGTAAAACTGTGTAGTATGTCTGCTGCAAAATCACTGATTAGTTGACATCTGTTCAGCCAGACGAATGTGCTGCTTTACTGTATATACATGCTTATGCATCCAGCTTTTTCATTAGCAAGGTTTGGTCTCGTGTTGCTCTCATATCTATACCATTATGGATGGCCTTCCACTCTTATAGTCCAGAACTAGTCTACCCTTCAGAGAAAAAGGGATCACTCCAGAGTTTGTTACAACCACATCCTAGGCCATAGAGGTCCTGTTGCAGAGCAGAAGTTAAGGCTAGGCGAAGCGCAGGCAGAGAACACAAAAGGTACAAAGCTAGACCTTGCAATGGGTTATAAACGTAGGAATAGACATTTTACCACTGTTTTTATGGGTGCCAATAAGCCCAATCCTTTAACTGATAATTGGTGCAAAAAATTTGTCCAGTCACGTTTGAGTTATGGCTTTTTGTTCACAGACCATGCATTTAAATGATGCTTCACAGGCAGTCCTCTGGATATCAGTTGCCTGTGATTGACCAGCCTTGTCAGATGAGATCCAGAAGTTGCATTCCAAAGAGGGGCACTGTGATGAGGACCTACAGTTTACCTAAAGCTAAGTGTTTGTGAAAGGAGGTCTGTCAAATCCCTGTTAAGAAAAAGACCAAACTAAAGTGGGTAATGTCAGTTTGCCCTATAGCATTGGACAGAATTTATATCCTTGTCTCCAGAACATCTAAAAATGTGATTAATTTTACTCTTGAACAATGAAGTATGTAATATGAAGCATAATACCTTCAGTGTGTTTTTGGTCTGTCGATCCATCTTCTGGTAACTGAAGTACATCATAGACCTCTCACATGTATCAGAATGGATTTGGGTTTTTGACATCCTATTATTCAGTGTGTTTCATGTCTTAACTGCTTTTATTTGTTTTAGTGGTAGTACGTAATTTTTATCATTATGATTTCAATTCCACTTTTTTGTTTTTATGGGCATTACCATTTGATATATTTTCATAGCTGTGGTCATACTGTTTAAGGTACTATCCCTATTAATGGTCATAAAATGTATTACGTTTTCACATTCTCTGTTTCAGAGTATACAACCTCTGGCATCCAAACTTTTGGATCCTTACCATTATTTGTGCAGTAGTAGAAGCTGAAAGGTGCTTCTATGAAGACTTACTGGGACACTGTAAATCCAAAGCTTTGTATATCTGCTGACTTAGCACTTACTTCACCACCACGGTCCAGTATATTCGTGCCGCCACTACACCATTTCACTCGTCAGTCTCACCTCAGATTACTGCTTGTACTGTATTTGTATACTATGTCGTGTGTAGAGTGTTTGTTAACTGATTTTGCTCATCCATTACACTTGACATTAAGAACTGAAATAAACTACATACACTGAATCCTAGCCTTGATCTTGCTACACTATATAAAGGCACTACATTGTTTTTAAAGATCATAGAGTACTACTCTGCTATTTAAACTTGTTACACTGCATATTTTCTATTTTTAAATTTTGTGGAGTAAAGAGTAAATCTATGATACATTTTGACGTTTAGTCCTCTCAACTCATCTCCTTCTGGAATGAAATCACACTTTACTTCTTGTTTTCTTTAATATTACATAATTTCAGCCATGAAACTATGGTTAAAACTATTTTAAAGTATAATGCTGGCCCAGAGAACTCTTGCCTCAGAGCACTTTTCAGTCTGGCTTCATGTTTGTGATGATGTTTCATGTGATGACTCTAACAAAAGACTCTTTATCTACTACTTTTTTTTTTATCAAATTAGTTAATGGTTCTAATTTGTGTGAATTTATGTTTGGCAATACTCTGGCCTAGGATTTTGTACTGCGCTGGTTCCAGCATTGTGCTTATTGCTGTCAGTTTCTATCTCATTTCTATGAAGGATTGTGTAAATCAAAGGACTGCGAAATGAATAAAATTCAGTTCAATTCAGTTCAGTTTATTTTTTATATGATGCCCTTGACTGAGAGCATGGGCAGAGTGATGTGGCAAGTTATCAGATAAAATGCGAGTATACATTTTACAAATTACTAAATACAGAGTTAGTATACATAAAGATACAAATTTGTTTAAACACACAGGAAAACAAAGTAGTTTGAAACTAAGTAACATACTGTAAATTAAAACCAACAAAATCTGTGATTTAATTATTAAATTCTGAACAGTTGAAAATGGAGGAGAAGAAAACAAAAATTCCAGGCAGAAGCATCTCTGGAAAAATAAACCTATGGGATGGTACATGGTCAATTGTAAGAAAGAAAATTAAAGACAAAGTTGTACACGGTCATAGTGCTGGATGACTTGGTCAACTAGCTGCACACACCCTCCTGTGCATTCTATTGTAGAGTCTGTGCTTGGGCGTCCAAATAGATGACACAATCTTTCCATCATGTGATTTCAAGGCTCCCAGTATCTCATATGACGTATCCATGGGCAAGAGAACAGCTTGGCAGTAAAGCAATGGCTCCAAGTGCCACAACAATGTACAGAGAGGAAAAAACAAAACAGATATGGGTTAGTAATTGTCTCATTGACTCATTGACAACAACATGTAAATCGACCTTTTTTTATCTTTAAGGATATTCTTGAATAAAAGCATACTTCTTTTGTTATACCTTTTGTGAAAGGTTTCAAACATTATATACTTCATGTCAGCATTTTGTCATTATTACAGTAAGATGAAACATTTTCTGTTTTAGTTATGTGTTCAACATTTCTTGCCTCATATTTCCTGTCATCCTGCATTTACCCAGATCGTTGTAGACATGGAACAAACATGTATGTATCCCAAATAACGATACATTAGTCACCCTATACAATTCCAAACACCTTACTGCCAGGTAAAGAGACTTCAGCGTCTGAGTTGACATCAGCTGCCTCCATGAGGAGATGAGATAGCATGCTGCCTGCTGCCAGTGCTGATCGACACATTTGCAAGACAAAGATGAGGAGGTGCGAAGGAATTTTAAGGCCTGGCATTACAACTTTTTTTTGTAGGCTTCAGGGATTCTAGTGTTAACTGGGAGCCACAGCAATCACGTAAGAGCTGGAGTTATGTGTTTTTACCATATAGTTCTTGTAGTTCTTCTGGTAGCAGCATTTTTAATAAACTAAAAGCTGCATTAAGAATACTTTGAAAAAACAGTGAATAATTGATTGCAGTATTCAAACCTACTAAAAATAAATGTATGAATTACTTTCTTAGTATCCTACATATTTACAAAACATCTTAATTTTTTGACATTTTTAAGATGGAAAAACATGTTCTGGATAGTTTTGTAATATGTATTTTAAACGACATGCTAGTGTCAAATATAACACATAAAACGTGTCAGAAAATTGTTGTGGAATAATATGTTTTTCCATCTAACTAAATAGAAATTTAATTGACTGCATATTGTAGCCTACCCTGCTATACAGCTTCCTGAAAGGACAAATAGCAGGAAAGAAGAATTACAGCAGATGCAGGAAATCACAAATAGTTTGCTAAAAATTGCAGCTCAATAGTTAATATCAGCAAGCTTTTTAATTAAGTAGTCGCCAGTTTTATTTGCATATCATTTATTCTGCTCATGTATGGGACAGTGTGTTAAATAAGTCCGCCTCAGGCAAAGTGCACTTTTGCCACCCCTGTGTATCTTTACTAAGCATGAGACAATACCTATAGTCCACACATACAATACAGAATTCACAATTCAATTCATCCATGACATAGTGCAACTTAATAAACTATTACTAATAAATACAAATAAACCAAAATAACAAACTAATTAATAATTAGAAATAAATGCTAATACTGAATTATTTTTTGAAAAAATTGAAAAGATTATTATCTTAAATATAAAGGTTAATGCATAAATTCCACCTATCATGTTTCTCTAACTATCTTGGCAGGTTCCAATTTCCGTCCTGCAGGCTAAAATAAGCCTTTAATTTTAGCTAAAAAACAACTTAAGAGATGTTTAATAAACTTGTACCTGTAACTGACACTGAAATAAAAAAAAATAAAAAGACAATATATACACAATGCAGTATGTGAAAATGAACACCAATATTATTATTGACATTGACCTGCATATGCACTATTTTGATTCTACTCCACTTCAATCCTCTTGATTATAAACCTTACAATCAGACCTAAATAAAAAAGCATTTAAATGAAAAATATGAGTCCTGGCTAGTCATTATGGGCCAGGAATGATCAGAACAGGGGCCTAACTGGTCACATTTATGAGGTTGTATTTGATGAGTTAATGTGCCACAAAAAGAGAAAAAGTAAAAATGCATGGTAATTCAAAACAAAAACAGGCGCTTAAAGAAAAAGAAAAATTTAATTTAATTTTAGACACAATTTTGCTGGATCTCACATAAAAAAAAAATAAACAAAAATAATGATTTGAAAAAGCTGCAGATACTGCAGTAGAAACTAAGAGATTGACCTTTTAGATAGTTAGGAAAAGGCTAATATCACCCCTGTAGCAGCTTTAACACCAAAGTGCAGTCGAATTCAGTCGGGTCACCGACATAACATTCTGTACATGGCATTCGTACATGATGCATTGGATTTCATATTTAAAAAACCTTTTTGAATGCATGAACTGACTAATTAAAGCTTTTCTAAGAGACAATTAGGGGGTCTTTTTACTTTTAAGCAGAATTACTTGATTGGTTCAAGTTTCTTTATTATCATATGCACAGATCAACATCAAGTCACCCTAGGCAATGAAATGTTTTAAAACTAGTCTCAATTAGCTATTAAACATAAAAAGTTAAGAATACGGGATAGAAATAATCATTAAATGACAAAATACAATAGTTATGTATATATGCTCACAGGTAGAGTGACTATAAATAATAAACAAACCAAATAGTACAAGTATTGTGCAGTAAACATAGATCTTATATAGGTAATACCTTGTGTAAAATACCACATAAGAATAATCAGAATGGATGAATAGTAATTTTCTCAAGTTAAATAAAGAGAAAACTGAAATTTTAGTGATCAGCAATAATGGATACAATGAGGCTATTAGAAATAAACTGGATACATTAGGATTAAAAGTCAAGACGGAGGTAAAAAGCTTAGGGGTGATTGTTGACTGTAATCTGAATTTTAAATCACATATTAATCAGATCATTAGGACAGCATTTTTTCACTTAAGAAACATAAGTAAAGTTAAACCTCTTTTATCACTGAAAGATGCTGAGAAATTAGTTCACGCGTTTGTTTTCAGTCGACTAGATTACTGTAATGCACTCCTCTCAGGACTACCCAAAAAAGATATAAATCGTTTGCAACTAGTGCAGAATGCAGCTGCTAGAATCCTAACTAGGAAAAGAAAATCAGAACACATTACTCCAGTTTTGATGTCACTACACTGGTTACCTGTGTCATTCAGAATTGACTTTAAAATTCTACTTATGATTTATAAAGCCTTAAATAATCTCGCCCCATCTTATATATTGGAATGTCTGACACCTTATATTCCAAATCATAACCTCAGATCCTCAAATGAGTGTCTCCTTAGAATTCCAAGAACAAAACTTAAAAGAAGTGGTGAGGCGGCCTTCTGCTGTTATGCACCTAAAATCTGGAATAGCCTGCCAATAGGAATTCG
Source organism: Polypterus senegalus (assembly GCF_016835505.1). Lineage (NCBI taxonomy): Eukaryota > Metazoa > Chordata > Cladistia > Polypteriformes > Polypteridae > Polypterus > Polypterus senegalus. The sequence continues at coordinate 89,870,273 of NC_053159.1, forward strand.
CCAGGCTTATACAGTAGAGCACTTTAAAACACTGCTGAAAACACATTACTTTAACATGGCCTTTTTATAACTTCATTTTAATCGTAATTTAACTTAATCCTGATACTCTGTATGTTCAATTCATCATAACAACTATTCATGGTGGCTCTAAAATCGGTACTGACCCCTACTCTCTTTTCTGTTTCTTTTTCCGGTTTCGTTGTGGTGGTGGCCTGCGCCACCTCCACCTACTCAAAGCTTCATGATGCTCCAACAATGATGGACGGATTAAAAGGAAGAAGTCTACGTGACCATCATCATCATCAAGCCCTTCCGTGAGAACCCTAAATCCAAAGAGGACTGTTTCATTTATGTTAGGTAGAATGCCCAGAGGGGACTGGGCGGTATCATGGTCTGGAATCCCTACAGATTTTATTTTTCTCCAGCCGTCTGGAGTTTTTGTTTTTCTGTCCCCTGGCCATTGAACCTTACTCTTATTCGATGTTAATGTTGATTTATTTTTTATAATTATGTCTTTCATTTTTCTATTCTTTAATATGTAAAGCACTTTGAGCTACTGTTTGTATGAAAATGTGCTATATAAATAAATGTTGTTGTTGTTGAATAATGCATGAGACTGGCAGTTATTTCACAATAAGAATAAGTACAGATGTTATACAGTTTAACATTATGAATGAATACAGGTAGTTCAATAACAAGTTATGTATTTAGTGTTACTGAGGACTTTGAAAACCTACTGGAACATGCCCTGATTCTCAGACATCAAGTTGAGCAGATTGTATGTTGGGTGTTTGGAGTCATTAATGATCCTGAGAGCCTTCATTCAGCACCGTGAATAGTGAATTTCCATTATGGCTGGTAGCTCCTGCCAATAATGTGTTCCATAGTCTTTACCACCCTTTGAAGAGCCTTGCAGTGATGCCAAACCAACGTGGCCAGACAGACTGCTATCAATAATAACCAAATTTCTTTAGTCTCCTGAGGAAATAGACCTGCTGGCCTGCAGTCCTGGGGCCTCATGCATAACGTCGTGTGTAGAATTCACACTAAAACAGACAAAATCGGAAATGTGCGTAAACACAAAAATCCAGATGCATAAATCTGTGTGTTCACCAACTTCCACATTCTTCCGCTACATAAATCCCCAGTCAGCGTAAAAAGTAACGCACGCGCCTGCTGCCACTTCTCAACTCCTCCCAGAATTAAGCCACTTTGAATATGCAAAATCAGTATAAATAGCACTTGCGTTCTGTGAAAATTCAATGGCAAAACCGCAGGGGAAAACAGAAGAATTTCATCAAATACCAAGTGGAGACAAGGAAAAACATACTATTTGTTGGTTTAAACAGTGGTATAAATATCAAAAGGAAGTTGATTGAGTGACATAGAGTGTCAGAGAAACTCGAAAGCTCAAGTTCACAAAGTCGCACAGTGCCCAAAATAAAAATGAAGTTGTCAGATATCAAAGCCGCCGTGAAAAGGTGAGTCGTAGCCAATGGTCTGAGTGTCATATAAAAGCTTATTAGGGTACAGAGAAAAGAAAAAAAAACAGGGACACAGTGAGATAAAATCACGAAATGTCAACTTTAATCTCGAAATTTCCACTTTAATCAAGTAGTTTATTTGCTCATTAAAGTAGAACATCATAACCTTCATCTTTAAATCATTTAATTTACTAGTTTCTCAAATATCATCATAACTAAAGTAGCACGTTAAATGCTTTGTTTTGTATGTGTTCTATGTGTTTCTTAAACAGGCTTTCTCTTCCTCTGACAGGACACAGAATCCTTTACATTCGTGAAATTACATTTCTTTGAATAATTAAAATACTGAGATGTATACTTGATACCATTTTTATGATGATATTGAGTTAAAGCATGTTATTAAATATAGGAACACGGAGGCGCAGTGATGGTGTCAAGCTGCCGCCCTGTCCAGAGATTGTTCCTGCTTCCCGCAAGATGCTTGTTGCACCGTGCGCGACCTTTAATGAAATAATTTATTGCAGCAGTACTGTCTCTTTCAAACGTACTAACCTTCAGTTCTTGTCATTACTTTTCTTTCTCCAAGTAACTAGTCGCCACACAATCAGCTCTGTAATAGACGTTAAGCCATCGGTGAGCTTGTAATGACAATTCTTCAAAACGTTTAAGGAACATTGAAATATCTTCATAGTACATGTTGAATTATTCTATCCATCTGTCCTTCCAGTGTCACGCCAGTCTCAGCAAATATACAGCGCGATGCAGGAACAATATGTGAACATGCAAGCGCTGCGGCACCGTGTCCTCACATGTTTAATTATTAACAATACAGATTATTTAAATGAAGTTAAAGTTTTATCTGTATAATATAATCAACGTATTTTGCTGATACCGTCATCATATGTAAATATGCGCTTTATAAAGTGGCGCAGGTTGTGTAATATTATAACTGTAGTGCAAGTTTACAGTGGGGTAATTGTACTTATAATTACAAACAGTTCTACAAGGAGCAATTGATTGAGTGCGTCTATAGTTCCTAGGATGAAACTGCTGTGGTAACCCTTAAAGGGAGCAGCTGACAGAAAAAGAAGAAGAAAGTGCAGTGAGAGTAACAACGCTAAAGCAGTTATGGTATTTGGAATACTATGACTATTCCCTGGACCATTATATTGTTACAAGTTAATTACAATCAGATGCATTACACTAATAAACAATATGCAGTTAGTTTCAGTGTATTTATAAAGCTGCATCAGGAAAATAAAAGAGTAACCACACAGGAACAGTAGCACTGCTTTGACGCTGGGTGCCACCAGCCTGCAAAACCGAGCGGAGAACTTGCATGTGACAAGGTATGAGGTACCATGGAAAAGTGCGTGGCTTTACACCAAGTGTAGGTTTTATACATCGCGATTTGAACGTGGAAAAGTTCTTACGCAACATTTCTGTGCATATGCACCGTTCATACATGAGGCCCCTGGTCAGATTGTCTGTAATTAGTATGCTGAGAAACTTGAAGTAGTTCACCCTTTTTATCTTCATGCTATTAATGTACATGCGAGTGTGGACTCTGTCTTTGATTTTATTAATATAGAGAGAGAGGTTGTTATCAAGATAACCTCTTCTCCATAAGCCATCTCATCATTGTTGTTGATGAGGCCAGTGATGACTATATTGCCATCAAAATGTGGAACTGTGTGTCTCTGTGCAGTCACTGGTGAACAGTGAATAGACAGAACATGCAGCCCTGAGGAGCATGTGTACTTGGAGTCAGTGTAAATGATTGTTGACTCTGACCACTTAGAGTCTGCCTTTCAGGAAGCTGTGGAAATAATTGCAGAGAGAGGTGTTTATTCCAGGGTCCTTAAGCTTTAAGACAAAGTTTTGAAGGAATAATAGTGTTGAACGCTAAACTATAATCAATAAACAGCATCCTCATATAATTGTTCCCCATTTCCACATGAGTAAGAACAGTGTGAAGAGCCAAGGCAATGCCATTATCTGTTGATCTGTTAGGGCAATATGCAAATTGAATGTGGGTCCATGGCAGAGGGTAGGGAAGAACAGATATATGATTTCACTAATAATTTAAAGTATGAATACACTTTATATTTCACATTAATTTGTTTGCCTGTTTACTTGGAAAAATATTATTATTAAGTGATGTATATCTATATATCTTTTAACCTCTTAAAAATACTAACCACAAACTAATTGAAAATACAGTATGCTCTTTTTAACAGAAATGTCATTTGCCTTAAGTATTCAGCATTTTTCAATTTGGCAAAAGAAACAGTATACACTTTGAGGAGAATGTACAGTCAACAAAAAGGAAAACTTGAAACAAAATAATTAGAAATTACTTTAGTAAAATGTTATACAGTTTATGTGATATTAAAATAAACTTAATGTGAAAAATAAGAGCTGACAAGTTAGAAAAGGAAGGTCGTAACAATCAAATTCCAACAGAGCATAATGAGCAGTTTTTGAATTTTGTATGGTATTGTATAGAAAAGGAAGGTTTAGAATAGATCTATAATTTGACCAGGGGGAAGTTTTGGTGACTTATTTTAGCAGAGACATAGAGGAGCCATCTTCCCTGAGGGACATTGACTATTGGAACTGGGTATTTATAACAGCAAATAATAGAATAGTAGCACTGGTCGTTAACAGTTTAGTTGTAAAGGTCAAAGCAAGTATACTATTCATACTATAAAAACTAAAAATGCTGTAAGGTGAAAACTTGTTTTAAAACCTTGTGTTGTTTTAAAACATGTTGTGGTATTTATGAGTTTGTTATTTTACTTTTAATGTAGCTCTACTTAACCCATATTTAGTTTTTAACAAAATGATAAATACAATCTTCAATACTAATGGTAGGATCAATCACTGCTGAGTAGTAAAGCTCCTTTTGAAATTACTTAAAAATGACACAGGAGTTATATTGCTTATTTCAGTTGAGTAGAATGTAGAACCTACAGAGGGCATTTTATACACCCTAATGACAGTCCAAGGGTACAGAAAAATGTGTGTTTGATTTTCAATCCTTTCATCTTTCAGTATCTTTATACAATAGTTTTGCTTAAATGACTGAACATCAGTATGCTTAAAACACCCTTAAAAGTGATTGTTATTTAATAGGTTTCATTTTTAATTGATTTTAGTTCAAGGCCAAATTAATTGGTATTATCATGTGAACTGATTACAGTGTAATTCTTAGCTGCCAACTACTAGTCAGACACCTACTAGTTACAGTTAATTTAATATTAACAAAAGATGGACAACATCATACATTCCAATGCAGTATACTGTATACAGTACATGTCATTTTCTGTGCTCTCTGTTGGCACAAATAAAAATACTAAACAGTCATTTGCAGAGAGCTTAAAAGCACACAAGAAAAATCAGACTCCATTTCTGTCTTGTCAGATTTAAAAAAAATCAAAGATGTCTTCTTCAGAGCTGCTATTTTGTAGAGGGACAGGGATGCTACCTTCCTCACGGATCTGAAAGACAGGAGCAGTTAAAAAAGGTAAACAAGCACTTATAAAGACTTTTATTACTGTGAGACATAAGGCTTGTGTGTTATTGTAGTAGACTTTCTTCTGACTTTAGTATGTAAGTAAGAAATAGCAGCTTCCCGTTATAATAAATACATTAGGGATGCAACTAACAACTGTCTTTCTAATCAATCTGGTGGTGATTAATATCTCCATTAACTAATAAAAAAATAAACAATTGAACAAAAGTGTTTTGTTCAAAAAATGAAAAAATTTTATTCCTTGCACAATTTCCTTGTTCTTAAAAATAGTACAAGCAAGCTCAAAAAGGCATTTGCCAAAATGGTATAAGCAATGCTTATTCTCACCTTGACATAGCTGTCAAAACTGTGAAGATTATGTTTTCTTTTTAATTTCTCCAGCACCTTCAATGCCATCTCACCATCCCTGTTAAAGGGTAAACTCAGATATGAAGGTGGATGAGCCTATGGTGTCTTGGATTTAGACTCGCACACTGTTTCTGTTGCAGATGTGAGCAACACTGGAGCAAGTAACAAGTAACAGTCCTGTCTACTTTTCTCTTCACTCTGTGCACCTCCAACTACAAATACACAACTCCAGGGACCCCATGTAAAATGCTTTGAGTAAAACTCATACTACAACATGGCGTAAGCACAAAAGTGGGAGTGTGTGTAGGCACAGAAAAATCCAGATGCAGGAATCTGCGTGTACGCAAACTTCCATGTTCTTCCACTACATAAATACTGATCAGTGTGAAATGTAACACTCGTGCATGCGCCTGCTGTCCCGCCCCAACTCCTCCCAGAATTACACTTCTTTGAATATGCACATCAATATAAATATCCCTTAAGCTCAGCCTTCTGTGAAAAGACAATGGGAAAAGCATGGGGGAAAATATAAGAATTTCAGCGAATACCAAGTGGAGGCAAGGAAAAACACATACTATTTGTTGGTTTAAACAGTGGTATAAACAACAAAAGGAAGTTGATCAAGTGACAGAGTGTTGCAGAAACTCGAAAGCTCAAGTTTACAAAGTCGTACAGTGCCTGAAATAAAAAGGAAGTTGTCACATATCAAAGTCGCCATGAAAAGGCAAGTCGTAACCCACCGTCTGAGTGTCATATGAAAGCTTATTATGTATACGTGATATCTTTTTCATGATGATAGGAATGAAAGCATGTTATTAAACATGGGAACATGGTGGCGCAGTGATTGTGTGCAACCTTCAATGAAATTATTGCAGCAGTAATGTCTCTTTCAAAGGTACTAACCCAGGGGTCCTCAATCACGGTCCTGGAGAGCCGCAGTGGCTGCAGGTTTTTGCTCCAACCCAGTTGCTTAATAAAAAGCACTTATTGCTAAAGTAACACTTCTGCTTCACTTTAGTGATTTTGAGCCCTTATTGCTTAATTTTGTCTTAAACAGCTATTTTAATTGCTCCTTATTATCAATAACATGCAAATGACAAGAGAGAGCAGCATTTCTCCATTTAGCTTATTTACATTTACACCTGTGTGTATTTATCTGCACTATTGGGTTTAATTAAATACTTGGAAGAAAAATAAAGAGAAAAAAGTGAAGGACTGAGAATTACTCGTCCATTTTAGCCTTCGAATCATTTGCATGATAGAAAGGGAAAGAAAATCTAGGATATGAGAATGACCTGACTTAGCAGAGTTAATTTAATTTCATAGCTTGTTAGTGCTTTATTTGCAAGAATTGCTTTCTAATTAAGCAACCAGGTCAGAACAAAAACCTGCAGCCACTGCGGCTCTCCAGGACTGGGATTGAGGACCCCTGTACTAACCTCCAATTCCTGTCCTTACTTTTCTTTCTCCAAATACCCAATCGCCACACAATCAGCTCTGTAATAGACATTAAGCCATCTGTAAGCTTACAGCAACGATTCTTCAAAACTTTTAAGAAGCATTGAAATATCTTCGTAGTACGTGTTTAATTTTTCTATAGTCCACAGAAAGTGTGTCATATTGTGCAAGCAAGTAGCTTGCTGATCAATGTGGCACAGAACTGTGGCTTGCTCATAGATGCAGTATGACGAACCTGACCCTGACCCACCAAATGATCAGACAAATCAGACAGGTTTACAACTTAGTTTGTATATAATTAGCAGACTGTAAAAACAGGTAATCAGATGCAGGATTTATTTTTTAACCAATTCATTTAATTTGTGGCACAGCAGCACCATTACTATTGCCTGAAACAGAATGAACAGACAGTGGGCTGCAACTCACTTTCATGTCAACTTTGATATCTGACCACTTCTTTTTTATTTCGGCCACTGTGCGACTCTGTGAACTTCAACTTTTAAGAGTCTCTGACATGCTATACCACTCCATTGACTTCCTACTACGGCTTAAGCCAAGAAATAGTACATTTTTCCTTTCCTCCACTTCGCATTCGCTGAAATTCTTCTTTTTTCCATGTGCTTTTGCAATTGTCTTTTAACAAAACACTGAACAGAAGGGGCTTTTTCTATTGATTTGCATAATCAAGTATGCAGAATTCTGGGAGGAGTCGGGGTGGGGCTGTAGGTGCGTACACGTGCATTAAATTTCATGTTCATTGGGATTTATAAAGGAGAAGTGTGTGGAACTTGGCGTATGCACAGTTTTATGCATCTGTTTTTTTATTTGTGCGAACGCTTTTTTCCAATTTTGTCCATACGCCATGGTTTTAGTGTGAATCCTATGCGTTATACATGAGGCCCTTGGACTGTACAAAGGAAATGGGACACTCAGAAAATATACTTAAACAAGGATGAATAGAAACAAAATCCATTAAGAAATGAACTGGACTTAAGGAGCTACTTCATGTTCTTCCCCGCTATTCTACTACATAACCATTAATGGATAAGTTAATACTGTTATTTCTTAATTTCTCTCTTGGGACAAATAAAGTAATATCTATCTACTACAAGGTATTTGCAAGAACCATTTTTCTATGATCTGACTGTCTGATGATATATCTCCAATCTAATGGTTGTATAGTACATGACAAATAATAAAACCATTTTCTGGAAAGAATTATTATAAAGTAACAAATTTGTTTTCGTTTTCCTTATATATAAATTATTCAGGTGGGCTAGCCAGATTTTTAACTCTGAATTCTATTCATAATGCCAGTCTCCTCTTTTCTTACTTCAGATCACCAAGGTAAAATTTTTCTCTTCAGTAAAATAACTTAAGAAGACACTAAAATGCAAAGGGAGTATTGAATCCAAATGCCTGAAGGTGAATACAGAAAATAATGTATAAATAACAGTGTGATGGTTGAAGGCAAAGCATCAGTAGTCATGAAACCAGTGAGCACATGGCTGTGTATTTGAAAGTCGTATAGAAGTAAACTCATAAAAAATTAAATAGTGTTATTGTAGGTGATGAGTGCAACTTTTTGTCTTAAGTGCATGAGAGGTTATGTGAATACTGATTTAGCAAATATAAACTCTCTGGAACAGAAGATGAGTTAATGCAAAAGGAATGATGAGTTTCAAAGTATATAATAATTCTTTGCCTTTATATAGCGCTTTTCTCACTACTCAAAGTACTCAGCGATTGCAGGTTAAGGGCCTTGCTCAAGGGCCCAACAGTGCAGAGTCCCTATTGGCATTTACAGGATTTGAACCGGCAACTTTCCGAATGCCAGTGCAGATCCCTAGCCTCAGAGCCACCATTCCATATGACTGATAACAGCATGAAACAAAGTTACAAAAAACTCAAATAAAGGGGCAATAATAATGAATTGGTGCAGTGCTAAAAGAAAGGATGTTTTAAGCATCTGATAAGTAAAGTGGTAAGAAGAAAGAGGCTGAAGTAGTTTGTCCACAAGGAGTGGAAGAAATACGTGACTGCTTGTGGAGTTACTCTGTGGGTGTGGAGGATGACATGAAAAGAACTGGCTTTACCACTAAGCAGGCCAATCATTTGAAAACTTATCCCAGATACTGACCTGTGAAGGTTTGACTGAGAAGTAACTGGTGCCAAAGTAACACAAAAGATGGCTCATGAGTTTGAAAAACAATGGTTTATAAAGGTTAGAAATAATATAGTGATTGGAGGTTTGGACAGTGGCCAAAAAACTTCCTAGCTGATAGGCGACATCAGGCCATCCATGTCCAAGAGACCAAGCCTAGGAGTAGTTCTAGCCTGATGTACTTCACCCTGTAAGTGATTCTGTAGTTTGGCTAAAATAAGATTGAAGCCACTTTATGGCATGTCCAAGATTATTCTGAATGCATAATTGCAGAAAATGCAGTTAGCAGGAAGAAAAGAGACTAGGGTCAAGATAGAGAGTTGAACTTTGGGACAGAAGTTGTTTTGATAATGTACTTTACAGGTGGCCCAAAAGGAAAAAATACCTGTGAAGGCAACCCCATAGGATGACAGAGTTTATTGTAGGTTAGCTCCTTTATTATTTCAAATTCTCACAAATGTATTCCTTCTCTGCATGCATTTTATTTAAATTAATAAATGCATTCATACCGATATATTTCAGCCTCCTTGGCATTATTCTACTTATGCATGACATATACAGTAACTCAACCATTTTAATACTGTGTTACCTAATAGCTGTGAATTATTTTTTTTTATAATTCAACAGTAATAAATTATGTTGATAAATATAATTCTCAATGTAAATCTGAATTCAGGAGAAGAGTTTGCAGTGCAGGCACCAGTGATGAAAGAAGAAGAGTCTAGAGCAGGGGTCCTCGATCACAGTCCTGGAGAGCCGCAGTGGCTGCAAGTTTTTGCTCCAACCCAGTTGCTTAATAAAAAACACTTATTGGTAAAGTAACACTTCTGCTTCACTTTAGTGATTTTGAGCCCTTATTGCTTAATTTTGTCTTAAACAGCTATTTTAATTGCTCCTTATTATCAATAACATGCAAATGACAAAAGAGAGCAGCATTTCTCCATTTAGCTTATTTACATTTACACCTGTGTGTATTTATCTGCACTATTGGGTTTAATTAAATACTTGGAAGAAAAATGAAGAGAAAAAAGTGAAGGACTGAGAATTACTCGTCCATTTTAGCCTTCAAATCATTTGCATGATAGAAAGTGAAAGAAAATCTAGGATATGAGAATGACCTGACATAGCAGAGTTAATTTAATTTCATAGCTTGTTAGTGCTTTATTGGCAAGAATTGCTTTCTAATTAAGCAACCAGGTCAGAACAAAAACTTGCAGCCACTGCGGCTCTCCAGGACTGGGATTGAGGACCCCTGGCCTAGAGTCAAGAGTGACAGGTCAAAGGTGAGACTGATGCTTTGGTGGGGTCCTTTGGACAAGTAGGTCTGTGACAACAGGCACAGAAGGGTAACAAAGTTTAATTTGAGTTTAGTTTCTTTATTACTTTGAGTTCTTCTTTGTATACTCCGTTAATGTTTGAGTACTTTATTTTGGACACAATAAATGAAGCCATGTGGACATATCCTATTAGAGATCTTTAAAGTGGCTTTTGCCATTTTGTAGTCTGACAGCTGTCAATTAATTTTTCAATAATCCATCATGTAAAGTAAGCATGCACATATGTTTTTCAAATACATTCATATGGTGATATGCAATATTCATATTTTATAAATGCTTACTACTCATCAAGGTTCATCACAGAAAGAGGGTTTGAATGGTCTAATTTTATATAATGCTATTTTCACAGCTGCACAAGACTTTCTGGATTTACAGTATATCTTATCATTTTTGGAAATTAGTTACCTTACAAATTTGAACTGTGTTGGTCAATCAGGAATTTCCTACCACTCGAGGAAACGTTTTGAAAAGAAAAGCACATATTGCTTGTTTTTCTCTATGACATTCCTTTTCACTTCCAAATGTTACTAATGTCTCCAGTTTGGCCACACTTCCTCATATCAATGAGACACTTGACAGCTAATTCTGCTGCCTCTTCCAAGGTAATAAGGGTCCAAGTCTCAATATACTCATTTATCACAGTAAATCAGGAATCATGAAGAGAGTACTACTCATGTCATATTTCAGAAAGTAAAATGGAGGTGTATATATGAAAAGTGTGTTTTTCTGGATACAAATTGTATCTCAAAGTAATATACCCTTCCACAGACCACAAATAACCTCATTTTTTTTGTTTCATTGCTGCTAGTAGTAAATGCTTGTGCAACTCAACTGTCTTGATTTGATTTAGCTTGGTAAATAATATTTGACTGAATGTTAGTGTCCATTGAAGTCTAGCCTACAAATATTTATATGTCATTTTACACATCCCGTCATTGCCTTGAAGTACTTGTCAAACGTATTTTACTATAAATTATTTTTATTTAGTTTTCTAAGTATTTTAGGTTGTTTATTGCTGATGGTAGTACTCTACACATCTTTGCACAAAACTGTAAACTGTATTCTTTAATTTAAGTCGCATGTGAAACAGGGCAAACAAAGGCATATTATATTAGCATAAAATTCTCAAACTTGCTCGATCCAATTCAGGGTCACAAGGATCAGAGCTTGTCTCACAGCATTGAGTGCAACATTGGAGACAACCCTAAACAAAGTGCCAGTCCATCACAGGTGTGCACGGATTATTATATCTATTAGTAAGCATTACTGTCATTGTGCTTTTTGGTAGTTGTTTTCTGACTTATATCTTCATGAACTTCATTATGGCCTTTTAGGATATGCCATTTAAACTGAATGTTTCAATAGTGTCAAGTGTAGTCTTTTCATAAAAAAAAAGAACTTTATGGTGCAAAACATTGTTACTTGCTATAATAATCACATGTTGATATTGCACTCTTAAATTATAAGGGCTGTTAGTGTCTATCCAGTAACAGTATATTGTAGTTGAATGTGTTCTGGCTGTTTGATTACTTAAGAATATGAGAAAAGCATTTAGAACATTTGGGCCATCATTTTCTCAACAGAATGTTTCCGAGCTATTTGACAACAAAAGGTGTGATGGTCTCCAAGGTGCCTCTTACACACTTGATTATTTATTCAATATATCTGCAAACCTCTGTTTAAAATAATTTTTAAGGACATAATTTGTACTTAATTGACATCTTGTTACAGTTGAAGAACAAATTTTAAAGTAAGAGCCTCTTTAAGTAAAAACCTCTCTATTTAGCACCTCTTAAACTTAATTTACTGTAACTATGATTCAGCTGCTTGATTCCTTTATCATAGCTTATAGCGTTAGTCGTAGTTATGGTGTAGTTGTTCTTCTGTACACTTTCCCTACTGCTGATATGTAATTGTCATGGAGTTCAAAACTGAACACAGCAGAATATAAAAACAGATTGCATTTTGCACTATAGGTGTACACTCTTTTCAAGTGTACACCGCAAAGTGAGGTATATAACTGGACATTCTATTAGGCTTTCTTATCACTTTTGTGTGCCTGAAGATAATTTGACTTAGACTGCAAAGGATTGCTAATGCAGATAATATTTCAGCCAAGGATTCTGTTAAGTAACAAATCACTTCCATTTGTAAATTAAACCAAGCTAAGTTTCTGTAAGGCTCTGGGAGCACTTGTAACAGTGTGAAAATATTTTCAATTAATTCTGGGGGTGTTCAGCAATATGACTTTTTTTGTTCTTTCCCCCTACTTGTGTTAGACTTCTTGCAACAGCATGCAATGATATGGCCTATACCGATAATCTTTACAGTTTTGGTATCAGATAAAGAACAGGCTGGACCTCTTACAAAAAGTTCAGCCACTTGGTTTGAAATGTACAGTAAATTGAGGTTTGGTGCAGCTGGGTGTCTGCATTCCTGTTAAATCTGTTTAATGTTGGATAGGCTTCACCAGGCAGAATGGATAAGCAGGAGGAAGACTGGAGAGTTTTGTGAAATTAAAGGGATAAAAAATTGAGTACAATATGATTAAAACTAAATGTGTGACTCAGGAATTGAATTGCGGACTGAATTTTTCCATGTAACTGCCCAGGAAAGTAAGTTACATTATCCTGGCTGACTCAGTAACAGAAATTATTCACTCTGTGCCAATATGATTTTGATGAATCATTCTTAATGCTGGTGACTTCAAAGAAGGTCAAGACTTACCAGGCCTGTTAAATAGTGGACTCTGCTCTTTTCAAATATTAATGCCTTTAAATATAAACTTGTGGCACAATCTGTGCAAGTCTGACCTTACCTTACTATCACCTGACAGTTGCAGCTCTTTGTTATCCAAGCAAGAAAGTTTTTATTTGTGTTTTGGGGGCTGTTGTTTGTTTTTATCATTTTTTAATTTCCCCTTTGGAACAAATAAAGTATACTCTAAATCAACTATCTTAAAGTGGTTTGGTGTGCCACCAAAGCCTAGTAGAATGGGAACAATATTTAAAACAAAACCTGCCATCTGTATGATTCTGTCTCTGTACTGGTGTTCCAGTTATATAGTTTCATAAACTCATAAGTGATTCAGTTAAGACAAAAATGTTATAATATAGATTGCAATAAAAGTGAAAACACTGCATGTAATCTGTCTCATTCTATATATCTTTTTAATGTACATATAGTAATAGAATGTTTATCAGTAATAGTATTAGCACTATTAACACTACTAAAATGAGTTTTAAATACTTCATACAAAATTGGCAGATCACCAGAAATTCAGATGTTCGTTTATTCTCAGACTTATCTGAAAAATCAGCTCTTGTGCTGTAGTACAGTGTAATGGATCTAAATTTGCATGGTTAGAGACAGCCTCAATGATACTTCTGCAGCAAGAAGCTGACCTGGACAAGTGTGCATCTATTTGACAGAAAGGTCAGTAGTGATGTAAAGTATAATGCCAACCATTCCTAATCATGGTTCATTGGCAAGTAAATTCTGCAAATAAACTCTGCAATAGCTCCACTGGGTCTTGAAGAAATAAATAATGTAGTATTACAGTGGCATTTGTGTAAATTACTAAGGAAGGGGGCATCTTGGGATACAGTCCCAAAACTCCAAAAAATAACAGTATACCCAACAGCAAAGCTTTGGGAGATTAACATGATTTTGGAGTGGGTATTATACTGGCTAAATGACCCCCTAAAGTCAGTTGTGTCCACAATTATGAATTTATCAAATTATCAGTTTATACAATACATTTACAATAAGAACGTATCATGAGCAGAACATGACTGGATGATAAGTACCATCACTTTCTAGTGTGTTCCTTGGAATATTATAAATATTTTACCTGCTTCAATTTCAGTGCTGTTGTATTATGCTTGTTGAAGCCATAGTCGGATGAACGAATGTATTATAAATAACATGAACAGATCAAATAATCCTATCTAATTTATTTTGAACATTTACCTCACCACTATTATAGTAATGTTTGGGCTTTACTTCAACTGATGTTCATTCTGTTTCTCTGTTGTCGATTTTAGATATCATTATCTATAGGAGGAGATTAATATGTAGAACATAATAGAGATAATTAACAAAGCTAGCCTGTTAAGTGACTTTCCATAACCTCAGAGGAACTCAATCAGCCTATCACTTGATTAAACTGAAACAGAAATTTTCACTGTGATTTATTCTCAGAGATAGAGCATTGTTCAAAGTGTATTTCAAATTTAAGTTCTGATTAGGATTATTTGACTAACTCCTATATTATAGCATAAAGAGAATTTAAAGCATTTAAATAGGGCCAAAATGACTCCAATCAAACCAGAATCTATCCCACAATGGAAATAACTGTCCAGAACATCAGACTGTGCCTGCTTTCTGCCCATTTTAGAACTATCTTCAAGACTCTGTTGCTTAACTAGCTGTATTTGAACAAGTCATTATTTAAATTTCTTAAATCATGCACAATTTTTATGAATACAGCCTTCTTGTTATGCAGTTCACAACAAATACTCACTTTTTGTTCGTTCTCCAGAGATCTGTCTACAGTGCATGTGTGAAGCCTCTTACCTCCCAACATGTTTTTCTTTTTTTAACCATCCAAATTACAAAGCTCCTTTTCCTTGTTTCATCTTTTACTGCAGATATGTTTATTGCTTTACAAAAGACTTTATCATAATGTTTGCTACAGACAACAGTATATAAAATAAATAAATATTGATATACACCTCATAGTGTGGATGTATTAGACAGCTTGCTGTGGCATAGCTTTCTTTATGACTTATAAAAGTCACACAGGTAATGTGTATATAAAAATATTTGTTTAATCTTTTTTGCTTAATATTAACACTTATTTAAAACTACAAATATTGCATCATTATTTTTTTTTCATTGTAAGGTCTTCTAATAATTCAACTTTCATTATCATCTGGAGACTAATATTATTCATATTAATTGATTTCAACAAGGCTTTTGATGTTGAACATCTTTCTCTTTAGATATGTAAAATATAAAATGTATTTGCTAAGATGGTGCTAGAATGCTTTTTCAGTCAAATTACAGACGTGTTTCATTCAACAAATCATCCTACAATTTTTGCTACATCATATATTCATTTGTTGTACTAATTCAATATTTTACCATGTTTTGGATGAACACAAGTGCATGTGTGCATATTGTAACTGCATGGTGAATGCAAATCATAGAGACATAGTTTCAAACACAATATAAAACAGGTTGTTTAAGTAACAGAATTCCAAAATGTCATTTAGGCTGACTGCAGGAAAAGCAATGGTTTAAGAGTAAAACATGTATTATTAAACAAAGCTGGGGTCAAATTCAAAAAGACAAACTTGTCAAATCTAAAAGAAAAAACACTTATCAAAGTTATAAAAGGAAGGCAAATAATTTGTAATAAAGAAAACTAAGCACTTTCAAATTGTTTTCTAGAATTATCCACAAACTTGGACAACGTATTCCATATATTGCAGAATAAGTGCTTTTGCAATGATGATGGAACTTCCAGGATGTACCCCCTTGCAACTTGTCTTCAAGTCCTAGGCAATGAGGCATTTAAGGAGCACAGTGTACTGAAAGAAATGTCACAGACAAACTACACTTACATAGTATGCAGGCCAGAATTAATGGATGTTCAAAATGGCAGACAAACATTCAAAGAATGGCATTGCAGTACAATTCTAAACAAAATGGCAAATGAATTTTAACAATAGTCAAATATGAATTAAATAAAAAAATGGAGGTATATTTCAGTTCCCTTTCATTTAAAATGTAAGTACAAAATTATCTGGTTGGAAAAATAAAAGATTGAATCTATAATATTTGGAGTGGCCAATGTGAATATGTCATGTCATTTTCTAACTTGCTTTATCCAGACAAGGTTCACGTGTGAGGCTGGTGCCTAGCCCAGCTAGCAGTGGACTCAAGGCAGCAAAAAACCCTGGACAGGATACCAATCCATTGCAGAGCACACATACACACCCACACACCAAATTCCGATTCTCCTAACCTGCATTTCTTTGGACAACCGTAGGAAACCCACATAGACATGGGGAAAACATGCAAACTCTACATAGGGACATAGGATACAAACCCAGGTCTCCTTACTGCGAGGCAGCAGCACTACCACTGCACCACCCTCTCAGTAATTTATTATTAAAATTGTCTAATTTATGTTTTTTTTTTCTGCCATCCCACAATGAATATGCCTTTCAGATTTTCAACTATAGGTCTAAAATCCCATCACTATGTTAGAAAGGGAATATTGGCTGAAAGCACTAGCTGTGAGATATTCTGACTCATGCTGGGAGAAAACTATGAGGTCAGAGTCTTTAGGTCTATGTTGCTACATGAATGCTACTGGCACGGATATGAAGATACTTGAGAAGCAATTTAACTGTCATTTTTACCCAGTCTCTCTCTCTCCCTCTCTTTCAACCATGTACTTGATCTGTCATTCTTTTTTCACTTAAAAGTCCATTGCAGGGCACAATGACACAAAGTTGTTTACACTTGCCCAATTTACAGGTGCCTTTCAATATAATCTGACTGTCTTTGAGGCGTTTAAGGAGCACAGTGTACTGAAAGAAATGTGGACAAACTACACTTACATAGTATGCAGGCCAGAATTAATAACTAGAAGAATGGTGTTGTGTGAGGCAGCTGACACACTTAATAATAATTTTAAAGAAATGGAGATGAAGTTATATATAAAAACATTTGTAAGTACTAAACTGGGTTTTTGCTGCCAGTAATCCAAGTTAGTGTACTTCAGAATGATGTCATTATCATCAAAGTGAAAATAAGGACCTAAAAGGTAGGTCTTCATTACTGGTTTGACTGTCAAGACAAATATGGCTTCGGAAAGAGACCTAGGAAAAGAGTTCCAAGCAGCACAACATTGAATTGAATGTTTGGGAAAAGATAAGTGACAGAATTTTGGAACAGTAAGAAAGAGAGTTGATCTGCAATATACAGTATACCAAGATTATATTAAATTAGATGTTTAGATATTTTTCCATAGTAACTGCTTTTTGAATCAATAGACTTCAGAAGATGATTTGATATTGTGTAAAAAGCTTATGTGTTGAGTTAAATGAGTGGTATGCTCAGAGTGTTTGTTTCCAGTCAACAGTCTGACAAAAGCTTCTAACGGCCAGGCTACTGTCAGGAAAAAGAATCAAATGGCTTCAGTTTTTGCACTGTGTTTATAATAATAATTAATAATTGAGCTTTGTTTGTATTGAGTTAACAAATGTTTACAAAAATTAAAACACGGAAATCATTAAGATATACAGTCAGTCATTCTCCAGCCCGCTATATACTAACACAGTGTCACGGGGTCTGCTGGAGCCAATCCCAGCCAACACAGGGCGCAAGGCAGGAACAAATCCTGGGCTGGGCGCCTGCCCACCACAGGGCACACACACACACACCAAGTACACACTAGGGACAATTTCGGATCACCAATGCACCTAACCTGCATGTCTTTGGACTGTGGGAGGAAACCGGAGCACCCGGAGGAAACCCATGCAGACTTGGGGAGAACATGCAAACTCCACACAGGGAATTGAGATATACAGCTACATTACATATGATAAATGTATATCTTAAGTTTGTTATAATCCAGTTTTGTTTTTCATTTTTATTAAGATTATTTAACACTATTTTCTTTATCTGTTCAGGGTCCTTGGAACATAGGGATCCCTATGAACTATACTTAAAGTCATATTATTTTCTCATTTTTCAGGACACCATATTTATTTTCTTGTGATCACTTTCACTTTGTTTCAGTTGATATATTGTTGCTGTATAGTGTGGACGAAACTCAGACCCGACAGCAGGTGCGGTTATAAAGCAGCTTTATTTTCAGAGTCACGGTGAGAAGAGTTTCAGAAAAGCAGACAATCAAATATACATGACAGCGTCAGGGCTCTTCTGAACCCCGTCTGTTGGGTGGGGTCCAGTTTTATACCACTAGAATGCGTGATCTAATATCATTATAAAATGTAACAGTCAACACATTTATTATACACAAACCTTTAGCCCCTTAAACGCCCCTTGTGCAACTTGATTTCTTGGCTCCTTTTGTTATGGCGTTCAGATGTAAGCTAAGGGAAAACGTGATAAGGCAGACTCATGTGTGGAATGCTCAGACCTTGAGTCCTTTGCACAAACATTTTTCTGTTTGCTAAAACAAAGCATGCTATTACATGGTTTTGTAAAGCTTACTTCTCAGACATGAATTAGTACAAGGGAACGAAGAGAACATTCGTCTTCCACAATAGGGATTGCGGAGGTACACAGCATTAACCTATATACTCTTGCCCCAGTGATGTCACGTAGTGCACACTGTGAGACTGAAGATAAAAACATTGTGGTTTAATGTGGACTTTTCTTTGGTTTAACATCCTATTTACTGACTTCTTGCATCAAATGCTTTGACTACTAACACCCTTAAACAGATAATATAATATACTAGCAGTATAAGCTTGTGCTGTAAAAAGCCCGGGGACCTAGAAACTATTGAAATCGTCAGAAAAAAAAATAGAAATGTGGAGATGTCGGGTAATTGAAAGGAACTACTCTAAGCGTCTCTCTCCTAGGAAGTTTCATTTCTGTATTAGGCGCTAAGCGAGTGACTTTCTTCGGAGGTTTCATTTTGCCGATGTGCTGGCCTTACTTGCGTATCCTTGAAGGTAGAGCCCTTACCCTGACTCCACCTCTCCCTTCCAGGCCGGACAGACAGACACACTTCCACGCATAGACGTTTATATACAACACAAATATTATAGTAATGAAAAAAGTAAGTATTTAGCATATTAACATGACTGTGAGGCAAATTAAATAAAGTAATTTCTTGGTATCTTTGAAAACCTGCTGTCCTACAATATATTTAGTGAAGTAAAATGAAAGGATAGTGAGGCTTGATGGTGGTTTGATCACCTCAACCTCAAAATGAAACCATTTCTATTGGAAGGAACATCTTATGTCAATACATTTATATTGGTAGAAAATAATGGTTTACTACAAATTTCAATGGAAATAGAAAAGGGAATGCTGCATGTTAATTTATAAGCCCTAGTAAATTTCAAAGTTTGTTCTTGAAGAATAGACAGATGGCTTATCTAAGTACACAGAAAATCCAGGCAGGTCACTTCACTTGCTGTAGAATCAGTCAGTATAAATGTAATTCATCTGTTCCTCCAAGCCTTTTGCAATATGTGTGCATGTCTTTTTAAACTTCGTTCTGTTATTAATTGTCTTAAATAACCTCTCATTTAGGCTCAGACTGAAAATAAATGACTCCATCCATCAATAGTGCTGTGAAAAATGACATATTAAAGTACATTACATACTGTGTAGTTCAAAAGAATGAAGCATCAAATTGAATTTAATTCAAATGAAAAAGAAGCAAAAATCACAATGTCAGAGGCTTAATTTAGTTGTAACCTATCTTGTGTAATCTTAAACCGTAAAATTCTGTAATCTGAAAATAACAGTACAAGTTAAATATGGAGTTTGTATGGCATACAAAAAGCTGGGATGTGATGTTTATTATTTCTAAAGGAATAACATCTAAAACATTATTTAAGTTTTAAAAAGCCATTTCTAACATTTTTGCTAAAACACATATTTTCCATACCTCTGAAAGCAATATTTTCCTGAAAGGGGAATTGCTCTGATTCAGTCAGCACATAATGACATAGTTGTTGCAGTAGTACAGTAGGACTCCTGAGTTTACAGACATCAAAAATAAGTCAAGCGTTCTCTAACCCCTTTTTAGATAAGCCATTAAAGGGTATTTTCACTTGTTTTCTGAAACACTTGCACTGAAGGTTGCAGATGAATTTGCCATTAGTATTATTGTTTTTGTTTAATATACTATACACATAGTGAATTTAAAACATTAAATAAATTGCACAGAAACATATTTATCAAAGATGGAATAGTGCTGTACGCTGTTCATGTTATGTGGGTAATTTACAAATGCTGCCTTCACTTGCTTAAGTTTTTCCCAAGGTATGCTCTGGTCTTTCACCCAAATCCCAACATTATCACACTGGATGTGTATTAGGCTGAATAGCAACACTGAACTGGTTAGGAGTGGACATGCCTGTGACCAGTGCCCGAATCTTGCAATATTATCTCTGTTCTCTGTGACATTCAACTAGAATAAACAAATCATAATAAGTATAAAAAGAAATTTCATGATAAAAAACAAAGGTACGTAAACATTATTGATGGAGATTACAAAAAATCAAAACATCTTACCCATTCTATAGAGCTATATGGACAAAAATTGCATTTTCAAACTGTTCTTTATGCATTAAAAAAATGAATAAAGGCCTGTCAGAATACTATACTGGAACAGAATTAATAATTTTCCTGTGAAGTCCTGAAAATGTTTTGCACCATTTCCCGTAGGGAAAAAAAATGTTTTATTTTTCTAATTCTAGGTTGTATATGACGCCACCATCCCATTGACTTATTGAGGGTGGATTTGTTTTTCTCCAGTTGAGCACAGCAAATCAACATACTGTGAAACCAGGAGTAGCTGTCGACCCATTAAACCCAACAGACAGGTACACAGACACAGGATAAAAGCACAAAGAAGTTCTTTTTATTTTTTTCCTTCTTCACAGTGCCTTTCAAGCACCACAGCCACCATAAACACAATAAATAAACAATAAATCAATGCAATTCTCTCCTCCAAACCTCCCAGCAAGCTCTATCTTCTACCTCCCAACTCCAGCTTGCTTGCTGGGTCTTCAGTAGTCCTTTATATAGTCCTTGACCCAGAAGTGCTTACGTTCTCCCATTCCCATGACTTGCCAGGACTTCCGGATTAAATGGAGGACTTGAAGTATTCTTCAGCCCAGAAGTACTTTGGGGCTTCCGACCCCATGACTTGGGAGTACTTCTGGGCTATATAGGAAATACAAATCCCCAGATCTTTCTGCAGCATCTCCTGGCAACACCCACGGTACCCAGCAGGGCTGTGATGCTGAACTACAAATTCCATGATGCCCTGCAGGAGTCCGGGGAACCGCTATGCTGCAGGGAACTCACCATCTGGTGTCTTGGAGGAGACAGTGTCTCACAGTAGCTGTCTTCCCCCATCCTTCTCTTTGGGCGTCCCGGCCGGGTTGAACAGCCGGCTGTCCGCCACAGTGTGTACAGTGTGGTAAAGATCACAATAGACCTATTGTACAGAAATTCTGTTTCTTTCTGGCTCATGTGGTTGGACATGACAGATGACAGTTTGAAATAAGTAAAGGATTCACAAAACAAAATGTATCCAAACATCAAAAACAAATCCAGGGTTATAAAACAGCATTTAAGAAATAACACTTTGTCTACACTTCTGTCATGTGTGTGACAAATCATTCTTATATTTGCATGGTCTTTACATATTGAACAGGAACTATACAAGCTGTGATATTTTATGTTATTCTGTGAATGCAAAACTACTGGAATTAGTATTGGGTGCTGGCAGAAAAGTGGCATTATAACACTACCATTAACGGCGCTCTTCTCGATAACATGAGCATTCATAGTTTCCATACTCTTTCTTTGTATGTTTAGCATTTGTTTGCTCAGAGGTTGATGCACTTGCTGCTTCCTGAGCAGCTCTTCTTTTCCCCACCCTAGTGGCCCACTTCTTCTCTTCTTTCGTCAGCAACTTTTCACACTAAAACTGATTAAGTCAGTGTTTCTGTTGCAATTACTTAGTACATTTTCTTTAATCTTACGCTTAAGCAGGCACTTAAGTCTTCAATCTGCCACAAGAATGATTTAAGATATGAAGAGGTAGGGGAACTGACGGCGAAGATGGTAGGGAATAAGAATGCCGCCCGTACACATACGCCGCTGCCAAGAGTTGATTCTACAATAAAATAAAATAATAATAAAAAGAGGAATAACCTTGGAGACATCACGTAGTATATGTGTACTGAATTTCAGGTCAATAGTTCAAACAGTTTGCGAGCTACAGGTGATTTAAAATCCTGGACAAATGGACAGGCATGGTAGAGTATTATATAAGAAGATAAAAAGACTTTTGGCTTCCTAGTGCTTGCAGATTGACCAGCTCAAGTTTATTTCCTCAAATGATCTACTTTTAAAAAAAATGTAAAATGCATTAATTATTTATTAAAGAATCTAAAATCATTTGCCTTTTTTTGTTAAATGATTACTTTATAAAGTGAACAAAACAAGCTAAACTTTTTTTAAAGTTATAGTAAAATATAATCTTGCTTAAAATTTTGTGAAACCAATTATTGTAAAAAGTCTTTGTTTAATCAAAAGTACAGTAGATACTCACAAAACAGCCCATCTACAGATAAGCCAACTCTTGATATTTTTAACTAGAATTTCATGTTTAAGCAGCAATTAATCCACAGAAAATTTAAAACAAGATCAGTTCTGAAAAAAAAAACATACATTTTTGAAGTACCAAGTAACCTAACCTACTTATTTTAAGTAAAGATATCTGCATTACTTAAAACATACAGACGTGTTACTGTGTTATTTTGCAGAAGTGTTGACTTAACAAGACGTTGCCTACTGCTGTCTGTATAACATCATGCATGCATGTGGTCTGGCCATCTGGTCACAGCTAGTGAGAGAAAACGTTCAGCACTTGTGTAGCATGCAATCAAGTGGAAAGAACTGACTGTATAGGCATACACTTAATCCTGAATGTGCTGAGAGGTAAAAGTGAATCATGTTAACAAAAAAGCACTGGCTTGCAGATAAGCTGAATCCAATTTTTGGTGTCTGTTTTGAATCCTAAAATTCTTCTGCAAGTATATACAGTAGTTCACACTTTCCTAAAAAAAAGTCTTTTTATATAGTTCTTTATAATTAAAGGACTTTATGTATGTAGTCTATAAAGAAACAGGGGAATCAATTGATAGATTGATCTATCAATGTAGGTAAAGAATTAAGTTAACCAACTTAAGCTGAAGAGCAGCAGCAGGCAATGTTGGATAGGTCAGTCATCTGAGAATACAATGCTGATCCCATCCATCACATGCTCTCTGAGTGTTAGTTAAGATGTTAAGCACTCGGGATATGGATATGCAGAATGAGGCAAAGGACTCAGAGTATTATGATGTGCTATTGTGATTTCATTTTCCTATTGCTGTTTGTAGCTGACATTTTTTATATTTTTGTTGTACTAACTGGTAGTTTGTGGCCATTTGTTGTATTTTGTCTGTGGTAATAATTTCATCAGTGTGTTTTGTTGTTTCAGGGTAATTAAGGAGAAGGGGTTATCTGTGTGCTGTTTAAAAAAAAAGAAAAATAGTAGTATTTGTTCTCAATTGTTCTTGTTTGTTTTGTGCATTTGTGTATTTTATGTTATTTTTGCAACCCTTATTCCCTTAGTTTTTCTAACCAAAAAATGTTGAACTCCCCATTATGTTTCATCTCATTGTATTTTTTGACATTTGGAAAATAAATCTTTTGTAAAGATTATTTGTTTGCCCTAGTCATACAATATGAAGGCTTGCAGTCACCCTTCTCCTTCTCTTTGTGAGGGATTTGGCCAAATTTTAAAATATTTATAGTTGTTTTGCTAGCTTCTCATAATTGTGGCCTGTACCAACTGAAGCTAGCAGTTGCCTTACAAGACAGACTGAAATCAGGTGAACCACTGCTGGGCACACCAGGTAAGTTTCTGATCTGCCCCCAGCTTATTTTTGAGGGCTTCTCTTATTTTGTTTTGTAGGAAATTTCTAATCATAACAGCATGGCCCTGGAAAATTTAATATTTTGTTTATCCATCCATTTCCTGATCTCGGATTAATCACTTTTATGTTGCAGAGTACAGGGACTCAATTCTGACATTGAACACAAATGAAGAAAGCATTGGACCATGTGTGCAAGGCATAAGTGGATCTTCCCTGTTTAAAATGAGGATAAGGACATTTTACAAATGAAAGAGAAGTTAAGGTGACTGTTTCAAAAAAGACATTTAATAGCAGGGTAATTTTTTATTTTTTGTTTTTCTTACTTTATTTTATCTAAAAACACTTACATGCTAAGGAAAAAAAGGCACTGCCGCCTCTTATTGAATTACTCTTATGCTGGTATCAAATCCTGCGTTCATGACACAAAGTATAGATTTAAACCATCATGCTATTGAGTAGATGTAACTGGATGATTTTTGTTAACATGTGTCAACTATAGGAGTCAATCTGAAAGTTATGTTTGTAATGAAAACAGATATTGTGGTACTTTTAGCAACCACACTGTACAAACTTCTGCAAAGTTTAGATCTTTGTAGATTTTACTTTCTTTAGATTGGCTATTTCATACTTCCAGTTAAGCAGTTTCTAAGAAAGTGTTGTTTTAACTGTCATAACAAGTGAAAGTATTCTAAGAAAGTGTAAAAACATTTTTAAAAAGTATATAAACTAAATATAGTCAGAAATTAACATGGCAACAAGTTTTCTAAAGTACAGCAAATCACCTAGTAGCTGTAAAATTCCCTATTAAGAATATTTAAATGTGCACAATAATGAAAGTAAATGAAGCAATTGTATCAAAACAAATAATGCCTCAGTGGCACCACCTTTTGGACATTTTTGGTAGCCAAGCTTGTGACACGGTAACTTGCACAGGAAATACTATGAGCAGCTACTGCAGCACACCTTTTCTCTGGCTGGCACTGTATATGTAGCTGCTCTGTAGGGAGCTCTTTGTTGTGCTAAATGCAACAACATTTCAAAAACACCGATTAAAATTAAAGGCATTCCTTGGCAAAGGATTTTGTTTAGACATGTGGCCGGAAATTCTTTAATGTGTCCAGATGTTACTTTAAGAAAGAAGTATGCTGTTAGAAACTTGATAATGAAAGAGCCTTCTGGTAGAAAAAATATTTGGAAATAGCAATTAATCCTATAAAGTAATGAATTATGTATTCCCAGAATCCCACGGAACATCAATTAGACATTTTAACTAGGGACTACAACTACAGTAAATACCAGAAAAAAAATCTATTACTGTTAATTTTTTCTTTTGTGACATCTCATTTGATGCTACATACAGAATATAATTATATGATGTTTACATGACCTTTGATGTATTATTATAGATCACTCTGCTGTACAGGATGAAATGTTTTAAAAACTTGACATTAGAAGAAAATTTTAATCATTAGCGATTAAAGACCATAAAACAAAGGTTCCTTGAAACATATGTATAAAATGAGAAGAATGTAAAGTACTGAAGTCAAACACATTGGGATATTAATCTCAATTGTATACATTACATACTCTTAAAACAGTCCATTTATAACACAGAGCTGAAACCTTGGTTGGCAATCTCCTTTCAAATATGCTAGGCTGATTCTTTGACAGTTTCAGGATGATAGACGCCAAGCAGGCAGCTAGAATAGTAATAACTATTGCTTTAGATTTAAAACATTTATGGTTATTTTTGAAGATAGGTGCAAAATGGTTAGTGTATTACATTCCTTTGCTTTGATATGAAACATTACATTTTCACCCATTTGTTCAATTTCTATATATTTATTTTTTTCTGTTTCAGAATTGCAAGGCGCTGTCTTGGGAGGAAACCTCAGAAAGGAGAAATATATTTCTTTGTTAAAGTATTTAAGAAGCAGATTTTTTTTTTTTTTTTTTGCAGCTGAATTTACACATAACTGCCTTTCTTTTATGTGTAGAATTAGCGTGCTCAGCAATCAAATAAACGTAGAAATACTCTACATGTTAGACCTGTAAATATGAAAAATCACTAAGTAAATAAAATTTACATTAAAATTAATTTTTTCTTCCTCCCCTGTTTCCCAGCCTATTACATTTCAAGCATTTCAAATCAATTTGAGTCTCTTCTGAAGTGTGGGTTACATAGTGTTAGAATGCATTATACTCTATATTTACATTACAAACTTCATTTCTCAATTCCAATTTTTTGCTCAGATTAGATTGGCCTAATTTGACAGTTCATATTATCATAAGTACAAGTGGCCTGTATCTAACTGAATGGGCCTGTTTATACTTCATGCTCAGAACGCATATGCACACGCATCAGGGCTGCCCCGTGTTCCCAGCATTCATTTGACACGTCCTTTGAGCACGAGTGTACGAGTTGCAGTGCCAGCAAAAATTCAGGGGGTGCAGTATGTTCAGTTGGAATGTGACGTCGGAGTCTCTGTTTACTATACACATGTATAGGATCAATGTGCATGCTTCAATGCTTGATGAATGTGTTGAAAAGGCAATATATTATTTATGTGTTGTACCCCCTTAATTAGTTGTCTTCCGCCTTGATTTATTGGTTGTTGTGGTTGGCCCGTGGTGAGTTGGAACTTGGCCAATCACGGGGCTTCACTTTGAACATTTAGATTAGTTTGGTGGCGTCTGAGCAGTAGAGTAGGAGCTTCGTTTAAATGTGAAAGTTTGCGTAATTGATTATAAAGTAAGTGGAATTTGTTTATCCTTAAAGTATATTGTTTATGTGTTTACATTTGTAATTTGGATATATATATATATTTAGTACTGTTTCTAAATATTAACGTTTGAAGAAGTTAAAGTATAGTTGAACAGATGCTATATGGAGTTTCTCACATTGTTTGTTATGTAATTGCGGTATTATCGTTTCCTCATATATAATATGTATATCTATTAAGAATAATTACTTTTTAAGTTGAGTAAATGCTTTATTGTTTAACGTTCTAGTAATTTCCGATATTGATGTTATCTGGGGTGTAGTACGCCATCTACTGGATAAATAAAGTACCTGTTAAATGACTAATGTTAACATTGACAAACTGAAAGGAAAGAAGTGAGATAGCTAATTTATGTTTATTATTATTTATTTAGACCATATCTTCACATTGTATAAGTTTGGAAGAAATTAATAAATAGAATTTGGACATCTTCATTCATCCCTGACCGGATGTGTGCAGTGGTTGTAATTTAATCCGAACCAACAGAATTCTTCATTACAATTTATGGTCCTTCGAGCCGGAAAGACAACTGCTACACTGTAAAGAAGATGTATTCGTCTTTTCCAACAAATACTACAGATGATAATGAAGCCATTGTTAGACCCAGGCGCCAAGTACGTCGCCCTGTGTATTTGGAAGATTTTGATGTGAACTATGTGAGTTGGTGTAACAGTGCACCCATATTACCGAATCAGTTAGTTGTGATTCCACCTCAGACAGCACATCACTCCGATTTGCAGAATTGTACGCTCAGTCAAGAAGGTGTAATTAGAAGGGTGAATCCAGAATCTGAGATTTATCATTCACCTACAAGTTATTGGAAGAGGACCGGTTATGAGGGTGCTGCCAAGATGACACCCCTCCCCTCACCCTCTCACATTCCCGATTCTGACATTGAGCAACAAAGTGAGGTCCGGATTGCTGCTGAGAGAAAAACTCCTAACCCTCCAAACCCAGGAGCTAGTGATGAGGTCCTTGCAGCAATTAGAGAGATGCAAGCTGAAAATAAGTATTTGCGTGAGAATATGATGCATCTTACCAATGCCATAAGCAAGTTACAAGAAATGGAAAAAGAGGCCAATACTTCAATTGTCTCCCAGAGTAGGCCTGTTTCAGTTTATAGCAGCCCAGTTGCCAACATTGCAGGTGACCGTGGATACCGGTCAGAAGATTTAACATTCTTTGGAGATCCTCCATTAATCCAAAGAGTACAAACCCCTTTAGGCACTGATCTTATAAGACAAAGTAGTCCAGAGAATGTTTCAATACGATTTGTCAGACAGGACACGATGCAGAATAAATTCAATCCATTATGCCCCACTATCTATCCACCTGCACAACAGTATCAAAACGCTCAGAATGAGACATATTCAGTGCCACCAGCTGAAGGCCAGTATCGAAATCCTTATTCTTCACTAATACGTCAATCTCAAGAGAAAAGCTACAGAGGACCAAAACCTACGATACCTTACTTCGTCCATGAGGATCCAAGAGAATTCTCTAGAATGAAGATAGCTCTCGAGAATCTCCTCCCAAGTGATGCTACTGAACGTTTTAAGTATCAAATCCTTATGGATCACCTTAAATTGGAGGATGCACTATTAATTGCAGATTCTTATAGCAACTCTCCATATCCTTATAGTGATACTATGGCTTCCTTAACTGCACAATATGGTCAGCCTCATAAACTGGCGTTAAAACGAATAGCTGAACTAATGGATGGTGCAAATATCAGAACTGGTGATACTGTGTCCTTCCGTAGATTTGCCTTGCAGATCCGTGCTTTAGTGGGGATGCTTGAC
This sequence comes from Polypterus senegalus, assembly GCF_016835505.1. Taxonomy (NCBI): domain Eukaryota; kingdom Metazoa; phylum Chordata; class Cladistia; order Polypteriformes; family Polypteridae; genus Polypterus; species Polypterus senegalus. The sequence continues at coordinate 89,898,911 of NC_053159.1, forward strand.
CAACTAGGTGAAAAGGGCAGAATTGAACTGCATTGTGGCTCACACGTAAGTCGACTTTCCTCCAAGCTACCTCACGATTTGAAAGCTAACTTCCGCCGCTATATCTTGTCAAGGTACATTAATGTCCCAACACTCTATGATTTCTCAAATTGGCTTGAGTTTGAGGTTCAAGTGCAAGAAGGTGAAATAGAAATAACCAGTACTGGAACCAAGGCACATACCAGTCAACGAAGAGAGCAAAGGGAAGGCCGTCCACATAGGCAGCCCCCACCTAAGGCCTCAACTGTTCTCCTTAGTATGGATTCACCTGCTGCCGTTCCCATTCCCCCTGTAGAGGCTCAGAAACCATTTGAATCATCCACATTTACCGAGAGACCTAAAATGTATTGTGCTTATTGCAACAATAATAAGCATTCTCTTAACCAATGCACCAATTTCAGTCAGTTAACAAAGGATCAAAAAGAGAATTGGATTCGATCTAATAAGAAATGTTGGAAATGTGGAAGAAATCATCAAGCTGCCCAGTGCAGGATGAGAATTACGTGCCAAACTTGTAATGGTAAACATTTGGAAGCTCTTCATGAAGTGAATGTTAAGCCACGAATGGAGAATAAAGAGCCAGCCAGCTCCACAAGTGAAGTACTCTATGTTGACAAGCCTACCTCCTCAAAAAGGGTTCTTCTTAAAGTAAGCAAAGTTGTTTTACGAAGTGGTGACAAAGCACTAGAAACATACGCTATATTGGATGATGGTTCCGAAAGAACTATTCTGCTCCAAGCGGCAGCAGATTATCTTCAATTAAATGGTGATCCCGAAGATCTTACACTTCGAACAGTAAGACAAGACCTTAAAGTGCTAAAGGGACAATCAGTATCTTTTTCTGTATCTCCCGCTTTCCAGCCAAATAAGAAATTTCAGATTTGTGGAGCCTTTACTGCAAATCACCTGGGATTAGCAGAACATTCATATTCTATTGCCATATTACAAAGTAAATATCCACACTTGCAAGGTCTTCCTCTTCAGTCATTTGAAAATGCACAGCCACTTCTCCTCATAGGATCTGACTACCCTCACCTCATCACCCCAATTGAACCAATTCGCTTAGGTCTCCCTGGAGGACCTGCTGCCGTAAGAACCAGACTTGGATGGACACTTCAGGGACCATGCCGAGCACTGAAGCAGCAGTTGTCTGAACAGGTAATGGTTTGTCATTTCACTTCAGTATTGACCCCTGATGCTTATCTGATTCAACAGATTGAGAGGCTCTGGCAGTTGGATGTTTTACCTTACCGAAGTGAAAAACAGGTGAGCAGATCAAAACAAGACGAAAGGGCAATACATTTATTAGAGGAGAAAACTGTGAGGGTTAATGTGGATGGAGTTATGCGGTATGCTACTCCTCTGCTTCGAGTTGAGAATATGCCTCAGTTGCAGGCACCTAAAGAAGCAGTGATTTCTCTGCTAAGAGGTACAGAAAGGAGATTAGCTAAGAATGTACAGAAAGCAAAGACATACGCTATTGAAATTGAGAAATTGGAAAAGGCAGGCTATGTTACCAGATTAAGAAATGATAGCGTTGAAGAAGCCAAGGAGACCTGGTATATCCCACACCATATGGTAGAACACAATGGAAAAAACAGAATTGTGTTTAACTGTTCCTTTAAATGCCAAGGTCAGAATTTGAATGATTTTCTGCTACCAGGACTCACTCTGGGCCCTACCTTACTGGGAGTGTTACTGCGATTCAGAGAACACACCGTGGCAATTAGCAGTGATATTAAAGGTATGTTCCATCAAGTTCGTCTGCTCCCTGAAGACAGACCACTTCTTAGATTTTTATGGCGAGATTTAAAGGTAGACGAGCCACCCACTGTTTTAGAGTGGCAAGTTTTGCCATTTGGAGCGACATGTAGCCCTTGTTGTGCAATTTATGCTTTACAGCGGCATATCAGAAATCACAGTTCTCCTGAAGAAGACCAAAGTAAATGTATAGAATGTCAGAAATGGAGAGCAAAACCACAACCCCCTCAGATGGCAGATCTTCCTCCTTGTAGATTACGACTTTTCAAACCACCATTTTTCTCTACAGGTGTTGACTGTTTTGGACCATTTTTAGTTAAGATAGGTCGTAGAAATGAGAAAAGGTGGGGTATTTTATTCAAATGTTTAACAACAAGAGCAGTTCATATTGACGTTCTATCTACTATGGAGAAAGATTCATTTTTAATGGCATTAAGAAGATTTATATCACGGAAGGGAAAACCTTCTGAGCTGATTTCAGACTGTGAAACCAATTTCCGTGGAGGAGAGTCAGAGCTAAGTGATACATTTAAGGAAATGTGCCCTGATCTTCAAGATCTTTTGGCAAAACAAAGAATTAAATTCAATTTCTACCCTCCTGGAGCTCCACACTTCGGAGGTGTGTGGGAGCGAGAAATCAGATCTATTAAAGCAGCGCTAAGAGTAACACTTGGGACTCAAACAGTTACTGAAGAAGTGTTCAGGACTGTATTAATTGAAATTGAGGGAATTATAAACTCAAAACCACTTGGCTATACTTCATCAGATATTACTGATTTGGATCCCGTAACACCAAATTATCTCCTAATGGGGCGGCCGGACTCAGCACTACCTCAGGTTGTTTACCCAGAATCTGAACTTTTAACTCGTAAGCGATGGAGGCACAGCCAAATCCTTGCGGATCAGTTTTGGTCTCACTTCATTAAAAATTACTTGCCCAACTTACAATCACGAGAGAAATGGCAAAGTAAAAGGGAAAATTTACCATTAGGTTCGGTTGTTATGATTTGGGATAAACAATTTCCCAGGCCCTTTTGGCCTGTTGGCAAAGTGGTCCGTATAATACCAGGAACTGATGGGACAGTCAGGACTGCTGAAGTGCAAGTAAACAATAAATCATATATCAGACCAGTCACTCGTCTTATTCAACTTCCAGCCGTTCCAAAGGAGTGATTCGTAACGGATGGATGGTGTTTCACTATAGCCTTTTCCTATGTAACAAATTTGAATAACAAATTTGGGGCGCTGTTGAAAAGGCAATATATTATTTATGTGTTGTACCCCTTAATTAGTTGTCTTCCGCCTTGATTTATTGGTTGTTGTGGTTGGCCCGTGGTGAGTTGGAACTTGGCCAATCACGGGCTTCACTTTGAACATTTAGATTAGTTTGGTGGCGTCTGAGCAGTAGAGTAGGAGCTTCGTTTAAATGTGAAAGTTTGCGTAATTGATTATAAAGTAAGTGGAATTCGTTTATCCTTAAAGTATATTGTTTATGTGTTTACATTTGTAATTTGGATATATATATATATTTAGTACTGTTTCTAAATATTAACGTTCGAAGAAGTTAAAGTATAGTTGAACAGACGCTATATGGAGTTTCTCACATTGTTTGTTATGTAATTGCGGTATTATCGTTTCCTCATATATAATATGTATATCTATTAAGAATAATTACTTTTTAAGTTGAGTAAATGCTTTATTGTTTAACGTTCTAGTAATTTCCGATATTGATGTTATCTGGGGTGTAGTACGCCATCTACTGGATAAATAAAGTACCTGTTAAATGACTAATGTTAACATTGACAAACTGAAAGGAAAGAAGTGAGATAGGTAATTTATGTTAATTATTATTTATTTAGACCATATCTTCACATTGTATAAGTTTGGAAGAAATTAATAAATAGAATTTGGACATCTTCATTCATCCCTGACCGGATGTGTGCAGTGGTTGTAATTTAATCCGAACCAACAGAATTCTTCATTACAGAATGGTTTGATGAAGTGAAGCAAATCATCAAACTTGAATGCTGACATACAAATGTATCCGTGGTGCTTTGTTTCATCTATTTCTCGTATAGGCAATACAAGTGTCCCATATTCCCCATCATAATGATGCAATACATTTTAAAGCACTCACATACCATCTTTTGTGCCTTTTTTTTTTGCATCTTCACAACAACATCAGAATGTATGGAAGCATATTTGAGCCACAGAAAAAAAGGCTTATTTTGTGATTAAAGTGGAAATTACGAAATTTACACATCAATCTCGTAGTTTATTTTGTCATTAAAGTAGACCATCGTAAACGTCATCTTAAAACCGATCCAGATGTTAATCGCTACATGCTTCTGGGGCTTCCTCCTGCATTGACAGCAGTGGCTGGAATTGCCACACAGAATACATTAAATGTACAATCCTTAGATATATACTTGATATCACTTTCATAATAAAACATGTTAAACCATGTATGTTACATTTTACAGATAAATCATTAACTTTATTTAAATAATTAATACTGTTAATAATTACACGTGGGGGTGGTACGGTGGTGGTCCCTGGGTTCTCTGCCTGGAGTTTGCCAGTTTTCCTGGTGGGCTTCCACAGTGTGCTGTGGTTTCCTTCCAAGGACATGCAGGTATGTGTATTTGGTGGTGCTGAAATGACACTGGTGTATGTGTGTGCTGGTATTCACCTTGAGATGAGCTGATGTCCAGTCCAGGGATTGTAATCACTAAACATTCATCATTTTCAGAGTTATTGTGGCAAGGTGTCCTGAATTTAATGGATATTTTGGGCGATTCACAACACAGCGAAGCTGAAAATAGTTTTTCTCACCATGATAATATTTCTCACTGCCACGTGATGGAATCCTCCAGATTTGCATAAAGTACATACACAAGTATAAACAGAACACTGCTTGCATAGTAGTAGAGCCCGCAAGCATTACGTGAATGCCCATATTGATCATTTGTGTGTGAGTCATGAGCATCACCAACAACAAAAAATGTCATATTTGTGAGATGAATCATTGTTTTAAAACCAACAAAATGGATGCAGTAGTAGCTAGTGTATGCATTACATTTTGCAATGGAGGACAGCAAACAGTTCATCAGCTGTATATGATTTGGGCAAGAAGTCAAAGGCCAGACAGCCAGATTTTGTGGTTATTGCAGCTATTGCTGGCATTGCTGTACCAAGAGATGTGTGAGTATAAGAAATTAGCCAACAATGGTGGGACTGTGACTGTTGTTACATCTGTAGCACTTCTCTGTTGTTATTTTGCCATGCTGCCAGTGCTGGCTGGTGATAACAGTGCTCAGCCCATGTGCCTAGGTAAAAAACACATTAATTCTGATCTGACTATTCTCTTTTATTTCATATGGCCATGAATTGGGTACATATTGGACGTAGGACTACATATGAAAGTGACTCAAATCTGATTTGAAAAAATCTGATTTCTATGTCTACACAGTCCTGAAATCATCAAATCTGTGGCACATTAAGGCAAAAAATCAGCTTTGAGCCACTTCAGCTTGGTAATGTGAACATAATCAAAGTACTTGAAGGAAATAACCATTAAATGGCACATATGCCCTTTTTAAATTACCACCATCATCCTCAATAATTATGCCTTTTAAAAAAGTAATAAAGAATGTGAGTGATTCTTTTCTGATTCTCGTTTGGCATATGGTCAGTATTTCAGTCTGCCTTTACTAAACAAGAGAACAAACCAGCTCCTAAAACAGGCAATGTATAAAATACTGCTAAAGTGTAAACAGTTATAATCAAGTTAAGAAAGATTTACTGTATAGTTAAGCTGTAAAATGTATGTGATGAAAGAAAATTACAATAAAATTTAAAATATTGAGCAGACAATAAAAGCCCTGAGTAATTTTAAAACTGAGCAAAGGCTTGCAAAATGTAATGTAAGAAAAAAATAAGCAAACTGCTTCACACTGGCAGAAGGAATAGTAATTAAATACAAGCTGAGTGACACTGTTTTGCAGGAAGAAAACTCTGAGAAGGATTTGGAGCTTTACATTGACACAAGACTCTCATTACATGTAGACAAGATGCACATGCAATTTAAAGGCCAAATATTATGTTTGGTTATATTGTAAAAAATGTTGAGTAAAAATTAAGAGATGTCATTCCCAAGCTGTGTAATACATTTTTGAGACTAAATGTAGAGTACTTTTTACAATTAAGTTCATCATGCTTCTAAAATGAAGAGCGTGTAATTGTCTGTCAGGAAAAGAAAATCAAGCCCCTTTAACCCTTTTGTGGTTCTGCACACTCTGATGTTTGTGCAAAGCTCAGCTTCTTTATACATAGACATCCAAAAGTGTTTCATATTTTTGTTTCAGTACAAACTCAGGTAGAGTAATGTGCAAATACAGTAATAAGTCTGGCAGGATCATATACAGCTTTTAAATTGCTCTAATAAATCCAAATTGTACACAGAAGTTTTGAACATGTGCATATTTTTATAAAAAATATCATTGTGACACAGTGTTTTGAACACTGAGAAATGTTCGTTTTCATAATTGCAATTGTAAAGATGCCAAAATACAGTAGGTCAGCTGAACAACTCAGAAAGACAATTACATGACTGAAAGATTTCAAACACCTTGGAGTAAAAAAAAAATTAAGGAAACTTAAAAACAAACTAAAGAACAAAAACAAAATGAGTTCTTTTTTCTGAGATTTTCCCAGCACCACTAAAAAGAGGCTAGAGGCTGTCTGATCTGATTGAGTTTTGATCAGATAGCCTCTAGCCCTGGGGTCTCTAACTCCAGTCCTGGAGAGCTAATGTGGCTGCAAGTTTTCATTCTAACTTTTTTCTTAATTAGTGACCAGTCTTTGCTGCTAATTAACTATTTCCCTTTATTTTAATTGACTTTTCTTGAGACTCTGAATTGATTCTTTTTTCCTGAAATGGCACATAAACATAAATTTCATGTGAAGTGAGCCAATAGATGACCAACTAAGTTGGGGCCTCAAACTCTCATTGCTAATTAAATCCATTATTTAATTCCATGGTGCTTATTCTGCCATGGCAGACATTTCCAAAACTGTTGATTTTCTTTTTTAAGAGAGCTGTCAGAATGTTTTGTGGACCTGAGCAGATCAACATTACTGAGGCTTTCACCTTTCTTTATTTTCAGTTATTGTGTGATGGACACAGGTTGTTGTTTATGCGTTGGTTCATTTTGTATCGTAATATTGTTTGGTTGCTAATTAAGGACAAAAGAAATAGTTAAGGGCCCTGAGTCTTAAGTTATGCATCAATTAAAATTAAGGCAAAGAGTTAATTAACAGTAAAATCTGGTCACTAATTAAGAAAAGGGTAAGAATGAAAACCTGCCGCCACAGTAGCTCTCCAGGACTGGAGTTGGAGACCCCTGCTCTAGCCTATCTGATTAAAACTTAATATTCAGGCATAATACATGCACGAAGGCATGGTGTGAAGGAGAAGGTTTTATTTTTTTAGTCACTTTAAAGCTTTTCATCAGAAACTTTTTTGTTTTACAAATGTGACAGACTACATTTACAAGAAAAAGAGACAAATATTCTAGGACCAGGTGATGTTAAAGAAGTGTATAAATGTTTATACTAGATGGCATGGGGAAATAATCTAAAGGAGATGAACAGAAACAACCCAACCTAATAAAACTCTAGCCCAAAACACAAGTAGTATTCCTCTTTTAAAATGTTTACTTCTTAATGTGAGAATCAGAAGAAACACTTGAAGAAGAAGCAACAGTATTGACCTGGGACATGATATTATAGAAATTTTGGAGTCGTGACTAAGTGAGAGTAATGGAGAAGAATATAATATCAGTGGCTACACATTCTTCAGGAAACAGTCAAAAAAGAAAGGGGGAAACCAGCCCAATATGTGAAAAATATTATACATGATCATAACGTCAATACAGAAAAAACTCATCAGAACAATTCTTGGTTAAACTAACAAGAAAAATGTTCAGAGATTTTATGATTGGAGTTTGCTACATAGGCCGTACAAGTCTTATATATTGAGCAAAAGTGTATTACTTCATCAACTAAATTATGTGCAATAATGCTGCTGTAGTGGTCATGAGAGATGTTAGCTTTCTAAATATTTACCAGAAAGCCCCCTATTGGAAATACAAAAGAGGGAACCAAAATGGAGCACACAGCAGATGACTGTTTCCTCACAAGGTCTGTTTTAAGCCCAGCATGGAATGACACTTATCTAGAATCCATATTTGCGAATGATAAAGAATATTAAATACAGGAGCTATTAATACCTTAAGTCACAGTAATGACAGCATGGTTAAATTAGAAAACTCATACATGTAAACCAAATAAGACTTATGTGAAAAATAGACTTTAAAGTGAAGAAAAATTATCTGGAAAACATGGAATGGAAGACTAATAAGTCAGCAACTATAAATAAAACATTCTTACCACTACGATGGTAAACAAAAACAGTGAAAGAGAACTTGAGAAACATCAAAGATGCAGGGGCAGAAATCTTCAAAATGAGATTCAAACAGCAAATGAATGAAACAAATATTTGACCCAAGCTTAGACTTTACAAATTTAAAACCAGAAGAGTCAGATGTGCTTAAGCACTTCAGCATATTGAAAGCTAATAAAACCCCCAAAACCGGTGGATTTTTACTACTTGTACTGTAGCAAGAAGAAAGACATGTATATATATAATTCACTAACTCTAAGACCATGGGATACGCTCAACAGAGCCCCGCCCACCAACTCTAACCCTCCTACTGCGTCATGGGATATGCACGTCCAGCGTTGCTCTCGAGGCATTTGCACTGCCTGCTCATGTGCCCGCATGCAACAACTCACCAAACGCAGCCTCAGTCGCTTTCATCTGTGTAAAAGTCCACATGCACCTCTGAGCCACGTTGAGTTTTCACCATACGCAAGACAAAGAGCCCCACCCGCCAATTCTAACAGAACCCCGCCCATGGGTTACACACGAAAGAGCCACGAACGCCCACTCTAACCCTCCTCTCACGTCATGGGCCCGCCCGCCAACTCTCACCCTCCGCAGGCATCCAACATCGCTCTCGAGGCATGCACACTGCTTGCTCATGTGCCCACCCCCAAAACGGTGGCAAAGACACCTTGCCGGTATGACAACACTTAGTGTAATATCCGGATCTGTTGACCTCTAATGGCCAATGAAGTGCTTTGCATGAAGTGCATATTGCGGGAGGGAAGCCAATCTTATGTTCTTGGACAGGAATGGCGGTATTGTGGTTGCTCCTACTCCCTGGCTGCTCAACAGGAGCAACCTTGAGCTCACCCTTGAGAGCTGGCCACATGCTCCTTTTCCTGAGACAACATTCACAACTGCCTGCTTCCTTTCTCCCTCGCTCTTCTGCCCTTCTTTGTCCCATCTGTCCACCTCCTCTTCTTTTATTCTACTGACTAATTAGGCACAGGTTCAAGGAGCTGCACCCTCTGCGTATCATCGAGGCGCCTGACTGACCCACCCACCTTCGCACATCTACGCAGCTCAGTCAGCCATTATCTCAATTAAACTGGAGCAAATCACACTCACACACACCCGCACCCAGCTGGCAGCTGCACATTTCTGGGGTATGATCATTTGTTTAAAAATTGTCTTCTTGTTTCCTAGTCATGGACCCATTATACTACAGTACACTATGTAACTAGCACTTTGTTTTCATTTTGGCTACACTGTTGCCATGTACAGTAATTGTGCTCTTTATAATAATACAGCAGTTATCAAATGCCTGTTGTTTCACATAAGTGATAACCAAAGCATAAAGTTAGTAGCTCAGAGGATTTAATTCATTATGTATTGTTTCCACTCTGTTTCTGAAGGGAATGGACATGGCCAGCATTTATAAGCAGTACAACTTGTCAGAGAGTTTTATGTGATGCATGCAGATTACAGGACACGTCTCACATCTCACAGCATTTACCTCCCTTCTACATATCAACGTAAGTTTCACTGTTCCCTGCTATAAAGTAAGGAATTAGATATAATTGCATTTTGCATATTTTTTCTGTTTATGACTGAAATGTTGTTCCATTTTTTTATTAGTTTCCCATTATATATCTGGTAACATTAGAATAAAGGTGCGTAATAAGTGAATGAATTGTTATTTTATGAATGACTCATTCAAATGGATATATCTTAATAGGCTGAATCATTCTTTTTGATACAGTGTACTACCTCAGCTTTTGTTTCAAAAAGCACTAATGCTTAAACTACCAACAAAAAACTATTTATGTATTTATCTAAGAAAATAGATCACTCTGCATAATCTACCTGGAAAACAAAATAATAAAAATGAATAACGGTGTCTTACCCACGCATTCAGAAGACACATTAGCATCCTGAAAAATCCACACTGCAAATATTTCAAAAGCATAGAACCGTTTTATTGTACAATCACGTACGCATGTGCTGTCAATGTTTCATTCCTGCTCAAGTGTCGTAAATACGTCTGATTACATTGGCAAGTAGTGTAACAAAAATGTGTTTTCTGATAAGAAATATAAAAATAAACAGAATGGCACTCGGAAATCCTTGAGTAATGCTGATGGTGTATGCAGTCATAAACTTCAAAAGCATGGATGACACAATTATACAATTCTTCTGAGTTTCACACACTTTTTTAAGGCTATAAGCACTTGCAGTAGTTTAATTCTAGAATGAGCTTGCTCATCCACTCACCATCAGTTTTCCACCACACACTAAATATAGTGCAGAAATGAAAATTTTTTAAAGCCATTTGTACAAAAAGATAGACCCTATATTTCCATGGACTCATTTGTGCAACTTACGAAACTGAGTTATTAAAACCAAAAACTGGCACAAAAACCTTCTCATATGTACACATATGCAAATTGCATACATTTGAAATCTTCTTTTTTCTTATGCAAATTTTTTGTTCAGTCAAAAGAGTTACTCAAGACAGTAACAAGTTGGTTATATTTGCAGATAATACCAAGCTAGGTGGATTGGCAGATTATCTGGAAACCGTTGAACAGGTACAAAGGGACTAGGACAATCTACAAGGTTGGGCAGATTTGTGGCAGAAGAAATATAATGTAGGTAAATGTAAAGTATTATGTGTAGGAAGTAAAAATGTTAGGTTTGAATAGGCAATGGGAGTTATGAAAATCACTTTATGAGAAGGATTTAGGAGTCATAGTGGACTTGACACTATCAACTGCCAGACTGTGTTCAGAAACCATTGAGAACGCTAACAAAATGTTCAGTTATATAGCACAATGTGTAGAGTACAAGACCAAGGAGGTTATGCACAAGCTTTATAATGCACTGATGAGGTCTTATATGGAGTACTGTGTGCAGTTTTGGTCTGCATGCTACAAAAAATAGATACCAGCAATAGAAAAAATCCAGAAAGGAGTGATTAGGCTGAATCCAGGGCTACTGGGGCTGAGTTATAAAGAAAAATTAAAAGTGCTGAGCCTTTTCAGTTTAAGCAAAATAAGATTAAGAGGAGACATGATTGAAGTGTTTTCAATTATGAAGGGAATTAGTACAATGGATCAAGACTGTTATTTTCAAATGAGCTCATCAAGAACACGGGAACACAGTTGAAAACTTAATGAAAACTGGATAGGAATGGCAAATTTTGTTGGACTGAATGTCTTGTTCTCATCTAGATTGTTCTATGTTCTATAAAGTACAAGATATATACAGTGCATCCGTAAAGTATTCACAGTGCATCACTTTTTCCACATTTTGTTATGTTACAGCCTTATTCCAAAATGGATTAAATTCATTTTTTTCCTCAGAATTCTACACACAACACCTCATAATGACAACATGAAAAAGTTTACTTGAGGTTTTGTAAATTTATTAAAAATAAAAAAACTGAGAAATCACATGTACATAAGTATTCACAGCCTTTACTCAATACTTTGTCGATGCACCTTTGGCAGCAATTACAGCCTCAAGTCTTTTTGAATATGATGCCACAAGCTTGGCACACCTATCCTTGGCCAATTTCTCCCATTCCTCTTTGCAGCACCTCTCAAGCTCCATCAGGTTGGATGGGAAGCGTCGGTGCACAGCCATTTTAAGATCTCTCCAGAGATGTTCAATCGGATTCAAGTCTGGGCTCTGGCTGGGCCAATCAAGGACATTCACAGAGTTGTCCTGAAGCCACTCCTTTGATATCTTGGCTGTGTGCTTAGGGTCATTGTCCTGCTGAAAGATGAACCATCGCCCCAGTCTGAGGTTAAGAGCGCTCTGGAGCAGGTTTTCATCCAGGAAGTCTCTGTACATTGCTGCAGTCATCTTTCCCTTTATCCTGACTAGTCTCCCAGTTCTTGCTGCTGAAAAACATCCCCACAGTATGATGCTGCTACCACCATGCTTCACTGTAGGGATGGTATTGGCCTGGTGATGAGTGGTGCCTGGTTTCCTCCAAACGTGATGCCTGGCATTCACACCAAAGAGTTCAATCTTTGTCTCATCAGACCAGAGAATTTTGTTTCTCATGGTCTGAGAATCCTTCAGGTGCCTTTTGGCAAACTCCAGGCGGGCTGCCATGTGCCTCTTACTAAGGAGTGGCTTCCGTCTGGCCACTCTACCATACAGGTCTGATTGGTGGATTGCTGCAGAGATAGTTGTCCTTTTGGAAGGTTCTCCTCTCTCCACAGAGTACCTCTGGAGCTCTGAAAGAGTGACCATCGGGTTCTTGGTCACCTCCCTGACGAAGGCCCTTCTCCCCCGATCGCTCAGTTTAGATGGCAGGCCAGCTCTAGGAAGAGTCCTGGTGGTTTTGAACTTCTTCCACTTATGGATGATGGAGGCCACTGTGCTCATTGGGACCTTCAAAGCAGCAGAATTTTTTCTGTAACCTTCCCCAGATTTGTGCCTCGAGACAATTCCTTTGATTAGTTTGTGCTCTGACATGAACTGTCAACTGTGGGACCTTATATAGACAGGTGTGTGCCTTTCTAAATCATGTCCAATCAACTGAATTTACCACAGGTGGACTCCAATTAAGCTGCAGAAACATCTCAAGGATGATCAGGGGAAACATGATGCACCTGAGCTCAATTTTGAGCTTCATGGCAAAGGCTGTGAATACTTATGTACATGTGCTTTCTCAATTTTTTTATTTTTAATAAATTTGCAAAAACCTCAAGTAAACTTTTTTCACGTTGTCATTATGGAGTGTTGTGTGTAGAATTCTGAGGAAAAAAATGAATTCAATCCATTTTGGAATAAGGCTGTAACATAACAAAATGTGGAAAAAGTGATGTGCTGTGAATACTTTCCGGATGCACTGTAGAAATGCAGTAACATAGATAAAAAAACAATAAACATCGTGTTCAGCTAACATCAGGTGTGAAGAACTTAAACCTAACCAAAATGAGACTGCATAAACATATTCATATAGTTCAGAAGAAAAGCAATACAGAAAGACTGCTGAGAGTAGGCAAAACAAAAACTTTAATTCCATTCAAATAAAAAATACACTGCTAAAACTATGTTACATTAATTCTGCTGTGGACTGTAATGAAACATCCCCTGTTTATGTCTCATTATTTCATTTAGTTATAATGTGACATTCACCTTATCAGTCTACCTTCATTAATCACTAATTAGGGTTGTGTGTTTACCACATATATGTATGGACAGAAAACTTTTGAAGAGTAAGGTGCCAGCCTGCACTTGGTCTACTTGATATTATTTTTAGAGATTAGTCATGGCATTTTGCTAATGACATTGAGTTTCTCATGACCTGTTATCAACTACAAGTGCCATCCTTATGAACCTCTGCTACTTTGTCTGATATACAATGTTTTCTCCTATCAAAGGTCCGAACCTTACAGTTGTGCTATGATTCACAGCATTTCAACAATATTTATTTTTAATTTTCAGGAAGGACTTTAAATTTAGTTGGCCTTCTATTTGTATAGAATAAAAATAACTATCTTTAACAACATATAAAATAAATAAACTCTATTTCATAAAAGTAAAAGTATGCCTACCACATTCATATTTTAAGCAACAGAAAACAGAATCATCTGAATACAACTAAAAAGTACCTATTTGAAAAAGTACAAACAAAGCTTTGGCTATCCGTTTGTTCTTTATTTTTACATTTTTCTACTTCTGATCTATTTTTTTAGACTGTTTCGAGCAAATAATTACCTTAAATGTCTATTCTGCTTTCTTTTCATTTTTTATCCCACTCAAACCGCTAATTTGTATGTCTAGTGAGAGAAGAGGGTCTTTAATTGCCATGCCAGTAGTTTGAATAGCTTAAATCGAGTTAAGTGCAATTCTCATGCACATATGACATATGTAATGACAGTTTGTTTTAATAATGTTCATAGCGGAGCAAGCTGACTCACAGCTGTATGTAGATACAACCATGGTCAAAGTGTGTAGTATTACCTTGTTTAGACCTGGGAAAACAGTCTTAGGTGCAGGATGTAGCCTGAAACTAGCATAATCAGTTACTCCAAAATACTCTCTTAGTGCAACATTTGCCTTCAGATCAATAATTTCTGTCTGTTGAGATCCTGCATGTGCCCACCTGATGGTCTGTGTGTCCTCCTTTAAAAATACAGTACATACCTTGACATCTCTAATGAGGAATTGATTCTGGATGAACAGGAGGAGCTGCTGTCCAAGAATGAAGCTATCAAACCGTTTACTGAAGTTTCTAATCAGTTTATTTATGGAGTCAACATAAGGAGAAACATCTTTCTTTTCCTGAATCTGTTCCTCCACCTTTATGAAATGCACACATTCTCCTTGAAGATGTTTCTTGTACAATTACAGTTTCCTCTGAAAGGAGTGGACAGCTCTCATCAAATCAGATACTGAATTGTTCTTTCCCTGCAGCTTTACATTTACATTTATTTGCTTGTTAGACACTTTTATCCAAAGCGACTTGTAAAACAGGTAAAAATAATCAAATAACATTAGGCTATGGCCTGTTTTTAGGACAGGTAACAAAAATTTGATTGCCACAAGTGAAAAGATGTGATAATTAATACTTTACAATCATAGATTGTAATTAATAAAACAAACAACAAATTAACCAACAATATAACAAGACACAGAGCAAAGGATTTTTCTATCAATTAGACAGATATTCGCAGTACAGAGGAAGGTAGGTAGCCCAATCCACCAAAGTGGATCTAAACATGAAAATAATCTGGATTAAGACTTGATACCATGCAGAGTTGGCATCACTAGATGCTGTTCACTGGCAGACATGGGTGGGTGAGAAGAATCATTGCACCTCACCAGTGTCTCCATATACTCAAGTGATAAACTATTGACTACTTTGTAGGCAAGCATCAGGGTTTTGAACTTAATGTGTGCTGCTACAGGGAACCAGTTTAGCAACCTGAAGAAAGGAGTGACATGTGCCCATCTCAGCTGGTTAAATATAAGATGGTCTGCTGCATTCTGGACTATCTGCAGAAGTGAGTTGCAATAATCCAGATACAACAAGACCAAAGCCTGGACAAGAAATTGTTCGGCATAATCTGTCAGATAGGCTGTAATCTTGTGGATGTTGTACAACATTAGCCTGAATGAATGAGAAATAGTAAAGATGTAGTTGGGAAAAGATAGCTGCTCATCAATCACCACCCCAAGGTTGAAAACTAACCTGGCGTTTGTTAGGGACAGCGAGCCAAGCTGTACAGAGATGGAGTGTTGAACAGACTAACTGGCCGTGTTGAGCTGTAAATGGTGGTCCTTCATTCAGGTTGAGATATCAGTAAGACATGCAGAGACTCTAGCTAATACTGTATTGTCCTCCGGAGGGAACAACAGGTACAGCTGTGTATCATCTGCATTACATTGATAAAAGAAACCATTGGATTGGATTATGGAGCCCAACAAGGTGGTGTACAGAAAGAAAAGTAGATGACCCAGCACCGATCTTTGGAGTACACCTGTGCGTGTCTGGTGTGCCTTTGACAACTCTTCTTGCCAGGACAAGCTGTAGGATCTGCCCGAGATGTCAGACTCAGACCATCTGAGAGCATTCCCAATGATACCAATGTCAGAGAGGGTGGCAAGCAGGATGTCATGGTTGACAGTGTCAAAGGAGGAAGAGAGGCCTAGGAGGATCAGGACCAATGATATGTTAGTAGCTCTGGCAAGTTGTAGCTGGTCGTCCACTGTTTGTACAGCCGCCTCAGTCAAGTGGTTCTTCTTGAAGCCAGAATGGTTGGTATTGAGCAATCTATTCTGTACACAGGATGAGACTTGGTTAGAAACAGTACATTCAAATGTTTTGGAAAAAAAGGAAAGGAGAGAGACAGGCCTGTAATTGTTAACTTGAGATGGATCGAGTGTTGATTTTTGAGAAGTAGGGTTACCAAAGCATGTTTGAAGATGGTAGGAAATATGCCTGAGCTGAGTGAGGTGTTAATGTGTGTAACTGCAGTAATGAGTGAGGGGTAAATGGCCTGAAGGAGATGTAAGTGGATAGGGTCAAGTGGACAGGTAGTGGGGTGATTGGAGAGGAGACTGGAAACGTCAGAGGCAGGGGGAGAGAATGTGTAGTGTTTTGGGAGATGCTTGGATGTAGGCATAGTAGGTGGCAGTGAGGGTGAGAACTGATTGCTGATGGTGGCCACCCTATCCTAAATAAAGGTGGCAAAGTCATCAGCAAGCAAGAATGATGTGGGTTGGCGGAAGGTTAAGCAGGGAAATAAAAGCGGAGAATAGAGAGCATGTGCCGGTGGTGCTATTAATTCTAGTCTGATAGAACTTTACCTTAGCGTTGATGGTGGCAGAAGAAAAGGATGTAAGTTAGGACTGATACTTAGCCAGGTCAGTCTGTACAGTGTCCATTTTAGGACATCCTCCACCCTCCGAGAAAACTCCATCCTTTCTACTATCTTCGACAAAATATTCCTCCTCCCTGCGTGGAATCCCCTGTCACCCCCCCTCCTTCCACCACCACTCTCAGTTCTCCGATGTCCGTTTTCCTTCATCCACCCTCCTATCTCCATCATCAGCCTTCAGCTCTCCGTCAACCTCCACACTCCCCCTGCCCCCCATCACGGCATTTTCGTTAATGAAGTGACGTAATACTCCAGCTCCACCTTCTTCACAAGTTCGTTCGCCGAATTATTTGTCAATTATATTTCACAGTAAGAATTTGCAGCACGAGTCAAATGCGGGTACAAAGATAAATGACGTTAATTGTTGAGTGTCTTTTAATACTGTGTAAGCATACATATTAACACATGCGCATTAAAATGTGTGCATTTATGGGGCGATTTCTCAGGCTTAAAAGCTCACCTTTTATTAAAAAGGTAAACGCAAACTTTTTTTATTCTGAAGGGCACAAACTATTTTGGATTTCAGCCATTAAATGAACGAAAATTTCGGTACAGATAAATAAGCGCAACATATTATAGAAATGTGTTAATCGTTAACTGATAGTATGGGATAGTGTTTTTCGACTCAGCTACAGATCCCGATGGAGACCAGAACTGCTTTGGAAAAATACAAACGCCTTAGGGCCGATCTGGAAGAAAGTAGTGCAGCGCTGTGATTTAAACGATTCCATGTCTTGGTGGATTTGTGTAGCTTGTTGTCAATATCTTTACACCTGTTTTTAATGCTTATTGACTGAAAGGAGCTTTCATGAAAAAGTTAGAGCTTTGCTACAGGATACGCTCTCCACAAGTCAAGGAAGTAAAAATAAAGGTATATATTCCTGTTCTATTTAAACCTTTTAAGTTCGTATGCATAGCCCCATTTGGCCATTTTAGTTTTTTTGTTTCTTCAGTAATATTTTAGTTCTTTAAAAATAAACATTGATATTTAAAATGTAATTTTAGAAACACAACATAGATACTTCACTATCAGTAGTATAACCACTTACCAGTTGTAAAAACTATTTAAGTTGCATATTTATGATAGTCCTGTTAACAAAATGCATGGCTTTCTACAGAGACATTATTTTTTCATGAAGATGTATTGTCCAGAATGTATTTAATGTGTTGGTTTATTGTACATATTTTGTTTTGTATCACAGATTCACATGTCACTGGAGTAAAGAACCATGATCGTAAGATTTTGGATTATATCTTTATACTGAGGGAAAGGTCATTCATAATCATTTTTAATTCCAAATTTCATTGTACCACATGCTATTGTAATTGGTTCACTTAGTGTGTATTGTGTAAAAACATAGTTCAGTATTAAGCATTAATATATTTCTCAGTCTATAAATTAATTTTTAGTAGAACAAACATTATGCAAATTATTTTTCATCATATTTCATCTCAGATATTTCTTTGTGAGTTAACACAACACATGACTACAACATAAAAGTTTGTTCTACCAATTACAAATATTATCCATCCATCCATTTTCTAACCCGCTGAATCCGACTACAGGGTCACGGGGGTCTGCTGGAGCCAATCCCAGCCAACACAGGGCACAAGGCAGGAACCAATCCTGGGCAGGGTGCCAACCCACCGCAGGACACACACAAACACACCCACACACCAAGCACACACTAGGGCCAATTTAGAATCACCAATGCACCTAACCTGCATGTCTTTGGATTGTGGGAGGAAACCGGAGCGCCCGGAGGAAACCCACGCAGACACGGGGAGAACATGCAAACTCCACGCAGGGAGGACCCGGGAAGCGAACCCAGGTCTCCTAACTGCGAGGCAGCAGCGCCACCGTGCCGCCCTTACAGATATTATGCATTGTTTTAAGATTTAAAGAACAGAAGGACATGGTAAATTTCAGTAACATTTTCAGAGATCGCCTACTGAGGAGACTTCTTACACAAAATGAAATTGTTCCGAAGGAGTAGTGACCGCCCCAAAAATGAAATTTTTGCATCAGTTGAGGTATTACTGACTCCTGATTATGGAGGCGATCATTAAGTGAATTAATTAAATCCAAATTATTTTTGAATCTTAGAGTGAATTAAAAAAGTGCCCCCCAATGAAAGGTGTTATGTATAGACGTTTAAGGGACTTCAGAGGAGTTCAACCATGCTATCAGTATCCTGTGTCTAATTCTACAGCATGTTTCATGTTTTATCTATTATTTATGTTGTTTCTTTTACTACTTGGTTAACAGTAAACACTCATTCCCTTCTTTAAATATATGACTTCTAAAATTATTTTTTAATTTTTTTCTGTAGATATGATGTAGATGAAGCAATGCGTCAATTGGATGCAAGGGGGCTGCACTGACAACAGCCACAAAATTGCAAAATTCTGAGATGCCAGTACTCAACAAAGGGCCCCAATCACACTTGGCACATTGATGGCATGTCTTATATTGGTTTTGTTGTCTGTTTTTTTTCTAATGTACATGATCCATTTGATAAGAATCCGTCCATCCATCCATTTTCCAACCCACTGAATCCAAACACATGGTCACGGGGGTCCGCTGGAGCCAATCCCAGCCAACACAGGGCACAGGGCAGGAACCAATCCCAGGCAGTGTGCCAACCCACAGCAGGACATGATAAGAATAGAAAGTGCAAAACTGTGAAATCTGAGATTCTTACAAGGTACTTTAAACCCACTATTTTTAATGTGGATGCAATGTTATTACAGTGTTTGCAGGCTTCATTTATTGAATTTTGTTTGTTACAGGAAATGATAAATTGTGTTTTTATGGAATCTGGATTCATCTGTGTATTGATGGGTATGTAGGGAATCGGTATTATTGTGATCAATACTGTTCTGTTAATATTTATATTCTCTATGTATGTTTTTTTGCATATTTTCATATCTTTATGTAGATATTCAAGAGGTTTTATATGGCTACATGCAGGGACCTCCAAACTTCTCTCTCTCTCTCATTCTTTCCTAGGGCACGAAACGGAAGTGGAAGTAGAAGCAGACAATGGCCGACAGTGAGATGAATCGTATTGCCGTCGTCGTAGAAGAACTCAGTCTCTCAACAACCAGATCCAGAAACTCCTGTCCAGACGAAGGTACCTTAGGGATTTTAAGGCTCGGCTGTTGGAAAAACCATCCTCGCCATCTGAAATCGACATAACACGCTGGGTTTCAGTAACATCG
This sequence comes from Polypterus senegalus, assembly GCF_016835505.1. Classification (NCBI taxonomy): domain Eukaryota; kingdom Metazoa; phylum Chordata; class Cladistia; order Polypteriformes; family Polypteridae; genus Polypterus; species Polypterus senegalus. Next base: position 89,918,792 of record NC_053159.1, read on the forward strand.
ACTCCACGTTGTGCCTCTCACCTCCAAGGACAAGTGAGCTTCACCCCCGCGCCTCGTTGGAGCAAAAATGCCACCGATGAAGACCTTGGCGTGTTTCAGCTATGCAGGCAGGGGTTCAACGCTAAAACACCTCCATCGCCACAGACGGGCATCTCGACCCAGAACTGGTTCCGCCCTCTCTGTGCCCCCAGTTTGCCTTCAACCACGGGTGATGTAATCATGATGGGTGATTTAATTGTAAGAAATCTCAACATCGTATGCCCTAATCGGAAATCTTTTGTTTCTTGTTTTCCCGGTGCTCATGTCCGAGATGTTATGAGACGTGCACCTAAAGTCTACAAGAAGCACAAGAACAGGGCAGTGGGATCCATTGTATTACACACCGGGGTAAATGACGTAAACCACCAACAGTCAGAGATTCTCAAGGCTGACTTTGCAGCACTAATCAAAGACACAAAGGAGAGGACCCCGTCGGCAAGGATCTTCATCTCGGGTCCACTACCTCTCATTAGAAAATCAAACGAATACTACAGTCATCTGCTGGGATTAAACAACTGGCTGAAAGGCTTCTGCGAGAATCAAAACATCGGGTTTATTGACAACTGGGACCTCTTCTGGGAAAGGCCGCATTTCTTCAAGCGGGATGGTCTACATCTGAATAGATATGGCGCCCGGGTCCTCTCTGAAAACATTGCTAAGCTAATTTGTCTCTCTTGACTGTCTATTTCTACTCTTAACCCCTTCTGTAATGCTAATGCTTTGCTAGGACATGATAATTCTTTAACAAAGTCTTCTGCAAAAGTGCACTACATTACTACTCTAATAACTAATTTCAATTCACATAACAAATCTAGGCAGTGTGGCATAAACACTAATAATTTAATTAAAATTTCTACTTTAGATGAACAATGTATTAAAACTATAAAAACAGATTATAGATTAAATAAAAAACACAAACAGACCGGCGCCAACAATAATAATTTAGTTTCTATTGCAAATACCAATGACGCACATAGAAATCCGCTATGCTCCTCCGAAACATTAAATATGGCACTATTAAATGTTAGAGCATTAACCAACAAGATGTTTTTCATCAATGATCTTATTAGTGATAGGAAAATTGATTTTATTGCACTGCAAGTGAAACGTGGCTTAGCTCAGATGGCACAGCTGTTTTAATCGAATCTGCATCTCCAAAATACAGTTTTACTTGTGCAGATCGCCAAGGAAAGAAGGGTGGTGGTTTAGCAAACATTTACTCGAGCCAGTTAAAGTATAAAGATGTCAGTTTTGATAAATTCAAGTCCTTTGAGTATCTTGCCGTTGTTATTCATGGAGATTCTCACTTTCTAGAATTATCCGTGTATATACCTCCTAAATGTAATGCGTCTTTCTTTGAGGAATTCTCAGACTTAAAGTCAATTATAATTACAAACTATGACACACTCTTAATAGTCGGCAACTTTAACTTTCATATCGAAAATCAGTGTGACCAAAAAGTAAAAGAATTCATGAACCTCCTGGACTCTTTTGACTTGAGACAGCTCATTAATCAGCCTACATATAAAGCAGGTCATACGTTAGACTTAGTAATTACCAAAGAACTAAAAGTTGATGTAAAGCAGATCATTGATATTGGTCTACCAGACCATTTTCTTTTACTATTTAATATAGAACTATTGATAGAAAACATTCATGAGACGCATATTGTTAAAAACGTTTCTTTGATTCATCAGCAGCTTTAAAACTTACAAACATTCTAAGCAATCAGTCCGTTTATAGTGCCAACTATAATAGCGAGGATAATGTAAATAGTAAGGTGGAAAATTTTAATACTAAGGTGAGAGCTGCTGTTGACATAGTTGCACCTGAAGAAATGTTTCAGCATTGTTATACCATGGACGACCCAAAGAGTGTCTGATTTAAAGAGAACATGCCGTAGAGTTGAGCGTAAATGGAAAAAAAACTAAACTAACTATCCACTATGAGGTATTGAAGATTAAAATCACAGAATACAATAACAAAGTCCGTTTGTTGGCACTGCTATTTCTCTAAGATGTTAAATAACAATGCTAGAAATCCCAGAATCTTATTCTCTACGATTGATCGTCTGCTAAACCCAGGTAACACAAAGGAATGCCTCCAAAATACTTCCAGTGAAACCTGTGAGGCTATTGCTGTATTTTTCAATCAAAAAATTAATGATATTAGAAATAATATAGTATATCTCCCCAACACTGCGGATCCTCTTAAGCCCCAGTACTCCGTTATAAAAAAATTTAAATTCTTTCACCAGGATAGATTTACCTGATTTACATAGAATAATTTCTCAACTGAGACCCTCCACCTGCGTCCTTGACCCAATACCAACAAGTTTTTTCAAAGAAGTATCGGGCGTGCTAATTGACAGTATTCTTGACATAGTAAACTCGTCATTAGATACAGGGGTTTTCCCAGACTGTCTTAAGACTGCTGTAGTTAAACCCCTACTCAAGAAAAATCATCTTCACCCCTCAGCTTTTGAAAATGTTAGACCCATTTCTAACCTGCCTTTCTTAAGTAAAATTCTAGAGAAGGCAGTCATTATGCAGTTAAATGACCACCTCAATAAACATGCTATTCTTGATAAATTTCAGTCAGGTTTTAGAACAAACCACAGTACAGAAACTGCACTCGTTAAAGTAGTAAATGACTTACGGGTAAATGCAGACAGAGGCCATTTATCTGTTCTCATCCTCTTAGATCTGAGTGCCACATTTGACACCATTGATCACAATATTCTTAGAAATCGCCTTAGTCAATGGGTGGGCCTCTCTGGCAGTGTCTTAAATTGGTTTGAATCCTACCTGGCAGGTAGAAAATTCTTTGTTAGTTGTGGTAATTACAACTCAAAGACACATGATATCCTACATGGTGTTCCACAAGGCTCTATCCTGGGTCTGCTGCTCTTTTCACTTTACATGCTTCCGTTAGGTCAAATTTTCTCGGGGCATAACGCGAGTTACCACAGCTATGCTGATGACACGAAGCTGTATTTATCAATAGCATCTGATGATTCTGACTCTATTGTTTAACTAACACAATGTCTTACTTGTGTTTCTAAATGGATGAATAGTAATTTTCTCAAGCTAAATAAAGAGAAAACAGAAATTTTAGTGATTGGCAATAATGGATATAATGAGGTTATTAGAAATAAACTTGATGCATTAGGATTAAAAGTCAAGACGGAGGTAAAGAACTTTGGGGTAACTGTTGACTGTAACCTGAATTTTAAATTGCATATTAATCAGATCACTAGGACAGCATTATTCTACTTAAGAAACATAGCAAAAGTTAGACCTCTTATATCATTGAAAGATGCTGAGAAGTCAGTTCACGCTTTCAGTTGACTATATTCCTGTAACGCACTCCTCTCAGGACTACCCAAAAAAGACATAAATTGTTTGCAACTAGTGCAGAATGCAGCTACTAGAATCCTAACTTGGAAAAGAAAATCCGAGCACATTTCTCCAGTTTTGATGTCACTACACTGGTTACCTGTGTCATTCAGAATTGACTTTAAAATACTGCTTATGGTTTACAAAGCCTTAAATAATCTCGCTTATATATCGGAACGTCTGACACCTTATATTCCAAATTGTACCCTTAGATCTTCAAATGAGTGTCTGCTTAGAATCCCAAGAACTAAACTTAAAAGAAGTGGTGAGGCAGCCTTCTACTATTATGCACCTAAAATCTGGAAAAGCCTGCCAATAGGAATTCGCCAGGCTAATACAGTGGAGCACTTTAAAAAACTGCTGGAAACTCATTACTTTAACATGGCCTTCTCATAACTTCATTTTAATCTAATCCTGATACTCTGGACTAGACTCTACTATATTCAATTTATTATCATAATTATTCATGGTGGCACTAAAATCCGTACTAACCCCTACTTTCTTTTCTTCTGTTCCTTTTCCCGGTTTTCTGTAGTGGCGACCTGCGCCACCACCACCTAATCAAATCACCATAATGTTCCTACATTGATGGATTAAAAGCCAGAAGTTAACATGACCATCATAATCAAGTCCTTCCATGAGAACCCTAAATACAAAGAGGACTGTTTTATTTATGTTAGGTAGAATGCCCAGAGGGGGCTGGGCGGTCTCGTGGTCTGGAACCCCTGCAGATTTTATTTTTTTCTCTCCAGCCGTCTGGAGTTTTTTTTTTTTGTTTGTTTTTTCTGTCCTCCCTGGCCATCGGATCTTACTCTTATTCTATGTTAATTAGTGTTGTCTTACTTTAATTCTTACTTTGTCTTTCTTTTCTCTTTTCTTCATCATGAAAAGCACTTTGAGCTACATTATTTGTATGAAAATATGCTATATAAATAAATGTTGTTGTTGTTGGTGTTATGATAAACGGCCGGCAGTTCAATCCGGCCGGGATGTCCCAGAACTAAAATAGTGGAGAAGGACAGCATTTCCAGGACACTGCCTCCCCCAGGACTATAGGTGGCAGTTCCCCTGGACAGTAAATGTACCCCGAATTCCCTCAGGGCATCATGGGACACGAAGTCCATTTTCTCAGCCCTGTTGGGTGCCATGGGTGCCGCCAGGGGGAGCTCATAAAGGACTTGGAGACTCCTACTTTTGTTATAACCCGGAAGTACTTCGGAGTCACGGGGACAGAAGCTTACAGTACTTCCGGGTTACTTGAAGACGGATGATGTGGCGTTTGACCTGGAAGAAGAGAAGGAACACTTCCAGGTCAAGAACTATTTAAAGGACTGATGCAGAGCTAGCAAGCGGAGCCGGAGTTGGGAAGTTGGGTGATGAAGCTGCTGGGAGTGGAGGATTGTTGAATAGTGATTATTGACTTACTGTTAATTGTGGCGTGTGTGTGGTGCTTTGTGCACTATATTTAAAAAAATATTAAATATTATACTTGGTGCTTTTTACAAGTGTGTCTTGGACATCTTTCTGGTGGGTTTCACGGGGCAACAGCGCCTCTAGCATCCACAATGTATTGTACATTTATTAAAATATATATGTATATATATGTTGATTCATATACACAGTATATATGTAAATGCTTATCTATTTATTAGTTGATATTTTTCAATTTAAAAATTATATTTACATAATGGAGACTGAATTTTCTTTAAAGAACAGGATGAACAAGAACTAAATATTATTAGATTAGATTAATTTTATTAATCCCATGGGACTAGGGTGTTGTACCATGTTAGCCATTATGAATTTAGTGAAAAGTCAAGCAAAATGACATGTTTTATTGCCTAACTAAAAAGATAAAAATATGCAAGCTTCCGAGGCAACCCAGGCCCCTTTGTTCATGTTTGTTGTTCATGTGAATCCCCAGGTATTTGTAGCTCTGCACCTCTTCCACGTCCATGTCCTCCCCCGGATGGTGACTTTTTGTCTTGCTGATACTGAGTTGCAGGTTGTTGTCCTGGCACCACAAGATAGAGTCCTCTACAACCTTCCTGTACTCTGACTCGTCTCCATTATTAATCCAGCCTATGATGGAAGAGCATCTGAAAATTGAAAAATACGCGTCAGTGTATCTTGAAAAAAAGATGCTTTTTTTTGTGAAGGACCTTATGAAGTAATCAGCAAAAATGCTGTATTTTTGAACATTATAATGGTTCAGTATTTAGCTCTACTACTGTATTGCCAGTAGGAAGTATTGGCCTGGTACCTGTCTATATGAAATCTTCACGTTAACCACATATAAGAGTAGCTTTTTCTAGAAACGTGTTTTCCTTTGCATCCGATATACTTGTGTTTAGGTTACTTGGCTTCCCTAAGTTTGGGTCAATGTTGTAACTGTGTGTACCTGTGAGAGAATACAACAAGACTGCCATGCTAGTCACAGTTGTTTGTGTTCAGATACACTAGATAGATAGATAGATAGATAGATAGATAGATAGATAGATAGAGAGAGAGATAGATAGATACTTTATTAATCCCAAGGGGAAATTTACATAATCCAGCAGCAGTATACTGAAACAAAGAAACAATATTAAATTAAATAGTAATAAAAATGAAAAAATGAAAAAATAAAAATAAACATAATAAACATAACATCAATAACACTAGGATACAGTAGTTGTCTATATCACTATAAAACAGTTTAATAAAAAAAACTGAAAACAAAAGTTTTTTATAAACATCCTTCTGTTTCAGACACTGTCTCCAATATTGCTTTTCACCTCTAATTGAAAGGCAGCTTTACTCTGAGCGCATTAAATGGAACAACCACAGGATTCGTAAGCAGACTGTAGCTCCAGGACCATTTAGAAAACCAGACATACTTTATTTTTGTCCTCCATCTGGTAATCTGTTATCTTTAAACACAGCCTATCCAAATCTATTTTCATGCTTAACTGATATGGTTTTATGTTTAAACTATTTTGGACAAAACTATGATAACATATTTAAGCCAACTATTAATTCTTTTGTCAAATTTGGTTTTATGTGTTAACTCAGAAACTTCAGCCTTGAAGAACATAAACTGTGTAAACAACACTGTCAAAAGTAGCTAAATTATCTCTCACTGAGCTACACCACAAAAAAAGTTAGAAGATTAGCTCAGTTCTTTCACACAGGGCAACCTACTGTTTCCCACATTTTATTTGTTGCCATAAGACTGCAGATTAAGGTTCTAAATGATTTAAGATCAGTAGTTTTGAGAATTCTTTGATTCCCAGAGTTATAAGCATTTTAAATTCCAGCAGTTGCAAGAGTTATTATTAGGTACTATTAAAATTATTTTTCTTTGTAGGAATCTTGTGCGTGCCTTTGAGTGTGTACTGTTTTCCTGCCATGTGATTAGTCTTGGCTTGTTTTCCCATATCTGTGTAACAATATTCTGTGCTTTTACACTTTACCACTGCAAACAAATTTACCTCTGAGATAATAAAATCTGCCAAACCTAACCTATTGTCTGTTTTTTAGTTTATTATATGTTGGTGTAATCCTGTATTTTGTATATATGGTATTATGGAGAGTGATCATTTACTGTTGTCACACACGTGTGCATGGGAGGCAGCTGAAGGGCTGAGACAGGACTGATTATACATCTGCCCGGGGGGGCGGGGTACGCTTACGCTCTTACTGAGTTCTCTACAGGTCTTTCCCGGGAAATCCCACCAGGAGCCGACACCTCGAAGAGGGACACATCCCTTCCGGTTCCGGCACAAAGGACGATGTCACTTCCAGTTCCAGCACATAGGACGACATCACTTCCGCCCTCCATCCTATAAAGCCTCCTGCCTTTGCTTTGGCAGGCAGTTCTGTTTTGGATTCTGTTGAGTAAACTTGACTGTGATGAATCGGTTACTTTTGCAGCCAGGAAACCGGATTAAACGGGTGGCTGCCACAAACCTTGCCATGCCTCATGTCTCTTCTTCTTACACTGTTTACTCATTCCACTCATATACAGTATCTTTTGCCATTAATAGGAACTCCAAATATGCTGTGCACAATTGATAATGATCTTCAGCAGCATTCAAAAACTATGGCTTGTGAAAAGGAAGCAACCCTGACTGTGGCCAATGTTGCTTATGGCCAGAATAAATCTGATTGAGCCAAATAACTTTGTACAGGTTTTTGAAATATATGTAAAAATAATCAATTCTTCTCATACTAAATAAATTTTGTTGTTGTGAAAATAAATTGGTTTAATCATACTTTTTTTTGAGCCTTTACACATAGAAAGGTTCATTATAACTATTTAAAACAACCCAGAGGATATTTATTTAAAAGCTTTGGTATCCTTCCATAACCTAGGTTTAACCATTATCAGTCCATTAATTTTATGAACTTGCACTGATACTAGAGTTCCTTGTGGCAGAAGAATCAAGCACCATTTACAAATTTGTTGAGTACAACTTAGATGGCTGTTTTTGCTTCTCTGGGAGAGAAATTATTTATCTGCATCAGAATTTTATAGTCATAACATCAAGAAGAACAACATAATCAAAATAATTGTATGCACTTTTTTCCTGTATACAGCATATAATTTAACACATTTTAATGACAGGAAAAACTAAACATTTTACTTTCCTCTTGGGGATGAATAAAACAAAGGTCATCATCTAGAATATAGGGTATAGGTTTATGGGGCATTGGGACTCCTTTTGGAACAGATGGGACCTGTTCCGCCGTGACGGGTTACATCTGAACCGGAGGGGCACCAATGTATTGGGGAGGCGTATGTGTAGGCTAGTCGAGGATTGTTTAAACTAGGGAATGGGGGGGCAGGGAGTTTAGGACAGGCCAGATTTAGATCTATACATGGAAGAACAAACAATGGTGTAGAAATAAAAATGCATAGTAATGTAAATTTTAAGCAAACACGTAAAGATAGAAGGATTAACACATTAAAAATAGCTTGCCTTAATGCTAGAAGTATCAAAAATAAGGTAAGTGAGTTGGAGTTGTATGTAGCAGAGCACAATTATGATATTATAGCAATAACGGAAACCTGGCTAAATAACAAAGATGGGGATGAGTGTAACATAGAGGGATACACATTTTTTAGGAAGGATAGACAGAACAGAAAAGGAGGTGGGGTTGCTGTTTATGCCAAACAGGAATTAAATGTAAGTCATCTTCAGTTGGATGATGAGCCCCATCTTAGTGAGGACATGTGGCTTCGCCTGGAAAATATTAGGGAAAAAGGTCTCATTTTAGGAGTGTGTTATAGACCACCCAATTCAGACAGTAATTTCAACACACATCTTTTAGTAATATCAAAAAGGCAAGTTTACAGGGGGATATTATAGTCATGGGGGACTTTAATTATCCAAATATTAACTGGGATAACCTTACAGATGGAGGAGCACAAGAGCAGGAGTTTTAGAAGTAATCGCGACTGTTTTTAACACAGCATGTTAAAGCACCAACAAGGGGTGAAGCCTATCTGGATTTAGTATTCTGTAATAATCAGGATAGAATTGAGGGTGTAGAGGTGATTGAACCACTAGGGTCAAGTGACCATAATGTAATACAATTCTCAGTATTTTGTAAGAGTACAGATGCAAAGACTAAAATTGTTAAGTTGAACTTTAGTAGGGCTAATTTTGAGCAGATGCGACAAAGTCTAAGTAGGATAGACTGGGATAAGCTTTTAAATGTGGAGACAGTCGAGGAGCAGTGGAACAGGTTTAAAAATGTTTTACATGTAATGCAGGACAGATACATACCTAAATTTGGAAGTAATAGGAAACTAAAAAATCTCCACGATGGATTAATAAAGATTTAAAAAGAAGTTGCAAAGGAAAAACTGCTGTATAAGGCATATAAGACTAATGACTGCAAAGAGAACCGTAGCGTATGAGAAATGAGGGCAACCATTAAGAAGGATATCAGAGAGGCTAAAAGACAGTTGGAGAGGAATATAGCAGATAAGGCGAAAGAAGACCCCAAGAGATTCTTTCAGTATTTTAGTAGTAAAAGAACAGTTAAGGAGGAGGTCAAGTTCATCAGGAATAGTAAAGGGAATTAAAAGATACAGACAATGAAATAGCAGATGCCCTAAACTTACATTTTTCTGAGGTGTTTACAAGTGAGCAAGTGGATAACCTGCCAGAGGTAAACACAACTACTAAGGAGGTACTGAGGGATTTGGAAATTGTAGAGGGAGAAGTGCTGCTCAGATTAAATAAGATGAAATCAAACAAATCACCAGGCCCAGATAATATTTATCCTCGTGTTCTTAAGGAGGCTAGTGAGTACATATATAAACCCTTGACACATTTTTTAGGAAGTCACTGTGCACTGGAGAGATTCCAAAGGACTGGAAAATGGCAAATATCATCCCATTATATAAAAAGGGTGACAGGGCAGATCCAAGCAACTATAGGCCAGTAAGCTTAACAAGCATCACAGGAAAATTAATGGAAGGAATTATTAAGGATAAGATTGAGCAACACATGACAAGGACAGGAGTTATTCTGAACAGTCAGCATGGGTTCAGAAGGGGAGGTCGTGTTTTACTAACATGTTGGAATTCTATGAGGAGGCAACAAAAGGATACGATCAAAGTGGAGCTTATGATATTATTTATCTGGACTTTCAGAAAGCATTTGATAAGGTGCCACATGAGAGGTTGGGCATCAAGTTAAAAGAAGTGGGAATTCAGGGTGATGTTTTTAGATGGGTGCAGAATTGGCTCAGACACAGGAAGCAGAGGGTGATGGTGCGAGGAACCTCATCAGAACTGGCGATGTTAAGAGTGGTGTTCCACAGGGGTCAGTGCTAGGGCCGCTGCTATTTTTAATATATATAAATGATTTAGATAGGAATATAAGTAACAAGCTGGTTAAGTTTGCAGATGATACCAAGATAGGTGGATTAGCAGATAATTTGGAATCCGTTATATCATTACAGAAGGACTTGGATAGCATACAGGCTTGGGCAGATTTGTGGCAGATGAAATTTAATGTCAGTAAATGTAAAGTATTACACATAGGAAGTAAAAATATTAGGTTTGAATACACAATGGGCGGTCGAAAAATCGAGAGTACACCTTATGAGAAGGATTTAGGAGTCATAGTGGACTCCAAGCTATCAACTTCCAAACAGTGTTCAGAAGCCATTAAGAAGGCTAACAGAATGTTAGGTTATATAGCACGATCTGTGGAGTACAAGTCCAAGGAGGTTATGCTCAACCTTTATAATGCACTGGTGAGGCCTCATCTTGAGTACTGTGTGCAGTTTTGGTCTCCAGGCTACAAAAAGGACATAGCAGCACTAGAAAAGGTCCAGAGAAGAGCGACTAGGCTGATTCCAGGTCTACAGGGGTTGAATTATGAGGAAAGATTAAAAGAGCTGGGCCTTTACAGTTTAAGCAAAAGAAGATTAAGAGGTGACATGATTGAAGTGTTTAAAATTATGAAGGGAATTAGTACAGTGGATCGAGACTTGTATTTTAAAATGAGCTCATCAAGAACACGGGGACACAGTTGGAAACTTGTTAAGGGTAAATTTCGCACAAACATTAGGAAGTTTTTCTTTACACAAAGAACGATAGACACTTGGAATAAGTTACCAAGTAGTGTGGTAGACAGTAAGACGTTAGGGACTTTCAAAACTCGACTTGATGTTTTCTTGGAGGAAGCAAGTGGATAGGACTGGCGAGCTTTGTTGGGCTGAATGGCCTGTTCTCGTCTAGATTGTTCTAATTCTAATATTTCATTTTGTAATTACCAATGGTATCCGTAATGTTTTTTTAAATCAGTGTTGTCCAATGATTTTAACAGAATAACTAGGTTTGAGGCCGAAATTCTTTCCGATGGTGAATACTTTAAACATGTACATATTAATTGTGTGGACAATGAATCAAATTGGTTTAAAGCATTTAGAGCTGCCCTTTTGACATTAACGTGACATTAAAAAGTAATGTTTTTATTATTAATGTAATTATTTCATCCCTCTCTATTGAAAAATAATTTCTAGAAATATTTTATAATAATCTGTAAATACATTTACCATTGCTGCATTGTCCACTAACATGGATTTTGTTTGTGTTAGGTTTTCACTTCAAGATGCCAAAGAAAGCTGTCCAACATATATCACATCATCTAAGGCAGGGGTGCCTACACTTTTTCGGCTTGAAACCTACTTTTAAAATTACCAGTTCGAAATGATCTGCCTACATTAAAGATGTTATATTCACTCTATCGCGATTTTTTTCTCATACACGCTTACATTACTATGCATGCGCTTTCTGAGAACTTTTATCTAAGCCCCATGATGGCTCCTAAACGTGCTGCTTTTTCTAAGCCTTCTGACAATAAAACTAAGCACTGGAAGAAGATGCTTACTATCCAGGAGAAGGTGAAACTCTTGGATATGATCAAAGATGGCAATACCATACAAAAGCCTCCTCACGCATATGAAAAGACAGCGCCAGCAACTGCCTATCAAGATGTTCTTCAGCCGCGCACCCAGACACCTACTGCCTACTCCTAGTACTCCTTCAGAGGAAGAAGACAACGACGCACCTGCTGAAGATACTGCACCACCTGAATACTCTCCTACTGAGGTTGTGCCTTCATAGGTTAGTGGTTGGGTGTAAGAACTGTGTGTGTGTGTGTGTAACTAAATGTACAGTACAATAATCTACTATCGGTCGGGATTGTCCTACCGTCCCATGAGTGCAAAGCGTAGCGGTATTCCGCTTATCACAGACTTACTACTTGCGGCTTGCAGTATGAAGCGACGCGATGTGAGCAGAGTTCTGGTGCTCCCATTGTTCCCTTGCTTTTGTGCGCGATGCGCTGGAAAAATAGACAAAATTATGTCTCTGGAAATAATTTATGTTGATGGAGTACAAATACCTCACCGTGTAGTAAATATCATGGGAGATGGTGCTTGCTTATTCTCATATATAGCTTATTTAATGCATGAAACTCTTTAGCGGTACACATTCGGGCTGACATTGTACGACTTTGGACAGGCACTCTAATGGATAAAAAAACATACGTTTTTGGGAGATGTTATGAATGGGCACTTTGATGTTCTCATTCCCTACACTTACATGCCTGATGTACACATGGAGCGCACACAAATTGAGGATAAAAGTCGGTCGCCTTTAAAGACGGGCAAGCCTAGTAATAATATGATATTTGTAACATCTAATATGTCTTATTTTCTCTTATTTTGTCTAATATATTGGGTAATACAAGTGTAATGGTGACTAAAGGGTGTTATTTCATGTCTAGAGGGCTCTAATAATGTTAAAAAACGTATTTAGAAGGTCGTAAACAGGTTTTCTATACTCTTAACTGCGAAAATATTCGATTTATAAATAAAGAATCCTACTTCGCGAAAATTCATTTATCACGGTAGAGTCTGGAACGCATTAACCGTGATAAACGAGGGTTCACAGTATATATATATATATATATATATATATATATATATATACTGAGTATACTTAAGGTCACTACAGTATTTGGATTTAATAATCATCATGTGGGAAAAGGCTGACTCACATAAATAAGTAGTGCCGAATAATGCAGTCAAGGAGCTTTTGAGTTCAGCCGAGTGAAAAATGATGGCTGTCCGATTAACTGTGATTTTAGTTCCCTCTCCTTTCTCTTTCTCAGATCGCTTTTTGGATGGACGTCAGCTTCGTAGTTTTTATAAACAGTTTGAAAATGCCTTTCCACATTTTCCTTCTTTGGACTAGCAATGATAGATTGACAGATCAGACAAACACACTTCGACTGTGACATTGTGAGAAAAAAATCCTCTTCTAATTCCACATTCAGCCCATACCCTCCCCAAACAATTTTTTTTAAATCCCTTCTTTAGTCAATATAAATTGGAAAGCTAACTAGATCACAGCCGGAGTTTTGCAGTAGCTCAAGGCTTGATCGCGCGTCTGGGATGACCAGTGTGTTAGAAGAGAAGAGATCTCAGACTGGTTGCCCTGTATGTCAATCAAGTGGCAAATGCCATAGGGAGGATAAATGATAGACTAACATTTAAAATCTTTTTGAATTTTTTTTTTTTTTTGTAAATTATTTTTTGAATGCAACATGATCTACCTGCACTACCTTTGCGTTCTACCGGTCGATCGCAATAAACACATTGGGCACCCCTGATCTAAGGAGAAAACAAAAAACATTAAAAATGCCATATTCAACTTCCATCTGAATATTATTTGACAGTACGTTTCACTTGTCAAGAATCTTGATCATAAAAAAATTCGAAAACAACTTGTTAATTGCAAAATAAGACATTTTCTTCTAAATGGTTATTTTATTCACAGCAATATACACCACTCATCATCAAGCAATATTTATTTATACAGCAAAATTACCAGAGTTACAATAATTATTATAGTGTCAAAGCAACACTTAGATGTGTTTATATATAGAAACCATGGACCAATATACAGTAGATGTTTAAAGTGTTAATTTATTACTGCACATTTTGGTTTGCAGGTAACATTTCTGTGTTTATATTAATTTTTCTATTAAATGGCAATATGTTCAGTATGTAACACAGTTTAAACTATTAAAAGAAGTACCTAAATCTCTACGACCAAAATATGTTTTCTTTCATATACAGTATCTAGAATTTCATTTAATGATAAATACTCCTTCTCAAAGTCTGATTTGGGCCATCTTGATCCATCCGCATTGCAATGTGTATTGAGCTTCATTTCTTTTGTCATCTTTCCAAAACATTTCTTTGGCTTTCTCTATTATATCACTCATGACCATCCAATGGTTTCATTAAAAATTTAGGAGGCTCTTCTTATGGTATTTTCTATGTTTTTTTTTTTGTTCTAGGTCTCCACTCCATTGCCATCACCTTCACCTTAAACAAAAATTGTATTTAGAACTTTGATATAAAATTCACAAAAAGGTACTAAATGTGAACTAATGTGCATAAAAAAGAAAATGGTATGATTAAGACAGGCGGTGTGACATAACAGTTAAGGCTTTGGACTGCAAACCCGGAGCTTGTTGGTTCAAATCCTGGTACTGACACCACTGTGTGACCCTGAGGAAGTTACTTCACCTGCCTATGCTGCAAAAAACAAAAGTAATGTAACGAATTGTACCTCAGATGTTGCAAGTTGCTAGGATAAAGGCATAAGTCAAATAGATAAATATGTATTATACATATAGGAACTATTTATTTATTTTCAGTTAAGTCATGTGCAGCAAACCTTTATAAATGAGTGTTTCTCCTTTTTAGATAGTGTAAACTGTTTCTTCTTCACTGAGGTTTTCTCTTGGAGGGCTTTTTTTCATTTTATTGAAAATTAAAGCAGCATCTGCCAAAATATGTAGCTTTCGTATTAATTTTTGAACATTGTATAAAATAACTTCATAAAGTAACATAAAAGGTTTAAATACTGGTTATGCTTTTATACTAAAATATTACTAAAGAGATACAAAAAAGTATAATGCATATGTTGATTTTCTTTAGGGAGATTAAATATTACTGAAGAAAGAAAAAAAAACTAAAATGGCCAAATAGGGCTATGCATACGAACTTAAAAGGTTTAAATAAAACAGAAATATATCTTTATTTTTACTTCCTTGACTTGTGGAGGGCGTATCCTGTTCTCTCCTGTAGCAAAGCTCTAACTAAACCTTAAAAACAGGTGTAAAGATATTGACAACAAGCTACGCAAACCCACAAAGACATGGAATCATTTAAATCACAGCGCTGCACTACTTTCTTCCAGATCGGCCCAAAGGCGTTCGTATTTTTCCAAAGCAGTTTTGGTCTCCATCGGGATCTGTAGCTGAGTCGAAAAACACTATCCCATACTATCAGTTAACGATTAACACATTTCTATATGTATTGTAAGCATACAATACAACTGATTATATGTTGCACTTATTTATCTGGTGTACCGAAATTTTTGCACGTTTCACGGCTGAAATCCGAAGTGGTTTGTGCCCTTCAGAATAAAAAAAAGTTTGCGTTTACCTTTTTAATAAAAGGTGAGCTTTTAAGCCTGAGAAATCGCCCTGTAAATGCACACGTTTTAATGCACATGTGTTAATATGTATGTTTACACAGTATTAAAAGACACTCAACAATTAACGTCATTTATCTTCGTTCCCACGTTTGAGTCATGCTGTAAATTCTTACTGTCAAATATAATTGAAAAATAATTCGGCGAGTGAACTTGTGAAGAAGGTGGAGCTGGAGTATTACATCACTTCATTAACAAAAATGTTGTGATTGGGGGGGCGGGGGGAGTGTGAGGGTTGACGGAGAGCTGAAGGCGGAGGGTGGGTGACAGAAAATGGACATCGGAGAACTGAGAGAGGACGGTGGTGGAAGGAGAGGGGAGGGAGGAGGGGTGACTGGGGATTCTATTTTGTCAAAGACAGTAGGAGGGATGGAGTTTTCTCAGAGGGAGGAGGATTTCCTAAAATGGACAACGTATGTCTGAGCCTTTAACTTCCTCCATTTCCTTTTGGCTGTTCTGAGCCCAATCCACTGACTGTGGAGTGCTTTGGAAAGCCAGTGACAGATGGGTCTTTCGTGTGCAGGCCTGGAAGAGGACAAGAGGACAGTCAGGCATAGTGTGTCTGTGGTAGTGTTGGTGTCAAGAGAGGAGAAGTTGTCAGGAGGAGGGAGAGCAGAGGAGACAATAGAAGAGAAATGGGTGGGAAAGAAGGAGCAAAGGTGATAGTGGGGAGGATAGATTGGGGGGAGGACAAGAGTGAAAAGAGGGAAGAGGAAGAGAACAGAATGAAAATGTGGTCAGACGCGTGTAGAGGAGTGACAGTGTCATTTGTGGGAGTGAAGTTGCATGAGAGAATGAGGTCAGGAAGATTACCAGACTTGTGAATCAGTTGGGTGTGAAGCTGTGTGATGTTTAAAGCAGAAAGAAGAGCGAAAAAGCCCCAGCAGAAAGGCTGTCCAGGTAGATGTTCAGGTCCCCGTGAATTAGAAGTGGCCTGCCATTATCAGGGAGGGAAGACAGCAGCTTGTCAAGGAATTTCCTGAGCAAACCTTGAGGGCAATAAACAACAACAATGGTCATGTTAATTGGAAAGGTGACCATAATAGCATGGTATTCAAAAGTAATGAAGTTGTATCCATTACTCAGAGGGGTGAATTTCCAGCACTTAGATTTAAGAATATCTGCCTCCCCACCCCAACCAGTGGAGCAATAGGAGTGGGCAAATTTAAAAGCAGAAGAAAGTGTTGTTGTCGTCACAGTGTTATCTGGTCAAATCCATGTGTCTGTCAGAGCCACCACTTGGAGACTCTTTTTTGTGGTATAAGCTAGAATTACTGTAAGTCTGCTTTGTTGACTGCAGACTGGCAGTTCCACAAGCCAAAGGAGAAGAGTATAAGAAGTAGTGGCTTGAAGCAGTGGACAAAGGTTGTCTGGGTTTCCCTCTCTCCTGCTAAAGGGGCGAGAGAAAAACCTTACTTTGATAATAGGAATGTATTGTTGACACATGACACAAGACAATGACAGTGCTTGGGTTCCACTTTCAACTTGGGGATTTCAGACAGAATTTGAAGTTAGGTTAAGTGTATCTTAGTCAAATCTTGACTGATCTCCTAAATGTGTTTACCTGCTTTATTTGCCACCTCTGTCACACTTTACCAATATACAGGTGGAATCCCATTGTAGTAAAATTAATAAAAATATTACATTATTTTGACTTTGATTTTTGGTTTGTGATTTAAATTTATATCTTCTTGGTACAGATTCAAGCTAGTTTCGTGACTATTCACTTGCCTTGTCCCTTTTTGGTGTGGTATATCCCATCTTATCTACATTTTTTACCTGCCGGTCAAGCTATGCTATCAGTTCACAACAATTATAACACCATCTTTTTCATAGTATTAATGTGTTAACATAAGGCAGGATGTATTGGCAAAATGATATAACTGATATATAATACTATTATGTGAAATGTGTGATAACAATACAAATGTGTGCTTAATATGCCATACACATATAAACTGCTAAATATTCTTGAAAACAGAAATGTATTAACATTCTTTACAAGCTTGAATTAACTACTGGTTCAGAGATTATGCACATTTTTACTAGAAAAGTCTTATCGATTATACTGGGCTTTGGCAGAGTTTGAGTCCTACATTTTAATTATTAGAAATTTTTTAGCTTAACTATTCCCAAGTGTTTTCCCTACTACTTTACTAAAATTAATTAAAGTCCTTTCTTATATTTCTAGACAAAAATACTTTTTCTGATAATGCCTTTGAATGAGGTCAATTATGGTCAGGGTCACTTAGCGCCAAAGGCTATCAAACTAAGAGTAAATAAAATGGGATTACTTAATGAACATTCTGTCCTCATTGATAACATATACATAACAAAGACTGCCCTTGAGGTAACAACTAAAATGACTTTTCCTCTTTTGTTTTGTTGTGGAATACATTTGTTGAGTGATACCTTTAATTCAGGGAATTCAAGGTTAAATAACCTGAAAGGTGATTTTTTTTTTAATTTATATTACGCAAAAAGGCATTCATAGTCATGATGGCAGGCTAATATGACAATTCTGAAAAATATTTTGCTGAAATAATATTTAATACTTTTACATACTATTTTCTTACATTTTTAAATATAAAAGTAAACAATGAAACATTGCTGTGGTGGGGAATAGTCAAGAACAGGCCAGGTTCAAGGCACATGAGTAGCAACAAATGAGGGCAACGTTTCTCTCAGTCATAAAATCAGTCAATGCAACGTTCCTAAACATTCACATTTAAAATTACAATAAATAGTAGTCAACAATCAACACACCATCCCTACACTTGAGAGCCAAGAGAACAGAATGCCAATTATGAAACATTTTATCATATATTTAAAAAATTAAAAGGAGAACAATGGAGGCAGAAGCTAGGGAGGCTGTTTTAGAAGAGATGTAATGATTTATTTCCAAATTCTGAAAAAAAGGCTTTGTAATGTTGCTCTTCAAGGAAACATAGATTTTTGTAGTTTTACATAATATGAGATTATTGAGTTATGGAGAGTGGATTTAGATTCAACTTCAACTGCCAATCAATGTAGTTTAGAAGATAAAAATAGATATATGGCAGCATAGTGTTGTCCTATCTGGTATTAATTATAAATAATCCCATTTGGTGATTAGGAGTGGGTGTAAATTAAAATGTTTCAGACAAATAAGCAAATATTTCCTCCAAAATGATTTCAGTGTCAGGTAAACCCAAAACATATAACCTAGAGAAGCAAGTCCTTGTTGACCTTATTCAGAGTTACAATTGTGGTTTGATCATTTTATTTATTTATTTGTATAACAAATTTTACAGTGGACATTAACACAAAGTAGTCATCAAGCTCAAGATGACACATTTAAGGACATCTCCCTTTAACTATAGTAGGAACGAACCTTGAATGAAAGCAAGGCTGAAATAGGTGGTGCCTATTCTTATCAGAGAAATATCTAATAAAGGATTACATGGTTAACTGGTAATTTTAATTTAGGCATGTATAGTAAATATCCAATAGAGTCCAGAATGTTTATTTTGTTTCATTTGGTTTTGACTTCAATTGGTTTGAGTTTAGAGGTGGAAGCAGGAGTGAGTACACCAAGATTAGATAGTCCAGTAGCCTTGTAGAGAATGTAAGTCTGGCAAGTACTGCATTCATAGTCAACAAGTTTGCTTGAAGGTGTCTGATACGACTATCAATCCCACTCAATCCAGCTAATGTCCATCTTTCCCAGAATAAGTCCCAGCTCTTCATGTAGTCCATGTTGAACTCAGTACACCATGAACATGCGTATGGAATGCATAGAGTCTGGTGAAATATTAATTTCATTAACTAATGTAGGTTGACCAGGAAGTTGAAACAATGTTGTTTTTTTCCCACAGGGAATGTATTCTTAATCAAATATAGAATAAAATGTCTTCTTTAATGGAATACTCTACATAAAAATATTTTTTATATGTTACTTACTCCATTTCATTTGTAGTGATGGCTGAGAAAAACTTTTAATCTCATGTCTTTATGTAGACCTGGGATAAAGAAGTTTATATTTATATTTCAATCCCATGTTGACCAGTACTGCACAGTATTAAATGATGTGAAAAGCGATGATGAAAAAAAAAGTCACATTACTTGTTTTGCTTAATCCATATGTTAGTTATCCAGTCATATGTTCAAAATATGCAAAACACATGCATTTTTCCTAAAATATTGTTAAATAAATACTTCCAAAAAAGTGCATATCATAAACAGGAATCTAGCATCACATGAGTTGAAGATCCACCTCTCCTACCTAATGACTGTTCAAAAGTCCCAGGCCTCAGGCACTAGATGGGAGAGAAGTATCCTTACTTTCCTCCTGTCTTAATGAGAATGGGTAAGAGATATCTGAACGTGTCAACAGTTTAACTAAGGGAGTACCATTCAACAGTTTAATCATGCACCCAAACCTTGTAACAAAGGGTATCACGCCCAGAACCTACCAAAAGAATGCCCACATTAGCTGATCAAAAACCTTTTTACTATCCAGTGAGAGCAGTGTTGCAGGATGTAAAAAGGAAGAGACTATGATTATCTGAGGTTAAATCAGGTTATCAAATGACATTAGTGAGCAGATAAAACCAGCTTGAATACTGTAGATTAGAACACTTTGTGAATAACAGATTGTCAGTTGGTGAGCTGTAACATTAGGAATAGTTAAGCCACTGAATTCATTGCCATATTGGTCTGAAACTGTGGTGGTGGTTGTGTTTTTTGCCTTGTTTGAACGAGAGAGTTACAATCACTGGGATTAAACAGTGACAGGAAATGGCTAAGTTCAGCATTTACACAAGAAGATAAGTTTATTTCAAATAAGGTTGATATGACTTTTAGTGTGAACGCTGGCCCTGGCACAGACAGACGGACAGCATATTTTCACCCACACACCGTTTATTTACAATAATATTATTTACAAATTGCTCACATGCACCCCTAGTGCCTTCTTGCACCGATTTCCCCAATGTCCAGGCCCACAGTCTCTTGTGCCTTCCTGGCCGCCTCCCGTCCTCTCTCTCCAGCTCTGTCTGCTTCCTCCCGACATCCACCACTGACTGGAGGGAGGCGGCCCCTTATATAATGCTCCTGGATGAGCCCCAGGTGTTCCCGGTATCCCCTCCTTAGCCACGCCCCAGCGTGGCGGAAGTGTTGGCTGTCCTCCTGGCGGCTCTCCGGGCGCCACATAAAGTCTTCCCCCCAGCACTTCCTGGTGTGGCGGAAGTGCTGGGCTCCAGGGACAATTAGGCACTGGGGCGCCGCCTGGCGGTGGCCACGGGTCCCTACAGGACTGGGGACCACATTAGCTAAATGCATTCAACCTGTTAGATCTCTCCTTTATTCAAGGAGCCTAGACTTTCTTTGAGTTATTCCATAGTAATAGGGCATCTAACTGCAAAGCTTTCTTCTTTGAGAGGCTGAGCAAGGAGTCTAGAAAACATGAAGAATCCAGTGGAGAGGATAGGACAATTCCAAAAACAGCTTGATAATGTAATTTAAAAGCATTATTAGTTTGCTTTGGCCTATTGGTAACTGTACCTGATTCAGATCTAATGGAAGGAGTTGATGCCAGTAACTAATTATGAGGTGTAGGGTGAAAGTAGTGCAGGGGGTAACCACAGAGACATAATAACATACCCTTGTTCAGGCTGATTGCAAATTCCACCCATTTAATACATTGTGACTTTAGATTTTGCCCAACCAGATGAGGAGGAATCAATGGATGGATACAAGAATGGACATTGACTGTGACTGACGAAAGAAAGAGGATCCAAATGCCACATGATCAGGCAAAAACATAAGAAGAATGAGCCTCTGCTGAAGGACAATACCATGTGCTGGATAAAAAGGTCAAATGTAGCTGTTGAATTAATTATATCGAATGACTGGAAAAAAAGGGAGAGGAAGCCCAAGAAGGAGCCACCAGAAATGGCAGCAAGGCTCTCTATCAGATCATTCGTGAGTTGACAAGACAAGTAACGGTAAGTGATGCCCCTATTAAAGGCAAAAGCGACCAAATCCTTCTGACAAGAGGAGTCCAAGATTCTTGGTGGGTCAAGCATTTCAAAGAGGCGCTCAAGCAACTGCCATCAGGGAGCTGTGTGATTTCACTACTATACTACCCATGCCAAAGCTGGCAGTGAACATGGGTGAGATCACGAAGAATGAAGTACGAAAGGCTGAAGAATGGAGGTGCTGACTTGGAAGAAGCCCTGATGAAGCTATGCAAGAAGTGCTGGCAAGGGGCAACTTTTTCATTGGAATGGCAAAAATGTATGAGGCGATGTTTAGGAAAGCAATCATATGCTTTTCATTCAGCTAGATTGAAATTCTATCAGTTTGCCTGTGCACGCATGGATTTTACTTCAGTACAACTGAATCGGTTTGCTGACACACACATTGAATATATCTGGCACACACATTGGATTCAGTCCAACTCTATCAGTTTGTAAGCACATATGATTGGATTGGAGGTGCACATATTGAATTCACCACAGCTTCATTGGTATGGTAGCGAATGCACTGGATTTAGCTAGCACATGCATTAGTTTCAGCATGGTTCTAATGGTTTGTTAACACATACATTGAATTCAGTATGACTCAATCGGTTTGCAGGCGCATACATTGGATTGTCAGCACACCCATTGAATTCACTACAAATCTATCGGTTTGCAGACACACACATTGGATTGCTGCCGCATGCATTGAATCCAGCACAGAGGGATTGTGAGCTCTGGTATTCTTGATGCTTTAAAGAAACACCCCATTCATATGAAACCATTATTTATGTACCCCTTTTAATGAAAATGTAATTATTGTTTCCATTTATTTATTTCATTTTTGTTATCATAAATTTTAAAAACTTAAGAATATACTCATCTCCATTACTGTTATAATCGACTTTCTTTAAATCTGTCATTTCATAATGAACAGGCAAATCTCGATGTTTGCTCTGACTAACATTTGCAGAGAAATGCAGGGTGCTTTTCTTTATAGAGAATAAGGTAACTGTTAAACATCAAGGTATGAATAATTGAATAGAAAAAAAATAATGAAGTAAAACATCATTTGCTATTTGATGCATGACATGTATTTAGAGACATAGACATATAAATAAACGTTCTTACAGAATATGATAACCTGTTATGTTAAGTTATGCTTTAAGGTTTCACATCCAGCTATCAACATTGGGAGATTTGAATATAATTACTCATGTCTTATTTTATTTTGAAAAAGTTAGGCTTCTTATGTAAATATCTGTTGTGATATGGGATTTTGCCTATAACTTGATAAATGTTTTGTATGTCTTTATTTATAATTTAGGCAAACCAAGTGATGAGAGGTATTCATGTTCGCCCCCATTTTTTACGACTGTCTCTTTGTAATTTTATGACAGGATTTGGGGGGATGTGTCTTAAACCAGTTTGATGAGTATTTCTCTGCTAAAGTCTTTGTCTCATTCCCCATACAAAGCCAGGTTAGCTTAACATATGGTCTTGGGGGGGTTGAGGTGTTAAAATGTACTATTTCTCTCATTGGTCTGAGATATGGCTGTTTGGAATTGGCTTGTCTCAGAGGCCTTTAAGTACCATGATGTCCTATTGGTTCTAGGAATTGGAGAGAACATCTATAAATGTAGTCATTGCTCAACCACATTCTCTCTCTCTTACCAACATATGATGAAGAAGCATCTCTCTTGCTAACCTGTGATGATGAAGACAACACAATGAAGAGCACAGCTCAGCAGCCATATTGAACAGACATGTGGCTGAAAGCTGAGCACCAACGATGCCTTAACTAGAGAGATTTTAAGTAACTACAAGTCTGTGTGCCACCTGAATTACACATCACCATTTAATCAGTTTGTATGGTTGCCAATATTCAAATATACTTTGCATTTTGTTATTATTTATGAATATTATCAGTAATACATTATTTTATGTGTGACTTAACTCCTGCTTGTCTTTTTACTACATCTAATTGCCTGAGGTTATAGATATAGAAGGGAAGGTGGGGAGAAGTTATATACAGCGGTAAGTCTGTGAGATTAGGCATTCTAACGCTGCATATTAATAATACAATAGGGGAAAGTAGAGCTATATATATATATATATATATATATATATATATATATATATATATATATATATATATATATATATATATATTACTCTACCAAGATAAAACAATACCTGTGTAAAGGAAACACTAGACATAGTTGTGAAAGGAAAACAATGAAGCGTAGTGTATATGCTGTGTCATATTTTTTCAATCAAGCTTATATCATGAGAAGACAGAGCCTCTCCCTGTAGCACTAGGTTGCATGGCAGAAAACAGCCCTGGACACACACCTACTGAAAATAACATTTTTTTTTTACAATTTCCTCGTGTGGATTATAGTACCACAAAAACACATACCTTCATTGTCCCTAAGGTCAATCAAAACTAATTAGAAGAGAGAAAAAATATTCAAACAACTGTGGGTTGTTTTAGCTTTCATGGTAATATATCACATCCCCAGGTCACTATATAATACAGACCGGATTCACTTTTTGGATTACATTTAAATGTTGACACAAAGTTGTATACAAATGTGATCCAAATGTTTTGTTACCATTTTACATTATATACTACCCTCTCCTTACTGATAGAAGCACCTTATGATTTCTTTGAGTTAAGTTCAAGAGAAATACAAATGAATAATTCTACACTCTGGTGACAATTTCTCCAGAATTCTGAGGTTTTTTGCACATATAGTGGGGCATGCAAAAATACTGGATATTACTTTTGAAGAAATTCTCCATGCCATAAGCATATAAATTATGACTATTAACATCAGTATGGAAGCTACTGTATCCAGTGTAATAACACTTGTGGAACATGACCCAGACACAGACAGGCAGACACATTGTAATCACCCCATATACATTTATTATAGATACTACTATTTACAGTTCAAGTGCTCACAAACCCCAAAGTCCAGTTCACACAACACAATGCCTTGACTCTTCAGGCCGCCTCCTTGCCTCCTCCAGAGACCTCGTCAACTGGGCACTCCCGACTCCTGTCCTTGTCTGAAGGGAGGTGCCCCCTTTTATCAGCACCCATGTGGCTCCGGCAACCTTCCACCGGCACTCCCCAGTGTGGCGGAAATGCCGGCTGCATACCTGGGAGCACTCCGGGTGTCCCCAGTCCTCTTCCCCCCAGCACTTACGGGTGTGGCGGAAGTGCTGAGGTCTAGGGCTTCGAAGGCATAGGGGCGCCCCCTGGCGGTGACCACGGGCCCCTACAGCTCTGTACCCGTGGCCCCCAAAGGAACCAGGGTGGTCGCCGCCACATGGTCTGGGGAAGCCCTCCTTTGGTCCTCCTGGGCGTCCCGGCCGGGTCGCCACCCCAGCCATCTCCGACACACTGAAATTCAGGTCAGCCATTCAAGATTATGTTTTAATATGTGTATTTTTCCACAAATGAAAAGTCAGAGGAAAACAGACAGAATGAGAGGAAGTGAATGACATCTGAAAGACACAAAGCAAATGTATAGCATTATGCAGCATATAAACACTTTGGATTTTACTCTGTGTAGACGTTGTCTGGTCTTTGTTATTTTCAGTGAACATTTGCATATTTGTGTTTTTTGCAGTAGGTTTATGATAGGAAAACATATGTCAAGAAGGTTGCCATCAAAATGCATTGCACTGTACTCTAACCGGATGCCTTTGATGTCATTTACCATTCATTGGTTGTAAACTATTATATAGAGAGTACTCAGAATACCTTTTCTCTAAGCCTCGTGGGTTGCAATAATCATTATGTAATGAGTCAATAAAGTACTACCAGTCATTAACAGATACATAATACAAAAGAGTGTGCAGTCTTTGTAAAACCACTAATACCAAACCTGCCAGTATAACACTTCCTCTCAGTTCAATTCAATTCAGTTTACTTTTGTCTAACGCCTCTCACTGAGTACAGACAAAGACGGTTCAAGTAAAATGCAAGTACAAGATCATACTAATTACTAGATAAAGATTTAGCACACATAACAACACAGATTTATTTAAAGGCACAGAAAACAAAATTGAAAATGAATATAAAAAATGGAAACCAACAATATCTGTCCACTAATTAATTGTTGAACTATGGCTGGTAACTTTCAGCACTGACATGACCACTCAGAGGCCGGAAAGTCAGTAATTATCTCAGCATAACTAACTGAAATAATATCATTCATTGACAGTGCACTTATTTCACAGCAGTATGTGTTATTTTTTTCATTTCAGTTACTCTATTAATTAAAAATAGGAAAGAGCTCTTTGTTTTCAAAAAAAAAAAAAACAATAAAAGGCATGTTTTGGGTTAATTGATTTTATTACTGAAAACACTATTCTATGACAACACCTTGACATGAATATGATGTATTATGAAAAAAGCAATATATTTATGAAAATTGAAAAAAAAGTTTGGCTTTATCTTATTAAATTATAAGATTATGAGTTTAAATACTACTATGGGTGCGATAATGTTTAGCATCATCCATGTGATAATTTTCATTTGCAGGCAATAACTACTGGCAAATTGGAATCTACTGTAAACAAGGAAACAAAAAGAAAAATGTTGCCATTCGAGGAGTGGTTTGGCATCTATTTCTTCTTGTCTGCCATTGTGAAGTCCATACTAAGTGCAAGACAACTACCAAATGAAATTGACATTCTATTTGATACATTTTAACTTTGTTTATTGAATTTTTTCATTAGTTAGAATATTGCCATACCCTCTACAAGTGGCAAACTTGAACATGTTTGTAACATCATATACAATATATCACACTGAATAACTTCATTTTTGGTTATACAGCATGGCTTAGGTTACATCAGTGTTTGAATCTCAAGGTTACAATTGACTAAGCTGTTGTTTAAATCACACTTAATGCCTCAAGCAAAAACCCAGTGCTTCGAAGGTGCACTCTTTCACACTTAAGTAGTAGGTAACTAATGATGCCTAAAAATTACATTTTTTAAATGTACTGACCCTTTTTAAATTTAGGATTGTAACAGTATCCTCTCTTGCCAGTAAAAATAAATGTTTGACCTGTTGATTTTAATAAGTGGGAGAAAGGAAGCTAAGGAAAGTTTGAATTCAACACACCCTTGAAATACAATTCATTTTTTAGAAAACTGTAAAAGTTCCAAAGAGCAATAAATTATATTCATCTGCATACCATGATGTATGTATACAAGTTATGTATGATTATAGCTATTTCTTTGTATTCAGAGGTGTCAACTAATTTTGTAGTGTCACATAGCCATTCTATGTCACATAATTGATTTAGACAGTTTGCCAAAACATTTGTAGAGGTTGGGAGCATGCACATTAACGCACCCACCACAAACTTTATTTGATGACAAGAGGATGCTGATAGTGTTTTTATGCTAGAATAAATAATAGGTTGTGGATGTTAGAGGGCACTGTTGCCCCATGAAAGCCAACAGACAGATGCTATGGGCACAATTGTAAAAGCACTAAGTAGATTTTTAAATTTTCTTTTATCAAAAGTGCCCTCACAACAACACATTCACCAAATACACTATAATAAATACAACAATTCTCTCCTCCCAGCAGCTTCATCATACTCTCCCCCCCCAAAACTTCAGCTCACTTGCTGGGTCTCCACTAGTCCTTTATATAGTCCTTGACCTGGAAGTGCTTCTGTCCTTCCGTCCATGGGATTCATCAGCACTTCCGGGTCAGATGGAGACTTTTATTTTCTTCAACCTGGACGTACTTCTGTCCTTCTATCCCCATGACATGGAGTACTTCCGGGCTATATTTATTTATTTAATTATAAAGCGCTTTAAAAACAACATCAAGGCTGACCAAAGTGCTATACAATAAAAACCCAACATATCAGACACACAATAACCAAAGGGTAAATGAAACAGAAACATATAAACACATAATCAATCAATCAATTAACATTTATTTATATAGCATATTTTCATACAAAAAATGTAGCTCAGAGTGCTTTACAAAATAAATAGAAAAATAGAAGACACAATCTATACATATAAAGGAGAGTTGGGATCCGAGAGACTGTGTTTGTGTGTTTGTGGAGGGATTGAGAGTCAAGGCGGGTGGGGGAGTCACGTGATCATCTCCCCTCCCATTCACCTGATTTCATTTACTTCATTTCGCTCCGAGCTGACGCGGTCTTGCCATTCTTTTTCCTTAGTGT
Organism: Polypterus senegalus; assembly: GCF_016835505.1. NCBI lineage: Eukaryota > Metazoa > Chordata > Cladistia > Polypteriformes > Polypteridae > Polypterus > Polypterus senegalus. The sequence goes on from NC_053159.1 coordinate 89,946,549, forward strand.
TTAGTCCTTTCTCCTTTACTGATTTACTGTTTAGTAGACGCGGTTCTTACTGAATAGTATTTTTTCCTTTAGTGTTTCTGCTTAGTGTTTCTTAGTGTTTAGTAGACGCGGTGTGACAGTGTACCCGGCGGTGTTGCAGTTTAGTGTTACTTTCTACTTCGTTTTTGTACTTTAGTGTTTAATAATAAATAATAATAATTCATCACATTTATATAGCGCTTTACTCAGTACTCAAAGCGCTAAAATAGCGAGTGATACTTAGCTGATAGCAGTGTAGAAGCAGCACAGCACAACGGAGCCGGTAGGACAGGTGGGTGTGGTAACATAGGTGAGCGGCGAAAGAAAGCACAGCAGGAGGAGGAAGCAGGATTTGGATGTTCCAATACACAGCCATAAACAGTACGCTTGGTAATTTCAGGTGTGATCAGCCCCAGAGCCATAAGCCAGGTTAGTATGAACATCAGATCAGTTCCCGGTCATAGAGTACTGTAAGATGAGACGGGAGCAGATCAGCATAGCAAATATAATCACGGAGACAGATCATCCCGAGGTGCTAGATCGCCAGGTACAAAGAAATGTTCGTAGGTCTCGTCCCGTGATCCACAGACTCAGCTGTTCCCAGTAAAGTGGAGTCCATAAAATCTGCAAATATTAAGCCAAATCCATGCAATTCGAGTCAGCTGTATCCACGAACTATACGTACAGTAAAGGAAATAAAACAAGTGTAAGAAAGTGCTGAATTAAGGCGAATTGTGCGAAAAGTGTTGCTAACAGGGAGGAGCGGCAACAACAAGCGTGCACCAGCATCCCCTCACCTGCTACAATAAAGCAGTTATAATAAAGAAGTTTAGTAGACTTTTACTTTATCTCATTTAGTGTTCTTCCTGGAGGTGTTACCGTTTTTTAGTGTTAGTGTCTACTTAGTGTTTGTGTTTACTGTTATGGAAGGAGTGATCTTACCACTGTAAGATTTTGCAATGAATGAGTTGGTAAATAATGATTATTTATCAACAGATCACATGAGCAAATTCAACGAAATTTTAGCTGCGCATACAATTTTCCAACCTCAAGAGGTTTTGCTAATGTGGACTACTGACATACCTATAATGCCCATTCCACAAAATGCAAAACATATTCAAATGTTACCTTCAGCAGCTACTGAACGAGTGACTCACTGGGTGTGTACCTATTATGATGGTGCTGTAATTCATGTCTACGACAGTTTAAACGCTGATAAAAAAATTCAACTTCACCGAAGAGCAGCTTCATTCCTTCATGCTTTTTCCTTACAAACCTCCCACAGTTTATGAAGACACACAGCAACAATTAAATCATACAGATTCTGGTGTATTCTCAATTGCATTTGCTGTGTGTATTTCTTTAGGTATTGACCCAAGTGATCAAGTTTTACTATTTCTTCAATGCGAAATCACTTACAAATAATTTTGTTACTCGACAACTGCTTCCGTTCACTGTCGAAAGTAGCCGACGGGCGACATCAGTTACAAGTATTCAGTGTGTTCAAAGACCTGTACGAAGTACGGCCACTAACACAGTCACTCAGAAAAGGGGAGATGACTCGGTGCAGGAAATGGGTATTAAAACTACCTTGGAAGACATGCAGTCAACGAGGCTTAAAGCGGATCTCAAGAGACGTCTTCTAGGTTGGAAAAAGCGGCTTGGCTGCCAAAACCATATATATATATATATATATATATATATATATATATATATATGTATATATATATATATAATACACACACACATATATATATACATACACAGATACATCTATACTAATAAAAGGCAAAACCCTTACTCATAACTAACTCTCCAACTTCCCGTGTAGGTAGAAGGCTGAAATTTGGCAGGCTCATTCCTTACAGCTTACTTACAAAAGTTAGGCAGGTTTCATTTCGAAATTCTACACGTAACGGTCGACAATGTCCGCCATGTTTAACTTTCTTATTTATGGCCCCATCTTCACGAAATTTGGTAGGTGGCTTCCCTGCGCTAACCGAAACCGATGTACATACTTATTTCGATGGTATGACACCACTGTCGGCCGCCATACAGCGGTCTTTGTTACTTAATGGGCCCATCTTCAAGAAATTTGGTACCTGAGTTCCCAATGTTAACTGAATCCTACTTACATACAGTACATATATACGTCCATAGCCTTCAGCTCGGTCCACACTCTGAATCCTCCAGGCACTCCTGACCATAATCTAATTTTGAAGGTTGGGGCACCAATAATGTTACTGAGAAACTTACAGCCACCGAAACTTTGTAATGGCACGAGACTTCAGGTCACATGTCTGCAAAAGAACCTAATTGAGGCAACTATTTTTACTGGCGGTGGCTAAGGGGAGAGAGTTTTTATTCCTCGCATCCCCGTTATACCCTTTGATCTCCCATTTCAATTCAAACACCTTCAATTTCCAGTAAGGCTCTGCTTCGCAATGACAATTAAGTCTCAGGGACAGACCCTACAAAAGGTTGGCATTGATTTGAGGCAAGATTGCTTTTCACATGGCCAACAATACGTTGCATGCTCAAGAGTAAGCTCAGCGCACAGCTTGGTCATATTACAACCAGAGGGGCGAACTGACAATGTGGTATACAAAGAGATCCTTAACAAATAATTATTGGTATATTTTCCCTCAGTTTATTATTTAAAATTTTAAAGCAGTACTTCGCCGCTGCGAAGCGCGGGTATTTTGCTAGTAAAAAATAAACATAAGTCAACATTAATTAACATAGAATAAGTAAGGTCCGATGGCCAGGGTGGACAGAAAAAAAAAAAAAAACCTCCAAATGCTGGAGAAATCTGGGCAATGCTGGGCAATCTACCTAACATAAATCAAACAGTCCTCTTTGTATTTAGGGTTTTCATGGAAGGACCTGATGATGATGGTCACGTAGACTTCTGGCTTTCAGTCCATCAATGTTGGTGCATCATGATGCAGGCCGCCACCACAAAGAAACCGGAAAAAGAAACAGAAGAGAGAGTTGGGGTCAGTACGGATTTTCGAGCCACTATGAATAGTTATTATGATGAATTGAACATACAGAGTATCAGTATTAAGTTAAAGTGAAGTTATAAAAAGGCCATGTTAAAGTACTGTGTTTTCAGCAGTTTTTTAAAGTGCTCTGCTGTATTTGCCTGGCGAATTCCTATTGGCAGGCTATTCCAGATTTTAGGTGCATAACAGCAGAAGGCTGCCTCACCACTTCTTTTAAGTTTAGCTTTTGGAATTATAAGGAGACACTCATTTGAAGATCTAAGGTTACGATTTGGAATATAAGGTGTCAGACATTCCGATATATAAAATGGAGCGAGATTATTTAAGGCTTTATAAACCATAAGCAGTATTTTAAAGTCAATCCTGAATGACACAGGCAACTAGTGTAGTGACATCAAAACTGGAGAAATGTGTTCGGATATTCTTTTCCTAGTTAGGATTCTAGCAGCTGCATTCTGCGCTCGTTGCAAGTGATTTATGTCTTTTTTGGCTAGTCCTGAGAGGAGTGCGTTACAGTAATCTAGTCTACTGAAAACAAAAGCAGGAATTAATTTCTCAGCATCTTTCAATGATATAAGAGGTCTAATTTTTGCTATGTTTCTTAAGTGAAAAAATGATGTCCTAGTGGTCTGATGAATATGCGATTTAAAATTCAGATTACAGTCAACAGTTACCCCTAATTTTTTACTTCCGTCTTAACTTTTAATCCTAATGCATCAAGTTTATTTCTGATAACCTCATTGAATCCATTATTGCCAATTACTAAAATTTCAGTTTTCTCTTTATTTAGTTTGAGAAAATTACTATTCATCCATTGAGAAATACCAGTAAGACATTGTGTTAGTGTATCGAAAGAGTCGGAGTCATCAGGTGCTATTGATAAGTACAGCTGTGTGTCATCAGCAAAGCTATGGTAACTCACGTTGTAACCTGAGATAATCTGACCTAACGGAAGCATGTAGATTGAGAAGAGCAGCGGACCCAGGATAGAGCCTTGTGGAACACAGTATAGAATATCATGCATCTTTGAGTTATGATTACCACAACTCACAAAGAATTTTCTACCTGCCAGGTAGGATTCAAACCAATTTAAGACACTGCCAGAGAGGCCCACCCATTGACTAAGGCGATTTCTAAGAATATTGTGATCAATGGTGTCAAATGCAGCACTCAGATCTAAGAGGATGAGAACAGATAAATGGCCTCTGTCTGCATTTACCCGCAAGTCATTTACTAACGAGTGCTGTTTCTGTGCTGTGATTTGTTCTGAAGCCTGACTGAAATTTATCAAGAATAGCATGTTTATTGAGGTGGTTATTTAATTGCCAAATGACTGCCTTCTCTAAAATTTTACTTAAGAAGGACAGGTTGGAGATGGGTCTAAAACATAAGAGCTCAAGAGATTCATAATAAAAAGTATACAGATAGCCAACATATCATAGTGGGTTAATAGCCAGAGAGTAAAGTGTGTTTTTAAATAAGATTTAAAGAAAGCTAGTGAAGGAGCCTGCCTAATGTACGACAGCAAATTGTTGCAGAGTTTTGGGGCTGTAACTGAAAAAGCCAGATCACCTCGAAGTTTGCATCGTGCCTTGGGAACAGGTAAAACCATCTGGTCTGCAGACCTGGGAGAGCGAGACGGTACATAAGGGTGCAGCAGTTCCGACAGACAAAATGGGACCATTAAAGGATTTAAAAACAAATGCAAGGATCTTAAAATAGATTCAAAAATGAACTGGAACCCACTGAAGGGAAGCCAAAATTGGGGTAACATGCTCATGCTTTGTTATGCTATATGCTATGGAGCTAAAGGCCCTGTCATCCATAGTGTGCAGGATACTGTGAGGGATAACAAAATTACCAGAATCAGAGGACCTTAGTAGGAGAAGCAGGAGCATAGTGATTTAGAAGGTCACTGATGCAGTCCGGTGCAAGGCCATTTAAAGCTTTGTAGGTTATTAATAGTATTTTATATTCAATCCTGCAAGACACATGGAGCCAGTGATGGTGAAGCAGGATGGGTGTGATATGCTCACTGTTGCTGGTTTTAGTAAGGACTCTTGCAGCAGAGTTTTATATCAACTGGAGCTGTGATAGAAGATTAGAAGGGGCACCTGCCAGCAGCAAGTTACAATAATCGATGCAGGATGTAATAAAAGCATGAACAAGTTTCTCAGCATTAGAAAAGGGCAGGAATGAGCGAACACGGGATATGTTACAGAGGTGAAAGTAAGAAAGTTTCTTAATGTGGTTTATGTGGGCGGAATAAGAAAAGGAGGAATCAAAAATGACACCAAGATTCCTTGCATCAGAAGAAGGTTTGATGAGATCACCGTCAAGAGTGACTGAAAAGGAGCTCATTTTCTTAAGTAGTGCTTTAGTGCCAATTTACAGGAGTTCAGCTTTGTTGCAATTTAATTTTAAAGAGTTCTGTTCCATCCAGGTTTTAATTTCACTGAGGCAAGTTGTGAGCTAAGAAAACTCTTATGAAGTTGCAGTTTTGACATTGAAATACAGTTGAGTGTCATCTGCATAAAAATGATAACCCAGTCCATAGCTACGAATAATATGGCCAAGGGGAAGCATATAAATACAGAAGAGAAGAGGGCCGAGGACAGAGCCCTGAGGAACTCCTTGTGTGACTGGCGCTAAGCTGGATCTGCTGTTGCCAAGACTAACAGACTTTTATCAGTCAGATAGGACTTGAACCACTGGAGGGCAGTGCCAGAGATACCCAGCATGTTCTCCATTCTGGACAGTAGAATGCCATGTACATTTCAATAGAAGTCAGTAGAAAGAATTCATTTATAAATATGGCTCGATGGATAATATTTTCACTTTTCATTTTATTTTTGAGCAACTGCTGTATTCATATGGTTATTTGGAAGGTTATGCAAGAAGTGATTATTTCGAGGAGAAAGTAGGGAAATGCTTTGACATGCAAGATGGGGTGCGGTCAGATCTGTCTTCTTTGTACAGGCCTACCCACATATGATCATACAAACCATAGCCATATGCAAATGATTAAAATGTTATAATAGCAAAATCTGACATTCGTCTATGCCCACAGCCAGTCCCTGTTCCATCTCGTGTCCCACTGGGAGAATCCTGCCTCCATAATATTAGTCCCAAAGAAGTTAAAACCAATTGCATTAATGATATATAAACATTTTATCAATAAAAAAAGAAATATTTGTTTCATAATTCAAGTAATTTGATGCATTTGCCTTCTGTATAGGCTGACTAAATCTCTTCTGTTTAAAAATAAACTGTAATACATGAACCAGGAAACTAAGAGAGCTGTGCTGAATTCAATGCATGCACCAGCAAACCAATAGAGCTGTGATCGAAATGTACTGAATCCAATATGTGTGCCAGCAAAATCCAATGCGTGTGCCACCAAACTGACAGAGTTGTACTGAATCCAATGTGTGTACCCACAAACCAATTGAGTCGTACTGAATCCAATGCTTGTGTCAATAAACCGATCAAGCTGTAATGAATCCAATGCATGGGCCAGCTGAATCCAATGCATGCAACACCAAACCAATAGAGTTGTACTGAATCCAAAACGTGCACCAGCAATCCAATGGGTATGCTACAAAAACCAACAGAGTTGTACTGAATCCAATATGTGCATCAGCAAACTGATTGAGCTGTGGTGAATCCAATGTGTACGCCAGCAATCCAATGCATGTGCTGCTAAACTGACAGAGTTGTACTGAATCCAATATATGTGCCACCTGAATTCAATGCATGCACCAGCAAACTGACAGAGTTGTGCTGAACTCAGTGTGTGCACCAGCTGAATCCAATGCGTTTACCATCAGACCGATAGAACTGCGGTGAATCCAATGTGTGCACCAGCTGAATGCAATGCTTGCGCCACCAAACCAATTGAACTGTACTGAAGTAAAATTCATGTATGCACAGGCAAACGGATAACAGTTGTGCTGAATCCTATACATGCATCAGTATTCCAATATAGCTGTGCTAAAAACATACTTTTTTCCTAAATGGAGCCTTTCTAAAAAGGTGTTATTGTCAAGATACTGAAGAAAGGCAATGCCAAAACACAGCCGACTCTCCAGAATACAACAATGCATCTTGAAGAAACGGCTAGCAAAACTGGTCTCCAGATCAACAAAAACAAAACAAAAGCAATGAGCATAAACCGAGCCACAAAACATTATTTTTCCAATACACAGCTGAGAGTCAAGTTCAGCTGTCTTTTAAATGTTGCATCATTTATTAAAGGATCTTTTTATCCTACACAGAGCCAGTATCGATTTCTAAAAACTAATTTATTGATCACAAAATTGTTTATTAAGTAACAGCAATCTCAAACTGCTGGCACAGGTTTACAAGTAAGTATGATGCATTTTATGAAAACACTTTTATGATCAGACAGGTGGGATAATGAAAGGAAGGAAGGAAGGAATCTAGAATCAGGGCGATCAGTACTAGGGCTTACTGGGTTTACTGTATGTTGGAACGAAAAGAATATTTATAAAATAAAAGCTATTGGCTAAACCTGAGGTCTTCACAGAACTTTACATGTAAAACAGCTGGATCTGCTGTTGCCAAGACTAACAGACTTTTATCAGTCAGATAGGGCTTGAACCACTGGAGGGCAGTGCCAGAGATACCCAGCATGTTCTCCATTCTGGACAGTAGAATGCCATGTACATTTCAATAGAAGTCAGTAGAAAGAATTCATTTATTAATATGGCTCGATGGATAATATTTTCACTTTTCATTTTATTTTTGAGCAACTGCTGTATTCATATGGTTATTTGGAAGGTTATGCAACAATATTGTCAGTGCTGTGGACAATAAGAGAAGTGATTTATCTTGACATTCTCCACAGATTTTGCCTAGACAATACTGCTAAGCAGAATAAGTACCCCACATTTTTAATAGGTGCCAATACAGAAACAGCAACTCACTAGTATTTATTTTTACAGCTATCCTTCAATGTGATCCTGGTAATAGAGCAATTTCAACATAGACACAGTGGAGAATAGTGAAAAATTATGAATGCCAAGTTGCAGATTTAAGAACCAAAAGAAACAAGGTGCCTACAGGAGACATGTTGATCAGCATCACCATCACAGCCACCAGAAACATAGAACAGGTCTCAGGACCCCTTCCAGTCAGAAAATGTTTCCATTTAATGGTGAGACTAATGAGTGTAAGGTTCTGGCTCAAATATAACCTATTTTCATTATATTATTATAATCTGGCATTTGGTTTAGGCATGGTATATTTGCTGTCTATAAAAGCTAGTGCAGGTTCAGAAAATGTGTTGATTTTAATGGTCCATAGACTGGGACTTATTTATGTCAGACAGTTTGTTGTTTCAGTTCTTCAGTTTTTCTGAACACGTTTGAAAGCCAATATTCACATTTTTCACTATAATTTTCCGTAATATAATATAATATAATATATACTAATATATAATAATAATAATAATATAATATAATGTAAACCAATCAATAAAAAAACTGAATATATACCTAGCATTTTATGTGCTTTTAATCCACAGCTGGTTTTAATAGAAAATGGAAGCAAAATATGAACAATATATATATCCTAGAGTCTGACACTGTGTGCTTGTTATCCAGATTTAAAATGGTGACTGCTTTAATAACTTATCATTCGGGGTCATTTTTGCTAAATCGCTTGTAATTCGACCTCTCCAAATTAGAATCATTGCTGTTATTGAACTATCTGGAGTATAAACACATGTTTGGTCTCTTTGTAAAGGTAACATTCTCTAGTTTCACCCTTAGTAGTCAGAATCACTGTAGGTGTGACTGATCAAAAGTTATGCACATTAGAACTCACAAAAAAAACGAATTTTTTTGTTCTCGCCTAAGTTTTTTTATGAAAATAAAGGAAAATAAAGCTGCAGTAGGTAGGTGGGGACAGAAACACACTATGTACCAACAGAATAACTTGTTGACTACTCAAATTTCAAATTTGAAAAGAATACCTGTAAAAATGACATTTTTTACACCAGTTTTTATGTGGGCATGCCCAGGGCTTTTAGAGGGACCATTATCCACATTTTGGAACATATGGAAAAAGTGTAATAACTTTTGAATGCTTCAACCCACATATATCAATAAGGGCTCTACTGAAAGCTTACACCTAAAGGAATCTATATCTACACCAAGTGTCACTCTATTAGTTATGGAAATTCATGCTCCATAATAAAAACAATAAAAAATACACATTTCTATGTAAAAATAGTCAATACAAATTATGGGCCAAAAATATATTTATATTTTTTATTTTTTACTTTTTTTTTATAAAATGCACACAAACTATATATATTTCTTTTACAAACTGTTACAACACAGCTCAGCGTTTTTCCATGTGCCACTTGATGGCAGCAATCACTAGCAAGCAGAAAGCACAAGGCGGCACGCGCTCTCTGCCATTAGGCGTTCCTGGGCAGGTTGAATACTTTCGCAACGCGTACATGCATCTATTATTTAATCGAGCGTTTATTTACGTTTAAACTTCTACTTTTATTCATATTTAAAATGCGAAAAAACTTGGCGAAATCACAATAAACAACCACGCACCAACTCTGCAGACTGGCACAAATGCCACCTTCACGCAGCTCCGATCGTTTTGTTTACAAGTTAGTATGGCAAGTTACATATCAAAAGGCTCGGCTGCTCATTGGCTGTAAGTTTTGAGTGTCAGTCACAGTGTCCAATCAAACTGGTAGATTCTACCAGAGTTTGAAGCAGACGTCATCATCTAAGCTTTCTGTGACACTGGTTGGCTATACGAGGTGCCAGTCAACCCCAGACCCGTCGTAATTGGCCAACTTAGGTGTCTTTCGAAAGCTAACACTTCCGTGTTTCATGCGGTAGCATGGTTATCGCCGACAGAAACAAATTACGTCTAATATGAGCAATATAAATGAAAAAAAATTACGTAGGTGGTCTCAAGTTATGAAACGTTTTCTGGAGTTTTTGTCCCTTTGAGAATATATCGTGTGTTTTGGACCTAAATCGTTTTACTGGATTATATTCGCTGGAGCCTTACGGACACAATGGGATCAATACTGCTCGGAAATATTGATGTTTGACTTGCTGGGGGTCTTCAAAGGTAGGGACAGTCAACTCTTAAAAGTATGTACTTCTCTGTAAAAAAGGCTTTAGTGTCAGTGCTGTGATTGTTGTGTGTCAAAATGGTTTATATCATCGGAAAGACGAGACTTTGAAGTTTCATTTGATGGGTAAGGTGTCGAGATGCATGGCAGATGGGCATGCACACATGGCTGTAACGTTTTTGAACCGCTGTTATGTCCCGGGACCGGCACGTGTGCGCGTTAAGATAGATATACTGTAAGACGTTATACTGTATACTTTAAATGTGCACAAGCAAAGCTGTGTCTTACTCTGCCTAGCCAGGTTTGTACATTTACTTTGTAACTGGCCCATGTTCATCTGTTTTCAGGAATGCACATGGTCATTAAACATTTTAAAGGTTAATTTTTTATTCTATAGTATCCAGGTAACATGTACAAATAAATGTGCACTACAGCTTACTGGAACTCTACCTAATAACTCTCTTACATTTATTTTTACCTAAAATGCTAGATCTCTTCAAAGGATATAATAGCTATGGAGCATCTGACTGACAATTTGCCTTATATCACATAGTTGGCATTTTTATATGTAGACTGTCTGTTGTGGTGAAACAAAATGTGGAAAAAGAAAAAAATAATTAAAAAAAACACCAACCTGTAGTGTGAAGAGAGCTGCATTATTTTGTTCAGACAGTAATTTTTCTTTTGCCATAGAAAGGTTGGTATTTCATGACATTTGAGTTTGACATACTGTATTACAAGACCCTAAGTGCATGAACTAAAAAGATCAAACAAGGCTTTGGTTTTTGTTCTTGTTACTACACACATACTTATTTTAGTATTCAGTCTCATTAACATTAGAAACAAGTACATCTATGTTTGTATCCCACCTGACATCTGGCACTTTAAAGTTTAGAGTGGTTTGTTCTGAATAAATCTTGACTACAGTGAAAGAGTCAAGAGCTACTAAAAGGAGAGTAGGGAGAAAAAGATGATATATTCTACATTATGCAAAAGGCTTCACTGGAAGCAATTTAATGTATGCATTTTATGTATGAAATTTATCCTTTCTGCCTTTTGGGATCATAAATTTTGCATTTTTTTTTTGGAAGAGGGCTACATCATTACCTGGGGAGTTCTGCATATTTTCTGTCTACTTTTCCTATTCTTTGTTGAAATCTTCTGAGTCCGGAAGGAGGGAAAGGCAGCTGCTAGCAGGCAAAAAACACATATAACTTATAAAAAAATCTACTGTAACCACTGCAGTGGAGTTTTTAACATACTGTGCAATGCATAATATTTAATAATTAAGAAAGTTCATTAGATTTAAACCAGTAAGTAGATAAATATTCATCATAGTATACAACACAACTTTAAAAAGAGGTTATCAGTCAATATTAAGTTCAAGTTTGCTTCTTGTTCAGATTTATTATGCCATTGTCACATTTTAGGTCTCTAAACATATAAATTGCTTATATTTCTTTGTAAAAATTCATACAACTTCTTTTCACATTCTTTAATCCTGGAGGTTCTTTTCTAATAAAAGTGATGAGTCATGCTTTGGATGTCTTGGCTTCTGCTCTTCCACTGAGATAACACGATGTTGTGTAAATGTACAGATCTAGAATTACTGATTACACTTAAATTGTTTCCCCTGGTCTTCTATGCTTTGCAGTCATCACTTAGCAGTGGTCCTACATATTTTGTACCAGGAAGCTCAAAAAGTTACTTGTCATTTACTGCTTTAGCATTTGATTTAATTAATTAGTAAGATCATCAGATTTCTGTTTCTTATATGTTCATCTTTTTTGTAAATTCTATATTGCTTTTTTTATCATTTTTTTTACTCAATCTGCCCTTTCTCCACAAAGAATAATAATGTGAACATCAATACTTGTTTCACATCGTATTGACTGTGTTGCTCATTGTTTAGGTGCTCATAACTTTTACCATAGCTCATCCTCAGTTATTGCATTATATTACATCATACTACAATTTAAGTGCTTGAAAATTTAAGGATTTACTCTGCTTCTTTTTTTGATCAATATTTTATTGATAAAATGAAAAAAGAGTAATAAAAGGAATCCAGCAATAAATGATCTTTGGGATATGTGAAGAAAAAACAACCACCCACTGCCGCCTAGAAATCCTCCTCCCTCAACCATTCCCACCTGAGCAAGTTAACTATATAGGAACACATTTTTTTTTAAAAGTCCACAGGAAAACTGGCACACACACACGAGGGGTGCAGATTTTTAGCAAAAGGCTAAAAGTAACATAGCTTTAATGGTAGCAGTCATTAAAGGAGGAATGAGGAAAGTGATGAAAGTTTTAGAAGAAGAAGAACTTGTGGGGACAGAGGAATGGGAAAAGAACAAATCGTTTAGAGGGATTTGGCCACATAGAGTCACAGATCCATAGCCACTGGACATTCCCAGACCAAGTGGAGAAAGATGCCAGAAATGTTAAGGGGCAAAGGGGATCTAGTTCAAATTCCATTAGATATCACCTTAGGTGGTTAGGTTACAGTCTATGGATACATTTAAGTTGTATGTGCTGGTTATTAGGACGTGATATTTTCAACAACAACAACATTTATTTATATAGCACATTTTCATACAAACAGTAGCTCAAAGTGCTTTACATAATAAAGAATAGAAAAATAAAAGACACAATAAGAAAACAAAATAAAACAACATTAATTAACATCGAATAAGAGTAAGGTTCAATGGCCAGGGGGGACAGAAAAAACAAAAAAAACTCCAGACGGCTGGAGAAAAAATAAAATCTGTAGGGATTCCAGACCATGAGACCGCCCAGCCCCTCTTTTCAAAGATAGTAAATTCAATGCAGAGGATGGAGAAAGGTATGTTAGCCAATTAGATGTACTTCAGAGAGTCTGAAGAAAAGCTTTGCAGTGAAAGAGGTATAAACCAGACACAGGTTTGGACTTAGGAGAAAGGGTTGAAACAAAGAAGAACAGGGCATGAATTGGAAGTGGGGAAGAAAAGTAGACTCCACACATCCCCACATACAGTAGATCTCAGCTGAAAGGAGACAAAGTAGAAAATGGAAGGGATATGGTGTCCAGACTGTAAAGTGAAGAATGTTTCCAGGCCTGTTTTATTAAATATATCTTTCAGTATAGAGATACCATATTGTCACTCTGGGGAGGAGGAAACTGAACAGTGATTAGAGTACAATGTGCTCTCGCTGGTAGGAGCCAGATATCGGCAGCAGTGTGAGTGGAGCAGAGCTCGTCGACTCCCCATGGAATGCTATGGGATTGGCGGTGGGGTACATGGGCCAGAATAAGAAGTTGTCTGAGCCTGTTGGATAGCTGTCCCTCTGTGCTATGTGGCCTGATCAGGGTAAGATGGAGAGATGTTAGTTTTAAAAGGAAGGCATCATGGCTTTGAATTGTAAAGGACAGTTTCTTGCCTGTGTTTTTAACCTAATTTTAATATATTATTTATTGGGATTTTCAGTCTTCACAGATACTTCTTTTAAAGGATTATTTATTTATTGAATGTTTGCACTGCACTTTTGAACACTGTTCTGTTTTGTTGGATTTTGATAAAAACATTGGAGCACTTTGGCACCTGCCCCTTTGCTTTGTTTGTTGTGCCCTCATCCGCGGGCTCATCCCTCAGGTACGTTATTAGCAGTAGCAGATTCAAGAGGCTCCCTAAAGTAACTGGGAGTATAGAGCTGACGCGCACTATCACAGACCTTGTCACTGGTTTGACAGTTGTCCTTCCATGTACCATGTTTGGTAGGTACAAACCAATGTATACTGAGGACACCCCACAAGACCTGCCATTTTGGAGATGGTCTGACCCAATTGTCTAGTTATCACAATTTGGCCCTAATCAAAGTTGCTCATATCCTAATGTTTGCCCATTTTTCCTGCTTCTAACAGATCACTTTCAAGAGCTGCTGCCTAACATATTCCACCTCTTGACAGGTGCCACTGTAACAAGATAATCAATATTAGTCACATACCTGTAATTGATTTTCATGTTGAGGCTAATTGGTGTATTTTCTCACTTTGAGAAACTGATAGGCAATATAGTAAAGGAAAGGTGGTATAATTCCAAATCAGGGAGGGACATACCCCCATCTGACTTGTTGCAGAGTGGAGTGGCTAATAGGAAGGTTCTTGTGATCCCAAAGGAATGAAGAAACCAGTGACTTATCAGATTGCCAGTATTTTGGAGGGGGAGTAAGAGGGAACACACAGCTTCAAAGTTAGTTCTAAGAAGCAAATTCATTTTAATAATTGCCAGTCTGGAATGGAAAGAGAAAGGGGGTGGGACAAAGAGGATTCTATGTCACCCTTTGAACTTGGCAAAAGTTTGCAGCTGCAAGCTCCTGGCCTGTGTCATAGATGTCCAGTCCTAGCCATCTGAAAGACCCTGCCCAAGAAATGTACAATGAACTTTTGACACCGAAAGCTCCAGTAGAGGTAAGGATTTGTGAAAGGAGTCTGCATTAGGTTAAGCAGAAGGGGACGATGTACAGAACAGATCAGAGTTATCAGATTACTAATTTTGCCTAGGTTTGTAGTAAGAGACCTCTCCTTTGTTTTAATGGCTGATATCATAGCGAATAAGTCACATTTCTGAAGCTTAGAAGCCGAAATATATTGGGTCTGGAACCAGAAATGTAGTAGCATGCCCTGATCCAGTGAAAAGAGCATTTAATTGTTATCTATGAAATAATCAATTCTTGAGTAATAGTGATGCACAGGTGAGTAGTAGAAGGAATATTTTCTTGAGTTTGGGTTTAGGAATCTCCAGGCGTCTGATAAGTTATGATCAGTTACAAACAGTGTATTGTTTTTGCAGTGTTAGATGTCATCACCCCTATGGCAGGAGACCTACCTAGGTCTGGATTTAAAACACAATTAAGAATGATAAGAATTCCTACACCTTTACTTTTCTTTGTAAAGCTGGAATGGAAGATTTGGCTAGTCCAGTTTCTGTGCAGCAAGATCTGATCCTTGCTTACTAAATGGGTCTCCTGTAAAAAAAAACTAATTAAGCATTTAGACCTGTTAGGTGAGAGAATACTTTCTTTCTCTTTAATTCACGATTGCGACCTTTAGCAATCCAGCTAAAAAGTTAACTGTTTGATGATATTTTGTTGACATTCTGTAGCCTTAATTTAAGATAGTACATATTACGTAAGATGGCTTTGACCTTAATTTCACATTTTTTCAGGAGTTATTGCCATGTAACTTATTGTTACGTTGGTTGTCACAATTATAATGATTAATAGGATAGATAAGAAATGGCTTGCTCACTTTCTTTGCTCCCCTGTCCCCCCGTCCCCCCATTTTGCCTCCCCAAGTGAAGCTAAATCACACTGCACAGTGTCCCAGTCCTCTGACATACCTAGAGACAGAGCACGTCCAAAATAAACAAACCACCCAGCAGGGGCGCATGAGGATTAAAATAAAGATAACTATAGACAGTACAGTCCAAATGCTATAAACATAAAATGTAATTTTAAACAGTTTAAGAGAGTAAACCCAGGGAATGATGTTAAACAGTAGACCTGGATAAGCAGATAACATTTGATAGTAAGCCTTAATAAAATGAACCAACAGTATGATGTTAAACAGTCCACTATGAAGGAAAAAAATCCATATACATACATACACTAATTGTAATTAAAACATAAAAATGTCAGATGATGAAATACAATGGATAATTATGGAATGAGTTTCATTGTGAATGGGTCCTACAGCAGGTAAGATCTTCTTTTCCATGCCAGGACACAATGCAACTCATGCATTTTCAAAAAATGTCGGGATCAGTTTTCTTAACTCTTTTTCTACTTCCTCCTTGAAGTAAAAATGTAGAACTTGCTTTGAATGTCCACTTTCAATTTGGCAGGATGCAAGAGGCTGTATCTAATCTCAGCTTTGATTTTCTAAACTGGCCCATATATCTTTGAGATGTTCTTTATTGGACTGGGTAAAAACTTTGTCAATATGTTAAAGACTTTCCATTCTATCCTACAGTATTTGTGCAGCTGTTTTAAAAAAAAACTAACATGTCAATTCCGCTTCTAAATCACATGAGATTTTACCAGATATGTCAATTAGCCCCACAGTTACATTGTTCTTGTCATATAGATCATCTGCCAAAAAATGTGTCTTTCTCTTCCAAGCCAGAGCACCAGAGCTATGCAGACAGCTAAACTAGTAAAGGCACACAAAAATCAACCCTCATCTTCTCTGCTTGTAGTTTTGACTATGCTATTTTTCAATAAATAACCCAGACACAGGCGGCACGGTGGCGCAGTGGGTAGCACTGCTGCCTTGCAGTTATGAGACCCGGGTTTGCTTCCTGGGTCCTCCTGCATTGAGTTTGCATGTTCTCCCCGTGTCTGCGTGCGTTTCCTCCGGGTGCTCCAGTTTCTTCCCACAGTCCAAAGACATGCAGATTTGGTGCATTGGCGATCCGAAATTGTCCTTAGTGTGTGTGTGTGCCTTGCGGTGGGCCGGTGCCGGTGTTTCCTTCCTTGCGCCCTGGGATTGGCTCCAGCAGACCCGGTTACCCTGTAGTTAGGATATAGTGGGTTGGATAATGGATGGATGGATGGGATAACCCAGACACACAATACAGGTACCATTGCTTCTATTTGTGCATCTCACTTTCTACAAGATCAAAATATCTCTGAGCCTGGCACAAGTCTCATTCAACTGTGTTTGATACTATCTTATTATAAACCTAAAGACAGACAGATAGATAGATAGATAGATAGATAGATAGATAGATAGATAGATAGATAGATAGATAGATAGATACTAAATACTGCATACCTAAGAGAGACCACTATTTATTGTAGGACTTTGTGGTTTGAGACACTGCATTTACCATGGAAATAATCTATGCAGTTGTGGTAAGAATATGGGGAGGTAATCTTGCCTTCCTCAGTTGCTAAAGGAAGTGGTGATGCTGCTGCTTTCTTGGCTATGGTGTGTGTGTGTGTGGGGTTAATTGTCCAGCCGTTGACAGTGCTGGACACTAAGGAATTTGGTGCTTTGGACGGATTCCACCACAGAGCTCTTGATGAGCAGTGGGGTGTGGACAGTATGGGCCTTCTGGAAGTCAACATTCATCTCTTTCATCTTGTCCACATTATGAGAGAGATTGTTGGACTTGCACCAGTTCTTGTTTTTTTCAATTCTGTAAGCTCACTCATTCCAGTTGCTGATAAGACCCACCATTGCTGTGTCTTTAACAAACCTAATGCTGGTGTTAGACCTGAATGTAGCCATACAGCTGTGACTCAGCAGAATAAACAGAAGTGGGTTTAGTACACAGTCCTGGGGAGTTCCAGTGCTCAGCTTGATGGTGCTGGAGATGGTGTTTTCAATGCTGACTGTCTGAGATCTGTTAGTCAGAAAGTTCACTGGTACAAGGAAGTGTTGAAGCCTAGCAGACTCAGGTTCCTTATGAGCTTCTGTTTGATGATGGTATTGAATCCTGAACTAGATACAATCGAATAACCATTTTTCTGTCCAGATGGGACAGGTAAATATGGAGAATAGATGATATTGCATCCTTAGTGGAATGATTTGGGTGATAGGCAAACTGGAGAGGTTCATGTGATGTGGAATATCTAGCTTTCAGGTGGCCCAAGATTAGACTGTCAAAGCACTTCATGATGACCAGTGTGAGTGCTATAGGCAACAGTCATTGAGGGAAGAGACATAAGACATTGGCTATGATTGTAGTGGTTTTGAAGCACTTACTGTAGGGGTGACTGTCTGTCTTGGGGAAATGTTGGAGATGTCTATACAGTTATCCCTCTGGTGGTTTGCACAGTTCCATTCACCTTTAGCCAATCAGCTTTAAACTCAGCCTTTGACATCAGAAACTATGAAGTGCATGAAAAGTAACATGTTTCTGATTTTGTCATTTGTTTATTGTTTTTTTTAAATCAAGGACTATTCTTATCCCAAGTAAAACAATCCTGCCTAATTCATATGAAGGGTGGCTGATCTGATTTTTTAATTAGAAAGCCAGATAACCCTTAAACCACCTGAACCGGCTATAGTTGGTTACCAATGCAATTTGCCAGCATGCTGGAGCCAAGTATATTTGGCAAAATATATTCGTTGAACACTGTAACCGGTTAAAGTCAGTTTCCAGTGCAATTTGAAAGCATGCTGGAGCCTAGCATATTTGGCGACATACATTCATTGAACTCCGCAACCAGCTAAAGTTGTTTCCTAGTGCAATTTGCCAGCACACCGGAGCCAAGTATATTCAGTGACGTAGTGTATATTCATTGAATGCTGCAACCGGCTATAGTCGTGTCTCAGTACAATTTGCCAGCACGCAGGGGCCGAGTATATTCGGCGACGTACATTCATTGAACACCACAACCAGCTATAGTCGCTTCACAGAGCAATTTATCAGCATGCAGGAGCTGAACAGTCAGTGGCGTATATTTGTTGAGCAGCCAGCTCATGACCGCTGCCCTAGACTAGCCTGCAAGCATCAGTGCTTACCTCTGTGTGCTTGCGTGCAGCCAGTTCAAGCGCAGCTGGATCGGTGATTTACTGAATTTGTATGAGTATTTGTACTGAGTATGTGGCAGTTTAATGGTTAATATAAACCTGAAAAACGTTTCTGTTTTTGCCTTTCAGCAACTGCTCAAGACTTGCCCTTTTTGTTTAAGACATTGTCTCAATTTTGTTTGGCCTCCAATCTTGTATTAATGAATGCACAGAAGAAAAAGAGAAAGAGAGGCTGAGTGCATCTCAAACATATCAGTCAGGATATCAGTCAAGCCAGGAATACGTAAGTGCCGGTACAGACAACAAAGTTTAAATTGTTATATTTCAAACTCCTTTTTCAATAGACATTGGTGAAGCATCATCACTAATGTCCTTAACTCTAGTCCTTTTGGAAGCTGTTTTTAAATATATTCTTTTCTTATTGTAACTTTAATTTTATTTATCTTATAGTATATTTTACTGTTCTGTTAAATATGTACATACTTATAGTTTCTCTTTGCAAGATGTTTTTCCCTTATGATATAGTAGAAATTGACTGACTAGAAAAAAATTTCTTTGTGTTAAAATCTACTTATGTTGAAAAGCCATACTATCATGTGGGCTTTTCTGGTAGAATTTTGTGCTCAACATAAATACTTCACACTTTTTATTTTTGCCTTGCTTTGAAACCTTTATTTGCTCAGTTCGATGTCCTCAAATGTTTGCAAAAGAAGGCAACTCCAGTCAGTACAAAACAAAGCAAGGCAACTCCAGAGAATAAAAATAGAGCCTGTGTCTTTACTGCCACATTTCTTCTTTAGTACTGGAATATACCTCATCATTGCCAAACTTCCACCCCAGGAGAAATACAGTTTTATCACTCTATCTATTGACTAAAATGCACTTAAATTACTTACTGTAAAATATTGCATATACAGTATTACATTAGGTTTACACTGATACATTATTATGATTAACGTACCCTTTATACTAATTGCTAAACAGGAAAGGGTGACTAGTAGGAACATCAGAAGATAGCATAGTTGGCCTACAACTCCCTACAGTTTATGTAAAGGGATAAAATGTACTGCTTATAATTTCTTTTTAATAAGTGTTTAGAAAAAGAGTTGGTGAACTGACTGGAGCTGTCATCAATGATTGATCTCCTGCTGTCTTGGAAATTGCCATACGCTGGAAGTTTTTAAAGAGCTCATCTATAATACTCAATTCTATACTGGTAGTAATCAGGACTGTGCAGGAGGCACAAAAGTATTGATTCAAAGCGGTCAAGCTTCACGCTGCTTTACAAGGTTACATATGAACTGATATCAGAATCTACTGCAGCACATTGATCTGTGTTCTATAATTTTCTATTGATAAGTGTGTTCTGCTTCTTTTTATCGTATACCTTCATGTACACAAATGAAATTAATAAACAGCTCTTTTTAAGAGCACACTTTATTGTAGACTAAGTAGAAACAGATTTAGAGAGTTTCAGCAACAAATAAATCACGAAAGAAACCTTAACTAATACAATACAATACAGTTTATTTTTGTATAGCCCAAAATCACACAGGAAGTGCCGCAATGGGCTTTAACAGGCCCTGCCTTTTGACAGCCCCCTAGCCTTGACTCTCTGAGAAGACAAGGAAAAACTCCCAATAAAAACCTTGTAGGGAAAAATGGAAGAAACCTAGGGAAAGGCAGTTCAAAGAGAGACCCCTTTCCAGGTAGGTTGGGCGTGCAGTGGGTGTCAAAAGTAGGGGGTCAATACAATACAATATACAGAACAGAACAATTCCTTAAGACAGCATAATAATAAAAATTTATTTTAAAGTATGGTTTAACAGTAGATGATATGACATAATTAGGTTTGGATATTTTTAGAGTCCTGGAGACCTTATCCATCTAGCTGCCTCCCCATTTGGCCATGCCACGGCTGAAACGTTGCTCCGATGAAAGGACCCCTCTTTTTCATTATTCCTGTGATCCTCCATCAGGGATGACTTTACCATAGGCAGGCAAACAACTTGGCAGGTGGGCCGTGGCACCAATTGCCACATTTGGGTACCGAGAAAAGAAACAGAATAGGTGAGGGTTAGTATTCAAATGTAATTATCATGTTACTTATGTTATAGTGTTAATGACTAACAACAGAGATGCAGTATGTACAGTTAATCAGCAGCTCTAGTCAGGATATGCTAAACTGAAGTAGTGAGTCTTCAGCCGGGATTTAAAGGCTGAGACTGAATGGGCATCTCTTATGGAAGCAGGAAGACCATTCCACAGTTTAGGGGCCCTGTAACTAAAAGCTCGGCCTCCCACTGTTATTTTATTAATCCTTGGAATCCTAAGCAGACCGGCATCTTGAGATCTTAATGTGCACTCAGGTTTGTAAGTCATGATAAGTTCAGACAAGTTAGCCGGACCTTGGCCATTTAATGCTTTATATGTTAAAAGGAGGATTTTGAAATCTGCCCTGAACTTAACTGGGAGCCAGTGTAAAGATTTAAGAACTGGGGTTATGTGTTCATATTTTCTTGTTCTTGTAATAATACTTTTCATCCGCATTTTGGATTAACTGGAGGCTGTATAGAGAACAGTTTGAACAGCCAGTGAACACCGCATTGCAGTAGTCAATCCTACTAGAGATAAATGGATGAATTAATTTCTCACAATCCTGTTTATTTAGAAAGCGCCTTAATTTCCTAACATTTTTAAGATGGAAAAAACATGTTTTGGACAACTTTGTAATATGCGCTTTAAATGACATGCTAGAGTCAAAGATAACTCCTAGATTGCGGGCTGATTCAGTAAAATTAATTGGGATTCCAACTGAGTTAAATGACGACAAAATATTGCTGTGATCAGCGTCATTCCCTCCAACAATTAACATCTTCAACAAATCTTCAACAAAACTCAACTCCATCACAGTTTTCTCAGACTTAATACAATTCAAAAGCCCCTTGTCAGAGCTGTGCCATTAGAATGCTATGTTCAAGACTAAGCACACAGACAGATAGAGGCTATATAGTTGAAAGGAAGTGAAGGCATTTGTGAGGGAAACACTTTTAGCTGCACTTATTTCTAAGCAATGCGAGAGTTGCACATTAAGGCAGGTGACATGCAGCTAATCCTGCAACTTTCTTACTACTGTTTGTAAGAAAGCGTGTTAAGTGTTAATATGCAGAACTTTATTATCTCCTCCAATCAACTAAAGCCACTAGTATTTTCTGACTCATGCTGATTCTCCAATTGTTCTGAACACTACTTTGTGAAGAGGGGTGTTTAGCGGAATCTTTCCATTGATCTTAGCACCACTTCAAAGGAGGGGTGTATGGGCTTTCTCATCTATTTATCCAAGCTTCCTGGAGGGGTATTTGTTACTCATTTACCTCATTCTAATCTTGGAAAATTACGCTTGTAGTTTCTCTAAGATAAGGCAAAGACCTCAGGCGATTAAGCTTTAAGTTACATTTATTTAACTCTTAAGTAAAACTCAATCCCTTTACTTGTGTTTAATAATTGATTCTGTTATAGCTTCATATATATCTACACTTGTAATAAATTGTAAAATATTATATATTAACTAAAATTTCTATAAATGCAAATCAAAAAATGTGTGTGCAATACTTGGAGTATGTATCCAACCTACACAATAAACTTAACTGAATGAAGCGATGCATCATAAGCTTGGAAGCCAATTTACTGTATTATGTATATTATGTCATATGTCTACCTTCTTTTAAATCTGTGGGTCTATTGTTTCACAGTCTGAATTAAAATGATCTCTAACAGTGCTTTACAAAAATTAATGCCTTCTCCAGGAAACGTTTTAAATTTCAGTAATGTCCTTAACTCTAGTCCTTTCAAAGCTGTTTTTTAATATAAAAGAACAACTTTTCTCATTGCCACTTCAATTTTATTTATTTTATAGCATATTTTACATTTCCATTAAATATGTACATATTTATAGTTTCTCTTTGCAAAATACTTTTCCCCTAAGGACTTGTGATATAGTAGGCACTGACTGACTTGAAAAAAATATTCTTTGTGTTGAAATCTACAACCTACTTGTGCTCATATGCCAGGCTATCATGTGGGTATTTCTGGTAGAATTTTGAGCTCAACATGAATACTTCACACTTTTTATTTATTTTTACCCTGCTTTGAAAGCTTTATTTGTTCAGGTTACTGCCTTCAAATGTCAACTCCAGTCAGTACAAGCAAAATAAGGCAACTCCAGTAAATAAGAATACATCCTGTCTCTTTATCGACACATGTCTTTTTTAGTACTTATAATATGCCTCACCATTGATGAGTCACTAAAATGCACTTAGTTTACTTACTTTAAAATATATACAGTACTTAATCAGTCTGTAACTTGCAACACTATTGATAAATGACTTAGTTCAGGTTCTGTGCCACACACGTCATTCATATTCACTTCCCATTGTAATTTCTCCAGTTACTTGATCAATTCACTTATTTATTCTCTGATTTTGTATACTCTAATACAATGCTACAGAGAGTCGGCACCATTTTGTGAATACAGCAAGGTATTCAGTGTGACTCACTCATAATGGCCCTGTTTAGAACTGCTCACAAAACTTTGACAGGTATGAAAAACAAATTCCACAGACACAATGCCCAAGTCTATGAAGGTGTGAAGCAGCAATGTTAAGCCCTCTGCCAATTTTGCCTCACATTATTCCAAAAATTAATCAATATTTTTTTGCAGTAACTTTTAATATGTGCCTTCAAAAGAGACTCAGGGACTCAAACAATTTACCACATAATATCCAACTAAAAACTAGTAACAGAATAAACTGAATCTTGCATTGTTCCTGCAGCTTTCGAGTAACTAGTTGATGGAGAACTTTTCTTGTAACTTTTAAAAAACATACTTTTACAAAGACAACTTATTACTTTTCTATGTTGAAACAGCCTGTTAAGCAAAATGTACATTTTGTATTTGCTTAAGAATTCACCTTAATATTTTGATATTTAGTTTAAGTAGAAAATGCCAACAGCTCTGTTGCATTATTAAGTCTAGAATGTTAGGAATACTACTGATGGATGTTGTTTTGCCAAAAGAGGTACGGTAAAATATCTACCACAAAGTGTAAATTATGGTTTCACAAGAGCACTTCTTATAACCGCTTTCTCGGTTAAACAAGCGCGCCTCGCTAAAGCCTCCTACCTCTGATGCTATAAGCTCTGAAAGTACTTTTGGGAGTGTGGAATGGAAGTTAAAATCTATTGCTAGCTTCTGTATGAAAATCTGCATGTTCTCTGTATGGCTAGGTATTATTATAACAGATAAATAAGCGTGCTTACATAGAGTAGGGCTGCCAGTGTGGAATGCAGTTTTTGGCTACTTTATCGTCCAATTAAGATGCCAAACGTGTGACAAGTTTTCTGATAAGCTTAATTAAAAATATAAGAAAGACTAGAATTTCTTCTTTCCGTTGTAATCAACAAATTGTGTAAGAATGTTCTGTGACCTTTGGATGAAACTGAGCTTATTTTTTCTAACCGCTGCTTTGAAGATCTCTGTTATAAAATGCAACTCACCCCCCTATGAGGGGGCTTTTTGCACTTAGTCTCTGTAAGGCAAAGACCCTCTACTCACCAAGTATAAAGAAATAAAAGAATTCTGCTTGTTTGAATTGGTGTCTGCCTGCTGTTGTCTCGACTCTGTCCACAGGAGACAGGAAATGTAAAGAATAAGTTCAAGTTGAAGTTATATATTAATTTGTCTTGTGAAATTGAGTTCTAAAATATAGCATTTTTTTAGACATTTTAAGGAAACGCCTAGCCTGTTCTTGTGTTTTAAGATTGAAGTCATGAAACAGGGGTCAAACACGAAAACAAAAGCTTTAAAATTTACAGATTATGTCTATTTTTCAAGCCAAGAATGTAATTGAGTGTTGATCCACATCTTGCGATTGCCCACATATTTCAAAACAGCATATCCATGTTGTTTTAGGAAGAAAACAAAGAAAAAGAAAAGTATTTTTGTAAGATTCAGCCATATTAAAAGGAGATGGGCTATGCACTTCATCTTGTTACCTCTGTGGCATCCTTTCAGTCGAAGGACTGCAAAGTCATCTCCAAGCACTGGTACTGATGTTACTAAATGTTGATACCAAGATGTCAGTTGCTATATCAGTTCTGTAGACAAATAGACAATAATCACTGAAAAAATGTCACATAATAATAATTAACAGATGATATAAAATTGCTTTGAATCAAGACTAAGAACCACCTCATCATATTATAAGCTTGAGTAAATATCTACCATAAAGAAATACTGTAACTTTCTAATAATATTTACTCGTTTGTGACCAGCAAGAGCTGTTTCTTTTTTGAATTCTAGCTCTAACTCCATTATGTTCTTGTGAGAGTCTGTTGCCTCCAGGAGCTTCTTGCACCCAGAAATGTCAATAGTTGTAAACCAAGATGAGCCAGACAAAATGAGGATACACGAAGTCAGCAAGGGTTTTGTGCAAATGTGCAAAGTGCTTTTATTTATTTAAAAAATCAGAAAACAATGTTTAAAAGTTCAAAAAGATCTTCTATAAATAGTCAATAAATAAATAATCCATAAAATTCAAAGGTATCAAGTGGAGGTTAAAAAAATCAATAAATAATTCCATTAAAACAAGGATAAAATCTATGGCAAACATCCTGCTTTAAAACCACAAGCCTTGGTGCTTCTCCCTAAAATCTAACATCTCTCTGACTTACCCTATGCGGATTCCTTTAGCAAGAGGTGAAGTCTCCTGGCAGGTGAAGGCAATCATTTAATCCAGCTTGAGACCCTATTGCTAGTCTGTTGGCCTTTGCATGTCTGTTTGCCATGCCAAGCTTTGCTCCTCACTCCTTCCATGATGTAGTCCATTCAGCTTCTGGGAAAGCCTCCCAGAGCACCTAGTCACTCCTGCTCCAAAGAATCCTCAGCAGTATGAACCCCTCTGGCCTCCTGTTGAGTATCTGGCCATACGCTCCTCACCCGTGGCACTTTTTCCTGCCCATGCCTGCCTTCTCTTATTAATCGCACCATTTCCCATCCTGTTCCTGCTCTTTTCTCCATCCTTCATTCCTTTAACCTCCATGCCTTTGTTCTGGTTCTTTTTTTTCTCTCATTTTGATCTTCATTCTCATTTTCGATCAGCCCCTTTTCTATCATACAGACTCCTTTTATAACTCCCATTGTGGTGAATGAGGTACTGGACTGACCCTCTCACATTTGTATGTGAATGCACAATCAGCCAAGCAGCCCAATCAACCCCAGAGTTTCACATGCACATGAACCCACACCCGTTTGAAGCATGTCTGCTCCTGGACTCAATTATGTTATTTATAAAATCATGCTTCGCCATGGACCTCTTATCACAGCTCTCTGTTTTATAGTGGAGTTTTCTCCTTAGTTTAGGATGTTGGGCTAAACACTGAGGAAGCATGGACCATGGAGTAGAGCAGGGGTGTCAAACTCAATTGCATAGGGGACCAAAATCCAAAACACACTTAAGGTCGCGGGCCGAACAGGATAAACATTTATTGAACACACTAAAACTAAACTTTTAAAACTTTAAAACTTTTAAAACTTAACTTTTTTGAACATAAATATGAATAAAAACAGACAGGAATATTATTCCGGAATAAATCAACTCAAACCTTAAATAACTTATAATATTTTGCTCTCCATAAAAATATATCTTGTCTAAATTATACAAGTTAGAAATAAAGTAAACTTTAAAAGAACAAACATTCAAATTTATTTACTCTTATGTCATTTTATATAAAAAATAAACTTAAATTTTAAATATCCCAAAAGATTTTGCTCTCCATAAAATATATCCTGTCAAAATTATACAAATTCAAAATATGAACATGCTGCATAACAAAACCTGGAAATATAAATAAAATTTGTGCTTTTTAGCAATAACAAATCAAATCATTCAGTTGTCTTTGCTCTTATGTCATTTTATCAGAGCTGGACACCTGGCATCTTTTCTTGGCAACAAGTTCATTTATGTTTGGTGTGAGGTTCTGTGTTGTGGAGATTCTCAGGATGGACTGCAGGTACTCATCAGTGAGACGACTCCTGTGTGCTGTTTTGTTTCTCACACAGATATGTGCTACCAAACATGCACAAGGTTCGAGCCTCATGTAGACTGAGCTGGAGTATTTCTGCAGGAATGGAGTGAATAAACTGTGTGGGCCCTGCAGTATCGTACTTTGCCTTCAGTGTGCCATTACACTGCAGCTAAATCAGCTCCATCTGAATCTGCACAGGTGCAGTTTCCACATCGACGGCAAATGGGTTGCGAAGCAACTCAAAATTCTTTTTTTGTTCTTCAAAGTCACCAAAGCGCCATGCGAACTCAGTGCGCTCAGTTTATCAGCAAAAGGCGTATTTGGGAACACCGGTGTGCCGACTTGGTTCAACATTACTTGGCAACAGGGAAAGTGGGGCAAGTTGCACTGGTGGATTTGAGTCTCCCATAAAAGCAGCTTCACTTGAAATGCCTTCATTGTGTCATACATGTCAGTGATCATGCAGTCACGACCCTGGAGCTGGAGGTTTAAGGCGTTGAGATGAGCTGTTATGTCAGCCAGAAATGCCAACTCGCATTTCCACTTTTCATCCCTAAAATTGGTGGAGTCTTTTTCTTTACTGTTCATGAACTGACAGATTTTATTGCTGAGCTCAAAAACTCTGTTGAGAACTTTTCCCTGACTTAGCCAACGCACCTCTGTATGATAATGAATGTCAGCAAACTCTGAATCTATCTCCCGCATAAAGGACTGAAATTGCCGGTGATTTAAACCTTTAGCTCAGATAAAGTTTATGGTTTGTGTTACAGTGCTCATTACATTGTCCATCTTCGGGACTTTGCCACATAGTGCTTCCTGGTGTATGATGCAGAGATATGCC
Source organism: Polypterus senegalus (assembly GCF_016835505.1). NCBI lineage: Eukaryota > Metazoa > Chordata > Cladistia > Polypteriformes > Polypteridae > Polypterus > Polypterus senegalus. The sequence goes on from NC_053159.1 coordinate 89,974,157, forward strand.
GTTAACTCACCAGTACAGTTCTCCTCCTGCATCTTTACTCGCATCCTTCCCACTAGTCCACTTTTTCACTACACATAGATGGTGCTCCATCAGTTGTAAATGCAATAAGTTTGTCCCAGGGCAGTTTCATGTTGGTTATACTTTGACTTACATTTTCAAAAATGTCTTTTCCAGTCGTTGTCCCGTGCATCGATTTAATGTCCATTATTTCCTCTGTAACCCTCAAATTGGAGTCCACTCCACGGATGAAGATGGCCAGCTGTGCAGTATCAGTCATGTCAGTACTTTCACCCACAGCAAGAGAGTATGCAATAAGGTATTTTCTTCTTTCAATCAACTGTGTTCTTAAGTCAGTGGCCATCTCACAAACTCGATCAGCAATCATATTTCTACTAAGGCTTACATTTGCCAGCATCTGCTTTCTGTCTGGACATAAGACATCAAACACCTTGATCATGCAGCTCTTCAGAAATTCTCCCTCGGTAAATGGCCTGGCTGATTTGGCGATCTCCTCTGCCATGATAAAACTTGCTTTCACAGCAGCTTCACTTTGCTGAAGTGTCAGATTCTTCTTTAACTCTTCTGCTTTCTGCTTTGCATTCAGGTCTTTCAGGTTATCCTGATGTTTTGTCTCAGAGTGCCGTCTTAGATTAAATTCTTTAATTACAGGCCACATTAGCTCCACAAATGAGACACACAGGTTTACCGGCAATGTCAGTAAACATATACTCAGCCTCCCATCGGTTTTTAAAGGCACTGTTTTCAGAATGAACTTTTCTCTTCAGCATCGTGAAGGCTAGCTTCGCAATAACTTGCAGCATCATAAGCTAGACTTGATTAACGCGGGAAGTGTTCGGCAAGGCAGCTGAAGCACTGCATTATGGGATCTGTAGTTTATTGTGTTACCAGCGCTTCATATCGCTGGGCCATTAATAACAATAATATATAAAATGATCTTGCGGCCCGGATATAATTACACGCCAGACCGGATGTGGCCCGCAGGCCTTGAGTTTGACACATATTGAGTACAGCATAGTAGACTGGTAGGCAGCCCACAAGCTACTTAAGAAATCTAACCGTTTAATGGCTTTTGTGGGTCCATATATACAGAGTGTGTGACATAAAAAATATGCCATTGACTTGGTCTCGTCTGATGCGAGAGATGGACGTCTGAAGTGGAGCTCCGCTAGCAGTGGTGCTATTTTTCATATTATTTGCTTATTATTCTGAGATATCCTGTATTTATTCAACCCGAGAGGGACTGCTACAGTATATGTAAGCACATATAAACATGGCCAACAAGAAGGGGGGTTCGAAAGAATCGAAAACTAAAGCTACATCCAAGCTGCGATCAGCAAGCCCCAGTTCAAGATACGGCCTATCAGAGACAGACCTGGATCAGATGGGCGAAAGCACAGACTCCTTGGGACCACGGTCTGCTACATGAGAGCGAAAAGGGGAGCGAAGGTGCGATCGTAAGTGCAGAGGTGGATAGCTCGCCGATTGGAGAAGATTACCTGAAACTGGAAAAGGCCGGGAAGTCCGCGGCTTCAATTACGCAATTACGCGAGCCATCAGCAAAGTCTGCTGCTTCATCTACGGTACAAGAAGGCACAATTGAACTATCTGAACTGAAGGTGTTGCTCGCTGAGCTCACGCAAGATATAAAGAAAAGCGAGAAGGCTAATGAGAAAGCAACGGCAAAGGCACTTGAGAGACTGAAACAGGAATTGAAACAGGAGATGAAACAGGCCAATGAATGGCTGCGACAGGAATTCCAACAGGCAAATGAAAGGCTGCGACAGGAATTCCAACAGGCAAATGAAAGGCTGCGTCAAGAGGTGCAACTTGAGCTTCGACAGGTGCTGGGTAAAATTGAAGAACGCATTCAGGAAAACTCGGTTAAACTGAGCTCGCTTACTGATCAATTTGAGGATTTCAAGGAGACATTCACGAATCGGATTGAAATTGCCGAACATTTAGCTGCCAGTGCCGAGGAAAGAGCAGCAAATGTCATCTCTGAATGCAAAAAACTCGGAGAAAAACTTGGAGACTGGCTGCTTTAGAAGATGGGAGTAGAAGATATAATGTCAGAATTGAAGGTCTGCCGGAAAATCGAGAAAGTTCAAACCCTGTGAAATTCGCAGCTGAACTTTTTTCTAAAAACATCGGGGGCGACTTTAAAGCAGAATCTGAGATAGCAGCGCTTACAGCGCGCTGATCAAACACCGTCAGACCCGACCAAGATCTTTTATAGTTCGTTTTGAACGATTATCATTTAAGCTAGAGGTGATGGCACTCCTCAGAAACAAGGAAGATATTATATATGAAAATAACCACATTCGTATCTTCCTGACTTCTCTCCAGCAACAGCTATTAAACGCTAGGCCTTCTATAATATTAAACAGCGGCTACGGCAAGCCAGTGTCAAATACAGCCTCCTGTATCCGGCAAAACTGAAAGTGGAATGGCAGGTCAATTTCTATGTCTTCGCTAGCAAGGAAGAAGCAAAAATGAATTAAGAAAGCTGATTTCGGGACTATTCTGATACATAATAGTGAGTCATGGCGGTAAATGATAAATGATAAAGCTAGGATTAATAATCTACTGTCTGATCTATTCGTTTTAAAATACGGGTTTTTTATCAGCATATATTCTCATATATTCTTATTATTACTTAGTATTACTAGGGCTATCTGTTTATGTTTTATTGTGCTTAATTACTTTTTCCTCCTTTTTTTTTCCTTTTCTTTTCTAATTATTTCATCTCTACCCTAAACGAGACTGTTCAATATCATACCCTTGGTTTACTGTTATTGCTATTACTGCATTAAGACTTGTTATGCTTATTTTGGACACATCTTTAACACCATCACCTGGGTTTATTATCTGGGTGTATCATCTTAATGCACTAAAATTGCTGAAGACTATATATATATTTTAAAGACTATATTGGTAACAGATATCTCTATCTTTGAACCCTAAAGCGCCATTGCATGGGGGCTTGTTGTGCTTTGGACGTGCTCTCTCTCTGGGTATGTCAGAGGACTGGGACTGCGTGAAGTGGGTTTTAGCCTCACTTGGGGAGGCAAAAGGGAGGGTGGGGGTTAAGGGGAAGAGAAAGAGAGCAGGCTTGATCTATACCTAATCTATCATCTCAATCTTTATAATTATAACTATCAACGTAATAATAAGCTGCATGGCAACAACTCTTGGGGAAATAGGAAATTAAGACCTAAACTATCTCACTTCCAGTTAAGACTATAAAATGACATCAAAAACTCAGAATCAGTGTCTCCATGATGGGACAGTTAACTTCGTAAGCTGGAATGTTAAAGGCCTGAATCACGAATTAAAGAGAAAGAAAGTACTTTCTCACCTAACAGGTCTAAATGCTAAGATAGTATTTTTACAGGAAACCCACTTACTAAGCAAGGATCAGTTCCGCTGCAAAAGACTGGACTGGCCAAATGTTCCATTCTAGTTTTACGAAGAAAACTAGAGGTGTGGGAATTCTCATACATAGAACAGTACCATTTGTAGCATCAGATGTAGTATTGGATCCTGAAGGGAGATATGTAATGGTCATGGGAGACTTATCTAACTGTAAAATGATTTTGATAAATGTTTATGCACCTAATGTTGATGATAAGGAATTTATACAAAATTTATTTGCATCCATTCCCAATCTGAACACTCATAAAGTTATAATGGCTGGGGACTTTAATTGTGTTTTAAATACATTTCTAGATAGAACTTCCTCCACAGGGGTTTATAACTGATCACAACTTATCAGATCCCTGGAGGTTTTTAAACCCAAATTCAAGAACATATTCTTTCTACTCACCAGTACATCATTGCTACTCAAGGATTGATTACTTCTTTATAGACAATAACTTCTTGCCTAAGATTAAATCTTGTAAATACGATGCTATTGTTATTTCGGACCATGCACCTATGATCTTGGAGCTGAAATTACTAAGCCCCATACACTCACCCGCAGATGGCGCCTCAATCCGCTTCTATTAGCTGACGAGAATTGTACTGAATTTATATCCAAACAAATCAAATTCTTTCTAGAGACAAATACATCCCCGAGATCTCTGCAGGAATACTCTGGGAAACTCTTAAGGCCTTCTTAAGAGGACAGATTATCTCATATCTTTCCCACAGAAATAAATCCGAAGCGAAGAAAGTAGCAGAGATAAAAAGCGAAATTACTAAAATAGATGAAGAACATGCCAGACTACCAAGCGAGACTCTACATAGAGGAGGCAGGCTCTACATTCAGAATTAAACCTCTTGACAACTAAAGAAACTGAACAACTAATTTACAAATCCAGACATCATTATTATGAACATGGAGAGAAAGCTAATAAGCTTTTAGCTCAACAAATTCACAAGCAAGAAGTATGCAACGCAATCTTGGTAATCACTAACACGAACGGAGATAAAATCATCGAACACAAAAATATAATGCACACTTTCAGAGACTACTATAAATCCCTATATACTACTGAGTTTAAAGAAGACAATATACAATCTAATGCATTTCTGGATACATTACAGATACCACAAATTGACGCTTTTAGTGTGGAGGAACTTGATAAACCTCTGGCATTATCAGAATTACTAGATGCTATAAAGTCACTCCAAGGTGGAAAAGCAGCAGGCCCTGATGGCTACCCTGCTGAGTTTTACAAGAAATTCTCCGCTCAGCTAGCTCCCTCCTATTAGCAACATTTACAGAAGCCAGTTTCTTCCACAAACCTTTCGCCAAGCACTAATCACTGTCTTTCCAAAACAAAATAAGGACTTATTACAATGTGCATCATACAGACCAATTTCACTTCTGAATAACGACGTTAAAATACTCTCTAAAATCATAGCTAGAAGGATGGAGAAAGTGCTCCCTCGTAATATCACAAGACCAAACTGGATTTATTAGGGGCCGACACTTATCTTCAAATCTTCACGCCTGTTTAATGTAATATACTCACCAACTAAATCAAACACCCCAGAAATATTATTATCATTGGATGCAGAAAAAGCATTCGACATGATTGAATGGAAATACCTTTTACTATTTGGAGAAGTTTGGGTTTGGCCCGAACATTTGTGCATGGATTAAATTACTGTATACTAACCCAGAAGCTTCAGTTTGCATCAATAACATTTGCTCAGACTACTTTAAACTAGAACGTGGCACAAGACAAGGATGCCCTTGTCACCACTGCTGTTTGCATTGCCATTGAACCACTGGCAATACATTGTCGAAATACTGATCAGATAAAGGGGATTAGCAGAGAAGGACTGGAACAGAAAATCTCATTATATGCAGATGACATGGTACTGTATATATGACCCAGAAAATTCTGTGCCTGCAGTCTTAGCAGCACTCACAGAATTTCAAAAGATCTCTGGTCTCAGAATTAATCTGAATAAAAGTGTACTCTTTCCAGTGAATTCTCAAGCATATAATATTAGATTAGACACCCTACCTTTTATCATTGCAGAACAGTTTAAATACCTGGGGTAAACATCACAAGTAAACATAAAGCTCTTTATCAACAAAATTTTCTCGTCTGCATGGAAAAAATTAAACAAGACTTGCATAGATGGTCAACCCTTCATCTCACACTAGCAGGAAGAATTAACACTGTTAAGATGAATATTCTTCCTAAGCTCCTTTTTATTTCAAAACATCCCAATATACATTAATAAATCATTCTTTAAGCAATTAGATTCAACAATAACCTCATTTATTTGGAATTCAAAACATCCACGCATCAAAAGAGCGACCCTACAAAGACAAAAGGCAGAAGGCGGCATGGCTCTACCTAACTTCCAGTTTTATTACTGGGCAGCAAATATACAGTCGATAAGAACCTGGACACAAATAGAAGAACATACACAGGCATGGACCGCAATAGAAGTAAAATCCTGCAGTACTTCTTTGTATTCCTTGCTCTGTGCTCCAATAAACACACGTTATCGGCAATACACTAATAACCCAATTGTGCTCCACTCACTTAGAATCTGGAACCAATGTAGAAAGCATTTTAAGACGGAGAAGCTTCTATCTGTGGCACCCTGCAAAGAACCACCTCTTTCAACCTTCACAAACATATGCAGTTTTAATATCTGGAAAAATTTGGAATTAACTTGCTTAGAGATCTTTATATAGACAACGTCTTTGCATCCTATGAACAATTACATTCCAAATTTAACATTCCAGCTACACATTTCTTTCACTATCTTCAAATCAGGAACTTTGTTAAACAGAACCTTCCAGATTTTCCTCATCTTGCACCCTCATCCACTGGAAAAAATATTGCTCAATTTCAAGGAGTTAGACTCCATCTCTACAATATATAAAATCATTTTACAATCCCTTCCTTTCAAAGATCCAAGAGGACACTGGGAAAAGATCTTTCAATTAATATATCAGAAAAGGAGTGGAAAGTAGCAATGCAGAGAATTCACTCGAGCTCCATATGCGCAAAGCATACAATTATACAACTCAAAATTATATATCGAGCACATCTGTCTCGACTAAAACTCTCCAAAATGTTTCCAGGGCATGATCCAACCTGCAACGTTGCAACCAAGCCCCAGCCTCACTGGGTCACATGTTCTGGGCCTGCACCAAATTAACATTATTCTGGACAAAAATTTTAATTACCTCTCCAGACAGCCTTGGACTTACAATCCCTCCTAACCCATTAACAGCTGTGTTTGGGGTTCTTCTAGAGGGCTTAAAGTGGAGAAAGACAAACAAATTGTGATTGCATTCACTACACTGTTGGCACGTAGACTTATTCTGATAAACTGGAAGAACCCAAACTCTCCTCTTTTAAGTCAGTGGGAAACCGATGTGTTATATTACAGTATTTGAAATTGAAAAAATCAAATACTCAGTTAGAGGATCCGTATAGACCTTTTTCAAAACATGGCAGGATCTAATCAGTAATATTTTAAAATACGTTTATAAAGCACAGAGAATTTATTAATTTAGGTATTTTACAAGCCTTAAATTTTACACGTTTGGCTTGCTCTCTCTCTCAGGGTGGGGATCGATCTGTTCTTAACTCAATTCTTCTTTTTGTAAAAACTTGATTGCTTTGTATGGATTGTAATAAAATTAATAATAAAAAAAATATGCCATTAAAATCTTCAAATGTTCAAACTCACAAGAATAAACTAAGCAATTTACAGTTCAAAAGTGTATCTGTTGCTTAGATGGAATATCATGAAACTAACATTAATTAACCTGCCTGCAATAAGGACACCTGAATAAACAGCCAGCAATTAGAAACTTGGACCTTTTGCCTTATTAAAACAGAGTCTCCTTAAACGTTTAACCTCTGGACTCTAAATCCCATTTTAAGCACACTCATGTGTATATTTTTAATGACTACTATAGTCTGATTTAAAATTCTGTATAACCTTTTATCTTTTAGATCATTTTTCCAGGATCTTAAAAAAGTGATTGTTTTTGGAATTTATTAGCCTGGGCTAATTAGGATTAGAAGGGGCATTAGCCTGGGAAAGAAAACACAGGTGTATTGCAGACAGGTTAGATTATTGATTAGACAGGTAATTATCTGTTAAATATATGCAAGGAAAGGTCTTTTTAAGTGGGATTCGTGCTTGCTGAAAATTAAGGGAAAAATGAGAGAGAGAAGATAATATCATCACCCAGACAAGACATCTGCATTTTTCCAAAGAAATCAGCAAGAGACAAAATTCTGAAACAACTATGCACCCAGACTTAAAAAGATTCTCATTCTTCATCATCTATATCCTTGCAGAAAGTTATCATTAAAATAATCTTTTAAAAATATATTTTCCTACTTTTGCTATTACTGTTTATACTGTGTTGTATTAATATAGTTTTATATTTTTTATTTTATATCTTTTGATTGGGTCAAGGTTTATTGTTTAAAGTGCACATAGTGTGGGTGATTGCCATATTCCTAGGGGTTAGTCACTTAGGATGTCTCCAATAAAAAGCAACACGGTGAGTGGGCATGCACTTTATAAATTGGCATAGTTGTACAATATGTTATTTGGTCTGCTTGTGCGGAGCTAGTAAGTCTCTTTACTTGAAGCAGCTGTTCACATGCAGATAAAGCTACACATGGTGCTCTATAAAATAAAATGCTCAAAAAAATTAAAGGAACACTTTGAAAACACATCAGATCTTAATGGGAAAAAGAAATCCTCCTGGATATCTATACTGATATAGACTGGGTAATGTGTTAGAAACGAAAGGATGCCACATCGTTTGATGGAAATGAAAATGATCAACCTACAGAGCCCTGAATTCAAAGACGCCCTAAAAATCAGAGTGAAAAAATTATGTGGCAGGCTAGTCCATTTTGCCAAAATTTAATTGCAGCAACTCAAAATTGTACGCAGCACTTTGTATGGCCCCTGTGTTCTTGTATACATGCCTGACAACATCGGTGCATGCTTCTAATGAGATGACAGATGGTGTTGTGGGGGATCTCCTCCCAGATCTGGACCAGGGCATCACTGAGCTCCTGGACAGTCTGAGGTGCAACCTGGTGGCATTGGATGGACCAAAACATAATGTCCCAGAGGTGTTCTATTGGATTTAGGTCAGGAAAGTGTGGTGGCCAGTCAATGGTATCAATTCCTTCATCCTCCAGGATCTGCCTGCATACTCTCACCACATGAGGCCAGGAATTGTCGTGCACCAGGAGCCACTGTACCAGCATAGGGTCTGACAATGGGTCCAAGGATTTCATCCTGATACCTAATTGCAGCCAAGGTGCCTTTGTCAAGCCTATAGCGGTCTGTGTGACCCTCCATGGATATGCATCCCCAGACAATCATTAACCCACCACCAAACTGCTCATGCTGAATGATGTTACAGGCAGCATAATGTTCTCCATGGCTTCTCCACACTTTCACTTCTGTCACGTGCTCAGGGTGAACCTGCTCTCATCTGTAAAAAGCACAGGGCACCAGTGGTGCATCTGCCAATTCTGGTATTCTATGGCAAATGCCAATCGAGCTGCATGCTGCTGGGCAGTGAGCTCAGGGCCTATTAGAGGACATGGGGCCTTTGGGTCACCCTCATGAAGTCTTTCTGGTTGTTTGGTCAGAGACATTCACACCAGTTGTAGCAACCGCTAGAAAAACGCACGCGGTTCCTACACTTCACAACCCAAAGGGAAGTGGATGATAAAAGAAAGTTAAAGCAGCATTACCATATTCGGTCCTCGGCCCCTTTTGTCCCCTATGCACGTCCTTGTATAACTGGAAAAAAAAAATCTCACGCAAAGGAAAGTGGGAATGAAAATATATTCACATTTACTATTTACATTTACGTGCCCGGTGCCTGAGTGCTCATAGTGAATCCCTTTCCCAGACGCCTCCCCAGCCCCAACCAATCCCCGTTCGACGTAGACAATAAACAAAAGAAAATAATAATAATAATAATGATAATAATAATAATAATAATGTTCTCCGAAATATCAAAAAAGAAAAATGTACTTAATCCACCTATAAGGAAAATAAATCCAGTTCAGTTCCTTCGGTGGCAACGGCTTCTCCTCGGACTATCACGAAGGAAATGCAAATTCCGAATCTGACTCACCAGACGGGAGCACCCGGAGAACACCAACCTGGCCTCTTCTCGTGGATTCGTCTACACCACTACACCAATTATGGTCAACCAATGTGAAGTCACACGTAAATTATTATTATTTTTTTAATCCAGTGTGGTATTTAAGACAGTTTTTCTCTGCTCCATCACAGTTTATAAATGAATTAGACAATTCTACATAATTCTGTTTCACACATTGCCTTAATTTGTCTATGATCCAGGCATTTTTAAGGTGGAAATGACAAGAAATTTTAAGTAATAAAAAAGTCAGTTTTATGCAAAAATTAAATTGGTTTTGACACCACATATATGCAGTGTATACAAATGTAGTGACGTGTGCTTGCTGAATTTGTGTTAAGCTAAAAATCAAAGTTGTAATTCAACATAGCTTTATTATATCTTTAAACAGTTAAAAGCCTTGGAGCAGCAGCAAAGGATGCAAGTGAAAGTGCTGCCAGTATTCATTAGCATAGGTATTGTCATGCAGAATTAGGAGTTTTCCCCCAAACAGTATATAGCAGTTTGTTAGTAAATTAAAGGTTACAGACCTACATTTATGTATAAGGACATTAATGGTGATTCATCAAATTAGTTCTTTATGGTTTATAGGACTCTGGGTGTAATGAACAATATGTATATGAAAGAATAATTAAACTTAATTGTGAAGCTCTCCTTCAAACAAGGCAACAAGTAACTTATAATTTTATCGCCGATGAATGGTTATATTTTCTACATATAATAATGAAATGTATTAATACAAAAGGTCATTAAATCATGGATTGAATGTATTAAATTCAATAATTAATTAAAGAGTGCTTATGACTTGTGCAAATAACCAAAGTCTAGGGGATCTTTTGTTTATTGCCTTTTGTTGTTTCATTTTTATACATTTAATGTAATTATTGGCATGTTTTTAACCAAGCAGGTGTTTTGGGTAATCAACATAATGTAAAATTTAAGATTCTACTGTATATTTTTTTTACTTCCTGATGTAGAAAAATTTTTGAATTATTTTATCAAAGCCAAGAGATTCTAAATACATTTATTTCCCTTATTTAGAAATTACACTAAGGTGTCTGCACCAATCCTCCCTGAAGATAAAGATAGCACAACAGAAGAGGAGACTGTGGACATTGTGGAATGGCAAGGTTTACAATGGTTTAGGAAACACTTAATATTTTTAACAATTAAAATACCACAAATGACTTTCTGCCTGTCACCACAGATGTGATTATACTTTATTTCAATCTCACCCTGATGATGTACATGTAAGGCTAATTGAGGATTTTAAGTTAACCCTTAATGATGGATAACTGCACAGTGCAGGACTGGATGAAGTAGGATTGATAAAGTCAAGAGGAAATTTCCAATGCATCCTTCCTTCACTCCTGCCAAAAGCTGTAGCAAATTAAAAAAAACTACAATTTTTTACTACAATAAATCAATAATCAATACAAATAAATTAATCCTCAAAGAAGGTGTGTCAGGAGCAGAGAATGTCAGAGAGAGAGAGAGAGAGCGAGAGAAAAGCAAACAATCAAAAAATCAATACGTGCTTTTGGGCTTTTAAGTATGCCGAACCACCGTGATAAAGTGGCATTTTTTTAGAGGAGCGTCCGTATCCTCTAGGCAAACAGCCTCTGTGCAAACAGCCCCTCTGCTCACACCCACTCTGTCAGGCACAGAGATTGTCAGAGAGAGTGAGAGAGACAGAGAAAAGCAAGCAATCAAGCACTGCGCGGGAAGCATATCGTATATCATTGAGGAGTTTTATTTAATACGTAATACATGCTCTGACTGGGTAGCTTCTAAGCCATCCGCAAATAGCATTCCTTGTATGAAATTAACTGGGCAAACAAACTGAAGAAGCATGTACCATAAATTAAAAGACTCATTGTTCACAGAAATCCGCGAACCAGCAAAAAATCCGTGATATATATTTAGATATGCTTACATTTAAATTCCGCGATAGAGTGAAGCCCCGAAAGCCGAAGCGCGATATAGCGAGGGATCACTGTACCTCTAAATCCATTTCAGAGGTTGGGTTACTTCCTGTATGACAGTGTCTCCCATCTTGTATTTATAATTGATGTTCATTTTGTCCACATGTAGCACTTTGTACTTTCCTACATTGATCTGCATTTTCCAGGTGTTCACTCAGTTTTGAAGTTTGTCCAGCTCATTTTGAATTATTTTTGCTGCCTCCTCAGTGTCTGCCATTCCTCCAGTTTTAGTGCCATCTGTGAATTTGACAAGTTTACTAACAATAAAAGAATCAATGTCATTAATATAAATTAGAATAATTAGTGGTCCAAGGACAGACCCCTGAGTAACTCCACTGATGACTTTGCTCCACGTGGAGCATTCTGCTCTTATCTGTACCCTTTGTCTCCTGCCGGTTAGCCAGAGATCCAGTTTTGTAGGTTACCTCTGACGCCTAAAGTTTCTAGTTTCAAAATGAATCTTTGTTGTGGGACTGTAGCAAATGCTTTATGAAAGTCTAAGTAAATTATGTCGTATGCTTTATTTTTCTCAACTATTCTAGTAGCTTCTTCAAAAAAATCTGAACAATCATAAATCCGTGCTGGCTGTTACTATTTAGAATGTTATTTTAATTTAGGTAATTTTCTAATTTATTTCTTATTATAGTTTACATGACTTTGCTTGGCACAAAAGTAAAACTAATTGGTCTGTAATTACTAGGATCCATTTTGTCTCCCTTCTTGAAGACTGGAGTCACATTTGCAACTTTCCAGTCCTCAGGTCTTCTCCTTTCTGAAGTGACTGCCGAAATATCTATATATATAATTCACTAGGCAAGAAAACCATGGAAAGCACGAAAGTGGATTCACTGAGCTGCCGACAAGCAAGACACCTATGGCGCACGCAAGAAGGAGCCACGCCCACCAACTCCTGGCACCTCCGAGCCACGTTGACTGTTCATAGAGACATGTTTTTTCGCGGAGGTGAATCGCCATATGCAGTGTGTAAAACGTTTTGCGAGGGGTATCCAATGGGATCCTTAAAACAATCCTTTCCAACTGAGGTTAAAACACAATGAAGTAAGCAGTCTTTAAAAACCAAGTTTTTGGTTACAATGCACGACCGCGTGCACCGTAGCAAACTGTTTTATACCCTACATACAGCAATTCGCATCAGCGACAAACATGCGTCTTCTTCACTCACGGACATTTATATGTTGCTCTCTCCAGAGTTCCATCTTTTCATTCACTTTCTGTTGTATCCTCAAACCCTCCGTTTTTAGACAACTGTGTCTTTCCAGAAGTGTTCAACCATCAATAAATAATTATGCGGCATTTATTATGCCGCGGCTTCATTATTGTGTTGTATTTTGTTCTCTCCAGAGTTCCATCTTTTCATTCACTTACTGTTGTTTTCTCACACCAACCCATTTTAGACAACTGTGTCCTGTGACAACTCATACACTCCCAATGGTTGCGTCCCTACCTTTTGTGCACACCCCCCTCCCACCTCACTACTACCGTGGTCGGGTGTCTTGGTGGATTATATATAGAAAAGCAGCCAAAACCGCACAGAGCAATGAAACATCTACGTGAGTCACATGTGCATCTGGACTGTGTAGAGACGACAACGACTCCAGTGACGAGTTGGAGGTGGGCACATGAGCGGGCAGTGCATACTGAACGAGAAAACAGCAGACTAGCATGACGGAGGGAGCCGAGAGGACGCCCTTCTCCTCTCCTGCCGTTCCACACGTGCCTGAGCGCACTGCACTCGCATCCCTCCGTCTGGCAGGACAAGGCACAATGGTGGTCCGCCAGTTTTCAGTCACGGACGGTTGTGTGTTGCTTCATTCCGTGCATTGTTAGAATGTTGCTTTTCTTGCTGATTTATTACATTACCGATTTTTCAAATGTTAATTTTCTCCCTGTGCTTAAAAATCATTAAAAAATCGGCCTGATTATGCGGCGTACGGTACGCCGCGGGTTGGCTAGTGCCTAATAAAGGTTTACACATGACACCTTTAATTTCTTTCAATACCATTGGTAAGATGCCATCAGGTTCCAGGGGCTATATTAGTCTCAATTGTATTGAGGGCTTGAAGCACATCTGACTCTTCAATTTCAAAATCTATGAACTCAAAGTTTGTTTTCACTTCTGCATGAGGCACTTATTTCTTCCTTTATAAATGCTTGGGTGAAATATTTGTTCAGTTTGATTGCTATCTCCTTCTCATGTTTAATGATTTTTCCATTTGTTTTCCTAAAGTTTCTTAAATTCCCTTTATATCATCTTTTTACTAGAGTATTACTGAAAACACTGGTCAGAATATCTGGCTTTTTTAACTTTTCTTGTTAATGATCGTTTTAGTTTTACTTTTTAAATAATGCTCCTATTTATCCATTTTGGAAAATTCTTTAGTCTTTTTGTTTTATTGGTTTTCAAAATAAACATATTTTAAACCTGGATCAGAAGATCTCTGAAGTGACTGAGTTTTTGCTTTTGCTTTTGATCTTTTATAAGTTCTTCCTCATCCCCACAAAAGTCTGCTTTCCTAATGTTAGAAGTCTTTGTTTTGGTGTACATTTGTGTATTTTCAAAGATTATCTCAAATTATAGCATGTTGTGATCACTGTTGTTTCAAGCATCAGTAATTTCTATTCTTGCTACTTCACCTTTATTGTATAAAAAGTTGAGATCTAGACATGCATCACCATGTGTCGGGAATGAGACAAACTAGGTGAAAAAACTGATATTTGACATTTGCACCATCTCAGTTTCCTCTTTTGTACTCCTGGTATGGGCTTGCTAATCAGTGTTTGGAAAGTTAAAATCACCCATGACAACTACATCCTCTTTATTGCACATACAGTATATCTTATTTGATTAAATAATGTTATTATCTAACATATCAGAATTTGGAGTCCTGAACCAAACTCAAAAAACCAGGGGCCTCATGTATAAACGGTGTGTACGCACAGAAATGTTGCGTAATAACTTTTCCACGTTCAAATTGCGATGTATAAAACCTACACTTGGCGTAAAGCCACGCACTTTTCCACGGTACCTCATACCTTGTCGTACACAAGTTCTCCGCTCGGCTTTGCAGACTGGCGGCACCCAGCGTCAAAGCAATGCTACTGTTACTTACTTACTTAATAAGGTTACTCCTTATTTTCCTGACACGGCTTTATAAATACACTGAAACTAACTGCATATTGTTTATTAGTGTAATGCATCTGATTGTAATTAACTTGTAACAATATAATGGTCCAGGGAATAGCCATAGTATTCCAAATACGATAATTGCTTTAGCGTTGTTACTCTAACTGCACCTTCTTCTTCTTCTTTCAGCTGCTCCCGTTAGGAGTTGCCACAGCAGATCATCTTTTTCCATATTACTCTCACTGCACCACTCGGAGTATTTATATCACTGTATCTGAGTGTGAATCACAGCAGCAGCTGATTGGAAAGAGAATTATTGGTATACAGCTTCAAGAACACGCTGTCTCAGCCACAGCAAAAGGTTTCAAAGCCTTTCCTGTACGGACCTCGCGGTTCAGAAACAGTTTCTTCCCAAGAACTTTAAACGCACTCAATCAACTGTTCCTTGTAGAACTGTTTGTACTTATAAGTACAATTACCTCACTGTAAACTTGCACTACAGTTATAATATTACACAACCTGCGCCTCTTTTTAAAGCGCGTATTTACATATGATGACGATATAATTTTTAAGATGAAATGCAGCAAAATATGTTTATTATATTATACAGGTAAAACTGTATACAGATAAAACATTTAAATAATCTATATTTTTCACTGGGACTGGCGAGAAGGATAGAATAATTAAACATGTACTGTGAAGATATTTCAATGTTCCTTAAACGTTTCGAAGAATCTGCGATCTAAGCTTACAGATGGCTTAACGTCTATTACAGAGCTGATTGTGTGGCGATTGGTTACTTGGAGAAACAAAAGCAAGGACTGCAGGGGCGGCCACGCCAATATATATATTGAATATAAAACAGAAAGACAAAATAATGACACAGCTAAAAACGCAGCGACAAATTTCGACAAAAGTTAAACGCTTGTCTCATTAGGCGGCTATGCAGTGTCCGCAACGGACGTGGCTATCCACCGTGCATAAGATAACATTTTGACATTGGACTTTCTCTATTGGACATAGAGCCGCCCATGAGTACTGCTGCAATAAATAATTTCATTGAAGGTCGCACACAATCACTGCACCATGAAACCCATGTTTAATGACGTGCTTTAACTATCATCATGAAAATAATATCACGTGCACATCTCAGTATTTTAGTTATTCAGAGAACTGTAATATCGGTTTAAGAAGCACGTAGTGATTCACACACAGAGCACATAGAAGATCACATACAAAACAAAGCATTTAATGTGCTATACTTTAATTACGATGTGATTTGAGAAACTGGTTAATTAAACGATTTTAAGATGAAGTTTATGATGTTCTATTTTAATGACAAAATAAACTACATGATTAAAGTGGAAATTTCAAGATTGAAGTTGACATTTCGTGCTTTTTCCCCACTGTGTGCCTTTTTTTCTCTGTACCCTAATAAGCTTTTATATGACACTCAGACAGTGGGCTACAACTCGGCTTTTCATGGCGACTTTGATATGTGACTTCTTTTTTATTTCCGGCACTGTGCGACTTTGTGAACGTGAGCTTTCAAGTTTCTCCAACACGGTATGTCCCTTAATCAACTTCCTTTTGTTGTTTATACCACGGTTTAATTAAACTAATAGTATGTTTTTCCTTTGCCTCCACTTGGTATTCGCTGAAATTCTTATATTTTCCCCCATGCTTTTTCCATTCATTGTCTTTTCACAGAAGGCTGAGCTTAAGGGCGCTTTATATTGATTTGCATATTCAAAGAGGCGTAATTCTGGGAGGAGTTGGGGCGTTACATAAAGCGTGTGCACGAGCATTACTTTTCACTCTGACCAGGATTTATGTAGTGGAAGTGGAGTATGCACAGATTCCTGCATCTGGATTTTTCTGTGCGTGACCACATTTCGACTTTTGTGCTTACGCCATGTTATAGTGCAAATTCTGCGCATGGCGTTATACATGAGGCCCCAGATCTGTGCCTTCCTTCCTTACTAGATTAAGCCACAGTGATTCTGACATGTTTCCTTCTTCCATCTTGAACATGTGGGCTTAAATATTATTCTTCATATGTGGCACCACACCCCCTCCTTTCCTTTCTTTTCTGTTTCCCGTGAAGCATGTGTTGCCAGTAAAATTATATTCCTCTCTGTCACTCTCATGTATTCATGACTCTGTAATTCCTACAATATCATAGTCTGAAGTTAGAACTCTTGCCTCAATTCATGCATTTTATTTCTTTTCTTTTTTATTGAAATTATTAAAAGCAAGTAACATTTCATACAATAAAATCAAACTTAGCAAAACTAAATTCAATTCAACCCCCACCCAAGAGAAAGGCCAACAGCAACAGTAAAACTTTAAGAGTACAAAAGAGGGAAAAGAAACCTCTTCCCCAATATAAATTCTTATTCTAAAATGTTATTGATTATATCCTGCCAGGTTTTAAAAAACAGTACTGAACAGATCCTCTAAGTGAGAATTTAGTTTTTTCCAATTTCAAATAGTATATAACATCAGTTGGCTTGGTTTCTTCCAGTTGAGCAAGCTAGTAGTGAAGTAAAGGCAATTACAGTTTGTTTGTTTAACTCTATTTTAAGCCTATCTGGGAGTACACCAAACATAGCTATTAATGGATTAGGAGGGATTGTGTCACCAAAGGCTATCTGATAGGCATTTCAAGATTTTGGTCCAGAATGATGTTAATTTGATGCACGACCAAAACATGTGACCCAGTGAGGTGGGAGCTCGATTGCAACGCTTGCAGGTTGGATCTTGCACTGAAACATTTTGGACAACTTTACACAAGATAGATGTGCTCAATAAAAGATTTTAAGTTGAATAATTGTATGTTTTGTTCATATGGAGCTAGAGTAAATTCTGTGCATGGCTGCCATTGTTGAAATGTTGAGTGAGATATACTTTTCTCACTGTATTCTAGGATCTTTGAAAGGAAGGGACTTTAACACTAGAATTACCAGAGCCTACGAAAAAACGTGTAAATCCATCATACCTTAAATCGCTTCTTAAAATCGTTCACAGCTCTCCACCAGTGTCTTTTGTCATCTAAATGTGCTGATGAAAATCAGGCTGCAAGCAGCCGGCTATTCCATCCCGCCACCAACTTAGAACATGCACAAACTTCTCCCAGCTCATGCTTTGATTGATTTTCTGGGAGTGAAGTGGAGTTTTAGAGTGGAAATCATAGATTGTTGTTTGGAACACACGCATTTCATGTCTGTTCTGTTTCTACAGTAATCTGTATAAACACATTGTTAAAACAGAAACGTTTTTTATATTCTACTAGTATATGACAAAATGTAGGCATAAACTATATAATGTTTGAAGCCTGAAGTATCCAAGAAATACTTTCACAAAAGATACAAATCTAACACAATTGCGCTTTTATTCAAAAATATAACTGCAGAAACAAAAAGTTGCCTTCCATTGACAACCGTTTATTATGACTGTCTCCGTGGCGCAATAGAATCAGCTGCCGACTGGGAATCAAAAGGTCGCGAGTTCAATCCAGCACCACTCTGTTTTGAGAAGTAAACTGCTCTTAGTCTTACTATTTTAGAATAAAAACATACATTTGATTCCAGTCTGTAACAGCTGGTGTAATTTATGATACTTGTAAAGGTTAGCTTTGTTTTTTTTTTTTAGTCAGTTTTATTATCTCAGCCGCGTTCACGAGCCCAAACACACCCCACCTCCGCATCTGACACTGCTGTTTTCACATAGATGCGCTGTAACAGAGGTAAACTCGGCTCCTTTCTACATCGGAGCAAGAATACACATACCATTGCTTGCATACTAAAGTGTCAGCAGGCACTTTTTGTGGCATTACACACATTTTTGAGCATGCCCTCTGCACACTACTTGCGACTTTAGGCTTTAGGAAGTAAGTAAATAAATAAAGGTAAATCGTGTCATAAAATGATTTCTTCAAAACGTCGAATGTTATTTATTTGGCACGGACATGCTCAAAAAATACATGTGTAATGCCACAAAAAGTGCATGCAGACATGTCTGTCCCAAATAAATAACATTCAACATTTTAAAGAATTATATAAAGCTATTATATGTAATAATATACTACCTTAATTTAAGACTATAAAATGACAACAAAAGTTCAGAAGCAATGCCTCTGTGACTAGACAGTGAACTTTGTGAGCTGGAATGTCAAGAGTCTCAATCACGAATTAAAGAAGAAGAAAGAATTCTCTCACCTGACAGGTCTAAATGGCAAGATAGTATTTTTACAGGAGGCTCACTTAATAAGCAAGGATCAGTTTCGGTTGCAAAGTGATTGGACTGGCCAAATATTCCACTCGAGCTGTACAAAGAAAACTAGAGGTGTGGAAATCTTAATTCACAGAACAGTCTCATTTGTTGTATCAGATGTAGTATCTGATTTTTAAGGGTGAAGGTGATGGGTAATTTATTTAATTGTAAAGTGATTTTGGTAAAGATCTATGCACCCAATGTGGATGATGAAGACTTAATCCAAAACATATTTGAATCTATTCCTTATGTGAACACTCATAAAATTATAGTGGGTGACTTTTATTGTGTCCGGACCTGGGGCTTCATGTTTTTCCAACTAGTGCAGCAAAAGGCAAGCAGTTCTATTAAAGATAGCGAGTAACCTCAAATAGCCATATAAAGAGAAGACAATCGGTCCTTTGTATTGGTCAGCACCACCAGGGAATGAATTTACATATGTAAATAGAATGCATTTACACTCTATTAAGGTACTGCTCCCTAGTCCACAGAAAGTGTGTTGTGGCTTGCCCGTACCTGAAGAGATGTGATATGATGAACCTGACCTTGACCCCCCAAATGATCAGCTAATTTGGACAACGTTACAGCTTCATTTGAATATAATTAGCAGAATGTAAAAAAATAACATGCATTTATTTTTTAACTTATTTCTTTAATTGTGATCAATATCACATAGTACAGCCCTTATATTCCTTAGTTCATTGGCCACATCTCTCACAGCATTCACTATTGGATTTTGTGACTCAAGAACAGTTTCCATCAGCACAACGCCAGGTGGTTGCCCAGCGATTTCCAAGGCAGAGGTTTGCATGCAGCCAGTGCCCGAAAATGGGCTCGTCAAAGAATCACCATCACTGCCTAAGCATCGCACAATGTTGCATATGCTCATTTCCACGCTTACATCACAATGTATAAAAACTAAACTTGGCTTAAAGCCATGCACATTTTCATGCCAGCTCAGTCCATTGTGTACTCAAGTTCTCCGCTCTGTTTTGCAAACTGTTGGCACCCAGTGTCAAAGCAGTGCTACTGTTCCTGTGTGGTTTCACTTTCTTTTTGAGATCCACATCCTTGATGCAGCTTTATCAAAAACACTGAAATTAACCACATATTGCTTATTAGTTTAAGGCATATGATTGTATTCAAACTGTAAATATATAATGGTGCACGGAATGGCCAAACTATTCCAAATACCATTGCTGCTTTAACATTGTCACTCTCAGTGCACCACTCAGAGTATTTAACCCACTGTATCTGAGTATGGAATCACAGCTCTACAGCAGCTGAACGGATTTTCGGGATATAGCATCAAGCACACAGTCTATTTGAACTTCTCCTACATAGTACGGCAAACACTTTAGAGCCTTTCCTAAACACACTCAATTAGTCCATCAAGTGCTCCTGGTAGAAATGTTTGTACTTATAAGTACAATCACCTCACTGTAAACTTGCACTACAGTTATAATATTGCACAACCTGAGCCACTTTATAAAGTGTCTATTTACATATGATGACAACTGGCTTCTAAGTCAATTTAGATTTCCAAGCACTATCTTCTTGGAGCTCTTGATATAATTTTTAAGATAAAATGCAATAAAATATTTATATTACATTATATAAATACATTTTAACTTTTTTTAAATAATGGATATTTGTTAATAATTAAACAAGTGAGGACACTGTGGCGCAGCAGTAGCAACAAGTTGGCTCCCTGCTCAGGGGATTGTTCCTGCTTTGCACTGTATACTTGCCGGGACTGGTGCAACTCTGGATGGATAGATGAATGGAATTATTAAACATGTACTACGAAGATATTTCAATGTTCCATAAAGGTTTTGAAGAATCAGCGTTCTACGCTTACAGATGGCTTGACACCTATTACAGAGCTGATCGTGTGTTGATTTGTTACTTGGAGAAAGAAAAGGAAGGACAGGAATTGGGGATTAGTACGTCTGAGAGAAACAGTACTGCTACAATACATTATTTCTTTGAAGGTCGAGCATGGCGTAGCAAACATCTTGCAGAAGTCAGGAACAATCTCCAGCTCGTTGCTACCACTACGGCATTGTGTCCCCATGTTTAATACATGCTTTAATTCCTGCCATGAAAATGATATCACGTATACATCTTAGTATTTAAATTGTTTAGAGAGCTGTAATATCATGAATGTAATGTATTCTGTGTCCTGTTTGAGGAAGAGAAAGCCTGTTTAAGAAGAATGTAGTGATTCACACATATAGAGCACATAGAAGAACACATAGAATACAAAGCATTTAAAGTGCTACTTTAATTATGATGGGATTTGAGAAACTAGGAAATTAAATGATTTTAAGATGAAGTTTATGATGTTCTACTTTATTGAGAAAATAAACTACATGATTAAAGTGGAAATTTTGAGATTAAAGTTGACATTTGGACATTTTTCCCATTGTGTCCCTATTTTGTTTTTCTTTTATCTATACCCTAATACGCTTCTATTTGACACTCAGACAGTGGGCTACAACTCGCCTTTTCAATTTGATACCTACCACTTCTTATTTATTTTGGGCACTGCGCAACTTTCTGAACTTGAAATTTCGATTTTCTCAGCCACTTAATCAACTTCCATTTGTTGGTTATATCACTGCTTAAACCAACACATAGTACGTTTTTCTTTGCCTCTACTTGGTATTCACTGAAATTCTTCTTTTTCCCCTGTGCTTTTACCATTGTCTTTTCACAGAATGCAAAACATAAGGGGCTATTTATGTTGATTTGCATATTAAAAAAGGTGCAGTTCTAGGGGTAGTTGGGGTGTGGCTGTAGACACGTGTATGAGCCTTACTTTTCATGCTGACCAGGATTTATGGAGCCGAAGAAGGTGGAAGTTGGCGTACGCACAGATATATACATCTGGATATTTTTGTGCGTACGCACATTTCCGCTTTTGTCCGTACACCTTTTATGTATGAATTCTACGCACACTGTTATGCATGAGGCTCCAGTTCTCCAAATGAGGCACTTTATAGGAAAAAACAAGCTTTGCAATCTTTTGACAACAAAAGAAACGGAACAGCTAATTTTTAAATTGTGACATCATTACTATGAACACAGATTGAAGGGTAATAAGATCTTATCTCAACAAATCCACAAGCAAGAAGTTCATAATGCAATATCAGTAATTACCAACAAAGAGATGAAGTTATTGACTATGAAAAAAGAATAAACACATTTGCGGACTACTTTTATGTCCTTATATTCTACTCAGTTTAAAGAAGACAAGACACAATACACAATCTGTTGCATTTTTTGATGAATTACAGATACCACAACTAGATACTCTCAGTGCAGAGGAATTGGATAAACCTCTGACAATCTCAGAATTACTAGATTCATGTATTTTTTTCTAATGCTTCTTGCATTAAGGAGTACATATATTAAATGAGGAAGGTTACTTTTTGCGTTTTTAGTTAAGTTTTCTTTAGGTCTGGTTGACTGTTTTTTTTTGCATCTTCCTTAGTTTTTTCTAAGTCGAACCATAGGTGTTCACCTCATCTCACTTGATGCTCCACTGCATGCATGCTCATCCATGCATAGTGCCAGTGAATTCTTACTCTTTTAGGTGGCTTGTTGTTGGAATACTTTGACTTTGGCAGGCATTGCTTTTTTAGGGTTCCCAGCAGCTGGCTGTAAAGCAGCTCATTGGGATGACCTAATGTCTGCTCATACTGTTGGCGACTCATCCACTGAACCCGAGGCTGTTGCAGCTTGTTAGTGCCATTACACTATTAAAGACACATGCTAATGCTCTAAAATGATTTCATGGGGGTATTTTCCGTACGTCGCTTAAATCATCCAAGATCAGATGCCTCATCTTGGATGAGTTAATGCCAGTGAAACTCATCCGGGATAAGTCGGTTTTTCAAATGCAGCGGTGTAGTAGATTAGTTTAGCTGGATCTAATCACCCGAGATGAATCTGTGCGCCAGCGCTGAGTGAAAAGCCCATATATATATTGAGTTTAGAAAACATGATCAGCAAGTCTTGTATAGGCTGCAACAAAATGACGAAAGAACGGGCGCATTTTTTTCACACATGTGCGTGTGTGTGTGTTACTCGAAGGATTTCAAGATTTAATATGCACAAGGGGTAACACTGCAAAAGCAGCCCAAACCAGAAAAGATGGCTGGCAAAAAGTGGCCGACAGATTAAACGCGTGTGCATTGAACTTACTGAAAGTTTAATTTCCTATGTGTCAGATTAATTATTATTTAATATGTCATAATTCCAGATCAAACGTTAGCACAAGGAGAACATGGGGACAGGTTAAAGTGAAGTACAAGAATATACTTCAAACTAGTATATATTGATATATAGCTATTTAAAGAATCGTTGACATAAAGAATCATATATAATATAAAAAACATTAATTTTAAAGCTAATAAGAAGGCAGACAAGCAAAAAACAGGTGGAGGTCCACGCGGTCCAGACCTAACCCCTGCGGAAGATTTGGCTCTCCAGCAAAATGCCCATTGCCATGTTTCTGAGGGAATTCCAATGGGAAGCTCCTCCTCAGAACCAGTGGCAGGGTGCAGTGGTCACTTCATTTCAGATTAAGGATGGTCATTGCATATATTTGTCCTCAGTGTGTGCTATAGGTAGGTTCCATATACCCCTCTTTTTTGTTGGGTCAGTTGCAGTGAATGTCATATCCCTAGAACTTGTGTCTGATCAACGAGATATTGATGGAGGTCAAATATTTGATGAAGACACTGTGTCTGATTATTCATCAGGAGGAGAGATACATTTTCCAAATTATGTTTGATTAAACTCCACTCTGATCAGTCCCATGTGCCCCAATCACATTTGGAAATCCTAGGTAATAAGAATGTTAGGCTGACTGTGAGATTCTTTATGGAACTGTGAGTGTTTTTGCCTGTGTACCTGCAATGGCATGAAACGCCTCTTTTATTGTCTGCACACGCAGGTGTCCAGGAAACACTATGAAAACCCGAAGGAAATATTTCAGAGACAAACAGACCTTTCGAATTGCCTGGCAAACTGCACTTTTAGATAGATTTTCCGCTTAGCCTACAGTATATAAAAAAGTGCCGCTTGCCAAAAACCTCAAAGCAATGCATACTGTCTGTGTAGTTGTGAGAGCCCGACTTCGCCGAGTTTGACTTCGAATATAAGGTGCTAATAAATCTTTAAGGTACAATATTCCCACCCGGCTAAAGCGGTATCTTTCGAAAATAATTTAATCCGGGAACAATAAAGGGTCTTGCCGATCGCGCAAACCCTCTCTATATGAAGTTCTGTTCTTATAATTTGCATACCAATAGCAATTGGTCGCTCATTCATGAACGGCGAATCTATGACTGAATGAATTCCATGCACGGACACTGATTAAGTGTGTGAGCTAATCCTTGTTTACATCGAACAAACCTGCTCCGAGCAGGTTTGAGGATTTGGATGTGCTGCTATGACAACACATCCAGCAAGAATTTCAAAAAACCGACAGATCCAGGATCAGGCCAAATAGTCAACTATTACATCCGCCTAAAAGAGTAATCCACATACAAAAAATAACCCCTATATCTCAAAAGATGTAAACAAAACCAACAGATGTGTTGTGTTTAGTTCTTGTTAATATTACCTTTGCTGTTATTTTTGCTAAAATATACAGTTATTGCAGTTCTGATTCTGACTCAGTTTCTAATTATATTCCCTCTCTTATACTAATGTACATTACTAGAACATTGTCTTTGGCACTCTGCTGCTCAGTATACTAATTATTTTGCAACTTTCAGTTATGTGAATTGTTTGGGCATAAAAATAAGACATAACACAGTAAAATAAGCACACATTTATAAATTGTCATTTTTTTATGCATTATATGTGATTACATCATTTTTTCATATCTGATACCTGTTAGGCCAGTTTTAAGTATAGTCTTTAAAGGGTCACTACTAATTGAGCTCTGTGTCATGTCCAATTCTTAGTTTGCCCTAAACGATCTAATACCACTGGACTGCTTCTTTTAATCCACAGTGTACCTGAGCAGTTGGATTTAATTTTTAATGAAATGTTTTTGTTATTCTTTAAAATATAAAACAGTTCATTTCAGCCCATCACTTTATTAAGTCAATTTATTCACAGCTGCAAATCTAAAATTATTGCCTTCACCTCTAGTTAATTAATGGATAGCTGTCAGCAGCCTACCAGTTAGAACCAACGTCTTATCTGACAGCTTTAATGAAGCATTCTAGTTATAATGAATAGGTTTGTAGATTGTACTTGACGAATTTATGTGTTTGGCTCCTAAAAAATGCAAACAAGAACTAGGCTATGTACTGAGTGGGTACAGAATTTTGTAGCTCATGTGAGTAAAATTCTTACTTTTCAACCAGATTGCTTAAGAAACAAAATGTTGGATTAACAGTGAAATATTTTCTATTTTATGTGTAGGTGTATAAAGAAAATAATTAAAACATTGAGTTAATGCTAAAAAGTACATGTTGATGAGTGATTTGTTATTGAAAAAATACCCTTCAGGTTACAGAAAAATATATATTTTTTATGTTTAAATAGTTCTTCTGTTCTCTTCTATTTTAGCCTTGTCTCATGAACAAGACCATTTCTCCTATCTAAACATCACAATCACACCTTTAGATCAATGTTAGATCAATGTTTTGTAAATTGAATTATTCATCCATTTGTCTATTAACTAATACATTTTTCCCATTCCAGATTCACATCAATTGGAGTCTGTCCTGGCCACATTGGATACAAGGCAGAAAGCAATCTTGAAGGAGGTATCAGTTTACACAATAGACTAGTTTAGTTTTACCCAGTAGAATTTCTTTAGATTGTGAGAGGAAAATAAACATTCTGCAGGAAATCCTGACAATTGTGTTAAGGTTGTCCAAACACAGGTGCAAGCATTAAGAAGTAACAACGATGTTTGATTCAATACTGAATTAAATCAATTAACAAATTGTGTTGCTAATTTCAGCAAATAATTTGTAGTGCTGGCCACCAAGCCTTTTTAGAGAACAACTTGGCATCCCCTGGATCCAAGTACTAAACCAGTCATGCTCAATATTAAAATTGTAATATTTAATTTTCCAAAGACAAAAGCAGCTAAGATTTTTTTTTAGCTCTGGTTGTACTTCATAATACCAGGAATGGTGAAAAGGAATAGTGGAAGAACTAATAAAAAATGAATATGAATGAATTGAATAGAAATGGAAAAAAGTTAAAAAAAAAAAAAAGAGTAATGGTGCAAGAACACCTTTTGCTGAAAGAACTTTGCTGCAAGCTTTAATTTTGTATTTTTTTTATTTAGTTATAATTCATTAGTTATGGTGAAATGATGCACTCAAAGAAAAGTTAAAAAGCCCACAGCAAGTTAAGAGATGAAGACAACCCCCAGGGAGCTAAAGATTAATAGATCATGCTTTTCTTTCTGGTTTAAAATAGATTTCCAATTAACAAAAATAATTCTGGAAGTTAATTTTTGGAGTTTGTAAATAATTTTTTTAATTACTAAAGAGTAAGAAACATACTTTCTGTAAGAGTCATCTTGCTCTTTTGTTCTGCTGTTACTCTGACGGTAATAAATGTTCAAAAAACTAAAATATATTTATACAATATACAATTTATTTTAATATATTTATACAAATACTATTTATTAACAACTCATTATTCAATAAATAAACTAATAAATGAAACAAATCAATGTTTCTTCAATCATACAGTCATCCTAATTTCTCCACATTACAAAGTAGCCAAATTTATTTTATATACAGGGTGTGTCAAACTTATGTTAACACTAATGGTACTGCTTTGTATATACTTAAATACAATTTTTGTGGGCAAAGTATGTACCACATATGGTACATGTGTTGAACAGGATGGCGGTAGTGGTGGCGGAGGCGAGACTTGCAGTGGACTGGAGTTGAGGTGGAAAGGAGAAGAAAAATTAACTGTCTATTGGGAATTGTACTGTGCTGTTGTGGGGAGTGAGGGAAAAAGCACTTCCCCACTTGTAAATAAATGTGTGCTGTGCTGGAATTTGTATGTCTACCTGTCTATGTCAGGGCTGGCTGGAGTGCCCCCTGGTTTTCACTATATATATATATATATATATATATATATATATTCTGAGTTTTCCAGCATACTATCTGTAAATATATTTGCCAATTATGAAAGAATAGTACAAAATTCATTTTAATGACGCCTACTGTACCACACCATCTCTCTCCTGTAGTACAATTATGCGTTTACTGGGTCTGATGGTAATTCACAAAGACACATGTTTGAGTGTCATTTTCATAGTAAAAGTTCATATTATGTACCCATTCATGTGGCTCACAGACAACTCATAAATCTTACCTAAACAAGATGCCTGCCGCATTGTCTTTTGTTTGGGGCAGAAGCAACTCTTCCATACTGATGATAGTTGTTTTAGCATTGCCTGGTGTATCACTTAGGCCTTGCTGAAATGACATTTTAAAGCAGGTTTCAAAATGTGGCATCTAAGGTAATTTTCCAGTGCATGATTGATGTGATTGTGCCTGACTGGAAGGAAAGGAAAGGAATGTAATTTGCTGTTGAGAGAATCAGGAAGAAAACAAAATGTAAAGGGAGGAAGTGTGTGTGTGTGTTAGTTGGAGGAGAGATAGTACAGTTGTAATAAACAAAAACTACTCAGGCGAATATCCATTAAATTAAGTGTCTGTGTTTCCAAGCACCACCTTCTGAATCCAACTCATTAAAATCATTGGATTCTAGCTGCTGCTTTTCTATACTCCTTTCATCTTGCAGCCTAGTTACACCTACCATAAAAGTTCTCAGCACATAATGTGCAAGCAGTTTTTTTCAACCATAAAGGACTTTTTATGGCAAAGTTGCTTGGGAGTACCCACAATGTGTTCACCTGGGTTAGGATGCAAGAAAAAAAAGTAAGTTTGGTGGTGGACAACTACTGGGTGACAGAAAGTATCCCCTTACAAATTGGTTGACATCTGTGACTAACCTCCAAGTGGTGGCTGAAAGGATAGCACAGCACTGAGCGGTGGAAGAAAGCAAATGTATGTGAAAAATGTGCTTTTGACGTCTTCGAAAATCGACAGGCGGCATGTTATTTGCTGCACTTTGATGTAGATGTTGCGTGTGCTCAGTAAAGCTGTTGGAGCAGGTGTACCACAACCCATTGAAGAAGACAAATGAGGAATGGAGGTTGGAAGTGTTCAAATATGCGATCTTATAGCAGAAGGTGTGTACTAAGCTGGTATGGAGGCTTGGCAGGCTATCATCATTACCATTTTTACAAAGTGGGCTCTATTTAAAAGACTTTCATTATACTTGAAGCAGTAATGGCGTACTGCACGATAACGTGCAGTGAATACACTTGACTTGAACATTCCTAGTTTTCATACTCTTTCTCTGTCTCTGTTTAGCATTTGTTTGCTCCTGAGCTGCTCTTCTTTTCTCCGCCCTAGCGGCCCACTTCTTCGGCATCTTTTTGTGTTAAAACTGATTAAGTTAGTTTTTGTGTTGCAATTACTTAGTACGTTTTCTTTAATTTCTCACTTAAGCTGGCACTTAAGTCTTCAATCTGCCTCAAGAATGATTAGCGAAGGTGGTAGGGAATGAGAATGGCGCCCATACGCATGCGCCACACGACCACCCTGCTGCACGCTGCCGAGAGTTGATTCTACATTAAAATAAAATAAAAAGTGTAATTAAAATTATCACCCCAAAAGTGGATAGTAGACGTCACGTAGTATATGTGTACCAAATTTCAGGTCAATAGGTGAAATGGTTTGCGAGCTACAGGTGATTTAAAATCCTGGACAGACAGACAAACAAACAGCCACAGTTGCGTATTATATAAGATTACTTCCTGTATATAAGTGCAGTGAACACACAGTGCACAGTCCAAAAGAAGGTGAAAATTATTAAAACAAAATTAAATGCATTTACTCATCTAGATTTAAGAATTCTGGGAAAATAACAAAGCAATTCAATGAAATATATACATAAATAATTTACAAATTGTCTCCAGGATGTCCAGGGCATGTTTGTGTCTTTGAAACAGAGCAAAGTTAGTTTGTGATGTGCATGCACTTATTCTGTCCAACTATTCTCATCCAAATTTTGTTTTTTTCACTGTTGAAAAGGCTGCTTCATGCATTTTTAAAAACAACACTTATTTTTATTTTAACCGAAAAGTTTTTTTTTTTTTTTAAGGTGTGTGTCCATCATTTTTTTAGTATTAGTCTTCAAAGCAATAAGTATTCAATCTTGTGATTACCTATATGCATTAATTTAATTGGTTATTAAATTATGATGTATTACTATTCACAACTTTACTTATTCTCACAGGAGGACCAAAAACTACATGATATATTGAAAGTATTCAACATCAGTTGTTTTCAGTCAGCTTGTTTTTGCCAAGACAAGTCCAAAAAAATTATATAAGTTTAATTGTTCATTCTACATAGTCCTCCTAAATACGTATAACTATATCTAAAGGAATACATGCTATGTTTACAGTAACTAATTATTATGCATTACAAACAAAATCTGAAAGTTATCTTACAAATTATACATATAATTATTCATTTTTGAAAATTACATCTCTTGGAAGGAGAAGGAAGGAAATACCTTTTATGCATCTTGACATTATCTGTGATATAAATTAAACCTGTAATCTCCATGCTAATTTCAATGAGTTTTTTTAGGCAGCAGCGCCATCACAAATGAGAGCAAAATAATAGATTTTAAGCACATAAAAATTCCAAGAGATGCTAAACATAATTTTGTAGGACATTAATCTTGCAGGCGCTGGATTCTGGCCACATGTGAGGTATGTAACGCAGCTGATACATATCTGTAAAGCAAGCATCTTTCTGAATAGCAAAACAGACAGTGCTTTTATGACTTTGAATCAGGGTCTTTACTCCCCTGTAGACACGGTGATGAGAGCACCAGTGAAGAACAGATAGTCTACTCCATCACATAAAATTGAGACTAGCATAAAAACCATTGGTTTTTGGTTTGATAAATGGGTTTCTCTGTTATCTCACTGTATGTATCATTTCTCAGTCAGAGTCCTATCAAACGCCCCGTCAACCTGCTAAAATCTGAAGGGAAGGGCTGACATTTGGAGAGATGGATGATGGATAAGCTGTACTGCCCATAAATAACTTACTGATTTTGCATTCTGCACTGAACTATTTTTATAGCTACTGTAAAAAGGAAGCTATAAGAAATCTTTACCAACATTTTGTTTATTTTTATTGCTGCTGAAGTAGACAACTCACCTGAGGGGTAAAAATGTCAACAGAAGGAATTTATAAGAAATGGTGTTAAGATGATAACATCAACACAGACATACTCTCTTAAAAAGACAGAGAAAAGGAAAAATGTAATTAATGAGTATGCTAGAATATTTGATTTAGGTCTCACTGAGTATTTTATGGAAAATGTGCTATTTTGTTTTACATGTCAAATAAAACCATTCAATAACCATAACAAAACTACACCATAATGCAGTTGTCTTTGAAAACTAGCAGTGACTTATCACTGACAAGTATGACAATGCCCTTTCAATGTCAAAAAGCATCACCCTATGACAAGTACTTCACACATTTACAATCCTAGGCAATGTTACAGTAAGATGTAATAAGATATTTTACTTCACCCACTATCAAGAATCCTTTCAATGATAATCACAGATGATCATTGCAGCAAGAAATTTCCTTCACATTTGAGACTAAACTGCCATCCACGCATACATCCTTTTTGAATGCAGGTAAGCAAGTAATATTTCATGTGCTACCTAACAAAACATGAAATGAAAAAAATTGCAGTAATCCTTGATATGGTTGCATACAAGTGCCTGAACCACTTAAAGACAGTCTGAGACATCCAGTAGCCACTCCAACATTGCCTTGGCTGTATACTTTGGGTCATTGTCAACCTGAAAGGTGAACCGCTACTCCACTCTGAGGAGGTGTGCACTCTGCAGCAGGTTTTCTTCAAGAATCTCTCTGTATTTTGCTGCATTCTTCCTTCCCTCAGTTCTAACCTGTCTTCCTCTACCTTATACTGAGAAGCAACCTCATAGCTTGATACTGCCCCCACCATGCTTCACTACCATTAATACCCAATTGACGGAGTACTGCTGAGTTGGTTGCCTTTCCAACAGGTTCTTCTATCTCAGCATAGGACATCTGAAACTCTGTTAGAGTGACCAAAGGCCCTCACCAAGGCCCTTCTGGTTACTGAGTCTAGCCAAATGACTATCTCTAAAAAGAGACCTGGGGCCTCATGTATAAATGGTGCGTATGCACAGAAATGTTGCGTATGAATGTTTCCGCTTTCAAATCACTATGTATAAAACCTAAACTTGGCATAAAGCTATGCGCATTTCCATGGTACCTCATACCCTGTTGTATGCAAGTTCTCAGCTCGGTTTTGCAGACTGCCGGCACCCAGCATCAAAGCAATGCTACTGTTCCGGTGTGGTTTATCTTTCTTTTTCAGATGCACATCCCTGACGCGGCTTTATAAATACACTGAAATTAATCGCATATTGTTTATTAGTTTAATGCATCTGATTGTAATTAACCTGTAACAATATAATGGTCCACAGAATGGTCAAACTATTCTAAATACCATAGCTGCTTTAGCATTGTTACTCTCACTGCACCCTCTTCTTCTTCTTTCAGTTGCTCCCGTTTGGGGTTGCCACAGCGGATCATCTTTTTCCATATTACTCTCACTGCACCACTCATAGAAGCTGATCGGAAAGAGAATTATCGGTATACAGCATCAAGCACACACTACCTCAGCCATGCTTCCTATTTGAACTGCTGCTCACACTGTAAACGCCTCAAAACCTTTCCTTTTCCGACCTCGCAGTTCAGAAAGAGTTTCATCCCAAGAGTTCAAATTAATTTTTATTTAAGAATCCAAGAATAAAACTGAATAAAAAAAAAATTGTTCAAATGACTTGTTGATATGAATTTCCGTGTGCAAGAAAAAGTAATATCCTTTAGAAGTTCTATAAATTTACACAAGATGTTACAAACTAACATTTAGTCCCAATGCAAAGAATGTTTCAAGAGACAACAGTAAGATTAAATATTGGGACAGAGAAAGAAAGAGGTGAACATGAAATAGAATAAGAGGAAAAAAGAAAGCAGCATCCAGTAACATAGTGGGGGAAAAAGCCCAGCTACTCAGGCCTACAAGTATGAAAAAGGGCACCCCTCCTGACAAAACAAACCCAGCATTCTCTTCAACTGTACCAGTCAGAAAATGATAAAGTTCACCTTTCCAGGTCCTTCCCACCCATCTGTAACTCATACTGCAGCAAAAGTAAGCATGGCACTAAAGGTTATTACTACTACAAATAATAGTGCTTTTAAGAATGTCTGGGTGTTGGTAAACTACACCATTCCATTCTGCCTGCATTTTGAGAGTACTAGAAGCATTATGTTCAAGGTAGACAAGAACAGGAACCAGTAAGGCACTATTATATAAACGATGGAAATTGTGCAGCAAAGAAGGCAAAGGCATTGGGTTTTTGTACTAAGAAATAAAGAGTTTTGCTGGTAGCTGCTGTAAGAGAGGTTAGATAAATAGGTGTAGTTTATATTTTGAAGAACCAAGTACCAAGAAAACCAATTGTTAAGGTTTCTGAAGGAGAGGTAAAATTTGTGGTCAAAAACAATAGCTATAGATTATAAACCTTAAGATATTATTAATTTGTAAAGAAAAACCTGTTATGCACAATATAATCTTTTATAGAGTGGGAATGCTGATGTCACAAAGATGATGTTTACATCAGCGTTTCTACCAAGAACAACATGAAACAACCCTGAAAACGTTGGTCATAAAAGGAAAATCCACAATAGTGCTGAAATGTTGGTAAAAAATGTAGCTAAAATAAAAATAGAAATTCTCAATCAAACTATGATAAGTGCAAGACGACAGAATATTAGTAGGCAAAAGTTAGACAGAAACCACAACAGGACATAACTTATTTAGGAAATGGGAGATACACTGCACCTGACTCTTGGTGATCGATCCATTGTAATGCTATTTTGGGATATTGCTTGTCCAATGAGAAATAGAAAAAGTAACTTCAACAGTCCCTCATGGTGTTGGCATTCAGATGCGTTAGTGTTGCTGTTCAGAAGCTTTATTACAGTTGTTGACAAGCAATACACTAGTTGCTGAATTTGAGGATATTGTTTATCTACCGAGGAAGGAAGACAGAAAAAAAAAGGCTGAGTCTCCCCTATATCACATATGCATGGTTTTGACTAGTGCTTCTCCACAACAGCCATGCTCATAAGTGATATCTTGTATGGAGCATTTTGTGATAGTGTATTCTGAACAATGTTATATAATTTGCCAATTAAAAATAAAGCATGACTAGTGT
Source organism: Polypterus senegalus (assembly GCF_016835505.1). NCBI lineage: Eukaryota > Metazoa > Chordata > Cladistia > Polypteriformes > Polypteridae > Polypterus > Polypterus senegalus. The sequence goes on from NC_053159.1 coordinate 90,007,666, forward strand.
TGTGATTCTGATTATTTTGAAAAGTGAGTTAAATATTTATTAAAGAAGAAGCACCTATTTGGTACTGCTAATGTCTAAACATATGTTCATGCTTTTTTCTCCTTATTTACAATATTTTGTCCCATGGAATGTCCTCATTATGGTGAACAAACAATATTCATTATAAGCAGAAGTTGAGAAATTGATAAATTGGCGCAGCATTCTGTTTCGAGGTTGCTGCTAGTTTCAGATTGAAGTATTTAAGTTTTCAAATGCAAATTTGTTCACATTTTGAGCCTCCTGAATCAGTCCATTGGAAGGCATTCTTCTTATATGCTTTTTAATGCCTTATTTGCATGTGCTTATTGTAGACTAATATTAAGTTTCAAGCATATGAGCCTGGAACAACTAGACAAGACAAATGAGCTCACATTCAAAGAAGCACAATGTTAAACTACATATGAATCTCTGTCATTTTCTCTGTCACATTTCTGATATTATAGGTTTTAACTACTTGGACTTCTGTGAAAGGCCATGCAGGGATCTTTATCTATCCGAATATTATTTAATTTAATTTTTTACAGCAGCAAGGGAAATAACAGACAAATGAAAGTCATTACTAAACTCCTCTCACTATATTAAAAATTGGCAATATTTTTCTTCTTGAACTTATGATTTTATATTAACTTTAGAGATAATGGGTTTTCCATATATTTGTATCATTCCATCTAATTCAATAATGAACTTATGAAGAAATTATCTGAACAAAAACTGTTTGTTTTTTTAATTCATGTAAAGTTTGCAAAAATAATTTGTGTAAACCTTTCACATTTTTGAGTTTTGACGATTTTTAACAAAAAAGACTGAAAATCATAAAAACAAAAATGCTGTCGTATTTTTGCTGACATTTGCCATATTCCAATGCATTGCAACTTGTTCAATTCAAAAAGGTTCAAATACAATTTGTGGAAAGATCAGCCCAACTACAGACAGAGAGACAGATCCACAATATCCAGAACACACACTATTTATTTTTCTTTTCTCCTACACACAGCACAGTGCACAATTCACCCCCAATTAGGTTTGTTCTGTTTTTCTTTCTCTTGTTCACTCCTCCACACACAAGCTCTGTCCTCTTCCACCCGACTCTGGCTCAACTAATGGAGTGAGGTGGCTATTTTATAACACTCTGGATGTGCTCCAGGTGCTTTGCGATGATCTTCCTGGTGTGGCATAAGTGCTGCAATCCAGGGCTCCACAATCCTCCAGGTGCCCCCTGGCAGTGGCCAAGGGCCCCAACAGAGTTGAGCTTTTAAGCTCTGATCCCGTGGCCCCCATGCAGACCAGGTTTGGCTGCCCTCTCATGGTCCAGGGGAGGTATTGTCCCTCTCCCGGTCGTTCCAGCTGTCCGCCACAAAGTATAAAGATAAATATTGTACTTTACTATTCTGAAAAGAGTGAAACCATATTGTATGTAATGGTTATAGTGTTATAATATTTTGTGCTTTTTTGAAAATATACTAGTGCATTTTTGGTAAAAATAAGAACTGTATACATAACCAGGACAGTATTTTATTTGGGTAACAAATAACTAAATTCATATGAATGACATATGAGTACAGTGTAAATTTAATTATTTTTTCTTATTTTAATTTTATACTGTAGATATTGTATGTCCTTATGGAAAGTATAGATCACTCTAATACAAAAGTGGTTAAAGTGATGCATCCCTTTTTTTTTGCTTTTAAAGATTATTATATGTTGTGTTTACATTCTATCATTTGCTGTCTAGGAAAGATTTATGAAACATTACTGGGTGGAGTTATTATCAATACTTGTGGTAAAAGTAGTATATTTTTAAATAGAACAATTGAAGGTTTTCTTTTCCATTTAGTGTGGTATGGTGGGCAGTGGTTACAATTTCTACTGAGCTGAAATCCTGCACCAGCATATTTTTGTGTGGGGAGTGTGACTCACCAGGTTTGTTATGGACTGGCTTGCTCTTGCACACTGCTTAACAAACACATAGAAAAACACAAAGAAGCATACCCTATTCACATAATGCAAGCATAACTCATAATCTTTGAGTGATACCCGCAGAGCCTATCAATTCATAATACTCCACATAGAGATTCACTAGCTTTGGTTTGAGCAATCAAGAGGGTTATACTTGCATATAACCTAGACACTAAAGGCTGACACACTTTGGTTTCTGAATGTTCCCTTAATCTCGATACACTGTTGGTTAATGCCATTTACCCAAATATTGTGTTTTACTCCCTTCTACAATGCTCAGTACTGAAGGCATCCCTCCTCAGCCGCCAACCCTGTGGTATAGGAATGGCTATCTCCCCACACCAGGTGCCATGTATTTGCTTTATTAATTTAATTACTTAAGATGTGAAGAAGTATAGAAATATTAAAAAAGCAGTACTGTGGAACCTCGGTTCACGACCATAATTCGTTCCAGAACTTTGGTCGTAAACCGAGTTGGTCATGAACCGAAGCAGTTTCCCCCATAGGATTGTATGTAAATACAATTAATCCTTTCCAGACCGTAAAAAACTGTATGTAAATATGTAAAAATATGTAAAGATTAAGCATAAATATAGTTAATTACACCATAGAATGCACAGTGTATTAGTAAACTAATGTAAAAACATTGAATAACACTGACACAAAACACCCAGGCTCCCTGCTCAGCTACACGAGCTGGCTCGCTCGCTCGCGCTCTCTCTCTGTAGCACACACACCAACAAAGCCCCTCCCTCCCTCCCTCAGCTACAGGAGCAGCCTGGCTCACGCTCTTTCTCTCTCTCTCTCTCTGTATCACGAGCTCGCACACACACACACACCACCCACCCCTATCCCCCCATCCCTTCCCTGTCAGCTGCCCGCTCTCTCTCTCTCTCTGCGCTTGCTCGCTCGTGCTCTCTAATCTCTCTGTAGCAGGTGCTCGCGCAGCATTTTTTTAAAATGAGTTTTAAGCACAGCAGAAAAAAAAGGAACATCGACCAAATCCGAAGTGCATTTAAAAACCAACTCACAAGCAACCAAAAAAGTAAGATTGCAGGAGATCACGCTATTAAACCTAAAGCCTGATCACTGTAAACAATGTTTCTAAAATGAGTTTTAAGCACAGCAGAAAAAAAAGGAACAACAAATCCGAAGCGCTTGCAAAAACCAACTCACAAGCAAACAAAAAAGTAACATTGCAACAAATCACACGATGAAGTCCTCCATGTAAACAATTTTTTTAATGAGTTTTAAGCACAAGGAAAAAAGCGAACATTTGAAAAAAGAGAAATGTAACATCGCACCTAATCGCGCTATGAAAAACTCCATCTGCAAACACTTTCATGAGTTTTAAGCACAAGGAAAAAAGCAAACATTTGCAACAAATCGCGTTATGAACTGAAAAATTAACTTTTGAAAAATCCGTAATACAAAAACCACCAAGAAAACTAACCTTGCATGAGTCGAGTTCTGGCATGAAGTGTTTTCCTTCAGGTGTTTTCTCTCTTGTGATTTCTTGGGTTTCTGGTGCTTTTAGCTGTTTAGCTGGTGGGAGTGAAAGCCTCATGCATCCATTCCAAAAACAAAGTTCTTGTGACCCAACCCTTCATGTTTGCTGACAGTCTGGCTTTGTTTACATTGTGCTGCTTGAAAGCAGGAGGGTTCTCAGATTGTTAAATGAGTAAACTGGTAAACAGTTTTTCCACCTCTTGTAATTTCTTTCTTTACTTCGATTTCAATTTTCTTCAAAACTTTCTTTTCACCACTCTTCACTTGCTTAGAAGCCAATGGAAGGAGAACAATGAACAGAGCTCTTGCAGCGGCTCGCTCGCTTTCTTTCTCTCTCTCTCTTTCTTTCTCTCTCAGGCTGCCTATGGTGGGGGGGATGGTGCGCTAGCACGTACAGCCTGCAGATAGGCAGGCAAACACGTGCAGCAATCTCCTCCTCCCTCCCCAGCAGGCACGCGTGGAATTGGGGGATGGTTGGCTTGCACTTACTGGCTGCAGATAGGCAGGCAAACAGTGCAGCAATCTCCTCCTCCCCCTCCCCAGCAGGCATGTGCTCGCTCACTCTTGCTCTCTCTCTCTCTCTCTCTCAGCTCATTTCAGGCAGTCAAGGGAAACTGGCTTGTTCATATACCGAGTGTGTGGTTGTGAACCAAGGCAAAAGTTTTGCGAGCTTTTTGGTCGTGAACTGAGTTGTACATGAACCGGGACGTTCGTGAACCGAGGTTCCACTGTACTTATTAAATAGAATAATAGCACCAGAAATTATAAATAAAATAAATGATGGAATATATATCCAGTTTCTGGATATACAGCCCTAAAAAATACATGCTTATTTCAAACTCAAAGTTTATACTTTTTTTAAGAATATATGAAGAGTAGCAACAAAGAAAATTTCTGTGTCAGGTGAGAAAAATAAGTTAGGCTTGTACTTTTGGCAGGTTTGACATAGAATGAACTGTGTCTTCGATACCTAGATGGATGGTTCACACTGAATGAATGGATGAAATGCAGACTTTCTGTCACCCTTTTGTTTATAGCACATGGCATTGCCGACCTTGTGATATAACACAAAGATAATTGGCCAGCGCTACTCTGATCATGAACAGTGTATCCCAAATGCTTTAATCATTAAACTACTTGCAGAAGATTTTATCACAGGTGCAAGGCCATATAGCAAGTCCATTAAAACCAAGAAGCAAGGTTGGGTAGATCTAAGCAAACTGTTGGGAGTTAACTCGTGGAAAGACGCTTCTCACGAATGGGAATTGTCCAGGTCCGTAGCACTTGTGGTGAAGAAAAATAGCAGGCAGACTGGAAAACCAGGTAAGGTGGTTGAAAGAAGAAGAAGGAAAGAAAAAAAAGATAGAAAAAAATGTGTCCTAAAAATTCAAAAGATGTCTTCATTTGCATAAGGTAGTTAAAGTGATCTGTGATTGGCCAGTTCAGGCATTGATTCAAAATGATCTGTGATTGGCCTGCACTGGCAGGTATTAAAAGTGATCTGTGATTGTCTGGCACTGGTAGTGACTTAATCTGTGATTGTCTGGCACTGGCAGGGATTTATGTATCTATCTATTCTGTGGTTAATGGAATGTGGGAATATCTTTATTTGAACTACTCCTGGGCGCTGTGCAATACCAGGATCATATCTGGATCCAGGGTGTGAAACCTCTCATTTCTGGACCACTTTTCCCAAACATCTGTTTAACATTCAGCAGACAAACTCAGATGAGTAACTCAATCAGACATCTCTTCAAAATGTTCTCATTTGCATAAGATAGTTGAAGTGATCTGTGATTGGCCAGCTCAGACATTGATTCAGATGAAGAAGCCCGTCAGACATCAAACTGACAGGAACACGGTTATATACGAAACTGCAACTCAATTAAAACGGAGAAGCAAGGTTGGGTAGATTTGAGCATACTGGGGGTGAAAACCTGTGGAAAGACGCTTCTCACGAATGGGAATTGTCCAGGTCCGTAGCACTTGTGGTGAAGAAAAATAGCAGGCAGACTGGAAAACCAGGTAAGGTGGTTGAAAGAAGAGGAAGGAAAAAAAAAGAATGGTATCCAGTTCCCTTGGAAATACAGTAGATCCTCACTATCTACTGTATGGTGTTTGAGTTACAGACTGAGCAATTGGTCTAACTTAATATTGTAATGTGAGTTATGTACTAAGATAAAACAAAAAGTCACTTATAAAAAATGTATAGAATAATGAACTGAAGCAAAAAAAAACATATTTTTTACAGGGTTACTCAAAGGGTCTCATGGCACTGTTCTATATCGAAACATCTGTGAGTAGACTTCCAAAGTTCAGATACAGTTCATCATAGCTCATTTGAACAGACTTTGCTGCAAAACATCAGTCCAATGTGGCCTTCTAAGCAAAAAGTCTTCAGTCCCAAAATGTCAATTTTAGCTTTCAGCATTTCCAGTTGCATTATGTGGGGTATTTACATGGTCTTCCTGGCTCTGTATGCATTGTGTGTGTCTTCATAATACGGTATTATCACACCCATGTAATTTAATTCAACAAAATTAGCACAGTGTGTGTTAAGAGTGGGTGGGAAAAGAGGATCTCCCATTCAGGACTGAACCTTGCCCTTGCGCTCAGTGCCAACAGGATAGGCTCTGGGTCACCAAATGAAAGCGGTCTTGCATAAAGCATGGGTATATAAGTGTCATAAGTTGTTTACTTTAGCCAAATGACAGACTGGTTTCTCATCAAAGGTGTACATAGCTTTAAAATATTTCCTGGGAATTGTTTTGCTTGATACACTGTCACAAGCTTAATAATCCTTCCTTTCCCAACCTAGCACAGTTACAGCCAACTGCTAGCTCAAACATTGATGTGCATGGATAAGTTTGTTATCCTTGCACAAAAAAGATCTGTGCAAATACTTGACCTTCAGATTAGATCAGGCTACTAAGGAAATTACTGCTTAAGTGTAAAAACAATCATAACTGTATTTGTTATAACTGTTGCTGGCAAACAACATTTATGTTGTATACTGATATGTTCAACAAATCTTTGTGTCTACAGAGAAAAATGCAACAATGGATCTATACACATAAAAAAGTTACAATTACAGAATTTACTCTGACAAACGAAGACATTATACTATTAAACATACAGATTTGAGTTTAATGACTTGGACATGCTGTAATTTGACACAAATTACAGCTGTAATGATTTACTGTTATGATCTAGCTGGCCCAAAAAATGCAAAGAAAGCAACTGTAATGACTGCTACACCATTTTTTTATTCTTTGAATAACAAGTTTTAAATACCAAGAGGATGTGCAAAATTACAATCATAATTCTAAAGCAAAGGTCTCAGATATAACAGTCTGGCAGCCTGGATGTAATAAAAAAAATATTTTGCTTCTTGTAGGGTTGCTACAATGGGGCAAATCATAAACAGAATATTGGATTGGGAACAAAGAATGACTTAACGGATAATGGCTAGAAAATTGAGAGAAACAGTAAACATAACATAAAAAACAGTGTAGAAATGTATTCCCCAAATTGATAAAAAATATATTTAAAACTGAATCTGAAAATTATCTGAGATCACTAAATGAATAATAATGTATAATGTATTTAGGAGCTATTTAGGAGACATTCCCTCTTATGCTATCAGCTATTTAAGTGTGGGTTGGTTACTAGTAAAATGAAGCACTCTGTGACTTTGTGGCCATTTCAAACAGCAATCAACAAGCTAATATAAAAGAACATTAACATTCTGTCAGGGTAAAGTTTTATATCCTATTTTTATTTTATTCATTTTGGTCCTTTGCCCTGCTACGAACCGGTGCTCCAAAGCCTTATCATCATGTGTATTTGCTTCAGCATGAGAGTCATTATTTATAAAATACAAAGCAAAAAGAAAGGTTCTGTGAACTGTGTGTCAGGCAAAAGAAGATGTTTCTCTTCAAGGTAGTTACAATATCAATTTTAAAGTAAGGCAAAGTATTAAAAGGATTCTTATAGAGAAGGAGACTGATTGCATATCTTTGACATGCCAAGGGAATATTTACTTTGGCCTTTAGAGCTTTCAAAAGCAAAGCAATAAAGGACAACTATTGTTTTTTTGAAGATGAGAAAATATTAAAAAGGAACCATTTGTGCCATTGTACTAATGGAATAATTTTGGGATGCAACTGAAGAAAAATTTTTTATCTTTATTTTGGTGTCTAATTTGCATGAAACACACAGAGTTTTAAGAGTTTTCATGCGTGTTGCACGTAGTTGGATGTTCTTGGGAATGTAACAACATGCAGTAAATTTGGTGTTTGGGAGGACTTGTTTAAACACAAAAAGATTTTTGATTTTGAGTGTATAACTTCATTCCTGACCTGATGTACCCCCCCCAACACACACATCTCCTCCGTTCTAAACATAAGGATGATGCAGGGTTATTTATCAGTGATATTGGCCTTACCCTAAGTAAATATTTTCATTGTTTCCTTAACTAACAATATTTTTTTTATAAAGACTTACTGGTTTCATCCTCTACTTTAGAAACTTTTTTTTTTCTGGTATTTGGGATACTTTAACTGTGCTACTTAAAGTTAAATGAGGGAAAATTATAAAGTAACATTTTTTCCTAGCTGACAGATTGTGACAGATTCAGTGTCCGTCACATGAGAGCTTACACTGTGTTCTTCTCCTACAGCATGCTGTGAAGACCGCATCTATTTTCTTTGCTTGAATTGCAATTTTAAACTTTTTCTCTACCCACCACATGGATTAGAAACCTATAATACAAATTAAGTGCATTTTCACTTGTACTTAAATCACATTCTTGTGCGTGAGAGTGTCTGTAACAATTGCAGTATTTAAAATAGACCTTTTCATGAATTAAAAGAATATTTTGTTTATATGAAAGTAGTCTACTTTGTTAATTTCTTTAAGAGGAATTTTATAATAAAAGTTGGTAAGGCAGATGGCAAGTTAAGAAGCAGCCAAAGAGGATTAAAATTTAAGCTATCTGCTTAACTATTTCCTAATCATTGATTATATAAATTGTCTTCTGCATTGTACTATTTTGCATAACATATGAAGCAATTACACCATATAACATTTTCCACATCAAACTATTGATTTTTGAAGGATACAATTCATATCTACATATTTCACACTAGCAATAAATACACTTTTATGGTATGCACAGCTTAGAATGAAAGTTTAGTATAGAATCCCTTAACACTATAATTACCAGAGCCTACGAAAAAACTCGTAAATCGCTTCTTAAAATCATTCACAGCTCTCCACCAGCGTCTTTTGTCATCTAAATGTGCTGATAAAAATCAGGCTGCAAAGCAGCCGGCTATTCCATCCTCCCATCGACTTAGAACGTGCACAAACTTCTCCCAGCTCATGCCTTGATTGATTTTCTGGGAGTGAAGTGGAGTTTTAGAGTGGAAATAATAGATTGTTGTTTGGAACACACGCATTTCATGTCTGTTCCGTTTCTACAGTAATCTGTGTAAACACATTGTTAAAACAGAAACATTTTTTATATTCTACTAGTAGATGACAAAATGTAGGCATAAACTATATAATGTATGAAGCCTGAAGTATCACACAAATACTTTCACAAAGCTACAAATCTAACACAGCAATTGCGCTTTTATTCAAAAATATAACTGCAGAAACAAAAAGCCGCCTTAACATGCAATGCGTGTGTTCCAAACAACGGCTGTCCGCCACAACAAACATCTACTGTCTTGCATATTGTGTCAGTGGTATGCCAACCCATGCGAGAAATGGATACGAGTTCTTAAGCAACCAGTACTGTGTCATCATTATGATACTGCTGACAGAATATAACAAGAATATATTTTATCCCCACTGGGCTTCTGATACTGTTATGTGACATAGGCTATTTACCCAGTGATTTGACAAAACTATGGTCAGAAAATTGAATGTTCAGAATTTACAAATTCCATACACAAATACTAAAATACAAATACTATTTTCAGGAAGTGAATAGAACGTGACCTCGGATCAGTAGTGTCCATGAAATAAATCAGGGCATCTTTAAGCATGAATAGACTTCTTTCATGAAACATTCACAGTAATTTGTCAGTTTTTATTTCTGAATTATCTGCTGCTCAAGTTCAATTCACAAAAGCTGAATACAGTTGAAACAGTTTTATTGTGTCCATATTTGTAAGTAGTAGAATCTGAAATGCAATTTCACACAAACTGTTTTACTTAGCTTTTTTTTTAATTTGCAATATCTTAAAACTAGTTGCTTTATTACTGCTGCCCATTTAAGATGGGTAGAAATCTAAGTAATCAACCAAGACCTCAGTGTTAATGTTTGCAGTGCACCGTGCAATGCCTATGTCTGTTATATGCCATTTTGTATGGGATTTGTAAAAGCAGTGCTAATGTTTGTGACACGCAGTCTATTGAAATGACAAATGCAATGCATTTTATTATGTTGCGGACAGCCGCGCGCCCTGCCTGGCCAGGACACCAGTGATGTAAAGTATTAAATGGCCAAGGTCCGGCTTGTCTCAACTTATCATGACTTACACACCTGAGCGCACATTAAGATCTCAAGATGCCGGTCTGCTTATGATTCCAAGGATTAATAAAATAACAGTGGGAGGTTGAGCTTTTAGTTATAGGACCCCTAAACTGTGGAATGGTCTTTCTGCTTCTATAAGAAATGCCCCTTCGGTCTCAGCTTTTAAATCCCGGCTGAAGACTCACTATTTCAGTTTAGCATATCCTGACTAGAGCTGCTGATTAACTGTACATACTGAATCTCTGTTGTCAGTCATTAGCACTAAAACATAAGTAACACGATAGTTATAATTGGATACTAAACTTCACCTATTCTGTTTCTGTTCTCGGTACTCAAATGTGGCAATTGGTGCCACAGCACACCTGCCATGTTGTTTTGCCTGCCTATGGTAAAGTCATCCCTGATGGAGGATCGCAGGACTCCTGGGAAAGAGGGGTCGTTTCATCGGATTGGCTGGCCCAGCACTGTTTCAGCCGTGGAATGGCCAAATGGGGGAGGCAGCTTGATGGATGAGGTCTCCTGGACTCTAAAAATATCCAAATCTTATTATGTGATATCATCTACTGTTAAATTCTGCTCCGTACTTCCAAGATTTTTATTTTTATACTGTATTGAGGATTTGTTCTGTTCTGTGTATTGTATTGTATTGTATTGACCCCCTTCTTTTGACACCCACTGCATGCCCAGCCTACTTGTAAAGGGGTCTCTTTTTGAACTGCCTTTCCTAAGGTTTCCTCCATTTTTCCCTACAAGCTTTTTTTGGGAGTTTTTCCTTGTCTTCTTAGAGAGTCAAGGCTGGGGGGGGGCTGTCAAGAGGCAGGGCCTGTTAAAGCCCATTGCGGCACTTCCGGTGTGATTTTGGGCTATACAAAAATAAACTGTATTGTATTGTATTGATGTGTCATCTAGTCAACTGAGCAGACACACAGACACTTATCTTTTCATTGAGGTGGATTATCAGACTTTTCAAGTCTTATACTTACTCTTACACAGTATGTTACTAAATCCTTTTCCCTATGGTCGTACTTTGAGTAAAATGGTAGGTATTTGTCATTGCCCATGATGGCCTATCATCATACAGCTTTTCTGCTGCTGTAGCTGTTACATTTTTGTGGTCTGTGATGCATTGTAAACACTTGAAATTGAGCTCTAGGAGCAATATCTGACCTCAAATTCTTGGAGTAAAATACTTAAATTAAAAGTTTTAGAAAGGTACTATGTTATTGTGACACGCCGTGCACTGCCAATTCTGCACATGGTCAAACTCTGGGTGTCTGTAATCTATCCAGACAGACCAATAGTGTAAAATGGAGGCACAGAACCAAAGAAAATATTCAAGGGAAAGCTAGTTATTATTAAATTGTCAGAAAGACAAAAAACTCTAATGCAGTGCACTTCAAATAAAATTAAGCCCTCTGCAATGACATGGAATTAATATATATGCAACAATAAACAAAAATAAGTGATGGTGAATATGTATGGTATTTACAACGACTCTTCTTCTTCCTTCTTCTCCCAGGACAAGAATTAAGATGACAGAATAAACAGTTATCAAAATCAAAAGTGAAGAAAACAGCTCTGGCACAAAAACACAGAAAAAACAGTGAGAAATAGCTAACTCTATAGAACAATGCTAAATTAGGCTTATTCTCCAATTTCCTCTGTCAAACTTTCTCTCTCCTATTTCATTTGGAGTAATGCTTGGTTTTTGTGACACTGGCCCTCCCTTTATTATTTCCAAAGAAATTCCTGGCACTGCATGAAAGGTATATTTTAAACTGCATGAACAATTATTTAATGCAAATTTGCAGCTATTTATTAATGATGCATGATTTTGTGTTGGTCCCCTATCATACGACACTCATTTCTCTACCGTCATTTCCATTAAATCACTAATGTTGAATTTTATCTTCACTGTAAGCAGGGTCAAGTATAATCTGGTCAGGTCAGGTTGGGGAGCATGCACTGGTACAGCGTGTTACTGTACTCGCCACATGATGAAACAGCTCGCTGTCCCAGTTGGCAGCCCTCTGGGCAGGCACATGGTCCAGTCCCCACCCAAGAAACGACCATCTATCTGCCACAGTCAGGTCTTACATGGGTGTCACCTTCACCTGATCCAGTCGCTCAGGTCCTCAACAATTAATATCCCTTTGAGGAATCGTGCCACTTGGCCATAGTGTTGTAACTAAGGCTCCCTCTCAATGCAGGTAATGTACCTCATTCAGGACTCCATGAGAAACTGCTCATTCAACACAAAGTCAAACCAGTGGTACCCAAGGATTCTCTGCAGACAGACACATTGTTGATGGCAGTGCCCAAGAGGTCATTAAAAACCTAATCCATATAACAAATTCATTACCATTAGTCGAAACATTTTGGTGTGAAGACCTGTTTCCAAACAGTCCCCTAGACTGATGTTTGCTCGGTTGTGTTGACCACTTTGGATAAAAGTGCCTGCTAAGCAAATAAATGTAAAATGTAGATTTTATGTTAGATCAACAGTAACATGCATGCAAGATTCCAAAAACTTTTTTTTGCCCCCCCATTACAACCACCTTTTTCTGATGAATTTTTTAATGCCATATAGCCTAGATTTTATGTTTGCTCATTTTTATTATACATGCAAAATTTTAGCATGATTGTGCTGTTTTAAGGTAATACATTTCTTGGGTTGCTCCACCCGTTACAACCACCATATAGCCTATTTTTTAAGTTGGACGAATAGCAAACTACATGCACATGTTGTGTGAATGGAAAACTAACAAACAGACAAGATATGATGTGAAGGTTGATATGAGAGCCATAATATATAAACCTGATAGATAACACCAGCTAAATCAAAAAAAAATTCAAAAGACAGAGGGTGTTACAATTTTATATAAAAAAATTGCCTTTAATCACACTGAGACATGTTGAGTTTTCACTGGCTACAATAATTAATGGCCCACTTTGTTGCCTGGTGTTACTGAACCCTCTTAAATGAATTTGAAATTCTGCTCTTACATTCAGTGTATTTCCAAGTACATATACGCCATTATGTTTTGTGTTTTTGCTGCATGCCATTTTGTGTTTAATTTAATTAAACTGTATTTGTAATTAGAGCATGGTATAGTGGGGTTTTAAATGGAAATATGATTTAAAAAATAAATTGAACCAAATTGACTTAAATGTCATAATGAACTTCATTTTCATGATTTTTTAAAAAGTATTTCATTTTGATTTCATTCAGGACAGTTCAGTGATTTGAATGATGTTTGCTACAATGATTTTTCTGGATTATCAATCTAAGAAGTATCACTTTTACTGCGTGCCATTAAATTTGTGTCCTGGCTGAAGCTCAATGTCAGCTGCTCCTGAGATCTAACAGTCTCAGGCCCCAAGGTACTAACACAAAACGTTTTATGCTGTAAAAAAAGGATTAGTGCTGATTAGTCGTCCATTAAACCCTTGTTAACCCTCAATGCATTTTTATTTTCTTAATTTACCTAGTTAAAGAAAGAATAAAGATAGGATTACTTTGATAAGAAATAAAGATAAGGAGCCTTGGGTCATTCTATTCTTAGATATTTTATGTAAATGTCATTTTAATACATTTGCTGGCTATGTGTTGAAAAGATATTTTTATATATTGGTTAATCTACAGGGTGGTGCAGATCTAATTACATGGATCCAGATCGTCTGGATGACTTTGATTTATGCAGGGACAATTCCAGTTCAGCGCAAAGACAATTCTTCATGTCGTCAGTTCTCACATTTCTCGATGGTCTGGGATTTTTCGGGTGATTTTCTATGTAATACATTTAATAGAATAATAAATTAATAAAAGTTATAACATAATGAAAATTGCATAATTAGATCTGGACCTCCCTATATTATTGTTCATAACTTTCACCCAATGCTGATAATAAACTTTTGAAAGTAAATACATTGGCCAGCAGCAATGAGTGTGTATGGAGTTTATTGTGTTTATTTAATTATGAATTTGCAGTATTGCCTTTTTGTTATATTATACTTGAATCACAAATGTATTTGAGACATAATCACCACAACTGCTAAGAAACTACAATCAGAAGTTATATACGAAAAAGTAATGACACAATGACATAGGTCACAGTATTTCTATTGTCTTAGGAAGTTGAGGTAAGCATCAAGCATCACACACCCTAGATTCACCTCAGCCACAAAGCGCCCAGACAGTGCCAATCCTTTGGTGGGGGAGAACTGGTGTCTCTGAAGGAAATTCATGGCTACATCTTGAAGTATGTAAACTTAACAATATTCTCCTTATCGTATAAGGATTGTCGCTCACTCTTTGTATTTTATTTATCATGAGTTCATCTCTTTTATTTAGATAGATAGATAGATAGATAGATAGATAGATAGATAGATAGATAGATAGATACTTTCCCAAGGGGAAATTCACATAATCCAGCAGCAGTATACTGATACAAAGAAACAATATTAAATTAAATAGTAATAAAATGAAAAAATTAAAATAAAATTAATGTTAGCATTTACTCCCCCGGGTGGAATTGAAGAGTCGCATAGTGTGGGGAGGAACGATCTCCTCAGTCTGTCAGTGGAGCAGGACAGTGACAAAAGTCTGTCACTGAAGCTACTCCTCTGCCTGGAGATGACACTGTTCAGTGGATGCAGTGGATTATTCATGATTGACAGGAGTTTGCTTAATGCCCGTCGCTCTGCCACAGATGTTAAACTGTCCAACTTTAATCCTACAATAGAGCCTGCCTTCTTAACAAGTTTGTCCAGGCGTGAGGCATCTTTCATCTTTACGCTGCCACCCCAGAACACCACCGCGTAGAAGAGGGCACACGCCACAACCGTCTGGTAGAACATCTGCAGCATCTTACTGCAGATGTTGAAGGATGCCAACCTTCTCAGAAAGTATAGTCTGCTCTGACCTTTCTTACATAGAGCATCAGTATTGGCAGTCCAGTCCAATTTGTCATCCAGCTGCACTCCCAGATATTTAAAGGTCTGCACCCTCTGCACACAGTCACCTCTGATGATCACAGGGTCCATGAGGGGCCTGGGCCTCCTAAAATCCACCACCAGCTCCTTGGTCTTGCTGGTGTTAAGGTGTAAGTGGTTTGAGTCGCACCATTTAACAAAGTCTTTGATTAACTTTCTGTACTCCTCCTCCTGCCCACTCCTGATGCAGCCCACAATAGCAGTGTCATCAGCGAACTTTTGCACGTGGCAGGACTCGAGTCATATTGGAAGTCTGATGTATATAGATTGAACAGGACCGAGAAAGTACAGTCCCCTGCGGCGCCCCTGTATTGCTGCACACAATGTCAGACCTGCAGTTCCCAAGACGCACATATTGAGGTCTGTCTGTAAGATAGTCCACAATCCATGCCACCAGGTGTGAGTCTACTCCCATCTCAGTCAGCTTGTCTCTAAGGAGCAGAGGTTGGATGGTGTTGAAGGCGCTAGAGAAGTCCAAAACATAATTCTTACAGCACCACTGCCTCTGTCCAGGTGGGAGAGGGATCGTGAAGCATATAGATGATGGCATCCTCCCTCCCACCTTCTCCTGGTATGCGAACTGCAGAGGGTCGAGGGCGTGGGGACCTGTGGCCTCAGGTGGTGAAGCAGCAGCCGCTCCATGGTCTTCATCAGATGTGACGTCAGAGCAACAGGCCGGAAGTCATTCAGCTCACTAGGACGTGATACCTTTGGGACAGGAGTGATACAAGATGTTTTCCAAAGCCTTGGGACTCTCCCTGTTCCAGGCTCAGGTTGAAGATGCTGTAGAGGACTCCCCAGTTCCAACGCACAGGCCTTCAGCAATCGTGGCGATACACCATCTGGACCCGCTGCTTTGCTGGCACAAAGTCTTTTCAGCTCTCTGCTCACCTGGGCTGCTGTAATTGTGGGTGGGGATGTCTCACCTATGCTGGTATCAGCAGAAGGATGGTTGGAGGATGCAGTACTCGAGGTGAGATTGGGTTACTGTGATCAAACCTATTAAAGAAGTTGTTCATTTGGTTTGCTCTCTCCACGTCTGTCTCGATGGCGGCACCCGCTTGAGCTGCAGCCAGTGATAATCTTCATCCCATCCCACACTTCCTTCATGCTGTTGTTCTGCAACTTCTGCTCCAGCTTTCTCCTGTACTGCTCTTTCGCCCCTGAGCTGGACTCGAGTTCCTTCTGCACGCTTGAGCTCATGCTTATCACCACCTTTAAAAGCCCTTTTCTTCTGGTTCAAAAGGCCCTTGATGTCACTTGTAACCCATGGCTTGTTGTTAGCATAGCAGCATACTGTTCTTACTGGAACTACAATGTCCATACAGAAGTTGATGTAATCAGTTGTGCATTCAACAGCCTCTTCAATGTTCTCACTATGTGACCCAAGCAATATATCCCAGTCTGTAGTTCCAAAGCAGTCTCTCAGAGCCTGCTCTGCCTCAGGGACCACTTCCTGAATGAGCGTGTAGTTGTAGGTAGCGCCTTCACTCTTGGTTTGTATTGAGGCTGAAGCAGAACCAGGTTATGATCTGCTTTCCCAAGCGCAGGCAGCGGGGTGGCGCTGTATGCTCTTTAACGCTTGCATACAGTAGGTCGATAGTCCTGTTTCCCGAGTGTTACAATCCACATACTGGGAGAAGGCAGGTAATGTTTTGTCCAGCGTTACATGGTTAAAGTCTCCAGCGATTAGCACAAGTGCCTCAGGGTGCTGCGTTTGTAACTTAGCAACTGCGGAATGGATGATGTCACTCGCCATCTCGCGTTAGCTTGAGGGGATGTAAACAATAACAGCAATCACGTGTCCAAACTCTCTGGGCAAGTAATAGGGGCGCAGACTTACGGCCAACAGTTCGATGTCCCTGCAGCAAGTGGAGATTTTAACGTTTACATGTCCTGAGTTGCACCACTTTGTATTGACATAGAGAGCGAGTCCTCCTCCTTTCTTCTTTCCACAGGTACTTGCGTCTCTGTCCGCTCTAACTGTGCTAAACCCGGTAGCTCCACGTTAGCATCTGGGATGATAGACGTTAGCCACGTTTCACTAAAGCACAGCAAGCTGCATTCTCTGTAGGTTCTGACATTTTCACCACCACAGCCAGTTTGTCGATCTTATTTGGTAGTGAGTTTACATTTCCCAGGATCACAGAAGGCACCGACGGTTTATAACGCCATTTTCTCTCAAGTTGTCTCGATTTAATCTTATTTTTAATCTTTGCGCTCGGCTGCCCGATATCGTCTTCTTACCTGTCAGGTAAATAAGGAACCACACCGGCATAAGCATTTCTTCTCAGTGCTTTAAGCTGACTACTTGAATAGGCGATTCTCGGAGTGTAAAAATCCATGTCAAATAGTAAAATAGTAAAAAGTGTCCAGGGAGCAATTCCACATAAAAGAAAGTGGTAGAAGTGATCAGTGAAATAGAGAAAAATAGAGATAAAAAGGTAAAAAGATAAAGTCATATACGGAGCTGCTGGAAAGGCTGCCACTCGGATGCGGCGCCGGAAATGTAATCACATTACAACCTTTGTGTATATTAATTACAGCACATCTACACTTTTAATCCATTCTGACTATCCATTAATTGTTTATAGGACATTTTTTACCCTATTCATACACTTTTCTGCCTCCTACTTTATTTATAAAATTGATTAGAAAAAATGTCTGCCTGCATAATGTGCCTGGCTCTGGGCAGCATACTGCTTTGACATACAAATCACAGAATATAATACAATATAGTAGATAAAATGCTTGTATTTTAAAGTGACATGTAGTTTTATGCCTTCTTCTAGTCTTTCAGTCAGTCAATAAATCATCACTCTCTATAATGTACCAATAAAAGGCAAAAAAACATTTTTAGAAATGTATGTTCTACACATTAAAGACATGCTTGCCTTAGGCTACATTCATTGTCTCTCTATGGTATAATGGATTAAAATGTTTAAATGGAATAAAATGGGCATGCATTCAAAACAAAATTCATGTTACTGGCTTCAGCCAAATAAAATCTAACGTACCGGTCAGCGTGACCTCATTCCCTTTTGTTTGTGTTGGGGTTACACTGCAGCAGCTGCTGTGTGCTGCAAAGACTAATCTGACTTAATCGCTAAATACCATTTTATTTACTTCAAGATTGGAAAATAAATCAATTCAGAAACAGACATCTCTGTCTGCTTGTACTGTGAGATAAAATGAATCACTTCTATACATACGTCTATTTGACTGTAATTATTTCAGATTTTTCAAAAGAGCCTAGTAAGATACAGTCACAATTTTTAATGTTAACATCCTTGGCTCTCATCACGTGTTCTTTTTGAGTGATAGTACTTTAGCTTTTAAACAAAAGCTCCACGGTTTTCTCTCTGCCTTTTAGTAAGGATTTGGAGTTTGGCAGCGGGGAGCATGGCACTGTAGGGAGAATATTGATGTTTGTATCAAAGAGCCATATCCAGTTTTCTCTTTTTCTATCTGCTGTTGCTTTTATACTGTGTGCTTTGCCAATTATATATCTACCCATTCTTTTTCCTTGTATTTTTGTGGATAGTGAATGAATAATGGCCAAATGGAAGAATCCTGGGTTTGATATGGATAAAGCTTTTCTGGAAACTAGCTCCCTGAAATAAACTCATTGTATTTGTTTCTCATTTTGCATCCTGTCCATTATTTACAGCTTATAATGAATTCTGATTAAATGCTAATCTTTTAGAATAACTCCCCTTCATCACCTGTGTACAAGGCATCATGTGGTTGATAGAAAAGAAAAGGCATTCAAATTAGGTAGTGCAGTATAAATGTTTAATGTAAAACACATACGTAGTGAGTCTTGGGTTGAATGTTCCCTGATTAGTCTTTAAAAGAAAGTGATTATTTGTTGAACCTAAAGATAAGAAATTTATTATTGAACATGAACTGGTATTCATTATACATCAGCCTTCACTCAGCACTTGTGACTTGTGTAAGTGAAGTGCCCAAGCTGAAGAAATCATTGCAAATTTCATTTGGAAAGCCAGGGACGGGGAAAAAAATTGGTCAGTATCACTTCTATAACTTGGATTCTATTCAGTGAAACAGGAGTGTCTTAATGTCTTCAGTTTTCAAAACAGTACTGTGCAAAACAGTTATTCAATAGGGGAGTGGATTAAAATACATAAGCAGTGCTAATTTTTTAGTTCTGGATATTAGCTTCAATTCCTGCAATAGTGCTTTCTTCTCTTGTCAGCAAAGCACATTTGTTTTTATAATAAAAAAAATCTTCTGTTTTTCTTATGACATTCTTCTCTTTCCTGTGGAAGAGGAAAAATGTGGTTTGGGGCAGGTTCGTAGGGCAGTTTTTTTTAAAATTTACATTACATTTCTATTATTATTAACGTATAATATCATAATAGAAATTATACAACTTACCATAATGCAGAATCAGTGGGAGCCCTGAACTTGTGTTCCTGCAACCAGACAATCCAATTTGTGTATGATGGAAGATAGTGACACACGAAGTGTGTTGTTTATATTCAGTCTACTCCATAATCTCGTTTTGGTTGCTGTCACTGCAGAAAACATTGCCTTACAAAGATAGGATTTTGGAAATCGAAGCAGACTTTTCAGAGCTTTTGTGGCAACCAGGATATTCCGCCTTGACTTTAATCCAAAACATATGGAGATTTGAAGTTGTCTCAAACATACTTTTAAGGCCACCATCATTTGCAACCTCAAGCAGTTGATCCTCTTCAAGCACAGACAAAGTTGATTCACCTGGCTTATTCACAAATGGGTCACACATTCCTTCCCATTTTGGGAGTCTTTTGTGGTTGGAAATAATGCTCAAACTCTATTGAAAGCTGAGATAGGTGATCATACACCAGCTGGGAGAAAGAAGGCCCTGGCTTGGTATCTTTAGCAACCTCTGCTAATGTTTGAAACATATCAAAAATCCCAATGTTCACTTGTCAGCCCCATAAATCAAGTTTGGCTTTGAATGCAGCCACTTTATCTGGCAACTTGAACAATGGGTATCTTCTGCCTCTGCCCCACATGCTGCTGCTCCACCGCTGTCTCAGATTTTCCTCCTCAGGCTCCTCCAGCACTCCTCCAGCCTAGCTGGATACGGAGTCTGCAGAGTGGGTAAAGGTGGGGTGCCCAATAGTGCCTGTATGCCTGTTCATATTGTGAGGTTTCTGAACTCTTTTGGGATCCCCCTCCACCCAACGGGAACATCACACTGAAGTGCGTCCCGAAGCGCGATTGCTTCGCAGTAGAGCTATGAGCCTGCTGTTGCCCCAGCAAAAGATAAACAGTCTTAAACAGACGTGGTGATAGCACTTCCGGATGCTCTTCGGCGTGTTGTCCCATTGACGGAGATCCCAAGAGAGTTTAGAAACCTCACATTTTCTTGAATGAGTGCCGCATTAATAGGAATGTTTCTTGAACGAGCATCACTGAACAACATAAAAACTGTTCTCAAATTCAGCAGTTCAAATACGTTTGCAACCGGAGATTTTTCTTCTTTTTTTGTATATAACAAAGACATATGCATTGCATTTGTCATTCCAACATATTACACATCACAAACATTACACTGTTATCGTTTTTTCATCTCCGTATAGAATGGGTTATTCAAATGTTGACAAGCAATAAGCAAAAGGTATCACTGAAAACCACAGAAAACAAAAACAGCAATAAAACAGTACAAGGAAAGTTCAAAGAAAGAAATTTTTTTACAATGTTTCTGTTTGGGGATCATTGTGCAAATGTGCAGAACTGAGCTGCGACCACAGATCTGCTGAATGTACTTCATAGTAACGAGATTTCTTTAGACTCGTGTCATATATGGAAACTGTCGGGACCATAAAAATACTTTGTTTTAATACTCTCTCACCTCGGTCTCTCTCCTCTCTGTGTACCGCTGCAAAGCCCCGCCCACCAAGTATTCTGAAAAATGTCCTCAGTGAAGGGGGCAGCCAATTTGCTCTAGTCCTTCACTGAGGGAGTCTCCATTGCTGGCAGTTCTCTCGCGGCCACTAGTGGGCTACGAACCAGGGGTTTGGGACCCCTGGTCAAATACATGGAAAATATCTCAGGAAAGAAAGTTCTTATTATGTTAAAAGATACATTAATAAAAGGATCTATCTGCTTGATACAATGTTAAGAGATCTCCCTGGGCATGTGGATTATGTACTCTTCAGTGATGTGGTGCATCTATTATTACTCTATTTGCTAGCACAAATAACACTAAACTTCTTAACACTAGAGTTACCAGAGCCTATGAAAAAACTTGTAGATCTGTCCCACCTTAAATCGCTTCTTAAAACCGTTCTCACCTTTCCGCCAGCCTCCTTTGTCCTGTAAATGTGCCGATAAAAACAAACTGCAAGCAGCCAGCTATTCCATCCCCTCACCGACTCAGAGCGTGCACGAACTTCTCCGAACTCATGCCTCGATTATCTGGGAGTGAAGTGGAGTTTTAGAGTGGAAATAATAGATTGTTATTTGGAACACACGCATTTCATTTGTGTTCCATTTCTACAGTAATCTGTGTAAACACAATGTTAAAACATAAACTTTTTCATATTTTAGTAATAAATGTTACAAAATGTAGACATAAACTACAAAATGTGTGAAGCCTGACAGCCAAAGAGAAAATAAACACTTTCATAAAAGGTTCAAAACTTTTACAACAGCTTCTGTGGTGTACCGGTAAGATTTCGTCACTTAGAACGCAGCAGACTTCTTGTACTTAAAGAGATCAGAGTTCGATTCTCAGCTGGAGAAAATATTTATTTATTTTTAACCTTCGCCGTTCTGCCTGCCTGAACTCCCTGTTTATCTATATAGTAATAACAGTAATTTTATTATTATATAGGAGCTTCCCTGTCTGCCTATCATATAGTGCCATTCCTTCCTACCTATCTATATATCTATCCCCTTAGCTGTTTTTATATATCTATTATACAGTGCCTTCCCTGTTTATTTATATATCTACAGTAGTGCCTTCTCTGCCTGTCTGTCTGTCTGATTGCATATAGCGCTGCACTTACTGCTCTGTACTATTCTGTCCTCTGCATGTCCTGGAGTACAAAAGAAACACCACCATACAGCAACATGAGGGGACTGGCAAGATCGGGGAAAAACACGCGGTCACTGATTACAAACCGCAAGATGTATGAAAGAGGCAATATATGTAAAAACATCATTGCACTAATGCAATATTATTTGAAAACGAACAGCATCAGATCGGGTTTGAATATGCGCCCGATCTGACGCTGTTCGATTTCAAATAATATTGCATGTACTGTGCTTTGAAACTGCTGCACTGAATAAGCTTACTTCTTCTGTAACAGCGTCAGCGTGTATTTAAAACCCGATCTGACTCTGTTCGTTTTCAAATAATATTGCATGTACTGAATTATTTTAGAATTAAAACATACATTTGATTTCAGTCAGTCTGTAAGAGCCAGTGTACTGTAAATGTATGAGAATTGTAAAGGTTAGCTTTTTTTTTTAATTCAGCTCCATTCTCTCAGTCGCGTTCACGATCCCCCCCATCTGATACTGCTGTTTTCACATAAAGACGCGCTATAACTCAAATTTGATTTATTTGGAGACGCGCTATAGCTCAAATGTGATTTATTTGGAGACGCGCTATACTCAAATGTTATTTATATAGGGAAGAAAGTACAAGGTCAGGCGCTCATTCAGTGTAATAGGAACCATAACACAAAGAGCTGTGTACACTGCAACAAGTACACATGTCGTGAATGTAGGAAGGGTGTGTGGGAATTGTTAATATTTGAATGTGATGATTTTAAATAGCACAGATCGGAAATCAGCAGTTCTTAGCATTGCACCACACAAGCTGTTGTATCAACTGCCTACTGTAACTTGCTTTATTTTTTCTTCACTTATAGTCTAGAATAAAAGTGTACTTGTTTTGTTATACTTGTACACCAACATATGTTCCTGTGTTTGAGCGACAAGGGCATGCTCAAAAAAATAGACGTGTAATGCCACGAAAAGTGCACACAGGCACTTCAGTTCGCAAGCATTGGTACGAGAATGCAGTCACAAGTACGCTGCAGAGCTGTAGAGCATCTTTATGTGAAAACAGCATTCTCAGATTGGTAGGGAAGGGTCCTGAAAACGACTGAGAGAATGAAAAGTGAATAAAAAAAAAAACTAACCTTTACAAGTATCATAAATTACACCAGCTGTTACACAGTGAAATCAAATGTGTGTTTTTATTCTAAAATAGTAAGAATAAGAGCAGTTTACTTCTCAAAACTGAATGGTGCGGAATCAAACTCATGACCTTTTGAATACTAGTCAGCGGTTGATACCATTACACTGCCGTGGCAGCTGTAGTACATGTGTGTCAATGTGGCACGCTAAGGCGGCTTTTTTCTGCAGTTATATTTTTGAATAAAAGCATACTTGTTTTGTTATATTTGTACCTTTTGTGAAAGTGTTTGATATTTGGACTTCAGGCTTCATACATTATATAGTTTATGCTTACATTTTGTCATTTACTACTACAATATGAAAAACGTTTCTGTTTTAGAAATGTGTTTACACGGATTACTGCAGAAACGGAACACACGTGCAATGCGTGTACAGTATTCCAAATAATGATCTATTATTTCCACTCTAAAACTCCACTTCACTCCCAGATAATCAATCAAGGCATGAACTGGGAGAAGTTTGTGCATGTTCTAAGTCGGTGGGGGGATGGAATAGTCGGCTACTTGCAGCTTTTCTTTTATCAGCACATTTAGATTAACAAAAGACACTGGCGGAGAGGTGAGAATGGTTTTAAGAAGCGATTTAAGGTGTGAAGGACCAACGAGTTTTTTCGTAGGCTCTGGTAATTCAAGTGTTAAACTTTCAAGTTTAGAAAACTTAACAAGCCAAATGTAAATTGCATACTGTAAAATAACAAAATCAAAGTCACTTATTCCAATTCTTGGGGTGGACGGAGCACATCCCAGCAGCACTGGGTTCAAAGCAGAAATTAATGAATTAATTAATTATTCAATTAAAGATCGTAACAACAGTTTTGAAATAGGTTCATAGGTCCACAGCTTGGATGAGAAAGTAAACTCTTCTCCAAACTTTCAACATGTCATGACATACTGTAACTCAAAAGTGACAACAGCAGAGAACATGCCCCTAACAGCATGGGCAGCTGCTCTAATGACAGGAGTTACAAAATGGTGGAGACAAAACAAAATTGTGGCCGTGTTGTATTAAATAATTAACTCAATTTAACGTAAAATGAGAATTTTAAATGTAAGTAAGAGTTTACCATACTTTGTACACATGACAACAACTCTGAACTAAATGATTACATTTTTTAAATCAAAGCCTTAGGTGTTTGAAAGAACCATCTACTGTCTGTCTGCTTGTCATTACTAATTTCACAAAACCAATCAATATTCAGCATTACATGGTTTCTGTGGTGTGTCAGATAGATGCACAATAAAAAATACTGAAGAAAAGAGGCGGAAAATGCAACCAAACTAAGCAATTGCAATAAAAAACGAACCTCCACAAACCAATTATTGATTTTTTAGAGTCACAACAGGAGTAACTGAGGATTGCACTTTCAATAAAAGTATTGTTGGCAGACATTTATTCAAGCCCATAACATGATTAAGTACTTCTAACTTGTGATTAGTCGCAATTTTAAATCAGCTTTGAATGGTTGTAATCATCTTTACAGCATTATCGAACACGCTTCTAGTGTTGTCTCATTCCGCTGTCCATGACTGAAATAACTGAGTACCAATAATTTTTTCAAATTTGTCTATTATTTTAATCATATGAAGTTAAACAATGTGAGTGATTGTGTTATATTTTGTCAGTGACTATTAGTTGTCTGCAGAACACAGTCAGCAATTCACATTTGGGCAGCAATGTTAAATAATGTCAGTAACAGCAGCTAAAGAGAGTTTTCTAAGTTAAATGGATAATGCAAATGTGGTCAAATGCAAACCGGAGCAGAGAAACAGTGTTCACACATATGGACTAGTGTAAAATGTTGCTTGGGACATTAATGCTCCTTAATTTTAAAAAATTAAGGAAATGTCATTAATTTATTTTTCTAAATAAAAATTCAATGTTACAACAACATGTGCATTTGGAGTGCATGTGACATGCACATTGACGCTGAGGAAATAATTAAAAATTTACAAATACAACACCCGTTAACATGGAAAACAGCAATTCTAGTGTTAGTCATCAATGGATGGAAAACCTTCTGCTAAATGAGATACTTCAAATTCAGAATCCAAGATTACCTTCAGGTATGTGGCGTTGAACTCCACTTTTCTAAAGAAAAGGATATTATTTGACTTTGTTCTGAAAAGAGAAGAAACATTAATGAAATAAAAAAGATTTGCCAAGGTACACCAAAAATATTTTTATACTCAATAATGAACGAGTTACCTTAAACAATGATACAATTCTGAATAAAGCATAAGGAATTTGATTAAATACCTAGTAAATCAACTTTTACTAAGCAATAAAATATAAAGGCTTGGTATATAACAGTTACAAACTACTGATTATAATATGATTTTCAGCAAATCACAGAGCTAATCACCTAAACCTAAAACTGTATCTTTGGAAAAAAAAAACAAATTTTGAGCAGGCATAGGCAAGTGGTAGAATGATGGATACTAATGTCTAGCATGTCGAGAAATCTAATTATGGTTGTAATCTGAGTGGAGTCTGAGTGTACATGTGTGTAAATTGAATACTCCCATTTCCTTCTATATTGTAAAGATGAATTTTGTAAAATTATTTATCTTGGTATGGATGAATATCATTGTGTGCCAATGTGCCTATTAATTAGGTGGTATCCCAGCTAGGTTTGACTTCTGTCTCCTGCAACTTTGTAATGCAAAATGGCACTTCAGATATTACAAGGATCAATAAATTAAAGCCAAACCAAAAAAAAAAAAAACAGGATAAACTTACAGATGTAGTAACAGCTTGGCGGAATTTTGGTAGACTTTAAAAATACAGGAGATAAAAGGAGCCAACTAAAACAATGCCACAATGATTAAGTAGAATAATAAAAACAAATTAAGGAAGAAAAGGCAGTTCTGTAAGATTTATGTGAAAAATGACAGCAATATTAAGGCTTATGAATATCAAAGCTTAGTCAAAAGGCACATTAGATCTGCCAAAAAGAAGAAGAAACAGTATACTTTAATAATGGAAAAACTATCTCTAATAAGGGTACAACACTCTTTATTTCAACCTAGTTTACAACCTAGGATGTGTGAAAGTATTTACCAAGTGTATTGGAGACAATTGCTAATATTTAGTATGACTAATATTTTTGTGGTTTGTCATTATCAAGTATATTTGAGCCATACATTTTTATTCTAGCTATAAAATGTTTAACCTGACAGGGAAGTACATTTCTAATAAATAAAAAAACAATTCTTGCTACTTACTACCATTTAGAACTAGTATAGATAAAATCTCTGGAACTGACTGGACAGCTAACCTGGGGGAATACAGGTTAGCTGAGATACAAGTACATAAACAGGCCACAACTGGACTGAACTGGAATGGGGGCTGAATCTATTTGACTTGGATAATTGACAGCTGCTCACATGCTGACTCAAGAAGTACATCAAGCAGCCCAAGGATTCCTTTAAGTTAAATTAAAGGCTATTACACAGTCCTAATCTCTCTGTCTCTTCCTCTGCCTTTTTCCAGTCTGGCTGCTGCCTGTTTCTGACACTGCATTCAAAGTCCACGCAGAAGCTAAGACCAAGCTGGACTAAAGACCAACAAACATAGTAAGACAGGTGCCTCCTACTTGCCTATAATCAGGTTGTATTATTTTAACAACGTTCATTGTACTCTGCTATGTTGGGTATATTAGCTGTGATGCATGAATAAATGTGTAACATTCTCTTCTGCACAATTTTAGTGCTCCATCCGGTTGCTTGAAGTCATAGATATAAAAGGTTGTTTTAAATATGAGGGCTTTTTCAATAAAGGGTGTAAATGGGAGAACAAGGTCACCCTAGGACCCAACCAACCATGACAAAACACCCAGTCTTGAGTATACTACTTGTGAGGTGGCTTAAACTGAGTAGAGGATAAGTAAAGCACTATGGGTATATACAAGGATTTCCAGTGACATTAGGATATGTATAGGCTAAGGCTTGGAACTTTGAACAAGAATGTTGCTGGTTCAGTACTTGCTTCTTTCTCACTGCATGACCCTGAATAAACACTTTACCTTTCTGTGCTCCCACTGTAAAAAATATAGGTAAACACTCATAATGAATACTTTTCAGAAAGATCACACTGAAATATGCAATAATAATAACACATGGAGCAGCAAAATGCAGATGTTTAATTTTTACCAGGGGAACCACACTTTTGTTTACTTTGTTCAAAATTAATAAGTTTATGTTATTATATGACAATAACTGGTGACTTTTACTTTAATATCCATGTAAGTTTATTTAAGATACAAATTAATGGATTAAGGTGGCATATTGATTAATTCTACTGCTTCACTTTCCCAGGTTCAAATCCCGATCTGGACATTGTGTCAGTGAAGTTTGCATGTTCTCCATATGTCTAATTGCTTTTTTTCTCAATCTTATAGCTTATGTTTTTTTAATGACTGTGTTTTGTGCACTTGTCCCATTAATACAAACACAGAGTTGTTCCTGAAAACCTTATAAAATAAGAGACCAAAGGTCAAGAGTTGATTTATCATGCCACATGATCTGAAGTTCAATATTCTATACACAGTAAATGTGTCATCATGTAAACTGATGACTCTAAAATGGCCAGGTGTAAGTGAGTATGCCTTCTTCTGGAATGCATCTTTAGGAGTATGTAATATAGCTCAAATGATTGTGTGGATGCCTTTCTGTTAATTACCAATACAAAAGAGTGTGGGGTTGTGTATGTGTGAGTGTGTGTGTCCTATAATGGACTAACACCCTGGCAGGTTCCTGCTTTCACTTTGGTCAGGAAGAGTTTTGAATTAAGAGCATTCAGAAAATGAATTTGAGTATTTGTAAATGTGATCATCTCACTGTGCTGGAAATGTATTATATAAAATGCATTTAACTGAATTTAAATATTATTTTTGAATGCTAATTATCACCCCTTCACACATTTTCTAATTAGTGAATGGTACAGGAATACTGATGCTTTAATAAGGATGAACTGTACAACTAATTGTATGAAAGGTTCAACATGATAAAACAACTTCTAATCATATTTTGTCAAGACTTGAGAAACTGAGATCACGAATATTTTAACTCAAAAAAGAGCAAGACCAGTTAAGATTATTTTTGATAAAGCATCTGACAGCCACAATAGGCACATATTAATCAAAGGGGCAGATGATATGATAATAGTAAGATCCAAGGCCATAGTCCTGAATCCAGTAGAGGAGTTTGCTGATCTGTCTGACAGTACTAATTTGCTTGACTGCCCCTTCTGCTGTTTTCATCAAGCTGCGTTTAATTAATTGCACTGAGTGTTAAACTGCAATTTACAAAGGCATCCAAGATGACAATTTTATGCATTTGTGAACTGATCAACCATGAACAAGAGTTTTAGATACAGTACATTTTTAGCATAACTCCTGCTCCACCAAGAAAAATTTGGATTTCATTTTAAAGTAATAAAGAAACAGAAAGATTGCCTAATATTAAAAAGACAGCCAGAAGGCTAAGTGATCAGTACAAAGTAGCTACTACATTGCAAGAGTTCCTTCAACTCTAAAGTCTCCCAGGATGGTATCAAGTTAGGCTGGGGTGGAAGTTGATGCCGGAAGGGGTTATTGAGCTGGCTGATGCATTGAAACTTGGTGGGCACAATAGCCCAAGGGAGGACTGATCTGAGGTGCATCACAATTTTGCACAGAGGGAGAAGTGGAGGTTTCTTGTGCTAAAAAAGAGGTAACTGCAAGGATTTAGGAGGTGCAAGTCAGCAGGGCAGTTGGCATGTGACAACTGGGATTCTGGAGTAGATAAGAACATGTAGTGGAGCACAAAATCTCATGACCTGAACTTTGAAATGCTGAGTACCATGATTTAAACTTCTTGATCCAGGGTGTCTATGATGTCCTACTAAGTCCTTCCAACAGGTTCAACTGGTGGGTAGTGTAGACCCCACCCTTCACTCTGTGTCCAGAAAAAGGAATTATCAAGCTCATCTTCAATTGCTACATGACGGCTTTGAGGGAAGGGATACTCAGGGTGGCACAATCAGGCTTTTGAAGGCCATAGTAGATACCACCCGAAGTGCCATCACCCAAAATAAGCGCCACCAGCCAAAAACAGAGAAAACTGTCACCTTTATTACAGCAAAGGAAAACCACCACCAGCAACGACACTTAATTCCACCTCTACAGGCTTAATGGCCACAGCACTTGACTGAGAATTTAGTGTTTATCTAGACTGACAACTAAAGTTCAAGAGGTCACAGCAACATAAGTGAGACCAGACTTGTCTTGCTTTCTTTCTTTCCTTCACCTCTTCACTTCTTCCTCCTCCTGCTTGGAGTACATGGAAAAGCTGGAAAAAGACGTTTTTAAATTACATTATAATGTGTGTTTTAAAACACCGGCTAGTATCAATGCTAATGCTTTGGTTGGATGCTAATTCATTAAAAATAACATTTAGACCTACCGAAATAAAAAGTGACAGTGCATTATTGCTGACTGTATCAATCCCACTAGTTAGTAGCACTTCAGTTTTTATTTGTTCAAAGGCATGTAGTTGTTGTTTTTCTTGTAGATCACAAGAGCATTTTCCAGCAGTGATTTATTTAAATAAATTGCAGTAAAAATATGTCTGTGGGCTTTTCTGAGCCTACGACTGGATGGCTCCACATGTGGATTATGTGACATGAGTAATTTGAGATTTTTCATGGACTTTTGGATATAGTTTACTTTTCTGATTACCATACACTTCTTTTGTACCAGAAACATTTATATCTCCGTTATGCATGAAAAAATGAGATTAAAAATTTTCCTCAGCTATCAACTAATTGGAGTATGCAACATATACAAAATACAGTTTTTGGTGGAATATTCTTTTAAAATCTAGATTTTAAGTTGTATTATCAGAAATATGCTTGTAAATTCTGGAGAAATATATTTTTTGTATCCTCTCATCACAACCACCATTCTTGATTACATTTTTTGAATTGCCATATAGCCTATATTTTAAATTGGACCAAAAGCAATATACATTCAAAATTTCACAGAAACCGATGAAGCCTTGTTTGTGTGATTGCAAGCAAACAGACATACAAACAAATAGACAACATACAATCTGAGGGTTGAAATTAAGTCTTTAGTGCACAAAACAGATAAAGTAATCAAGCAAAGCCAAAAAATTTTAAATTAAGACAGACAGCATTACAATTTTATTTATATACACTACAACAAAATGTAAGCAAACTGCGTTTTTAATCTAGATACATTTAAATACAATACAACTGACTGAACTTTGATGTTCCATTGAAACAGCATATTTGCATATCTGGAAAAAAATTAAATTGTTCAGTCAACTATGTTTATGTTGATTGCAAGAGAAGTCCATCATATTTGCTGCAATTGGAATTGCAAAAGTCTACATTTGTATTGGAATTTAAGCTTATGCTTCCATATGCAATATGGAGATCTCTTGTCTGACACAAAATAATCAAGGATGATTGTTATCTCACTATAAACTGAGTACATGCTGACATCATCTTTGAAAATGAGAGAGAAGATGCTGAGAGTTGCTGAGAGTTTTTGTTTTCTATGGTGTGAGATTTAATTAAAAATATGTTTTGCTCCTTTAAATTTGTGTCTTGATTGGCACTATGGAGCCATGCTGGAATTTTTAAAGCCCTTTTCCCTTTAGAAGGGTCTTTACTTTTTTTCACCAGCACAGGAGCAAAATCAGCTGGGTATTTGGGGGTGCGTTTGGAAAAGTTACTTGTTACATGTACTTCTTCATGTTATTTGTATGCAAACTAGCATCAACAAAGCACGACAGTAAGCAGCAGTAGCTGACACTGGCATCTCCATAAGTCCGTAAAGTGTGTTATAGTGATGAATAGTTGTAAGCAACAGAAACAGTGATTCCTTAGTGGGTAAAAAAGGACAAAAGCAGTGGCTGACTTCAAAGTGGTAAAGACAAGGGCTCAGCTGAAAGTAGGCAGGTGGCCAGTGTTAGGCACAAGCGGATGAAGGAGCAGACAAGGCAGTAGGAAATTAACTAGCAGCAGATATTCACTAAGCAAGTTTTTTCTACATTGAACAGTTCTTAGTTGTCAGAAAAGTAGAGCAGTTAAGAGGGCGACAGCATAAGGGTTCATTAATATGAAGAAATACAAAAGGTGCTAATGGAGAGCTTTTATATTAAGAATAATATGATCACAAAGTTAGGAGAACAGAGAACAATAATGTTAACCTCATAGATGAGCAAACAGCAGGCAGTCAAGGGGGAGAAGATTACATGAACTTTTTTTTGTTTTACCATTTAAGTTAAATAATTTAAATTTAATAAAATAAAAAAAGGTTAAAACGGTTTTAGTAATTGTAAATCAAATTTTAATGATGACGCTAATGCAATGCAACTTCTGTTGAATGTTGGAATTTTTAGATGCAGTGGATACCACCACCTCGAGCTTAGGGTTGCTGAACTGGCACAGTAAAGCTGTTGGCTGGTCTACGTTGTAGTAGAAAATTGGTGGACCAGACCCATTTGTCCTTTATAGAGATAGTGTGCACCTCTAAGGTGACGCGGGTCCTTGCAGAGCTGGACACTGTCGCTGAAGATTCTGAGGTGGTAGGCAGGCATGAGGAGCTCCAACAGGCTGTGATAAGCCAAGTTCAGTGGCTGTAGGTAATGCAAATAAAGAGGCAGCCTGTTGGTTTGTCATGGACATTTGGAAAAAAAAATGTTAAAGAAATAACATTTTCATTTACCTGTTTTAGCATCCCTACACAGATTAACACAACAGTGGCACAATGTTTTACCAGCAGTTTGAGCGCCAGTATGCTCAAAGGGCTGCCTGGAGGCCTACAGGTGCTTTGAGAGCAAATCGTGGGGCTCAGACTTGCCGACGCTGAGGCATTCGACTGAGGCCAGTTTTCAAGCACGCTCAGGGTATTTGACGGCCAAATGCCAAACAGTGCTCCCAAAACCACTGGAGGAGAGAGCGAAAGTGCAATATTTAAAGTCAGAGAAACAGTTCAGAAGGATAGAATGCTCAGTTTTAAAGTAGCTGTCAAAGGGAATTTGCATGTGTGGCAAAGCAAAGAAAGTTAAACAGTACTCACTTAACAGAGGTTGAATGGGTAGCCTGCAAGTCACCAAGACAGACAGGTATGCGTGTACCATTTAAATAGGGTGGACTGCACCTGAGCAGCTGTAGACAAATGGTGCACGTCTCAATGTGTCTGTTTATTGGAAGTCCGCGGGTATCATAAAGGTGGATCGAATGGTCAAAAGGGCTTGCCATATAAAACCAGGGTCCAAATTCCAGAGGTTGTCTTTTGACCAGGTCTTCAGGCTTTAATGTAGATCTGTGCTACTGAATTGTGTGTCTGAGTAATGGAGATATGTACTGTTCTTTGTGTATAAAATAGGTGCTTAGTTTTTTTTTCAGCCTGTCCTTCGTGATCCATTTTGTAGGTGCACAAAGGAGGTGGAAGAGTTTTGTTTTGTTTTTTTCTTTTCTTCACTTTTGATTTGGAAACCACTGTAAGTATTATAACACCTGCACTATTTTTTCTTTTTGCAAGTGTCTTTGCATTGTACTTCATGAATATTTTTGCAAGACATTAGTTTGGACACTGTTAAAATAAAACAGAATCCTGTTTTTGAATAATCTTTTTTCACTCTGAGTCTCTCTTACTCCAACCCCAAGTTGCTCGGTACTCATCTACTGACACCCCAAGTCAGGAATTGTACAACAGGGTTCTTACCAGGGCTGTCACGCAGGCCACTTCAAAAACAGTTCCCAGAAAGAGAGAGGTAGCAATAGTTGGCGACTCAATTATTAGGAGGATTAAAGCACAGGTTTGCTCCAGAGACAGACAGTCTGTCAAAGTGTGTTGTGGGAGACCTCCCTGGAAGAGTGGACAGGCTCTTGGCCAGAGAAGGGGTTGATCCAATTGTCTTTGTCCATGTTGGAAGAAATGACATACATAAGGGTAGTCTGTTGGTTTTGCAATCCAAATTTAAAGAGGTGCTAGACAGAGGAGCAGAACTGAAAAGGCAGTCTTCTCTGACGTTCTGCATGTGCCACGTGCCATTCCAGGTAAGATTGAGGAGATTAAAAGTTTAACGTGTGACTCAAATCTTGGTGTGTTGTAGGTTATAGGTTTATGGGGCATTGGGACTCCTTTTGTAACAGATGGGATCGTTTCCACCGCTATACGTTACATCTGGACTGGAGGGGCACCAATGTGTTGGGGAGGCTTATAAGTAGGTTAGTCGAGGAATGTTTAAACTAAGACATGGGGAGTGGGCAGAGAGTTTAGGACGGGCCAGGTTTAGAACTGTAAATGGAGAATCAAACAATAGTGTAAAAATAAAAATGCTTAGTAATGTAATTTCCAACCAAACATTTAAATGTAAAAGTAAAACAAGTAACACATTAAAAATAGTTTGCCTTAATGCTAGAATTATCGAAAATAAAACAAGTGAGTTGGAGTTGTATGTAAAGGAGGATAATTATGATAATATAGCAGTTACATTTGGAATAAGCTACCAAGTAGTGTGGTAGACAGTAAGACTTCAGGGATTTTCAAACCAAGACTTGATGTTTTATTAAAAGAATTAAGTGGATAGGACTGGCGATCTTTGTTGGGCTGATGGCCTGTTCTCATGTAGATTGTTCTAATGTTCTAACATGACGTTTTCTTTAACATGTTATCTTTAACAGAATAAGTGAGTTTGTGTAACTAGATAGATGTGCAGGGTACCAAACCTTGCCACAGATGATGTTTGCCTTTACTAAAAATAACAGAAACATTTCATAATTATGGACCTTGACCTCATACGTTTCTCAACATAGTGGTATTGGTTGCTAAATTGGTGAAATGGATCAATTAGATGTTGCATAATTGTATAGATCCTGAAACCAATATTCTTTCTGCCTTTGAAAGTGTGATAAAATTATTGTTTCTCAAAGTGGTGCTGGTTTACATCAACTTTTCCTTTAAATTTGTCATAACATTTAAGATAACACATGACCAATTATTTTGCATTGGGCAAAATGATCATAAAATCTATAATCTAGAACAGATTAAGATTGGGTTTTTTTCTACAATTTGTTTGAACAATTCAGTTGATTTTGCGACTTCTCTCGTTGCGCTAAGAATCATAGTTTACTTGCAGGAGCGATTTATTTGCACTAATCAGACAGAGGCTGCGGGCCGAGGAGATGGGGATGTGTGATATCAGGTGTAGGGAGCCAGGCAGGGCACTCCTCACTCACACACCAGCCTCTGTTCGATTCGCTCTACCTAAGGCCATGTGCTGGAGCGTACCTTGCCTTTGCTTAGCTAGCAATATCTGTTTATTGATTTTTAAAGTTTCTCCTGTTTCACTACTACTCGGGTAGAGCCGCGGGGGATGGCTAGTAACTAATATTAAAACGTAGTCAATATTTTGTTGATATAAGAAATGTTTTTTTTTTACAGTATTATATTTATAGTGTAGCTTTGTAATGAAAAGGCAACAGAGGGATTTTGGAAATCTAAGTAAATTATGACACATACTTTGCTTTTGCCTTCTTCTCCAGCTCCTGTTCAAAGAAATCTAACCAATTATTTTGGCAGCATACTTCTCTCCTAAACACATGCTGGCTGTCTTTTAGAATGTGATTTTCAAATAAGAGGCCTCATAGTTTTTACAGCTTCCTAGTCAACAGGTACTTATCCCTATCTATAGAGAAGGCAGGAATATTTTTTACTATAGGTTTATAAAATGAATTATATTTCCTTTCCTTGTACATTACTTGTAAACTTCAAACAGGCATTTGTTCATTATTAAGAAACCCAGTAGTTAAGTGCAGTACATCAAACTATTCTGTTTTATTGCATTTCCATACTCCTAGTCCAT
Source organism: Polypterus senegalus (assembly GCF_016835505.1). NCBI lineage: Eukaryota > Metazoa > Chordata > Cladistia > Polypteriformes > Polypteridae > Polypterus > Polypterus senegalus. The sequence continues at coordinate 90,042,823 of NC_053159.1, forward strand.
TTGTTTTGTTCCGAATTAGGGATAATTATTTACTTTGTTTCAATTTTTGGGTAATTTGATTGCGTTTTACACTGTAAATTTTCATGCAAACTTCTTTCATTTGGCAGATTTTTTTTTTTTTTTGCCAGGGAAAAAAATATAATGGCAGGTATTTGTGAACCAATGCATTTTCCAGAATTATTAACTGGAAGATTACTTGAAAATTATGTGCTGAACCAAGTTTATGCACTGAAGGACATGTTTCAAATAGCAGAGTCTACAAAAAAGACAAGCTCTGCTGATGGCAAACACTGATATGCTTCAGTTTTATGACAATAGACTTGTCACATAATTTTCATTGAATTGTATGATGTTGCATGTTTTCTCCCTAATAGCCACAATATGAACTGTTTATCTCAAATAACATGTGAGGAGTTAACAAATAAACATGTAAACTGTCTTAACTCTTGTACATACAGTATTTATTATTAATGTTTATTTTGGAATGCTTGATTAACATTGGCTAACATGTCAGTGTTAGTTTGTGCATTGAGAGGACTCCTCACCTGCGCCATGGCATATTCATGGTGTAAAATTAGGACATTTGATTCAGAGTCTCACAGGGCACTGCTGTTTGCTAGTTGTCATCTTTATATGTTTTCTGATTGACATGATTATTATTATTTTTTTTTTTAAACATGGTCGACTGCTCTCCAGTCACACTTGTGAGATGCTCTGAGACTGAATCAGGTGCTGCTCTGAATAAACAAGTATTTGTGCAAGTTGTTTTATGCGAATTGCATTATATTTGTACGTATGCATATATGTGTAATTAATTATTTTGCATTTTTATTGTTTTTAATACTCCATGTTAATCCTCGACTCATTATGCGATGAATGAGATTTCCCAATTACCCAGAGCAGAAGCTCAGAGTAACTAATAAAGCATGCAAAATTACTTGGATAATGAACAGGATTTCATGTAGTTAAATCTGTCCTGTGCCGGATCTCAATGAAACCTCATATGAACTGCTTAGTACATTACAGAGAACACACTTTCCAAAGGGGCTTGGTATGGGCCACACTAGAGTGTGATTGGTGTGTTCACATCTACCTAAATAAACTGAACTTTCAGGGAAGAACACCAGAGTTTTAAAAAACTGGTCGAAACAAAAGAAAACACCTCTAGACTCTACAATTGGAAAGTCTGCCCTGAATTCTGCTTTTAAAGTTACTTATTTTATGAATTTCAATTTATCGTTTACTTTAAATGATTCCTTTTATTTACAGAGTATTATTACAGGAATAAGTCTTTACTATTTATCTTAGTATCAATAGTTGAACTTAGTATTCTATACTTTTACAGTTTATCTCTTAGACTTATTTGTTTCCATTTTCAAATTTTTTGCTTTGTTCTTGGTTCACAGTTTTACTTATCTTTACTCTACTGTGGAAAATCCTTTTTTCATATGGATAAAAATCTCATGAATTAGAATGTCTCTGATGTGACACCATCCTTTCATTGAATTTGCTTTATTTCTCCATTCCATGCAATCCCCAAATACCTGTATTTTGAAACTCGTGTTTGATATGTATTTTAACATTAAATGAACATTAAATCTATTATTCAAAGACGCATGGTCTATATAGGTATTGCTTTTTTGTTAAAACCCAACTGAAATCTCTGCTGAACTTCCTTTGCTCTCTGTCCTCCTGTTGCCTTGTCTCTCATCTGCTGTGAGAGTTTCAAGTAGATATTGCTGTAGACCGGAGTAAAACTGGCATGTCATATCATTTTCAAATTCAGCCAATCATATATTAAATTTGTGCACGTCAGGCACTGATTAGCCAATCGGTGTTATTTGTCATTCATGTTCCACTTTAGCCAATTGCCTTATGGATACATTTAAAGAAAGGTGGGAGTAATTTCTAAAGGTGGACGTGTAAGATAATTTCTAAAGGTGGGCGGTCAAGATAAAGTGACTGTAAGAGATGGAGTGTATATTCGTAAAAAACATCTGCGACGGCAGTCTACTACTGCCAAAATCTTTCACTGTAGCACTCTGTCGAGTGCATTATTAAGACTGCAGTGTATTTTTGCCACCATCATTTATGATTAGTGCTTCTGAAAAAATAATGATAGTAAAAGCTTGGATATGAGATATTTATCATTACTAAACAATGTCTGAAGAAAATTTAAGTGAAAATATCGATAAAAATTTGTGTCCGCCTAATTTTAATGGATTGACATAGACTTAAGTGTGGGCTATACTTGATTGAGTCAGTCAGATTAAAACAAATGTTTGACTGTTGTTGTTTACTCGAATGTCTAAATGAAATAGTCACCTACATTTAACAAATCACCTTAAAGATGGGCTATAAACATTTTACAATTTTAAACTTTGAATAAACTGTCAGAGTTAAATCTTTACTTCTATAATACACAACCCTAAAATGTGTTTTATTACTTTCATTACTATTTATCAACATTTATTTATTTATGTATTCCTAATATTCCATTGTAGCCCATTGTGCCTGCAGATCAGCCTCTGTTTGTTTGCTGATGTGTGTCAAATATTCTGCAGGCTTCATGTCTGTTCTCAACATACCAGCAGCTCTAGTGAGTTTCTTGCCTGGGATCTCGTTTTCAAGTTTGTTTTTAGCTGTATTGTGATTACAGAATATTACAAATCACATACTTGGCACCCTCACATTGATGTAACCGGGAGTAGACAATGTTAAGAAAGCTGGCAATAAAATTGTGACTTTAAAGAATCCTTTGGCTGTCTCTGCATGTTATCAATGTTAATGTAAGAAACACAGTTATCATAGTGCTAATAATCACATTTCAATTATTATGGTGAAGTTTACGATGTTAAACAATCTGTGAAGAGCAAATATTATGCCTTAAAAAGAGTAATAATTTTTCTGTTTTTGTGCTTGTGCACCTGTTAATCAGGGTATTCAATTATTTGACTTAATTAGATCTTTATTACTTTTCGGATTTTAAGTACCTCTGTAAGACAATCAAATACATGCTTATTATAATACATATTACTTATGCAAAAGTTACATTTAGAGATTAAAACATGACAGATATTTGTTTATAGTTCATATCTCATTTAGCCTCTATTTGACTCCATCAGGTCTTAGTAGTGTGCTAAACAGATCGGCCTGTCTTTAGTGTCTCTGAGTTGGAGGAGGCAAGGAGTCCAACTGTATAGCAGGCACTGATGTGCATCAGCATTACGACTGTTAACAAGATAAAGATGGCAAATATTTCAGCTGGGCATAATCCTATATGACTACACAAACAAACGGCATATTAAGAGCACACAGAGTGTGTATGCTCCAGTAGAACTGACCAGATGGCTCTGACATAACAACCTGTACAAGCTGTAAACGACACCACTTTACTGGACATTTTAGCACACACTGCAGAACATCTATCTAGTCTTAACCATTAAATAATTCAATCTGAACAGCTGGGAATTTATTTTAGCAATGATATTTCTGATAAGGCATTTTTTTTATTCTTGTTTCCCATTGGTTTATACTGAAGAACTGGTTTACATCAATGTAGTTTTCAATAGTATATATTATATATATAGTATATAAAAAAATGAAAGGAACACTTTGAAAACACATGAGCTCTCAATGGGAAAAAAGTCTTGCTGGATATCTATAGTAATATTGACTGATATGATAATCCGTTAGGAACAAAAGGATGGCACATCATTTGATGGAATGAAAATGATCAACCTACAGAGGGCTGAATTCAAAAGACACCCCGAAAAAAGGGAAAAAATTATGTGGCATGCAGGCGAGTCCATTTTGCCGAAATTTCATTGCAGCAACTCCAAATCGTACTCAGTAATTTGTATGGCTCCCACGTGCTTGTGTGCGTGCCTGCATGATGATGCGGGTTCAGCTCCATGCTCCTATCACTGTTCTGGATCCCTTGAACCTAACACTGTTGATAGTTATAACCGAGGTGAGATAGACAGTGAGGCAACAATAGCAAGGGGCTGATATAAAAAGTGTAAAAGTGCTTTTATTAAAATAATCATCAAAACAAAAACAGTGTTCAAAGTATTGTGTAGTGCATCCCAAAACGTCTTCATTAAATAAATAATCCATAAAAATGTGGAGGTTAAAATCAATAAATAGAAAAGAGTCTTCATAAAACAACGAGCTTAAAAACAACGCTGAAGGCAGTGTTCTAAAATCAATAAGCCCGGTGCCTCTTTTAAACTAGTGTCTCACCTGCTTCTCCCGGTTGGGCTTTTCAGCAGGTGAGACACTCTCTCAGCAGCTGTCCGTTCTTACACACTCACACACACACAGGTCTGGAGTCCTCCCGATCCTGGCTTCAGTCTGGCACTCATCCCAGGCCTGAGACTTGGGGTCTTGGCATCCAGGACGCTCACACCAAGGACTTCACCTCCAAGCCTCTCGACTCCCGCTTCCGACCCGGCCTTATGCGGACAGTCTCTTCTTCATTGGTCACTCCCGCTACATGATCGCTCAATGGGAGCGACTTTTACTTCGACTCCCGGGTGTCGGCCTAACACCTAGGCTTCCACACAGCTGCCTGTAAGCGCTCTTTCACTTGCTCGCCCACTTGCACCGTCTCTCTCTCTCTCTCTCTCCTGCTTTCTCCAGCCGCCTCCGTCTTTCTCTCTCTTCCTTGTTTGTTCTCTCTGATCTCCTTTCTAACCAACTCGCGCTTCTTTATATTGTGAGGGGGGCCATAGCAGCTGCAGCACATTAGCAATCCCAGGGACAATCACGGATGTGGGACCTGTGCACTAGGTGAGAAATGCCCACACCGCAGATCACCCTGCGGCTTGCTACAGCCACCACACAGGCCTTGCTAAGCCACGAGCACGGTGATTATTTATTTTAAAAAAATGACCTTTGCTAAGAGGGTTGTGGACCCATAACACCACAGCCTGACAGCGTCGGGTACTCATGCTCCTAAAGAGACAACAGATGGTGCCCTGGTGGATCTCCTCCCAGATTTGGACCAGGGCATCACTGAGCTACTGGATAGGCTGAGGCATCGGATGGACTGAATTATAATGTCCCACCCAAAGGTTTTTTACTGGATTGAGGTCAGGCGCATGACCATGGGGGAGGGCGGGCAAGTCAATGGGATCAATTCCTTCATCCTCTCGCCACATGAGGCCGGGCATTGTTGTGCACCAGGAGGAACCAGCATAGGATCTGACAATGGGTCCAAGTATTTCATCCCGATACCTAATGGCAGTCCTGCAGTGCCGTTGTCTGGCCTGTAGAGGTATGTGCGTCCCTCCATGGATATGCCTTCCCAGACCATCACTGACCCCACACCAAACCGGTCATGCTAAACGATGTCACAGGCAACATAACGTTCTCCATGGCTTCTACAAACCCTTTCATCTTTGTCATGTGTGCTCAGGGTGAACCTGCTCTCATCTGTGAAAAGCACAGGGTGCCTACCAGTGGTGGAGATGCCAATTCTGGTATTCTATGGCAAATGCCAATCGAGCTCCACGGTGCGCACTAGGGGACGTCAAGCCACCTTCATGCCACCCTCATGAAGTGTGTTTCTGATTGTTTGGTCAGAGACATTCATACCAGTGCCCTGCCTGCCGGAAGTCATTTTGTAGGGCTCTGGCAGTGCTCATCCTGTTCCTCCTTGGCCAAATACCGGCGGGTCCTGCTGATGGGTTAAGGACCTTCTACGGCCCTGTCCAGCTCTCCTAGAGTAACTGCCTGTCTTCTGGAATCTCCTCCATGCCTTTGAGACTGTGCTGGGAGACACAATGACACGTATTGATGATGTGACTGCCATCCTGGAGAAGTTCGCCTACCTGTGCCAGCTCTGTAGGGTCCAGCTATGGCCTCATGCTACCAGTAGTGACACTGACCTTAGCCAAATGCAAAACGAGTGAAAAAATAGATGAGTAGGGAAAAATGTCAGTGGCCTCCCTCACTAGTTAAACCATTCATTCCTGTTTTTGGGGTCGTCTCCTTGTTGCCCCTCTAGTGCACCAAAGCAGCTGAAACCGATTAACAAGCCCCTCTGCTACTTCACTGAGCAGATCAACAGCCCAGAAGTGTCATTGACTCGATGCTATACTCTCATTAAAAAGGGTTCCTTTCATTTTTTGAGCAGTATATATATTGTATACAGTATATAATGTCAAGACCTTAGAATAACAAGGTCCTAGCTGTGAGTCATGGTTTTAGAATACTGATCTTCAAAAGTTTTGACTATTTATCAGGCGTATACAATCCTTTTCCTTTAATTTTGCTCCCATATGTAAAACCTGTATTTTCAGTTAAAAAATGCAAGTTTTATTGAAAATGTGACTCCTAAAAAAGATAAGTAAGAACCATATTGTTCTAGACTATGTTTGTAAGTGAACAGCAAAGCCTTTATCAGGATGCTCAGTTTCCAAGCTGTTTTATCTTGTGGGATTACCGGCGAGTCCAGTAAAGTGCACACCAATTGTAACCATGTGGGTATAAGTGGAGGCTCTGGTCATATCTATCAGTTCTAATAGTGTTAAAATGCAAGGTGATTGGACCAGCACCACTTAAACAAAACACTCAGTATTGTCACTACCAAAAATGAGATTTTAATAATAGTTATTCAGTATAAATTGTGCAACCATTTCAAGAAATATTTACAATAATCAATAATGATTGGTCAGTTGAATTAAATGAAAGAATGCATAAAGAAGATTATTTTAACAAACAGACTGATCAAGGAATATACTGAAGCTGAAGTATTAAAACTGCAGCATGTCCGCTTCTGTATATTATATATAAATCAAACAACAATGTAAAATGCAAAACAACTGTAAAATGCAGTTATAACAAAGAAAAAATGCAGATGACATCAATTGGCTAAAAACAGACACACAGACAATTTCAAATATACAGAACTTAATTAACCACCTTTAACAATAACAGAAAGTGTCCTTTATTATTTACATCAATAGTTACATCAAATATATACAACTCTATTATGCACAGTTATTTTAACACATAGAAATAAGGCAAAAGAGAAGTAAAGAAAGAGACACATTTATTTGAGTAGGGTTGAGTTTAAATGCCTGACCAGTGTTTTCCTTATGCTTCCAACTGTTGCAAAACAAGTATGTCAAACTCTTCCCTCTCATTTAAAAAAGAAAAATACACAAATGAACAAATTCAAATCATACAACCAGAAACACTTGTGCATTTGTCATCTGAAACCACAACTCTTGACCTTGTAAAGTTTAGAATAAATGCTACATATGGCATACTTCTAAATTTAATTTTACCAGTATTAAAAATGTACTAATGTTTAGTTTAAATGTCACTTTAAACATATATATTTAGTTTATATTCTTGTCTAAATTCACAACAACTATAGGGTATTCTGTTTAACAGAATAATGGTGCTGAAAAGAAAAAGAAAGGACTGTTTATTTTCCACATGACATACCACTCACTGTATACTGGTCTATCTATGAACAGATCTTCTGCCTCTGATAGAGAAATCCCCTGAACTGTCTGTAGAGCTTTAATAAGAGCCAATCATAAACACAGAAAAATAGAGGATGTTAGTCATAGAGACACTTTCTGTCTGTACTCATTAGAGATTTACTGAAGGCAAATTAACCTCTGGTATCAGCACATCCAGAATGATGCGAACTCTGTCAATCCTCTCAAAAGTGCCTACAGCTCTTGACAGCACTTCATCCAAGAAGTTGTACAGACCATCTATCAGCTCCTCATCTTCTATATAAGTCATTACCCGGTGACCATTAGAATATTCATAATTTTTTAAACATTTGGATGATACCTTTTGAGATACATCAGCCTGTTGTACAAGAAAATACAAGGGTTTGGCACTATAAAGTCATCATAGCTCTTTGCTGCCAGATAGATTACAATACCAAAGTTTTACTTGGTATCTGAAATAAGTTACCAGCAAGTGATCATCTGCTCCATGCTCCTTCATTATAAACTCTTAACAGTTTTTCATGTTGAGTCCTCCTGGAGGCCCTGCTGATCTCTGCAGCTGCAAAAACCTGAGCCACTTGTTCTTCAGTCAGCTGCCCTACTGCAGCCACACAGCCAACCTGCCCTCCTACACTGTGGACACACACAAATAAAACAACAAATTGTCACATGTAGTATTTGTGCAAGCTGTCTAGTTTTGGTCTGAACACTCCTGTTTCCTCCGAAAAGTGGACACATTGGAAGACAGTTGAACTTGTGAGGATTACTCTGTGGATCACTACAAAAACTCCTGTTGGAGCTGATCTCAATAGTTTTTCTGAATACATCCATTAATTCAGAGTACAGTGGAACCTCTAGATACGATCCCTTCTGTATACGAGAAATTCAAGATAAGAGGAAAGTATGAGATAAAAATTTGGATCTAAATGCGAGCATTGGCTCGCATAACGAGCCAGGAGCCAGGCTGTGGTTATGCGTGACGCGTTTCCCGATCTGCCTCGACTTGGGGATTCACCCAAGCTGATGCTGCCAGCTCGTCAGCTCACTCAGTGTTCCTTGTTTTCCCGTAGCGTGAGGATCTATGCATTTGTGCGCTTGTGATTTCATTGTTTCGCTGTAACAGTTCACTGTACGCAAATATCGCGGACATGCAGACGGAGAATAGGAGACGATTGCCCTCAAGAGGAGAGAGAGAGGCGCGCGCGCGCGCGCGAGATAAGAGAGAGAGAGAGGCATGCGCGAGCGAGAGATAAGGAGAGAGAGACGTGTGTGCGAGCGAGGGAGAGAGATAAGGAGAGAGAGAGGCGCAAGCGAGAGAGAGAGACGCGTGCGCGAGCGAGAGAGATAAAGAGAGAGAGATGCACACGAGAGAGAAGAACCATCAGCTCAGTTATGCTCACATGACGCTCAGCAGACAAAGTGTATACATACTACTTGTATTGCAAGACATCGCTCGTTTTATCAAGTCAAAATTAATTAAAAAATTTAGCTCGTCTTGTAAAACACTCGTAAACCAAGTTACTTGCAAACCGAGGCTCCACTTGTATATATTATTTATCAGTGTTATTTGTTAGGAAAATTGATAAAAAATGATTTTTATGTTGATATTTTTGGGGGTGCGGAACAGATTAACTGGATTTCCATTATTTTCAATGGGGAAGTTTGTTCTAGATACGAGAAATTTGCTATACAAGCTCAGTGCTGGAACGAATTAAACTCATATCTCGAGGTTCCACTGTATTACGATTGCACCAGTCTGGACACTGGCTAAAGTAATATAATCATCAAAATAACCAATCTAACACTTCCCATGTGACAACGGGTCCCAAAGCTTATGACAATCCTTCATACCATGTTCAATTTTAAGGTTTGTACTCAAGTTGAACCAAGTATCAAACCACAGTGGTAAACTAAGTTCTACATTAATACCTTGGTGTGGCTGTATCAGTATATTCCTCAATGAGTTCACTACTGCCATGATCTTCTTGGTCCTGACTTTTAGACATTAAAATATTGATATTCACTTAACAGAAAAAAAAAGTGCCAGTAAATGTTTACGTGTATTTAAAGTAACACTATATGACCTCATTTAGACAGTAAAGAATTTAAAATTCCAAGTTTATTTAGAAACTGTTTTCCCCTGGTTGGATGTTAGGTGTCACCTTTGATTGTCCAAGCATCCTAAAAACGAGCAGCTCCAAAACCAGGGTACCTGCACCGGCACTCAGCAATGGTACACTCAGAACAAGTACCAATATCTGTAAATTATTCTAAGAAGGCACAGGTCATTTGGCACCCACTAAACCAGACCATAGGAGATGGCCACATAAAATTATGGGAAAAATTGTTAACAAAACAAAAAGGAAATACTGAATATTTACCACCCATATGAGGCTTTCTCCAGAAGAACCAAATACCACCACTTGCTAATGGCAGGCATGTCATCCTAAGATAAAACGGATATATCAGTGAATGCCATGCTTAAAAGTATACATATCAAGAAAAAAAATATGTATATATCAGCATCTTCAAAGGACTTACAGCAGTAAAATCAAAGGGGTCCTCTATGTTCAGATAAAGTGCATACTAACAGTGGACAAGAGGAAAAGTACTGAAATCATACACAATCTAAACATAAATGAAAGGTTACAGAAAGCCTATAATTAATAATTAAATACCATCAACATGTAAATTCCACAGTCTACTGAACCACTAGGCTGTTTTGGGATGTCCTATTAAAAGAAGGAAGGAAAAAAAAGACACATGTGAAAGTCCGAAACAACAAGTGACATTACAAGTTTAACAAATGGTTGTATGCAATTTACCTTATTTTTCATTAATATCCAATTTTCAGCAGATATTCTTGTTGCAAGTTTGCGCTTGTAGTTACATTTAAAAGGTCCTGTGTACATCACAACTGTCAGTCAGAGTCACATACAGTTAAGTAGTGCATTGCCTATTGCTTGAAAGTCTTAACAGTTTAGAAATGTCATGCATCACTTGCAGAAAACTACCAAGAAAGTTTGTTAAAATTGACGGTGCCAAAACATGGCCGATTACTTGGTATTACAATTTAGACACATTGCTCCAAGAGCTCCTACATAAGGAACTCAACTGAAAAGGAAAAAAAGTAATATCATGCATCATTCCAGTTAATCTGAACTTTGTCAAAAGCTTGATTCACAACAGACTGACAATCAAGCATTTCCAAGATGCTGGTGAAAGTGGTTTGTTTGTTTTCTATGCACAGTCCAGGAGTGCTCAATTTAAAAAGTCTTGCGTGTTACAAGAAAAGGTTTTTGAATGTACTAAATGACCTAGCATTGCCTATTTACCATTGGGATGCCTAACAGACTAGGATACAAAGCATCATCCTAAGGGGCATAAAAACAAACAAACAAAAAAAAAAGAAACACCTAATGTGAATCAGGTTTTAGAATTAAGAATCAAAAGAAACTGTGTTTCACATAGGGAAGAGCATTAAGTTTCTCACTTATTATAGGAGATCAATTATCTCTCAGTCTGAAGGAACCATCACAATTAAATCAAAGAATAACATTTGTTTTTTGAACAGGTAGATAGTCAGTTAGCCCAATCCTCATGGTGAAGTACAATACTAGAATAAAAAACAAATGAACCTTTGAACTGGAAGAGGGCATTTGGAACTGCCAACTTTGGAACAAGTCAAAATAATTCTTCAATTCAATTGGTTCAAAGGGTGTTTTCATGTTACAACCACATATGCGCCTACAATATGCACATCCTTTCCCTAAATAAATTCTTACATTAACAAATCCAATTTCTGTTTAAGCAAAGTAGTAATCATCCCTTAAAATAGCATCAAAAAATACCTGAAGTCTGCCAATTTCACTGATTAGCCACAAGCAGCAGTTGGCAATCTTTTAAAGACAGGAAAAAATGAAAGGGTGGAGAGCATTTCCTGTAATAAAGCAATGATAAATTATGCAAGAAAACCATATTTACTTACTGTTGTCTCTAGTTCTTCATTACATCCCAATGTAAAAAAAATCCAACCTTTTTAAGGTAACATTGTTTAACTGCACAATGATCTCATCATGAGGCTTCTGACCATGCAAGACTTCATTTAACTTTCAATGGAAAAATTAAAAAAAATACTTTTTTATTTCTTTTTTGTGGGCACAGCAGTTTTTGGAAAACACATTTTAACTTCCTACATAGCAAACTCAATTGACTTGGAGAGAGACTTTGGCTCCATGTCTTCCTTCTCGCACGGATGTTATCTAACTTCAGCTGGACCTGGCCTTCCCTCACATATGGAGCAGCTGCTGAGAAAGTTAATAATTGTAAGTCCATAAAAAGGCTAAATGGCCTATATGGCATTTTGCAATTTGTCCCCCTAGTACTAACCTGTTGGCATACTGGTAGGTGTTACACTAGGGCTGTTGTCAAGCACCTCACTTGTCTGTTCCTGAAAGAGTTGCCGCTACTGCACCCTCACCTTGAAACAGCACATTTAGAAAAGAATCTCCCCCACCCCCAATGAAAATCAAAAAGAGCTTAAATTTACCTATTGTTAGTTGCCCCTGTGCAGAAAAAGAAACCTTGTTTTGCCCCAGTCCTTTTTGGACCCTCTCAATGAGGCCTTTATTCTTTTGTTCATTTTCATGGTGTATAATGGAACGTATGATAAAAATCTGGGTTGTTGAGGACATCATGTTTAAAAAATAATTGTTCCGTGCCATTTTGGAAAAGAATTGTTCTGCGACTTGGCTATTCAAGTGGACAACAAGCTGTGGTACCAGGTTGATTCTGCGGAGCATATCCCAGTCATCTTTTGTGCTGGCTTCATGCAAAGTGTCATATAGGACATAATGCTCAGCAGATCCGGTGACTGGATGACTGTCCACATCTGGATTCTTCTTTCTTTCCTAAAGCCAAGGTAGACTAACAAGACAGTTTCTATTCCTTTGCCAGTTTTATGTTGTTTTCTGACGGCTCTATGAGTCTTCCCTCATGAGGACTGAAGGACAATTTCTCTGGTTCCTGGAGATTATCATGTGTTGCTAAACCTCTAGCAAAATCATAAACTACAATATTGGGCATTTATTTCCAAGATAAAAGCAGGTCCATATAGTCTCTTGGGCTTTCTGCTCGCAGACAAAACTTCACACTGTAGATGATACCACATGGGCACATTATTACTGCCCAACCACCTATACAAGGCAAATGTATTGTGACAGTTTAGGGTTTCCTCGCACCCTTGTATCCTCAGGCCACACGTCAGACACCAGATAAAAAGTCCAATTATTATTTATTATAATAATAATGTGCACAAAGCACGCTCCTCTCCACAATTCTCAATAAACAATACAATAATTCAATAACCAATCCTCCACTCCCAGATGCTTAGCCACCCTGCCTCCCAACTCAGCTCTCCATCTGGGAGCTCCAACAGTCCTTTTATATTCCCTGACCCAGAAGTGTTCCCTATCCTCAGTCCATGTGATTCTCAATCACTTCCGGGTCAGGTAAAAGTTCTTTTCAACCCGGAAGTCCGTTGCTCTTCCTATGACGAACGTCCGGGTCATAGGGTACGAAGAAGTCCTCGGTCCTCCCTGCAGCTCCCTCTTGTGGCCCCCATGGCATCCAGCAGGGTTGTGCATAAAAACCACATTATCCATGATTCCCTGCTGGTCTTCTGGGGACCTCCATGCTGCAAGGAGGGCTCCACCTGGCGGCTTGGGGGTATTGGCCAGGATAAACGGCTGGCCATCCTCCACAGTATTCCCCCCCCAGCGACGAATTATAATGATTCGGAGCAGCCTGCCCCGAGAGGGAAGTCTTCCTCCAAGAGGACGTTCTGGTTGAGCCTTGATTAATTCGAACATCTTGGTCCCTGGAGAACCTAGGGGGAATATTAGTCCAAACCGACATCTTGTCCCCCTCTCTCCAAGGACAGTTCCGCCAAATATGGCCCAACCTTCGGCACCCGTAACACTGCCTCTGTCCTCCTGGTATTCTCCCCCTACGGTACTGAAAACAATAAGGAAATGTTAGGTCCACCCCTTCTCTTGCTGGGAGAGAAACCCCTGCCGCCTCTAACGTTGCTTTATCTCTTTCTTTCTCGTCAGGAGACCCCCGTTTTATTTTCGGGATCTCCCGCTTAATCTGGGGCTTGTCCACAGTCTGAGTCTCTCTATTAAATAAAGAGAGACCCTTTACTGTTTGCTCCCCTTTACTTTTACAAATTACCGGTGGCGGCGTCTTTAGGGCTGCCTCGCTCCGGGAGTCAGCACTGTCTAGCTGCTCCGGATCGATTAGCCCTTCCTCCGACCACTCGATTAATGTACCGACCTCGTTTGTAGGGCACGTAGTGTACTGGCACCCGCTATTTATTAAAAGCGGGCCCGGTTTACTCGTCCCTCTTGTTTTATCTGATGCGGGTTTCACATACCTGTACGCCACATCATGATATACGAGGCTCCCCACCAAATGCGCCGCGTAATCCCTCAGCTTCTCCAAGCGGAGCTTTGGCTGCCGCGCCCAATTCCCCGACAATCTTCTCAATGGTCGTCAGGACCTGTAAAACACTCTTTACGGGCTCGATCAAGCGCTCGAGTTCCCGCAAGTCAATATTATTTATTTCGACCAGCAGAAGACTTACTTCCTCATCTGTCTTCTCGGCCGGCCGGGAGCCAATGAGCATGCCCGCTTCTGGCATGTGCTCTGACAGGTACCGCAAGGGAGCCTGGGATTTGGAGTTCTGTTCGGAGGTCCGCGGTGCTGCTTTTGGCTGACTGCGATCCATCTGTATCAATTTATCGATGGACCGATCAGTCATTTCCCGGACCTCCTTACCTTTTTGTAGGGAGAGCGGTGCTTCGCTCGCCTCCCCTTTCTCTTTCGGAAAAACCAAGTCCATCTTTTCCTGGGTGAAGCCACAAGCAACTGAACACGGATCTTTTCCTTCCCATAATCTTCAGGGGTGGGTCACGTGTCCTTCACCGGCACCCGACATGCGGAAGTCCTTTGGGTTTTTCCTGAATGAGAGCGCGCCATCGCCTTCGGGTTTGTCTTCTGCCTCCCGCAGAGCCTTTGGATGGACATCTGGGAGGTATGTACATGGGACACCATGTGTTAAATTAAAAAGATTGTAAAGAACATTCCCTGCACATACCTCGTGGAGGCGTCCTCCTCAAATCTCTCCCGAAGCAGCGTAGCTGCTCCATGGCTCGTCTTGAGCGCAGGCAATGTCGAGCGCTAGACCTCCGCTGTTGCTGGCGCTCTGCTTTGTCTTCTTCTTCCCCATGATGGACTTGATAAAGGTGAGGTTTCTGGTGATTTTTCTGCGTGTCTTGACGCTGTCTTCTTGGGGTATTCTGTCTACAATAAAATTTACAAAATTCAGGTACTCTGCCAACTGACGGCCAGAGAATCCTGCCGAGACTACGCTAATTGTGACAGTTTAGGGTTTCCTCGCACCCTTGTACCCTCAGACCACACATCAGACACCAGGTAAAAAGTCCAATTATTATTTAGTATAATAATAATGTGCACAAAGCACGCTCCTCTCCACAATTCTCAATAAACAATACAATAATTCAATAACCAATCCTCCACTCCCAGATGCTTAGCCACCCTGCCTCCCAACTCAGCTCACCGCCTGGGAGCTCCCACAGTCCTTTTATATTCCCTGACCCGGAAGTGTTCCCTATCCTCAGTCCATGTGATTCTCAATCACTTCCGGGTTAGGTAAAAGTTCTTTTCTTCAACCCGGAAGTTCGTCGCTCTTCCTATGACGAACTTCCGGTCATAGGCACGAAGCAGTCCTCGGTCCTCCCTGCAGCTCCCTCTTGTGGCCCCATGGCATCCAGCAGGGCTGTGCATAAAAACCACATTGTCCATGATGCCCTGCTGGTCTTCTGGGGACCTCCATGCTGCAAGGAGGGCTCCACCTGGCGGCTTGGGGGTATTGGCCAGGATAAATGGCCTGCCATCCTCCACAGTATGTGAGTTGATGCAAAGGTGAATACATGACAAATTGTGAACACATAATCAAAATATTTAAACTATGTATACATTTGTTTTTCAAATGTTTTAAAAAGTAAATACAGAATCTTTCAACCAGACAGCTTGCACCATTTTCTGGGAGGGTCAAGAGGACCATAAAACTTAGAAGAACAGGTTTACACTATAGAAATATTAAGAATAATGAATGGATTTTTGTGTAGACATTTGCATTATTTATGCAATAACTAAAACAGCTATCAACATTATTTTACTTATTTGACCATTTCAGTCATTGAAGAACCCAACATGTTGCATCTGTAAATATTTCAACAATCTTCCAGCAACAAACATTTAAAACCCTTTACATGCCCATTTATTCAAGCAAGTAATTTAATACATTTCTAGCAAAGGTCAAAAAGTGACAGAGGAAAAAAAAATTAGGATAACATCATCCTGTACTATGATATGTTACAGATTAAATGTAGGGAATTATATGTATATCCAAAAGAAACATACTTGAAGCTCCTCATATTTTTTTCAAATATTTTATCATACACGTGTCTGTTCCTAATTCCCTCATGCAGTTGGAGAATTAGGTCCGTTTTGGAGCCTGTACTGTCCAAACCACTCTCCTTACACAGCTGCTTCACAGCATCAACCTTAAAAATCAGAAAATGAGTATTAACTCATCCAATGCCACTAAAGTCCATAAGACATTATAAATTATTGCTACAAGTATTACTGAAAGAAAAAGGTTGAACTGCTCTAACCTTTAACTTCATGACTTCATTTAAGTATTCTATTACAACAACATCAGCCTATTCATCAGGCTTTGGATGGTACAACTTTCCGCATTCAGTGTTTAACACAATGCTAGACTTTCTGGTATGGGGGCCAATCCAAGGAGCCCAGAATTCAAAACAATGATGGACTGCAAGTGGGTTTTCTCTTGTGCCTGAAAGTAACAACAAATACAAGCCAAGCTGTTTGTTATCACAATTACATGTAAAAAGAAAAATAAATTAAAAAAAAAAACTGTGGGAAAACCAATGGGAAATCATCTCAAGGCAAACAGAATCCCAACATTCCACAATATTTACTTCTCCTCTGTAGTCCTCAGGAGGCTCATGGATGTCACTAATTAAAAATTTAATGCAGTTAAATCAGATGTAAGATATTGAATTAAACTACCACTATTACATCAAGAAAAAAAACAGTTGTTTATAAGGATCACACTGAAGTAATCTGAACTAGAAACTTAATGTACTTGCCTGGCATGCTAAAAATTTCTTTTTTGTGGAGATCCATTATAACAACAGAGGGATTATGCCCACATTTAACACACAAGAACCCATACTCATGAGAAGTAAGTGCTTCAAAATGCAGGTATGGTGAAGGAGCCAGTTTTGATTTGGGAGTGTGAACCCACTAGCTTTCTCCATGGCCTCAAACATCTGGCTCAAAGCATTGTGTATCTAAAAGGAACATACAAAGTATACTAATTAGATGTTTGCTCTTCTGCTCCCACCTTAAACAAAAGGAAAAAAAAACCCACCCTGCAAAAAATACACCAGCAAGGACTTCATACCTGGAGTGAGGCCCTTAAATACAAGCACAAATGTAAGCCAAGAATGATATGGTCATCATAATTATGAGCTCCTTGTTCCCACTCCTGATAATGGTGCATTATTCGACAAGATGGGCACTGTTTGTAACAGGTTGGTACACCTGCGTGGGGGAGAGGTTAGATTGCTTATTACTCAAATGCTACATTAAGAAATTGCAATACAAACAAGAAATAAAGTCTGAACTCACCTTCCAAGACTCTGGTCAATGTAATGATTTTTGCTACTTTTGTGATTAATACTGGCTCACTTAAATGAATATGGCCTTCACATTCCGTGCAAATATTTTCCTGTGGCAATGTTCAGGTAGGGTGGCTGGGATCTTCTTCTTGGCAAAAATGTACTTCAACATTCGCTTCACAACATTTCTCTCAGGTGGGTACACTTTTGATTGTTTAAGATGCTCAGTCCTGTCTTTACATAGCAAAGTCCTAAAGAGGTCTCTATTAGTTTGAAATAAATACTATTTTGCAATATATTTTTGTAAACAAGACAGTTTGTCACCTGTACATGGACAGTGCCATATTTTTTGTTTGCTATCGTATGTGACGAGCACCCTTCCAACCTTATTGAGTGCTTGGAGGTCTCTCCATTGTCAACCAAGACTTCAAGAGGTGTATGTTCATCAATATATTCCTGGTATAATTTCTCACATAATCTTTTTTTGGCCTCCCCAAACCGTTTTGCCTGCACCATCTCAGTCAAACCCTCCTTTTTCAAGTGAATCCTTGGTGACTACGTTTTGCAATAGTCAGTGAGCGTAAATGGATGCAATGAAATGCCACAAGTCCACTCCCAACTGCAATCTCCTGATTTATTGCACATTCTTCAAGCTCACACACAGTGTCCTGCATCAAACCCCAAGTTCTCTTCTGCATAAACTGCATAAAATTTCTTCGAACTGCATAAATGCCATGTCTAGGATCAATACAATGGCTTTCTAAATTATGTGATAATGTTATATCACCTGAAGTGGACATATGCCGCCTTTCCACATGTCTTTTAAGATTTTTGCGATTTAAAGCTAACTTACAATAAGGACACTGCACTATAACTTTTCTTAAATTAGCTTGTGTAGTCAAAATTGGCTTAGCTGAGGAGGGTGTGGACTCTTGCAGGGGTGAAACTGGGCTGGATGTTTGGTGGGTTACAGCAAGCACAGATTTTCCCAGGGGTGAAGTAAACATTGGCATCTGCTGTTCTACAGCAAGTAATGGTTCTTCCAGGGCTGAGGTACACAAACTTTGCTGGCTTGTGGCAAGTGATGACTCTTGCAGAGGTGACAATATTGTTGGTGTATTCTTGGTGAATTGAAGTGTGGATTTCTGAAGATATGATGCATATTCTTTTATTGGCTGGGTATTGGAAATTAATGATTCACCTAGGAATAAGGCAGATATTGCTGGGTTGTAACTCACGCTATAGCCTGTGGGGTTGAGGCAAATAACAGCGGACTTGAGGTAGAGGACACTGAAGGGGTGAGTGCAGGTGGTCCTTCCTTTGGAACACATCTTCGTAAATGTGCAAGAAATCCAGCCCTTTGTAGAACCGTGACAGTGCATTTAAAGCAGTGATAGTGCGCTCTCTTTTTCCATCCCAAAATACAACTATAAATGAGCTTGCCTGGAACAAAATAAAATTACAATTACATAAGTTAAAACAAACAAAAAGAAATGCATGCCAACAAATTTCAATCTGTTATTTTACATTTAGTAACAGTCAAATAAGCAGGAATGAAGAAACGGTAAATAAGCAAAAATAAACACAACATTTAAAACATATATATTGAGTATATGAACTGTAAAATTGTAGCTTCATCTCTTTTTGAATTTTTAGAGCTTCTTTGAATCCATCGGTTGATGTAAAACACTATCATAAAACACAAAAATGTTTGGCATCGACTAAACTGCTATTAAAATAAGCCAAATCACAATATAATATATTCTTCAATCAGTAGTGCTAGGGTGTTGTACCGTGTCAGTCATTATGAATGTGGTGGCAAGTCAAGTAAAATGACCCCTTAAATAAAAATATTACAATATGCAAGCTTTCAAGGCAACTCAGGCACCTTCTTCAGGCAGATATAATACAGAAATTAATTTCCCTGTGTTTATACAGACACTAGGACAGATACAACATTGAAAAACCTTTAAGTGAGACATCTCAAATGTAAAAAATGTATAGACCTCTTCAGGCTAAGATTCATTTAGCAAGAGAGTAAAACAATGAATATTGAAGATATTTACATAAGATGACTGTTCAACAAAGTAATTTGAAGTTTATGATGAGTTTTTCCATATAATGTGGGTCTGTAGACAGGCTGTCTGTCCGAGAGATGCGAAAAATCCTCATATATGGTTATAAAACTCTTGTCTTTACTTAAGCCACATTGTAATGTGTTAAATTTTAACATGAGTTTAACTTGCCATTCTTTTCTTTCTTGCTGTGTTTTAAAGTTGGACAGTTATCTTATCCAAAGACCTTGACCATACATTATTCTCCTCTCTTGCGAAATAAGTCTTAGCCTGAAGAAGTCTATTAATTATTTACATCTAAGATGTCTCACTTAAAGGTTTTCCAATGCTGTATCTGTCCTGGTGTCCGTATAAACACAAGTAATTCCAGTTTCTGTATTAAATCTTGCATGAAGAAGGGGCCTGAGTTGCCTCAAAAGCTTGCATATTGTAATCTTTTTAGTTAGCCAATAAAATATGTCATTTTGTGCTTGACTACTCATTTTTTCATCAGAATAATCCATGCTAAAAAAACTGATAAAACCACTAGTTCTTTGCATAACTGAGTAAATACATATATACACATCTGTGATAAATTAGCTTTCTGTCTTAGACTTAACCCATCTAATATCCATGGTATCTGGTGGTCATCTGTGACCCTAACCAGACTACCAGGCCAGGGCAAACAGCAATTAATGAAACAAACTTATTTTTAAAAACACTTTAACTGTTTTAACAGTTTACTGAAAATAGAATTGAAGACTTCAACTCCTGTCCCCTCCACGCTGACTTTAAAAAATGGAAAGTTTTTGCAAACTGTCCTTTTAGTTAACATGGTTCTATGTACAGACATGAAGTATAACTTATATACTCTTCAGCCAACTTACATCTTAAAATAAAACTGAAAATACTAGTTTATATTGAGCTAATGTAGGTTGCAGATTTGTTCTCCTAATGATGTATGTTGTCATTAACAGCACAGCAAACTACAGTACATCAACCACTGCAGTATTTAAAATACAACCGAAACATATAGGCAATTAATCTGTATATGAAAAATATGACACTACAGCTGGTTAAAGGGCTGCAAGTGCCAAACAATTTTTTCTTCATCATCATCAATTCCAACTTCTATGTGGGGTCGATGTGCTTGATCAGCCCTCTCCATGCAGCTTAGCACTGAACTTACTCCCCAGTCGGACCCTTGTCTTTCAGATATTCTTTTACTCTATCCATCCACCTCTATGTTTGGCCTCACTAGCTTTTTTTCCCCCTGTACTTCCATTTTTATCGTATTTTTGCCCACATACACATTATCTTTACTCATTACAAATTCAAACCACCTCAATCTACTTTCCTGTATTTTCTTGGATATCTCTCTCATTTGTGTTGTTCCTGGGATTGCCTCATTTCTTTTTCTGTACATAAAGAAAGTAACTGAAAATCGTCCAAATGAGATTAAAAGAAATGACTGGACACTTCGCATGGTAATTATCAATACAGGAAAATAAATTCATTGATAAATTGGTTTAAAGATTACTCAGCCTGAGTTAATGGGAAAAGTGGGATACACGCACCTCCGTGGAAAACTTCTGTTCTGCTATGATCTCGCACGTGTTCATTTGCTTGTATATACGAGCATAAAGAATACAGCTGCGGATGACAGAATGGGCACAAAAACACATCTGGAGATTGAAACATGGACGGAATGTCTGTGGTATTTTTGATCGTGATATGATCCTGTTTAAAAAATGTAAAATAACATTACAGCATTTTAATTGAACATCTCACAAATGTAAATATGCACAGTGTTAATGGGGAACCAAATTACTGGCGGTGATCTACTAGCATTCAACTGAGTACCGGAGAGGGGGTGGGTATGGGTGTATATTCCCCATGAAACTTACCTTGTGGAGTGTAAGAAGAGCGCTATATAATGCCCGAACCGACACAGATTGGACAAGGAGGAACGTATAAAAATAAACCAAACTTTTATTTTCTTCAGCTGGAGGGCACGTCTTCCCTGTAATCCCTCCAGCCACAACACAGTTCCAAGCACAGTAATCACCACAACACTCTCTTCTTTTGGCAGCTCCACTCCTCCCAGGCAACCTTGTCCTCCTCCACCTGACTCCAGCCAATGAGTGGTGGTTGCTGGCTCCCCTTATAGTTCACCCAGAAGTGCTCCAGGTTCTTGATCCGGCTGCACTTTCAGGTATGATGAACCTGCTGGCCACACGGGCTCAGGAGTCCCAAACACAGCACCCCCTGGCGGTGCTGCTGGGACCCAACAGGGCTGTACCCAACTCCAATTCCCATGCAGCCCTGTTGGAAACCGAGGCACCACTCCAAATCGGGGCACGGGGGGCGGCCATCTAGCGTCCAGGGGGAGGTATTGCAGTGTCCAGAGCTGCTCCTTCTGAATCTAGTGTGCAGGAGTGTCCTGGCTTGGAGTTTGAAGAGTTGCCGGTGCCACTGAGTGCCGGACCACTTCAAGCACTGAATATGCATCAATTACTATAGCAAAAATGATTATTAATACAAACATGAATGCAATATATATTAATATTAATACAAACGTACAAACACAACAATGAAACAAAAAGTTATTTTAAAAAAAACATGAAGAAAACAGCAATTGCAAATTTCATATGTTTTAATTTAGAATCAAACTTACTTCCATTGTCAGAAATAAGAAACAATTAGTTTTGTCGCTTCTTCTTTGGTTTAATAGAGTTTCTTTGCTGCTGCTTCATCTTTGTCTTCTTTTGTTTAACAGAATTTTGTTGCTTAGTACAGTGCAAGGCTATTTATAAAGAAACTCTATAAGGTGGAACCTCAAAGCGGTAGGGATCACTGTGAAAAGATTGGTGGAAGTTACACTTGATAGACAACTTCAAACGTTGATAATTGGACAAGTGAGTCTTTGGTTGTCATACTTTAACAACAATCTAATTCGTTGAAATTCTGAATTAGCACACTATGATTTGCTGAAGTTGATTTTGATTTACAGTTATCCAGCCTCTAGATCCACCCATAATGTCTCTGGTCTGCAGCAATACCCTTCTTGAGATTTTTGTTGTTCCCTCATCTGGGACTGTACACCTAACCTCCCTGAGTCTGCCTTCCTTAACCTGTAGACCTGTCTGCTCTATTCCAAACAGGTTTCTAAAAAATTCCAGCTGTACATAGTCTTTTCAGAGATTATAAAAACTCAAGACCTACCACAACAGAATATAAAGGAAATATAAAAAACAGAATATCTGTCAAAATCAAATAGCTTCAGAAGTGACTAATGAATATGCATCTTATTTATAAATACTATGTTGATTATGAGGGAAAACTACACTGTTACTGCAGCCTACACATGAAAACTATACAGAATACATTCAAGTCTATACTCAAGTCTGTACAGGCAAGTTGACCAGGGTGTGAGGGCCGTCTTCATGCATGGGCATGGGCACGCTGGGCAGTTGTCTGGGGGTCCCACGAGCATAGGGGCCCCATGCTGTATGGTTTACCAATTGAGTATCATTTATATGTTGAAATGTTTGTGTTTTTCGAGGCTCATGTAATATTGTTCAAATGTTTGTGTTGTTCACACGGGCGTTAAGTTTTTGGATAAACGAACTTGCTCTGAACGTCCTAGACGTTTATGTTGCATTTTGTGGTGGCGATCGATTGACTTCTACACCGGCGTTCATTTGTCTCTGTCTAACGCCAGCCTGCAGCCCAAATTGTAGTTTGTGTGTTAACCTGTGGAGGCAGTGTTGGGAACTGGATATGAAAGCCCTTGTCGTTTTATTTGAGGTGCCTCCTTTCAATAGGGACCATTTTGCTATGTTAGATATTAATCTTCTTGTTTTAAAAATACTTGTAATACGGCGTAGGGAGAGAAAAATCGCCGCCACTACTGGGTTCATCCTCTGACTGCACAACGTCGGGTTAAAGGAAGTTTTTTTTGTGCTTTATGAAGAAATGCGAAAATTTCCGCGCAAGTTTTTTAATTACAGTCGGATGTCGGTTTCCACTTTTGATTGTCTGCTGCAGCTGGTGCAATGCCACATTGCACGCCGATCAACCAATATGCGACTTGGTGTTAGCCCCGAAGAGAGACTACTTGTCACTTTGAGGTAAGGAAACAGTAGTCGAGTGTGCGCTTACACCGGTGTTATGCACTGAAATGCCCCACCGCCATGGATTGCCCCCCCTACATAATCGTTATCAAATATTATATTAGAACATAAATTAATAGGTTCATGGTTTACAAATTACATGAGACAATAAAATAAAATAAGCATATATGAAAATATATATATTGTATATGAAAACATAAAAATATTAATATCATGGGATATATCCGGTCCTCCAAAGCGTAAAATAAACGTGCAGAAAACGAACTAGAAGCGTTTTCCTTGCGTTCGTTGGGATTTGAACGCCAAGAAAAAGCTGCATGCAATGTTTTTTTGATGCCGTATAAACGCGCTGCCGGACAAATGCACGTCACCAAAGCCCGTGTGAACACTCTCATTGACTCCTACGTGTAGAAAACACTCGGCGCTTGATCCACGCTCACCGGACGCTACGAACGCAAAAAACACTCGATTTTAACACCCGTGTGAACAAGGCCTAAATCTTTGCTGTACAGCATGTTTTTTAATGTTCAGATACTGATTTTATTGGAAGTTTCAATACAATAAATATATGTTTACTTTTATTGACCATTTACATTTTTACTCCTGTGAGTGGTTGTGTAGGTAGGAGCCCCAGTGCACTATTTGGCCCGGGGTTCTATAATGCTGTTAAGATGGCCCTGCAGGGTGTTTGTTGTGCATCGCTTATGTAACCAGCAGCTTAACCAGCATCTTTAACTTTTGGGATCTGATTTTATGCTGCTGTTTCAATATAAATCAGCACACATTCAACAACCAAGTGACAAAACATATGGCGTTTTCCATCAAGGGTCCCGAGTTGCTTCTACCAGGCATGGATATTGCTGTTCCTTCCATTCACAACATATATACCCACCTAACTGCATAATCATCTGAAAACTTTTTCAGGTTGGCATTTCTTAGAAATGTATTTGTAATGTGAAGTGCATAAGGAAACATTTTTGGGGGGCTCCTGTGCTGCTGACCAGTTGTTCTGAAGCACAGCTCTGTGGCCAAATAAACTGTGGCCTGCTTGTCAAGTTGTCAATAATCCAAGAACTAGGAGTTTCCAGTTTTGTTGAATTAAACTTAACTCCCATTATTAAGGACTATATGGTGTTAAAGACACTAGAGAAGTAATAACAAAAATTCTCACATAAATGCTTGCCTGAACCTTACAGGAAAAATCCTTGCTTAATATCATTCACCTCAATGTGTGTCTGATAGTGCTATTTTTATCTGAGGTCAGAGGTGACTTAATACAAGCCTTTGAAGTGTTTTCATGATGTAAGATGTTAAAGCTATGGGTCTATTCTCATTCTTTTTGTTGGGTTTAGTTTTCTTTGGCACTAGATCCAATCACACTGTCTTCCACAGCAAATTATTTATTAGAAAATGAATGATAAAATATACAAAGATTTATGTTAATCTTCATAGGTGTACATGCATAGAGGGCAGCATTACAGTTAAAAACAGTTTTGTCTATGTGAAGATATTTCAAGTTTTATTTGAGGATTATTTGAAAGCATAAAATACCTTTATGATTTAAAACTATTTCATGGTGTCATGAACAGGAATATTCATTTTTTTCAATGTTATCACAGAGCATCACAAAATCAATTTTGATGTAGTTCTCTAAAACCATTCTAGCAATTTATAGTAAAAGAACAGAAAAAGCAATTTAGACAAATGGAAGCTGGTTATCAGAATCCCTGTGTTAATCCAAGTGTTGTAGTGCATGATGCATAAGGGAGAAGAAAATTTCTATGTCTGACAAAAAGAATTGTATGTACAGTATTTCCTCGGACTAGTTACTAAAAGAGAAATAATGATACTACAGAGGAGTAAACTGCATTGATGTCAGCACAGCTGCTCTGTAGCTTTTTGGTGTTCAGAGATTATTCCTAGACTGGGAAACATTATGTGTTTTTATTTTCTTTTTGCTGACCATATAGTTTAAATAGATTTTTTGGTCTGTTAACATGCCTAAAATGAGCTGCTAGCCAGTTTGTCTACGTGTGCTGTATGTGTGTATCCTGTAATAGGCTGGAATCTCTTCTGAGAGTGTGATATAAAACAATGATCATCCACATATACATTATTGAAACTGCTTAATACAGTTCAGAATTGCAGTGTCAGATTCCATTAAACACAGCATGGTGCAAAGCAGTGACTAACACTGAACTTCAATTTATTTAGCTCTCAAAAAAGGTTAAAAAAACACAGAAACTCTAAGCTCAGTACTATCAATGAAAAGCACTTAGTAATTTTCAGAGAATCTAGCAACAGAGCAGATACTGTATATACAGGGTAATTTATAGATATACATGGAGCAGGTTAATGCCCAAGACTACAGCAAAATAATTGGAAGTCTGTTTCAACAGCTGTAAAATTTTTTAGAAATAGTTGTACATATTGAGATGGTGATGTGGAGCAGTGATTTACAAGTATCAAATGTATTACAAAATGGGGGAGGTGGGTGTTGCAACAAAATGAATGTTCACATTTTACAACTTCAGATTTTCCTAAAATACACTAAGGTAGATGCAATAATTTTAAGCAGCCATCAGTGGACTTTCTGGTATGCAAAGTCTGGTGAGGAACCTAGGTGAGAGACATTGTTAGAAAGAACAGAGCCATCCTGAGAAGCTGTATAGGGTGTGAAACAGAGACAGAGAGAGAGTGAAAGAGAGAGAGGATCAAGTTCTTAAATATCAGAACTTATGAGACCTACTCCTCTGCTAAAATCCACTGGCCTGGGTACTGTCATGGAAAAACCTTTCCTCTGACTTCAACGAAGGCAGTCACGGATCCCAGATGAGAATGCAGAACGTTTCTTTATTTGCACAGAGTATGCACTATTGTCTCATATCAATGGAGCAAGCAATCCATTAAGCAAATCATCTGCTTTTATACTTTTTTCTAATTATTGTTACCTCATCTAATACATCACGTCATCTGACTCTTAATATGTAGAACTTATTACCTCCTCCAATCAACTAAAGTCACCAGTATTTTATGACTGATGTTGATTCTCCCATTATTTTGAACACCACTTCGTTAAGAGGGGTGTTTAGTGGACTCCCCCATTAAGCAATGCAAAGTTTTATAGGAGGGATGTATGGATTTTCCCATCAGTTTATCAGTTTAACTTAATGTAAATATCATCTGGCAATATGATTTTTTCTGGCTAAGAAATATGAAGCAGATTCATATTTGTTTGTAAACATGGGGTAAATGAAAATCACACAGAAGAAAGGCAACAGCAGAAAAAAAAACAAGGAAAATTGTCAGGATTCGCTACAAATGATTACCAAAATTGCATTTTTTTACAGACTTCAGACAGAGATAAAAGCCATTATTAATAAAAGTACAAAAACTTATTTAATGAAAGCATTAATGTAGTGTTCAAGTGGCAAAGATTAGGAAATATATGAGTGATGCTATTAATAAATGTAGATAGAGTTGGATGAAAATTACTTAGTAAAACTGGACTTGCATGATAAGTTTATCAATATTTTACAGGCTGCTATAGTTAAAATGAAAATGAAAGTCCTTTCTTTACAAAAATGATACAGTCCCAGTTTGTGATCACATATTACAGTAAGTTTTTGTTGAAATAAGTTGTAAATATATTTAGAAATATATATCCATATGGAGATGGAAATGCCATATACTTTTTTTTGAAAACATAAACAATGCTGATATGACTTTGAAAGCTTTATACTGTAGATGTGCATTCCACCTCATAATTTTTTTTTTATGTTTATATACTTATATTAATGATTGAGTTTTCCCATTTGCATGTTAAAACACTACCAGTCTTACACTGTAAATTGATGTCATGCCCTGAGAATGTCTGATAATTAGCCGTGCTGTTCCCATCTCCTTATGTTGATAAACAAGGTATCACACTGAGCTGGCCAGTATGTGTTTTTGCTCCCAAAAAGCTATAAATGCTTCCATTTTCTGCCACTTATTTTTGAATGTGTATTTTCATCACTAGCTGCAATAAAAAGAAAAATATAGATCTGGCCCAATGAACCATAAAAATGACATAAGACTCCCAATCTGTATATAATACATTTCACCCTTCTTCACCCCATGCATTTATTTGCTGTTTGCTGCTAGCCCTGTGCTCACAGAGGAGATCAAAGATTAGTATTGACCTTGATCACCACCATCAACTGCTGAATTTGTCTTACTTTCACCTGACTGACCTCCAGTATCCTGCGTAGTCAAGGCATAGCACCCTGCCATTTGAGGAAATGTTACTTTAATGTGTGCCCAGCTGAGGTGCTCTGTGTTTCCTTTGGGTAGTCCTATACCAATTTATAACCACTATCTTGTAGCATAGTCAGTTCTGAAGCAGTGCATTCTTCTTTCTTACCTTTCAGGCAAATCAGTTTTATTAGAAATGAACCCAACATCATCCACAGTACATACAAGTTTTCATTTTATTTGTGGTTTTCAGAATTTCTCAATTAATTTACAGAATAAATGTTTTGGAATTTTCAAGGGGACTTCACATCATGTTATAGTTTTCAATAGAATGGCTTCCTAGAAGCTCAGCAAGAATGTCCGCCCTTTTGATCATTCTGATCATTTGTTACATTCTTAGCCTGCCATTCTTGTGCATTGCTCTTTCTTCTAAAGGTCATGAGACAACTATGGGTACATATTTTCTCTCTGCTTTTTCATGTTATTGCCTTTGTAAATTACAATGAAATAATTCAGTAATTACATTCTAAATATTTTTAATTCATATTATATCAACAATACCCTGCTACCGTGTTTGAAGAGAAATGTGGGCAGAAAGCCTAATAAAAATTAAGGTAACACTTTATATTGTGTCCATAATCACACTGTAACTACTATGTAATTACCTGTATAAGCACAATGTAACCATGGGTTATTACTCTGGGAGGTATTTTTCGTACGTGGATTACTCGTTTAGCCGGATGTAATTGTTGACGATTTGGCATGACGCTGGATCTGTCGGCTTTTCGAAACTCATGCTGGATGTGTTGTCATAGCAGCACATCCAAATCCTCACTGCATTATCACTGCAACTCTCCATTACAATTGCCCAGACCATGGAATATCTGTTACATAGTTGTAGTTACATACCCTGATGTTTTTATTACATTTTGAAAGTACAGATACATCGTAACTATGTAAGTACACTTGTTTTTTTTGGATCAGTGATAAATTGTTACATTGTAATTATATAAACTGTGGAATAACAATGACAACTGAGTAATTAACTATAGCATTACTTTGTATTACACAGTAAGTGCAGAGTAATAACTTGTAGTTACACTGTACTTATGTGTAATTACATAGTAGTTACAGTGTAATTATGGACACAATGTAAAGTGTTACTAAAATTAATTTCATTTATATATGGAATCATTAAGGTTAAATAGACCCATTTTGCTTGTTTTACAAAAGATTTAACAAATTATAGATATATTCTCAAAAATTCTCCCCATAGTGAAAACTAGATTATTTTTATTGTAGGTACATATGGCATTCTTTTTACACTTAGGTATAACTAGAAAGGGTTGGGATTCTTTCTACAAAGGAAACAAAGAAATTGAGAAAGCATTGTAATGAAAAATATTCAAATATATTTTTGATGGAATAACATTGAGGAATTTAATGTTATTCCAAATAATGGTAACAAAAGTTTAGCAGTAATT
The DNA here is from genome assembly GCF_016835505.1 of Polypterus senegalus. NCBI lineage: Eukaryota > Metazoa > Chordata > Cladistia > Polypteriformes > Polypteridae > Polypterus > Polypterus senegalus. The sequence goes on from NC_053159.1 coordinate 90,072,011, forward strand.
GTAAAACCAAAATTATCTGATGAATAAGAAATTTGGTTTCCAGCATGGTCCAAGTGTAAAATATGACAGGCACTTGACAACATTATTAACTCTTTGGATTCTTATAAAAGGAGATTATGAAAGTTGGAAATATTTCTTTCAACAGAGTCTCTACATTGCTGTGCTACTAGATTTAAGGTGTAATTAGTTCAAAGGACTGAGAGCATTTCTTTTCTGATAGAAATAAATATTTTCTAATGTTGTTTACATGAAAAAGTTGGAAAGGGAGACCGATGGAAAGTCAGAGACTTTGTGGTTTGAGTATTTTTTTTTATCTCGATGTTATTAATTTATATAGAAAAATAAATATCAACACAATATAAATGACTTCAAAAATCTGAATTGTTCATGACTACCTAATTATCTGCTGTATGTAACTTTTTGGAGACAATTACTGAAACCTATTCTAGTTTAGGCTGACATTCCAGACATTTTACTGAACACTATTCTTTTGTTCAATTTGATTCTAAATTGCAAAAACCCTGCAACATTTGTATTTTTACACTAGATATCATAATGATAAGTATGGATCTCTGGCTGTTTGCTTACGAAGGGAGGTATTTAGGGGTTCAACAGTAATATACTGAATTAGTGATAATGGGCAGCTCTTTCTAAGTAAAATAGTAAGAATTTCTTTTATGTTTATAAATAGATCTCTAGGCTGAAGTTTGTAGCTTTAATTCATGCATATAAATTGGGTCCGATCCTATGCTTTCACAGGCGAGTGAAAAGATATCCTCATTTTATTTTAACAAAAGCTCTTCCTATGTTGAAAGGTAACAGAACCTCTGGGAGCTCAGTGATCTGTCCATTTCATAGCCCTATGTTTCATTACTGGGTTAGGAAAGGTAAAGCCTATTTGGGCAACTTGGGGAAAATTGTTCACATTCATAAAATAAAAAACTCATGAAAAAAATGGTACACTTTCTACTGTACTGCTTACCTAGGATGGTGTTAAGCACACTAGATACAATGCATGTTAATATTTATTGTATCTATCCATTATTACTGTAAGCATTCTTTTCAGTCACTTAAGCAAGGCTGAAACTTCTTCCAGTTTTATTGTGTTTCTTTCACTTTCTTATCTGCTGTATAGTATAACAAAAGTATTTCAAGACTTTTCCAACTTTTTATTTTTGTAACAGAAATGCTCTACATGAAGTTATAATAGGTGGAAATTGACTGTGAATAAAAATGCAAGATTTGGCTTTACCTTAGCTTGCATCAAAGAAAGAAAATGTATTAACTGAAATCCAGAAATTCATTATAGCCCCAATAGTGACTCCGATTGTACATTTGTCACTTTAATCATTACACTGTTTAAACTTTTAGTGTATCCATTCAATGGATTTCAAGAGTTTTCTGCAATTTTAACCACCATCCATTTCACTTGTCATATTTTTTGCAGATTAATCAGTAATTAATCAGTCAACTGTACTGTTTTAATCATTTATGACTTTAGAGGTGCTAGAAGTTGCTTTCTTGATTTCATTAATGTCTTGGGGTGCTGCAAACGGACGCTAAGTTATAAACAAGTGTGAGTTTATGAAACATAAAAAGGCAATTTACATTTTTAATGCTCTTTGTATTAATAACTGACAGCTTTTTAATCAGATACAGGAAGGCATGCAGCCAATTGTCTAGACACCTAGATTACTAAGAGTCTTGTGGGCAAAAATGACATGCATCAGATGAGTGTGAAGAACTAAAGTTTAAATTGATTTTATGCTTTTATATTAAAGAGATAATGTTACAGCATGTGAACTAGGCTGTAGACTTAATACATAATCAATCATCAAACACTCAAACTTTATGCTATGCACATTGTATTACGTAGCTTTTTGCATCAATCTTTTCAGTTTCACTGCTCACAAAGTATTTCTCCTTGGTCACTGAGTAGTTCAACTTTGAAAGAAAATATATCTTAATATTTACAAAACAATAAGTTCCAAACAGCACCAGAAATTTAAAGTCCAGAACCATAACTGAAAATAGTTTAGTATGATTTTTAATACATTTTCAGATATGTTCCAAATGAAATTTTATTCTAATATTTTATATGTAGTAAGAAAGGATGGATGGATAGATATTACATATTACTACATAATTTGGGCCTCTTCTCTGCAGTTTATGGTTTGAGAAAGGCAGTTTTTATACAGAATTAATGTACCAACATAGAAGTTCAGTTTATGCATTCATATAGACTTAAGAGAAAAAGTCTGGAATGGATATTCTGCACATCATAAATTAATAATGTGTCAAGATACACCATGGATTACAATTGCACACTTTTGATGTTCGTATCATAAGGAATAATGTAAAGTTCAAATTAGAGCCCGCACAGTTATTTAGACAAACAAATATTTTAATATTATGATATAAAGTAAGCAGAATAAGTAAAGTTGATGGTTGTACAAGGAGAAGATCACAAACTTCATCATCATTTAATAGTAATTAATATGTTTAAAATGTTAAACAAAAATATACTATTAGCATATTTCAAAATGACATTTTATATATTATTATAATACTTGATCAGATGGTATTTATAGTTATTTGAAATAAACCTTTAAACCTTTTAAAATCATTTTAAAGTGCTGAATAATTGCAAGAAGATCAGACTATCTTTGAATGTTACATCAAAGTGACTGAATTGCCTTACAGTGTAACTTAGATGCTTTATGGCTCCTTTTAAATTTTAATCATATCTTTTATATTTTCACTTTAGTTCACTTAAAGCTCTGTTTAGGATTGTATTACTTAGTAGCAATTTAAAGTGCTTTAAGGCTTTTCGTTGCCAGTTAAGAATTCTCTCTTTTTATGAACTTAACTTATAAAAAAACAAAAAAGATATTTCTCTTGACGGAACAGTTCGGTATTTTTCAAGTTGAAGTCATTTCTTCATGATCATGGTGTATAGATTTTAGAAATATATTACCTGTTCTTGCAGCTTACAAGGATTGATTGGTTAATGAAAAAGCTTTAAAACTTTCCAAATATACAACTTTAAAACAACAAAGGTTTTAATTTAAGAAAACTTGCCACTTATGTCATCCTGTTGATAATGTAAGGAACCTAGCAAGATTTATTTTATCACAGATGCATTTCTGGATTGTTTGTCTGCTTGCAGTTGCCTTTGTGGGTTGAGTTATGACAACCCAATGCTGACTATTCCTTTAATTTTGTATTGTTGCTTTACATAGCCTATGAAGTGAGATGCACACCAAGTGGAAGCGTAGTGAAAAGAGCATATAAATGATTTGTACACATAACAATAGATATGAATTGAAAAGATTTCACTGCTAGATTTTTGAAAGAGCCAGTCCACTTTTTCTGTGACATTTTCAGCACTCACAAGATCCAAAAACAAAAAAAAAAATCAGAAAATGAAAAAGGCACAGTGTGCGAAAGACCCAATTTAACTGCCACAAGCCAATTATCTTTTTTTTTTAAACTTAGTTACTTTGGTTGAAGATATGGTAATAAAGAATTCAGCACAATATTTTTGAGTAAGTAAATTCACTGCCACAAATACCAATAAATCTGTAAATGGAGGGGGAAAACATGCTGATGCCATTTAAAACCAGGCGCTGTAAGGCAGGAAAACATTTGTACTGCGCTTATCAAACTTATACCTGATTTAACGTAGGTGTATTGACATTGCTAAGTTGTCCCTACTGTGTGTGTTATATCTTTGATACACTGGCACTTTATCTGGGTGCTGTTCCTAACTTGAGTCCGATGCTTGTTAGAACAGGCTGCAACTGTACAGCTACCCTGCCCTGGATAAGTGTGATAAGGAACAGTGAAGGATGGATGAATGGATGGATGCTTATTTCATCTGTTAGATGTTACGTGCTTGCTCAATATTCTCCCTTACTAAAACACACACATTATTAATCCAGAGGCAATTGGCGGTATCTTTGCAAAAAAAAAAATCTACAGTATATATATAGCATAGTGAAAGAGTATAAGCAGTCAAGTGACTTTTTTAATTATTGTCTATCCTGAGTTGGCAGAACAGAGCAACAAGTCAAGCATGGCAATAAGATTTGATACTTTATTCAATCATATAGCGTTTAATATTACTTAATATGCCAAAAGGGGAAGGAAACAAAGTGAGACAATCACATCATACAACCTGGATGTTTAGCAACTATTACAGAAGGTGCTGACCCAAGCGCCCAGTGTGCAAAGATATTTATGTGATTCTCAGATCTTGCAGTTAACACTAGAATTACCAAAGCCTACGAAAAAACCCGTAAACCCAGCCCACCTTAAATCCCTTCGCACCTCTCTGTCAGCATCTTTTGTCTTGTAAATGTGTCGATCACCAGCAAGCAGCCTGCTATACCATCTCCCCCACCACCACAGAAAGGGCAAGAAGTTCTCCCAGTTCAAGCACTGATTATCTGAGAGTGAGCTACCTAGAACTGTATAGAGTAAATAATTTCACGTGCGTTCTGTGTCTATAACAATCTATGTAAACACATAATTAAAACAGAAATGTTTTTCATGTTTTAGTAATAAATGACAAAATGTTGACATGAACTGTATAATGTGTGAAGTCCAAATATCAAATAATCCAGAGGTTACAAGTTCGAAACCAGCTTCCCTGCATATTTATTGTTTTGAGAAATGAGTTGCTCTTATTGTTAATATTATACAATAAAAACATACATTTGATTTGTGTCTGTAACAGCCGGTATCAATTTATAGTACTTGTAAAAGTTAGCTTTTTTTTACTGTTATTCTCTCAGTCATGATCACAATACAAAATCCATCCCCTGCCCCAGATCTAATGCTGTTAGTTTTTATCTGAAACTGGGAATAACTATAGATGTGAGTGGTGTTTTAAAACAATGGAACTGGAAATTCTCTAATCTGGGATAAAAGATGACATACAAATGCTGGTGTGTCATGCCTTTCTGGTATGTCCTTGTCACTGTCAATTTTTTCTGTTCAGTTTTACAGTTTTTTCTGTTGAGTGCTCCTGCTCACGCTGAATTAGTATGCACCTTATGGTCCATGATGTCAAAGCCGCACTGACAAAAAAAACGAGACATAGGTATATATAATATTTGGAATAATTCATTTTATGACCTGTAAAATACATTTCGAAAACATTGTGGTACTGATGCAACATTATTCATATTATTCATATTCATTCGCATGCCTTCTTGCAGTTGTAATCAGTGACCACGTTTTTTTTTTTTTTTATCTTGCCCAGTCTCTACATTATGGTGCCTGGTGGTGTTACTTTTGTACTCCAGGACATGCAGAGGAAAGAATAGTACAGAGAGGTCAGTTCCACGCTATATACAATCATCAAATTCAAATGTTAACAGTTCCCACACACCCAAGAACTGTCCTTCCTACATTTATGACATGTGCACCTTTTGCACTGTACACACTTCTCTCTGTGCTGTGGTTACTATTACATTGAAGGAGCACCTGACACTGACTGAGTTTGATTTCCTGAGGGAAGTGGCTGTCGTGCAACAGAAGTTTGTTGATGTTGTATGCTCTTTTTCTTTTTCCATCGCCTTTTCTTGTAAGACACGACGACGAAGTTCCTCTGCAAGGTATGCAAAGAACACTCTTCTTTTCTCAGTGGATCCCGTGCATGCCTTGTACAGTACATGTGCGTTGATTGCCGCCAGGTCAAGCTTGTTGTAAAACAGGGAACCGGCCACCTGCATGTTCCTGCTCGCATTGAATAAGCTCACACCTTCTGGTGCATGATGTCAACGCAGCACCGGGAAAGAGAAAGAGACAGATATACAGTTAGGTCCATAAATATTTGGACAGAGACAACTTTTTTCTAATTTTGGTTCTGTACATTACCACAATGAATTTTAAATGAAACAACTCAGATGCAGTTGAAGTGCAGACTTTCAGCTTTAATTCAGTGGGTTGAACAAACAGATTACATAAAAATGTGAGGCAACTAAAGCATTTTTTTAACACAATCCCATTTCAGGGGCTCAAAAGTAATTGGACAATTGACTCAAAGGCTATTTCATGGGCAGGTGTGGGCAAGTCCGTCATTAAGTCATTATCAATTAAGCAGATAAAAGGCCTGGAGTTGATTTGAGGTGTGGTGCTTGCATGTGGAAGATTTTGCTGTGAACAGACAACATGCAGTGAAAGGAGCTCTCCGTACAGGTGAAAGAAACCATCCTTAAGCTGCGAAAACAGAAAAAACCCATCCAAGAAATTGCTACAATATTACAAGTGGCAAAATCTACAGTTTGGTACATCCTAAGAAAGAAAGCAAGCACTGGTGAACTCAGCAACGCAAAAAGACCTGGGCATCAATGAAAGACAACAGTGGTGGATGATCGCAGAATCATTTCCATGGTGAAGAGAAACCCCTTTACAACAGCCAAACAAGTGAACAACACTCTCCAGGGGTTAGGCGTATCGATATCCAAGTCTACCACAAAGAGAAGACTGCATGAAAGTAAATACAGAGGGTGCACTGCAAGGCGCAAGCCACTCATAAGCCTCAAGAATAGAAAGGCTAGATTGGACTTAAAGAACATCTAAAAAAGCCAACACAGTTCTGGAAAAACATTCTTTGGACAGATGAAACCAAGATCAACCTCTACCAGAACGTATTTTAAGAAGAGGAAGGAAAATAGGGTTACGTACAAGAGTGGAGGAAGATGCACACAGGTAGATTACATCCTATGCAGAAGAGTCAATCTGAAGGAGATTGAAGACTGCAAAGTAGTGGCAGGGGAAATTGTAGTTAAACAGCATAGGATGGTGGTCTGTAGGATGACGTTGGAGATCAAGAAGAGGAAGACAGTGAGGGCAGAGCCAAGGATCAAATGGTGGAAGTTGAAAAAGGAAGACTGCAAGGTTGAGTTTAGGGAGAAGGTGAGACAGGCATTGGGTGGTAGTGAGGAATTACCAGACAGTTGGGAAACTACAGCAGATATAGTAAGGGTGACAGTAAGAAGGGTGCTTGGCATGACATCTGGACAGAGGAAGGAGGAAAAGGAAACCTGGTGGAGGAATGGGGAAGTAAAGGAGATTATACAGAGGAAGAGGATGGCAAAGAAGTGAGATAGTCAGAGAGATGCAGATAGTAGACAAGAGTACAAGGAGATAAGGCACAGGGTGAAGAGAGAGGTGGTGAAGGCTAAAGAAAAGGCATATGTTGAGTTGTATGAGAGGTTGGACACTAAGGTGGGAGAAAAGAACCTGTAACGATTGGCTAGGCAGAGGGACTGTGTTGGGAAGGATGTGCAACAGGTTAGGGTAATAAAGGATAAAAATGGAAACGTACTCACAAGCGAGGAGATTGTGTTGAGCAGATGGAAAGAGTACTTTGAGAGGCTGATGAATAAAGAGAATGAGAGAGAGAAGAGGTTGGATGATGTGGAGATAGTGAATCAGGAAGTGCAACGGATTAGCAAGGAGGAGGTAAGGACAGCTATGAAGAGGATGAAGAATGGAAATGCATGGAGCATGGAGGTGTTTAGGAGAGATGGCAGTGGAGTTTTCAACCAGATTGTTTAATGGAATCTTTGAAAATGAGAGGATGCCTGAGGAGAAGTATACTGGTGCCAATATTTAAGAATAAGGGGTATGTCCAGGACAGTAGTAAGTAAAGGGGGATAAAATTGATGAGCCACATCATGATGTTATTGGAAAGAGAAGTGGAAGCTAGATTAAGAAGTGTGGTGATGATTGGTGAGCAGCAGTATGGTTTCATGCCAAGAAAGAGCACCACAGATGTGATGTTTGTTCTGAGGATGTTGATGTAGAAGTATAGTTAAGGCCAGAAGGAGTTGCATTGCGTCTTTGTGGACCTGGAGAAAGCATATCACAGGGTGTCTCGAGAGGAGCTGTGGTATTGTATGAAAAAGTTGGGAGTGGTGTTTGCTGATGACATTGTGATTTGTAGTGATAGTAGGAAGCAGGTTGAGAAGACTCTGGAGAGGTGGAGATATGCTGTAGAGAGGAGAGGAATGAAGGTCAGTAGGAACAAGACAGAATACATGTGTGTAAATGAGAGGGAGGTCAGTGGAATGGTGAGGATGCAAGGAATTGGTGAAGGTGGATGAGTTTAAATACTTAGGATCAACAGTACAGAGAAATGGGGATTGTGGAAGAGAGGTGAAAAAGAGAGTGCAGGCAGAGTGGCATGGGTGGCGAAGAGTGTCAGAAGTGATTTGTGACAGACGGGTATCAGCAAGAGTGAAAGGGAAGGTCTGCAGAATAGTAGTGAGACCAGCTATGTTATATGGGTTGGAGATGGTGGCACTGACCAGAAATCAGGAGACAGAGCTGGAGGCAGCAGAGTTAAAGATGCTAAGATTTGCATTGGGTGTGACAAGGATGGACAGTATTAGAAATGAATGCATTAGAGGGTCAGTTCAAGTTGGACGGTTGAGAGACAGTCAGAGAGGTGAGATTGTGTTGGTTTGGACATGTGCAGAGTGAGAGATGCTGAGTATATTGGGAGAAGGATGCTAAGGATGGTGCTGCCAGGCAAGAGGAAAAGAGGAAGGCCTAAGAGAAGGTTTATGGATGTGGTGAGAGAGGACTGTGGCAACCCCTAACAGGAGCAGCCGAAAGAAGAGAGGCATGATACACCAGCGTTTGTGTGTCAACTTTTATCCCAGACCAGAGAATTTCCAGTTCCATTGTCTCAAAACACCACTCACATCTACAGTTATTCCCAGTTTCAGATAAAAACTAACAACGTCAGATCTGGAGCGGGGGATGGGTTTTAGTATCGTGATAATGACTGAGAGAATAAAAGTAAAAAAAAAAAATAACTTTTACAAGTACTATAAATTTACACCGGCTGTTACAGACACAAATCAAATGTATATTTTTATTGTATGATATTAATAATAAGAGCAGCTCACTTACTCAAAACGATAAATATGCGGGGAAGCTGGTTTTAAACTCACAACCTTTGGATTATAAGTCAGCAGTTCTTGCTGCTGCACCATGGAAGCTGTTGTATTGCACTTGCACCTTTTGTGAAAGTGTTTATTTGATATTTGGACTTCAGGCTTCACACATTATACATTATACATTATTATGCCGACATTTTCTCATTTATTACTAAAGTATGAAACATGTTTCTGTTTTAACACTAGAATTACCAGAGCCTACAAAAAAACTCGTAGATCCATCCCACCTTAAATCGCTTCTTAAATCTGTCCTCACCTCTCCACCAGCGTCTTTTGTCCTGTTAATGTGCAGATTAAGAGCAGCAAGCAGCTGGCTATTTCATCCCCCACCGTCGCAGAACATGCACAAACTTCTCCCAGCTCCTGCCTTGATTGATTATCTGGGAGTGAAGTGGAGTTTTAGAGTGGAAATAATAGATCGTTTTTGGAACACACGCATTTCATGTGTGTTCCGTTTCTACAGTAATCTGTATAAACACATTGTTAAAACAGAAACTTTTTCATATTTTAGTAATAAATTTTACAAAATGTAGGCATAAACTATAGAATATATGGAGCCTGATTTCCAAAGATCAAATAAACACTTTCACAAAAGGTTCAAGAATGATACATCTCCTGTGAGTAGCGGTAAGATATGCTGTCACAGCATTCCTGCCGTGCCTCAGAGACTTGAGTTCGATTCCCAGCTGAGGAGAAAGAGTTTTTTTTTAACCTCAATCGGACATAAAATTTATAAATTGGTATGCACTGTCAATTAATGAGATTATTATATTTTCATGTGGGATGCTCCTTTTAAAATATTTTTTAACAACTGAGACTGCAATTAACATGAACAAGTGTCCTTATAACTGTTATTTTTAAGATCCGTAACACACAGACAGACAGAGCACTGCATAATAGAGAGTCAGACAAACAGGCAGAGGCATTAGTTAAAAAAACTTTCAAATGTAGGATCTACCTGAACATCTGTGTGACCTACTTACTACAGACTTATTACCTTAACACTGCTATTATTTTAAAGCTAAAAAGACAAGAATTAAAATCATTCTTAATAATACTACTACAAAGTGATATCATACACCCAAAACATTTATCTGTTCTTCAGAGACAATTCTTAATTATTATGTAGAGGACCACTGAAAATGTATTTGATCATTTTATTAGGCATCTGAGCTGAAAGCTTGCTAAACAAAGGAATGTAGCATTACATACCTATGTCATTCACAGCTCTTTCAAAAAACATACAAAAGTTACAATGCTTAAATTTAAACTTGGTCAAAAAAATGTACGGTAAAACTTTAGGTGTTCTACATACTTTTTGCTCTGGGTTTGAGTTAGAGCTGCAAGGCTCATTAATTAATGAAGTCACTTTCAGCTTTTTACATATTCACATATCCATCTGCAGATACTCCATGTTATTATTAAAGAACTAAACCTATGAATGTGTGACATGCACTCATCTGGTGCTGAGCTAAGCAATGATTTCACAATTCTGCTGTTCCTACACATCTTGACATTGTACTTAAAAAACAAATTTGATTAACAGACAGTGTTGAGAATTTTCTAATTCTGCTAGAGCTATCATATTTCACTAGGTCAAAGCAATTATCAGTTTCTAATACACAAAATCCAGTTAAAGCATAACTAACTCACCTGTTCCAACTTTTGAAAATAAATACACTTGGAACACTGCTTATGAACAAGCTTAATAACAGAAGAATAATAAAGCTTCACAAATTAGGATATAGTAGGTTGGAAAATGACAATGCTAATATGTCACTAAATTAATCACATTTCAACATAGTTTTAAGACTGATATTTAGGAATGTGCATATTAAAAACAATTACAAAACACAATATTAGCCATACAAACACAGATGCTCTATGATTTACTTTTTAATCAGTACAAGCTGATGGCTGATGTTGTAGTGAAACAAGACAAACTTTAAAAATCAATAAACAAACAGGTATTGCTAGCTAAGCAGAGGAAAGGTATGCTCCAAAATGTTGCCAGAGGTTGACATATTCAAATAGAGGCTGGCGCGTGAGTGATTAGGGCTCCCCACTCCTGCCGTCATGCTTCTCCCTCCCCTTGGCCTGCAGCCTCTGTCTCAGATTTGCACAAATAAATCACTCTTGTAAGCTAACTATGATACTAAGCGCGATGACAGAAGTCACAAAATCAACTGGAACGTTCAAGCAAATTATAGAAAAAAAACTGTTCTAAATCCGTTAAGTAGTTCTCTCATGAAAAGCGGACAGACAAACAGACAGACGTTAAGGATAGGTGTAGGCGCTAAGCACGATTGAGGGAACGAAGAAAACAAACAAGTCAGCTCCTGTAGTTCATAAACAACAGAATTTAGCCAAAGAATTGTAATTCTAGCAATCTTCCTGTCTCATAAAATGAACTACGATAATCTCTGTATGCACATGTAAATTTATACATGTCACTCTTAATTATTGTGTCGATCTTAAAAGTGGTGATTCATCATTGTGCTGTTTACAAAAAACTTGTTTGATCTGCTTGCTCACAAATTCTCAAGATGGGTTTTGCCTCAGAATTTCAAACAAAACTCTGGACACTAACCATTAACTTTGTATGATAAAATGTCGATATACCATGATCCTTTTAGTAATTTCATCAGAACTCAATTGGAAGATTATGTGAGATACTGCAATGATAGCTGAAAGTATTAGTAGAATGTACTGTATATACAGACACTACTAAATCCTTTGCAATAGTAAATCCATTGTGGTATTGCATATATTTCTCTACTGCCTCTAAAATCATTTGTATACATTGCTTAGCATACATACATAAGAAACAAACATCATCTTATGATTGTGAGTCAACTGGAGAGTTGAGTGCTGTAAGAGTTTACATAATACAGGATTATTTTTAATTTATACAGAAGCAAAATAAATAATATGCCTACCTATATTTGACTGAAGCATACATTTCATCATAGAACATCTGATTATAGCAAAAACTGTAATATTGTCAGTGAAACACGGGAATCTGTAAGCTCAACCCTAGGTACTGAATGAGTTCCAATATTTAGCGGATTGCAAGGATCAGTGTAAGATGTAAGCATTATGAATGTTATAACATATAAGAAACGGTTGATAAAAAAAAATTAGTTGAGGGCAATTTTTAATAAAGTAAGGTTAGAGCTTAGTGACAATCAAAGCACAAATATCACCAATAAACTAGTGATGGGAAGTTTGGATCATTTTACCGACTCGGACATTTGAGTCTCGTTCAGCAAAATGAACAAATCTTTTTGTCATTTCATTCATTTTAGCAAAATATAATTAAAATGTTACCTGTTACCTCCCTAACACATCTACTGCTTACACAAATGTTGATCACACTACAAACAAGACAAAACTATAATGCTATAAGAAACAGAAAATATGAATTCATTGTTTACCCGGGTCTTTAGTCTATGATTCGCTCACCTCGCCTCTTATCTGACAAGTTTTCGGGTTTGAGTTGTTCGTTCCTCACGTGACAGCCCAATTAGCTAACCAAGGCAGTCTGAGCCGGAAAAAGAATTGATTAGTTCATCTCTCCAGTCTTCGGGTTTGAGTCATTCGTTCATCACGTGACAGCCCCATAAGCTTAACCTATGCAGTCTGAGCCAGAAAGAAAACTGATTAGTTCATTCCTCGAGTCTTTCGAGTCGTTCATTCTTTTGTCACGTAATCACTTACCGGCTCAGTACCTCAGTCAAATACTATACGTAAAATTCCATTTGCTGTATGTTGGATCATATTTAGAAATTATCATAAAATTATCAGTCATGTAACTTGTTGTAGTCAAAGAGGTCCAGCAGTATGTTGTGAGACAAACAGCAGAGGCAATCTTGATTTTGTCTATTATATCACCTCTTAACTTTTCATACAGCCTAGGCATTACAGTTTTTGATAGTGTTTTTCTGCTAGGTAGACTCTATGACGGGTCCAGAAGATGTGAATACTCCTTGAAGCCCTTATCCTCCACTGTAGAAAATGGCTGGAAGTCACAAGCAATCATTCTCACCAGAGCCTCATCAAGTTTGCTTTGTCTTAATGGATCCATTGGTCTTGTTACAAAACTGCTCATTGAAGTTTGCTGTTGTGGCCTCCTTGGCCTAACTGCTCCTTGCATGGTGGTGGGTTCTGCTGGTGTACTAGATACTGTAGATATGGTCAGCGTGCCAGCCAAAGCCGTCGAAGGTCCAGCAGAAGAAGTCCTGGTGGTAAAAACAGCTCCACTTGCTGCAGGGCTATCATCTTCTGTCCTTGTTCTAACTTGTGCTAACAGCACAGTTGGATGTGAGGATTTAAGGTGCCTCCTCAAATTAGAGCTGCTTCCTCCTTTAGTTGAAAAACGTTTTTTGCATATGTTGCATTTTGCTTCAGTGGCTGAAGTTGCCACAAAATGAGTCCAAACATCACTCCTTTTTCTAGTGCTCATTCTCCTGAGGTGTTAAAATCTGTCTTAGACTCTTCACTGCTCCTCACCTAGTGCAAAACAAGGGGGGGTGGGTGTGGAATGGTCACCGTTCCCTTGGTGACAGTCTTGAGTGACAGTTGCCCTTCAGCTGAACCACTGGTTAAACCTTTGTGTGACCCTAGTACATTATATTTTTAAGTAAATGACTTTAGCTCTCCAGTTTTTAGTTCATTTTGGGTTACAACTTGAAGTTTAAGTTATCATAACCTTAATATTTTAAACTAACCTTATTCATTCAAATTCAAAATGTTATTTGCTTTTACTTTGTCATTATTTCCTTTTTGACCAATCTTTTTATACAAATATTAGATCAATATGTTAAGTCTGCATAGGAAAAACAATTATTATACCAGGAAACTCAAAATTGGAGTAAAAATGAACACTGCTATAGAATAGTGTACGATTATTAACTATAAGTACTTTGTAATTGTAGGCTTGGATTATTTTATTATATAGCCTAGTGTTTGTTTACTGATAGACAAAAACAATGAAAGGACAAATTAATCAATAATTTATTTGTAACAGGATTATTTATTTAAAAAAAATAAAACACCACAGATCCTCAAGAAACAGTAACAAAATCATAGTGACAGAAATTGACAGACCTTTTTTATTTATAAGAAAATGCGTTTTAGATATTTTTGATAATTTTATGATAACTTCTAAATATGATCCAACATACAACAAATGGAATTTTACGTTAGTATTTGACTGAGGTACTGAGCCGGTAAGTGGTCAAAGAACGAACGACTCGACAAATGAACTAATCAATTCTCTTTCTGAACGACTCGAACGACTCAAACCCGAAGACACGAGAGATGAACTAATCAGTTCTGTTTCCGGCTCAGACTGCATACTAGGTTAAGCTTATGGGGCTGTCACGTGATGAATGAATGACTCGATAAACCGAAGACTCGAAACAGGTGAATCAATAATTTCAATACAGAAACTATAGGAAGTTGCGCAAATGCGCATGTGCGACTGAACGAATCACTCCCACGAGACGACTCGTTCTTCCCGAGTCACATTAAAGATTCGTTCAAAATGAACGAATCATTCAACAACGACCTATCACTACAATAAACACATAAGGTTAAAGAATTTTAAAAAGACATGTTGAACTATTAGTGCCACATAAACAAGCATGTATGGTTCATGTGAACTGTTATCAAAAATCCAAGTGATGCCACTTACAGAAGTGTATGTAGCAAGAAAAACATCTGCTTAGCGGTACAATTCGCAATTCATCTCACAAGTGTCTATGCATCTAATTTGTTTGGTTGAGCATCTCGAGTATTTGTTTCAGGACCTGAATAGATCATTTAACACTTACAGTTTCCAAATCATGTTTCATTAAAAGTTTTTTACCTTGTGTTTTATAGAACATTGTATCTTCTTCAGAAGGTCAAAATGCCTACAGTCATGTCTTATTTTAACATTATATAACAAGGAGATGTTTTAGTTTTTATTTTGTAATAAAAATGTTCTAGCACTTCTGCTATTATATGTTCCATAACCACCAAAATCAGGGCATACAGTTATAAAAACAATTATACCAGCATTTCAATGTGTGGTATTTAATGTAATTACAAAATAAGAAAAACTGAAATAACAAAAATCAAAATATAGAATCATCTTGTTATTGTAATATTTTTGTTTTGTTTTCTGGTTGTATTGTTAATTAGTTAATTGTGACAATGTACATTAAGCACAATTATGTTTTCTTAGTTCCAAGCTTGGTTATGATTATTTAATGATATCATTTTGATTTTGTTCTTGCTGGTAGCATTAAACCAAAGTCATTTAATTCAGTAAACCATTAAGCAAGATTACAGTTGTGGTGTGACAAAAGAAACAGTGTCACTGTGAATGAAAATATACATCCTGGCCATTTGTAATAGATTACTCCCTAGGAGGTCTTTTTTACTTTCACAATTCAAAGATACCAGGGAGTAAATGAACTCAATGAAGAACTACTTTCTGCTACAAATAAACCTGAAATGTAAAGTGAGAATTGCCCAAAGTGAATATTTTCGTCAAAAGTAAAGGTAAAAGCCCAAAAGAGTATCAATATTTAATGTAACAATAAAACTATACCTGTATTTTGTTTAAATTCATAAGAATTCTATATAATAAAACTGAAATGTCAGAGTAAAGTATAATTTCAGTGTTGATTTGTCTAAGGTGGTTTATTCAGGTAAAATGTTTTACTTAACTTTGGCATATGCCAGCAGCAAAAGCTGAAATTAGTGCTGTTCGGAATTGGTAGTGATTTTATATTTAAACTTTGTCTTAAATGTGATCTGCAACTCTTTGATCTTCATACTTAAGACTTTTTAGCCTTCAGGGTATGGTCAGTTTGTGCTAAAACGCTGGGGATAAGAGATCAGAAGAAGTCGGAAGCAGGGTGAACAGATAAAACCTAAATTACTTTTTAAAGTTTAAAGTAAATTTTTGACAGACATCAACAAAGCCTTAGGCAATCTCAAAACACACAGAAAGCACTGTATTATATTTATTTCTGAACATTTATTTATTGTTTGCTTTTAAACAACATATATGCAGCATGTCAAAACAGATTCTGTTAAATTGAAAAGCTGGTAGACTTCATTTTCCAGTTTGTTACACATTTTATTATTTCACTTTCAATGTTATTTTCTTTTGATGGTGATCTACCACTATTTCTTTTGGAAAAGTTTGTTATGACATGGTCTTACTACCATGGATGTGTCCAGGGGCCTCATGTATATATGGTGCACACACACAAAAATGTTGTGTACGCCTGTCTCCACGCTCACATCGTGATGTATAAAAACATTTTCACGCTATCTCAATCCCTGCCGTGCGCAAGTTCTCCTCTTGGTTTTGCAGCCTGGTGGCACCCAGCGTCAAAGCAGTGCTATTGTTCCAGTGTGGGTTACCTTTCTTTTTTAGATCCACATTCCTGACGTAGACTTATCAAATACACTGAAATTTACCACATATTGTTTATTATTTTAAGGCATCTGATTGTAATTAGCCTGTAAAAATATAATGGTCCATGGAATGGCCAAACTGTTCCAAATACCATAGCTGTTTTGGCGTTGTTAGTCTCACTGCACCACTGGAGTATTTATATCATTGTATCTGAGTGTGGAATCACAGCACTACAGCAACTGGTAGTAAGGAGAATTATCGGTATACAGCGTCAAGTGCTCCTGGTAGAACTGTGTGTACTTATAAGTACAATACCTTACTGTAAACTTGCACTACAGTTATACTATTGCACAACCTGAGCCACTTCATAAAGCGCGTATTTACATATGATGACAATATCATTTTTAAGATGAAATGCAGCAAAATATGTTTATTACATTATACAGATAAAATTAATTGTTAATAATTAAACATGTGAGGACACGGTGTCGCATTGGCGATGAGCTGGCGCCGCGTTCAGGGATTGTTCCTGCCTCGCGCTGTATTCTTGCTGGGGCTGGCACGACACTGGATGGATAGATGAACAGAATAATTAAACATATACTATGAAGATATTTTAATGTTCCTTAAACGTTTTGAAGAATTGGCATTCTAAGCTCCCAGATGGCTTGACATCTATTACAGAGCTAATTGTGTAGCAATTGGTTACTTGGAGAAGGAAAAGGAAGGACAGGAATTGGGCATTAGTGCGTTTGAAAGAGACAGTACTGCTGCAATAAATTATTTCATCGAAGGTTGCGCACGGCACAGCAAGCATCTTGCGGGTGGCAGGAACAATCTCTGGACAAGGCGCCAGCTCGTCGCTATCACCGTCACCGTGTCCCTATGTTTAAAAACATGCTTTAATTCCTATCATCATGAAAATGATATCAAGTATACATCTCCGTATTTAAATTATTCAGAGAGTTGTAATATCACAAATGTCCTGTCGGAGGAAGAGAAAGCCCGTTTAAGAAGCACGTAGTAATTCTCACACATAGAGCACATTGAAGAACACATACAATACAAAGCATTTAACGTACTACAGTACTTTAGTTACAATGGTATTTCAGAAACTAGTAAATTAAACAATTTTAAGATGACATTTCCAGCTTTTTTTCCCACTGTGTGTCTGTTTTTTTTCTTTTCTCTGTACCCTAATAAACTTCCATATGCCTCTCAGACAGTGGGCGACGACTCGCCTTTTCACAGAGACTTTGATATCTGACAACTTCTTTTTTATTTCAGGCACAGTGCATCTTTGTGACACTCTGTCAGTTGATCAACTTCCTTTTGTTGTTTATACCACTGTTTAAACCAACAAATAGTACGTTTTTCCTTGCCTCCACTTGGTATTCGCTGAAATTCTTCTATTTTCCCCCATGCCTTTGCCATTGTCTTTTCACTGAATGCGGATCTTAAGGGCTATTTATTTTGATTTGCATATTCAAATAGGCGGAATTCTGGGAGGAGTTGGGGAGTGGCAGCAGGCGCGTGCACGTGTGTTACTTTTCACGCTGACTGGGATTTATTTAGCGGAGGAACATGGAAATTGGCGTACGCACAGATTTATGCATCTGAATTTTTTTTTTTGTGCATACGCACATTTCCAGTTTTGTCCGTACGCCATGTTTAAGTGTGAATTCTATGCATGCCGTTATGTATGAGGCCCCAGATATGTCCATGTGTGATGCCACGTTTTCCTTATAAAATGGGCCTGGTGTTGAGATCACCTGCTCTTTAAATTGTTTCAACTTATCCTTATCACACATCTGCAACATGTCTTCTGCCTCATTAAAAATGGATTTATGTTTCTGTAGTAGTCATTGCCGATAAAAAGTAACTATGCAGAAACACACAGAATCAAGAAAAGAATGATAACTCATGCTATTTAGCCACCATCTAGGTAAGAAGGCATGAATATCATTTAAGGTTTAGTAGACTTTTGCCTGAAAGGGATATAGCTGTCTATGATCAACATGCAGCATTTATTCCAGATGCATATGGTTATTTCTAAACATGATTAAGCAAAAGTTTTATTATATCATTGCTACACTGCTTAGTGTATGGTTGTTCTGTAACCTTTATAGCCCTCCATGTTTTATTTCTCCTTTGCAAAACTATTATATTGGAAGTCTCTCTATTGGCCATACAGTTATTTAAGCAAGATCCCTCTAAAACTGGATACTGATATAAAAACACTGATGAAAGGCAGATTTACTGCTATTGTTAAAACTAATGCTGTCATGTAAAGCAGTTTGTTATAAGTGAAGCCTTTAAAGTCATTTCTAATATATATATATATATGTCAGAAGAAATGTTTGATACTATTTAGACCTTTCGTAAAGTTAATCTGTTGTTAAACTATACATTAGCATTAATTTAAAATTGCATTAATTTGTTTTACATGTGATTGTTGCATCAGGTAGTGTTACAAGGTCTTTCAGGAAAAGTCACACTAAGGTCCTACAGTAAAGTCTGACTGACCAGAAGAGTAAGGAGTACAAGAAGAGGTACTTGAGATAATGTGGCCAGGCAGGTACCACTGAGGGCAGTAAGAAGAGTAAATACAGAAGAAAGAAATACCCCAAGAGTCATCATGTCAGTGGCACTGTTAAAAGAAAAAGACAATGGAGGACTGACAGTAAATTACTGAAATGAACCCAGGTCACCACATTTCAACTAGAAAGAGCTTGATTAGAGGAAAAGCTGAATATTAAAGCCTAAATTCAAGATCTGTAACACATATATTTGCCAAGAGCATTAGTATTTCAAAGAATTTCTGAAGATGAAGAAATGTGCAGGCTCATCTTTTATAAGAGAGAGTTGTAAAATGGCCATTAAGACTTTCAAACTCCATGTAAATTAAATGTAAAGATATTACATGGGTGTCTAGAGGGTGATTTGTTCTGGTGAGGCTTTTTGTGTGAAGACATTCCAAGGAGTGGTACAGAACCTAACCATTGAGCACGTTTAAAAGGGTGTTGTGTGGCAGAGGTGGAAAAATGGCATAGTCACCTACTGTACCTGAAGGAGCGGCACACATATCTGAGTAGTAAGACACAGAAGGGCCATAGTCTTTTTTTTTTTTTGTGGCAGTGCTTTGTGACTGCATTATTACTCAGGAGGCTTGTGTACAACTTCTGTCAAAGGAAAAGAACATTAGATATGTTCGCAATTCATAGATACATAGCTCATAAATCTCTGCTTACTTAAATCTTTCAAAATAAAGTCAAGTTAAGACCTAAAGGTCTCCAAAGTACAATATATGTATTCTTGTTCAATAATTCATTTTAAAGCTTCAGTCATGGAAACAGTTTCCAAGCTGTTCTTTGGATGTTGTCCATTGCTATTATCTCTTTTTTGTAGTAAGGTAGATCACACAGTATTTAGGAGGAGGTCTCACGAGAGTTACAGCTTCAACATTGCCTTCTTTGACATGTTTTAACCTTGTTAAATGTTTCAATGCACTGTCTGATTGTGATTAGACTCAAGACCTAAGTACTCCTTATATGTTATACTTTCATTTTTCAGCTAATTAATCTTCAAATTTCTGCTTCTAGTATATAAAAAATGTTTTTGACACTAAGGTACTTATTTATGCAACCTACATCATATACAGTGGGATGCAAAAGTTTGGGCAACCTTGTTAATAGTCATTATTTTCCTGTATAAATCATTGGTTGTTACGATAAAAAATGTTAAATATATCATATAGGAGATACACACAGTGATATTTGAGAAGTGAAATGAAGTTTTTTGGATTTACAGAAAGTGTGCAATAATTGTTCAAACATCAGGCAGGTGCATAAATTTGGGCACCGTTGTCATTTTATTGATTCCAAAACTTTTAGAACTAATTATTGGAACTCAAATTGGCTTGGTAAGCTCAGTGACCCCTGACCTACATACACAGGTGAATCCTATAATGAGAAAAAGTATTTAAGGGGGTCAATTGTAAGCTTCCCTCCTCCTTTAATTTTTTCTGAAGAGTAGCAACATGGGGGTCACAAAACAACTGAATGCCCTGAAGACAAAGATTGTTCACCATAATGGTTTAGGGGAAGGATACAGAAAGCTGTCCCAGGGATTTAAGCTGTCTGTTTCTACAGTTAGGAACATATTGAGGAAATGGAAGACCACAGGCTCAGTTCAAGTTAATGCTCGAAGTGGCAGACCAAGAAAGATTTCAGATAGACAGAAGCGACGAATGGTGAGAACAGTCAGAGTCAACCCACAGACCAGCACCAAAGACCTACAACATCATCTTGCAGCAGATGGAGTCACTATGCATCGTTCAACCATTCGGCGCACTTTACACAAGGAGATGCTGTATGCGAGAGTGATGCAGAGGAAGCCTTTTCTCCGCCCACAGCACAAACAGAGCCGCTTGAGGTATGCTCAAGCACATTTGGACAAGCCAGCTTCATTTTGGAATAAGGTGCTGTGGACTGATGAAACTAAAATTGAGTTATTTGGGCATAACAAGGGGCGTTATGCATGGAGGAAAAAGAACACAGCATTCCAAGAAAAACACCTGCTACCTACAGTGGTGTGGGGCTGTGTGGCCAGTGCAGGGACTGGGAATCTTGTCAAAGTTGAGGGACGCATGGATTCCACTCAGTATCAGCAGATTCTGGAGACCAATGTCCAGGAATCAGTGACAAAGCTGAAGCTGCGCAACGACCAGAAACACTGCTCAAAATCCACTAAGGCATTCATGCAGAGGAACAAGTACAACGTTCTGGAATGGCCATCTCAGTCCCTAGACCTGAATATAATTGAAAATCTGTGGTGTGAGTTAAAGAGAGCTGTCCATGCTCAGAAGCCATCAAACCTGAATGAACTAGAGATGTTTTGTAAAGAGGAATGGTCCAAAATACCTTCAACCACAATCCAGACTCTCATTGGAACCTACAGGAAGCGTTTAGAGGCTGTAATTTCTGCAAAAGGCGGATCTACTAAATATTGATTTCATTTCTTTTTTGTGGTGCCCAAATTTATGCACCTGCCTGATTTTGTTTGAGCAATTATTGCACAGTTTCTGCAAATCCAATAAACTTCATTTCACTTCTCAAATATCACTGTGTGTGTCTCCTATATGATATACTTAACTGACATTTTTTATCGTAACAACCAACGATTTATACAGGAAAATAATGACTATTAACAAGGTTGCCCAAACTTTTGTAACCCCTTTGGACAATTAACATTTCTTGATTCTTGTTTTGTACCGTTCAAAACAGTTCAACACCTCTTGAAAGACAATCAGTCAGCTTTGTAACTCCTACCTTTTATTCATTATGCTCTCTGTCTTGATGCATAATGCGGGCTGAATACCCACTGCTTCTCTCTGTCTTTTAAAAGCTGTTCCATCATTTACAAGAGTCACCAGTTCCTGCTTTTCAACCAGAAAGTTCAGTCAGTATCAAGTTGTGTATTATTCTAAATGTCGATTTAAGCCTTGTAAAAGGCAAGTGATAATTTATCAGTGTATCCTGCACATTTACTTTGTCCATTATTACTGTAATATAGTGTACCTTTCTTTGTTATTTTATGCTCTACATTTGCATGGCTTGTAGTGCTTGTTTTGATATTTTCTGTTTACATTTTTCCAAAATTCAGCTGGAGTATGTCACTATTGCATATTTTTTTAGTATTTGCAGTGGTGTTCTTAAAGTGCTACTCACTTTATTAATCTGATGCCTTACTGGAGCCCTATTACATTAAGTAACAACTAATTTGAATACTATGCTGGGATGCCTATAATTGAAGTGTCATTCTTTGTAATCTTTAGTCAATGGTTACATCAGTTTGGTGCTTAGCTTCAACTCCTTGTAATTCATTAATATTATAAAGGACACCCAACATGTATTTAGTAAAGGACAATTCTGCATAATAGATACTGGACAAAATGAAAAATAAGAAATCCCATGAGGTGTATAATGCAGTTCAATTTAAAAAAAAATAAATTGATAAGCCAGTAGCTATAGGCATTCTGGTAGCATCAGTAATTGGATTGTGAGTCAGTTAATAGACAGGAAACAGTGTTCAGATAAGGGGAAAATGCACAACATAGGGTGAGGTCATTAGTGAGTCCCTTAGGGGTCTGTGTTAGGATCATTACTGCCACTAATTTATTTTAACAGTACTGATTCTGCCACATTAAGTAAACTTGCTAAGTCTGCAAAATACACTGAAAGACAGGGGGTAGCAAATCTTAAGGAGTGAACACTACTAGCTGAAGTAACTGAGCAAAAAAGCTGAATTTTTTTACAGAGAGAAATTGGTGTTTTAAAATAAAACATATATGAGGTTATTTTCTACAAGAATTCTTAATTGTTACACATTTACGATTACCCGTGATGAAGCACCACCTAACCCTAACTCTAAATTTAACCCAATAAAAACTCAAATATAATGAATGTACAGTATATACATTTGTATGTTTAAAATCCAAAAATATAGATAATCGGTTAGAGCAGATTGCCCAAAATGAATGAATGAGAAGTTGAAAATGATTTAACATCATTATTGCAATTACTAGTTATTGGAAATGGTCTGCTGACTGAATGGTCAATTCTTGTTTTTAAACCATATCCACATATTCTGTGGTCACTTTTGATTAAAAAATAAAAGTCAGAAAATGACAATAATTCAGCACAGCAAGCATAGATAAATTGTTGCATAACATATACAAAATATGTTCATTGTAAAATGATTTCCAGGAGCAGAAACTGCCTCAGCAATGTCTTTGCACCACTTTAATTTAAATATGAGGTGCCAAACATCCAGCTTAAAAAGCCAAGCCGATATTTAGCATCTTCATTTACAATTTAAGTTTAAGCTGCCATTTTACACATTTTTAATTAACACTAGAATTACCAGAGCCTACAAAAAAACTCGTAGATCCGTCCCAGCTTAAAACGCTTCTCACCTTTCCATCAGCGTCTTTTGTCCATTAAATGTGTTGATAAGCAGCAAACAGCAAGCAGTCTGCTATCACATCCCCCACCCCACACAGTTTTCTTAGCTCATGTCTGTTTACTTGCGTGTCAGTTGTTTAGAGTTGTATAGAGTGAGAAGTCGAGCAAAATGACACCTTTTATAAATACTATATCGTTATTTGTAACCCTTGCATTTCATGTGTGTTCCGTGTCTACAACAATCTATATGCACAGTAAACACATCGTTAAAACAGAAACGTTTTTCATGTTTTAGTAATAATTGACAAAATGTAGACATGAAGTGTATAATGTGTGAAGCCTAAATTCCAAATATCAAAGAAACACTTTCACAAAAGATACAAGTATAACAGAACAAATGCCCCTCTCCATAAACCAAGACTATAACTGAAGAAAAAGAAATCAGGTTAGTGTTGCTTGTTGTCCTGACTTCTGGGGTAGTATAGTGGTTAGAGCTGCTGACTCCAATTCAGAAGGTTCAGGGTTCGAGTCTTAACATCTCCTAAAATAAACGTTTTGAGTAGTTGGCTGTTAATATTCTATACTAATAAAAAGCAAAGCCCTCACTGACTGACTGACTCACTCACTCACTCATCACTAATTCTCCAACTTCCCTATGCAGGTGAAAGGCTGAAATTTGTCAGGCTCATTCCTTACAGCTTACTTACAAAAGTTAGGCAGGTTTCATTTCGAAATTCTAGGCATAATGGTCATAACTGGAACCTACTTTCGTCCATATATACGGCTATAGCCTGCAGCTCGGTCGCCGTGTGAGGCAGAGTTGTGCCTGCCCATATAAGGCCATCCGTCAGCAACTATCCAATAGACACGCTGCCGCGAAATATTCACGGGTGAAGGACTGTGCTTATGCAAACGAAGATGAAATGGTCAGGCACAAACTCAGCGAAAGTGCGAGAGAAACTTTTAAGTGCCGGGTCTTAGCTAACATTAAATAAAGCCGTGGACATCGCAAGATTGCACGACATAGCACAAGCACAGCTGAGAACCTTCGATGCATGTACTCTGAGTGGCTTAAATGAACTGACTTTGCAGGACTGGGAAAGGTAAACCTGTTTGTGATGTAACAACCCTCTGACGCTGAACAAGCCTTTTGTACACATATCAATAGGAAAGCAAGGTGCAAAGCTTAAGTTTAAATTACGTTTATAGACACGCTGCCGCTAAATATTCGCAGGCAAATCCATAACTTTACACAGGGAATGCCTGTTAAACATCTTAGATTCACGAGTACCGATTTGGGTAGTGAACACTTGAATGAATGAAACCTGTTCAAAAAACACATTACACAATTGAGAAGACAGCAAAAGAATATGAAGCGAGTGACACATACAAGCATATTCATAAGTGCAGCTACTGTGGAAACAAAGCACGGTGTAAATCTTAATTTTAAATTAAGTTCATAGACACACTGCCGTTGGTGTTTGACATGCCTAAGATGAATACGATATTCGCGAGATGCGTTTAATGAGAAGACGCAGGGTATAAACGAGACTATTGATCACTTTGTAGCAGTTAAAATTGCTGTAACGGAGTTAAAATTGCTGGTGAAGGACAGTGTTTATGCAAACGAATAGGAAAGAAGGGTGTAAAGCTTAATTTTAAATTAGGTTCATAGACACGCCACGCTGCTGCTGGCGTTTGTCATGCCTAAGACGAATACGATATTCGTGAGATAGATCGCACTAGATAGCACAAGCACAGCTGAGAAGCTTCAATGCATGTACTCCGAACGGCTCACGTGAACTGACTTTGTTCTGGCTTTAACTACTGTGAAATAAACAGACATAAACTGGAAGCGTGAGTCTGTGCCTTTTAATAATCTCGAGAGAGAAACATGGTGGCAGCGTAGGTGACGGAACTGTGCCGAAAGTCACGCCAGTTTGCTGTTAAAAGTTCAGGACGCGGAGACGCTCACACGAATGGAAAATGGAGGGTCTGAGACCGCCGCTGACATTAAGCCTCGATGCTAAAGACCTGGTGAAGTCATGGAGAACATGGAAGGACGAGTTCCGATTATTCACAGAACTTGCAATGCCGGAGGCAGAGGAAAACACTAAGGTCAGATTATTCCGTTATCTTATTGGAGAGAGCGGCAGAGAATTGTGTCAGACGCTGACTGGTGATGTATGACCTGAATAGTTAACCATGAGCTTGATGATACGTAAATTTGTTGAACATTACAACCCGAAAATAAACGAAACTGTAGAAAGGTACAGAAATGGCAAAAGTACATTATTGATCCGATGTATGACCCTCGTCATGTAAGTAAATAACTGAAGGTAAATAGGTAAATAACATTAGATCTGGCTTTTATGTAAGCAACATATAAATGTTAATGTTTTGGGCACATGCACCGTCCTTTGCATGTAAGAGCCAAATCTACAATGTAGAGCTTCCCATGTACATATACAAAGTACAGCGATGGTAAAAGGGCATTCTTGATCCGATATAGAATCATCGTCGTCGAAAACAGCAGTGTCAAATGCAGGGGGTGGGGGGTTGGGTTGGGATTAAAGCAGCTGAGAAAATAACAATAAAAAAAACAAAGCTAACCTTTACAAGCATCATAAATTACACCGACTGTTACAGACTGGAATCAAATGTAAGTTTTTATTCTAAAATAGTAAGAATGCAAGCAGTTCAGTTCTCAAAACGGACTCACTCGGGATTGAACCCATGACGCTTTAATTACCAGTCAATGGCTGATGTCGTTGCACCACCAAAGCTGCGATAATGAATGCATGTAAATGTCTCAGGTAAACGTGGGTTGTTTTTCTGCAGTTATATTTTTGAATAAAAGTGCATTTGTTCTGTTATATTTGTACCTTTTGTGAAAGTGTTTCTTTGACATTTGGAATTCAGGCTTCACACATTATATAGTTTATGCCTACATTTTGTCATTTACTACTAGAATATGAAAAACGTTTGTGTTTTAAAAATGTGTTTACACAGATTACTGTAGAAACGGAACACACATGAAATGCGTGTGTTCCAAATAACGATGTATTATTTCCACTCTAAAACTCCACCTCACTCCTAGATAATCAATCAAGGCATGAGCTGGGAGAAGTTCATGCACGTTCTAAGTCGGTGAGGGGATGGAATAGCTGGCTGCTTGTAGCTTGTCTTTATCGGCACATTTAGAAGAGAAAAGAAGCTGGCAGAGAGGTGCAAACGGATTTAAGAAGTGATTTAAGGTTGGACGGATCTACGAGTTTTTTGTAGGCTCTGGTAATTCTAGTGTTAAAAAACAACATATATCACCAAACATTTGATGCAATCCCTGAACAAGAGATGATTGCAACAACATGATATAAATTAAATCAGATTTTAATATTGACGCGCAAGTAAACAATTCACCTGAACGCAACTAACAAGAATATTTTTAAATAAATAAAACCTGTAGTTTTTGTGGTGAGTGTGCCACGTTTATAAAATTTGAATACATCCAGTGTCATAGAGTAAAAAAATGACCTGCCCCATTTTCCACTTATAAACTCTCTTTTTTAACCTTTTATATACTGTGGAAAGAGTATGCCTTGCAACAGAAAAAAGTTTGGGACAGCCCCCCGCATACTTGAAGTATGGCTGCAAAATAGTCAAAAAAGAGATAAATGCAAGGTTGTTTACAGATACGAGTCCAAAATTGAACTCATTGGTAGAAGGAATATAGTGGTTTTTAAAGTCAGGCAGGGGAAAAAACATCATCTGGACAGAAACCGGAGGTGATGTCATCAGGCCCAGAACCAGAAGAGATGTCATCGGATGATAACTTAATTCCATTTAATGGTATAACATATACATGACAGTACATGATGCAGGTGTCTTATTCCGTATCATGCTGCAGTCACAGATCTTCTGAGAGAACCTATCACATTATTCTTCTATGTAAAAGGCATGCAGGCAAACTACTACAAAATGGGACACATTTTATGGGGATACTAGCTGTGCTAGGGTTGGCGCAGTGGGTAGCGCTGCTGCCTCACAGTTAGGAGACCCGGGTTCTCTTCCCGGGTCCTCCGTGCATGGAGTTTCCATGTTCTCCCCGTGTCTGCGTGGGCTTCCTCTGGGTACTCTGGTTTTAACTCCCACAGTCCGAAGACATGCAGGTTAGGTGGATTGGTGATTCTAAATTGTCCCTAGTGTGTGTGTGTGTGTCACCCTGCGGTAGGTTAGCACCCTGCCTGGGGTTTGTTTCCTGCCTTGCGCCCTGTGTTGGCTGGGATTGGTTCCAGCAGACCCCCCGTGACTCGGTAACCACGGGTCAATCAAGGGTGTACAGAAATCCTTAGCTAAACCACAGCTAGGTTCTGCAGTTAATAATTGTGTCTACCTGCTCCTTATGTGCAAGACAAGCTTGAAAAGAAAATGGTAAATAAAAACTCAATTCATCTCTGGAATGATAACTTTGTTTACAAGTACGCGTTATCATAAAAACAAGTCCAAGACATTATAAAGGTTTGGGGCAGCCACCCGTATATTGTTTTTCCCAGCTGCAAAAGGGTTTCCTTTATCAAAGAATCAATGTGCATCTCACAGAGTCCAAAACAGAACTGCTATAGTAGCCTAAGATGGAGGCTTTAAAGGTCTTGAGAGGAACTGATGTCATCAAAGGGACCGGAACCAGAAGTGACGTCATCAAAGGGGCCAGTTTCAGAAGTGACGTCATCAAAGGGGCCGGTTTTGGAAGTGACGTCATCAAAGGGGCCGGCTTCAGAAGTGACGTCTTCAGAGGTGCCGGAACCTTGCAGGATTTCCCAGGAAAGGTCTGTAGGGAACTGAAAAAGACAGCGCACTCCGCCGCCCCCTGGTCGGATGTTTTATTACAATTACTTTAACCCTTTAGCTGCCTCCTACTCGCATGTGTGTGGCAGCATTTATTTTACACATTTGGATAGAGTATGTTGAAAGAAATAAGCAAAGATTAGCTACAGTATATCATTTTTTCTGAAGGTATGCTTATTCCAAAGCAAACAACTATCTCTTGCTCAACAAATCCATAATGTCATTATTAAACAAATAGAACTGGCCTTGACACAAGGTGATCACACAGAACGGTTTAAAAACCAAAATTAAAGAGGCTAAACTTGAATATTAAAATACAAATTGAACGGAAACTGCCCACAGTCTAGTTAAGAATGTAGTTTGACATTACAATAATGACATAATTGTAGAAGGAACTGTGTCAAGCAGAGTGCATTCTCTCAGAATTCACTCACCACATTCAGAATTCTATTTGTTGCCATTACATAAGCAGTTCAAGTTGCCAAGGATAAAAAGCAACTGGTTCTAGTACTCCTTTACTATTAATATAAATAAATTGTATCTTAATAAACTTCCATAAGCTTAAATTGTGAGCCCAACGGTTTTCATTCTTGATTATCACTGGTTAAGCCTCACTGGTTAAGTTTGTTTAATGTTGATGACTGATGTGCATAAAGTATGACTTAATTTTAGATTATATGTTCACTACTATGTTTTTAATTATTTGTACAATGTTATGCTTTATGTCTGCTATGTTTTTATTGTAATGTCTTGGTCTCTCTGTCAAATTTTGCTGACAAAATAAACATTAATAAAAAATGATCTGAATTTTAAACATGGTCCAGGATCCATTGATTTATCTACTCCGTACAAGTCCTGTAGTCATATATATGGGGCCTTGTGATAAAATGGTAATAAAATGTACTTGGCTCAGGGACACCCTTTCATTTTGAATACTATCATGTTTCACAAAAGGATGTCCAATGTGAAAGTATTAATTTTATGAAGAGCAATTCAAATACAACAACACAAGAGTTCAATGTGACTTAGAGCATAAGAAATAAGTGAATTAAATATCTGCAAGCAAATGACATGTTTTGCAGCATGTTTTATGTAGTATGTGAACTATTAAAGTAGTGTTGATATTGCTGTGGATTTTTTAAAGTTATTTTGCTACTGATTTTTCTCCCATTCTCCCATTCTATTTTCTCATTCTATTTTCTCTCAAATAACATTTTTTTATTACGTCAAAGTAAAATGAATAATGCATCACATTGAAAATAGCCAGATAATTCCGTGAGGAATAGCAATTTTTTGATTATGACAAGTGCTTAGAAAGCCTAAGATTATATTTATCAAAGTATATTATGATTGTGCTGCACAGCAATTACACAACTTCAATTTCCTTCAAGTTCAAATTTCCATATTTCACACTAACACTCTTAAGTTGGAAAGTCTTTTTCAGCTAGTACTAAAAATCTAGGCTTGTTATCAAATGTTAATATCATCAGGTTTTCAGAACCATAATGGCTTATTAAATGAATTGCTAAAGTGCCTGGTGCTGCTAAGTATGAAATGAGATGTAGCATCACTCACAGATGTAGGGGAGACAAGTTATAGGGTAGAATTTGTTGGACCAGTGAAGCAGCAAAATGGTGTCTGATATAAAATTGAAATAGCACAGCAGGCTTTAGGACTGCTGTTTGATTTTTTTTTCAGACCATCAGAACCTTAAATTTGTTAGTTAAATTGGCAGCTTGAGAATACGGATGTAAAAAGTAATGTGGGCAACCTGTTTAATACTGTGTGGTTTTTCATTATCATAATTTTTAATTTAATTTTATTCAGTTGCAGTATTTTGAAAAGCCTCTAAACACAATCTCCCAAGTGACTTCTCAAATTCTCATGTGTTCTCTGTTTAGTATTGTTGTGTACATTTTGAAAATGAAGAATTGCTTCTGTTTAATATAACCAAATCTGTATCTCCATTTTCATCTTAATGTATTCATGGCTCAGACATTATTTTAAAATTCTTCTCTATAGGTAGTACTTTAATTGTCCCCATGAGGAAATATGTTTTTTTTACAGAAGCTTGATGAATAGATAGATAGATAGATAGATAGGTAGATAGATAGATAGATAGATAGATAGATAGATAGATAGATAGATAGATAGATAGATAGATAGATAGATAGATAGATGAAGTGGAGCCTGGTGGGTGATATGACTCTGAACGACTGTTTCCAAATGACAAGGCTAACACACAGTAGTCAATTACAGGCCAGCCAACAACCATTTTCTTAGGTTCAGGGGTGGATCTAACACCCGGGTATTCCTGGTGTGTGGCCAGGGGCCCCTGAAGACATTATCTCTAACAACCCTTTCACCAAGTCCATCAACATTCAAAATGTCTGCGTGCTGAACTCAATATGGGAGAAGCTCAATAAAACGATCACGTGTACACCTGACAAATTCAAGAGCAGGAATAACCACGTAGTGTGAAGCGACCAGGTGTCCATGCTTTGAAATAAACTGAAAGATCAACACTCTGTTAAAGTGCACCATTAATTAAATCACCCAGGGGCTTAATCCAGCATATTTTACATTAGCTACTACTCCACTCCTTTACGCAGTCATTGAATGGTTACGTCTGCCATTAGCAGAAAATTAAAGATTAATTTGGAAGCCAGACTAAATATTGAAATAAGAAAATGTAAGGGTCCATATGAAACTGTCTTACAGAACATATTTGGCCTGCGAGCCAGTAGTTTAAGACTCCTGATTTATACCTAGGGACAGTGTCAGCTCTAGTTTTTTTTGCTGCCCTTGGCAAAAGTGAAAATGTTGTGAACAAACCACTGAATCTTGAAGGCACATATACTATATATATATATATATATATATATATATATATATATATATATATATATATATATATATATATAGCGTAGAGCTTTGGGTTTTCCCCTTCAAGATTCACTTGAGTCATTCCTAGATATTGTGAAATTGACCTCGGAGACCAAAGATCACCTGAAGTCACCCCATTCCCAACACCAACAGCTACGTCTATTACAGTTGACAGAATAGAGCAGAGCCTGTGCCCTGCCTAGGGGGAGAGTAAGTCTTGAGTTGATGCGACCTGATCTTAAGTTTTTATGGTCCCTGTTTGTATGACAGCCTCCTTGGGCACTTGAAGTTCTCTCTAGTCACTGGAAATTTTTAAACCAAATGTTAAAAAAGTCTTGCTTTTTAAAAAAATGGCATCTACTATTTGGAGGTTTCATTTTTTTCTTTATTCCATTACTGACAATACTACTGCATGTTTAATTTTAATGCTATTTCTTTTTTAATGGTATATTGTTCCTTTTATTTATTTTTCTTTTATATATATTTATATATATTTTTTTTATATTTCTTATGTAAAACATTCTCAATTACTATTGTTGTTCGAAAGGTGCTATATAAATAAAAATTGATTAGATTTTTTATAACAATAGAGTAAAAAACGTATACTGTATATTAGATCATACTCTCTCATAGTGGTTTAAGCATCAACTAATTTCAGATATTTAGTAGATTATCTGTGTGTGGCCATTATACTGCAGTGCAAAAGAGAACTGGGTAAGCTGAAATGCACAGCTTAAATTGTCATTTCTTAGGTCATTATGAAATGAAGAATGTTCTGCAGGAACAAAAATCCTTTTTCATGAATGCAAAAATATCGTCATACCACAAGTGTTCAACTAGTCAACTGATATTTTAGCAAAAGTTCCATAAGTTTAATTCTTTTAGTAATGGTAGATTCTCACAAAAACACTACATATTTTTATAAAAAGGTTAAAAAAACTTTGTAATAGAATCAGGCAGGACCAGGTAAAGGGTTGGGGTCCAGAATGGAATCTCCATTTAATGTAGAGCTTGTTAGAAGCTTATAGAACATAAAAAGTACCAGGGTCCGTGGTGGTCAAGATGTCCCTGAGAACAAAGTACTGGCTCCTTCAGATGTGCGTCTTAGAATGATTGCTGACTTCTGGTTTGCTTTGCTATTATATAATAGACTGGGAAGACGAGGCAGGGCTTCCAGAGATAAAGTGGAAGTGACTCAGAAGGCCTTGTTGGCTTCTTCCTCTACTTTAGCAGCAAAAGGGAAAA
Source organism: Polypterus senegalus (assembly GCF_016835505.1). Taxonomy (NCBI): domain Eukaryota; kingdom Metazoa; phylum Chordata; class Cladistia; order Polypteriformes; family Polypteridae; genus Polypterus; species Polypterus senegalus. Next base: position 90,104,353 of record NC_053159.1, read on the forward strand.
GGCATCAGTTACTATGTCATACCCTTCTCCATCCTTTGGGAATTTAACCTGCAAAACATTCTTGTAGCACTCATGTGTAGCAGCATATTTGGTAGGTTTCACGTACTGATGTCCCTTTGAACTGCTATGTAATTCCCTCTAGGAATAGTGATGTTGAGTAAAAGGACTAATCAGCTTAAGTTAACAATGTTATTGGGATACTTGACCCCATTCCACTTTTTGAAATATCAATCAAACACACCAGAATGTCTTTTAAGGAGGTTGTCTTCTCACTCTCCGTTTTGATTGCTCCTTATTTATAATAGGAGTATGCATTATTCAGAATCAACTATTGAGGTAAGAACACCCTATAACATTTGATATCACACACACAGCAAAACAATCCTCAGCACTGTATATTTTCTCAGCCTTTTTGGCACCAAGGGAACTTGCATGCCAGTGCTTATTAAAGTATTTCTGTTTATCATGTTTGCATGAGCAGAATTTCACATTTCTGCATGAACCGATCACATTCTTAGGAGCCAGTTCCATTTAAAGAGGAAATTGTGTTTTTCAAATTATCCAAAAACAGTCCCCATGAAAAGTGTCTAGATGTTAAATGAAGCAGCGTTTCTCAGTGACAACAAACTCTTAGCCATCGGTTGCACTACATCACACTCTATTTTTCTCAAATAAAAACAGATTGACAATAACCTTCAGGATGAGAAAGTTGATATCTCCCTGGTACTTTCTAAATCCTTATACCTCATGGCATATAGTCTAGGGAGCAGGAAAGCTGCTATTATCATATATGGTAAACAAGCTGCTAGAGCACTGCATGCCTTTCAAACTTGCAGCAATATATTAAAACACATCTGGTGCTATTTTAAAGTGTTTGGATGAATACAGAAACAACATTTTGCCTTTGTGTTGAATAATTCAAAGCCTTTTCAAAGCTTTTCCCATCCTGTTGCTTTATTTGTATAACATACCTTTTTGTTAGTGTGAAAACCAATAAATGGAAAGCTTTTAGTGAGTTATTCCGCACTCGTTCTAAATGGCCTGCATTGTTGACATACAGCTCTGTACTTATTTTAAAAAATGTATGTTTACCCGCTCTCTTTTAACAATGCAAATCTTAGTTTTATTGATTTTGTCCGTATATTGCTAGCTCCCTCTCTTCCTCAGTGGGATTTATATTTGGCCATAAATGTATTTACTGTAACAATTTGAAACTAACTAAGATGTTATACACTTTAGAGTTTCGACGAACAAGGTTGTTTTTATTCTTTATAATTTAGAAAAATACTGAGAGGGTGGCAGCAGTGTAGCTCTACACATATTGTTGCTGCATCACAACACTTGTATTCTGGATTCAATTCCAGTTTTTTTTGTCTTTAGAGTACAGCTGTACTACATGAAAGTACAAATAATGCAAATTTTGATATTAAAAAAAGATAAAAAGAATTGAGATTCACTTAAGTATAGTTTTGTACAGTATCAACATATATCATTTTCTATATTATGTCTGCATTTACATATGTGCATTACTTTTATTTCTTATTTCTGATTGAAAGCGCAATTGTTAGGCAAAAATGAATGAACTTTATTTAAAAATTTGACAAGTTACTGTACCTAAGGTTTGGGGTCAATCTAAATGAATACATTTGGAGGCCCCCTCTCATTGTCTTGAAAGTCCAAAGCTTAGATAATGAGAGCAATGTGCCTGCTAATGAGAACAAATGAAAAATTAGAAATATAAGAACAGTGTGGAAAAGTGAAAGAGTATACAGTGGAACCTCGGTTCACGACCATAATTCGTTCCAGAACTTTGGTCGTAAACCGAGTTGGTCGTGAACCGAAGCAGTTTCCCCCATAGGATTGTATGTAAATACAATTAATCTTTTCCAGACCGTACAAACTGTATGTAAATATGTAAAAATATGTAAAGATTAAGCACAAATATAGTTAATTACACCATAGAATGCACAGTGTAATAGTAAACTAATGTAAAAACATTGAATAACACTGACACAAAACACCCAGGCTCCCTGATCAGCTACACGAGCTGGCTGCCAGCTCGCTCACACCACCAAAGCCCTCCCTCTCTCTGTAGCACACACACCACCAAAGCCCTCCCTCCCTCCCTACCTCAGCTACAGGAGCAGCCTGGCTCACGACCCTCTCTCTCTCTCTGTCAGCAGCATTTTTTAAATGAGTTACACACACACACACACCACCCACCCCTATCCCTCCCATCCCTTCCCTGTCAGCTGCCTGCTCGCTGTAGCATTTTTTAAATGAGTTAAGCACAGCAGAAAAAAAACATCGCATAAATCCGAACTGCATTTAAAAACCAACTCACAAGCAACCAAAAAAGTAACATTGCAGGAGATCACGCTACTGTATTAAACTTAAAGCCTGATCGCTGTAAACAATGTTTTTAAAATGAGTTTTAAGCACAGCAGAAAACAACATTGCACAAATCCTAACTGCATTTAAAAACCAACTCACAAGCAACCAAAAAAGTAACATTGCAACAAATCACACGATGAAGTCCTCCATGTAAACAATTTTTAATGAGTTTTAAGCACAAGGAAAAAAGCGAACATTTGAAAAAAGAGAAATGTAACATCGCACCTAATCGCGCTATGAAAAACTCCATCTGTAAACACTTTCATGAGTTTTAAGCACAAGGGAAAAAGCGAACATTTGAAAAAAGAGAAAAATGACATTGCAACAAATCGTATTATGAACTAAAAAATTTAACTTTTGAAAAATCCGTAATACAAAAACCACCAAGAAAACTAACCTTGCATGAGACGAGTTCTGGCATGAAGTGTTTACCTTCAGGTGTTTTCTCTCTTGTGATTCCTTGGGTTTCTGGTGCTTTTAGCAGTTTAGCTGGTGGGAGTGAAAGCCTCATGGATTTGTATTATTGCATTTGTCATTGTGTTTTATTTAATATATTTCTACACTTATTTTAAATATCTGCTTTTGTTTGCTAGTCTTTAAACCATCGATTGGGTAGGAGGGAAAATATTATTTGTCAGAGGTAAGGCTTGGTATAGGTAGGTTCTTCTCAGCAATTTATCCAGGCCACAGGTCCTGGTAGTGTGACTGCCGGCTGGGTAAGGGGTCAGCCGTTACATAAGTGGTGCCCTCTCTGAGGAACCTTAATTTAGGCAAAATATTTAAATAATACCATCGCTGTCTGCCTTTAAAATTTTCCTGATTACCAACATGTCTTTAGTGCATGCCGAGCAGGACGATACCATTACATCGCCGCGGTGTGAGGAAGGAGTAGCCGGGGCCCGACACGTCACGGTAAGAGCGTTTTCAGTGGTGCATGAGGTGGTGGATTCGTTACAGTCGCTGTACCCAGAAGATCACCATGGACCTAAGGAGGAATGTCTGGAGAATGTCTTGCCTCCGTGGGAAGACCTGGCACAACAACTCACCCGGCTGGATGAGAAAATCTGCGAGGTTGCTGAAAGTGCGCTCGGGCACAAAGATGCCTTGCGGGCTCGGATCAGCAGCTCCCAGGAGGAAATAAAAGAATATATAAATGACCAAATTAAACTCCTGGGGCGAGAAATTGTGTTTTGCCTCCAGAGGTGAGATCAATGATGGCAAGAATCTCTTCAGGGGGATGTCCGAAGGAGTCTCCAGAATTTACGTCAGTCACCCTGCCATTCTATGCCGTACGGGTCTCGGGGGGGGGGGGGGAATACATCAACCAGCCCTCCGTCCCTGGGGTGTGCCTCTCTTTTCCCAAGTTGAGGGCTCAATATAACATCGATGATGTCCTCAAATTTGTGGAAGAAGGGGAGGTGTATCTGGCTGTTAACCCTCTAACCCCAGAAGAGCTTATGGGGGTGATAGGGGCCTCCCTCTCGGGGCCTGTGCAAAGCTGGTGGCTGAGGGCAAAGAAGAATATTAAAGACTGGGGATCCTTTCTCCGATCATTCCTTGCGCATTTTCTTCTGCAAGACTACAAATCCGAACTGGAAGACAAGCTGTGATCCATGGTGCAACTACCTTTCACAATCCATATGAATATCAGGCTTTGTGTTTGAAGTGGTGACCGGCTATGTCTGAGGAAGAGGTGGTTCACCACATCCTGAATGCCAGTAACCTGCGGTTAGCTGGGGGACTCAGAGTGATTGTGGGGTTGGTGGAAGACCTGGTGAAAGGTGGGCTTGCAAGTGGAAAGGGACTGGGGAAACTCTAAAACATACTGGAATAAAGTACAAGCCAGTACACAAGAAACCCAGCCCCTAAAACCCCGGCGAGCCAAGCCTTGCGAGTCGGAAGCCGATCTCGCCATCATGCAAGCGAGTATTTCCCTCCTGATCGTCCCAGTGAAGCTGCAGGGGTGGCAAGTGGATGCGGTGGTGGATACAGGGAGCCATCACACTCTAATCCGTTATAGCATCTGGAAGAGGATTAGCTGGTCGGCAGACAATTTAACATCAGCCCCGTCTGTCTGATTCATATTTGTAAGTGGGTGGAGCTGTTTGCATTGACTGATGCCAGGACCAACAAAATATGCTCCGCCCTGCAGAATGAAACATTCACCCACTGGGGGGTGCCGAAGAACATCATTTTGGACAGGTGTCCCCGGTTCACAAGTTCAGTCTTTGATGAACCTCTATACGGCCTGGGGAGTGAAGAAAAATCTTACTATAGCATACCATTCCCAGGTTAACATGACTGAACGAGTGAAACGAACCCTGAAGGGTATGATTGGCTCCTACATGGGTGAACGCCATCAGGACTGGGATAAATGGCTCCCTTTGCTCCAGTTTACCTTGAACACCGTGGTGCATGAAGCCACAGGTGAAACACCTGCTTTGGTGGCACTGGGCAGACAGCTGAAGGGCCTGTTCGACCGACGCTTACCCGGAGCCCCTAGTTCACAAATCACCCTTAACAATAGCTCTTTAAAATTGGAAGAATTTCGGCGGAGAATCCAACAGAGGTTGGTGGAATCGACGTCCAGACATCCCAGTTATATAATGCCCGACGGTAGGAAGTGGACTTCAAGATGGGTGTATTTTCTGATAGGGGTCTTTTTAATTGTGCCAATTTAAGTAACCTGAAACTATATAGACATAACATTAAAAGGCGATATCTCTCCCATAGTGATATGGTGGTATAAAATCACACAAGAGAAAATAACTTAGCTTTCTTTAATGATGATTTACATGGCATTACAGACGAAGTAAACCAAATGGCAAAACTTTATCAAGGTGGGTTCTCGATGTATACAGTCTGCCATATTCCATCACTACACTGGAAGGGTTTTCAGGACCAGATGACGATATCCCCCATCCGTCCATTGGCTTTGAAGTATTTGGCTGCTGTCCAAGTCTTATATACTGGTTTCTCCATGTGCAGGGCTTTACTTAGATTCCAAACAAGGGAAGGAGAGGATTCAATTTCATCTCTAACATACAGAAATAGTACAATGCCCATTTTTGTAGTTGTACCTCTCTCTTCAAATGCTTGCCCAGAAGTTCTAAATGCTAAGAGACCCTGTGTGCTAACTTTGGCCTGGCTTATACATGTGAGTGGATTTATAAAATATTTTTTGTACAGAGCACAGTGACATTAAACTTATATTCTTATTACAGGGTGACTTGGTCTGGACTAGAGCCCACCACCTCTCAGATGCCAGCAAGCGGTTCTCCGCCAAGCTTCAGCCTAAGTGGTTAGGCCCAGCATTAGTAATTAAACAAACAGGTCCGGTCAACTTTCTCATCCAAAGGGGTAGCGGCTCCAACACCAGGACAAATATCATATACGTGGCCAATATCAAGCCGTACTTCGGACCTACCTTGTCCTAGCTTGGGGTGGGGGGGGGGTCGGGTATGTAGCGGGGCCACATAGGTATTGTTGTTGTTAGTGTTTGCACCCACTCACGTCTCGTCGTGTTTAAATGTCGCCCCCGTAATAAGAAACGGGGAAGAATGTTGCGGTGAGGCATGACCCTGGACACGTCAGTACCGGAGTTTTGCCAGTTACATCCGGCACGTCATTATTTAAACAGTCAGGAGGGAAAGTAGAGAGGAAGGACAGAGACGGAGATTTCAACTACCGACAACTTATCATTTTTCTGTCATTATTTACATTGCGCTTTGTTCCACTTTGCTTCTCATTCCACCGGAATCACAACAGCCCAGGTTGGACATTGTTATCCACCATTCGCCGAGGAAGCATGGTGAGATTGTCAGTATTTAGGGACAGTGATTTACCCGGACTCAATTTCACGTCATTGACATTCAGTAATCATCCATTGATATTATTTGTGTTTTCTGTTTGTTATACGTTTGCAGGGGCAAGGGAGGTTTTGTTATTGTATATGTGGTGTTTTCACTTTGCTGGTTTGGTGGAGGGATATATATATAGATATATTTTACGTTGGGGATTTGTATTATTGTATTTGTCATTGAGTTTTATTTAATACTAGCAAACCCGCGGCGTACCATACGCCGCATAATCAGGCCGGTTTTTTAATAATTTTTAAGCACAGGGAGAAAATTAACATTTGAAAAATCAGTAATGTAATAAATCAGCAAGAAAAGCAACATTGTAACAATGCACGGAACAAACCAACACACAATCGTTCGTGACTCAAAACTGGCAGCCTGCCATTGCTCATGTGCCCACCTCCAACTCGTCACTTGAGTCGTTGTCGTCTTTGCACAGTCCAGATGCACCTATGACTCAGGTAGACTTTCCATGTTCCTGCAGGAGCATCTTAGAAGGCGCATGTTTGTCGCGGATGCGAATTGCTGTATGTAGCGTGTAAAACAGTTTGCTAAGGTGCACGCTGTCATGCGTCGTAACCGAAAACTTGGTTTTTAAAGACTGCTTACTTCATTGTGTTTTAACCTCAGTTGTAAAGGATTGTTTTAAGGATCCCATGGGATACCCTCGCAAAACCGTTTTACACGCTGCATATGGCGATTCACCTCCGGCGTGGCTCTTTCCTGCGTGCGCCATAGGTGTCTTACTTGTCGGCGGCTTAGTGAATCCACGCCCCTTCTGGCGTGCTTTCCATGGGTGTCTTGCCTTAGTAAATTATATATATAGATATTTCTACACTTATTTTGCATATATGCTTTTGTTTGCTAGTCTTTAACACTAGAATTACCAGAGCCTACGAAAAAACTCGTAATTCCGTCCCACCTTAAACTGCTTCTTAAATCCCTTCACACCTCTCCGCCAGGGCCCTTTGTCTTCTAAATGTGCTGATAAAGAGAAGCTCGGAGCAGCCGGCTATTCCATCCCCCCACCAATTTAGAACGTGCACGAACTTCTCTCAGCTCATGCCTTGATTGAGTATCTGGGAGTGAAGTGGAGTTTTAGAGTGGAAATAATAGATCGTTGTTTGGAACACACGCATTTCATGTCTGTTCCGTTTCTACAGTAATCTGTGTCAACACATTGTTAAAACAGAAACGTTTTTTTATATTCTAGTAGTAGATGACAAAATGTAGGCATAAACTGTATAATGTATGAAGCCTGAAGTCCAAATAGCAAAGAAACATTTTCACAAGAATAACACAATTGCACTTTTATTCAAAAATATAACTGCAGAAACAAAAAGCCGCCTAAACATGTGACATTGACACCACTTTATTGTAACTGCCTCCGTGGCTCAATAGACTCACCCCCCGCTTGGGAATCAAAAGGTCACGAGTTCGATCCTGTGCTCCTCCGTTTTGAGACATTGACATGCATTCATTATCGCAGCTTTGGTGGTGCAACGACATCAGCCATTGACTGGTAATTAAAGCGTCATGGGTTCAATCCCGAGTGAGTCCGTTTTGAGAACTGAACTGCTCTTAGTCTTACTGTTTTAAAATAAAAGCATACATTTGATTTCAGTATGTAACAGCCGGTGCAATTTATGATCCTTGTAAAGGCTAGCTTTTTTTTAATTCACTTTTCATTCTCTCAGTCGCGTTCAGAATCAATCCATACAACCCCATCTGACACGGCTGTTTTCACTAAAGACGCGCTATAGCTCTGCAGTGTACCACGATGCATACTAACGCCAAACACCCTCAACCCAGGAACATATATTGGTGTAAAAGTATAACAAAAGTGCACTTTTATTCAAGTGCACTTTTCCCATCGCCTTTTCCTGTAAGAAGCAATGTACACACTTCTCTCTATGCTGTGGTTTCTATTACACACCTGAAAGAAAGAGACAATATATGTGAAAATATAATCGCACTAATGCAATATTATTTGAAAACGAACAGCGTCAGATCGGGTGTGAATTTATGCAGGAACTGGAAATTCTCTGATGCGGACCTTCCTCCAGGGAAGAAAGTGCAGTGTCAGGTGCTCATTCAGTGTAATAGAAACCATAGCACAGAGAGGTGTGTACACGGCAACAAGTACACGTGTCGTAAATGTAGGAAGGACGGTCCTTGGGTGTGTGGGAACTGTTAATATTTGAATGTGATGATTTTATATAGCACGGAAAGAAAATCTGCACTTCTTAGCATTGCACCATGCAAGCTGTCGTATCAATCGCCTACTGTAACTTACTTTCTTTTTTCTTCGGTTATACAGGTAGTTTTGAATAAAAGTGCACTTGTTTTGTTTGCGAAATGAAGTGTCTGCGTGCACTTTTCGTGGCATTACACGTGTATTTTTTGAGCATGCCCGTTTGAGCAGTATAAAAAGTATTGAAAAGTATAACAAAACAACGGGCAGATGGGGAGTGTCTGATGATTGCATATAGCGCCGAAGTTACTGCTCTTTACTATTCTCTCCTCTGCGTGTGAGTACAAAAGAAACAGAATACAGATGCGCTATAGCTCTGCGTTTACCACGATGCATACTAACGCCCCACCCGGTTCTGACACACAGACGCTGGCTGCTGCCTTCTTCAGATCTCACCGTCACTTGATTTTCTTTTATTCAGTTTTATTGAGTGTTCCTGCCAGTCCCCGCATGTTGCTGTATGCTGGATATTCTCACATATATTGTCTCTTTCTTTCAGGTGTGTAATAGAAACCACAGCATAGAGAGAAGTGTGTACATTGCTTCTTACAGGAAAAGGCGATGGGAAAAGTGCACTTGAATAAAAGTGCACTTTTGTTATACTTTTACACCAATATATGTTCCTGGGTTGAGGGTGTTTGGCGTTAGTATGCATCGTGGTACACTGCAGAGCTATAGCGCCTTTAGTGAAAACAGCCGTGTCAGATGGGGTTGTATGGATTGATTCTGAACGCGACTGAGAGAATGAAAAGTGAATTAAAAAAAAGCTAGCCTTTACAAGGATCATAAATTGCACCGGCTGTTACATACTGAAATCAAATGTATGCTTTTATTTTAAAACAGTAAGACTAAGAGCAGTTTACTTCTCAAAACGGAGGAGCACAGGATCAAACTCGTGACCTTTTGATTCCCAAGCGGGGGGTGAGTCTATTGAGCCACGGAGGCAGTTACAATAAAGTGGTGTCAATGTCACATGTTTAGGCGGCTTTTTGTTTCTGCAGTTATATTTTTGAACAAAAGTGCAATTGTGTTATTCTTGTGAAAATGTTTCTTTGCTATTTGGACTTCAGGCTTCATACATTATACAGTTTATGCCTACATTTTGTCATCTACTACTAGAATATAAAAAAACGTTTCTGTTTTAACAATGTGTTGACACAGATTACTGTAGAAACGGAACAGACATGAAATGCGTGTGTTCCAAACAACGATCTATTATTTCCACTCTAAAACTCCACTTCACTCCCAGATACTCAATCAAGGCATGAGCTGAGAGAAGTTCGTGCACGTTCTAAATTGGTGGGGGGATGGAATAGCCGGCTGCTCCGAGCTTCTCTTTATCAGCACATTTAGAAGACAAAGGGCGCTGGCGGAGAGGTGTGAAGGGATTTAAGAAGCGATTTAAGGTGGGACGGAGTTATGAGTTTTTTCGTAGGCTCTGGTAATTCTAGTGTTAAACCGTTGATTGGGGAAGAGGGAAAATATTATTTGTTAGAGGTACCGCTTGGTATAGGTAGGTTCTTCTCAGTAATTTATCCAGGCCACAGGTTCTGGTAGTGTGGCTGCCGGCTGGGTAAGGGGTTGGTTGTTACAGCTGAATACTCAGAGCACCGAGACTCGAACCCTGTACCTTTGGGTTATAAGTCAGCAGTTCTTACCTGTGTCTTTCAAGAATACATATCAACTTCCTGTCAATTGACATTTGAGCTTGGGTTTTTTATTTTTATTTGATATTTAGACACAAATCATCACACATTATACGCTTCATGTTATTATTAGTATAACATGCAAAACGTTTCTGCTTTAGGTATGTGTTCAGCATTTCTTGCCTCGCATTTCCTTTCATCCTACACTTACCCAGATCTTTGTAGACACTGAATACACATGAAATGCATGTACAGTAGAACCTCGGTTCACGACCATAATTTGTTCTAAAACTCTGGTCGTAAACCGATTTGGTCGTGAACCAAAGCAATTTCCCCCACAGGATTGTATGTAAATACAATTAATCCTTTCCAGACCATACGAACTGTATGTATATATATATTTTTTTAAAGTTTTTAAGCACAAATATAGTTAATTAAACCATAGAATGCACAGCGTAATAGTAAACTAAATGTAAAAACATAGAATAACACTGAGAAAACCTTGAACAACAGAGAAAACTAACTCTGCAATAGTTTGCGCTATAGCACTACCAACTGCTGGCTAAAAGCACTTTTTTTTAATGAGTTTTAAGCACAGGGAAAAAATGAACATTTGAAAAAATCCGTAATTTAATAAACCACCAAGAAAAATAACATTGCAACAATGCACGCTACGAGCAGATCGCTGGAAACTGAAGTGAAAACAAAATCAAGCCCAGTGCATTCTTTAACTGCCTTCCTACCTTAATGCGTCCAGCTCTGTCTCACGCTGCCTGTGTGTCTGCATCTCGCACTGCCTCTGTGTGTGTGTGTGTTGTGCTCTCTCCCGCTGCCTGTGTGTCTGCATCTAGCGCTTACTTTGTGTGTGTGTGTGTCGCACTCTCTCGTGCTGCCTGTGTGTGTGTCGCGCTCTCTCACATTGCCTGTGTGTGTGCGCGCGAGCACTGCCTGTGTATGTGTGTGTGTGTGTGTGTGTGTATGTGTGTGTGTGTCACGCTCTCTCTCTCTTGCTCGCTGCACAGGAAATGTACTGGGAGAGACTGAACATGCACAAACCAAAAGGGAAACTGGCTTGTTCGAATACCGAGTGTATGGTTGTGAACCGAGGCAAAAGTTTGGCTAACTTTTTAGTCGTAAACTGAGTTGTACGTGTACCAAGACGTTCATGAACCAAGGTTCCACTGTATTCTGAATAATGATATACTGTATTATTTACCCTATACAACTCCAGGCACCTCACACACAGATAAGGAGCCTTGGCTTGAGCTGGGCTTGCTGTATGTGCTGATTGACATATTTACAAAACAAAAGATGCTGATGGAGAAGCGCAAAGGAATTTAAGTTGGGCTGGGATTACAAGTTTTTTCATAGGCTTCAGGGATTCTAGTGTTAAAGGTTCAAAAAAATGAAAAGAAAATGTGCAGCATTGTGCTGTTCCCCAGACTGGGATTTCTCATTAAACAAACAAAAGATTAAATTTGTGCATCGCTAAGACAGTGCTCCATCCTGCGGTAGTTTCTCTGCACTGTGAGGGAAGAAGAACAAGAAGATAAGGTTAGCAGTAGCCCCCTCTCTTGTCTTGGCTGGGTATTTCACACTTGAGCTGAGCCCATGAAGGATTCCTCTGATGCGTGTGCTTGACAATGTATAACTACATCTCCCAAAATCCACTTGCAGGATGCCATAAGAGGATATAGGGTAGGGACACAAGCATTAAAGCTGCAGTTGCAATTGCTTCAAACCAGCCTGCTTAACTTCATATCCTGTGAATACTCTTTACAGGGATACTTTAGAATAACCTCAAGGCTGAAATACACAGCAGCCTATACCCTTGACTGTGTCTGATTTATCTGGAATGGTAGATAATAATGCCCTCCTGTAAATGGATTAAATACAACAAGACCTATGCTTCACAGTACATTTATATCCTAACTAATTTATTGGGATGCTCTTGACATGCCCCAAAGCTTATGATGCCCCAGTTTGCAGTGTACAGGTGCTACTTAAGTTGTCAAATGCAGGCACATTCATATTGCTTACATCCTTTTACATTGGTTCAGACTTAACTTTAATGTGCACAATCACTCTTCAACTTATTTACTCACCGTGAATATTTACTCAAGAAAAAATATAAACATAATTCTGTAACCTTAGTTTATTATCAGTCCAAAAAATTCCTGTTTATAATTAACTTGTGAATTTTATTAACTAGGATAAATGTTCAAACATTATCTAAAAATAAAGCTAAATAGCAGCTGTGTCAAAGTAATTACATTAAAAAAATTTGAAATCTGTCCAGTAAGAAATGCATTAGCAATCTGTGTATACAGTGTATGAAAACTTATTTTGCTCCTCTGAAACAGAACAAATTGTCTTTTTATTACTCCCAGTCTTTTAAAGAAACATTATAACCATCATACATTTTTTTGAATATATTTTTGATATAGGTTAACAGAAAGCATCATCAAGGCTAAAAGCAGGAAGTAACTCCAAATGAGTCACAGCCACAAATTAACCCAACATGCACATATTTAGACTATGGAATGAAACAATGGGTACCAGCAGAAAATCACTAACTCACTAACAAATCAAACTGACCTGTGAGACAACAACAATAAACAGTATGCTACTGTGCCCCCCTATCACAACTGTATACTGTACATACACTGCTTGATCAAAATTATAGAACACTTCTATTTTTTCAGCTTGTACTGAAATTTAAGCACTTCAGGTCCAGTGAATAACATGAAATGGTACCAAGGTACGTACTAAACTGCCAGAGATTAAAAAAACTTTAAGATGCTGTGACAGATTAAAGGGTTTTCTCGCACCCTTGTACCCTTGGACCACACGTCAGACACCAGATAAAAGTCCAAATAATTATTTATTATAATAATTATGTGCACAAAGCACGCTCCTCTCCACAATTCTCCAATAATAAATCACAAAATACAATAAACCAATCCTCCACTCCCAGACGCTTAGCCACCCTGCCTCCCAACTCAGCTCGCCGTCTGGGAGCTCCCACAGTCCTTTTATATCCCCCGACCCGGAAGTGTTCCCAATCCAACAGTCCATAAGTCCTTATTCCTTCCGGGTCAGGGTAAACAATGCTTTTTCTCACCCGAAGCCGTGCTCTTCCTATGACGAACTTCCGGGTCATAGGGCATGAAGAACTCTTCGGTCCTCCCTGCAGCTCCCTCTCGTGGCCCCCATGGCATCCAGCAGGGCGGTGCATAAAAACTCCATTGTCCATGATGCCCTGCTGGTCTTCTGGGGACCTCCATGCTGCAAGGAGGGCTCCACCTGGCGGCTTGGGGGTATTGACCGGGATAAACAGCCGGCCATCCTCCACAATGCCCAAAACTGTAATTTTCAGAGTTATACAAAAATTCCTTTTTTAGGGAACAAGTAATGTGTTAACATCTTACAGCTTTTCACAGCAATGGAAGTTAATTCGGCCTTGAATTTTCATACAAACAATTCCTACAGGTGTCCCAGTATTTGCTGATTACTTACAAACTGTTTTTGTATATAAAAGCAGTGTTGGAACAAACTGTGATGCTGGACAATCTGAAGCATTATTTGTACAGTATTACATCTTACAGAGCAATGTATTGCTATTATAATAGTGAGAAAAAGGCAATTAACAAAGGAAAACAGACCATTATAACTCTTATAAGTGTGAGTCTTTCCTTTAGAGAAATTGCAAAGAAAGCCAAGGTGCTTGGGGAGCATACTCTTTCCTACAACTTCAAAAAACTTGGGGAACTGGAAGAAACTCTGACAGGAACAGGTATGGAAGACCCAAATTTACAACAGAATTGGAAAATAACTTTCTGAGAGTCAACAGTTTGCGTGGCAGGCACCTCACAGGACAATAGTTTCCAACTACAGCTTGATGCTGTACATTGAGACATTAAACTTGTACATTTTAGTAAAAAATGGAAAAATGCAGGTGTTCTAAAACTTTTGACCATTTTAGTAATGGCTTTCTTAATGCCACATAACCTGCAAACCTACACCTCGAAGTTTTCTCTTCTCATTTTGAAAGTGTAATCATATTCTCAAACATTTGTTTACCAAATCTGCTTTTATCATTGCAGTTTTGCTAGGTGCTGTAAGGTAGTAGGGTAATATCTGCAGAGGAACAGTGGGCATAGTCCTGCCAAGATGTTGTGCAGAATAAGAAATAAGCTTCCCTCACTAATTTATTATTAAAATTGTCTAATTAAGTTTATTTCCCAATTTTACTCTGTGTGATTTCTTATCTAGAAAAATATTGCTTTCTGTTGTATGTGATTTTTTTTTGCTAAATGGTGTAGGCCTGTTTCCAGCTGAATGGGGCTAGCTCTGTTGGGCACTGCAGTGAGTATGTATGTGCAAACTGCAGCATTGTGCTTTTTACAACTTGACAAGCTGATAAGCTTTATTGAGTACTTCTCACTATTGGAAAGGTTTCTGCTTGCCTTATTGGTAATTGGCCTAATTGGATTGGATCACGTGGCTGACGTGTGCTTTGTGCTGACTTAGAGTCTGTTGAGAGTTTTTGGTTTGTTCTGTGGTGTGAGATTTAAATAAAAAAAATACATTTTGCTCTTAAAAACTTGGGTTTTGGTTGCTGCTAAGAAACTATGTGGAAATTTTTAAATCTTTTTTCCCTTTAGAAGGATTTTTTTTTGCTTTTTTTTCGTCCACACAAGAGCAAAAGTAGCTGGCTGTTTGGAGGTGCGCTTGGAAAAGTTATTTGTACTTGTAACTGTTCTTGTTATCTGTATTTGAATTAGCATCAAGGAGGCAGGGTAGAAAGCAGAAGTAACCGATATTGGCATTTGTAAATAAATAACCGCGTCGTCGTAACAGCGATTCCTTAGCTTAAAGGAAAAGAAAAACAGGCCGCGGTTGACTTCAAAGTAGTTAAAGGGGAAGGCTCAGCAGTGCACAGGTAAGCAGCCAGCGGTAAGACGCCGATCAGGCACAAGGGGCTGTAGGAGCAAATAAGGTAGTAAAGTTTCATTTGTTTATTTTAGATTAAACAGTCCTTAGCGGTCCAGAGGTAGAACAGTTAAGTGGGCGACAGTGTACGGGTTCATTAATACAGGTAATACAAACAGTGCGAGTGGAGAGCTAAGTAAGAAGAGCACAAAGTTAGGAGAAGAGACAGAGAAAAGTAAAGTTAACCTCATAGAAAGACAAATAGCAAGCAGCTGAGAGGGAGAACAGTACAGGACCTTAAGGGGAAAAGGTGTAAAATATCTGTAGCAGATCTTAGTGTTACCATTAAGTTAAGGAGCAGTTAAAAGAAGAAGAAATTTAATTTTAAGAAAAATAAAAAGTTAAGGCAGTTACTAATTCCAAATTAAATTTTAATGAGACCAGTGCAAAGCAAGTCCTGTTGGATGTTGGACTTTTTAGTTGATGGTTTGGAAGAGCCAGTTGTCTATCAGGGCTACATCTGCAAGAGATGCCAGCTGATCCAGCACCTCAAGCTCAGGGTCTGACCTGTGTTGTAATAGAGAATTGGCAGACTTGACCCAGGTGTCCTTTAGAGAGATAGTGTGCACCCCCAAGGTGATGTGGGAGGAGATTCCAGACCAGACAGGTAGGAATAGGTGGATTACAGTCACAAGGCGTAAGGTAAAGGGTGCACACTGTCTGGGGGCATCAACCCCAGAATTAGAAGTGTCAATCCATTATCATGTCCTTGCGGAGCTGGATGGTGTCTCTGATAATTACTGAGGTGGTAGACAGGGATGAGGAGCCCCAACGGCCACCTCAAAACCAGTTCCCAAAAAGAGAGAGGTAGTTATAGTTGGGGACTCAATCATTAGGGGGATTGAAGCGCAGGTGTGCTCCAGAGAGAGAGATTCTTGCACGGTGTGTTGCCTTCCGGGAGCACAGGTGGGAGACCTCCCTGGAAAGGTGGATAGGCTCTTGGCCAGAGCGGGGGTGGATCCAGTTGTCATTGTCCATGTTGGAACAAATGACATACATAAGGGTAGTCTGTCAGTTCTGCGATCCAAATTCAAAGAGTTAGGTGCCAAGCTGAGGAGCAGAACTGACAAGGTAGTCTTCTCCAAAGTTCTGCCTGTGCCACGCGCCAGTCCAGGTAAGATTGAGGAGATTAGAAGGCTTAACGCGTGCCTCAAATCTTGGTGCAGTATAGAAGGGTTTATTGGGACTGGGCATTGGGACTCCTTTTGGAACAGATGGGACCTGTTCCGCCGTGACAGGTTACATCTGAACTAGAGGGGCACCAATGTATTGGGGAGGTGTATGGTGTATGTGTAGGCTAGTCGAGGATTGTTTAAACTAGGGAATGGGGGGGCAGGGAGTTTAGGACAGGCTAGGTTTGAATCTATACATGGAAGAACAAACATCCATCCATCCATCCATTTTCAAACCCGCTGAATCCAAATACAGGGTCACGGGGGTCTGCTGGAGCCAATCCCAGCCAACACAGGGCACAAGGCAGGAACCAATCCCAGGCAGGGTGCCAACCCACCACAGGACACACACAAACACACCCACACACCAAGCACACACTAGGGCCAATTTAGAATCGCCAATCCACCTAACCTGCATGTCTTTGGATTGTGGGAGGAAACCGAGTGCCCGGAGGAAACCCACTCAGACACGGGGAGAACATGCAAACTCCACGCAGGGAGGACCCGGGAAGCGAACCTAACTGCGAGGCAGCAGCGCTACCACTGCGCCACCTTGCCGCCCGAAGAACAAACAATGCTGTAGAAATAATAATGCATAGTAATGTAAATACTAAGCAAACATTTAAATGTAGAAGAAATAACACATTAAAAATAGCTTGCCTTAATGCTAGAAGTATCAAAAATAAGGTAAGTGAGTTGGAGTTGTATGTAGCAGAGCATAATTATGATATTATAGCAATAACGGAAACCTGGCTAAATAACAAAGATGGGGATGAGTGTAACATAGAGGGATACACATTTTTAGGAAGGATAGACAGAACAGAAAAGGAGGTGGGGTTGCTGTTTATGCCAAACAGGGTTTAAATGTAAGTCATCTTCAGTTGGATGATGAGCCCCATCTTAGTGAGGACATGTGGCTTCGCCTGGAAAATATTAGGGAAAGAGGTCTTTTTAGGAGTGTGTTATAGACCACCCAATTCAGACAGTAATTTCAACACATCTTTTTAGTAATATCAAAAAGGCAAGTTTACAGGGGGATATTATAGTCATGGGGGACTTTAATTATCCAAATATTAACTGGGATAACCTTGCAGATGGAGGAGCACAAGAGCAGGAGTTTTTAGAAGTAATCAGCGACTGTTTTTTAACACAGCATGTTAAAGCACCAACAAGGGGTGAAGCCTGTCTGGATTTAGTATTCTGTAATAATCAGGATAGAATTGAGGGTGTAGAGGTGATTGAACCACTAGGGTCAAGTGACCATAATGTAATACAATTCTCAGTATTTTGTAAGAGTACAGATGCAAAGACTAAAATTGTTAAGTTGAACTTTGGTAGGGCTAATTTTGAGCAGATGCAACAAAGTCTAAGTAGGATAGACTGGGATAAGCTTTTAAATGTGGAGACAGTGAGGAGCAGTGGAACAGGTTTAAAATGTTTTACATGTAATGCAGGACAGATACATACCTAAATTTGGAAGTAATAGGAAACTAAAAAACTCCAGATGGATTAATAAAGATTTAAAAAGAAGTTGCAAAGGAAAAAACTGCTGTATAAGGCATATAAGACTAATGACTGCAAAGAGAATCATAGAGCGTATGAGAACATGAGGGCAACCATTAAGAAGGATATCAGGGAGGCTAAAAGACAGTTGGAGAGGAATATAGCAGATAAGGCGAAAGAAGACCCCAAGAGATTCTTTCAGTATTTTAGTAGTAAAAGAACAGTTAAGGAGGAGGTCAAGTTCATCAGGAATAGTAAAGGGAATTAAAAGATACAGACAATGAAATAGCAGATGCCCTAAACTTACATTTTTCTGAGGTGTTTACAAGTGAGCAAGTGGATAACCTGCCAGAGGTAAACAACTACTAAGGAGGTACTGAGGGATTTGGAAATTGTAGAGGGAGAAGTGCTGCTCAGATTAAATAAGATGAAATCAAACAAATCACCAGGCCCAGATAATATTTATCCTCGTGTTCTTAAGGAGGCTAGTGAGTACATATATATATAAACCCTTGACACATTTTTAGGAAGTCACTGTGCACTGGAGAGATTCCAAAGGACTGGAAAATGGCAAATATCATCCCATTATATAAAAAGGGTGACAGGGCAGATCCAAGCAACTATAGGCCAGTAAGCTTAACATGCATCACAGGAAAATTAATGGAAGGAATTATTAAGGATAAGATTGAGCAACACATGGCAAGGACAGGAGTTATTCTGAACAGTCAGCATGGGTTCAGAAGAGGGAGGTCGTGTTTTACTAACATGTTGGAATTCTATGAGGAGGCAACAAAAGGATACGATCAAAGTGGAGCTTATGATATTATTTATCTGGACTTTCAGAAAGCATTTGATAAGGTGCCACATGAGAGGTTGGGCATCAAGTTAAAAGAAGTGGGAGTCAGGGTGATGTTTTTAGATGGGTGCAGAATTGGCTCAGACACAGGAAGCAGAGGGTGATGGTGCGAGGAACCTCATCAGAACTGGCCGATGTTAAGAGTGGTGTTCCACAGGGGTCAGTGCTAGGGCCGCTGCTATTTTTAATATATATAAATGATTTAGATAGGAATATAAGTAACAAGCTGGTTAAGTTTGCAGATGATACCAAGATAGGTGGATTAGCAGATAATTTGGAATCCGTTATATCATTACAGAAGGACTTGGATAGCATACAGGCTTGGGCAGATGAAATTTAATGTCAGTAAATGTAAAGTATTACACATAGGAAGTAAAAATATTAGGTTTGAATACACAATGGGCGGTCGGAAAATCGAGAGTACACCTTATGAGAAGGATTTAGGAGTCATAGTGGACTCCAAGCTATCAACTTCCAACAGTGTTCAGAAGCCATTAAGAAGGCTAACAGAATGTTAGGTTATATAGCACGATCTGTGGAGTACAAGTCCAAGGAGGTTATGCTCAACCTTTATAATGCACTGGTGAGGCCTCATCTTGAGTACTGTGTGCAGTTTTGGTCTCCAAGCTACATAAAGGACATATCAGCGCTAGAAAAGGTCCAGAGAAGAGCGACTAGGCTGATTCCAGGTCTACAGGGGTTGAATTATGAGGAAAGATTAAAAGAGCTGAGCCTTTACAGTTTAAGCAAAAGAAGATTAAGAGGTGACATGATTGAAGTGTTTAAAATTATGAAGGGAATTACTACAGTGGATCGAGACTGTTATTTTAAAATGAGTTCATCAAGAACATGGAGACACAGTTGGAAACTTGTTAAGGGTAAATTTCGGACAAACATTAGGAAGTTTTTCTTTACACAAAGAACGATAGACACTTGGAATAAGCTACCAAGTAGTGTGGTAGACAGTAAGACGTTAGGGACTTTCAAAACTCGACTTGATGTTTTCTTGGAGGAAATAAGTGGATAGGACTGGCGAGCTTTGTTGTGCTGAATGGCCTGTTCTCGTCTAGAGTGTTCTAATGTTCTAACTGCTGTTTAGATGGGCAAAATCAAAAATGATTACATCCTAAGTCTGCCATTTGTACTAAGTAATTTAGTTTTAATTTTCATAGTCTACTAAAAGCACCAAACTAATAATGAGTTTAATGACAGTGTTACCATCTTTTTAATAACCCAAAACAGTACATGTCTTATTAATCAAGCAATCAATTGGATTTGATTGTGCATTGCTACACATGTATTTATTTGCCCTTGGAGGTCTGTGCATTAAAAATGGGACATTTTAGTTATATTTCAATTATTAAATGGGGTACATTGCCGAAAAGCAGGACATCTGATCACCCTATTTAAACAGCATAGCTCAAAAGTCATACATGGAATAGTACTGACTGTTGCAATAACTGTGAGTGATACTTGGTGAAGAAAAAAATAATTAAAAATAATACAATAGCAATAAAGTGACAACTGTGAGGATCTTAACTATCCCAAATGACTGGGCTGCTTACTAAGCAGACAGTTATTCATCATCTCAACAGTTACATGAAATTGTATAGCTGGGTGGCCCCCGGCCGGGGCTGGAGCCCGGCCGGGACGCCCAGGAGGACGTGAGGAGGGCTTGTGCCTCCTCCAGACCGCGAGGCGTCCGTCCTGGTTTGTTGGGGCCACGGGTTGAGGGCATGGAAGCCCTTCCTGTAGGGACCCGTGGCCACCGCCAGGCGGCGCCCGATGCCGGTTTATCCCGTCGGTTGCCGGTCGGGCAGGAGCCCGCCGGGACGCTTTTGAGGACCGGAGGAGGGCGAGTGCCTCCTCCAGACAGAGTGGGGCGTCCGTCCTGGTTAGGCACGGGCCCTCAGGTACAGGGCTTTGAAGCCCAGCCCTGTAGGGACCCGTGGCCACCGCCAGGCGGCGCCCCGGTGCCTGATTATCCCGGGAACCCCGACACTTCCGCCACACCAGGAAGTGCCGGGGGGAAGACATTGTGTGGCGCCCGGAGAGCTGCCAGGAAGGCAGCCGACACTTCCGCCACGCTGGGGCGTGGCCAAGGATGGAGGAAGCACCTGGGGCTCATCCGGGGCATTATTTAAGGGGCCGCCTCCCTCCAGTCATTGGTGGAAGTCGGGAGGAAGAAGGACTGAGCTGGAGAGCGTGGACAGGAGGCGGCCAGGAAGCAAGGCACAGGACTGTGGGCCCTGGACTTGGGGGAATCGGTGCAGAAGGCACTGGGGTTATTGTGAGTGCACGTGACTGTTTGGAGTGTTAAATAAAGTGTGTTGGGAGCAAAATATGATGTCCGTCTGTCTGTGCCGGGGCCAGCGTTCACACTGGGTTACTCAGTTATGGTCCTGGAGGTCTGCAATGGCTGCAGGTTTTTGTTTTAACCATTTTCTTAATTATGACCTATTTACTTACTAATAAAGGGCTTAGTTAACTTGTTTGTTAGGATTTAGAGCCCTTAATCGCCTAATTTTAGTTTTGAATATCTGCATTTAGGTTTTATTTGTTGT
Organism: Polypterus senegalus; assembly: GCF_016835505.1. Classification (NCBI taxonomy): domain Eukaryota; kingdom Metazoa; phylum Chordata; class Cladistia; order Polypteriformes; family Polypteridae; genus Polypterus; species Polypterus senegalus. The sequence goes on from NC_053159.1 coordinate 90,125,597, forward strand.
CTGCTTTCTTAACCAGCCAACATTTAGTAATGAGATGCAAATGAGAAATGAGCAGCTCTTCAGGTAACCTCCATTTAAACCTATGTACATGCATCATGTTGTATCTGTGTTAATAAAAGGTTTTGAAAGAAATGAGAGAAAAGGGAAAGAACACAAGATATATGGATAAAGTTATCAGAATACAAAAAATATACAAGTATTGTTTTGGGAGAATGAAAGCACTAACAATCCATATAATTAAATACTAAATTTCATTATTTGTTAACCTGGCTTCTGATTTTGAAACTAGTTTGGAAAAAAAAAAAACCCTTCATCCACTGTTGACTCCCAGGACCGTAAATGAGTAAACCTGCTATGTAGGATGAACAATATGTTAATACCTAAGTTCATAATTCCTACCACACAGGGAAAAAGGAAAGAATAACTGTGGAATAATGTAATCATGGAGAATGGAGCCACTTGAAACTTTGTGAGGTGTGGTCTAACCTAAAGTGGGAGACAAAATGTAGGGGTGGGGGGAATAGGAGGGGAGAGAAAGAGAACAAGCTATTTCTAATCTATCCTTTAAATCCTTATAATTATAAGTGGCAACATAACATTAGGCTTCATGGAAATAACTCCTGGGAAAACTGGAAATTAAGGTCAAAGCTGTCTTATCTTAAGTTAGGACTACAAAATGACAACAAAGTTCAGAAGAAATATCTTCATGACCAAACAGTTAACTTTGTGAGCTGGAATGTTAAAGGGCTGAATCACGAATTAAAGAGAAAGTATTCTGTCAACTAACAGTTCTAATGCAGGAGACCCACTTATTAAGCAAGGACCAGTTTTGGCTACACAGAGATTTGACTGGCCAAATATCCCATTCCAGTTTTACAAAGAACTAGAGGTGTGGGGATTCTTATACATATAACAATCTCATTTATAGTGATAGATATACTGTCTGATCCTGAAGGGAGATATGTAATTGTCATAGGTAATTTATTTAACTGTAAAGTGATTTTGATAAATATCTATGCACCTAATGTGGATGATAGGGACTTCATCCAAAACATATTTGCATCCATTCCCAATGTGAGTACTCATAAAATTATAATGGTTGGGGACTTTAATTGTGTTTTAAATCCAGACCTAGATAGGTCTCCTGTAACAGGGGTAATGACATCTAACACTGTAAAAACAATTACACAGTTTGTACCTGATCAACTCTTATCAGACCCCTGGAGATTTCTAAACCCAAACTCAAGAGCATATTCCTTCTACTCACAACTGCATCACTGCTACTCAAGAATTGATTATTTTTCATAGATAATAATTTCTTGCCTATGATTAAATCTTGTAAGTATGACGCTGTTGTTATCTTTGATCATGGAGCTAAAATCACTATGCCCCACATACTCATCTTGCAGAAGGCGTCTTAACCCACTTTTATTAGCAGTAGAGAACTGTACGAAATATATATCCAAGCAAATGCTGCCCAGCATACAATTACTCAACTTAAAATTATATATAAGTGTGCATCTTTCTCATTTAAAATTGTCCAAAATGTTTACAGGGCAAGATCCAGCCTGTGAACATTGCAATCAAGCTCCAGGTTCACTAGGCCAGATGTTTTGGGTGTATACCAAATTAACATCATTCTGGCCAAAAAATGTAAAAATCCTATCAGATAGCCTTTGTGTCCCTCCTAATCCATTAACAGCTGTGTTTGATGTACTACCGATGGGCTTAAAATGGAGAAGGACAAACAAACTGTAATTGCCTTTACTTCACTATTGGCACATAGACTTATCTTGCTCAACTAGAAGAATCCTAATTCACCTCTTTTAAGTCAGTGGATAACTGATGTTATATACTATTTGAAATTGGAAAAAAATCTGTCAGGATCTAATCAATAACATTTTAGAATAAGTCTCTCCCCTCTTTTTTAGTCTATTTATTGTTATTCATGTACATATTTTTACTATTGCTAAAGTTTTGCTCTGCTGGCTTGGCTCTGTTTCTCTTGGGTCGGGGTTGATTTATTTTGAACCTAGTTTTGTTAAACTTGACTTGTTTGTATGGATTGCTGTTTGATTGTAATAAAATTAATAAAGTGATAAAAAAGAAACTGACTGAATGCCTGTAGTAGATGAATTCTTGATCAAAGAAAAATGTTCAAAATCACTCCTCATCCCCAAACAGCATTATATGGAATATCACCAGATGAGAAAACATTATGCAATGACACACTACATTATTTCCTATAATTAACTGCTAAATCGGGAAAATCCAGATCCACTCTTTAAAACTCAGCGGGAAAAAGATGCCATATTATTTAAAACTAGAAAAAATGTAAATAATCATTACACAAAGCTTTTTCAGAATTTGTCAAGACTTCATTAATGTTTCTATAAAAACGATTTCTAAGCTTTTGCATCACTTTTGTTATCTTTTAATGTCTTAATGTACATGGGGCATTATTTTTGTTTGTGGACTTAATTGGTGCTGGTAAGGAGTTAGGTGTTGACTGTGATTTTAACTTATATTAACTTTTATGTTAACTGTATTTAACAATGCATCCTTAATTGAATTAGTTAAGCCTAATTTAAAAATATCTTATTTAGGGTAAGTTGAGTACCATTACAGTAGAGAACCGTGTATATTAAATGTGTGTTGGTGGTTCCTAATGTTGCTTTTTGCCAACATTTCATTACTTAACATAACTGATGGTCTCTTTGTCTCTGTTTGCATGCAAAAATATGTTAAACCAATCTTTTTTTTTTTTTTTTGTTTTGTTAGTAGGTGTTTGGGTCTCTCTATAAAGATATGCTACAGACACCAGCCTCACATAGTGGGCAGTTATTTAAAGAGAACGCTTTTGTCATATCCTCAGGCACTTCCATTTTCACCATGTAACTTGCTTGCTAAAGCTTTGTGACAGTGCTGTTCACATTGCCACTGAAGCTTTGGATAGAGTAAATCATAAAGTGAGTTTGTATTCATTTACAGAGACTCTTGACAACATCTCTGATGTATCTATTTACTTTGGATTGTAAACATTTCATTTTTCCTTGGCAGGTCTTCTTTGGGGATCCCTAGGATTCAGTCAAAATATGAGGCACAGAACTCATCCATATCTTGCATGTATTCCTTATGCAGTAATATTAAATTATACAACCAGTCAAAGCAGAATAATCAGTTACTATAAACAGCCCTTTGTCATCATTTATATTCTACCCGTGTTGCCTCTGAAATAACTTGTCATTCATTCCTGCACACAACTGACTCATCACTCAATTATGGTCTGCTATTTCCATTTTTTTTTCCTTAAGCATTCCTTCTAAAATATATATGCATTTGTTGGTTTCCAAGGGGGAAATTTAACTGTTAACGTAAACTGAAAATTAAAAAATTTTGATTGCCAAATTCATTAAATTATGGAATACCAACCCTGAATCTTGAAACCTGCATATGGTATATGCTATACAGTATATATAAAATCATTGAAATTAAAAAAAAACGCAGATACAAAACTTCTCATAATCTATCCACTTTCTAACCTTCTTATCCAGTTTAGATTTTTTATTTAATTTTGTCATATCTTTTTAAGATATTTAAGGATTCTAACAATTAGATAAACAGAACAGGATTACATGTAATATTTAATATTTCTCAAAATATAAACAACATGTTCAACTTCTGAGCCACTAACCAGGAAGTAGCCTTGAACAGGTAAATTAATCAATAATTATTTAAAGGAAAAGAAAAGAATGCTAATTAGCAAGCTTGAATAAGCCTAAAAATGACAGTTACGATCACAATATGGCAAAAACCATCCATGCAATTTCATTGTCTTCATATACGTAGTCTAATACTGCTTGGTATGACCAGTTGCATCAGGCGGACAAAACCTGACATTGGACAACAGTCCTCCACAGAGACCTAAAAATGCTAAATAAATAATATTAAAGAAAAAAAAGTATTATTTTCAACAATTGTTATACTACATTTTTCTTTAGTATTAATGTCACTGTCTCTATGCTCACTGGCATGGATTTATTCATATGTGCAAGCTAAGTTTGGCACACAGGAGCTCAGCAGTTAGAATTGCCAACCAAGCATTGGATTAGATAGCCAAAGACAACTGGAAGATTGTATTGTCAGCTTAAACACAGAAGAGTATTTCTGTCCTCTGTCAGTATAAAGTTTTCTTTCCTTGTTGGGAGAATGAGAACCGGCATGTAAGCACTATGATATTTCTGTATTTTGTGGAGGAGGAGTTGAGCCCTTTCCTGCCCTTGTTTGGAGTCAGAGAGGACCAGCAAGTTAAAGAAGAACAGTAAAAAAGGCTTGGACAACAGCCAGACCCTTTGGGGCACGAGTCGGCAAAGTACCGAAAAACCTCCCAGCGTGGGGACGAAAAATGGCTGACTGTGTTGATCCAGATTCCCACCTGGATAAAGTCTGTCATATGCCTCCCGTCTGTAACCGCGTTAACCGTCAGTAAATGTAAGCTAAAGTATACTTTTTTCTCATGTGATTCTTGTACCGCCCTAATCACGATGGGAGGGATATTGCCTTTTCTGGTATATTACTATATTGTTTAGTTACTTAATATGCCGCAATTTCAAAAGAACATATTTCCAAGACAGCTAATGCCTCTTCAGGTAACAACAATGCAACAGCACCTATATATCATTTAAAGTATGTCACACTGTTTTGATCTGCCATGCATGCATTTCTACAGTGCTTTTATACCTTATGAAATATCTATATTTAAAATTGTGTTATTAATGCAAATTTTACTAATGTCCTTTTGATTACACAGTCAGTTGTCTTTTGTGATATTCTAACTTTAAAGTGACATTCTGTTAAAATGCATCTATAAGTTTTTGTCATCTTTTAAATAATAATAAAAATAACATTAATTTATAAAATACCTTTCTTATGCTTCAAGTGATGATCATATATATACAAGGAATGTAACAACAGCTAATAATTTCAGATTTTCATTTGATTAAATTATGCCATTTACATGATTTCATATGGCACTATATTACATATGCAACTGGATAAAGGTTTTAAATGATAAATGCATAATTATAAGAAGGAACCATAAGTAGGTTCCAATGAGGCTGATGCTACTGTATTGCTCTGAGTAGATAGTGTGGAACGAGCCCCGGACACAGACAGGTAGACATGTTTAAAAGCACTACCACACATTTATTTTACAACTACTATATACAATAATAAGTGCACACAACCCACAACCCTCCCAAAGTCCAGGCCTCTCTATCCAATGCCTCCTTTCTCCTGACCGCCTCCACTCCTCTCCTCTCCTCCCGAGCTCTGTCCTCTTCCACCCGACTCCAGCCATCGAATGGAGGGAGACGGCCCCTTTTATAGTCACCCGGATGTGCTCCAGGTGCCTCCCAACAATCTTCCGTCGGCATTCCCCAGTGTGGCGGAAGTGCCGGCTGCGCACCTGGAAGCACTCCGGGTGTCCCCGATCCCCTTCCCCCCAGAAGTGCTGAGGTCCAGGGCTCTAAAGGCATTGGGGTGCCCCCTGGCAGTGACCACAGGCCCCTACAGTGCTGAGCTTCAAAGCTCTGTACCCATGGTCCCCATAGCCACCAGGGTGGTCGCCCCCACGTGGTCTGGGGGAGGCGTAAGCCCTCCTCCGGTTCTCCTGGGCGCCACGGCCGGGTACCACCCCCAGCCACCTGTGACGATAGATAGATAGATATGTGACAGGTGTCTGGTCACACTTACAGGTAATCTAACTTAGACACCATTACAATATCTGACTACACCACCCAGTTTTATTAAGAGACTGGGAACTCTTTAAATTTACTGATAATAGCACACAGGTTTTTTTAAATTGGACAGTGAGCAAACACACAATGAAAGACACAACAGTAATTTTAGGAAAAGCTACAGTAGCTTCTATTACACAAGACAATATAAAGTACATTAAAAAGATAAATGAACATAAAAAAAATCTAACAATGTCAGGAACGAATTTCCTTTTTTAAAAAGGAAAGCACACAGTCCACACTCTAAAAGTCCATTAAAAACAAGGATTGGAGGATACACCTTTAGTGGTGCAGAGTCCAGTTTGCGCACTGTGTTACCCCAACAACTAATTGTCCAACTTTCCACGGATGAACTCTGTTCCCCAGACACTCATTTCACAACAGAAGTTTTGTCAAATCATTGAATCCCTGTCAGTGTCTCTTCGTTGTTCCTTCTTTTTCACTCTGGGCTCCTTGTGTTGCTGTGATCTAGGCACGCCTCATTTCTCGTCTGCCAGCTTTGCTCGGTCCTTTCATGCGGCTTCCCTCTCTCACTGGACCCACAACCGGCGTCTCCTTGTGAAGCTGTGTCTTCCTCTCTGGAAGTAAGTGGTGCCGTCCTTGTGCCTCACATTGTACCAGCCATGTACCCTTGTCTGTCTGTGAGCCCCTGTGCTCTGTCCTAGTGTCCTGGCAGCGTTCTCAGTGGACTGTCCCTCTCCATTGCCTTTTCCTGACCCAGAAGTTTAAATGTCCTTTAGTCCCTGCCTATATCAACAGGGCGTTGGATTAAACAATGGCACATCCTAATTTCCTGGGTTTAACAAATAGTGTCAACACAAGTTAACAAAATGTATTGTTACCAACTATCAATGAGTACACATATGCTGATTAGAAACCAATATTCTCAGACATGTTAATTTCCAAGTCAGGTAAATACAAACATTTTCCAGGAAGGAGCAGTTCTTTTATCACAATTTTGTATTGTTTGTATATTTAACCAGTTAAAACTTCAAAGCAGTAATTCTTTTGCAAGACAGCAAGTACTAATATCCTGTAGACAGCCATGAGAATAATCAGTAACAGGATTACCCAGGAAATTTACCTTTTAACTTCTCACCCCAGTCCCAACAACAGTTTCCTATTGCCTCTTCATCTGCTGTGTTTTAAATGTAATATTTACATGTTCCTTTGCCTAAGAGAGAAAATGGATAGATAGATAGAACTTCATTTGTCCACGGGGGAAATTTGGCATACTTTGCTTAGTGTAAATGAATGTAACTAAGACACAGCATTGCATTAAAAAAATACATCAAAATCAAACTATAAACATGCAGAACAAATAACATTAATAAATACAATGATGTAAGACATTGTAAAGTTCATAGGGCATGCCAGCAAGGTGACTGACTGATTATCTTGAAGTCCCATACATTTATTCATTTCATATTTTTCCAATTTAAAATAAAGTTTGAAATCTTTATCTCCAGACTGTGGTAAAGAATAGGGACACACATCTCATAATTGGTTAGAATATAGATAAAACAATTAATGTTTTGATTTCTAATTGGTCTGAAAAAGCTACGGTGGCCGAAGGACAGTGCTGAGCAAACCAAAATGCCAATGTATACTGTGCACACTGACACTAAAGTAACGAATTACTTGTTTTTTTTTCTTTATACAGAAAGCTTGAAATGGAAAAGCAATTTCATTGTTATTAATTTCATTTTCTTCTCTCAAGAACAGACCCGGTGGAAATGAAAGTTAGCTAAATTAGTCTTGTGATCTGATAGCAATGACAAGTTGGATTGCTTCTAAAATGTGTGGTAGTCACTGTGATACAAATTTATAATATACAAGATTAAGACTTGTGACAGTTAAAAAAGATAATTCTTTAGCTGAGAGCTTCAGCAGCAGCTAGTCAGGTTAGAGTCTGGGAAGCATTTGCCTTGGCAATAAAAGAAACTGCTTGGACTCGCTTCATTCTGACTGTGTTGGGCGCATGCCTCAGTATGCTCAATGCAACACATACTAGTAATCCAGTCAACACTTCCCATTAGTCTGATTTTTGCTTCCACGAAAACCTAAGATAGACTCACTTGTTGTTTGTCAATATGATTCTGTGTATATGATCGAAAGGACTGCAATGATGAGATTTCAAAACACTGACTGCATTAATTATCCAGATAATTTAAGTGCACCTTGCAAAGCAGAATATCAGTGCTGGTTTTGAGGCAGCTGGTCCATACTTTACCTTTTAACCTTTTACAATAATAATAGTCCCTGTGTTATGATATACTACAATAAATAGTACAGTATATGTATAGTGATTGGTATAGGACCATTCTGTCACCTATCTTCAGATCTGAAACGATATATAGAAAAAACTTCAGTACTCTTAACCAAGTATGGATATGCAAACTTTGCCTAGATTAAATCAGATAATATAATAATTTGTCAACGTCAGTAAATTATTTTTTCTGTTGTTAAAAACCTGACTGTTTATACACATTGCACTTTGTAGCATTCCAATTGTTGCACTGTTATTTTAACACTTTATACCAAACAAACATTCCTACAATGTCATTAATGCAGTAATAGTCATCATTAAAATGTTTGAGTTGTCTGTAATACAATGATAATTTTTATTTATGCATGGTTATATGTGTATATTTTAATTAAATCACTTTGTTACCAGGGTAGCATTGTCGCATAGTGGTAACAATCCCACCTTGCAATAAGGAGACCAGGGTTCATGTCTCAGGTCCTCCCTGCATGGAGTTTGCATTTTCTCACTGTGTCTGCATGGCTTTCTTCTGGATGCTTAGGTTTCCTCGCACAGTCCCAAGACATGAAGTTTAGGTGAACTGGTGACAATAATTTAACCCTAGTGTGTGATTGGGGTGTTTGTTTGCCTTTCGATGCGCTGGCACACTGTCCAGGGTTTTTTCCTGCCTTGCACCCTATGCTGGTTGAGATAGGCTCCAGCACCCCCTATGACTCTATTCAGGACTGACTGGGATAGAAAAGGACTAACATATTACTAATTTGTTTGTCTGTGTGAATGAGCACCACTGTCTTGTGTTACTAGATTTTGTGGGGACCGCTATTTTGTGTCTTTGTTATGAAGCTGTATGTTTGTTAGGTATGTGATATTTGATCCATGACGTTGTGGCAGCCATGATAAAGAAGATGGCAACTTTCATTAAGCAGTGTTTACATTTGAAGCAACTAAAGGAAAAACCTTATAAAAGATTAGTATTCAGGCAAACTAAATATAATTCATGAAATGTTTCTTGCTTTGACTACTGTTTAGGTACAATTTTTTTTCTTCAAATTTTGGTGAAAGTTCAAAATCACTTTGGATATTAGACTTTTACTAATAAGTTTAATCCTTTTGTGTTGTTATTAAAGAAAGACCTGTTTAATCCCTGTCACTCATTATTTAAAATCTGGATATGCAATATGTCTTATCTGATGTAATATCATAAACCAGATTTGAAAAAAAAAAAGCCTAACATTAAGAAATGGTGCCCTCACATCAGCCCTATTATTTCTACATCTTTATACTCTTTAATAACATCATTGGTATTTTTGTTGGTAGCACACACACTTTACAAATGTTAAATCTTCAAATACTTGCTTTTTCTTCTCACATGCCTAAGACATCTGTATTATGTTGATTGGCAATCCCACAATTTGCTCTGTGAGTGTGTGTGTGAGCCCTACAATGGACTGGTGTTGATGATGCAGTGCAACAGGTAAGAATGCTCATTTTCATCTTGCAATAATAGCAAAATGTCACTTCTTTTATGAAGGCATTTTTAAATAAGGATTAAACTTTCTCTTCACGGTTATATATATATATATATATATATATTGTCACAAGAACGAGACATAGACAGATAAAGGTTTGGGGCAGCCACCCGTATAATGTGGTATCCTGGCTGCAAAAGTCGTTTTAAAAAATAATCAGCACTGAAGTGCATTCAACTGAGTCCAAAACAAGACTGAGGAAACAAAGGAAAAGGGGCAGGTTTTAAAGGGGGAGACAGGAAGTGAGGTCATATGGATCCGGCATGTGGTCTTTCACCATTGGTTCATATCCGGACGTGACATCAGAGGGACTGGAGCTGGTGTGGCCGACTTCCATTGGCTCAGTCTCGGAAGTGATGTCAAAAGAGCCAGGTGAAATCCCCCAGGAATGGTCTACAGGCAAGGGAGAAAAAGAGTCAGTGCACTCTGCCACACCCCGGCATGCCTCCGAACTGCCTTCACTCAAGCCCTTTAGCTGTCTCCCATTCGCACGTGTGTGACAAGATATATATATATATATATTGTCACATGCATGCGAATAGGGGACAGTTTAAGGGCTAGGATAATTATACTATTACTCCAGAAAGCCAGAGGGTGCTGTTGATTAATGCCCTTTCTCTTCCCCTCTCCGCAGACCAGGGGCCTCATGCATAACGGCGTGTGTGGAATTCACACTAAAAACATGGCATACAGACAAAATTGTAAATGTTCGTATGCACAAAAAAATCCAGATGCATAAATCTGTGCGCACGCCAACTTCTACGTTCTTCCGCTCCATAAATCCCGGTCAGCGTGAAAAGTAACACACATGCATGTGCCTGCTGCCACTTTACGCCTCTTTGAATATGCAAATCAATATAAATTGACGTTAAGCTCAGCATTCTGTGAAAAGGCAATAGCAAAAGCACAGGGGAAAATAGAAGAATTTCAGGGAATACAAAGTGGAGGCAAGGAAAAACGTACTATTTGCTGGTTTAAACAGTGTTATAAACAAAAAAAGAAAGTTGACCGAGAAACATAGAGTGTCGGAGAAATTCGAAAGCTCAAATTCACAATGTCGCACAGTGCACAAAATAAAAAAGAAGTTGTCAGATAAAGTTGCCGTGAAAAGGTGAGTCTTAGCCCACCGTCTGACTGTCATATTAGGGTACAGAGAAAAGAAAAACAAAATAGGGACACAGTTGAAAAAAATGCCCAAATGTCAATTTTAATCTCGAAATTTCCACTTTGATCATGTACTTTATTTTGTCATCAAAGTAGAACGTCATAAACTTCATCTTAAAATCGTTTAATTTACTAGTTTCTCAGATCCCATCGTAACTAAAGTAGCACGTTAAATGCTTTTTTCTGTGTGCTCTTTTATGTGCTCTATGTGTGTGAATCACTACGTGCTTCTTAAACAGGCTTTCTCTTCTGCCGACAGGACACAGAATACATTACATTCATGATATTACAACTCTCTGAACAATTTTTAAACCGTCGCATACTTGGGGGTTAATGCACCCCTGGACGCCAAATACTTTTTTTGCTGCACTGTTTAAGTTAATGTCACAATTCACAAAGTAAATGTAAAATTTTAATGGAACACATTTTTTTTTCATTCACAGATCATCACAATTACTGCAACACTGATCATTTTACACACTGCCAATGAACTGTAAAAACTACTGCAATAATCAATTATTATATGTACAAGGTGCAACTGATGCCATTGATGAAATTCAGGAAATCACCGAGCCAGCTGTGCTTGAACTGGCTGCACGCAAACACATACAGGTAAGCGCTGATGCTTGCAGGCTAGTCTAGTGCAGCGGCTGAATCCCAGGTACAGTGAGGCTGCAGTGCTGCCGGGGCCAGCAGTGGTCATGAGCTGGCTGCTCAACGAATATACAGCTCTCTCAAACGTACTAACCTCCCATTCCTGTCCTTCTTTTTCTTTCTCCAAGTAACCAATCGCAATCACCAATAGATCATCTCTGTAATAGATGCCAAGCCGTCTGTAAGCTTAGAACGCTGATTCTTCAAAACTTTTATGAAACACTGAAATTTTTTCGTAGTACATGTTTAATTATTCCATCCATCTATCAATCCAGTGTCGCGCTAGTCCCAGCAAGAATACAGCGTGAGGCAGGAACAATCCCTGAATGGGCTCCAGCTCATCGCTAGCGCTGTGCCACCGTGACCTCACATGTTTAATTATTAACAATATACATTATTTTAATGAAGTTTAAAACTTATCTGTATAATGTAATAAACATGTTTACTGCATTTCATCTTAAACATGATATCAAGAGCTCCAACTACATAGCGCTTGGAAATCTAAATCGATTTAGAAGTGGCTCAGGTTGTGCAATATTATAACTGTATCGCAAGTTTACAGTGAGGTAATTGTACTTATAAGTACAAACAGTTCTACCAGGAGCAATTGATGGACTGATTGAGTGCGTTTAGAGCACTTGGGATGAAACTGTTTCTGAACCACGAGGTCCCTACATGAAAGGCTCCGATGCATTTGCCGCATGGGAACAGTTCAATATATTATGCGTATGGCCGAGACAGCGTGTGCGTGGCTTTACACCAAGTTTAGGTTTTAAACATTGTGATTTGAGTGTGGAAACGAGAGTACACAACATTTTTGTGCGTACGCACCATTTATACATGAGATCCAAGATGATTGACAACCATGAAACCTCTAACTTCACTTCCGGTTTCTGCCTGCCTGTACCTGCCTCTTCCTGCCCAGGGCCTTTAGCTCCAGAAGCAATGCCATCTAGAATTAGTCTTATGGAGACTTGCGTTGTCTCAACATTTTTTTTCTTTCCTAGAACGCTATACCACGTGTTTTATTTCTTTAAAATTAAACAAGTACCATTTGACAACAATTGGCATAAGCCTGGTGGGCAAAACACAAAAGAAAATTAGGGCTTTGGTTGGACTTCTTAACAAATAGCAAGTCTCCCATGGAGCTCTGAACCCGTCATGTATCAGTTCCAAAAGACACCTTAGTGGAGGCAATCAGGCTCCTTATAACGGGAGGATTGGAAGGGGCAGAACTAATTTCCCTCACTGGGTGGTTTCTCGGGGCTGCGGGGAGAAAAGGAGACAACACAGTTTGCAACAGCACCCCCTCTCTGGCCCCGGCGGGTTACTGCCTACTTTGAGTGAGCCAGCAAGAATATCTGCAGAAGTGCATGCATGACAATATATACACTAGCTGTGCTACCCATCTAAGATGGGTTGAAATCTAAGTAATCAACATAGACCCCAGTATTAACTTATGCAGTACACCATGGCGCAGTGGTGGCTATAAGGCTAGGGATCTGCACTGACAATTGGAAGGTTGCCGGTTCGAATCCCGTAAATGCCAACAGGGACTCTGCTCTGTTGGGCCCTTGAGCAAGGCCCTTAACCTGCAATTGCTCAGCGCTTTGAGTAGTGAGAAAAGTGCTATATAAATGCAAAGAATTATTATTATTATTACCATGCAATGCATAACTCTGTTATGAGCCATTTTCTATGGGATATGTAAAAACAGTGTTAATGTTTATGATGCGCCATCTACTGGAATGACATCTTCAATTCATTTTATGACTACAGATGTTTGTAATGCGACATCATTGGAAATGACCGAGATATATCAAATGGACAGACGCACAGACACATCCTTTTATTAAGGTGGATATATGGGCACATGCATGTCAGTAGGGAGAATTATCAGGGCTCTAAAGTACTTACAACTCCTGTGTGTGGTGTTGGGTGTTACAATCATTAATACTTTCTGCCTTTCCATCCACAGAAAAGAAGAAGACTTCCGTGAGGACCCCTGAAATCAGCTCCGATTTTGCCCTGGAAGCACCACCAACTAATGTAGACAATAACAAACCAGTAGTCAACATTCAATTGCAAATCCACAACTGTTGAGAACAGAGCTCCTACCAAAGAAGCGACTATGTGTGGTGTTCTAATTAGGACAATTATTATTCAGCCTTTGTTTTGCTTAATTTATGTTTCATTAAAGACCATTGCATGAAATGGAGTAACAACTCAGTCCCCAACCCTTTATCTGTTTTCTCAGTTGCTTACTATTCTTGGTTGATTACTATATATATATATATATATATATATATATATATATATATATATATATATATATATATGTGTGTGTGTGTGATACAGTACCTGCCAAATAATACCAAGAGTACACAACACCTGAATCGCCCTAATTGAGGCCCATCAGGTGTACACATCTTTGTGTCTCTCATGGGGATCGAACCTCGGACGTAAGCGCCTGATAAGAAGCCTCCGACATTGCGCCACAGTGGCTGGTCTGCCTACTTGATAGGGTGAAGGTATATATATATATATATATATATATATATATATATATATATATATACAGTATATATATATGTGTGTGTGTTTGTGTGTAAATAAAAGAATATAGAGGCACTTTCAGTTGTAATGTTTGCCTTCAGTGGCTCACTTTTGCAAAACAAATTGGAAAATTGATTATTTTGCAACTAAATACCATTACATCAACTTTGCTTCCAGAGAGCTTTGTGAAAGTCTGTTTAAAATAATGCACAGTAGTAAAAGATGTATTAATTTTGTATTAAAAATTCAAATTCACTTTAATTTGAACCTTCCAAATTAAAGATATTAATTAGAAATATTCCTGGTGACTTTTAATGTTATTCTTCTGCCAGGGACATACAATGATATTAAGTATATGTGTGTGTGTGTTTTTTTTAAAGAAATTATTAGATTTCTTTCAGATTTCATTGATTAGTGAATTTGAAAGACACAGCTTTCTGCCTTAGACATACTAGCTTTTAAAAATTTAGGAGAAAAAATATAAAAAATGTACAGAAAGAGCATGATGCCTGTACTTCATGCACAGCCCTTGAAAGAGAATGCCATGCCCTTAGTTGGTATCATCAACTGTAATATTAAAACAAAGTCTTTGTTACGATTTTATACTCTGTTTAATACTCTTAATTTCTCTGTAGAATCAACACTTTTTTTTAAATATTTAGATCAGCTTTAAGAATGTTCACTTTGGATTTGGATTAAAATGGAAATATTTAACAAGAATGTTCTTCAGCCTTCAAGACTGTAACTCTGGAATGCCACAATTGTAATATTCTTGTAAACCCCTGATTACCTTCTAGATACAGTATATACAGAATTTGAAACATAATTGAAATTTAAAGCAGTAGGCTTTTGTCAGCCTACTGTGCTATGGAATCTGTTACTGAATGAATAAATTAGTGTATACTTAGGTGAGTAAAATGAGTTGAGGACTGGAAGCCTTCATAAATATAAGGTTTGGGAAACTAATAAATAATTTGTAATTTCTGCTTATGCAATGTGATAGATCATATCACAAAGATTGTTTGAAGAGTGAAAAATGCTTTTCATTTTCTTTATAGCTAATTATTAAAAGTAGACTTACCTGTGGGGTAGGCAAGGAGGCTCTGGAAGAATGGCAGTGTCAGTGGCATGGAGGATGTTTGAGATGCTGCTGGCGTGTCGGTTCAGGTGAGGAGGGCTGTTTCAGTTTTGGACCCAGTCCGGGCAACTTTTGTTGGCATGTCAGGAAAGGATGTCCGTTGAAGCCCGCATGTGTTATGGCAGGGTTCCGGCATGAAGAGATACAGGAAAGCCAGTTGTGCAAAGGAGCCCTAAGAGAGTTAAAAGTCCCGGCAAAATCAAAAAGCTGCTTAAAGTTGGCAGCATGTGTGTGTGTGTGTATGTGGAAGCCATGTGCATGCACAAGTAGAGGTGCCTGGAAATAGAAAGACTTTCTTTTTTCTCTTAGAACGAGATTATATGGGTGGAAAGTCACAGGCAGTATCACTAACTGGATTATGCCATGCAGTCCTTAGTGATTGGCCAGGCAAACCGGATCAGCATGTAAAACTGAGAGATGCCCAGCAGGGTTTGTATTTTGGCCATCTGCACTTATATAGAAGGGTATGATAGAGAGAGTGTTGTGCAAGCCTTTGAAAAAGCATTCCTGTGTATATATTCAGAGTATTACCTTGACAAAGAGTTGTATAATTATTTTTGTGTTTTTTTCATCTTTGGTTGGAGCCAAAATAAATGCTGTATATATTCACCATCACTTATTTTTGTTTATTGCTGTATATATTCATTTTATGCAGAGTACTCCATTTAATTTGAAGGGCATGACACTAGAATTTGTGCTTTTTCTGGCTCAATAATAAAGAACATTTTTTGGAAACATTTTGCTAAAGTCTGTGATGCCATTCATTCCTTCACTGGTCAGGTGAGATATGTTACAGATGCCTGGAGTTTAAAAGTGTGTAAAGGTGCCTGCAAAGGGGGCATCACATGCAAATGACAATTTAGTTGTTTAGTATAATCAGCTGAGTCATTTGTTGGTGTTTGGATGGCCAAAGAACACAATGCTGTTGTGTTATACATATTCATCCCTTTAATATGACACAACTTAATCATCACTGGTACAGCTAATTTATTTCAGAAGTCACATACGGTAATTAGTTAAATGGAGACCACATGTCTGTAGTCAAGGGGTTCCAATTGATTGTAGTATGAATTCCTCTGTATGTGCAAGGTTCAACTTGTGGCAAGTCAGTAGGGTGGCCTAACCCACACAATGAAGGCAAAAGAACACTTCAAGCAACACAGTGGAAAGGTGATTAAAAAGTACTGTCATGGTGTGGGTCAGCTCCACACTACACACGCAAGCACAAGTGAGGGGATGGAGACAGGAAAATATCCAAGTCAATGAATATCCCTTGGAGTCCAGTTATATCAATCATAAGAGTATGGCACAGCTGTAAACCTGCCTAGAACAGGTGATCAAGCTAGAAAAAGACTAGTGAGGGCCACCACCAACAGACCTATGGTAACTGTGAAGGAGTTACGGAATTCAGTGGTTAAGATTGGTTTTAGGAAAAGACAGACTTTGCAATCAGAACACAACCTTTTGCTAACAAAAGAAACGGAACTAATTTTTAAATCGTGACATTATTACTACGAACACGGAAAGAATGCTAGTATGATCTTAGCTCAATAAATCCACAAGCCGGAATTTTGCAATGCAATATCAGTAATCACCAATACAGACGGAGATAGAATCATTGGCCATAAAAATATAATGCTCACATTTAAAGACTACTATAAGGCCTTTCATTCTACTCAGTTTAAAGAATACAAGACGCACTCTAATGCATTTTAATATATTTTGGATACCATAGCTAGATACTCACAGTACAGAGGAATTTGATAAATCTCTGACACTATCAGAATTACTAGATGCTATAAATTTATTTCAGATCGGGAAAGCACCAGGTCCTGAATGCTACCCTGCTGAATTTTATAAAAAAAAAATCAGTTAAGTTAGCTCCCCTTTTATTAGCACCATTTATTGAAGCCAGAGACAATAAAATTCTACCTCAAACTTTTTTGCCAAGCATTAATTTCTGTTTCCTAAGAAAATCAAGAACTTATTACAATATGCATCATACTGACCAATCTCACTTCTGAATAATGATGTTAAGGTATCCTTCAAAGTCCTAGCTAGAATGACTGAAAAGTGCTCTCTTCAGTAATATCACAAGACCAAACTAGATTTATTAAAGGTAAACATTTGACTTCCAATCTTCGATGCCTATTTAATGTAATATATTCACCCACTAGCAGACTACCCGCGCTTCGCAGCAGAGAAGTAGTGTGTTAAAGAAGGTACGAAAAAGAAAAGGAAAAATTTAAAAAAATAACGTAACATGATTGTTAATGTAATTTTTTTGTCATTGATATGAGTGTTGTTCTCATATCTATCTATATATATATATATATACAGTGGTGTGAAAAACTATTTGCCCCCTTCCTGATTTCTTATTCTTTTGCATGTTTGTCACACAAAATGTTTCTGATCATCAAACACATTTAACCATTAGTCAAATATAACACAAGTAAACACAAAATGCAGTTTTTAAATGATGGTTTTATTATTTAGGGAGAAAAAATCCAAACCTACATGGCCCTGTGTGAAAAAGTAATTGCCCCCTGAACCTAATAACTGGTTGGGCCACCCTTAGCAGCAATAACTGCAATACAGCGTTTGCGATAACTTGCAATGAGTCTTTTACAGCGCTCTGGAGGAATTTTGGCCCACTCATCTTTGCAGAATTGTTGTAATTCAGCTTTATTTGAGGGTTTTCTAGCATGAACCGCCTTTTTCAGGTCATGCCATAGCATCTCAATTGGATTCAGGTCAGGACTTTGACTAGGCCACTCCAAAGTCTTCATTTTGTTTTTCTTCAGCCATTCAGAGGTGGATTTGCTGGTGTGTTTTGGGTCATTGTCCTGTTGCAGCACCCAAGATCGCTTCAGCTTGAGTTGACGAACAGATGGCTGGACATTCTCCTTCAGGATTTTTGGTAGACAGTAGAATTCATGGTTCCATCTATCACAGCAAGCCTTCCAGGTCCTGAAGCAGCAAAACAACCCCAGACCATCACACTACCACCACCATATTTTACTGTTGGTATGATGTTCTTTTTCTGAAATGCTGTGTTCCTTTTACGCCAGATGTAACGGGACATTTGCCTTCCAAAAGTTCAACTTTTGTCTCATCAGTCCACAAGGTATTTTCCCAAAAGTCTTGGCAATCATCGAGATGTTTCTTAGCAAAATTGAGACGAGCCCTAATGTTCTTTTTGCTTAACAGTGGTTTGCGTCTTGGAAATCTGCCATGCATTTTTTTTTTTCCCAGTCTCTTTCTTATGGTGGAGTCGTGAACACTGACCTTAATCGAGGCAAGTGAGGCCTGCAGTTCTTTAGACGTTGTCCTGGGGTCTTTTGTGACCTCTCGGATGAGTCGTCTCTGCGCTCTTGGGGTAATTTTGGTCGGCCGGCCACTCCTGGGAAGATTCACCACTGTCCCATGTTTTTGCCATTTGTGGATAATGGCTCTCACTGTGGTTCGCTGGTGTCCCAAAGCTTTAGAAATGGCTTTATAACCTTTACCAGACTGATAGCTCTCAATTACTTCTGTTCTCATTTGTTCCTGAATTTCTTTGGATCTTGGCATGATGCCTAGCTTTTGAGGTGCTTTTGGTCTACTTCTCTGTGTCAGGCAGCTCCTATTTAAGTGATTTCTTGATTGAAACAGGTGTGGCAGTAATCAGGCCTGGGGTGGATACGGAAATTGAACTCAGGTGTGATACACCACAGTTAGGTTATTTTTAACAAGGGGCAATTACTTTTTCACACAGGGCCATGAAGGTTTGGATTTTTTTTCTCCCTAAATAATAAAAACCATCATTTAAAAACTGCATTTTGTGTTTACTTGTGTTATATTTGGCTAATGGTTAAATGTGTTGGATGATCAGAAACATTTTGTGTGACAAACATGCAAAAGAACAAGAAATCAGGAAGGGGGCAAATAATTTTTCACACCACTGTATATATATCTATCTATCTACAGTATATATATATATATATATATATATACAGTATATATATATATATATATATGTTGTTCTCATATCTATCTATATATATATATCTCTATCTATCTATATATATATATATATATATACTCGAGCTTGGCAGCGGAGAAGTAGTGTGTTAAAGAAGGAAAGAGAAAGAAAAGGAAACATTTTGAAAATAACGTAATAACGTAACATGATTGTCAATGTAATTGTTTTGTCACTGTTATGAGTGTCGCTGTGATATATATATATATATATATATATATAGCAAAATACCAGCTTCATGCGATGTCATGTGTTTAAGAAGTTATGAAAAGAAAAGGAAACATTTTAAAAATAATGTAACATGATTGTCAAAGTAATTGTTTTGTGTATTTGGCGGCAGCGTCACAAAGTTGTTTTCGTAGCTGCATCAGAAAATGTACCACGACGTCTGACACGCCTCCTTTTACTGTTTTCTCAAAGCTTGGATTGCTGCTGTCATATATATATACACACACACACACACACACACACATACATACATATATATATATATATACACATATATATACACATACATATCTTCATATCTACATATCTATATATACATATCTACATATACACATATATATATACATACCTATCTACATCATATATATACACACACATACATACATACACACACACAAATTATATGTATGTATGTATGTATGTATGTATGTGTGTGTGTGTGTGTATATATATATATATATATATATATAATGTAGATAGGGTGTGTGTGTGTGTATATATATATATATATATACATACATACATATATATACACATATATATACTTGTGTGTATGTTTGTATGTGTCTATATGTGTGTGTATAGCTTTGGTCACTGAGTGCAAGGGAAAAATAATAAAATATAGTCTATAAGTTATTAAACAGTAAAACATTAACGTTTTAAGAAGTACAGGTACATTGAGCACTACTGGAGTGGTTTGGGTAAACTACATTTTAAAGACTGTGTAACACAACAGGTAAGTAACTAACAGCAGCTAAAATATATATGGATCATCTCTCGGTAGTAGATCCCTTTTGAAAGGCGCTACACGACGGCTGTGGTATAGAAATTACATTTTCTATGTGAACGTTCAAATTTGTGCCTCTGGTAATGTGCCTTACCGGCATTTAAAGAAAATTAGTTTTGTGTCCTCTGCACTGTTAAGAGAGAAAGGCTTTGGTTTGGGATAAAAGGTGTAAAGAAAGGAAAGTTGCCTTTTTCTTTTATATAGTATAGAGAGATGTGTTCGCTGACGTTATGGTGGGTCTTGTGTAGACTGGTGAGACGTCCCTGCCATTAATCAGCTGTGATGGCACTGTCAGTCCTCCACTCCTGTGCGTGTCTTCATAATCCGAGGTGATGACCTCATAATCGATCGTGCAAAGAAAGTGTGAATCGCCTTAATATTATTTTTCCGTGGTGTAGAAAAGGGGTCCCGTGTTTGCACTTGTCTGGGCTATAGCGCAGGGGGAGGATGAAAAAAATTAAAAGTGCTCACTTTGACTTAAGGCAGAAGCGCAGTCAGCGTCTCAAAGGCCGGCACAGCTATGCGCACGCGCTGGCTGCTCGACTTTTGCTGGGCAGGAGACCACAGTTTTTGCAGACACGTTCATGATATCAAAAGTCTCAGCGCTCTTTGGAGGTCATTCATATATTATATATATAGCAAAATCCCCGCGCCTCGCAGTGGAGAAGTAGTGTGTTAAAGAAGTAATGAAAAAGAAAAGGAAACATTTTAATAATAACGTAACATGATTGACATTGTCATGAGTGTTGCTGTCATATATATGCCTGCCTAAATAAGTCACCCTCGCTTTGCTCTTACTTTATTTACCGTTCATTTAATCATGGCTATTGGCGGAAAAATTATAAAATGGAAGGAGGATGGCTTTACCAAAACAATTATTGATGGCGAATCGATTATTCATAAAGCTTGAATTGGTGATGTTTTTCTGTGTTAACCTCATATTTTTCAGACTTCTTCTCAAACTAAGGTGGTGCGAGGGTAAAATGAATCGGGATGCGCTGATCAATGTAATCCGTGTACCAGGAAATCATGCATTGACAAAAGCTCCCTTTGCTTGTAATGCAAAGTGTGATTAAATGCATTATTTTTAACGCGTTATGGAGCACATGCATCGAAGCTTCTCAGCTGTGCTTGTGCTAAGAAAAGGAAAGATTTTAAAAATAACGTAACACGATTGTCAATGTGACCTTTTGTAAGTAGTGCCTGGAGGATTCAGTGTGGAGAAACTCGAGAGACAGCGTGTGTATTAACTTGTGGATTTTTCTGTGAGTATTTGGTGGCAGTCTGACAAAGTTGCTTCGAAAGACGGCATTTGCCGCGGAGCTCAGCTCAGACCGAAATTAGATGAATGGGAGGGGAGATGATGACGTGACTCCCCCACCCGCCTTAACTGTCAATCCCCCACAAACACAGTCTCTCAGAATTTGCATAAGCACACCCCTTCACCTACAATTTTAACTTAGTTACAAAGTGATCAAAACTCTCGTTTATATCCTGCGTCCTCTCATTAAACTTGTATCCCGCATTACCTGTGGGCATGTGAAACGCCAGCGGTAGCCTGTCTATGAACTTAATTTAAAGTTTAGGTTTACACCTTGCTTTCTTTCCGAGGCAGCAACACTCATGAATATGGTAGTATATGTCACTCGCTCGCTTCTTATTGTTTTTCGCTGCCTTCTCAATTATATAATGCATGTTTTCTTAAGCGCTTTTTGGAGGTCTTCCTGGTTTTCTACGCACTGCGTTGACAATCAGTTCACGTGATTACGTGGGAGGCGTGATGATGTCACACGAAACTCCGCCCCCCACGTCATTCCAGCTCAACTCCATTACAGTTAATGGAGAAAAATACCTTCCAGTTATGACCATTAGGCGTAGAATTTCGAAATGAAACCTGCCCAACTTTTGTAAGTAAGCTGTAAGGAATGAGCCTGCCAAATTTCAGCCTTCTACCTACACGGGAAGTTGGAGAATTAGTGATGAGTCAGTGAGTGAGTGAGTGAGGGCTTTGCCTTTTATTAGTATAGATAAAGTCTTACACTCTGGAGATCTTATTATCTTTGGATGTAGAAAAAGCATTTGATATGGTTTATTGGGATTGCCTATTCACCAATTTGCGTAAATTTGTGTTTGGCCCAAACATATGTGCATTGATCAAACTACTTTATACCAGTCCAGAACATTCAGTTTGTATTAACAACATTACAGTATTTCAGACAACTTCAAATTAGAACATGGTATCAGAAAAGGGTGCTCCTTGTCACCACTGCTATTTGCAGTCACCATTGATTCATTGGCTGTTTACTTTCAAAATGCATCAGAGATAAAGGGGATTTTCAGAGAAGGACTTGAACAGAACATGTCACTATATACAGATGACATGGTACTGTATATATCAGACCCACAACATTATGCGCCTGCAGCCCTAAATATACTAGCAGAATTTTAAAAGATATCTGGTTTCAAAATTAATTTGAACAAAAGTGTGCTTTTTCCATTGAATTCTCTAGCAAACAACATTAGATTGGACACCTTCCCTTTTATCAATGCAGATCAGTTTAAATATCTAGGGGTAAACATTAAAAGCATGCATTTTGCTGTTTGCATGGACAAAATTAAACAAGCTGTGCATACAGTAAGTGATTTACCCTCCATCTTACTATAGCAGGGAGAATTAATACCGTCAAGATGAATATCCTCCCTAAGCTTCTGTTTCTGTTTAAAAAACATCTTCATATAAATTAACAAATCATTTTTTAAGAAATTAGGTTCAATCATAACTTCATTTATTTGGAGTTCGAAATATCCACGCATCCAAAGGGTGACCCTACAACAACTTAAATCATAAGGCGGCATTGTTATACCTAATTTTCATTTTTATTCTTGGGCGGCAAACATACAAGCTATAAAAACCTGGACATTGACACAAATAGATGATCACACACTAGCTTGGTCAGCAATAGAAATGAAATCCTGCAGTGATTCTTTATATTCCTTGCTTTGTACTCCAGTAAATACAATGTATGTACAGTAGTAAATACAATGTATCGGCAATATACTAACAACCAATTGTCCTTCATTCACTTCATTCAGAATATGAAACCAGTGCACTTTTAAGCAAGTTAGGGAATATTTTATCTGTGGCACCACTACATGATAACTACCTTTTTCCAACCCTCTCAAACTTTTTTAATGTTTGGAAAACGTATGGAATTAAATCATTTAGATCATTTATTCATAAACAAATCTATAAATGATAAATAATGCCTTTGCATCCTATGAAAAATTGCACTCCAAATTTTGTTTCCCATGAACAGAATTTTTCCACTATCTCCAAATTAGAAACTTTTGCTAAATGAAATCAGCCCAATTTTCCTCACCTCCCAACTATTTCTATTCCTGATCAGTCGTGAAGACTCAGATAGCATTTCTATAATATATAAAACCATTTTAAAGCCCCTTACTTTTAAAGATCCTAGAGTGCAGTGGGAAAAAGATCTCTTACTCAACATTACAGAAAAGGAGTGGAAGGCAGCCATGCACAGAATTCACTCTAGCTCCATACGCACAAAGCATTGAATTATTCAACTTAAATTTTTTTATCAAGCACATATATATTGTTTAAAATTGTCCAAAATGTTTCCAGGGCAAGATCCAACCTGCAAACATTGCAATCAAGCTCCAGCTTCACTAGGCCACATGTTTTGGGTGTGTACCAAATTAACATCATTCTGGCCAAAAATTTTAAAATGCCTATCAGATAGCCTTTGTGTCCCTCCTAGTCCATTAACAGCTGTGTTTGGTGTACTCCCGATGGGCTTAAAATGGAGAAGGACAAACAAACTGTAATTGCCTTTACTTCACTATTAGCATGTAGATTTATCCTGCTCAGCTGGAAAATTCTTAATTCCCCTATTTTAAGTCAGTGGGTAACTGATGATATATACTATTTGAATTTGGAAAAAATCTAATTCTCACCTAGAGGATCTGTTCAAAACTTTTTTAAGAACCTGGCAGGATCTAATCAATAACATTTTAGAATAACCATTTATGATGGGGAGAAAGACTAAAGACTAAAGTTTTACTCTCACTGTTGGACTTCCTCTGTTTCTCATGGGAGGAGGATGAACTGAATTTAGTTTTATTAAGTTTGACTTTATTGTATGGAATGGTGAATGGTTTTAATAAGTTCAATAAAATATAAAAAAAATAATAAAAAATAGGTTGGAGATACTGTTGTTTGGGTGCTAAACCAGTTGCAGCTTTTTGGGAGAATGGCAAAGAGAAAGCCACTACAAAACAATCACACATGACTTCTCACTTAGAGTTTGACAAAATGGTAAACTCTAAAGTCAATTGAAATAGAGGTCTGATGAGAGTAAAATTGACCCTTGTGGACATCAGAATTAATACAGGATAAAATGACTGCAGCAAAATACTGGGAAATGCTGATCATGATGCAGTCTGCAAGAAACCTACGCTTTGGGAGAAAATTTTGTTTTCCTATAAGACAGTGACCCCAAACATAAATCCAAAGCTACATAGGAATGGCTTAAAAACAACAATGTTAATGTTTTGGAGTGTCCAAGTCAGAGTCCATATCTCAATCCAATTGAGAATTTGTGTCTGGATGTGATGCCACCTGACACAGTATGAGTAGTTTTACAAAGAAGAATGGTGATAAAGTGCCCCGTCCAGATATACAAAGTTGACAGAAACCTGTGCACAATGACTTAAGGCTGGAATTGTTGCCAAAGGTGCTAAAGGTTTAGGCTTTGGTTACATGAAACTATTTTGTTTTTCAACCCCTCAATTACATTTTTGCAGACCATTCTGGGCATGTGTGTTAGAGTATTGCCTTCCTAGTATCAACCTTTGCCTTTTAATAAAACCACAATTTGACTCCTGATTCCACTCTTTTTGAATACTGTATCCACCCAGTGAAGTCAATACACCCAGCTGATAGTCTCAAGGCATGCTACTCATTTAATAAACTGATGGCTTCACAGACTCTGATCAGCCTAATGTTAGACACATTTGTTTGGAAATAAAGACATTTACCTAATGTAGATGTTTGATTAAACTTGGTTTCATCAAATATGATTTTAATTGCAAGCACTTGTCTGGTTAATACAGTGTTTCCCAAACTCGGTCCTGGGGGCACACTGTGACTGCAGGTTTTTGTTCCAACCAAATTCTTAATCAGTGACAATACCTGATAACACACTGATCTCATTTAATTAGCTGGTGTTATTTTTCTTTTATTCTACATTCAGAAAAGCACAGCAGCATGATTTTTACATTTATAAGACATTTACAAATAGTTCTGCTTTTGCTAATGATTTAAATGCTTAATTCTCTTTTTTTATTTCATTATATTTTGTCCTTTTTCTTTTCAGTTTTTCCCCTTCATTGTATCTTATTAATGACAATTAAAAATGAGCAGAGCCGACACGCTGGCAAACAACACGGAATAATCAAAGGCTGCAAGTACTTTAGTGTCAGACCCACTGATTAGTAAATCATGGATTAATTAAACAATTAGAACACCTAGAAAAGCAGAATGAAAATCAAGATGAAAATATTGTTAAAAAGAAAAAAATACATTATTCACATACACCTGTTTACTACATTTTAATAAACTTTTTTACCAAACTTAGTTTTCAAATTTTTATATTATTCCCAAAACACAGTATCTGGGAAATATCAGTCCACTTATTTAATCTAGGAGTCCAATTAAAAACAGAAGCTGGTTGGAACAAAAACCTGCAGTGACAGGGGGTCCCCAGGACCGAGTTTGGGAAGCAGTGGTTTAATATAACAAAACTGACTGCATGCAACAGGTAGCCAGTATATTTAAACTATTTACAGTTATTAACACACAAAGAATCAAAGACACATGGAATAAATGACCAAGTAGTGTGGTAGACAGTAAGACTTTTGGGACCTTCAAATTGCAACTTGATGTTATTTTGGATAATGTAGGTGAACAGGATTGGCAAGCTTATTGAGTTTTTATTTGGTCAAGTCTGTTTCCAAAAGGATTAACTCTGAAATAATAACTGTATTAATTCATTCCACATATTATTAAAGGTTAACAGAATATGTTTGCATTACATGAGAACAGTTAGGCCTAGTAAGACTTTAGTAAAGTTTCACTAGAGTTTGGGAAGTATTTTACTACAGAATGGATAAAACTTTCAAAGTTCATGATGGTATTATCAGAACTTCTGTTCTAAATGAAATGATTTATAAATTTCTTTTGTAATAGCTGCTGTTCCACATAAAATATTAGGATCTTGTTGTACATTGTAATTGATATATAAAGGGTAGTTTATGAAATTGTGAACTTGCAGTTTAAATGGTTGTGAAGAAATACATTTACAGGTAAAATTCTGTTACAATGAATATTTTTACAATGAAATTTTCATTACAACGAAGTGTTTGTATGGTTCCAACAGTTTCCCATATGACGTGAGTCTATAGAAATCTTGTTACTACGAAGTACATTCAGCAGATACTTTCATTACAACGAAGTGCCCAAAAGACCTTGAAATGCCTGAATGAAACATCCACAGAGAAGCTAATTCTGTGGCTGCAGCTCAATTGTGTACTACGATCCCCCAAACAGAAACATTTTAGTTTTTTTTTTTTTTTCGAACTTTCCTCATACTGTTATTGCTCATCAACATTTGAAAAACATCCACTGGAATTTAACTCATTGTCACCCTACTTTAGAAACGGGCAGACACGGAAAAATGATAACAGTTCATATTAGAAAAAAAAAAACTTTACATTTTTGCAGCTCTCGATTGCTGCAAAAAGAAAATAGACATTGCCAGTGAATTCGGAATTTCGCCATCGACAATGTCAACTTTCTTGAAAGATGGAAAGAGGAAAAATCGTAAACGTATTTGCAAGCGTATGTGAACTGCTGCATTTGAAGACGCAGAAAAAGCAGTTTTTATGTGGTTCAGTGATGCTCGTTCAAGAAACATTCCTATTAATGAGGCACTCATTCAAGAAAATGTGAGGTTTGTAAACTCTCTTGGGACCTCCCCCAACTAGACAGCACGCCGAAGAGCGTCCCGAAGTCCAATCTCTGTGTCTATGGAAGACTGCTTATCTGTTGCCAGGGCAATAGCAGGCTCAAAGCTGTTCTGCGTCTCTCCACCAAAGCAAACAAAAAAGATATTGATGGGTGATGCAAGGAACATTGTAAATGCAGGTAACAGGATTACTTGATCACTGATATGGCCACAACCCTGCCTGACTGCTGTGTCTGTGTATAGCAGAGTGGCAGATCACGTTCCAATAAATAAGTGTGCCGTTCCTGTTTCAAGCTGAATAAAGCTGGTGCTGACATGTTCTTACTTTTTGTCATGCTGAAAATTGAATTCAAAAAAAGAGTCCTTCAGTCTCTGCAGTGTTTAACACTAGAATTACCAGAGCCTACGAAAAAACTCGTAATTCCGTCCCACCTTAAACTGCTTCTTAAATCCCTTCACACCTCTCCGCCAGCGTCCTTTGTTCTCTAAATGTGCTGATAAAGAGAAGCTATGAGCAGCCGGCTATTCCATCCCCCCACCAATTTAGAACGTGCACGAACTTCTCCCAGCTCATGCCTTGATTGAGTATCTGGGAGTGAAGTGGAGTTTTAGAGTGGAAATAATAGATCGTTGTTTGGAACACACGCATTTCATGTCTGTTCCGTTTCAACAGTAATCTGTGTCAACACATTGTTAAAACAGAAACTTTTTTATATTCTAGTAGTAGATGACAAAATGTAGGCATAAACTATATAATGTATGAAGCCTGAAGTCCAAATAGCAAAGAAACATTTTCACAAGAATAACACAATTGCACTTTTATTCAAACATATAACTACAGAAACAAAAGCCGCCTTAACATGCGACATTGACACCAGTTTACTGTAACTGACTCCGTGGTTCAATAGATTCAGCCCCCGCTTGCGAATCAAGGGGTGACGGGTTCGATCCTGCGCCCCTCCGTTTTGAGAAGTAAACTGCTCTTAGTCTTACTGTTTTAGAATAAAAGCATACATTTGATTTCAGTCTGTAACAGCCGGTGCAATTTATGATCTTTGTAAAGGTTAGCTTTTTTTTTTATTCACTTTTCACTCTCTCAGTCGCGTTCAGAATCAATCCATACAACCCCATCTGACACGGCTGTTTTCACTAAAGACGCGCTATAGCTCTGCAGTGTACCACGATGCATACTAACGCCCCCACCCACCCCCGGTTCTGACACACAGCGCTGGCGAAGCTGCCTTCTTCGTATCTCACCGTCACTTGCTTTTCTTTTTATTCAGTTTTATTGAGTGTTCCTGCCAGTCCCCGCTGTTGCTGTATGCTTTTTCTTTGTACTCCAGGACATGCAGAGGAAAGAATGGTAAAGACCAGTAACTTCGGCGCTATATGCAATCATCAGACACTCCCCATCTGCCCGTGTCGTTCAAACACAGGAACATATATTGGTGTAAAAGTATAACAAAAGTGCACTTTTATTCAAGTGCACTTTTTCCATCGCCTTTTCCTGTAAGAAGCAGTGTACACACTTCTCTCTATGCTGTGGTTTCTATTACACACCTGAAAGAAAGAGACAATACATATGAACATATCCAGCATACAGCAACATGCGGGACTGGCAGGAACACTCAATAAAACTGAATAAAAAGAAAATCAAGTGACGGTGAGATACGAAGAAGGCAGCTTCGCCGTCTGTGTGTCAGAACCGGTGGGGGCGTTAGTATGCATCGTGGTACAGCACAGAGCTATAGCGTCTGTATTCTGTTTCTTTTGTACTCCAGGGCACGCAGAGGAGAGAATAGTAAAGAGCAGTAAGTTCGGCGCTATATGCAATCATCAGACACTCCCCATCTGCCCGTTGTTTTGTTATACTTTTCAATACTTTTATACTGCTCAAACGGGCATGCTCAAAAATACACGTAATGCCACGAAAAGTGCACGCAGACACTTCATTTCGCAAACAAAACAAGTGCACTTTTATTCAAAACTACCTGTATAACCGAAGAAAAAGAAAGCAAGTTACAGTAGGCGATTGATACGACATCTTGCATGGTGCAATGCTAAGAAGTGCAGATTTTCATTCCGTGCTATATAAAATCATCACATTCAAATATTAACAGTTCCCACACACCCAAGGACCGTCCTTCCTACATTTACGACACGTGTACTTGTTGCCGTGTACACACCTCTCTGTGCTATGGTTTCTATTACACTGAATGAGCACCTGACACTGTACTTTCTTCCCTGGGGGAAGGTCCGCATCAGAGAATTTCCAGTTCCTGCATAAATTCACACCCGATCTGACGCTGTTCGTTTTCAAATAATATTGCATTAGTGCGATTATATTTTCACATATATTGTCTCTTTCTTTCAGGTGTGTAATAGAAACCACAGCATAGAGAGAAGTGTGTACATTGCTTCTTACAGGAAAAGGCGATGGAAAAAGTGCACTTGAATAAAAGTGCACTTTTGTTATACTTTTACACCAATATATGTTCCTGTGTTTGAACGACACGGGCAGATGGGGAGTGTCTGATGATTGCATATAGCGCCGAAGTTACTGGTCTTTACCATTCTTTCCTCTGCATGTCCTGGAGTACAAAAGAAAAGCATACAGCAACATGCGGGACTGGCAGGAACACTCAATAAAACTGAATAAAAGAAAAGCAAGTGACGGTGAGACACGAAGAAGACAGCTTTTGGGGGGGGTTGGGGGTAGCGTTAGTATGCATCGTGGTACACTGCAGAGCTATAGCGCGTCTTTAGTGAAAACAGCCGTGTCAGATGGGGTTGTATGGATTGATTCTGAACGCGACTGAGAGAGTGAAAAGTGAATAAAAAAAAAAGCTAACCTTTACAAAGATCATAAATTGCACCGGCTGTTACAGACTGAAATCAAATGTATGCTTTTATTCTAAAACAGTAAGACTAAGAACAGTTTACTTCTCAAAAGGAGGGGCGAGGATCGAACCGTCACCCTTGATTCCCAAGCGGGCTGATCTATTGAACCACGGAGACAGTTACAGTAAACTGGTGTCAATGTCGCATGTTAAGGCGGCTTTTTGTTTCTGCAGTTATATGTTTGAATAAAAGTGCAATTGTGTTATTCTTGTGAAAATGTTTCTTTGCTATTTGGACTTCAGGCTTCATACATTATATAGTTTATGCCTACATTTTGTCATCTACTACTAGAATATAAAAAAAGTTTCTGTTTTAACAATGTGTTGACACAGATTACTGTAGAAACGGAACAGACATGAAATGCGTGTGTTCCAAACAACGATCTATTATTTCCACTCTAAAACTCCACTTCAGTCCCAGATACTCAATCAAGGCATGAGCTGGGAGAAGTTCGTGCACGTTCTAAATTGGTGGGGGGATGGAATAGCCAGCTGCTCATAGCTTCTCTTTATCAGCACATTTAGAAGACAAAGGATGCTGGAGGAGAGGTGTGAAGGGATTTAAGAAGCAGTTTAAGGTGGGACGGAATTACGAGTTTTTTCGTAGGCTCTGGTAATTCTAGTGTTAAACGTTACAAAACAGTACAAATGAAACTCTGTGGTAGTAGATATATTTGTTTAACCAATACTTCTTCGTTTTCCAGCTCAGATTATTTTTTTAACTACACATAAAAAAGTGCTTTATGTTACTTTACTTGTTAAAACTCACTTAGGCCAGGTTTATATTTCACATGACACGAAATGTGTGCCTGCGGATGCTACAGCTACTCAAGAAGTTTACTGTTTATACTTGCATGCGTACTTTACGTAAATCTGGAGGATTCCACAGGTTGGCTGTATGCGATATCATCACTGTGAAAAACCAACGCTTAGCATAGCTGTGTTGTGAATTGCCTGAAACATCCATTAAATTCCAAGGACACCTTGCCACAATATCTCTGAAAAGGATTGATGTTTAATGGTTACATCCATCAATCCAGGGATGCACCCATTCCAGCAAGCATTGGGCAGGACGCAGAAACAATCCCTGGATGGGGCATCAGCTCATTGCTAGGAGAATACAAGTACACACATACACTAGTGTGATTTTAGCATCACCAAATTCCCAAACCTGCAAGTCCTTGGAAAAGAAACCGGAGCACACTGTGGAAATCCACCTGGAAAACATGCAAACTCCAGACAGGGAACACCAGGGACATGACTCTCTACTGCAAAGCAGCAGCGCTACTGCTTTGCCACTGTGCCGCCCCCACATTTGTAATTGTTAATAGTATGAAGTTAACAATTTATCTGTAAAATGTAACATATGTTTTAACATATTTCATCATGAAAGTGATATAAAGTATAAATCTAAGGATTGTAAATGTGTAGACAACTGGGATATCATAAATTTAATGTGTTCTGTGTGGCAATCACTGCCTGCCGCTGTGTCAACGCAGAAGGAAGCCCTTGAACTACATAGTGATTAACAATTGGGTCAGTAAAATGATGTTTGCCATGTTCTACTTTAATGACAATCTATAAACTATAAGATTACAGTACAAATTTCCACTTTAATCATGAAATGGACATTTTTTTCATATGTGAAACCTTTAAAATGTATTGCGTCATTATGATGGGGAATATGCAATAATGAATTGCCTATGTGAGAAATAGATGAAGAGAAACACCACAAATACATTTGTATGTCAGCATTTAACTCCGATGATTTGCTTCTCCCCATTGAACCATTAATCAAACATCGAAGCATGCACATTGATCCTTTAGGATCTCCAAAGTGGCTTGTTGTCACATGTTGATAGTAAACCA
This sequence comes from Polypterus senegalus, assembly GCF_016835505.1. Taxonomy (NCBI): domain Eukaryota; kingdom Metazoa; phylum Chordata; class Cladistia; order Polypteriformes; family Polypteridae; genus Polypterus; species Polypterus senegalus. The sequence goes on from NC_053159.1 coordinate 90,157,556, forward strand.
AGACTCTGACATCACGTTGCAATTTGAACATACTGTACCCCCCGAATTGTTGCTGCTACTGCAACTCGCTTATACATCACATTAATTTTTGAGGACATGCTCAGAGGTCGTGGCAAATGAACGCTAGGAGTATGTGGCAGCCATAATGCATTTTCGTATAAACTGGTCATTAGGTTGACATTAATTTCACGTGGTGCAAGTGGGAGTCTGCGAATGTGTGTGTGATGTATCCCACATTTTATGAAGTGTCATCTAATACAGATGCTTTACTTTTTCCAGTAAAATGCTTTATAATGACTTGTATTCATTTCTGCTGTCTGCCCGCTTTCATTCTTGCCTCATATTTGCTGTGCCTCTTATAACATAAGATAAGCTAATCATGAACTGATCCACTGTACCTCCTTTTCTTTCAATGTAAATGAACTGGATTTCAATAAAGAAAGTAACTTTCAAAACTTTTAATACACAAAATGGTGCTAGCAAGTAGTTTTTTTTACTCTGTTGAAACAGAATGGTGTACAGTTTTAGTTTATGAATTTTGCAGGACATGTTATACTGTTAAATCCTAAACTGAGTTAAGTATCAGAATAAAGCAATAATACAGTAACTACTATAATAAAAACCCATTTTTAATGTACACGTCAGAGCTTTAGTTTGTCGCAAAGGTAAATTATTTAATACTGCTTCCTGGTAACTCTAGAGGCTCAATTCATGTCTCAGACATACCTTGTATGTCTTATGGCTAAGAGGGTTTTCCCTGGACATGCGGTGGATTTGTGTTCCATCCCAGATCCCTGCTTTGCATTTCATACTGAGAAAAGGCTGTACGTCCCAGTAATCATGTATTAGATAATGCAGGTTCATAAAACAGATTGATTCACTTTCTTTCTGCACTGCTTCTCTCTGACATCAAGTGCAAACCTGATCTTGTATTTAGAACACTGCAACAAATTTTACCTTATCAAGATTTGTCTGCATATGAGCTTATAAACACTCTTCCACTTGTGTTACACAGCATATACAGTATCTTCAAATAAGGTGCTCTCATAAGAGCGAGAAATGTTGCACCTGCATCACATTGGTTTAACCTCAGAGGACTCTTTAATATTTGTTTTTTAAATTGGGAAAATGGGTAATCAGATAACAAAGAAATAAAACAAATCATACTATATATGCAAAAATAGTACAATTTAAAGATAATTTCTCCATTATCACCTAAATCATCATTAGAAGGATCTGGAAGCATTTTATCTTACACACCGAGCATGGCAAAAATATCATAGGCCTTCTGTGACCCTCACATAAATGATGTAGTTTAATAAAAAATAAATAGCAGATATAAAAAAATATTCACACCCTTAATTAAATTTCTACATTGTTGATGAAAAACCTGAAATCAAAACTTTCTGATTTTCTTTTCCAGTTTTAATACATTCTTTTATTCAACAATAATTAGGTAAAAACAAATGGGTATTTTTTAATAAAAATAATTACAAGTAACCAAAACCTCCACTTTTTTTTTTAAACAATTACCTCCCAAGGTGATTTGCTTTCACCTGAAATCAAATGATTCATAGCTGCACTAATATTGTTTTTTCCAAAACGTTTTACATTTGCATAATCCATGGTCTGTGGAGGGCTGGCGCCCTGCCCAGGGTTTGTTTCATGTCTTGCGCCCTGTGTTGGCTGGGATTGGCTCCAGAAGACCCCCGTGACCCTGTAATTAGGATATAGTGGGTTGGATAATGGATGGATGGATAATCCATGGTCCACCAAAAACTAACAAAAGATCTATGATAACTAAAAGGTAAAGAACGAAAGAGGGACACAAAATAATTTCAAATGTCATTATGTACTTTCTATTGCATCTTTAATACTTTGTATACTTTGTAATACTTTTTGAGGTATGAATTAAGTCAAATTTCAGTGAGCCTGTAAAGGTGCCATGTATGATATATCTCATATCTAAGCATACAGCCACTATAGACGCAGCCAGCTTGTTGGGAAGCTCTGCTGCCACGTCTCAGTTATCTACTGTACTGCTGCCATCAAGTGGATAGATGTTTGATTTTTTTAAGATAAAACAGCTTGCGGAAAATAGTGCTATCAACAGATAGTCCGTACTTATGTTGTCGTAAAAAAGGTATAAAGCTGCTGCTGTCTTGAAACAACTAGATGTTTCAAGATAAATATGTTGATGATAATGACAATGATCGAGATAGTGACAATCTATTGGATGATGAGAAACCTGTAGGCTCTGGCACTGATGCGGATTGCTGCCCCAAAGATATTTCTTCATCACAATGCGTCTGACTTGCCACAACTGTCAAAACAGCTTTACATGGACATTCTGCCACGCACCGAATGCAAACATTCACCAAGTAGCAGATGTGTTGTGTTTAACAAGTGTGGACAGAGCAAAGAAGTGCATTATATTTATGGGACATATGCTTTTAAAACTACAGTCTGCATGGGGTCATCATTAAACGCTCTCATTCAACTGCAGACTTTTAATAATGTGTCTGGTCAAAATAAAGTCATTAAGTTTCTCTACATTTCTGGCATAGTTACTTTTGATAACAAAACAGTTTCTTTCTAACACATTACATTTTTTACAAATTTTGGTAGAGTTAAATATCATTTATGAATACACCTTTACTGCATCCTCCTGGTAATAAATGGTCCAGCAGTTAATGTTAAGAATCAGAATATCTATCCAAAAATGATGACTTGGCAAAGGGCAAACTCACTTGTTGCTGTAGTTTCAAAATATGTATCTGACACAAAGCCAGTACATCCTATGACCCAGATTACATAGCACCCACTGTTAGGCACATTGTTTAGAAATAGAGTCACTTTGTCTTTAAAGAGGGCTAGTATTTTAGTAAGGACAAAGAAAAAAAACAATTGTACTCTACCTGAAAAATAAGGTTAAAGAAAATTTTCTCTTTTCAATGTAATAGCTATAATTCCTTTATAGCTTTATAGCTCTTTATCTCTATATCAAAACATTGCATGATTATATTGTAATTAACAATGTTAAAACACAGTCTGGTAGCCAATTGCTTAGGTTGGCCAGAATTGGACTTTAACATTGATGCCATCAAAACATCAACCATTCCATTTGGCTCCGCCATCATTGTCAGCTTGAAACTGGGACCGCTAGAGTAGGTGTGAAGTGCTTTGTGCTTTTATTCAAAAAACAAAACAAATGGTAAATAGTAAAGTGCAAAGTTATTTCCTTAAATAAATAAATAATCCATAAAATCACTGACAGTAAGTTAAAATCCAAGAAATATTCAAAAGATAAAACAGATAAAACTCTCTCTCTGAGCCCAAACTGTCTTATTCCATTGTTTCTCCAGCTCACCACAACGGTCTTGCAGTCAGCGGAGACATCAGCAGTAGCAGTCTCCTCTTCTGATTCTCATCCTGACAGTCCTTGTTGGCGTCTGCCAAAGTGTCTCCTAGTGTCTTTATGATCTCTAGGATGGCACCATCACCATCATTCCCCACTCCTTTATATATTCAGTGGGGGACTGCCCTCTTACTCATGGTTCTCTTTTCTCTGTCTCTTTCTTCCTTATTTTTTCCTGGAGAGGCTCCTGTTTAGGTACCAGTTAGGTGAAGGTGCTGCAGTCAACTGTTCTGAGGTGTGAATGAAGCACTTGACCATTCTGCTTGCATTTACACATGATAGCAACCCAATCAATCTAGTAGCAGCACATGCATGTTCCCAATGTGAGGGACGGCCTAGCATCTTTACCTGGCCAGGATGCCTTCAACCAGGAAGATGACATACCCAGGACATTACCTCCCATGGACTGCCAGATGGCAGCCCCTCTGGGTTGCAGTGGTGCCATGGATCAGTGGGAATTGGAGTTTTTCAACTCAGCCTTGTTGGATTCCATGGGTGCCACCAGGGGCTGCTGTGAGGACTGGGGAGCCCTACTTCATGGGGATCCAGCCTTACCCGGAAGTGCTCAAAATGTGGGAAACACAGGAAGTACTTCCAGGGATAATATAAAAGGAGTGGAAATGAAGGAGGACATCATTTGTGTGGAGGAGAGGAGGCAGTGACAGAGACAAAGCAAAAGAAGGAGGAAAACAAAGACTAAGAGTTGTTGTGTGCTTTGTACTGTGTTTTGGCTATGGCGGGAAACACCAGCGAAGAGTTTCCCACAATAAATTTCTTCTGTTCATTTTATACTTGTGTCCAAGCTTTAGTGTCAGGTGTTTGGGGAGCTGGAGTATACCACGTATACCTGTACCTGCCTAGAGCCTGTACGCAACGAGACTTCACTTTATTTATTTAAAATGTGCAGCGTCACAAACCTCCCTCATCACACTCTCCCTGAACATGTTAAATGGCACTGGAAAGTGGCAACATATTGCATGTTTCTCTTTGATGTCATCTGTGTTTTTTTTTGTACATCGTTTTGTTGTTTTTCTTTTTGTGCAGTCAGTTACAATGACAATTGCTTATGATTGAGAAACACTTTTAAACATTGAGAAAAGTATTCAGAATTCAACTTCAGCTAATTAAATACAGAGCTACAGCCAATAGTTATATTGAAACTATACAATGACTCAGCTATGAATAACCAAGCTAGGTATGTCAACCAAGTTTTGCATTAACACTTTACTACTCTGTTAATTTGATAATTTGTTAAATTAATTTTGTATGTTGATTAGTTTATGTGCTTAGAATAGGTCTAGATAATAAATTGCTTATAATGAGGTATTATTTCTGTAATAAAGAGTGTGCCAGATTGCAGGGTTTAATGGGAGCTAGGAAGGATTGTAAGTTTGTGTGGAATTTAAAGATACAATTTTCTTACTGTGTCTGTCTTGAAGTTTCATATGATAACTTTGGAAATATAACCCAGAAAATAAATGGTGCTTGATTTACTCAACATGGAGTGGATAATTTTGAAATGCCAATAACAGGCTAATGCTTACATTAACATGAAAATCCATCTTGATGTGGTATTTAAAAGGTCAAGAAAATTATCATTAAAGGAAAAATATCAGTTCAGCAGCTCTTGTAAGTGTATACCAGTTTGCCTGTAGTATTAGTGAAATAAATAAATAGGACATTAATGCATCCTATATTCTATGAAGGGTGTTCAATAATTTATCTACCTGAGTATGAGGAAAGTAGCAAGCATGTTGAAACAATTCTGGGCATATTGTGACATGTCTCAAGGTTACTCATGCACAGTTGGGGCTCAGTGTGAGTCTAACATTCCAAGAGACAGGATGTCAGGAGAGTCCCTGTACAAATCAAGTAAGAAAGTGCCAGATTTGGAGCAACCTTCAGTGATAAAATTTCTCACAAAAGAAAGGAAAAAGCCAAAGCAGATATGTAAAAAGATGACTGCAGTTTATGGTGAGTCTGCCCCATCATCCTACAAAGTAAAATTTTGGAGCAAGCAGTTTGGCAAGTGGGGTAGAGAGTCATTGGGTTGACCCTCACACTGGATGGCCTGTGAAAGCAGCTTCCACAGAAATTTGCAAGAAAGTTGCAGATTTAATTTTGTCAGAGAGATGAATTAGGTTTCCCGAATAGCTGGTGAAATGGGCATCTTGGCATGTACAGTATGAAAAATAATTCATGAAAAGTTGAGCATGTCAAAGGTCAGTGCAAGATCGGTTCCAAGAATACTGAAGCCATATCAGAAGGCCACAAGGCTTCAATGTTGTCAGGAGACCATGGAGATGCTCTCTGAAGACCAAGTGAATTTTTTTCATCGTTTGGTAATTGAAAATAAGATTTAGGTCTATCACAGAGATCCTGAGTCCAAAATGGAGTCAATGTAGTGGAAGCACAAGCCATCCCCCTCCCAAAAAAAGTTCAAGACAGAAAAATCTGCAACGACATGGCAACTGTCTTCTGGGGTATTGAAGGACTTTTGCTTCTGGAGTTCATGCCACACAAGACAACCATAATCGAGGAGAGTTACGCCAACACAATGATTGTTTTGCGGGAGTCAAACAAGGAGAAAAGATGAAAAAAACTCACAGCAGGCGTGCTTCTTCTTCACAACAATGTGCCGGTTCACATGGCATGTCAATCACAGGCTGTTATCTGAAAATGTGAGTTCCTGCAGCTGAACCATTCTCCCTACGGTTCTGACTTGGCTCCCTCAGATTACTTCCTGCTATGAGTTTTGAAGAAATCTCTGCGTGAATAGTAGTTTTTAAGTGATGAAGACATTAAGGCACCTGTGACGTACTGGTTTGAAGGTCAAACATAAGATTTTTTTAAAGGGGTTAAAATCATTGCACGAAAGTTGATGAAGTGTATGGAGCTATCAGGGGACTATATTGAAAAATAAAACAAAAATTTATTGAAAAATCATTTCTTTCCTACTGAGGTTGATAAATTATTGAGCACCCCTTGTAACTAGTTTTTGGATATGGGAAACATTAGAAACACTGTTGTATACATATACAACAATTATGAATTAGGAAAAGGAATCAGCCACAGTGGAAAAAAAGCCAAGGATATGAAGGATGCATTATAAAGGCAAATTGGCTCTAGAAGGATTAAAATGAATCAATTTAAAAGAAAAATGACTGAAATACTTAATGTAATGGATGATGATGATGATAATTGGGATGTCATCAAAGCCACATTGATAACAGAGTTTAATGAACTTTGCAGAATTTTGCAATTTAGATACTTCTGTTGAAACACTCTTACACCAGGTTATGTTAGATGATGAAAGGATTAGCAATACTGGTTTAAGACCATGTCAATTCCATTCAATGACTTTAAAAAGGAGGTTGATATTTGGATTAATAAGGTATTGCAATGCAGAGAAGGAGCAAGAGCATTTAGCGTGGAAGCATGTCCTGAAGATAGCATTTCAATGGCATTTTCTAGTTAATCTAAAACAATATGCAGCATCATTTGATTTCTCTGCACTTTTTAAAGCAGAGCTGAAAAGGGCTGCGTTCCTAACCCAGGCAGAAGCACTGAAGAAAAAGCAGACTTTAGAGATACAGCATATTAAATTTAAGATTGAAAGTGAAACAACTTGAACTTCACACTGTGCTTGCTGCTACTATTACACATCTTAAGTTTTTGCAGAAATAGAAAGAGTTACAGACAGAAAATGATACATATACAAAGTGATACAGAGAAAAGATCTGTCTCTGGTGTAATTAAAGATGAACAGGAGGATTCATGTGATGAACTCAATTTACTGACTTTCTCAATTATGGCTTGTCAGCATAATAACATAGGGAGAAGTGATTCAGACAGAAACTTTGTTTGCTGTAATGCAAAAGCAGAATGATATTACAGAATCACAGATAAAGCAACAAAGACTATATACATTATCATCTCAAAACATCTTATTTCTCTTTTTTGTAATCAATTTTTAATTGATGTCAAACAAATAGTGAAACAACAAAAAAAGAAGACATTTTCATATTCATATTTTGAAGAAGATAAAAACCAGAAAACATCCCCATCTTCAAAGGAGACCCTCTGAAATATAGAAACTTTGCGGTTGCATTTAAACATTTTGTAGAAAGTATAACCATAAAGATTGGCTGTATTTTAAGGAACAAAACACGGCCATCCCAGGGATTTAGCAAGAAGTTGTTTTCACATTTACCCAGAGTAGAGTAAATTTGAGGCCAAGCAACTCCTGAAAGAACACTTTGTAAGCGAATAGAAAACCTCTATGACATACAGAGATGAAAATTTAAGTTGGTCTATCTTTAAAGCAGAAGTCAACAAAGCATTCAAATCTTATGCTCTTTTTCTAACTAGTTGTAGTTGTGAAATGACAGACATGGAAACCATGAGACGTGCTGTCTCTAACCAAGTCTCTTCCTTTGTTCTGCAGAACAGTCCACTTGATCCACTCTACTCATAATTGTCGATACATTACAGCAAGCCAGAGCTACCAATGTGACATGTGTGCTATTCCTGCTATATCTGTCCTGTGCCTTTGACGCATTTAACCACCAAATCCTGCTTGCCAATCTCTTTGTCCTTGGCATCATTGGGACTGCCCTCAGTCTTAAGTGGTTTGAGTCCTACCTGGGCAGACCGTGCCATGAGTTCTGGCATGGAGAGATGTCAGGGGTGTAACAGGCCAACACTGGGGTGCGCCAACGATCGGTGCTGGGCCCTCTCCTCTTCTCCCTATACACCACTTCACAGAGCCCTATTGTCCATTCTCATGTTTTTTCTTTTCAGTGCTATGCTGATGATACACAGCTGTACCTGCCATTCCCTCTAAAGGACCATGTGACATGTATAGCTAGAATCTCTGCGTGTCTCACTTATATTGCAACCTAAATGAAGGAACAACATCTACAGCTCAACCTTGGAAAGACCTTCTTGTTATCCCAGCTCCTCCGTCTGTTCAGCACCACATCTCTTTTCAACTTGATTCATTTTCACTAACACCTTAACGCCATAACTACCTTGGGATAGTGATTGATGACCAGCTGTTCTTCAAGTAACAAGTTGCTATGGTCTCTTCATCTTACACATTCACTCTGCACAAAATCTGCGAGATCAAACTGTATCTGACAGAAAATGTAGCAGAACACCCGGTCCAGGCTCTGATCTTGCCAAGGCTGGTCTACATCAATTCTCTGCTGTCATTTGCAACGGTATGTGTCAACAAGCCACTGCAGATGTTTAAGTGGCATGTCTGGTGTTCAGCCACCCAAGACAGACACATGTTACTCCTCTCCTCAAATCACTACACTGGCTTCCTGTGTCTGCACCTAAATACAAAGGGGAATTCAAGGATCTCACTCAATCGCACGGGAGTTGGGCAATATTATCAACTATGCGTCTACGTACTGTATGCTTATGGTCTTGTCTGCCTAGTGGCATTGTGCTGGGTTGATAGAGTTGTGTATTTCTGACAAAAGCAAGTCAAGTTATATGAACATCAAGACAGCAATGGTAACGGTTTTCTGCATTAATGGAACTGTTAATAAATAGTATTCTCATGAGCAGATTGTTAATCAGTGACATTACACTGAACTGCTTAAGCATCTGCAGGAAAGCATCTTGCACTGTGGCAGCACACCTCCACACACCCCCTTGTGAGTCAAAGAGATCTGGACCAAAAACAACATAACAAGGTGGTTACTTCATATGCATTTTTATATTCAGGTAGTAACGCCTCTTTCTACACATAAGAGCTTTTAAATTAGCTAAACCATTTTGGATGAAAGGTTTAAATTCTATTGATGACTGTGGGAAAGCAAAAAGTTGTTCAGAGTAGTCTTGTAACAGAACTGGAGGTGAGCAGTCTGAATTGTATCAATGTTGTTGGACTCACTGAAGTTTTCTCTCAAAAAAGAATTCCAGTGAGCAAAGATAACGTCCAACAACACGTTGATATGGACAGGTGGCCTCTTTTCAGAAAAGTGCAAATCCCATGCATCAATGCATGAAATAAAACTACTAATTAGTACAAATGGCATTAGAAGCAGAGGAGGTAATTCACTGTGTAGACAAAGGGCCACATGCTGTGAGGACTGTACAAGGGTGGACCACTAAAACAGGGCAGCTACAGCCAAACAACAAAACATAATAAGTCAGGTATTGTCAAATCAAATATCTGTGGCTAAACTTGAAGGACTGTGGAGTTAGCAATTGGAATGCAACTTTCCTGAAAGTAGCCAAAAAGAACATCTAGATATCAAAGACATATATCTTACTAGCTGAATACCCGTGCTTCGCTATGGAAAAGCAACAAGAAAAATGTCTTCTAAAATGTACAGAGTGACAGTATACGTCCTATAAAGGTCATAAGGCAAGATTTACCACATAAACGAAACAAAATAGGTTACTAATTATTTGTTGAAATGGTTTACTCAAATATGATTTTAAAATGATAAATAAACGGCAAATTATAAACGCTTTATGGAAACTCAAAAATATCAAAACAAAACTTGTAATCTTCAGAAAAATGAAAGTATTTTTAATTTACTTTAAAGAAATTTATATTAGGAAGAAATTGGAGTGAATGGGTCTAAAAAACTATACGAAATTTCACGCTTGGACCGTTTCTTAGGCTAGGGGTAACCTACACTCCAAATTTCAAGTCCCAAATCCTCATGGTTCGGGAGATTTTGTGATGAGTAAGTCAGTGGTATTTGGCTTTTATATATATATATTTATTGACAGAGTAGCTTACCCTCAATGAATAAAGAAGAAGCCAGAACAGCTTACTCATCAGTGGTCTAGGATGCAAGATTTACATTTGCTTTGTAAATTTGGAGTAAACCTATTTATTCAGACTACTTTAAACTAGAATGTGGTACCAGACAAGAATGCCCCTTGTCACCACTGCTATTTGCAATTGCCATTGAACCACTGGCAGTTCACTGTCGAAATACTTATCAGATAAAGGGGATTATCAGAGAAGGACTTGAACAGAAAATTTCTCTATATGCAGATGATATGGTTTTGTATATATCAGACCCACAAAATACTGTGCCTACAGTCTTAACAGCACTTACAGAATTTCAAAGATCTCTGGTCTCAGAATTAATTTGAATAAAAGAGTGCTCTTTCCAGTGAATTCTCAAGCATACAATATTAGATTGGACACCTTCCCTTTTATTATTGCAGATCACTTTAAATACCTTGGGGTAAATATCAAGTAAACATAAAGCTCTTTATCAACAAAATGTTGCCGTCTGTATGGAAAAAATTAAGCAATACTTTGATGGTCAACCCTTCATCTCACTCTAGCTGGAAAAATTAACGTTGTTAAGATGAATAGCCTTCCTAAACTTCTCATTTTATTTAAAAGAAATTCCAATTTACATCAATAAATCATTCATTAAGCAATTAGATTCAACCATAATCTCATTTATTTGGAACTTAAAACATCCACATATCCAAAGAGCGACCCTACAAAGACCAAAGGCAGAAGGTGGCATGGCTCTACCTAACTTTCAGTTTTATTACTGGGCAGTAAACATACAAGCTATAAAAACCTTGACACAAATAGATGAACATACACAGGCTTGGTCCGCAATTCAAATAAAATTCTGCAGTACTTCTTTATATTCCCTGCTTTGTGCCCCAATAAATGCAAGTTATCGCCAATATACTAACAACCCAATTGTGCTTCACTCACTCAGAATATGGAACCAACGTAGAAAGCATTTACGATGGAGAATCTTTTATCTGTGGCACCTCTGCATGAGAACCACCTTTTTCAACCCTCGCAAACATATGCAGTTTTTAATATCTGGAAAACATTTGGGATTAAATTGCTTAGAAATCTTTATATAGACAACATCTCTGCATTCTATGAACAATTACATTCCAAATTTAATTTTCCAGTAACACATTTCTTTCACTATCTTCAAATTAGAAACTTTGTTAAACAGAATCTGCCCGATTTTCCCCATCTCCCAATTTCCTCTATGCTGGAAAAAATATTGCTGAGTTTCGAGGACTCAGACAGCATTTCTGCAATATCTAAAATTATTTTACAGTCCCTCCTTTTCAAAGATCCAAGAGGACAATGGGAAAAGGATCTCAACATATCAGAAAAGGAGTGGAAGGTAGCAATGCAGAGAATTCATTCGAGCTCCATATGCACAAAGCATACAATTATTCAAGTCAAAACTATATATCGACCACATCTGTCTTGCTTAAAATTGTCCAAAATGTTTCCAGGGCAAGATACAACCTGCGAACGCTGCAATCAAGTTCCAGCCTTAATTGGGTCACATGTTTTGGGGCTGCACCAAATTAACACCATTCTGGACAAAAATTTTTAAGTGCTTTTCAGACAGCCTTGGTCTCACAATCCCTCCTAACCCATTAACAGCTGTGTTTGGTGTTCTTTCAAATGGGCTTAAAGTGGAGAAGGACGAACAAACTGTAATTGCCTTCACTACACTATTGGCACGCAGACTTATTTTGCTAAACTGGAAGAATCCTAACTCTCCTCTTTTAAGTCAGTGGGTAACTGTGTTTAATATTATTTGAAATTGGAAAAGATCTAATTCTCAGTTGAGGATCTGTGCAGAACTTTTTCAAAACCTGGCAGGATATAATCAATAATATTTTAGAATAAGCTCTTAAAGCACTGAGGAAGTAGATTCTCTTCCCATTTCTTTTTCTTCTCCATTTATCTTTATCTGCATATTAAACTCATCAATTTATTTATTTTTACTAGCTTTAAGTTGTATTCCGTTGGCCATGCTCTCTTTCTTAGGGGTGAGGGTTGATTTGTTTTCAATCCTATTTTTTGTAAAAATTGATCTATTTGTATGGAATGATGACAATAAAATCAATAAAATTAAAAAAAAAAGGTTAATTTGGAGTAAACCAATGTTTCTAGCCAGCTCTATTATTTCTCTGATGATGAAAAAGTTTCTGTTTTAACAATGTGTTTACACAGATAATTGTAGAAATGGAACACGTGAAATACTGTACATGTGTTCCAAATAACAATCTATTATTTCCACTCTAAAACTCCAGCACTTCATGCCCATATAATCAAGGCATCGGCTGGGCGAGGTTTGTGCCCTTCAGCGGTGGTGGGGGGATGGAATAGTAGGCTTCTTGTTACTTGTTGGCACATTTACAAGACAAAGGTGAGTTGGATTTACAAGTTTTTTTGTAGGCTTTGGTAATTCTAGTGTTAATGAAAGTATGTGAGCTCTAAAATTAATCCTGCAGATAAGGCATCTCAAGGCCAAAATGTGGATGCCTTTAACACTAGAATTACCAGAGCCAACGAAAAAACTCGTAATTCTGACCCACCTTAAATCTCTTCGCACCTCTCCGTCAGCCTCTTTTGTCTTTTAAATGTGTCAATAAGTCCACGCAGCCTTATACCATCACCCATCGCCTCAGAACAGCCAAGAAGTTCTCCCAGTTCCTGCCTTGAATGATTATCTGGGAGTGAGCGACTCAGAATTGTAAGGGGAAATAACTTGATGTGTGTTTTGTGTCTAAACAATCTACGTAAACAAATCGTTAAAACAGTTTTTTATGTTTTAGTAATAAATGACAAAATGTAATCACAAACTATATAATATGTAAAGGCTGATGGCCAAATATCAAATAAACATTTCCATAAAAAGGGCAACTACAATATGACAGCTTCCGTGGTGCAGTGGTTAGAGCTGTCAACTTATAATCGAAAGGTCATGACTTCGAAACCACCTCCCCTGCAAATTTACTGTTCTGAGTAGTGAGTTGCTCTTATTGTTACTATTATACAATAAAAACATACATTTCATTTGTGTCTGTAACAGCCAGTGTAAATTTATAGGACTTGTAAAGGTTAGCGTTTTTTTTTTCACTCTTATTTTCTCAGTCACGATCACGATATAACGTTCAATGCCCCTAACCCCCTCCCACACCCCCGCCCCAGATCTGATGCGGTTACTTTTTATCTAAAACTGGGAATAACTGTACATGTCAGTGGTGTTTTGAGGCAATGGAACTGGAAGTTCTCTAATCTGGAGGGGTAAAAGATGACACACAAACACTTGTGAATCTGCCTTCTTCATATCTCATCGTCACTTGAATTTTTTTTTATTCAGTTTTATTGAGTGTTCTTCCTCATGCTGAATTAGTATGCACCTTATGGTCCATGATGTCAAATAACTCATTTTATGACCTGTATAGTACATTTCGGAAAACATTGTGGCACTGATGCAACATTATTCATATTATTCATATTCATTCACCTGCATTCTTGCGTTTCTAATCAGTGATTGCATATTTTTTTTTTCAATCTTGCCAGTGTCCACATTTTGGTGCACAGTACTGTTTCTTTTGTATTCCAGTACATGCAGAGGAAAGAATAGTAGAGTGGTCAGTTCCCACTATATGCAATCATCAGATTCAAATGTTAACAGTTCACACACATGCAAGACCGTCCTTTCTGCATTTACAACATGTGTACCTGTTGCAATGTACACACTTCTCTGTGTGCTGTGGTTACTATTACACTGAAGGGGCACCTGACACGGACTGAGTTTGTTTTCCTGGGAAAGCAGCGGTCTTGGAACAGATGCTTGTCGATGTTGCATCCTCTTTTTCTTTATCCATCACCTTTTCTTGTAAGAAGCGACGACGAAGCTCCACTGCAAGTTGAGCCATGAACACTCTCTTTTCTCAGTGCTTACCGTGCATGCCTTGTACAGCACATGCTCGCGGATCGCCGCCAAGTAAAGCATCTTGTATCACACAGCAACTGGCCACCTGTGTGCTCCTGCTGCACTGAATAAGCTCACGCCTTCTGGTACACGATGTCAACGCAGCACTGGGGAAAAAAAGAAAGAGAGGAATATATGTGACATTTTTAAGAAATCATTTTATGACCTGAATAGTACCAATCAGCTTCGCACTAATGCAATATTATTTGAAAACCAACAGCGTCAGATCGGGTGTGAATGTATGGCATTTCTAAAAGTTAGTTTTTCAGTTTTATTATCTCAATCTCGTTCACGCTCTCCCTCGCCCCTTCTGATCTGACTATAACTAACAGCGCCAGTATAAATTCATACCTAAAGATTGATGCAGACCATGTACACCCCCCCTTCATGGCAATGCTATTCCTTGATGACAGTGGCCTCATTCAGAACTGTTTTGGCACGAGGGGGATCTACACAATATTAGATTGTTTGCTTTTCTCTCTCTGTCTCTCTCTCTGTCTCTGACATTCTCTGCTCCTGATGCGCACTCCTTTGAAGAGGAAGATATGCTTACATTCTTTTAATTGTGAGAAAGAACTGTCATCTCTGTCTTGTCATGGAGCACAGTTTAAACTTTTGACTAAAGGGTGTTCTTTCATGTCTAGAGTGCTCTAATAATGTTAAAAAACGTATTTAGAAGGTAAACAGGTTTTCTATGCTCTAACTGCGAAAATATTAGATTTATAAATAAAGAATCCTATTTCGTGGAAATTAATTTATCGTGGTAGAGTCTGGAACGGATTAACTGCGATAAACGAGGGTTTACTGTATAACTGTGTGGAGAATATTTATAAAAAGTGTGGGAGAGTTTATGAGGGCTTAAAATATATAAAAATAATCATACAAACATATGGTTTCTACTTTGCGGATTTTCACCTATCGCGGAGGGTTCTGGAACGCAACCCACGCGATTGAAGAGGGCTTACTGTATAGTGTATATGTAAATACTGTATACTGTATATAATATATATAGTATACTGTTTACTTTTCTTCCTCTAATAAAATTTTGATTTCAGTGAGTTCTTTAGCTGCTAAGATTCGCCAGGAATCTCACTGGAAAAAAGAAATGACCAATGACTAGTAATTTTTTGGATGACCCTATTTTATAACTTATTTATTTTATTAATTAATTAATTTATCTTCTCCACCCACAATATTATCCAAAAAATTAGTTACAATTGTTAAAAGTCATTTATTTTGTTCTGATTGGGATGTCTAGAGCATTCTGGTAACAGTTTTTTCATTTGTTAATTTTTTGGATTTCAGCCATATCCAAATTGGGTGTGAAGTTTGTGGGTTTGGGGGAATGCCAATGGAATGGGCACTTTTCTTATGCTGTTGGTCCCCCTTTTCTCTCTTTAAAAATGTTAAAAACTTGTTTACCAAAAAAAAAGGAATATACCGTAAATGTGTGTTACTTGCTATTTATACTTTTGTGTGAGTGTGTGTGTGTTTGTTTTGTTTGTATTGTATTATTGCCATTGTCCTGTGAAGACTTGCAAGTAAGAATTCCATTGTGCTATGTACACTGGACAATATACTTTAACTTTTGTTCACCTCTCCCCTGTTACTGTGTGCACTGTGTCTACTGTCAGCTTATTTTTTTGTCTTAAATGGGACATTTTACTTACTATATATTGATACAAAACATATATTTTTTTAATCATGTACGGTATTACTACATGGTTCAATAGCTGTGTGGGCATAAAGCCAGGCAACATTTACATGCATATACTTTTTTCTTTTTCTTTTTTTTATATATTTGTTAATTTATGGGAGCACTCTGAGCCTGTCTTCTGAGAACAACTCTGAATAAGAATAGATTCAATTAAATGAGGCAAATTACTCACCAAAATGAAATGGCAGCACCAGCTGTCTTTTACTGCCTCTCAAATTCCTAAATTAGCTTGCTTCACTGCTCCCACAAAGCTATGCTATTTACATTGTGCTATGACCAAAGTGTTACTGAAGGGTTTGCTTTTAGCTCTTGCTTTTCCTTTGCTATTGATGGAGTTGTTTGTCAATAGCTTTTCAGCCAATAAAAAAGTGAAAGAGTTCATCAGCTATATCTTGTAAAGTTTGGATGTGGAAGCCATTACAAGACAAACAAAAACCTGTCATCAATCAAATGTTTTCTATCCAGCTTTTAAAATCTTCCTATGTGTCATTATTTTTCTTGACACTTAAGTAGATAGCTATGGCACTACAACATTTCAGCACAAACGAACGTTCATATTTTTGAAAAGTAATAGTCATTTATTCTGCTCCCCTACATTTTGCCTGCTAACTCTGTGTCACTGTCCTGTGGTGTAATTTGTCAAAGTACTGATGACATTACTGATAGTCATTGCTTTTTTGGTAGAATACTTTCCATGGTTCTTCAGATATTAAAATAGTTCTTTAAAATTGCTATGCCAGGTCTGAGCTGCTTGTTAGAGTCCTCAGATATATTAATACCTCATCTAGTGTTATGTTTTATGAAACTTTCTATATAAATAACCCATCGCATGGTAACATTGTACTGAAAACTGGGTTCAAATCTTAGCATGGTTACTGTGTGTGTGTGAAGTTAGCTTATTGTCTCCAAGTCTGTGTGAGCTCTTCTCCAGCTTTACATTTACAGTCTAAAGACAATTGTGTTACTTATGGACTCTAAGTTGGCAAAATGTGAGTGAGTAAACACTGTGATGAATTTAGAACCCTATTCAGGATTGCTACGTAAGACAAAGCTGAGACCCGCTTTGAGTCTTAACTGGATTGTGAAAGGTTTGTAGATGTACTCATGGGTAGAGTAAATAGCCATAGAGCGGAAAATCTTATAGTGTCTAGTACATATCATGAAGTTAATAAATCACTTACATTTTAAAGAAATAGTTTGTCAACATGTTTATCTTAATTAATACAAAAAGTACTGGTTATTGAAACTTCTTTAGAAACGAGGTTTGTTGCATTCTCTTGCTTTTCTAAACACAGTGTTACTGTACGATTTGCTCCTGTCATTTCTAGTCTATCCTTTATGTCCAGTTTCTTCTACAAATCAATGTTGCAAATGTAAAGTAACCTGTATAAAACACAACTTTTACATATGCTACTACATCAAGACAGATTAGTCTAAAGTAGGGGTCCCCAAATTCAGTCTTGGTGTATCACTGAGGCTATAGGTTTTCATTCCAACCGGTTTCACAAATCAGTAGGTCACTCTCATGTCTCCAGAAATGTAATTGTTTAGCTGGCCTTTGATCTTTTCTTATTTTGCGTTCACAAAAGTGCTCCAGTATGATATTAGCATTTATAAGAAATTCAGAAACTCATTTTCTTTGTCATTGTTAAACACTTCATTTCCTTTTAACGTATTTCAATTCACTTAATTCCTTACAATGTATCCAAATACTGACAGTTGGTGATGAGCAGTGCAGACACTGGTGCAAATGACACTGAACATCAAAGTGGAGTATGTATTTGATTAGTAATAAAAGGCTTAACTAACTGGTCCTCGAGTTCAGTCCAGCAGACCATCGTAATTGCCGGTGTTCATCCCAATCACTTTCTGCTTTTTACAGGACAACTTGACTTTATTAAACAAGCTGCCTTTTTGTGTCATTCCAGAAATACAATATGGGCTTGCTAAATTTTTAGGGGAATGTAGCAAGCACTTATTTGTGTGACTGTGACACCATTTGTAGTGGGAATGTGGACACCAAACTCCACACTGGGCATCATTGTAGTTCAGGACCAAACAGGACCAGCAGGAGGGATTTAAAACACAGGGTCACAGACAAAATATTTGGTTTCAACACAAAGGTGCTGTTTATTTACAGGGGTAGGGACATAACTGTCATGTGGGCTTTGTAATACTGTCCATAGGCAATAACACACAAAAATTAATAAAGAAAAAAAATTAAATCCATTGTCCCCAATTCAAAATGAAAAATGTACATACACTAGGACAGACAGCCTTCCTCTGTTAATATATGGTTCAGGAAGTTGTTCCTTAAAGCACAAAATATTTCACAGTTCCCAAAAAATAAATCATAAAATATTTACAAAAAGAAGAATCAAGTTTATATAAAAAAGGGACAAAAATTGCCCTAAACCCTTTACCGGACTAAAAACCCTAGCTAAGATTCACTCCGTCGACATTACTATGGTGTATTTATTTTTTTGGTGGGGATCCCAGGAATGCACCCAGCCTTGGCCCGACTCACACACACTTACTCACAGAGACAAAAAAGCAACCGGTAATAAAACAGAAATTAAAGAATGTATTAAACTATAATAAATAAAATACAGTGATCCCTCGCTATATTGCGCTTCGACTTTCGCGGCTTCACTCCATCGCGGATTTTAAATGTAAGCATATCTAAATATATATCACGGATTTTTCGCTGGTTCGCGGATTTCTGCGGACAATGGGTCTTTCAATTTATGTTACATGCTTCCTCAGTTTGTTTGCCCAGTTGATTTCATATAAGGGACGCTATTGGCCGATGGCTGAGAAGCTACCAAATCAGAGCACGTATTACATAAATAAAACTCCTCAATGATATACGATATGCTTCCCGCGCGCTGCTTCGCACACTTAAAAGCTCTAACAGCCCGTATTGATTTTTCATTGTTTGCTTTTCTCTGTCTCTCACTCTCTCTGAGAAATACAGGCAGATACTTATCCATCATGCATTACCATCAGGGAGGCGTATGATTGGCCCCATTATCTGCTCCTGACGGAGCTGTGTGAGCAGAGGGACTGTTTGAACAGAGGCTGTTTGCTTAGAAAATACGGATGCGCCTGTAAAAAAATGCTGAAAGGCTACCTTCACATTGATCCCTTCATTGCGCCGCTTTATCACGGTGCTTGCATACTTAAAAGCCCAACAGCCCTATTGATTTTTGATTGTTTACTCTCTCTCTCTCTGACATTCTCCGCTCCTGATGGGCACCTTGAAGAGGAAGCTATGTTTACATTCTTTTAATTGTGAGAAACAACTGTCATCTCTGTCTTGTCATGGAGCACAGTTTAAACCTTTGACCAAAGGGTGTTATTTAATGTCTAGAGGGCTCTAATAATGTTAAAAAATGTATTTAGAAGGTCGCAAACAGGTTTTCAATGCTCTAACTGTGAAAATATTAGATATATAAATAAAGAATCCTACTTCTTGGAAATTCATTTATCTGTCTGCAGCGGATCAACCGCTATAAACAAGGGTTTACTTTATAACTGTGCGGAGAATATTTATAAACAGTGTGGAAGAGTTTCTAAGAGCTTAAAATATATAAAAATAACCATACAAACATGGTTTCTACTTCACGGATTTTCACACAATCGAGGAGGGATTACTGTATAGGCAAACTTCACTGATCACACCCCAGTTACTTTCCGGCAATTATACAATAAACACAAATTAAGCAACCACAAATTACTAACAAAATCCACACATGATGAGGTGCATGAAAACTGTAACTGATGAAATGAAATGATGGAGGTATATAGTCCTGAGATTAGCACACTATATGTGAATGTAAAGATAGTCCTACCGGTATTTCCTGATGACGTATGAATGAGATCAAGAGCGCTATTTTCTTCACAGGATAACAACAAATTCTCAGAGACATGCAGCATGATGACATCAGACAGTTCATACACTCAAAACAGGAGACGATCCAGGACAAAACTGAATCCAAAGGTAGCAACAAGAGAAGACAAATAGACAGGCAAACCCAAACACAAAACACAAAAGAGTTAGCTCTTCTCTATAGAACTAGCCTCTATAGAAGTCTTGTGCCACCTACTTGTGCCCAGCAGCTCCTTCACCCTCAGCAGACAACCAATCAGAGCCACTTCAGGGACTGCTGTGAATTGAAGTTTCATTCCCCAGTAGCACCGCTGCAACCCAATCAATGTAAATACCTCCTACAAACCTTCAATATTGCTAGGAGATATCTATAACTCAAAGAAAACTATATACAAACCTAGGCACAAGCCATTTGCAATTATTGCATTCCAAAATGTTTTGCAATGTTACAACTTAATTCTCTCGACTCCCAAAAAGCAGAAAGAGGACCCCTGCAGGCAGGTAATGCTTTTTATAGCATTACTGTCATCCAATGCTGCTTTATGCTGCTTTATGCTGCTCCATTCATCCAGTTGTGGCTGACACAGACATATTCCAATTACACGCTATGCCACACCTCTTCAACGTCTCTATTAAATTATAAGCCAGCCATGCGTCGGTGCTCCAGTCAGACATGCCACTTCCTCCAAACTCAATAGTATGTTATAGTTTTGTCTTAACTTCACTGAAATAATACATGCCTTACACTAAATTAACACTCCACACTTCTTGTTGTTCATTGGCGGGTGACTATCAAAACACTCGCATTTTGACTGGGTACACGTGAAGTCCACTAGGCTCTTCCTGAACCTGCGAATGTCCAGCCACTTGTGTCTTAAAGTGCAGTCCAGTCAAAGCAAAATTAAAATTTTTGTGGAAGTGCATGCTCGCACTTTAAATATTTATAGAGGTGAGTGCCTTTACTATACTGAGTGTAAGTCTTTTTAAACTAGTGTTAAACTTTTTCCTTTGAACTGGTAATACCTGGCAGGCACATTACCTTAGTGACATTTATAATTGTTCTTTTTTCTTGTTTTTTTAAGATTTTGTTGTTTTTTATGTTCTGGCTATTTAAGTCTTTTTTATTCATTAACTCAAATGTGAATTTTATGATGACGTAGCTGCTTCCCTTTAGTATTCAATGTTATTTGCACCTGTGTCTGTACTGGTAATCACCTATCATCAGTATTTGAAAAATACAGTCGTGCCTTGTACTTCAAACTATTCTAACTTCGAACATTCCAGAGTTCGAATGCTAAATTCGAGGGAAATGTGATCCAGAGTTCAAATGATACTTCTATGCGTGTACGCAGTGAAAAAATGCAGCAACAGATGGCACTTACACAGAGAGAGTAAACAGCATCTGTTGTGCACCCAAGTAATCTCTCACTCTTATTGTGAAAGCATATCTTGTGTTATACTGCCATGTTTTTCAGTGCTTTATTCTCTTTATTTTTGGCATGTTTGGTTTTATATATATACAGGTGCCGGTCATAAAATTAGAATATCATGACAAAGTTGATTTCAAATGTATTTCAAATGTTTATTTCTTTTCATTTTGATGATTATAACTGACAACTAATGAAAGTCCCAAATTCAGTATCTTGGAAAATTAGAATATTGTGAAAAGGTTCAATATTGAAGACACCTGGTGCCACACTCTAATCAGCTAATTAACTCAAAACACCTGCAAAAGCCTTTAAATGGTCTCTCAGTCTAGTTCTGTAGGCTACACAATCATGGGGAAGACTGCTGACTTGACAATTGTCCAAAAGACGACCATTGACACCTTGCACAAGGAGGGCAAGACACAAAAGGTCATTGCTAAAGAGTCTGGCTGTTCACAGAGCTCTGTGTCCAAGCACATTAATAGAAAGGCGAAGGAAAGGACAAGATGTGGTAGAAAAAAGTGTACAAGCAATAGAGATAACCACACCCTGAAGAGGATTGTCAAACAAAACCCATTCAAAACTGTGGGGGAGATTCACAAAGAGTGGACTGCAGCTGGAGTCAGCGCTTCAAGAACCACCACACACAGACATATGCAAGACATGGGTTTCAGCTGTCGCATTCCTTGTGTCAAGCCACTCTTGAACAAGAGACAGCGTCAGAAACGTCTCGACTGGACTGCTGCTGTGTGGTCCAAAGTTATGTTCTCTGATGAAAGTAAATTTTGCATTTCCTTTGGAAATCATGGTCCCAGACTCTGGAGGAAGAGAGGAGACACACAGAATCCACATTGCTTGAGGTCCAGTGTAAAGTTTCCACAGTCAGTGATGGTTTGGGGTGCCATGTCATCTGCTGGTGTTGGTCCATTGTGTTTTCTGAGGTCCAAGTTCAACGCAGCCGTCTACCAGAAAGTTTTAGAGCACTTCATGCTTCCTGCTGCTGACGAACTTTATGGAGACGCAGATTTCATTTTCCAATAGGACCTGGCACCTGCACAAAGTGCCAAACTACCAGTACCTGGTTTAAGGACTATGGTATCCCTGTTCTTGACTGGCCAGCAAACTCGCCTGACCTTAACCCCATAGAAAATCTATGGGGTATTGTGAAGAGGAAGATGCAATACGCCAGACCCAACAATTCAGAACAGCTGAAGGCCACTATCAGAGCAACATGGGCTCTCATAACACCTGAGCAGTGCCACAGACTGATCGACTCCATGCCACACCGCATTGCTGCAGTAATCCAGGCTAAAGGAGCCCCAACTTAATATTGAGTGCTGTACATGCTCATACTTTTCATGTTCATACCTTTCAGTTGGCCAACATTTCTAAAAATCCTTTTTTTGCATTGGTCTTAATTTATATTCTAATTTTCCGAGATACTGAATTTGGGACTTTCATTAGTTGTCAGTTATAATCATCAAAATTAAAAGAAATAAACATTTAAAATACATCAGTCTGTGTGTAATGAATGACTCTAATATACAAGTTTCACTTTTTGAATGGAATTACTGAAATAAATCAAATTTGTCATATTCTAATTTTATGACCGGCATAAATATATATATAAATCCTCTATCAATTAACCATGGCATTCAAGAACAGTGTGACAACAACAAAACCTAAGAGGAAGGATGTAGTATTGACGATTAAGATGAAAAAGGACTTCATCATGAACCATGAAAAGGTACACGTATGGCGGATCTGGTGGCCATGTTTAAGATACCAAAGTTGACTCGCCTTTCAAACAGTAACCTTTCTCTTCCATTTCACTAGCCATACAGAACATCACCACTCCTAACTAAGGTCCAGTAAATGCAATTTTCATTTTATTATACAGTATTTACATATTTTATTTAGTGTTTTCATGTATTATGCAGGACATTTAATGGAGATTTTTTTACCTTAAATTATGTGTATTTGCTGTTTAAGTTTATCAAAATCAGTATTGTTTAATGTCTGGGAACGGCTTGATTTAGGGAGTAGGGATATTTGTGTTTTTGGCCAAGAATTCTGGTTTCTAGTTAGCATTTTTCTTTTAAATATGTTTGTATTTTTGACCTTTTAGATCAAGGAGTGTATGTCTTACAAACAATAATTTACAGAGGCAGTAATTCTTTAGCAATGTTATCAGGAAAAGACTGCTACTGTAGATGCGAAAAATACGTTGAAGATTCTCACTTTAAATGATGGCTAAATGAGTCGAAGGACAGGCAAACAGAGTAATTAGATTTATTGCAATAAACAATAACACCGACTCAACCCAATTAGGCCAAATCGAGCTGAGACTCAAACAGGCCAAAAATCACAGTTTATATAATAATTTCTTATCATTCTGACCTCGCTCAAAACAACTCATTCTGACCCCCATTCTGCAGCTGGCCTGTCAACTTTTTATGGGAACCACCAGCATTTTTACTTTCTGTTATTCGCCTTCACATTTTTGCTTTGCTTATTTTTAGGTCGGCCTTGAGCTTGCAGCTGTTCCCCCTCTTCCGTTCTTGGGTTGTCTCTTATCTTTCATTCTCCCTCTTCCTTGTTCCTCAAGCTGACAAGATATTGGTGGATAGAGCTAAGCTTTAATTAAAAATATGGCATGTGCCTTTATTTAATTATTTCCTTGGTATGCCTGACTTGTATTAATACTTATGGTTAATGCTTATAAATTTTCATATCTATTTATGCTAATACATTAATATAATAATTTCTTATTTTCCATACTTCCAGCTTTCAACTAGATTTCTAGACAGCTCTTATTTCTTGAGATCTGTGTAACATTAGATTAGGTTAGATTAAATTAGGCTAGATTAGATTAGATTAGACACAGTTTATTAATCCCAAGGGGAAATTCAGATGTATACAGCAGCAGAAAACTGATAACTTAAATGTCTCCATTTATTTTATTTCAGTTAATATGAATTAAATAAAATCTAGGTGTATGCTTTCAACAAAAAAAAAAAAAATTGATTGACTGCACTGTGTTTTTATCGATATAGAAATATGGAATTTAGTTATGTGGTGAAAAAAATCACATCCAATTATTTGAATATCTTTAATTTTTGCAGCTATTGAAAAAGAGTGTTATTGAACCATAGCAGCGGACGATTGCAATCAGGCAATCCGAGACTTGCCAGTATTCACCCTGTCAGATATAATTAAAGGAAGAACTGATGGATTAGTTACACTGGCGCTCTGATTAACCACACTATTTAAAATTGATTTTGCTAAAGCATCCACACCTGGGTTACTGTAATGTTTTCACCTTTTAAGCATATTCTTAACAGTGTGCCGAATGTGCTTTGATTTGTGCCTGTGTATTTGTTGATAAAAAGTTCACTGTCACATTGCTCATGTGGCAGTCTTCACTGGCATGCCCTACAGCAGCCTCATTTTTAGTCCTTGATCTTTCAGAGGTGCCACTAACTGGCTTTGCAACACTTTAAGTGAATCATAAAAGACAAATAGCTTTATCAGCTCCTAAGGCAAACACATGGGTAAAATGATTAGAATTTCTAGGGAATCTTGTTTCATTAGTTGGTGGTCAAATTCACTGGGCCCTGAAAATTAACAGATTACACAGAAGAAAGTGAAAAAACTTCAAACTTTAGTTATGCATCAAAAGAAGCAGCGCATTTTATGTGCTTCATCTATTAAAAACAATAGACTTTGCCTGATTGCCATGCCACTGCATCTATTCTCATATCTCCAATATTTAATAACATTTTCAAAAACACCTAGAGTTTGTCCAGGTCACATAGGGTGCAGAGCAGAATCAGCCTTCATTAACTGCATGGAACAATCCTGTGCACAGCTACAGTCAATCACACTGGAAAATTTATAGTCACTGGCCTGTTTAACAGCAAATCTTTAAGATATAGGAGGAGACAGAAGTACCTGCCAAAAACTTGCAAAAAGACACAGGAATAAAGTCCAAATACAGTCACCTGGGTAAGATTTAAAGTCAACGTCTTCAAGCATCAAGACAGCAAAACTATTCAATGTTACATTACAACTCTCTAAAAGTGGTACTCTGTGACACCTTGAGAGTCATAATCTGGTGTCTGTTTTTAATTTTTTTCAACTTATCCTTGTTCTCAAAAAATAGTTGAGAAACCAGTTTAGGGGTTTTGGGAGCCAAGGAATTTAATGATTAAATTTGTTTTTTGATTTGATGAGTTTTTAACATTTCTAAAAGTAAATCACATTCTCCAATGATGGCATTTTGTTTTCCTGTGTTACAGTTATTTTGAGAGTGTGCGATGCATAAAATCATTACTGCAACAGTTTAAAAGATCGACATTGTTCATTTCCTGATTTATCCAAGCTTGGGGGTACAACCCCAAAAATTCTAGTTTTTGTTTCTTTGCATTGTAATTAAGTAACAGTTCTTTTTTATTTAACCTTAGGCTTTCAAATTTGGCTCAGCTTACATGCCCTGGTTTTTAACTTTCTTGCTATGCTCCCTATGAATTATGATTTCCTGCCTCATACCTTATTTTTCCTTGATTCTTCATTTTTTGACCTTGGTTAGTTTATACATCTCTTTCCATTCTCCCCTTTTCTCACTCTCACTGTTGCCATTTATTGAAGTCAGTTCATTGTTCGGACATCAAGCATGTCATTTACACCAGTTGCAATATGGTATGTTAAAGATGTATCCTGTAATGTCTGTTAACATGAAGTAATATATCTAACTCTTCTAATTTATTTTTTGGTAATCACCAAAGTTTATCTATACTAATAAAATGCAAAGCCCTCACTCACTCACTCATTCACTCACTCACTCACTCATTAATCACTAATTTTCCAACTTCCCGTGTAGGTAGAAGGCTGAAATTTGGCAGGCTTATTCCTTACAGCTTACTTACAAAAGTTAAGCAGGGTTCATTTCGAAATTCTACACATAACGGTCATAATGGTCGACAACGTCCGCCATGTTGAACTTTCTTATTTATGGCTCCATCTTCACGAAATATGGTAGGTGGCTTCCCTGTGCTAACCGAAACCAATGTACGTACTTATTTCAGTGGTATGATGCCACTGTCGGCCGCCATATTGAACTTTTCACTGGTCTTTGTTACCTATGGGCCCATCTTCAAGAAATTTGGTACGCGGGTTCCCAACGCTAACTGAATCCTACTTACATACATATATACGTCCATAGCCTGCAGCTCGGTCACCGTGTGAGGCGGCGTTGGCTCCCCCATTCCAACACCTCCCTCGTTGTTGGCTGCCTGCCTATATAAGGCCGTCCATCGCTCTGGTCTCTACATTCCCTTCCTTGCTTCGCCACGGGATTCACGTCTCCCTGCTGATAACTACAGCCTTTTTATTTAATCCACGGCTGCTCCGCTGTTTTATTGTTCGTTTATTACGATTATAGTTATTGTGTAAGTATTTTAGACTTACTTTACATTGTTCAGGTACCCATTTCCTTTTCATTCCAACCGTATTCCCCATTAACATGTCTATCGAGGTGATCACCATCGATCAAAGAACTGTCACTTACCGAGTGGTTTCCATGCCCAGAGATGCCGCCTACCTTTTACATTCTCTGTGTTACATATTGCACGGCCATATCAGGCTCACTCTTGATATCCGGAGGAACATTGTGTCTTATGTATTGAATGACTGGGAAAGGTTCAAGGTGTGGACTGATGACGGTACAAGAGATAATTATACTACACAGGAGCACTATAGGAGTGAAATGCTTAAGCCCTTTACCTATGGTTCTGCATGTGAGTTGATGGCTTCCGCTGAATTGTTCGGTTGTCGCTTTCAAGTGTACCGAAATGGCCAAATATTTTACACCTTTCGACAACCGCCAATGCCTCTTAAACATCTTAGATTCACAGATGACGATTTCAGTAGTGGACACTTTGATGTTTATGGATGTTTAAACTCTCAAAAGCTGGATGTGAAGTTATCGATGAAACCGGTTGTATGCTTACAACGCTTGACAGTTGCCGAATGTCACTTCAACACAAGTCCTGCAAATACTGTCGTAATTGAAACCAACCATGAAACTCAAACCGATTATGACAGCAGCAATCCAAGCTGTGAGATTTGAAACAAGATTACTGTTCACATGGCCAACTGTACGTTTCATGCTCAAGAGTAAGCTCAGCGCACAGCTTGGTCATATTACAACCAGAGGGCCGAACTCACAATGTGGTATACAAAGAGATCCTTAAATAATTATTGGCATATTTTCCCTCCATTTAAAAAGGTTTAATTTTCTTTTGAATAAAAATTTTAAGGCAGTACTTCGCCGCTGCGAAGCGCGAGTATTTTGCTAGTTATACATAAAATGAAATATAAAATTGGAGGGGGTTCCCTTAGGATGGGGAAGACTGGGGTAGTGATCTATTTTTAAAAAGAGGAACAAAAAGGCATCACATTCTTCTCTGGAAAACTGCATGCTGGGGTACTGGATGGAAGATTCCATATGATAGTTAAACTTCAGATCCACAAAAACAACAATGATTCTATCCTGGAAGTGGAATAGTGGAAATACTCTTGACCCTTACACAAATATTTGAAGGGTTATGGTAATTTGACAAAACTGTTCTCTTATGCTTTAAGGATTTGTAAATAACTTGTGACCATGTACGCAATAGTATCTTGGGGTAAAATACAGTAACAATATTCTGTCACTCTTTTAACTCGGTTGAAATCACCATTAGTTTTACTTAATCAGCGCACAATTTAGGTGATATCTTTGACTTTAGCGTGTAATTTAAAACAAACATCTCAAAACTATCAAAATATGCTTTTTCCATCTTAAAAAGTTTGGACATTGTCTAAGCATGCAGGAAAATCAGAAATTAATTCGTGCTTTTATTTCTAGTAGGATTGACTACTGCAACACATTATTCACTGGCTCTTCTAATTGTTCTTTAGCAGCTTTCAGTTAATTCAGAAACCTACTCCAAGAATACGCAAACCTGAAAATACAATCACTTAACTTCAATTCTTAATTTCTTGCATTGGCTCCCAGTTAAGCTTAAGACCTCTTTTTAATATTCTGTATAAAGCTTAAATGGCCAATGCCTTGTTTACTTATCTGAACTGATCATTACTTACAAACCAGAGCACACATTGACATCTCAAGATGTTGGCCTACTTAACATTCTAAGGATTACTCCAATAACAGTGGGAGGTCAAGCTTTTAGTCACAAGCTGTGAAATGATCTGCCTGCTAATTTAAGAAATATCACCTCAATCTCTGCTTTTAAATACAGGCTGAAGACTCACTGCCTTAGTCTAGCATACCCTGACTAGAGCTGCTGATTAGCTATGCATAATGCATTTTCATTTGTTAGTCATTTGTACAGAAATATTAGTAACATAACATTTATAAACAGTTAATAACACTCTGTTTCTCTTCTTGGTATCTGAATATGGCACTTGGTCCCACTGATCCACTGCTCTCCAGTGTACAGAAAAATCATCTTGGATAAGGGAGAGCTGTAATTACTGGATGGAAAGATCATCTCATCAGATTGGACAGCCTGCACAGACTCCACTATAGAAAACCTAGCAGCGGGTAGATACCAAGTTGGACGAGGTCTCTTTGTTTTTCAATTTCTCTTTTACAATTTTAATCTCGTCCATTGTTAACTGGCCATAATTCATCAATTAATTAATGGAAAGATAATGTTGGCTTCTGTTTATGTTTAATCAGTATCTACCTTGTTCTATGTGTGTTTTAACAAATCTATATTATTATGTGCACTGGTTCTTTATTTAGTAATTAGTATAATCTATACTTGTATTTTAACAGAGAATTGTTCACAGCACTCTGGGCCTGCACTCATTGAAAAGTGTTATACATAAAATAAGTTGTTGTAAGATTATGAGTACAGGTTGCTAAAACTAGGTTTGCTTGCAGGTTTACTGGAATGCCCAGTTCTGTCTTTTTTAATAAAGGAGAGCAGGATTTTAAAAAATTTAATTAAAATGTTACATCCTGGGCAGCGGTTGCTCCTTTCTCATCTCATTATTCTGAATTTGCTCAATGTGGATGAAGGAGTGGCTGTCAGTTATTTCAGCGTTTGCTTATGATGACCTATAGAGCAGTCCAGGTGCCTGTATGCTTAAACATTGCCTAAATTGCATTTTATACACTTTTTATTAAACAACACCATATTGCTTTAATAATTAAATACAATTTAGTTATGTTAGTTAATTATATTCATTCTTTTTTCAGCATAGTTCATGAGGTTTAAAGTAAGAAATGGTTTACATTTAATTCTCCACATCTATAGCTGATCACTGACCCACTTATTGTACACTTTAATGCTCCAGGGATCATACTGAAGACCAAGAGGTAATTTGTCATTTCTGTGGAGCCACATTTTCACATAAAACTTCAACACACTGTATTTGCTCATATTGTACTCTTTAATCGTCATATTAAAACTTTATGCTTGAAAAAGGTCTTACCTATTTGGTATACATAACACTGCATTTAATGTATTTGTTAATCTTTTTATTTTAATAGTGTTTTCTTCAGTTAAGTTAGTAAACTTTTTTTTAATTTGTCCAAGCAAGGGATTTAGTCTTAGATGTGGGAAAAGAAGAACAAAAAACATTCTATGTATATTCCAAACCTGTTCTACTGATCTGAATATCACCTCTGTCTTTTCAGTCATCTACTATCCAATCAATATTATCACTCTGTCTTAAAAATTCTCATTGTTTGCTTGGGCAATTACAGATTCTTTGCAGGTTACATGACATCCCTGCTGTATCATAGTGCTTGGCAACAGAAAGGGCATCTGGCTGAAAACATGTTCATTCCAGTACTTCCACAACTGTGGTTTGGGCAGTCAGCCAATCTTGGTTAATCCAGAAAATGGCCATTTAACCATTAGAAAGAGAGAGACAGATATGTATCATAACACTATTCTCATATCCCATCTGTCACTCGTGATCCTACAAACTCTAATGAATGATTTTAGATATATTTTGAACCAATGTTCCGTTTCTGCAGTCTGACACACTATATATCTCAATTTATTTGTTCTCAATGTCTCCTTGATATCTTCATCTTTTTCTAATGTGTGATGGCACTCTGTACTCCTTTCCATTATAAAGGGAATACAATTTCTGGCTCTCCTTAGTTGACAAAAATCATATCGTCCACTAGGGGTAAGTGCCTACTTGCTAACATTCTGTAACTGGCAGAATTCTTTGCTTCTGCTTCTTCATCTGAAGCTATCAATGGCCAGGATTTATGGAGCATCTGTTACATTTATTCCAATGAACTAAGATTATAGAAGAGATTAAATCTTTTTTGACAATGCTTGTGATTGTTTTTTTTTTCTTCTCACTTTCTTCATTACTGAAAGCATCTCTCAATTGCATTCTTATATTAATCCAACACCAAAAAGGAAGTTTCCATTGCTAAGTTAAAATTTTATTGCATGACTTACTCTCTTTGGGAGACTGCAATGAAAACATTTCATTTTGCCTCAAATTGCATTTTATTACTCTGCAATGGCAGAAATGACCTACAGCATTCAGCCTTTTAGTCTTTATGTTAAATGTTGAAATGCCCCATGGCCAAGTTAGTGCATTTATTAAATATGTACTATGACAAGTGGTTTAAATTATTCAAAGAATTCTTTCTCTTATGCTGTATACTACTGTATGTGCTTTTTCATACTAAAATATTCCTTCAACTCGGAGTGTAGAAGTGATTTTATTACATACATTATTATTTGTTATAGTCTTAATTAAACAGTTACATCGTAAACAGACTAGAACAAATTACTTTTTGGATGTGTATTTGTTTTCCCTTAGAGTTTTGAGTATATGGAACATTGAATCAATCAATCCTTATTTTATGCAGCTCTTTTCACAGCTATTACTTTATACCACTTCACATATAAGAATAGCAAATATACTGTAAAGCACAAGAAACGGCTTTATCAAATCTCCTTCAACTGATATGGCTAATTAGGTTTCATAGTAGGATAAAATGTTGAGACACCTAAAAACAGAAGAAACCAAAAATGTATGAGCATTTATTAAGAGTTGGCACAGTGATCTTTGGAAGAGTTCCAAAACTAATTTTGGAAGATATAAGTTGTTGCACATGTTCCATTAATGTGGGAAGTGACATCCTTCACATCTGTAACTTCAGATGGCCAATGCAATTTTCTACACTGTGGTGTGCCGTGCTGGTAACATCACTTAATAAGAGGACAACTGAATTAACAAGCTAATTAAAACGGTAAACTTAGTTATGGGACACACTCTGGACCACCTTGGAGGTAGCAGCAAAGGAGAGAGTTAAAACAAAACTGAACAACATTATGAACAATGCTGCACTTCTCCTTTCTGACACACTAACATTGAGGATTTTCAGCCAATGGATTATTCAGCAAAAGTGTGTCAAGAAACACTACTGGAGCTCTATTATACCAACAGAAATACGTCTGCATAA
The DNA here is from genome assembly GCF_016835505.1 of Polypterus senegalus. Taxonomy (NCBI): domain Eukaryota; kingdom Metazoa; phylum Chordata; class Cladistia; order Polypteriformes; family Polypteridae; genus Polypterus; species Polypterus senegalus. The sequence goes on from NC_053159.1 coordinate 90,189,295, forward strand.
TGCTTCAATGTGACAGTAATAGCCAAGTCAGATGTCTTCTTTCTTTTTTAAATGTTCTTTCTGTTTCTGGTGTGTGTGTGTGTGTTTGAGACCATCAATTGTGTGTGTATATACATATATATAGTCTAGGGTTCAAATAAAGTGGTTTTATTACCAAAAACACAAATAGACAGGTGTTTTTTCTTTCTTTCGGTCTCTCCCTCTCTCTACATCTTACTGCTTCAGTCAAGTGCTGTCTATCTCTGTTCCCAGCTGTGACTCGCCTGCACAATGCAGTGCAGTGTCTTTTATTGAGGACCTGGGAGTACTTCCATTGACATGACATAGCCAGTTGGAAGCACTTCTGGATTTAAGGAAAGTCAGGAAGATTCTACCTCAGCAGCGCCCTCTATTGTCTGCCCTGTGGGTGTCCAAACTGGAACTCTATATGTGGGACACTGCCACCTATTAAAGTGGGGGATGAACTGCTCCCTGCCGTGTTCTCTGGTCAGTTCTTGTTATCTTCAGGCATCCCATCCAGGACTATATTATAAGTTGGATATTGCCTCCATTTAGTCCATCCTTCCATTATGGCATCCAGACCGTGTAAGGACTCCATCTCCTTTCTGGATGGCATGCCCAACTGTCTTCTGGAGCATATATTAGGCATGGTAAAGTTAATGCAACAATTTTTGCAATTAATGTTGCCTGTTTGACGCATTAAAAAATACTGTCACATCCAGGGCCAGCAACAAGGCGATCATGCCAAGTAATGCTTTGGTCAGGGCAGAATTTTCATGTATTTTTAAATTTTTTTTACATTGAGAAACAATAATACAAAAAGGTAAAGTGTAAGTCTAAAGAATTACCTACACATCCAGTATTATATTTATATACTATCTTTCAAAATTTTGAGAAATAAAATTTTATTTAAGAGTTTCAAATTACATATTTCACAACACCATGCCACATGTCAGTACATGGTACTGGTATTCATTTCTTTGATTTATTCGTACTGACATAGGTGCAGGGGAGTGGGAATAAGAGGAAGAGGGGTTTATGGTACACCTGGAGAAATTCTAAAGAAAATTAGTGAAGGTAAAAATTATGCTCTGTCTTTTTTTCATGTCATGTTTCTGTAAGAAGATTGAATCATTGTCATAAGTTATGTTTGAGTGACACTAAAACCAAAATAAGTCTCTAGCACCTCTGTATTTAACTTGCCAGTCTGACAGGCAGCTTACAGTGCTGTCTGTCCTAATATAATGACAAATTATATGAAATAGAAGTATAATGGTTATTCTTACCCATTATTCCAGTTTGTAGTATCTTTGCTAATTTATGCAAAGAACACAACATAACCATCCAAGTGAGGCATGGTGTCCGTTTTTAAGCAATAAGTAATTTATAGGTACAAGCGGATCTTGAAGTGAGGTTGTGAGCCCAGGAGAGGGCATTGGTGTTTGCGTTAAGGGAGCCCCGCTGATTCACCACTTTGAATTTATAGGGCTGCAGGGCTAAGAACCAGCAAGTGATCCGGGATTGGTGTTGCGGTGAGTTGACTACCACTGCAGTGGGGCATAATCAGTCACCAATGTAAACTCACGTCCCACAAGGTAATAATGAAGCTGTGTGATTGCTCAGGTGATGGCAAGGGCTTCCTGCTTAATGGTGCGTATTTCATCTCCCAATCCAGCAGTTTCCGGCTGAGAAACATGATTGGGAGATTGGCTCCATCGACGACTTGGCTTAACACAGCGCTGAGGCCAATTTCCAAGGCATCGGTCTGGAAAGGAAAGAAAAAAGTTAGGGCATACTAATAATACTGGAGCAGACATAAGAGCCGTCTTTAAATAACTAAACAGCCTCTGTTGTGGGGTTCCACGTCACTGTATTTGGGGCCACCTTACTTGTGTGAGAGGCATGGCCCTCTCGGAGAAATGAGGGACAAACCTTCGGTACATTTGTCATGTCGAGGGTGGACAGATACCGGGTGCTTCCCTGGCACCGCGAAGGTCGTCTACCCATGGCATGGGATAGGCATCAAAACGGGAGATCTGGTTGAGCCAGCGGAAGTCATTACAAAATCTCGACGAGATCTCAATATGATAGGGCTGCACCAGGAACTGTTACTGAGTTTAATTATGCCTAGATCCATCATCCATTGTATTTCCAGATCCATCTTTGCCCTCTTTGCTTCTGGTAAGTGATAGGCTCTTTCATGGACTATAACCCCTGGTTCTGCTATTATGTCATGGGTGATCAGCTCGGTGCGACCTGGTTGTCATCAGTTACTCCTAGGATGGAATGAATGGCTGTCTTAAGCTCCTTTCGCGGCAAGGTACAGAGCATAACCCCATAGTTTAAATGTTCAGCCTCCACTACTAGACACTGGGCAGGAGTAGTCACCAAGTCTCGGGGATCGTGATTAACCCACGGTTTAAGTAGGTTGATGTGGTATACATGCTCCCTTGGACCCCGGTTGGGCTGAGCCCTTGCCAGTGGGCCAGGAGTTTAGAATGGGATGTGGGGATTAAGACTATGACTCTGTTGTTCGGGTAGAATTCACGGAGCTATGAGCTGCGATTGTGCAGTCGGGTCTGTGAGCATTGTGCTTTTTTAAGGTGTTCCTTCACCAAGGGGCATACATTTGCAAACTGCTCTTGCATGCCCGCCACTTACTCTAATATATTTGAATAGGGAGGGGTTTCCTCCTCTTCCCAGTTTTCTTGTGCCAGGTCGAGTAAGCCCCGAGGCTGACGCCCATACAAAAGTTCCAATGGGGAGAATCCTGTTGAAGCCTGGGGAACTTCCCAAAAGGCAAATAAAACTAAGGGTAGGAGCTGATCCCTTTTTTTTGTCTGCTTGGATTCTTTTCCTCAACATTTGTTTAAGGAGTTGATTAAATCGTTGCGCCTGACCATTTGTGTGGGGGTGATATACTGGTTTTTTAAGATGTGTAATTTTTAGCAGTTTGGCGACCTCACTGAAAGTGCATGAAGTGAAAGGTGTCCCCTGGTCGGTTAAGACTTCTTTTGGAATGCCGTAAAGACCCCTACAAGTTCTCAGGCATTTATTTTTGAGTTAGCCGATCTCAAAGGGATGGCTTCTTGGTATCAGGTTGTGTAATCTACTATCACTAGTACAAAGTATATACTTATGGCCTCTCTTAGAATGCTCGAGCAGCCTGACAATATCAATGGCAATCCGGTCAAATAGGATATCTATTAGTGAGAGGGGAACGAGGGGAGCACAATCCCGTTGTGGTATTTGAACTAATTGACATTCGGGACAGGATTTGTAAAATTTGCAAATTTTCTTGTGAACCCCGGCCAGTAGAAACCTGCAGTAACACGCTCTAGTGTTTTCTAAGTTCCGAGGTGAGCCACTAACAGGTGGGCGTGAGCTAGCTCACAAATCTCACAGTGATATGGTCGCGAAATGAGGAGGTAGCTTCTGGATTCCCCTAGGTGGTCTGTCACCCGATTCAACGGATCATTTTTTAAGACAAAGGTAGGTCTGGATAACGTGTAATTAGGGGCAGGATGGCCGTTTACTGCAGAGACTGCATTTCTCGCTTGCTTCAAGGAATCATCGTTCCACTGCTTTCGTTTAAAAGACAAGGGCAGTGAGTGGACCTGATGCTGTAACGAGGTGAGTGGATCAGGGGCATTTCCCGCTGGGCTTGGGCTGACCAGGTTCCCAATCAGAGGTTCTTTGTACAGCCGGGTGGGCTGGGTTGACAGTCCTTTACCTTCTCTTTTGAATGGCTGGAATTTTTCTTGGAATGAAGTGTCCCCCTACATGGCTAGGCTCTTCAGTCAAGGCAGGCACGATGAGTCCATGTCGGAGTTTCTTTAGGGCCAGTCTCTTCCTAGTATCATGGCGTATGGAGGTGCTGGCAGGACTAGCACACGGAATTGGCAGAGTAGGTTCTAAGCCAAAATACAACAAACGGCGGTAAGCTATTCCCTCCACTCGCCGTGAATACAAGTCAGACCAGCCTGCTTACCATCATATTGTCCCAACTGGACGAAACGGTGGTGACAATGGTAATGTTGCTGCTGGAGTCATACAGAGCAGTGATAGCGTGGCCATTCAATCGTACCCTGCCTGTTAAAGGAAGCGAGAGAAGGTTAGCCGCAAAATAGTACCTTTCTCCCGAGGCCCAGGCGCACTCCATGGATTTGTCTGTCTTCAGGCAGATGGCAATTGTGTGTCCTGGACCTCCACACTGATAGCAGCATAGGGGCAGCGGAGACTGCTCACGTCTTAGTGGGTCTTGCTCCTGCTTCTTGCTTTGTAAGTTGGGTGAGGAGAATCTCGTCTGGTCTCTCCATAAGATTAACGACTCGATGCTGCTCTATTAGTTCAACTAGATTTTCCATATTGCTCCACTGTTACCGGGCATTTACTTCTGCCCATTCTGCCTGTTGTAACTGTAGGTGGATTACCTCTTCAGCCAGGTGCTGTACTACTTCTGCGAGGTTGCTAGGGTCTGCCATGGCCTCAGCATTATCCTGCTGACTACACCAATGTATGCAGGCCGAACACAGGTTCAAACAGAGCCGGAACAAATGATAAATTTCTCTAGAAACTTAAACAGGTGCCTTCTGGTAATACGTAAGGCTGCAGGGTACAATACAGAAAATAAATTCAGCTTTAACTCTAGCTGTCAGAACAAAGGGAGGCTTTCACTCCTCGGAATATGTCTCATCAAAAGACATGTCAGTGGAGGCACCCGGTCTTTTTATAATTTGAGGACCAGAAGAGGTGTAGCTAACTTCCCTCATTGGGAGGTTTCTTGGAGCTGTAGGGAGAAAAGGAAACAGAGTTAGTGACAGTGGCCCCTGGTGGGTTACCTCAAGTGAGATCCTCAGACTCAAATGCATGACAACTGAAAAACAGTCAGATTAGGCTTGTTGAGTTGTAATGTGATGGCTGCATTTGATGTGAAAAAACAGTATGTTTTAGTTTATGGATACTTCATTGAGGGAGCAAACTCAAAAAGTAAAATGATTTTGCAGCATTCAAGAATCAAAAGCAACACCATTTTAAGATGCTGTACAGGAATATCATTACATCTGTGTCTACACTGAATACAACAGATGGTTGAGCTTTTGCAGTGTTGCCTGCTTTATCTTATCAATGATGATACATGATTTTAAACTGGAGCATAAAGTACAATAGACTTCAGGATTTACAAGCTTAACATTTATCTTTAACATTTCATGTTGACAGAAGGCACTGTGTTTTCAGCATATGGGACAGTATGATAACTGTTTCCTGTAAAATTAAGGTGATCAAAATGAAAATCCCATAAAATATTCAATATATGGACACATACTAAGAGTTTACCACTGCTAATTCTAGTCAATAAAAATAACCCTTATTCTTAATGCATTAGGGACTATAGGATATAAGAAAGAGAAACAGAAAGAGAGAGGTTTGGGAGCATGCACATTGCCGCACCCACCACACATAAGAAAAACATAAAATTCTAAAAGATATTAACAGTATAAGTTGGTGGTGTAATGATATATTGTGGATTTCTACATGGTATTCACAGTGTCTATTGGCAACAGCAGTGCAACATTTTGAATGCAACATCATATAATAACATTCTTGTTGGTCTTGTGCTGGTGCGAGTCGACAGTGGGATGCATGAACCCATGCTGGCTGTCTTTCACACATTATAGCAGTCCGGATGGCAAGCAGTATTTATAGAGGGCCCTTCCAATGTACCAAGTCATTCTTTTGCTGGTAAACTTTAATAAACACAAAGTCTCCTGGATGAAAGGTCTTATTACAATATGCAATATGCAAACTTTCGAGACAGCTCAGGCCCCTCTTCAGGCAAGGTGTAACACAGAAACTGGAATTCCCCGTGTTTAAATAGATACTAGGACAGATGCAACATTAGAAAACCTTTAAGTGAGACATCTTAGATGTAAAATATTAATAGACCTCTCCAGGCTAAGATTCATTTAGCAAGAGAGGAGAACAATGTATAGTCGAGATCGTTTAATAAGATAACTATCCAACAAAGTCTTTTGAAATTTTTGATGAGTTTTTCCATACAGTATGGATCTGGGTCATTAATAGCTCAAATGAGAAAATTGACTAGACTGTGCATGTCTGCATTTGAATGCAGTGACTCCAATCCCACATCAGCAGCCCTGTGGTTGCTACACATGCATAGCACTACATACACCTGTGCCACTCCAAGTCTGGGTTTCACCTCACAGCACCACAGACCACTCTCACAATGTCCAATGATGTCTACCTGTGTAATCTGACATGGTCCAGTGTCATGACAAGCAGCTGCAGTGGTCAAGTCTAACATGCTGTACCTTCTGAGCATAAGTCACGTAATGTTATATTGACTTTTGTGTTTTGGCTCTGGATAATGAATAGGATTTTCTTGGTGAACAAATTTTTACAATTCCATTCTGTGATTACAACTAAGTCCTCAGTTGCATGCTCCGAAGAGTTTAATTTTTGTTATCAAGTTAATTTCTCTGTTTTTGTACAAAAGAGTTCATTTTATTTTATTCCTGAAAGAAACACACAACTACTGGTCAGCTTCATTTAAAGTCATGTCAGTGGAAAACTTGGGATGGTTAGTTTGGTAAAGGATGACAGCAGGTTTTGAAACGAAGGTAGGTGGTGGGTGTCCACATTGAAGGTTTTCTGAACATTTTTTGATTTTTTCGTATCAGGCATAACACTTCAAACTTCCATAGCTATCTATTTTTATTTTCCAGTAGCAAAATACTAATATGGGTTTCCAATACAGTTTGAAATGCACTCACTGCTTGACCTTATAGAATGTTTTGTTTTTTATTTATATATATATCTGCCCACTTTCTTCACAGCTTTTGAATCAACAGATGTTACTCTCCAAAAATGCTGATAATGTATTCTTTTGGAGCTTCTTCAAGCCATACTATAACATTTCCTGTGAATATTAAATATGACTTAATTTAGAAGGTTAATTTAAGGTCAGGTCTCTGAGGCACCCTACTGAGACAGACATTCTTATATGTGGAAACCCAGAGAAAAGGATAAAGGAAGCCAGCAGGACAGGCAAAGAAAGCTTTTGCCTGCTGTGAAAACCTCTTGCTAATGTTCCCTTTTCACATTCTTAATAAATAATTCATATGCACTGTCCCTGGACCCCTTAGCCAAGCAGAACTGTGTCACAGTGAGTGTTTCCACAAGGATGATTTTAGTGTTATTATTACCAAGCTGCCCATAATGTGTACATTGAGTGAATGCATTTGTATTGCTTGCTTGGTTGCTGTGGATCTTTATGTAATGTTGTAATTTGATATTTCAAAAAATATTACGAAACAGAATAAAGATATCACTTTATATTTAAAATCTATCATTAGTATTATTTTACTGTGAGTCTTAATAAATAATGAAGCATTATTTAGATATTATTAGAGACTGTATTATACTCATAGCAGGACTAACATTTTGGTAAAATTACTGCTTCATGTAACAGGAAGACATTTTCTAAAATCTGAAAATCAGATGAGATATGTATTAGTCTTCTTATATGCACATTCCTCCAAGTTATTATTTTCCAGTCAGTAAGCTTGTGTAACAAATCTTCAGGAGCTTCTGTCTTGCTTCATCAGCAGAGCATGAATATATTAAGTCACATATGAGCTATTTTTCATCTTCATATCTGTAGAGATCCTATTTTGGAAATACTGTATCTTTATTACACTAAATTATTATATAATAAAAATACACTAAACAGATTGTATGCACTACCTTAAAGTACACATTTTAAACTGAAACATAATGATTTTATTATTGGTCTGAAATGATGTCACATGAAATTTATTTTAAACCAGGGCCAAAGGTTTAGGTGATGGCAAGGAATGAATTTGCTAAGATACAAAAGTGGTATCAAGGTAAATAGCTCATATTATCAATGTATATCTTTATTGATGTGGTTCATTAAGTGAAATCCAAAAGTAAGGAAGCAGACTATAGTTTATATAATTATACTAGCCGTCCCCGGCAGCTCCGCCCGCATAGTAGTGAAACAGGACAGTGAGGACAGCCCTGCCCGGCTCCCTACTCCTGATGTCAAGCTTCCTTCTCCACTTGGCCTGCATACTCTGTCTCAGATTAGGGCAAATATATCACTCCGGCAAGCGAACTATGATTCTTAACGCTATGAGAGAAGTCACAAAATCAACTGGGATCTAAATCCGCTAAGTAGTTCTCTCGTTTGCTCACTAAGTGGAGGTAAGATATGCTCCAAGGCTGGCGTGTGAGTGAGGTGGGCCCTGCACCCTTCCCCTTGGCCTACTGTGTGTCTTTCGGATTTGCACAAATAAATCGGTACCACAAGTGAATCATAATTATAATGCAATGAGAGAAGTCACACAATCAACCGGAATGTTCAAGCAAATTATAGAAAAAAGCCTAATCTAAATGCGTTAAGTAATTCTGTCGTGAAAAGTGGACAGATAGACAGAAAGATTGGATTTTATATATATTGTAATCTGGAGGGGTGATTGCACCTCAAGAGGACACAGACGCCTCTGGGAAAACCCCTGAAACGCAGTCTACCTTCACATTGCCCTTCTCACTTGCACTATATCGCGTAATAAAGCCCTCACGCGGTACTCCTCTTACTTAAAAGCCTTGTGCAGCACCTGTCAGTTTTGGAATTGATTGTTTTGCTTTTATCTCTCTCTCTCTGACATTCTCTGCTCCTAGCGGAACTGTCATCTCTGACTTGTCATGGAGCACGTTTAAGCTTTTGAAAAAGAAGCAAATGTTTGTTTGTAGTGTTTGAATAAAATTCCTGCTTTCTACAACCTCCTGTGTCTCTGTGCAAATCTGTGACCCAAGCGTGACAAGTGATACCAGGAGTGATTGCACAGGTGGATGCCACCGAAGATTTATTTCAAATGGCTAAAAGTTTTGCACTTAACGACTGGAAACTAAACAAGGATGGCCCAATCCGTGCACAAATTCAAGATTTGATACATAAAGTGCACTGCTGGTTTGAAGGAGACGTGATGAAAAAAGTTGTCATAAATATATTACTGGCCGGGATACCTGCAGTTCTTCGAGATGAATTGCTGCGTCATGGTATTAAATCATTAACGATTATGTCCAGATGATTGGAGAGTTCACAGTCCGCTTGGAGAAAGAGTGGTGGATTTGGTGCTGCTTCGCAACCTGTGAACGAATGTCCAGGACATTCTCATTGCTTTGATCGACAGCTACAACATCGACAAGCCTCAGGACCTGAAAATCGAATGGGGTCAGGTAGGACCCCGGGAAATCCAGTTGTAGATGGGATGCCTATTTCTGGGGAGACAGCGGCAACAGCGGGCCGAGAAAACCATGGACGTCGCAGAGGATATTTCGGAAGCAGAGCTGACCATAGATGTTTCCAGTGTGATCAACTAGGCCATTTGGCAAGAGAATGTCACTTGTCTCCAGCTCAATCAATGGAAGTTAGACTGCCCGAGGTTTGTTACTCAAATATTACATATTCTTTAGATGGAAAAGATGGCTTGTTGATCCCAGTGAAATTGGGGGGCAGAGAAATCTCAGCATTGTTGGACTCAGGAAGTTACCTTTGTATCGAGACTGTCTTGATGAACGATGCCTTAGAGCCTGTGAGACTGTAAAAATATGGTGTGTAGATGGTGATGTTAAAGATTATCAGACACTACTTCTTCCTTTACCTTGTAAGGGTCGCCACTTTAATGTTTGGTCTGCCATTTTGGACTCGTGCCCATGGTACTCATAGGACGGAGGAATGCCCTTTTTCCTAAACTAATTAATAAATATCAGGGACCAGTAGTCCAGTCCACTATTGAACTTAGTGGGTGGGGAGAAGAAGAAAACCAAGACGAATAACTGGTAGTGGCCAGGGAAAATCTAGAGCCCAATTTAGATATTGAACCCGATCTCTCCAGTGAGATGGAAGTCCCCCGACAATTTTCCAGAATGACAGGCTGGTCCTTCTACATCTTGTCAGTTTGCAAACGCCTCCGAACACAAACCGAGCATTAGTGAACAATCAAATTTTGTGTGTATCCAGCATATTGATAGCTCATTAGAATCCAATTAAACAAGCTGGCTCTACCAATGACTCTTATTACCAAAAGCGTGATTCCGGGGGCGAGAAAACCCCACACTTTATAGAAAAGGATGGTTGCCTTTTCAGAGTGATCTCAGACCATTTAAAGGGGGAATTTATTAAACAACTGGTTGTGCCTGAAGTACATTGGGAAACTCTTTTGCATCTGGCACACTCTCACATCTTGGGGGGACATCTGGGTGCTGATAAGACCAGAGAACGGTTATCAAAATGATTTTATTGGCTGAATATGGGAAAAGATGTTGAACGGTTTTATACTTCATGTCCTGACTGCCAGATCGTCTCCGCTTATAAGCCTCCTCGGGCTCCCCTTTGTCCTATGCCCATTTTAGAAGTTTCCTTTCAGCGGATGGGATTAGATATTGTAGGCCCTTTACCTAAGACTAAGAATGGGTACCAATATTTGCTGGTGTTGGTTGACTATGCAACACGATATCCAGAGGTGATTGCCCTGAAAAAGGCCAACTCCTCAGCTGTAGCCAAAGCTCTGTGTGATATTTTTACTCGTGTTGGCATCCTTAGAGAAGTCTTAACTGATCAAGGCACACCTTTTACTGCTCGCGTGATCAAACAATTGTGTGACAGCTTTGCTATTAAGAAATTGAGTACCACTGTTAATTTACCATCCACAAACGAATGGTTTGACTGAGCGATTTAACAAAACTTTGACACAGACGATCAGGCGAGTCGCTCATAATGATTCCACAACCTGGGACTCTGTCCTGCCTTATGTTATGTACGCAGTGTGAGAATCACCACAGGCATCCACTGGCTTGAGTCCGTTCGAGTTGTTATTTGGCAGGCGGCCGCAAGGCATCCTGGATGTTATACGAGAGGAATGGATAGGAAACGAGAACAGCTCAAGGATCAAGCTTTGCAGATCGGGTAATTTTGTTGCAGGACAGAATTTCTATGCTTTCCTCTATTGCTGTGGAGCATTAACAAAGAGAAGAAATCAGAAGCGTCTTTACGATAGGTGCAGTAAGCTCCATGAATTCAAACCTGGTGATCATGTTTTGGTACTGGTTTCGTCCGACCCACACAAGTTCTTAGCTAAATGGCAGGGCTCCGCCATTATTGAGGAGCATATGAGTCCGGTAAATTACAAGGTTAGAATACCAGTCCGGCGCAAACCATTCCAGATTTTACACATTAATCTCTTGAAGGAATGGCACGACCGACAAGACATTAACACTTCCTTGGCTGCTGTTTCTCAGACCGATGTTGCCATTGGTAACGATCTTACTGACACGCAAAAGACAGAACTGTTATCTTTGATAGAACGGAACACTGATGTCTTTTCAGACTTACCAGGCAAGACTAACATTACAAAACATAAAATCACCACTGAACCTGATGTTTGCGTACCAATGCGGCCGTTCCGACGAAATATTGTGCGCGAAGAGGTAAAAAAAGATGCTGACATTAGGTGTAATTCATGAAAGTAAAAGTGACTGGTGCAGCCCGATCGTATTAGTCCCAAAGCAAGTCGGTTTCTTTTCGCTTCTGTATCGATTTCAGATGCTTGAATAATGTCTCTAAATTATCCGATGCCCCGTGTCAAAGAACTGTTGGAAAAACTGGGTCAGGCGAGCTATATCTGCACACTAAATCTCAAGAAAGGTTATTGGCTGGTGCCTTTAGAGGCTAGCAGTTGTGAGAAAACAGCATCCGCGACTCCTGACGGACTTTATGAATTTAGAAGGCTCCTGTTTGGTATTCACGGGGCACCACTAACTTTTCAGCGTTTGATGGATCCGATCCTGCGTCCTCCATTCTGAATATTCTGGGGCTTACCTTGACGATGTTGTGATTTTCAGCAATGATTGGCAAACACACTTAGAGCGGCTTCAAGCTATTCTTGAAAGCTTGACACAGGCTGGCCTTACTGCTAACCCTAAGAATTGTAAACTGGGCATGTCCGAGACTCATTACTTAGGTTATTCTATGGGCAAGGGTTTACTTAGGCCACAATTAAGGAAAATAGAAGAAATGCTTGCTTACCTGAGACCAAAAACACAGAAACAGGTACATGCTTTTCTGGGGCTTGCTGGTTACTACAGAAGGTTCATACCGAATTTTGCACATAGAGCTGCTCCTCTTACAGAACTTACTAGAGGCAGGAAAAACCGACCTATCTTGTGGACAGAAAATTGCGAACATTCTTTCAGCGATTTAAAAAAAGCCTTGTCTTCTTATCCGGTTCTAAGGAACCTGGATTTCACAAAAGATTTTGTCTTACAAACAGACGCAAGTGCATGTGGTGTAGACGCAGTTCTGTCACGGATTTTTGATTGAGAAGAACATCCAATCACATATTTGAGAAGGAAATTACTTCCTAGGGAACGTAATTATTCTACAATTGAGAAAGAATGCTTGGCAATTAGGTGGGCTGTGGAAGCACTTCGCTATTACTTGTGGGGACGAAACTTCACTTTGGTAACTGATCATGCTCCACTTCAATGGTTACACCGACAGAAAGATACAAACTCTCACTTCATGAGATGGTTTCTGGGCTTACAACCTTACAGTTTCACAGTAAAACATCGACCAGGTTCTGAATACGTCAACGCAGATGCATTATCACAGCTACATGAACCTGAACCTGGTACAGAGAGTTGCTTGATTCACGAGAATGTGAATAAAGCTGAGGGGGAGGGTTTAAGCTGGAGGGGTGAGGACACAGACGCCCCTGGGAAAACCCCTGAAACGCAGTCTACCTTCACATTGCTCCTTACCCTTCTCACTTTCGCTATAACACGTAATAAAGCTCTTGCGCGGTACTCCACTTACTTAAAAGCCTTGTGCAGTGCCTGTCAGTTTTGGAATTGATTGTTTTGCTTTTATCTCTCTCTCTCTCTCTGACATTCTCTGCTCCTAGCGGAACTGTCATCTCTGACTTGTCATGGAGCATGTTTAAGCGTTTGAAAAAGAAACAAATGTTTGTTTGCAGTGTTTGAATAAAATTCCTGCTTTCTACAACCTCCTGTGTCTCTGTGCAAATCTGTGACCCAAGTGTGACAATATAGAGATAAACTACGTGATTTATTTTTTTTGTTTTTTTAAAAAAAAAGATCAGATTGTATACCTAGGCCCCAAATCCTAGATCTTTAAGTCAATTATACATCTCAATACATTAATTATATATCATGAACACAAATACCTCATAAAGCATCACACACTAACTCTTGAAATGTGTGCTGGAACATAACCCCACAGTGGTGTTTTAAATATATGAACTAAAAAAGTATGCACGTTCCTGCAGTATACAAACATTACAAGCACAACAGAATAAGAAAATGTACTATATACAAATAGTACTTTGGAAATACATACAAAAAAGGAATGTTGTAGGTGTACAATAATAACTGATTCCAACAGGAAATTGCACTCATAAGTGCCCTGTGTAACTGTATAATTTTAATACTTCAATGATGAGCTAAAATATAATAGTCTGTTTGTTCTGTGTACTGTGCAGCTAAATAGCACATTTCAGAACCAACCTAATCCCTTTTTCAGAGTTTAGCTAGATCACAAATCTATAGTACAGCGCTAAGTCTAAATGTCCTGTTCCATTGCTGGATTATAAATAATACTTATTCATCTTTCAATCTGGACTTTTCATCAGAAACTCTCATGCTGAAGAGTTGAATTCACTGGTAGGAGAAAGGCAGCAAAAGGGCAAAATATGAAAGAAACAAGTGAGGAATAGAACTGTATCTTGTGCTTTACAACAAGGACAGAGACTGTTTATTACTTTTTGATATTTCTCCTTTATTTTGTTATCAAGAACCATTAACCTTTGAGTGATGAAACAAGGGGTACCTTGTGTTCTACCTTATGTTTATTTCTATATGGAGTTTAGAAAAGCCAAAACATCTGATTGACTTAGTAATGGAGATGTTAATGTAATGCACAGTAACTATTTAAATATGTTCACTGAAGCTTTAGGCATACTCTAGTTAATGTCCACATAGCAAAAATACTTAATGAAACATTGTTGATATCTTATAGTAGTGATCAAATTTTAGCTCTCATATTTCCCACAGTCTCTAACAAAAAATTATGGCCTCAGTTATTAGACTGAATGCTCCACTCAAAAATTATGTTTTTTATATATTCTTTACCCCATGTTGTTTGTAAAATTGTAACATTTTGAATCTCTTGTTTTCATGCTGATTAAAATAACAAAATTACTGAAATAATAAATAGTAGTTTATGGTGACCAATTTTGGACAACAGCAAACAATAGCAAAAAGTAAGTATAAAAATCTCATGTTATTTGTGTTGCATACTGCATGTGTCAAGTCATTCAGTCATATGCTCACAATGTCCCAAATACTACCATTTTTACTAAAATATTGTTAAATTCTGTATATACTTGCATATAAGTCAGATCTTGAAACCCGAAAAATCGATTATAAAATCAGATCCCTACTTTACACCCGTTCAAAAATACGACACTTAGATTTTTTTTTTACCTCTCCTTGGTTCCACCAATCTCGCACCAGTTTCTCAGACAGATCGAATTTTGTTGCAGCAGCACATTTACCAATTTCTTTCACCACTTCAATGACTTTTAATTTAAAACCAGCTTCATATTTTCTTCCGATCGAGCATCCTTACAATAAGGGTGTATGAGGGTGTGAGACACAAAAAACAGTGCAAACATCACTTCGGAATAGGTCGGGTATTACCGTGTGGTCACATAGGCACAATACATAGAAAAAAAAGTCAGTGTGCTCCGTGGGTACTCTCTCAGGTGGGCGTTAGCATATCATAATCTCTTGGACCAATAGTGTGAGTTCTCCACGTCCGACATTATAAATACTGGAAATTATAAGGTAAAATCAAGCCCCAACTTAAACATGAGTATATATGGTAAATCACTTCTGGAAAATGGTCTTGTGAAAAGAAATATTTTACATGTGAAATATGCATCACAAGTAATGTAAGATTTTTTCATGGACGTCTTTATATTGTTTGTTGTTGTCCAGCATTAGTCACCTCATACTATACCAGAGACATTATTATCACCATTCTGTATGAAAATATTAGATTAAAATTTTTCTAGGCCATCACTACAAACTACATAAGGTAAATAACCTATACAATTTCTGTTTTAGATGAACTATTTCATTAAACTTTAACATAAAATTCTGAGATCTCCACTCAGGCTTAATTAATTAATTAATTAATCACAAAAATCCTTAACTAAAAGCTGCATAATAAATAAAATTGTAATGTTTATTCAAAATAAAAAAAGAATTTGCAAGAAAAAAACAAGTGTGATGAACTATTATTTTAAATATTTAAATAATTAGTCATTTTTAACAAAAGGATAATTAATTACTATAATCAATTACACATGATTATCAAAGTCTTGAGCTAATCATGAGAAACAAGCTCAATTAAAATTAAAGAAACATTGGTAAAGAAACAGAAAAGGAAATAAACGTTAAAGAAAAAATCTTCTAAACAGAGGAATGTTAGGAAACCACAAATGGTGGCTTATATATTATTATTATTATTATTATTACTGGTTCATTCCATGTCAAATCAGCCAATGGTCCAGGCACTTCGAACTTAAAAAAAATATCTGGAAAAATGACTAGGTGTGCCCATGTTAGTCAGGAGACACCCTATAAAATTTTTTTGATGTAAAATCAGTACTTTCCAAGATACTGCCAATTTGCCAAGGGGTTGTCAATTTTATTTGGCCTCATTGTTTCATCAAGTCCATAGCTCAAGAAGTAAACCAGTGAGCAGGCTCAGACTTTGCACACTGGTACATTAAATGGTATAGTATATGAACAGCAGACCACTCAAATCCAAAAAATCATTTTGGATTACATTTTCAGAGCACCTTAATGGCTTGTGGAAATGTGTAGGTACAGGTAATCCCCGAGTTATGGACATCTGACATATGAACAACTTATACTTATAAACGGGGCCGCAGCTGCTTCTTCATCTGTCTGGGGGATGCAACGCAGGCTCCTCAGTAACTGCTGCTCTTTCATCTTTGGCTTGGGGACGCTGCAAGCGGTTGCTGGAGAGGGGCAGTTTCACTGCTTACACAATGTAGTGTCCCTCAGGCAGTTTCGGTTGATGAATGGGACGGTGGGGGCTGCACCCCATTCATTCTCAGTGGTCGGCTCGGTGTGTGGCAAGTAGTGACCCAGGGTCCATAGTCACTGGGGCCACAGCTACAGTGTTTCCCCGAAAATAAGGCTACTCTGTAATATAAATCCTACTCCAAAAATAAGCCCTTGTTAAGATCGGCAGCTGAAAAGTATGGCACCACGCGATGCATGTGCCCGAAACATCCATTAAATTCCGAGAACACCTTGCCACAATATCTCTGAAAAGGTTGTTTAATGATTACATCCATCAATTAGGAAATGTGCCCATTCCAGCAGCATTAGCGCAAGACAGAAACAAAATCCCTGGACGGGGCATCAGCTCATCGCAAGGTAAACAAAAGCACACAAATACACTAACGTCATTGTAGCTTCACCAAATCCCCAAACCTTCATGTCTTTGGATGGAAAACTGAGCACACTGTGGAAACCCACCAGGAAAACATGCAAACTCCAGGCAGGGATCACAAGGGACGTGACTCCCTGCGAGACAGCAGCACTAGCACTCTGCCACCATGCCACCCCATATGTGTAACTATTAACAGTATTCAAATTTAATGTGTTCTGTGTGGCAATCTATTGCTGCTTGCCGCTGCTGTCAGGTCAGGAGGAAAATGCGTCGGTTTTAAGATGACGTTTACGACAGTCTACTTTAATGATAAAGTAAACTACGAGGTTAAAGTGGACATTTCGAGTTTAAAGCCGAAATTTCCACTTTAATCATAAAATAGACATTTTCATTATGTCCTTATTTTTTATTCTCTGTGGCTCAAATATGCCGCCGTACATTCTGATGGTACAAGGTGTAAAAAAAAAAAAAGACGGCACAGAAGATGGTATGTAAGACTTTTAAAATATATTGTGTCATTACTTTGGGGAATATACGACGCTTGAATATAAAAGCACCATGAATGCATTTGAATGTCGCCATTTTGTTTCACCACATTGAACCATTCATCAAACGTTGAAGCACACACATCGATCTTTTAGGATCCTAAAAGCAGCTGGGGTAGCAAGAACTTCAGGCTGAAGTTATGACAATATTCCAGAAAAATATTGTTGTACATGAAAAAATATAAGATATCCTCTGAAAATAAGCCTTAGTGCATCTTTTGGAGCAAAAATTAATATAAGACCCTGTCTTATTTTTGGGGAAACACGGTTCCGCTCGTGTGCAGGACGGAGGCTTGATGGGGCAGTTTGCTGCCCGCCCGGCCACCACGCCGCCACAGCTCCTGCTCCTGTCTGGACGGAGGCTGGATGGGACGGAGGGGGGCGTTTCACTGCCCGCCCACCACACATCCTTGCAGTGCCCCTCGAACGGCTTTCCCATTCGTTCTTGGTGCTCAGCTGGTGATGCTGCAAGCGGTGACCCAGTTGTGGCTGAATGGAGGCCATTGAGGGTGAATGGGGCAGTGGGGGGCAGCATTGTAGTGTGCCTCATGTGGCTGCCTGTTGAATGGGGGCGGTGGTGGGCATTTCACTAACCGCCTTTGGCTGCACCCAGTTCGTTCTCGGTGGGCAGACGCAGGCAGCATACTGTGTACAAGTGGAGGTGACTGTGTGGAGGGCGGGTGGTGAACCGCCTCTCACCGCCCCCATTCATTCTCAATAGCAAACCTACTTGTACTGTTACGTACATAGCAAAGAACTAACCAATGAAGACCCTATGGAACTAGAACAGCAGATGAACAGCACTAGGGACTCCAACAAAAACGTTTTCTGCAAAAGAGTTAGCTGATGCATTTCATCTCATTAAAGCAAGAATGGCAAAGTTAGCCTTGTAGCATCTCAGGCCTTCGGTAACTGTTCGGTAAATTTTGGTGAACCTCTCTGTATCAGAACAATTAGAACAATTAGAACAATCTAGACGAGAACAGGCCATTCAGCCCAACAAAGCTCGCCAGTCCTATCCACTTGCTTCCTCCAAGAAAACATCAAGTCGACCCTCCTTACTGTCTACCACACTACTTGGTAACTTATTCCAAGTGTCTATCTGTGTAAAGAAAAACTTCCTAATGTTTGTGCGAAATTTACCCTTAACAAGTTTCCAACTGTGTCCCCGTGTTCTTGATGAGCTGTCTCGATCCACTGTACTAATTCCCTTCATAATTTTAAACACTTCAATCATGTCACCTCTTAATCTTCTTTTGCTTAAACTGTAAAGGCAATCTTTCCTCATAATTCAACCCCTGAGACCTGGAATCAGCCTAGTCGCTCTTCTCTGACCTTTCTAGTGCTGCTATGTCCTTTTGTAGCCTGGAGACCAAAACTGCACACAGTACTCAAGATGAGGCCTCACCAGTGCATTATAAAGGTTGAGCATAACCTCCTTGGACTTGTACTCCACAGATCGTAATATAACCTAACATTCTGTTAGCCTGGCTTCTGAACACTGTTTGAAGTTGATAGCTTGTCCATCAGGATCTTGCTCCTCTGTTTATGATAAGAAAAAGAAAAGCTCTGTGATGATATAACGGATTCCAAATTATCTGCTAATCCACCTATCTTGGTATCATCTGCAAACTTAACCAGCTTGTTACTTATATTCCTATCTAAATCATTTAACAGCGGCCCTAGCACTGACCCCTGTGGAACACCACTCCTCAGCCAGTTCTGATGAGGTTCCTCGCACCATCACCCTCTGCTTCCTGTGTCTGAGCCAATTCTGCACCCATCTAAAAACATCACCCTGAATTCCCACTTCTTTTAACTTGATGCCCAACCTCTCATGTGGCACCTTATCAAATGCTTTCTGAAAGTCTAAATAATATCATAAGCTACTTTGATCGTATTTTGTTGCCTCCTCATAGAATTCCAACATGTTAGTAAAACACGACCTCCTCCTTCTGAACCCATGCTGACTGTTCAGAATAACTCCTGTCCTTGTCATGTGTTGCTCAATCTTATCCTTAATAATTCCTTCCATTAATTTTCCTGTGATGCTTGTTAAGCTTACTGGCCTATAGTTGCTTGGATCTGCCCTGTCACCCTTTTTATATAATGGGATGATATTTGCCATTTTCCAGTCCTTTGGAATCTCTCCAGTGCACAGTGACTTCCTAAAAATACGTGTCAAGGGTTTATATATGTACTCACTAGCCTCCTTAAGAACACGAGGATAAATATTATCTGGGCCTGGTGATTTGTTTGATTTCATCTTATTTAATCTGAGCAGCACTTCTCCTCTACAATTTCCAAATCCCTCAGTCCCTCCTTAGTAGTTGTGTTTACCTCTGGCAGGTTATCTACTTGCTCACTTGTAAACATCAGAAAATGTAAGTTTAGGGCATCTGCTATTTCATTGTCTGTATCTTTTAATTCCCTTTACTATTCCTGATGAACAAACTGTTCTTTTACTACTAAAATACTGAAAGAATCTCTTGGGGTCTTCTTTAAGCCTTATCTGCTATATTCAACTGTCTTTTAGTTTAAGGCTGTACTGTATTTGAAAATGTTTAAATCTTTATTAATCCATCGCATTTACTGTGCATGCACAGAAATGTAAAAATAAATAATATGTTGAGACACATCTGTCCAAATTGCATTTATTAAAATAATGTACCTGTTCCAACTTGTTTAAGGCTGTACTATTTGAAAATGTTTAAGCATTTACTGTGCATGCACAGAAATGTAAAAATAAATAATATGTTGAGACACATCTTCCAAATTGCATTTATTAAAATAATGTACAACATACAAATTCAACTTAAGAACAAACCTACAGTCCCTATCTCGTACGTAACCCGTGGACTGCCTGTATTTTAAAAAATATGTTCTTCCTTTCTCAAAACACAAACCTTACTTTGCGTAGGCAAATCTTTCATGTTTATTTTCCATCCTAAACAATGGCTAAATGTGCCATGTGTCAATAATGGTAATCATTGAGTTTTCAATCAGTAAGTTATCAAAAATATCAAACTTTTTTCATATAAAATGATTATGTCCTATTAGGGAATCCATTCCCGGATGGTTTTATCCATTCCCGGGAATTCAGGAATCCCGAATGTCATTCCCGGGTATCCCAGGATGACACAGTGCACGGGCATCTCACATGTGAACGGTTTTAGAATGACTGACACTTATTTTTAATAAAACTACTGCAGTATGTTGACACCAATAAAAGACTAACCTTATCTACAAGCAGTTCATGCTGTCATATAAGTACATCTATCTAGTTCAGGGGTGCCCAATGCGTTGAACGCGATCAACCGGTAGATCGCAAAGGTAGTGCAGGTAGATCGCGTTGCATTCAAAAAAATTTTTTTTTAAACGTTTGTCTATCATATATCCTCCCTATGGCATTTGGCACTTGATTGACATACAGGCCAGTCTGAGAGCTCCTTTCTTCTAAGACACTGGTCATCCTACACGCACGATGAAACACGCGAGCTACTGCAAAACTCCGGCTGTGATCTAGTTAGCCTCCCAATTTATATCGACTAAAGAAGAGATTTAAAAAAAAATTGTTTGGGGAGGGTATGGGCTTTATGTGTTTTAGAAGAGGATTTTTTTCTCTCACAATGTCACAATCGAAGTGCGTTTGTCTGATCTGTCAATCTATCGCTGCTATTCCAAAGAAGGCAAATGTGGAAAGGCACTTTTGAACTGTTCATAAAAACTACGAAACTGACTTCCTTCTGAAAAGCGATCTGAGAAAGAAAAAAGAGAGGGAGCTAAAATTACAGTTAATCGGACTGCCATCATTTTTCACTCAGCTGAATTCAAAAGCTCCTTGACTGCATTATTCGGCTCTACTTATTCATGCGAGTCAGCCTTTTTCCACATGAAGATTATTAAATCCAAATAGGCCTACTGTAGTGACCATAAATGTATTGAATTGCTATTGTGCCATAAAGATTATTCAGTTATGCAATGTACGACAACATATATTTTATGTATAAAGTATACTCAGTGTGTATATGTATGTATATATATATATATATATATATATATATATAGTTGAGATAGTTTTATTGTCAAATAATGCTAAGAGTACGCGACACGTGTTTCGCCCTAATTCTGGGCTCATCAGGCGTATACATTCACTGCAACTCCTCTCGGGAATCAAACCTCGGACGTCAGCGCTAGAGGCGAATATATATACTTTTTAATATAGGTAGATCATTTCGACCTGGGGCCTCATGTATAACGCCGTGCGTAGAACTCGCACTATAACATGGCGTAAGCACAAAAGCCGAAATGTGCTTAGGCACAGAAAAATCCAGATGCAGGAATCTGTGCGTACTCCAACTTCCACGTCCTTCCGTTACATAAATCCCGATCAGCGTGAAAACTAACGCTCGTGCACGTGCATTTTGTAACGCCCCAAATCCTCCCAGAATTACGCCTCTTTGAATATGCAAATCAATATAAATCGCCCTTAAGCGCAGCCTTCTGTGAAAAGACAATGGGAAAAGCACGGGGAAAATATAAGAATTTCAGCGAATACCAAGTGGAGGCAAAGGAAAAACATACTATTTGTTCAAATAAACCGTGGTATAATCAACAAAATGAAGTTGATCGAGTGACGTAGCGTGTTGGAGAAACTTGAAAGCTCACATTCACAAAATTGCACAGTGCCGGAAATAAAAAAGAAGTTACATATCAAAGTCGCCGTGAAAAGAAGAGTTGTAAGCCCACTGTCTGAGTGTCATATGAAAGTTTATTAGGGTACAGAGAAAAAAGGCACACGGTGGGGAAAAAGCAAGAAATGTCAACTTTAATCTCGAATTTTCCACTTTAATCACGTAGTTTATTTTGTCATTAAAGTAGAACATCATAAACTTCATCTTAAAATCGTTTAATTAACCAGTTTCTCAAATCACATCATAATTAAAGTAGCACGTTAAATGCTTTGTTTTGTATTTGATCTTCTACTCGTATGTGCTCTATGTGTGTGAATCACTACTTGCTTCTTAAACCGGCTCTCTTCCTCCAACTGTACACAGAATCCATTACATTCGTGATATTACAGCTCTCTGAATAACTAAAATACTGAGATGTATACGTGATGTCATTTTCATGATGATAGGAGCTAAAGCACATTATTAAACATGTGTTTCATGAGCCTCGTGCTCATGACAAGCATTTATCTTTTGGCGAAATTTGTCGCTGCGTTTTTAGCTGTGTTGTTATTTTCTCTTTCTGTTTTATATTCAATATATATTGCGTACGCCCAAGAGTCCTTGCTTTTCTTTCCCCAAGTAACCGATCGCCATACAATCAGCTCTGTAATAGACGTTAAGCCATCTGTAAGCTTAGCGATTCTTCAAAATGTTTAAAGAACATTGAAATATCTTCGTAGTACATGTTTAATTATTCTACCCTTCACGACACTCCCAGTGAAGAATATAGATTATTTAAATGAAGTTAAAGTTTTATGTGTATAATTTAACAAACATATTTTGCTGCATTTCACCTTAAAAATGATATCGTCATCATATGTAAATACGCTTTATAAAGTGGCCCAGGTTGTGAGATATTATAACTGTAGTGCAAGTTTACAGTGGGGTGATTGTACTTATAAGTACAAACCATTCTACAAGGAGCAATTGATTGAGTGCATTTAAAGTTCTTGGGATTAAACTGTTTCTGAACCGCGAGGTCCGTACAGGAAAGGCTTTAAAACATTTTGCAGTGGCTGAGACAGCGTGTCCTTAAAGCTGTATACTGATAATTCTCTTTCTGATCAGCTGCTGCTGTGATTCACACTCAGATACAGTGATATAAATACTCCGAGTCGTGCAGTGAGAGCAATATGGAAAAAGATGATCCGCTGTGGCAACTCCTAACGGGAGGAGCTGAAAGAAGAAGAAGAAGAAAAAGAAGTGAGAGTAACAACGCTAAAGCAGTTATGGTATTTGGAATACTATGGCTGTTCCCTGGACCATTATATTGTTACGAGTTAATTACAATCAGATGCATTACACTAATAAACAATATGCGGTTAGTTTCTGTGTATTTATAAAGCCGCGTCATGAAAATAATGAGTAATCACACAAGAACAGTAGCATTGCTTTGACGCTGGGTGCCGCCAGTTTGCAAAACCGAGCGGAGAACTTGCGTACGACAAGGCATGAGGTAACGTGGAAAAGTGCGTGGCTTTACGCCAAGTGTAGGTTTTATACATCGCGATTTGAACGTGGAAAAGTTCTTACGCAACATTTCTGTGCGTACGCACCGTTTATACATGAGGCCCCTGGTTATTTTAAAAGTAGCTTGCAAGCCGAAAAACTGTGGGCACCCCTGATCTAGTTAGTTGCGGTAATAAGAGCGTAGAAAGTATAACTTATCCAGCGTGCGGTCGTCCAGGTGAGAGCGTACTTCGTGCAGAGTACGCCAGCTGCTGAGAAAGCACGCTTTGCCTCCATTGAAGTAGGCAGCACAGTCATTAGATACAGATACACTTGTTCTAAACAACGCCCGCGCTTGCTGTTGCTGTGAAACACCACCATTTCAACTTTTACTGATGCATCCAGTTTCTTGTCATCATTCTGTGATGGCAAGTTTCTTGGCACAGATAATGCAGATGCACTGACTGACGCATTGCAATTTCAAGTTGTTGTTCAAAGCTGTTGTCTGACAGACGTCAATGAAGTCTTCAGTTTTCAACTATAACTCTGTTATTTCTTGATCGATTTTTACACGCTATATATGCGAACTTGGCCGTTCCCGGTTTCCCTGGAATTACAGCAGTTTCATTCCCGGGAATGCGGGAATGAAAAATGTCCGGGAATCCCGGGCTCCCATTTACCGGGATTCCCTATGTCCTATCTCATGTTGCTGAACAGAGAATGAGATTCTCCATGGCCAAATGAGTACCTGGTACTCAAAAATATAATTATTACATCTCTACAGAAGATTGCAAACAAACTTAAAGTCAGCTGGGTGTCTATTGGAGACTACGTTGGGTGCATTTATGATGAAAAATGTTGGATTCGTGACAAGAGTGAAGAGGAATCAGACAACTGTCCTGCACAGTCATTTCATTGGCCACCCATAGAGACGACATTTGCTCAATGCCATTACAGTGTGTCATTTTACAGCTTAGTACACCTACATTGGTCAGTGAGAAGCAGTACCATCTTGATCTCAAAAACAAAAATGTCCTACATTTTGCATCCAAATTCAGATGGGTCACATTCCTGCTGCTGCAATACCAAGGTGTTAACATTTCATTATAACTAGTGTTGTTTTTAATGATGAATCAAGCAGCTGTTGTTCATGTTTTGCACTTATTGTGCCTTGGTAATTTAATCTTTTTCCAATAATTACCCAAGTTAGTGATGAAGGATTATCATTACTGACAAATGGAGATTTGAAACCATTTTCAGAATGGAAAATAAAAAAATGAAAGATTTATATAAGTAAAGCAAGACTTGTTTTTTGAGAAAGAAGGGACCATGTAGGATACAGGAAAAATAATTTTACAAATGTCTGGACATTCCCCTAGTGCATTGAGCTGATCAGAAAATTAGACCCAAAATAATTTTTTCACATTTGAGGGGTCTGCTGGTCAAACTCATTCAGTTTCTTGTTTGTTTATAACCTTTTTAAAAGGTATCTAAACATGGAAAAAATGTCAGCAGGCAGTATCAGTTAGAAGTATGCTTTTTGTTAGCCTAAACATGGCAAGGTCTTCTCTTACCAAGTGGTTTCATCTGAACCAAACATTTCAATTTTGTTACGTACTGTACCTATAAATGTATCAGAATGCAAAATTTGATCATGCTAGGTGATTTAGTTCTTGAGCTGTGGTCTTATGAAATTGATGAAAAAATAAAGCCATGTCATCCTTCTCCCCTCACAAAATTCGCCATATCTTGGAAAGTATTCATCTTATCAAAATCAAAGTAATTTTACAGGGTGTCAGCTGCATTACATGGGTACACCTGGTATTTTTTTCACAATTTTTTGAGACAAAAGTGCATGGGATATCTGGGAAAGTTAAATTATTATTATTACTATTATTAGTAGTAGTAGTAGCATTACTATTATTATTATTTTATTATAAAAGAAAAAAATATCTTAATGATATTTAACTTCAGATTTCTTTACTACAACAAGGAAGGTAAAGCAAAGTGACTTGAATCACAAAATTTGTAAAAATGGTGCACCATTTACAAAAAGAAATAAAAGAAACTTGTAATATGACACATGTAATAGATAGATAGATGAATATTATTTGTTCCCGGGGGAAATCTGCATTTTTACACAAGCTTTTAAAAGAAATACATAAATAGAAAAGTAATATATATATATATATATATATATATATATATATATATATATATATATATATATATATATATATGTGAACGCGGCCTGGACACAGACAGGCGGACATGTTGTTCATCACCACCTCACGTTTATTTTACAATAATATTTACAAATAAGTCCAGTGCACACACACAAACCCCACACAGTCCTGGCCACACAATGCCTTCTCTTCGGGCCGCCTCCACTCTCCTCTCTTGCTTTGTCCTGCTTATACCCAACTCCAGCCTCGAATGAAGGGAGATGGCCCCCTTTTATTTCATCCCGGATGGACTCCAGGTGTATCCCGGCACTCCTCCCTGGACACGCCCCAGTGTGGCGGAAGTGCCGACTGTTCTCCCGGAAGCTCTCCGGGTGTCCCTGCACCTCTTCCCCCCAGCACTTCCTGGTGTGGTGGAAGTGCTGAGGTCCAGGGTCCCCAAGGCATTGGGGCGCCCCCTGGTGGTGACCACGGGTCCCTACAGGGTTGGGCTTCCAAGCCCCCTACCCGTGGCCGCCAAAGCAACCAGGATGGTGGCCCCCACGTGATCCAGGGTGGGCATAGACCCTCTTCTGGTCCCTCAAGGCGTCTCGGCCGGGTCGTTGCCCCTGGCATCCCTGACAATATATATATATATATATAGTAATAAAGGCCCTATATAGCGCCCGACCAAGCACAGACTGACACAGAGGCACATGTTAAATCAACAAGACTTTTTATTTTTCTCTTTAGCCATGGGGCATACCTTCCCTGTGTCCCACAGGCCTAACACAGTCGCAAAGTACTTCAACACAACCAAACCAATCCTTCCTATTGCACCAACACTCCTCCCAGGCAACCTCGTCCTCTTTCTCCCGATTCTGGCTCCTGAGTGGTGGACGCTGGCCCTTTTTATAACCCACCCGGATGTGTTTCATGTGCTTGATCAGCTGGTGCTAATTGCACTTCCGGGCAGGGCTGTAGCGGTGTCCAGGTTGGCTCCGGGATCCATGCAGTCCCTCTTGCGGCCACCCCAGATCCCCACAGGGTTGGGGAGAACTCCAACTCCCATGAAACCCTGCGGGAAACTGAGGCACCATTGTGAACCAGGGAGGCTGCCACCAAGCGTCCCGGGGGAGGTACTGAGGAGCCCATGGCTGCTCCCCCGGAACATAAGTAGAAGGGGCGTCACATCTACTCTCTACATACTGTATAAAATGCTAAGGCTAAAAGTGCTGATTTTATGTGACTTTTTTGTCACGCTTTAAATCTGGCTTATTTTAAAACCTACATATATATGTTTGGTATCATTCTTTTCAGAATTTATCACTTTAATGAGATGTTGTTAGATTTTCAGATTCTTATTCCGCTTTTAAATTAAAAACTAAAAAATATCAAGAACTCACTGTGGTATAGCAGGTCCGCGACTCCAAAAAAATATGGCCAGTTTTTTTAAATCCAGCTAGCCGTGTCTGTCTCCGTGGGCGTGATTGAAAAACCACAGAGAGTTAATAAGGTAATTGGGAGTCACAACTGCACGTGCAGGTGCGATTCTTCTCAATTGCTTCATCGGCTTCCTGAGGTCTGTTATTAAGGCACTGCGCCCACAGAGATGTATATGCGCGGGCTGGCACAAGGGGAAAAAGAAACATGATAGAACGGGAGAGAAGACGGAGGTTAAAAAAAACTGAAAGGCAGTGAAGAGCAGGTGATCCAGACATCAGGATGGAGAAGGCTTCACGAGCTGGGGCTCCGTGAGGGAGCACTGGCTGTGGCGCTCTAGGGTCTGGTTCACCCCACTGAATAATTTAATAGAGTGGGGTGAGCAGGACTGAAGACCTCCCAATGGATCCGATGGGCGACCGAGTGAGTGCAAAGGAAGACAGGAGGTGAGCCGACCTTGGACAGTGTGGCTGTGCAATGTGGAGGCAGCCAAGACGGGGGTCAGCTGAAAGGAGTTTGTGGCTGAGATTGTGTGAAGTGCGAGACTGCATTTTTAACCTCTATTTTAGCAGATTTATTTATTATGGATTTTATTCCCACTTTTCACTGGTTTTATGGATTTATTTGTGTACTTTTTTGTTGAGAACACTGCACCGTGGACACTTTTGGTTTTACTTTTGACTGTTTTTAATAAAAGCACTCGAGCACTTTCCACCATCCCCTGGCCTAAATGAGATTTGTCCTCATTTGTCAGCTCATTTCGGTCATAACTATCGACAGTGTTCGTTCAACAGACTTCCATGTGAGAACAGAGTGTCTAGAGGGGACCGGCATCTTCACACTCATGTCCCACGAGATGAGAATTTGTGTCAAGAGATTTAACCATGTCCGGGGCCGGAAATAAAAAACAAAGAGTAGAACAGCTGCTGTTAATAATATATAATTTTGTTAATAAAAAAAACTGCATTTATTTTCCATTGTATCACTATTTAAGAGGGGGTTTCAGAGGAGCGACCACGTCTCCTAGGGGTGCATTTAGCCCCGCCTTCACAACGTGAGCAGCAGAGATGTGCAATGGCTGGCGAGCGAAGCGAGCAGGGGCAACCTCTTAGTGTATATATATATATATATATATATATATATATATATATATATATATATATATATATATATATATATATACATTGTCATACACATGCGATTAGGAGGGCAGTCAAAAAGCCTAAAGGTGAGTGAAACATCGCGAGATGAAGGGTTGTCACGTGGTACTTATTGGAATCTCTTCTCTCCACAGAAAAACCGAGGAAAATTAGTCACCAACATTTCCAGGTTCCAAAATGGCCGCCACAACATCACTTCTGGTTACATAAACTGACATCACTTCCGATGCTCCAAAAAGACACCACTTCCGGTTTCATCAAACGATGTTGTTTCCGCTTCCTGTTGCCACGTCACCTCCTTCCAGCCATTTCCTGTTCCCATAATTCATCTCTGTATATAAACGCCATTTTGCTTGATAAACATTGTCAATCGTTACCTCTTTGGTTTCTTTTTCTTTCTACTTTGTCCACAAGACAATATACGGGGACGGTCCCCAACACTTTGTTTTATGTGAGAAAGAACCATGCAGTTTTAAATGCTGTTTATTGAACATTCTCTCTCTTGGTACTAAAGCTGTCTTGGTAAATGATAATATATTAAGTACAAAATCTGATCTGTGTCTTCTCACTGAAACCTGGCTTAGTAAATGTGACACTGTTCCCCTAGCTAAGGTGTCACCAGATGGATACTCGTTCCTTCATAAGTCTAGAGATTCTGGTCGAGGAGGAGGCCTTGGAATAATTCATTGTAACAAAATGCAAATCACTTCTAAAAATTTAGGCGACTTTACATTCTTTGAGGCATTCATTTTAAATATTAAAACAGATTCCAACACAATTATAGTGCTAGTCTACAGACCACCAGGGCCATATTCATTGTTCATGACTGAATTTAGCAACCTTTTATCTGATTTGGCTATAAATTATCATCACGTAGTACTGCTGGGGGATTTTAATGTACAAATTGATGTGGAAACTGACACTTTTAGCAAATGTTTTACTTATTTGTTAAATTCAGCAGGGTTTTGTCAGATTGTCAGTGGTCCAACTCATAATCATAACCACACATTAGATTTAATTATAACTTACAAAGTTGAAATTCAAAATTTATATATTACTCCATTAAATGAAGTTATTTCCGATCACTTCTTAATTATATTTGA
The DNA here is from genome assembly GCF_016835505.1 of Polypterus senegalus. NCBI lineage: Eukaryota > Metazoa > Chordata > Cladistia > Polypteriformes > Polypteridae > Polypterus > Polypterus senegalus. The sequence continues at coordinate 90,218,508 of NC_053159.1, forward strand.
TTTAGTCCTGCCTTTGCCAATGCACTCACAGATTAAAACAAGACAGTGCGACATCTAGATTGTAATTCTGCTTCAAAATTTATAGATACCTTGAGTAAGTCGAGTGTAATTGTGGAAAACCATTTAGATCAGCTAACATCACATTATAATGTGACCTTGAGAGATGCTCTGGACACAGTGGCTCCCCTTAAAACAAAAGTGATCAAAGCACATAGAAACTCTCCCTGGTTTAATGAAAACACTCGCGCTCTTAAATTAGAGTGTCAAAACTGGAGCAGATGGAGAACAACAAAGCTACATGTCTTTCAAATTGCATGGACAGAGAGTGTTAATAAATATAAAAAAGCCCTCTTTAAAGCTTGCTCAGAATACTATTCTACATTAATAAATAGCAATAATAAAAATCCTCGAGTACTGTTTAGAACAGTGGCTAAATTAACAAATGGGAATTCAGATCAACAGTGCAAAATACCAACAGATATTAGCAGTACAGACTTTATGAACTTCTTCAATGAGAAAATTAAAAATATAAGATCCCAGATCTCAGCATCACAGTACAAACCAAATACTAGCTTAGCAGACCCTGTCTCACATTGCATTCAGCACTTTAATAATTTTAATCCTGTAACTGAGCAGGAAGTCTTAACTTTAATTTCTAAAATGAAGCCCACTACTTGTTCCCTAGATCCAGTGCCAACAAAACTAGTAAAAAGTGCAATGGATGTTCTTGCAGCGCCTATTCTAAACATTATCAATAGTTCATTATTGCATGGCACAGTACCTGATGCACTAAAAGTGTCAGTCATTAAACCTTTACTTAAAAAGTCAGACCTAGACCCACACATACTAAATAATTATAGGCCTATTTCAAATTTACCATTTCTCTCTAAAATACTAGAAAAAGTAGTTGCCAGTCAGCTTCAGTCACACCTTACGCATTACAATTTATTTGAGAAATTCCAGTCTGGTTTCGCACTGGTCATAGTACAGAAAGGCACTAACACGGGTTGTAAATGACATTCTGATATCCTCTGATGAAGGAAACTCCACTGTAATTATGTTGTTGGACTTAAGTGCAGCATTTGACACCATTGACCATTCTATTTTACTGCACAGGCTAGAAAACGATGTTGGGCTTACAGGCCCGTGCTCGCTTGGTTTAGTTCTTATTTATCAAATCGATTCCAATATGTACAGAAATGTGCTGACAGTACTCCATCATTTTACATAGAAGTTCAATATGGTGTCCGCAGGGCTCAGTACTGGGACCTTTACTGTTTTCACTTTACATGCTTCCACTGGGATCTCTCATTAGGAAACATAATGTTAATTTTCACTCATATGCAGATGACACCCAGTTATACCTTTCATTTAAATCAAATGAAGTTTCTCCGATGTTGTCTTTAATTAGTTGTGTTAGTGAATTAAAGGAATGGATGAATGAGAACTACTTGTCTTTAAATACAGATAAAACAGAGATGTTAATTGTTGGAGGGAATGACGCTGATCACAGCAATATTTTGTCATCATTTAACTCAGTTGGAATCCCAATTAATTTTACTGAATCAGCCCACAATCTAGGAGTTATCTTTGATTCTAGCATGTCATTTAAAGCATATTACAAAGTTGTCCAAAACATGTTTCTTCCATCTTAAAAATGTTAGGAAATTAAGGTGCTTTCTAAATAAACAGGATTCTGAGAAATTAATTCATGCATTTATCTCTAGTAGGATTGACTACTGCAATGTGGTGTTCACTGGCTGTTCAAACTGTTCTCTATACAGCCTCCAGTTAATCCAAAATGCGCTGCAAGAATTATTACAAGAACAAGAAAATATGAACACATAACTCCAGTTCTTAAATCTTACACTGGCTCCCAGTTAAGTTTAGGGCAGATTTCAAAATCCTCCTTTTAACATATAAAGCATTAAATGGCCAAGGTCCGCTTACTTGTCTGAACTTATCATGACTTACAAACCTGAGCACATTAAGATCTCAAGATGCCGGTCTGCTTATGATTCCAAGGATTAATAAAATAACAGTGGGAGGTCGAGCTTTTAGTTACAGGGCCCCTAAACTGTGGAATGGTCTTCCTGCTTCTATAATAGATGCCCTTTCAGTTCAGCCTTTAAATCCCAGCTGAAGACTCACTACTTCAGTTTAGCATATCCTGACTAGAGCTGCTGATTAACTGTACAGACTGCATCTCTGTTGTTAGTCATTAGCACTAAACATAAGTAACTTGATAGTAATAATTTGAATTCTAACCCTCACCTATTCTGTTTCTTTCTCGGTACTCAAATGTGGCATTGGTGCCACGCCCACCTGCCAAGTTGTTTGCCTGCCTATGGTAAAGTCATCCCTGATGGAGGATCACAGGAATCATGGGAAAGAGGGTCCTTTCATGGATTGGTTGGCAGCACTGTTTCAGCCGTGGAATGGCCAAATGGGGAGGCAGCTTGATGGATGAGGTCTCCAGGACTCTAAAAATATCCAAATCTATTATGTGATATCATCTACTGTTAAATTCTGCTCGTACTTCTAAAATCTTTATTTTTATGCTGTATTGAGGATTGTTCTGTTCTGTGTATTGTATTGTATTGACCCCCTTCTTTTGACACCCACTGCATGGCCAACCTACCTGGAAAGGGGTCTCTCTTTGAACTGCCTTTCCCAAGGTTTCTTCCATTTTTCCCTACGAGGTTTTTTTGAGAGTTTTTCCTTGTCTTCTCAGAGCGTCAAGAGGCAGGGCCTGTTAAAGCCCATTGCGTCACTTCCTGTGTGATTTTGGGCTATACAGTAATCCCTCCTCGATCGCGGGGGTTGCATTCCAGACCCCACCGCGATAGGTGAAAATCCGTGAAGTAGAAACCATATGTCCCTTATAAACTCTCCCACATTGTTTATAAAATATTCCCCACAGAGTTATACAGCATAATCCCTTTGTATTCTCTTAGATATTAGGTAAAATTCATTGAAATTATGTATATAAACACACTGTTTATATACAGTAAAACCTAAATATTATTTTAAAGATATTGAGTGTCTCCGATATCACATATGTTTACAGCCATTACGATAGACAGGCCACCAGCAATAAATACGTACAATGCAAGAAAAATAGTATACAGTAAACGTGTGTACAGTGACACTAAACGTACGTAAATGTACTAAGTACTGTAAGTAGAAAATTAATTATGGTTACTTACCAACAATGACACGATGACTTGTCCGATAACAATGAGTTTAATTTTACTGCACAACAAAGGAGAGAGTTACACCTCTTCCAAAGGAGCCACTTCAGGCGATTGTGTAGCACTGCCGTTGTTCTTCTTCTGGCAGTCTTCAATCCAAATCCCTAAAGCAGATTCCATCCAGACTACTGCCTTATTACATCCACTTACAACTCGTTTTGCACCCTGGTTAAAAGGACACTGCGGCCGTAGATCTTATATTCCTTTCCTACTTTTTAAATAAAAAGAATCTTAGCCTTCAACAAATCCAAAACATTTACCTTTTCAGCAATCGTTAACATCTTGCACTTGAGCACGGCCCCTGAAGCAGTAGCAGATCGTTTTGGAGCCATAATGAAGGGCTTGACTATGAACAAAGATAAACACAAAAGAGCACAACTCTTTACACGGCGAAACACGTTGATGCTGAATGAGCGAGACGAGACTTCCTGGTTAACACTGCATTCAGCACGCAGGAACTTAACTGCGTGCTCTGATTGGTTAGCTTCTCAGTCATCTGCCAATAGCGTCCCTTGTATGAAATCAACTGGGCAAACCAACTGAGGAAGCATGTACAGAAAGTAAAAGACACATTGTCCGCAGAACCCGCGAGCAGCGAAAAATCTGCGTTATATATTTAGTTATGCTTTCATATAAAATCCTGCGATAGAGTGAAGCTGCGAAAGTCGAAGCGCGATATAGCGAGGGACTACTGTACAAAAATAAACTGTATTGTATTGTATGTAAAACGTTTTCTTTATTGGGAAATTCTCCACAACATATACATATATATATATCTATACTAATAAAAGGCAAAGCCCTCACTCACTCACTCACTCACTCACTCACTCACTGACTCATCACTAATTCTCCAACTTCCCGTGTAGGTAGAAGGCTGAAATTTGGCAGGCTCATTCCTTACAGCCTACTTACAAAAGTTGGGCAGGTTTCATTTCGAAATTCTACGCCTAATGGTCATAACTGGAAGGTATTTTTCTCCATTAACTGTAATGGAGTTGAGCTGGAAAGACGTGGGGGGGCAGTTTCGTGTGACATCATCACGCCTCCCACGTAATCACGTGAACTGACTGTCAACGCAGTACGTAGAAAACCAGGAAGACCTCCAAAAAGCTCTTAAGAAAACATGCATTATATAATTGAGAAGGCAGCGAAACAATAAGAAGCGAGCGAGTGACATATACTACCATATTCATGAGTGCTGCTACCTCGGAAAGAAAGCAAGGTGTAAACCTAAACTTTAAATTAAGTTCATAGACAGGCTGCCGCTGGCGTTTCACATGCCCACGGGTAATGCGGGATACAAGTTTAATGAGAGGACGCAGGATATAAACAAGAGTTTTGATCACTTTGTAACTAAGTTAAAATTACAGGTGAAGGGGTGTGATTATGCAAATTCCGAGAGACTGTGTTTGTGGTGAGATTGACAGTTAAGGCGGGTGGGGGAGTCACGTCATCATCTCCCCTCCCATTTACCTCATTTCGCTCTGAGCTGAACTCCGCGGCTAACGCCGTCTTCCGAAGCAACTTCGTCACACTGCAAATACTCACAGAAAAATCCACAAGTTAATACACACGCTGTCTCTAGAGTTTCTCCACACTGAATCCTCCAGGCACTACTTACAAAAGGTTACATTGACAATCGTCTTACGTTATTTTTAAAATCTTTCCTTTTCTTAGCACAAGCACAGCTGAGAAGCTTCGATGCATGTGCTCCATAACGTTAAAAAATAATGCATTTAATCACACTTTGCATTACAAGCAAAGGGAGCTTTTGTCAATGCATGATTTCCTGGTACACTGATTACATTGATCAGCGCATCCCGATTCATTTTACCCTCGCACCACCTTAGTTTGAGAAGAAGTATGAAAAAATATGAGGTTAACACAGAAAAACAGATCACCAATTCAAGCTTTATGATTAATCGATTCGCCATCAATAATTGTTTTGGTAAAGCCATACTCAGTGTAATCCTCCTTCCATTTTATAATTTTTCCGCCACTAGCCATGATTAAATGAACGGTAAAAAAGTAAGAGCAAAGCGAGGGTGACTTATTTAGGCAGGCATATATATGACAGCAACACTCATGACAATGTCAATCATGTTACGTTATTATTAAAATGTTTCCTTTTCTTTTCATTACTTCTTTAACACACTACTTCTCCGCTGGCGTGGGCATTTTGCTATATATATATATATATATATATATATATATATATATATATATATATATATATATATGAATGACCTCCAAAGAGCGCTGAGACTTTTGATATTGTGAACGTGTCTGCAAAAACTGGGGTCTCCTGCCCAGGAAAAGTCGAGCAGCCAGCGCGCGTGCATAGCTGTGCCGGCCTTTGAGACGCTGACTGCGCTTCTGCCTTAAGTCAAAGTGAGCACTTTTAATTTTTTTCATCCTCCCCCTGAGCTATAGCCCAGACAAGTGCAAACACGGGACCCCTTTTCTACACCGCGGCAAACTAATATTAAGGCGATTTGCACTTTCTTTTGCACGTATATGATTATGAGGTCGTCAGCTCGGATTAAGAAGACACGCACACGAGTGGAGGACTGACAGTGCCATCACAGCCGATTAATGGCAGGGACGTCTCACCAGTCTACACAAGACCCACCGCGACTCTCCCCAAAAGGCGATTATATCGTCAGCAAACACATCTCTCTATACTATATAAAAGAAAAAGGCAACTTTCCTTTCTTTACACCTTTTTTCCTTTTATTCCAAACCAAAGCCTTTCTCTCTTAACACTGCAGAGGACACAAAACTAATTTTCTTTAATTGCTGGTAATGCCGGTAAGGCACATTACCAGAGGCAGAAATTTGAACGTTCACATAGAAAATGTAATTTCTATACCACAGCCGTCGTGTAGCGCCTTTCAAAAGGGATCTACTACCGAGAGATGATCCATATACATTTTAGCTGCTGTTAGTTCTACTTACCTGTTGGGGTTACACAGTCTTTAAAATGTAGTTTACCCGCAACCACTCCAGTAGTGTTCATTGTACCTGTACTTCTTAAAACGTTAATGTTTTACTGTTTAATAACATATAGACTATATTTTATTATTTTTCCCTTGCACTCAGTGACCAAAGCTATACACACATATAGACACATACAAACATACACACAAGTATATATATGTGTATATATATGTATGTATATATATATATATATACACACACACCCCTATCTACATTATATATATATATATACACACACACACACACACACATATATACATACATACATACATACACACATATATATAATTTGTGTGTGCGTATGTATGTATGTGTGTGTATATATAATGTAGATAGGTATGTATATATATATATACATATATGCGCGGGTATTTTTCTATATATATATATCACAGCGACACTCATAACAGTGACAAAACAATTACATTGACAATCATGTTATGTTATTTTCAAAATGTTTCCTTTTCTTTCTCTTTCCTTCTTTAACACACTACTTCTCCGCTGCCAAGCTCGGGTATTTTGCTATATATATATATATATATATATATATATAGATAAATAGATAGATAGAGATATATATATATATAGATATGAGAACAACACTCATATCAATGACAAAACAATTACATTAACAATCATGTTACGTTATTTTTAAACTTTTTCCTTTTCTTTTTCATACCTTCTTTAACACACTACTTCTCCGCTGCGAAGCGTAGGTATTCTGCTAGTATATATATATATATATCTATACTAATAAAAGGCAAAGTCCTCACTGACTGACTGACTGACTGACTGACTCACTCACTGACTCATCACTAATTCTCCAAGTTCCCATGTGGGTAGAAGGCTGAAATTTGGCAAGCCCATTCCTTACAGCTTACTTACAATAGTTAAGCAGGTTTCATTTTGAAATTCTACGCGTAATGGTCATAATAGTCAACAATGTCTGCCATATTGAACTTTCTTATTCATGGCCCCATCTTCACGAAATTTGGTAGGCGGCTTCCCTGCGCTAACCGAAACCAATGTACATACATATTTCGGTGGTATGATGCCACTGTCAGCCGCCATACTAAACTTTCCAATGTCACTAATTCTCCAACTTCCCGTGTAGGTAGAAGGCTGAAATTGGGTACTTATTTTGATGGCCCATTCTTTACAGCTTACTTACAACAGTTAAGCTGGTTTCATCTTGAAATTCTACGCGTAACGGTCATAACGGTAAACAACGTCCGCCATGTTGAACTTTCTTATTTACAGCTCCATCTTCACGAAATTTGGTAGGTGGCTTCCCTGAGCTAACCGAAACCAATGTATGTACTTATTTCGGTGGTATGATGCCACTGTCGGCCGCCATATTAAAATTTTCAACAGTCTTTGTTACTTATGGGCCCATCTTCAAGAAATTTGGTACACGGGTTCCCAAAGCTAACTGAATCCTACTTACGTACATATATACGTCCATAGCCTGCACCTTGGTTACCGTGTGAGGTGGCATTGGGTCCCCCATCCCAACGCCTCCCATGTTGTTGGCTGCCTGCCTATATAAGACCGTCCGTCGCTCCGGTCTCTACATTCCCTTCCTTGCTTCGCCACGGGATTCATGTCTCCCTACTGATAACTACAGCCTTTTTGTTTAATCCACGGCTTCTCCGCTGTTTTATTGTTTGTTTATTACAATTATAGTTATTGTATAGGTATTTTACACTTACTTTACATTGCTCAGGTACCCATTTCCTTTATCATTCCAACCCCCATTACCATGTCTATCGAGATGATCACTATCGATCAAAGAACTGTCACTTACCGAGTGGTTTCCATGCCTGGAGATAGCACCTACCTTTTCCATTCTCTTTGTTACATATTGCACGGCCATATCAGGCTCACTCTTGATATCCGGATTAACATTCTATCTTATGTATTGAATGACTGGGACAGGTTCAAGGTGTGGACTGATGACGGTACAGGAGATAATTATACTACACAGGAGCACTATAAGAGTGAAATGCTTAAGCCCTTTACCTATGGCTCTGCATGTGAGTTGATTGCTGCCGCTGAATTGTTCGGTTGTCGCTTTCAAGTGTACCGAAATGGCCAAATATTTTACACCTTTCGGCAACTGCCAATGCCTCTTAAACATCTTAGATTCAAAGGTGACGATTTCAGTAGTGGACACTTTGATGTTTATGAATGTTTAAACTCTCAAAAGCTGGATGTAATTTTATCGATGAAACCGGTTGTGTGCTTACAACGCTTGACAGATGCCAAATGTCACTTCAACACAACAAATCCTGCAAATACTGTCATAATTGAAACAAACCGTGAAACTCAAACCGATTATGACAGAAGCTATCCAAGCTGTGAGATTTGAGACAAGATTACTGTTCACATGGCCAACTGTAAGTTACATGCTCAAGAGTAAGCTCAGCGCACAGCTTGGTGATGTTACAATCGGAGGGCCGAACTGACAACATGGTATACAAAGAGATCCTTCACAAATAATTATTGGCATATTTTCCCTCAGTTTAAAAAGGTTTAATTTTCCTCTTAATAAAAATTTTAATGCAGTACTTTGCCTTTCTGTGAAGCTCGGGTATTTTGCTATATGTATATATATGTATATATTTGTATATGTGTATATATATGTGTATATATATATATATATATATATATATATATATATATATATATATTTATAATGTATATATATATACACCAGCAACACTCATGACAATGACAACACAATTACATTGTCAATCATGTTACGTTATTATTAAAATGTTTCCTTTTCCTTTTCATTACTTCTTTAACACACTACTTCTCCGCTGCGAAGCGCGGGTGTTTTGCTATATATATCTATACTAATAAAAGGCAAAGCCCTCACTCACTCACTCACTCACTCACTCACTCACTCACTCACTCACTCAATTCTCCAACTTCCCGTGTAGGTAGAAGGCTGAAATTTGGCAGGCTTATTCCTTACAGCTTACTTACAAAAGTTGGGCAGGTTTCATTTCGAAATTCTACGCGTAAGGGTCATAACTGGAACCTATTTTTCTACATATAATGTAATGGAGTTGAGTTGGAGATGGCCGTGGGGGGCGGAGTTTCGTGTGACATCATCACGCCTCCTACGTAAGTACGTAGAGAACAAGGAAGAACTCCAAACAGCGATGAGCACAAAACGCCATTTCACAATTGAGAAGGCAGAAAAACATTATGAAGCAAATGATGCATACAAGCATATTCATAAGTACAGCTACTGCCGAAACAAAGCACGGCGTGAACCGTAAGTTTATATTAAATTAAGTTCATAGACAGGCTGCCACTAGCGTTTGTAATTTAGTGCCTGCCCATATAAGGCCGTCCATCAGCGGCAATCCAATACAAACACTAACGGGAAATATTCACGTGTGAAGGACTGTGCTTATGCAGAGGAAGATGAGATGGTCAGGGTGGTGTTTGGCACAAACTCAGCGAAACTGCGAGAGAAACTTTTAAGTGCCAGGTCTTAGCTGACATTAGCTGGGAACCTTCGATGCAAGAATACCAAGCGGCTCACGTGAACTGGCGCAGTGCACAGACAAAAAGCAACAGTTCCAAAGAGTGCTGAACAAAAACTGAATTACACAATTGAGAAGGCAGCAAAAAATATGAAGCGCCTGATACATAGAATCATATTCATAAGTGCAGCTACTGCGGAAACAAAGCACACGGTGGAAAAAGTGAATGTCCCGCTAAAGGAAGACAGTGTAAAAAAAAAAACCCGTGCATGCAGTTTGTCAGGTCTCGGATAAAGAAGAAGACGAGCTGTTTATTGATGCAGTAAGAAACTAATCGATGAATGAAACCTCTTATCTTTACAACGATTGACAAACACGGAATGTAACTTGAACACAACACATCGTACAAATACGACCCTGATTGAAACAAATAATGATAATCAAATCCTTGATGACAGCAACACTCAATAACACAAAACAATTACTGTATATTGACAATCATGTTACGTTATTTTTAAAATGTTCCCTTTTCTTTTTCATAACTTCTACTTCTCCACTGCGATACGCGTATATATATATATATATATATATATATATATATATATCTACATACATATATATATATATACAAGCCCCGATCTACAGCATGTAGACAAGCCACACGCTGTGGCTCAATTGTAGAGTCTTCGCCTCTAATGCCGACATTTGAGGTTCGATTCCCGAGAGGGGATGCACTGAGTATGTACGCACGCTACCCGATTCATTTTACCTTCGCATCTCCTTGGTTTGGGACGTATGAAAAAATATTAGGTTAACGCAGAATCATGTTACGTTATTTTTAAAATGTTTCCCTTTATTAGCACAAGCACAGCTGAGAAGCTTCGATGCATGTACTCCATAACGTTAAAAATAACGCATTTAATCACACTTTCAATTCCAAGCAAACGGGAACTTTTGTCAGTGCAAGATTTCCTGGTACATCCATTACATTGATGCACACATCACAGCTACAAAAATGTTAGAGTCGGAATAAAGCGCTCCTACGACTGATCATTTCGACTTCCCGAGCGAAGCCTTGATAAAAGCATGGTTTTGTGCACACTGAAAAGCAAGCAAAATTAGATGCATTACAGAAAGCGGACTTTGTGGCTCTTACTGGGGATCATTGGACTTCCGTGACCATTAGTAATTCTAATTACATCTAATTACAAAATGTTCAATGATCACACTGTTTTAGCCTAATGTACAAAATAATTTTGGCTAATGTTACTCAGAGTTTAAAGATTAAGTTGGTCAAATTACCTTTTATGTTTCTGACTTATTTTTTTAAGAAGAAAAACTGCACTTTATGTTGAAATTTTGGTTATTATTTAAAGACAATACTATTCTGAAAATCTACTTAAAGTACTTAAACTACCACTTTATTTTTAAGTCTGCCCAATTTTAACCAGGGATGATATTTTTGTTTCTGTTTTGAATTCAAATGCAGTTTAAAGGCTTTTTTTCAGAAATTAAAACAGCTTCAGTTTACAATATTCATGTACATGTCTATTATTTGATTCTGTCGCCACTAAAACACTTTTAAATTAAAAAAAAACATTTGCGATTTGGGGCAAATTTACGTGTGTGATTACATACGATTAATCAAGATTAATTCTTACACAGCCTCTAATTAATTGGATTAATTTTTTTAATCGAGTCCCACCCCTAATATATATATATGTGGATATATATATATGTAGATTTGTATATATATGTGTATATACAGTATATATGTAGATATGTATATGTGTATATACAGTATGTATATATATGTGTGTGTGTATATACAGTATGTATATATGTATGTGTGTATATGTATATATATAACTGTGTATATATATGTGTATAAATGTATATATATATATATATTTATATATGTGTCTGTGTGTATTTGGGGTTTGTGCATATATACCAATACATATATATATATATATATATGCCAGCAACACTCATGACAATGACAAAACAATTACATTGTCAATCATGTTACGACAGGGACTTATTATTAAAATGTTTCCTTTTCTTTTGGACGGTGTGTCTTGTGTGCCCGCCGACTTCGGGACCAGGGAATGTCCATCACGGGCAGGGGAAGACCCGATTGGGCGGAGGAGAAGGCCCACAGGAAGTGGCCGGCGCCGGAGGCCGACAGTCAGGTAGGCTCCGCGTCGGTTAACTTCCTGTTCTTTGCCGGCTGCTTTGGCGGAATGTGTTGCAGGTGCTATGTGCCCTCCGGCTGAGGTGCTGGTACTGGAGAGGAAGGCGCTGGGCGCTGAGAACGTTTCTATCGACAACGGACGGCGCGACGCTGGAATCTCCAGCCGGAGAGGTACAGCGGAGACGGTGGTATTTTGCTGAAAAAGGCTGTGATGACAATGATCAGTTCCGAGTAAGCAGCCCTCCGACAGGAGTGCGGCGCCGCTGACTGTATCGCGGCGAGGGGGAGTCCGAGGAGGCTGAATGGACACGGGCTGCTAAGTGCTATATATATATATATAAGGAGTATATATATCGTGGTTGATTAATATATCGCCAAGGCGTAAAGGGAGGATTAAGAGGCTGGGTGCCGATTCCTCCAATAAGGTGAGACGTTGCTGGGTGCACGCGCGCGGCTGGCTGCCCTCTGGGAGAGCAGAGGGAATATATATATATGGGTGCTTTGGCAGCGGTTCTGCCCTGTGTTCTCTTTGTAGGGACGGACCCGGGCGAGTTGAAGGAACCCTTCGGATGAACAGCCCTCTGATGTCGGGCCGCCTGCAGAATGATCTCTGTCGGTGCGCATACAGCTGGAGGAGCCAACGGGGAACGAGTGGCTCAGAACAAAGGGGCGTGGAGGTCCCGGAGGGGTGCCTACCGAGGAGGCCCCGGGTGCCGTAAAGGGGAGCACAACCTGTGCGGCGCAGGATGCAGTCGCTCTTACCCACGAGTGGTCTTCGCTGGCTGTGGGCATATATACAGATATATATATATATAAATAGATAGATATGACAACACTCAATATCAATGACAAAACAATTACATTAACAATCATCTTACGTTAACTATTTTTGGTGAAAATGTTTGCTTTTCTTTTCCAGCTCATAACTTCTTTAACACACTATGACTTACTCAATCATGTTACGTTATTATTAAAATGTTTCGCCAATCGCAGGTATTTTGCTATATATATATATATATATATACAGTATATATATACAGGATATTGACAACACTCAATATCAATGACAAAACAATTACATTAACAATCATCTTACGTTAGTATTCTGCTATATATATATACACACAGTGTGTATATATATATATATACAGTAATCCCTCCTCGATCGCGGGGGTTGCGTTCCAGACCCCCCACGATAGGTGAAAATCCAAGTAGAAACCATATGTTTGTATGGTTATTTTTATACATTTTAAGCCCTTATAAACTCTCCCACACTGTTAACATTATTAGAGCCCTCTAGACATGAAATAACACCCTTTAGTCAAACGTTTAAACTGTGCTCCATTACAAGACAGAGATGACAGTTCTTTCTCACAATTAAAAGAAAGCAAATATATCTTATCTTTAAAGGAGCCGCGTCAGAGCAGAAAATGTCAGAGAGAGCCGCAAAGAAAAAGCAAACAATCAAAAAATCAATACATGCTTTTAAGTATACAGAAGCACCGTGATAAAGCGGCATTTTGTAGAGGAGCGTCCGTGTCCTCTGTGCAAACAGCCCTCTGCTCACACCCTCCGTCAGGCAGAGAGAGTGAGAAAGATAGAGAGAAGCAAACAAGCGCCGCTGGAAGCATATCTTATAGCATTGATGAGTTTTAGTTAATATGTAATACATGCTCTGATTGGGTAGCTTTTAAGCCAACCGCCAATAGCATCCCTTGTATGAAATCAACTGGGCAATCAAACTGAGGAAGCATGTAACCTAAATTAAAAGACCCATTGTCTGCAGAAAGCGCCGAACCAGCGAAAAATCCATGATATATATTTAGATATGCTTACATTTAAAGTCCGTGATAGAGTGAAACCGCGAAAGTCATATAGCGAGGATTACTGATATATATATATATATATATATATATATATATATATATATATATATATATATATATATATATATATATCTAATGTCACACACGTGCGACTTGGAGCGAGCTGAATAGACCAAGTGGAGGTGATTACCCGCCGGGCCAGGGGGTGTCGGGGTACTCTAAACCTGTTTCTGTTAATTCTGCATATCAAATACGGGAAAACCTATGTCACTTCCGGTTCCGGCTCCCAGACTGACTTCACTTCCGGTTCCGGCTCCCAGACTGAAATCAATTCCGGGTTACAGACTATAAAACATTCATATTGCCAAACCAAGTTCAGTTCATTTTGGGAACTCATTAAAGTAACATCAGTTGTGCACTTTAAAATCCTTTTGCAGCTAGGAACAATATGAGGGTGGCTGCCCCAAACCTTTTTTAGTGTGCTGAGACTCATTATTTCACAGTGGTGTAGTCAGCAGGATGGACTCCTGGTTGAATCGGAAGCCGAACCAACCTTATGTCTCAACACACTAACGTGATGAACCACTCAAGACCTATCAGGTAGGAAAGTACCGTTCTTGTGTTGCTGAGCTGGGGTCGGACGGTGTGTGTCCGGGGGATCTGGAGTATGTTCCTGCCCAGTTCTCCTTAAAGAGAACCTGGGAGCGTATGCAGAAGACCTACAGACGAGGGCCAGGTTCTGAAAGGAACACAGTGGGGACCTATTATGGGCTCTCGAGGATGGGGACCGACCCAAAGAACCCCACAAAGAAAAAATTCTTTGAGAAAGGTGGGGGTGCCCTGGGTCGGCAAATGAGGGAAATAATGACTTGGGAATACAACCCAGAGGAATCCCTCCGAGAACAGGCCATGACACTATGGCAGGAAGTCGGATGTTGGCTATGGCCATATAATAAAAATGCCCGACTAATTGTGGAAAAGGTGGCCTGTGCCATAATAATAAAAGGCCTACCTGCTAAACTTGCCCAGCTGACCTGGGGACATTCATATAACAACATGGTCAACCTTGTGGGGATCATTAACACCTTGCGGGAGGAAACCTACTTGGGAGACCCAGAAAGGAATCCCTGTGAACTCAGAGGGAGTTGTCCCACTAACTTAGAGTCTTACTCTTACATTGCGAAGCATGCTTTGGAAAACTCCGATGCACAGTGGAGGGGATCGCGAGGTGACACGAGGGTCTGCGGAGTAACACAGAGCAGGGGTAGGGTGCTCCTACTAATCCTCTGGCCTTTTCTCATACAGCAGAAGCGCTGGTCAATGGCTTTAGAGTACCATCTTTATTTGACTCTGGCAGTAACATTGCCATTGTCGCTCGCCATTTAGTGTTGCTGTGACAAAGATTAAAAATAAAGACCCGTGTAACCTGTATTCATGGGGACATCCGATCGTATGAGTCTGCCCGCTGTTACATCTGCCAAAATGGCGTTATAAAGAAAATAATGGTGGCAGTGCACGACAATCCTTCATTCCCCTTGATGATGGGTAAAAATTGGTCAGATATAAACTGCGGCATAACACTTGCTATCCCTACTAAAGCACTCGGTCTTGTTATGGATGCCGATTCTGCGTCCTCAGCTAGTATTTGCGCGAGTCGGAATCCCTAAAGAAATCCTGACGGATCAAGGGACTCCATTTACCTCGGAAACGTTCAGGGAAACTGCTAAGTTACTGAAAATAAAACATTTAAAGACCTCTGTATATCATCCTCAAACAGATGGTCTAGTTGAGAGGTTTAACCAAACTCTCAAAAATGTTACGCAAGGTAGTCAATGAGGACGGAAGGATGAGCTCCTCCCCCTTGTCCTTTTTGCATATCGGGAAGTCCCCCAAGCCTCCACGGGGTTCTCACCCTTTGAATTATTGGATATATAAAAGAAGGCTGGGAAGAGGAGGTCCTTCCCTCTGTAAATATACTTGAATATATCAGGGCAATTACGCGAAAGATTGGCAAAAATTAGACCTATCTTATATTCTCACATGGAAAAGGCACAAGCAGCCCAGGCTTGGTGTTATAACCATGCCACATCTCTCTGGGAGTTCTGCCCGGGGGATTGAGTCATGGTATTAGTTCCTACCTCACATTCCAAATTACTGGCTCATTGGCAGGGCCCATATGAAGTTAACCTAATTAATCTAACCTAATTGTCGACCTAAAGAGTAGATTTATCATGTCAACTTGCTGAAACCGTGGAAGGAAAGGGATCCTGATCCCTCCTCCAGACAGCCCTGCTCCCTCTTTGCTCATAAATTACACATTAACTTCAGTGATAATTTGACTCGCCAACAACGACAGGAGCTTAAATCCTGTCTGTCCCATAGGTAGTGAACGAAAATCCTGGACGAACCTCCCTGATTGCGCATGACATAGTGACTAAACTAGGGGTTATAGTCAGAGAACGCCCATATAAGATTCCCGAAGCAAAAAAGTCATAAGTGGAGTTGGAGATCAAACAAATGCTGGACATAGGCATTATAGAGGAAAGTTTTAGTCTCTGGTCCAGTCCCATCGTATTGATTAAAAAGCCAGAGGGAAGTTGGAGGTTTTGCAATGACTTTCGTCGGCTTAAACAAGTCTCCCAATTCAATGCTAATCCAATGCCGCGAGTGGACGATCTTCTTGAGCGGCTAGAACATGCCAAATTTTTTACTATTCTTGATATGACCAAGGGGTACTGGCAGGTTCCCTTAACGGATTCCTCAAAGAAAAAGGCTGCATTCCTAGCTTACATTGGCAGTATCATGTACTTCCATTTGGATTACATGGGGTTACCCCGCTACCTTCTAACGTCTGGTGGACAAAGTGCTCCGACCCCAAAATTCATACAGTGGTGCCTACCTGGATGACATTGTCACCTATTCCAGCACATGGAAGGAACACCTACTGCAGGTTGAGGCTGTATTACAGACACTAGCAAATGCCGGACTTCGTATTAATCCTAAGAAATGCTATTTTGGGTTGGTCGAAACCAAATACTTAGGTTACCTATTGGGCCGGGGTATGGTCAAACTGCAATGCTCCAAAATAGATGCCATAGTGAATTGGCCCCATCCGATAACCAAGCGGCAGGTACAAGCATTTCTCGGCTTAGTGGGCTACTATCGCCAGTTTGTATCCGAGACAGCAATGCCCTTGACAAACCTGACAAGGAAGGGGAAACCTAATCCTGTGGTTTGGGATGATGATATTGACACTGCATTTAGTGACCTTAAGCGGGCCCTTACGTCAGCTCCTATTTTGAATGCTCCTGATTTTACTTTGCCTTTCATTCTCCAGATGGATGCTTCGGACACAGGTCTTGGTGCCGTGCTGAGCCAAAGCATCAATGGAGTGGAACACCCCGTTATGTACAGTACCTGAGTCGGAAACTGTTGGACCGAGAGACCAGGTATGCGGCAGTGGAGCAGGACGTTTTGGCGATCAAATGGGAGATTACACAGCTGAGGTGCTACCTCATGGGTCAGGACTTCACCCTAGTGACTGACCATGCACCGTTACAGTGGATGGCGTTACACAGGGATTCAAATCCATGAGTCACAAGGTGGTTTTTGGACCTACAGCCTTATATATTTTCGGTCATTTATCATCAAGTTCTGTTGCAGGCCAATGCTGATGCCCTTTCTTGGTGCCATGACCTCACGAACAGGCACACCCGACCTGATGGGTCTGGGCTGAGGGAGGGGTTGGGGGGGGGGGGTGTTGTGTGTGGGCGTATCACACACTTGCGGCTAGAGGCGAGCTGAATGGACCAAGTGGTGGTGATTACCTGCCGGGCCAGGGGGTGTCGGGGTACTCTAAACCTGTTTCTGTTAATTCTGCAAATCAAATATGGGAAAACCTGCCTGATTCGACGTCACTTCCGGCTCCCAGACTGACGTCACTTCTGGGTTACAGACTATAAAACCTCCACATTGCCAAACCAAGTTCAGTTCATATTGGGAACTCAATCAAGCAACATCAGTTGTGCACTTTAAAATCCTTTTGCAGCTAGGAACAATATGCGGGTGGCTGCCCCAAACCTTTTTTAGTGTGTTGAGACTTGTTATTTCATACTATATATACAGTATATATATATATATATATATGTGTGTGTATATATATATATATATATATATATATATATATATATATATATATATATATATATAGTTTGGTTTGAACAAACAGCACAATAAAAAGAAAGAAAACTGCTGACTTAGCAGTCACAGTGAGCGACACATGTATTGTTGTTGGTATAAAGAAGCTCCAGTCATTTTTCTTGACACAGTTTTCTGGAATAATTCACTGGCAGAAAGTGCACAGTGTTAGTGTGTCAGAGAAACGATGTGAAGCATTGTACATAATGGCACTCAGGTTGCTAAAAGGTAGCTTTTCCACTGCGCCATCTGAGATGGAACAGCATTACCACTGTGACAACTGGTTGAAAATGAAACGCGCAAACACATTTTGTGTTTTAGCTGTGTGTTCAGCATTTCTTGCCTTGCATATTTCTCTGTCATTCTATATTTACACAGATTGTTGTAGACACGGAACACACATGAAATTTCATTATAGTATTTCATTACCTATATAATTCCTTACAAATGCATCACCAGATGAACACTTGAACACAGACTTCATCTGTGAGGATTGCAGCAGAGCAATGCCTTCATCTGAATGAATTTGAGGTGGGTGGTGTAGTAAGCTGCGTTCTGCTAAAGTACACATTTGCAAAACAAAGGCAGGATATCAGCGCAGTGATAAAGAGCTACGAGCTTCTTGGTGTATGTCAGGAATATTTAAGACAGTCAGGGACAACAGAAAAAATCTTTAAGCTCCAGGAATTCTAATGTTAATGGACATAAGGTCATTGCTCCAATCGACATTGGGAGCAACATATCCATTGTTGCTCACCGTTTTGTGTTGCCACGACAGTGGTTAAAGGAAAAGACTAGTATTACCTGTATTCATGCAAAGACGTACTACTATAGCTCGTTCGCATATATGATTGCTTTTGAAGGAAGTGTGCAGAAACTCATTGTGGCTGTCCTAAGTGATCCACCCTTTCCTGTGATTTTGGGATAAGACTTGATGAAAAAAGTGGCTGTACAATCCCCACTCCTCCCTATAAGTTGGTTCTAAAAATAAATGGCAAAAGCATATCCTAGATTGACTCCATACTGTGTTTACTATCGGCATCTAGAGCTCACATGGCCATCCAGTGTGAAGTGGCAAACAAAGTGCCATTGCCACCCAAAATGTCATCAGACAAAGAGGCGATGTCATAGTCCAAAACCACATCCATTCAGGGCAGCCCTAATCCTCTAGCTATTTACAGTTTCTGTTTAAAAAAACATTGATAAAATGGTAAGAGTGGAACGATGACTCTCTGAGATCTGCTAAAAATGCAGTTGCAATCATGAAAGGCCAGTGTACGCATCACCCCATGCCACAAGGGACGAACATTATCATAAATACTGACCTTCTTTATCGCTCTTTGTCCCACGGCCCTTCTGGCGCCAGGTCTACAAGCTAGCGCATACCCACCTCCTAGGAGTCCACTTGGGGACAGAAAAAATACTAGAGAGTATTAAGCTCCATTTCTGTTAGCCCGGGATCAATCAACTTATCATGGTAGGAACCCCTAGAGCCTTTGGCAAGGAGACACATGTATATCTTGATCTTTGTCAATTATGTCACAGCGAATTCGAAAACTATGACATGAGAACGGGTTGGGGTATTTGCATGAGTTGACATCCCTGACGAAGTCTTAACAGACCAGGGGGACCCTTTCACTTTGGAAATGTTTAAGGATGTGAAAACCTCAGTTTACTATCCTCAGACTGTCAGTTTAGTAGAGAGGATCAACCAGACTCTCAAGCAGATGCTGTGTAAGGTGGTCAGTAAGGATGGGAGAAACTGGGATCATTTACTCCCCCTCATATTATTTGCCTATTGGGAAGTCCCTTAATCCTCCATGGGCTTCCCCCCATTTGATCATCTTTATAGACAACAACCCCAGAGCATATTGGATATTCTAAAGGAAGGCTAGGAGGAGGCCCTCCCTTCTCCTAACATTTTGGAATATAAATTAGGCAATAGATTGTTAAAAAACCACCCATTTTAAAAAGTGCATATGGATAAGGCTCAAACAGCACAGGCATGCCATTATAACTGTGGCACGACCCTTTGGGAATTCTACCTGGGAGATCGAGTCATGATTCTTGTTCCCACCTCCCATTTCAAATTACTGGCCCATTGGATGGGATCATACGAGGTTAAGGAGAAGAAGAAGCTTATCAATTATTTGGTTAAACAACCCAGCCAGGACTGTTCTCTCTTTGCTCAGAAAAACACCCTTAACTTCGGCCCCAATTTAACGCCCTCTCAATGCATGGAACTGGAAACAGCTGTCAGGTCGGTCTTAGAGATGGTAACCGAGAAACCTGGATAGATCTCCCTGGTTCAGCATGACATTGTGACAGAGCCTGAGGAGATTGTCATAGAACACCACTATCGGCTTCCCAATGCAAAATGTGCTGAAGTGGAACTTGAAATCAAGTATAAGCTGGAACTAGGAGTAATTGAGGATAGCCATAGACCATAGTGCTGCCCTATTGTGTTAAACCGGTTGGGAGTTGAATTTTGGCAAAAACGTCCGCCAGCATACTCATGTGTCCCAAATTGATGCTTATCTGATGCCACGAGTGGACAACCTTTTTGAATGGCTCAGTAAGGTAAAATACCTGACCATACTTGACACAATGAAAGGGTACTGGCAAATTCCTTTAACGGATTCTGTGAAAGTAAAGACAGCGTTCAGCACATGTAGTGGACACTGGCAGTATCGTGTCCTTCCATTGGTCTTGGACAGAGCCTCTGTGACTTTCCAGTGTCTGATGGGCAAAGAGCTATGGCACCACAACACCTGTAAGTGCTGCCTACCTGGATGAAGTGCTCATCTATTCCAGCACATGGAAGGAACACTTATAGTACATCAAAGCTGTGCTCCATACATTCGGCAAAGTTGGCCTCTAGATTAACTCAAAGAAATGTTTCCTTGGGCTAACCGAAACCAAATATTTAGGCTACCTGCTGGGCTAGGGCACGGCTAGACCACAGTGTTTGAAAGTAAATGCTATCCTTGGTTTCAACGTTTGTCAGAGAAAGTGGCGCGCTTGACTGTTCTTACAAGTAAGCGGTCCCCTAACTATATGGTACAGAGTGAAACATCATAAGCTGCATTTCATGACCTTAAACAGGTCCTTACATCAGTAGCGGTGTTAAGAACTCCTGAGTTATCTTTACCCTATATCCCCCAGAGTGACACTTTGGACACAGGAGAAGGAGCTGTGTTGAGCCAACATGTCAATGGCGCTGAATTCCTGTTATTTTCCTGAACCAGAAATTGCTGGACTGGGAGATCAGTTATGTGAGGTTGTAGTGGCAGGCTTTAGTAATAAAATAGGCGGTGGCTGAACTGAGGTATTACCTCCTAGGCCTTGAGTTCATTGTGGTCACAGACTATGCCGCTCTCAAGTGGATGGCTGTACACAAGGAGTTGAAGCCGTATGTCACAAAGTGGTTTTTGGACCTCCAGCCTTATTGTTTCACTGTCGGTTATCATAAGGGTTCTCTCCAAGCCAATCCTTATATGTAATTTGATACTATCCGTATGTATGGTGTTTGCGTTAATACCCCGTATGTATGGTGTTCGTGTCAATACCCCATATGTATGGTGTTCGTGTCAATACCTCGACTCAATACAAGTTAGAACTATGCAATGGGAATGCAATGCCTCTGTAGTTAGAACATAACGTGGCAAACGCGGACGCAGTATTGCATGATTGGCTAAGAATGTTTGACTGCTTCAGTGACGCTGCTGGATGGCCGAGTATAGTAAGTCGGTGTTGGTTTCAGCAGATAACAGTAAGTTCGGTTGGTTTTTGGAACGTTGGCTTAGTGGGGTGTACTTTCCAGGACTAACATCATTGGCTGACTTAAATCCTTCGACAACTCCGGAACCGTAAGTAATTTTGAACGTATCGCCATTTGCTTCGTACGTCAAAATCTATCTTTTCGGCGGTTCGGTTTTGGCATTCGTCCTTCTGACATCTATTGGCAAACTGAGTATTAACAACAGTCATTGTTTAAATTTTAGCCGATCTCAGATCTAAAATGACCATGCCAACATATTTATTACTCCGACCCTGATTAGAGTCGTAAAATTTAAACATGAAGCTATTCATTACATTGGCCGAAGAGGTCTATTTTAAGCACAAATAGTGCCATTATAACAAAATCATTTCAAAGTCTTAAAAAAAGAAATAATTATTTGCAGAGAAAGTACGGATTTCACAAATGTAGAATTTGTAGCCCAATTCGATCAGACACCCAGTTGCTAGTATATATATATATATATATATATATATATAAGGCATATATATATATATATATATATACTAATAAAAGGAAAAGCCTCACTGACTCATCACTAATTCTCCAACTTCCCGTGTGGGTGGAAGGCTGAAATTTGGCAGGTTCATTCCTTACAGCTTCCTTACAAAAGTTGGGCAGGTTTTATATCGAAATTCTACGCGTAATGGTCATAACTGGAAGCAGTTTTTCTCCATTTACTGTAATGGAGATGAGCTTCAACGCCGTGGGGGGAGTTTCGTGTGACATCATCACGCCTCCCATGTAATCACGCAGTACATAGAAAACCAGGAAGACCTCAAAAAGAGCTCAAAAAAACATGCATTATATAATTGAGAAGGCAGCGAAACAATAAGAAGCGGCGAGTGACATATACAACCATATTCATGAGTTCTGCTACTTCGGAAACAAAGCACGATGTAAACCGACACTTTAAATTAAGTTCATAGACAGGCTGCCGCTGGCGTTTGTAATTTAGTGCCTGCCCATATAAGGCCGTCCGTCAGCGGCAATCCAATAGCAAACTGCCACAGGTAAATATTCACGGGTGAAGGACTGTGCTTATGGAGAGGAAGATGAGATGGTCAGGGTGGTGTTTGACACAAACTCAGCGAAACTGCGAGAGAAAGTTTTAAGTGCCAGGACTAAGGTAACATTAAATACAGCCATGGACATAGCAGGAGATGGCACCAGCACAGCTGGGAACCTTCGATGCATGTACACCGAGTGGCTCACGTGAACTGGCGCAGTGCACAGATAAAGGCAACAGTTCCAAAGAGCGCTGAACAAAAACCGAATTACACAATTGAAAAGGCAGCAAAAAATATGAAGCGTCTCATACATACAAGCATATTCATAAATCCAACTACTGCGGAAACAAAGCACACGTTGGAAAAGTCAATGTCCGCTAAAGGAAGACAGTGTAAAAAACCCGTGCATGCAGTGTGTCAGGTCTCAGATAAAGAAGAAGACGAGCTGTTTATTGATGCAGTAAGAAACGAATCGATGAATGAAACCTGTCATCTTTACAACGATTGACAAACATGGAATGTAACTTGAACACAACACATCCTACAAATACGAACCTGATTGAAAGAAATAATGATAATCAAATCCTTGATGACAGCAACACTCAGTAACACTCACAAAACAAATACTGTATATTGACAGTCATGCTACGTTATTTTTAAAATGTTCCCTTTTCTTTTTCTAGCTTTTTTAACACACTACTTCTCCGCTGCGATACGCGGGTATATATATATGTATATATATATATAACCCGATCTACATACTCGAATAATGGATACTTTATTCGCCATCAATGATTGTTTTGGTAAAGCCATACTCAGTGTATTCATTAGATGAACGGTAAAAAAGTAAGGGAGAGGGGAGGATGACTTATTGAGGCATGCAGGCTGTAGTCGCGTCAACTCTATCTGAATTGCGTGATCACATTTGAAAAATATATCTTTTCAAGTTCTATTTAGTCCATATGTGTCAAACTCAAGGGCCAGGGCCACATCTGGCCGGCGTGTAATTATATCCGCCCAGAGATCATTTTATATACTGTATTATTGTTATTACAGCCGGGTATATGAAGCGCTGGTAACACAATAAACTACAGATCCCATAATGCAGCGCTTCAGCTGCCTTGCCGAACACTTACCGCGTTAATCAAGTCTACCTTATGATGCTGCAAGTTATTGCGAAGCTAGAGTTATTGCGCACTGAGTTTACACGGCGCTTTGGTGACTTTGAAGAACAAAAAAAGTCTGTCTACATGCGGCTCGAACCTTGTGCATGTTTGGTAGCACATATCTGTGTGAGAAGCTCTTCTCAGTGATAAAGACTAACAAAACAGCACACAGGAGTCGCCTCACTGATGAGCACCTGCAATCCATCCTGAGAATCTCCACAACACAGAACTTCACACCAAACAGAAACGAACCTGTTGCCAAAAAAAGATGCCAGGCGTCCAGCTCTAAAATGACATATGAGCAAAGACAACTGAATGATTTGATTTGTTATTGCTGAAAGGAACACATTTTATTTATATTTCCAGGTTTTGTTATGCAGCATGTTCATATTTGAATTTGTATAATTTTGACAGGATATATTTTTATGGAGAGCAAAATCTTTTGGGATATTTAAAATCTAAGTTTATTTTTATAAAATATAAAATTACATAAGAGTAAAGAAATTTGAATGTTTGTTCTTTTAATGTTTACTTTATTTCTAACTTGTATAATTTAGACAGGATATATTTTTATGGAGAACAAAATATTATAAGTTGTTTAAGGTTTGAGTTGATTTATTCAGGAATAATATTCCTGTCTGTTTTTACCATTCCTACCAAAGATATTTCTGTCGACTAAATAAAAATTCCTTCTATTTAAAATTTAAATAGAACTTGAACAAATACGATAGTTCATAATATCCACGCAGACTTGCACGTAAGAGCGGGTGTCATCCGTTTTAACAAACAGCGTATTGCACTGATACGAAATAGCTGTGTGTGTATATATGTAGATATGTATGTATATGTATATATATGTTTATATATGTGTGTGTGTATGTATATATATATATATGTATTTGTGTGTATATATGTGTGTGTATGTATGTATGTGTGTATGTATATGTATGTATATATATGTAGATATATATATATGTATGTATATATGTGTGTGTGTATATATGTGTATATGTATAGATATGTATATATATATGTTTGTGTGTGTGTGTAAATATATATATATATATTTATATATATATATATGACAGCAACACTCATCACTCACAACAGTGACAAAACAATTACATTGACAATCATGTTACGTTATTTTCAAAATGTTTCCTTTTCTTTTTCATTGCTTCTTTAACACACTACTTCTCGCTGCGGCCTTGGTATTTTAGTAGTATATATATATATATATATATATATATATATATATATATATATATATATATATATATAAACTGCTCAAAAAAATTAAAGGAACACTTTGAAAACACATCAGATCTCAATGGGAAAAAGAAATCCTCCTGGATATCTATACTTATATAGACTGGGTAATGTGTTAGGAACGAAAGGATGCCACATCGTTTGATGGAAATGAAAATGATCAACCTACAGAGCCCAGAATTCAAAGACGCCCCAAAAATCAAAGTGAAAAAATTATGTGGCAGGCTAGTCCATTTTGCCAAAATGTAATTGCAGCAACTCAAAATTGTACGCAGCACTTTGTATGGCCCCTGTGTTGTTGTATACATGCCTGACAACATCGGTGCATGCTTCTAATGAGATGACAGATGGTGTTGTGGGGGATCTCCTCCCAGATCTGGACCAGGGCATCACTGAGCTCCTGGACAGTCTGAGGTGCAACATGTTGGCATTGGATGGACCAAAACATAATGTCCCAGAGGTGTTCTATTGGATTTAGGTCAGGAAAGTGTGGTGGCCAGTCAATGGTATCAATTCCTTCATCCTCCAGGAACTGCCTGCATACTCTCACCACATGAGGCCAATTGTCGTGCACCAGGAGCCACTGTACCAGCATAGGGTCTGACAATGGGTCCAAGGATTTCATCCTGATACCTAATGGCAGCCAAGGTGCCTTTGTCAAGCCTGTAGCGGTCTGTGTGACCCTCCATGGATATGCCTCCCCAGACAATCATTAACCCACCACCAAACTGCTCATGCTGAAT
Organism: Polypterus senegalus; assembly: GCF_016835505.1. Classification (NCBI taxonomy): domain Eukaryota; kingdom Metazoa; phylum Chordata; class Cladistia; order Polypteriformes; family Polypteridae; genus Polypterus; species Polypterus senegalus. The sequence goes on from NC_053159.1 coordinate 90,244,472, forward strand.
GATGTTACAGGCAGCATAATGTTCTCCATGGCTTCTCCAGACCCTTTCACTTCTGTCACGTGCTCAGGGTGAACCTGCTCTCATCTGTAAAAAGCACAGGGCACCAGTGGTGCATCTGCCAATTCTGGTATTCTATGGCGAATCGAGCTGCATACTGCTGGGCAGTGAGCTCAGGGCCCATTAGAGGACATGGGGCCCTTGGGTCACCCTCATGAAGTCTTTCTGGTTGTTTGGTCAGAGACATTCACACCGGTGGGCTGCTGGAGGTCATTTTGTAGGGCTCTGGCAGTGCTCATCCCCTTCCTCCTTGCCCAAAGGAGCAGATACTGGTCCTGCTGATGGGTTATGGACCTTCTATGGCCCTCTCCAGCTCTCCTAGAGTAACTGCTTGTCTCCTAGAATCTCCTCCATGCCCTTGAGACTGTGCAGGGAGACACAGCAAACCTTCTGGCAATGACACGTATTGATGTGCCATCCTGGAGAAGTTGGACTACCTGTGCAACCTCTGTAGGGTCCAGGTATCGCCTCATGCTACCAGTAGTGACACTGACTGTAGCCAAATGCAAAACTAGTGAAGAAACAGTCAGAAAAGATGAGGAGGGAAAAATGTCACTGGCCTCCACCTGTTAAACCATTCCTGTTTTGGGGGTCATCTAATTGTTGCCCCTCTAGTGCATCTGTTGTTAATTTCATTAACACCGCAGCAGCTGAAACTGATTAACAACCCCCTCTGCTACTTAACTGACCAGATTAATATCCCATAAGTTTCATTTACTTTATGCTATACTCTGATTAAAAAGTGTTCCTTTAATTCTTTTGAGCAGTATATATGTGTGAAACATAAATTATTGAAATTATTGAATGTATCTCAAGAGGTCTCTGCTTTGTCTTAGAGAATCTACCAACATAATTTTCCAAGATTAGAATGAGGTAAGTGAGTAACAAACACTCCTCCAGAAAGCTGGGATAAAATTATGCGAAAGCCCATACACCCCTCCAAAGAAGTAGTGCTAAGATCAATAGGACAGTCAGCTAAACACCCCTCTTAACAAAATGGTGTTCAGAATAATGGGAGAATTGAAATGAGTCAGAATTTACTGGTGGTTTTAATTGACTAGAGGAGATGATAAAGTTCTGCATGTTAAGTAAGAGTCAGATGACGTGATGTATTAGACGAATTGTTTAATTGACTGCTCAGTCAATTAGAGCTCAGAGAGATTTGTGCATAACTCTATGCAAATAAAAAAAGTTCTGATTTCTCATCCGGACTCCGGAACTTCCTTCTTTGAAGACGGAGAAAAAGCTTTTCCCACATCAGACTCCCATATACTGTATATAATCATTTATACAGTACATCTCAGGTGTATCTCAGTGGGAACAAGAAAAGCAGAAGTGCTGTGTGCAGCCCCAGGTACAACTATGATGAAAGAGACTGTAAAGATAAAAAAAAATACTTAAATTTGTTAATAACTAGAATATTCCATCTATAGCAACAAAGCAAGCTTTAGTCGATACTAACAGTTCTTAAAGGGAAATATTGTACAGTATATGCGTAGATCCAACCTCACTTTTAAACAATTCTGTTACTTTAACTAAGAACTTAATTTTTCCCAACATACTGCCAAGCCATTACATTTCATAATATGTACTATGTCAATGGCTATTAGAGATCATAGTCATGAATTTATATAATGGCTACTTTTTCCATTTCAGTAAAAGTTAATTAATTTGATGTACTTTTTTCTGTTTCAGTTTAAAGTAAAGTATGTTTTGATATAATACTGTTTGAGTGAACAAAAGAGCTGGTATTTTAAAAGCTTATGATGTACAGTACTGGAATTCATGTCATTTTCTTAAGTTAAATATATTAAAGAATTGAAAGGGCTAAGAACTTGAACTGAAGACAAGCAAATAAGTGATTCATATATTATACTGTATATTAAACTAAATTACTCCACAATCAAATTGTACCACTGGTTTGAGCACAAGACTCTCTCTTTCTTCTGCTCTGTTCTTTAAATGCAAGTTCAATTAAAGATGCTGAGCTTCTTTTAAATTTCTGATTCTCTTGTGATATTTTTTTGCAGTTTTAAAGTCACTGTCTCACTAAACTGGGCATAACTATTTCACATGGTCTGTGTAGTAAGATAACAGCAAAATAAATAAATAAAAATAAAAGCCTGTCAGAAATCACTGGAACATCCAGTGAATCACAGGCATTGGGCTTGATTGGGCATGAAATCAATTAAGCTTTAAAAGCCTGATTCACATTTGGTAATGACTGAGTGAATGCTTTGTTCAGTTTGTTCAGAAAGATGCTGGTATGCTGATCAAAGTTGTCAGTTGAAGAGAGCTGCTAGTAGGAGGTTAAATAAATGGTACTCCTCAGGTGAGTTTAAGAAAGCCTTTACTCGAAAGGTTAGCTAAGTGGGAACCCATTAACCACTTTTAAGAAGCAACCTGGCAGAAGCCAAATTGGGATAAAGTGCTCTTGGACACTATTTACTTGTCTACCAGCAGTGGCAAAATTTTAAATGCCTAAAAAAAATGTAACTGTTGCACATATGTAAGTGAAGGAAAACTTTGAAAAATATACTGTTGAAAGTTGAACTCCTTGAGTTATGTTCTGTACAGTATAAATTGGTAGTATCTGGGATTTCATCACAGCTGTATGTTGTGACCTAACAGTTTTATAATGCTGATTTCCCTAATATTTTGTTTGATACAAGACATGTCTTGATTGACTAGTACCACGGATTGCTTTTTAAATCTCTGCAGCCTGAACAGATATAATGGCCCACCTTATGATGTTTGGCTTCTCTATAGCCACTTCCTATGATTATAATTATAATTATTAACAAACTATAGTCGTAATTTGGAAAGGAGCTTTATCTTCTGTATTTATTTGCAGGGAGTATTATCAATGAGGGCATGTCAAAACATGGAACAACCACTCAAATCTTTCCATCCCTAAGTGTGGGAATTTGTTTATATTGGTTCTGTAGAAAACATGAGCTAAGACGAATGAACGGAGTGGTTTTCCTTCACACTACGGTATATCAGACCTCCTTAGGTGGCTTATGTCTCACTCCTGCTTCTCTCACAGGGTACTTTGGACATGTTTTATTTTTGCCATTGTCTAGGATGGCAGAGTTCATCCAGATGGCATGGCCAGAAGTGAATTGTCCATTCATGGGTCTCCCTTCCATTTTAACCAGTTCCCTTGGTCCATTTGCTTGGATATGATGAGCCCTCTGCTGAAGACCTCAAGATGTGTGGCATTACTATAGCCAGTTCCTATGATATTCTTAGGCAGAACCTCTATCCTTTGACTTCTACCCCCCTCTTAATGAAGAACAGAACTTGCTTGGAATGATCCAGATTTCTTTATTGTTTTCTCACAGGTTCTCCCTTTGCTTCTGTCTATGACCTTACCCTTCAAATAATATCTCATATCTGCAAGCAAGACAGTTGTCTTGGTTTGTAGAGAAAAACAAATGTATTGTTCTGCCACACAGAAAGATATCAAGGATTTGTAGAATACCAAGTAACAAATGCATAATAGGCTCAACAATAAATGAAATTTGTTAAAAATGCTCCTTCAATTGGCATTTCACAGAATTCATGTGCAAAAAGTTCATGGGAGCATGACAAAAATACGAATTTTATCTGTCATCTTTCAGACAAACCACAAGGTCTTTCCCAGTTACAGGTTTTATTTTCTGAGGATTTTCCATCATTCCATGTGTGGAGTGTGCAGCAGGCATTCATTGCGGGGTGGGTCTTTTTTCCAAAAAAATTGACTTTTTTTAAAATCAGCTTATCATTTAATTCATTTTCAGTACATGTTTATTTCCTGTTTGAAAAAACTAAAATAAGTATAGAAACTAAATAGACCTATTTAAACATGGACATTTATTTTATATTATATATAGTTCATATCTTTGTCTCTATTTCTAATGCCAGATTAGAACTATTAATTACAAAGCAAAAATGCAATCAATGTTTTCGTTTATAAAGGAACCAAATAAATAAATCTATAATAACTGTAAAATAAATTTAAGGTATAATACAATATTTGAAAATACAAAAACATAATACTGTATTCCTTTTTGACATATAAAACAGTAACAACTACAACAAACATAAACAGTAATTAACAGTCAGCTTTGGTTTTTCCATGTGTTGTTTCAAAACTTCATCATGGTAGTTCAGTTATCTCATTTAAGATATGAAGTTTCCAGGATTTATAGATTTACTTGTGCCTCTAAGGCCGTTACACAAGTGAATACAACAGAGCATTGCCTCTTTAACTGACTTTAGCTGATTTCTGTTTTCTTTGTTGTTTTCTTTGAATCGTGACTGCTCTTTTGAATGTTACTTAATGCTTGTCTACAACTTCAGATATTTTTTGCTGCTTAAAAAATGGAGAATTGATTAATACTCCCATTTTTTTCAAGCCAACTGAATCCGAATGGCATTCATTATTAGAGTTGCATGTAATAAATAACTTGATAAGTGCATAGTTTGTGCTAGCTGGTAAGTACAGTATGTAGCCATATCAACAGTTAGAGAAGCATATTTCAAAACATTACCTGTATAAACCCACCTGATAGTACGTCTACATCTTTGGGGCCAAGGGGAGCTGTAGATGTCGCTGACTGATTTACAGATTCATCAGTGCCTGAAAATATGATAAAATGTCAAGTTCATATTTTACCTCAATCACAATCCTGTGATATTCTCATTCTTCATTATTTAAAAATATAAATTTGGCAGCATTGCTGCAGTATTACTATTAGCTTAAATAATATCCTATGTTGACTTGATTATTTAACTGTGTCAATAAAAATTCTGGTCAGTTGTCTGGTCCCAGCTCAATTATAAAATAAAAAAATCACGCACAAAATGAATCATTGACATTTGAAAAACTCTTAACATTATATCCGAAAGACTTATAAAATTCTGAAAAAATGTATGAATAAATAGAAGTTACCTAGTTATAGTGAAATGCTACAACAATAATGTATTGATTTTTGATTTCAGTTTTGCAGGTTGTATTTCAAAAATGGGCAAACCAGCTGATTCATGACAATGATGTGTTTTTTCAGCATTCCGGTGTGCATACATGTTTTAATTTATGTATATACTCATAACTTGTGTGTTTTGTATTTTTTAATAACGGGTATTAAACAAAGTCTATGAACTTATTACCTTGTATTTTTTGGACCGCTAGCAGTCTTGGATTAGTCGAACAACCTTCCCAAAATGACTAAACAATCAATAAGCCTGTTTGTTCCTAATGATATTTTCAGTTGATTAGTACTAATTTTGATGTGAAAACTCATGAACGTAAATAATACATTTGGACAAATAGTGGCAATGTAGACTTGCTTCATAAAACAAAAAGAAGGCAGAGAAAACTTGAGTCTCTACTAAACAAAACCAAATGAGCGTAATTTCATAGATGAATCATGTCTGTAATTAAATAAGGAATCCCAATGAAAAACATATTTTTTCAAATGACAGTTCACAAGATAAACATTTGTACATTAGGTGGTCCTGGTAATCAGTGTTAGTAATCACTCTGACTAAAGTGATACCTTAAAAGAATCTTGGGATTGGTTAGCCCATTCTGTAGAACACAGAAACAAAATGGAGAGAATGGTTAAACCAAATATTACTGAAAGAAAAGAAAAACAAAGACTTCAAATATAAGCAGGGATTTTGAACAATGTGGAAGTTTGCAAATGAAAACATTGATCTGTTACTTCTACAGTAAAGATGTCACTTATTCCTCAAGAAAGTGTATGTTTCCATATGTACCTCATCCATATAAGAGCTTTTTTTATGGTAACAAGTCTGTCTTTACTGAGAATGTATTTGTTATTATTATTATTTTAATTTGCATATAATATTCATAGGATCTCACTGATACCGTTTAACTGTGAAATTGTAGATAGGACAAGTAATTCATTTTAAATTGTTTACTTTTTCCAATTTGTTTAGATGCATTGTCTCTGGATAATCAGATCATATCTCATAATTTTAAGGTACAAACCAAGTGTCAGCCAGCGGATGGAATTGTGGTACTGTTTCATGGAGTTTTATAAATGATTTGGCTACAGTAAAGTAATGGAGACATGGTCAGCACTTAATGTTATGTTAGCCATTTTTTCCTATAATAATTATATTCCTATATAATATAATATGGTAACATGTTCAGTATTGTGTATGTGCCAAGAATTCTATAGTAAAAGTGACTAAATTTATTATGTCAAAATACACTGATTCCTGTCTCTCTTATTTTCTTATTAGCTGAGAAGGCACTAAAGGCAACAAAGCACAATGCAATAGCCGTGTCTTCTGATTATTTTTCTTATATTTTCTTTTAGCAACTAACTACATGTGTGCAAAGCGTAGATTTTGACAGTTCTAACCTTTACTCTAGTCTTCTTTATTCTTTTTATTGTTCTGAATTGTGGCATCTTTATGTTTCTTAAGAAACTAGCTTATATAGACAGGCTGTCACTGGATTCATAAGACCAACTGAACTAAACAAATACTTGAAGCCTCAGTGGCAGATTAACTGTCCAGGGAAAGATTAGACCCTGTTAAGATATTTTGCATCACATACTATTTTGTTTGCCTCCCATTTAGCGACTCAAAGTTATCTTTGATGATGGAGTCTAGATTCATGTGTGAAAGTGTTCTATGATGGAATTTGCCGTCCATTTTTGGTTCCTGTCTTTCAGCAAATATTGCTTACAACAAATATATGGCAATCAATTACTCTAAACTGGTCCAGTACATTCAACTTTGGGTGTGTATGCATTCCGTGTCCTTTGATGGATTGGCAACCTGTCCCAGGGTGGCTCAAATCTTGCAACCAAACCTGCTAGGACAGGTTCTGGGCTTCCATAACCTTCAAAGTTGGATTAAACAGGTTTAGAAAATGAATGGAAGGATTACATGAAATATGCTGGTGAGTGCATAAACCTAAACCTGGGGTGAAGCTCTGACCTGGGCATTGTCTATGTGCAGTGCAGGTTAGGTTCACTGACAAATTGATCCTGTGAGAGATCTTGTGGTCCCATGAAAGAAAGAATGCCTTTTGAATTGGCAGTTGTTCCATGCAGAATTGCCCTGCTACTCTTTTACTGGAATAAACAGGTTCCAAAAATGGATGGAGAGATTCATTTATATGAGAGTATTAAAAATGTTTAACAAAAAAGAAATGCAAAATATTATGAAAAAAACAAGTGCTTCTCAAAGTGATTTCAATGACCCAGTCATTGGTCCTTTCACTTTTTATTGTTATTAATGGTTATACTTTAAAAAATTATATGTACAGGTATTTTACATGTCCCCCTTGTTAGCCAGTGTAAGTCATATAAGCAGTAATACATTACTGTTTAGCAAGAATACTAGATAATGTGCAACTATCTAAAAATTGTATTTCTCATTATTTAAAATCCCAAGAACTGTACATCACAAAACTTAAAGTCCCTAAACTACATATCACTTTATAAAATTAAAATCAAAGTTTCACAGAGCAATTTCTTGCATTACGATTGAAACTTAAAGCTATAACATAAATATACAAGATGAATTAAGTTTTATACAAACTGGAAACAAATTGCAAATGAATCTGCAAAAATTAGCATTTCTTGTTAGTTGAATGAAGAGAGAAATTAAAAAATCTTATTTGACTCCTATAGTATAAGTTACTTTGAAGTCTCAAAAAGAGAAGTGTACTGAAGCGCCTTTATTCAATCATCCAGCATCCAGACTGCCTTTTCTACTTTGAAGTCAATCTGGATGTGTCAAATGCAAGAGCCAGGGGTATACTGTGTCAAAGACAGCCTGGCATGCATAAAGCAAATCCCTGTGCATTCACAAGTTATTACCTGTGGAACAATTACTGCCCATTAAATTAAAGTTTCAGAAACAGAGACATTAGCTAGAGGGGGTAGATCACTCATCTGTTGTTTTAACAGACTATAAAAACTTTTCATATTTAAAAATATTTAAATCAAATAATTCATGTGGTATGTGATCACTTTTATAGCCAATTTAATTGTATTATTTTATGTAGGCCATGAAGGGCTTATGTTTTGTCTTACCGATTTAACATTATAAATTGGACCCATTTTAATGGTCTGCTGTGATGTATGGAATCTGTTTAAAGCCATGGAAATCATTCTGCTTGTCTCTATAGCCCTGGTCCATTCCTACAACACCATACTACATTTACTAATAGATTTTTTTTCTGGCCAATAATATAATATTTTTAGTTGAAACAGTTTTCTGTTTTTTTCCTCTTTTTTTAGTTTCACAAGAATAAATGGTGAGAGTTTCAACAACAACAACAACATTTATTTATATAGCACATTTTCATACAAATAATGTAGCTCAAAGTGCTTTACATGATGAAGGAAAGAGAAATAAAAGACACTCATTAACATAGAATAATAGTAAGGTCCAATGGCCAGGGACAGAAAAAACAAAAAAAAAAAAAAACTCCAGACGGCTGCAGAGAACAAATAAAATCTGCAGAGGTTCCAGACCATGAGACCGCCCAGCCCCCTCTGGGCATTCTACCTAACATAAATTAAACAGTCCTCTTTGTATTTAGGGTTCTCATGGAAGGACTTGATGATGATGGTTATGTAGACTTCTGGCTTTTAATCCATCAATGTAGGAACATCATGGTGTTTTGATTAGGTGGTGTTTTTTTTTTTTGTTTCAAAAGGTTTTGTAAAGAATATTTGTAACACTGTCTCAATTCACATTCTAAAGCAAAATATTCATTTAATAATTTCCCCTTGGGATTAATAAAGTATCTATCTATCTATCTATCTATCTATCTATCTATCTATCTATCTATCTATCTATCTATCTATCTATCTATCTATCTATCTAATATTATTGACATGATAAAAAATTCTTTATGGTATAGAATATTAACATTTTATCCATGCCCATAAGTTGATTCCAAATCCAGATTTAAACAGTACAGCATGTACAATACAATACACTACAATTTATTTTTAAATAGCGCTTTTCACTGAGTGTAGGCGCATAGTGCTGTGACAAACTCTTGGGTAAAATGCAAGTATAGAATTCAGAATTAGTACATAAAAAATCCAAATTTGTTGAAACACATAGAAAACAAAGTAGCAACTGATTAGCATAAATGGAAATCAACAGCACTTCCTTGTTGAACTATAGCCAGGTGGCAACAGAGGAGATGAAAATCAAAAACAAAGTCGGACACAGTCACAAACAAATATATGTGACATTTTGAAGCAATCATTTTATGACCTGAATAGTACCAATCAGAAAACATTGTCGCACTAATGCAATATTATTTGAAAATGAACAGCGTCAGATCGGGTGTGAATTTATACAAGCCCTGTTAGTTGGAGTCAGAACAGAAGGGGAGGGAGAGTGTGAATGTGACTGAGAGAATAAAACTGGAAAAAAGGTAACTCTTAGAAATACTATACATTTACAGCTGATAAAGACATGGTATAACACACAAACTCCAGAAGATGAAGAGGACAGAATAGTACATAGAGGTTGGTTCCGTGCTATATAAAATCATCACAATTATTCCCAGTCAAGTACACGTCTTTATCTGAAAACAGTGTCAGAGCTGGGGTTTTGTGGGGGCAGGGAGGTGATGTAGGAGGGTAAACGTGAGTGAGAGAATAAAACTGGAAAAAAAAAACGGTAACTTTGACAAGTACTATAAATTTAGAGCGGCTGTTACAGATGCATATCAAATATATGTTTTTATTAACAATAAGAGCAGCTCTCTACTCAAAACGTTAAATTTGAGAAGCTGCCAGCATCGAACCCAGAAGCTCTTGATTGGCAGTCAGCAGTTCTTAGCCTTGGACCACGCAAGCTATCTTTTTTCTTCGGTTGATATCTTGACTAAAAGTGCACTTGTTTTGTTATACTTGTACCTTTTGTGAAAGTACTTATTTCATATTTATATTTCAGGCTTCACACATTATACATTTCATGTCTACATTTTGTCAATTATTACTAAAACATAAAAAAACATTTATGTTAACAACGTTTTTACATAGATTGTTGTTAACACGGGAACACACATGAAATGTATGTACAGTATTCCAAATGATGATGTACTTTTTTACCCTATAAGCTCCAGTACTTCACTCGAAGATAAACACTGAGCACTGAGAAACTTCTTTGCGAATTGAACTGCGGTGGGGGGATGGGATAGCAAGCTGCTTGCTGCTTATTGACACATTTACAGGACAAAAGACGCTGATGGAGAGGTGAGAAAGGATTTAAGGTGGACCGGATTTACAAGTTTTTTTTGTTGGTTGTGGTAATTCTAGTGTTAATAGTACCTTAGTATTATTACTGTTGCTATCTATTAATCTTGAATAACAGTCTGCGCAGACTATAAAGACATCTTTGTTGTTATATTTTTTCACACTCTGTGGAATTCGGAAGATCTGCAGCTTTTTTAATTCTTAATTCTCCAGTTTTCAAAATTTTAGTTTAAGAGCTCAAATGTTCTCATTAAACCAGCACTTTAGTCACTTTTGTTTTAATGGGAGCTATTCTATTCAAAGTCTCTTTCAATCAATTTTGAATCAAACATAATTAATCAGAAATAAAATTATTTAATGCTGTATTATTTAAATTTTGAATCTCAACTCTGTAAATAATAATTATAGATATCCCTTCATTTCTGCTCTCCAAAGAAGTGATAGTGTATTGAATTTAAAGTGGCTAAAAGGTCTATCCAACTCCTCTATGCAAGGTGCATTATATTATATTTATATTAAAATAAACTTTCATAACAGCTTCCTTGCGATTCATTCTTATGTTTGTAACATCTTACACTATTCCTTATATACATATATACTTTTTATATATACAGTACATTGAATGATTTTAATTCTATTTGTATTAATGAGTTGTGATGTTGAATTCCAGACTTAACAATTGTGTGAGAATCTTATTGGCCTTTTCCCCATGCTTACAATAAGAGCATTGTGACATATTAGTTGCTCTGTTTCTCTTGAGGTTAGTAATCTGAATTACATATTCATTGTTAATGTTGATTGTTGCAGAACTATCAGACATGCATACTATGAGGGTATTCCACCTCACACTTTACGGTGATGCCCGATGTGCTTTGCATATATGTGAATAATTTATGATGTATACATGCATTTGTAAAGTCACTACCTGTTGGGTACTCCATCCAACTTTGTACCCTCATGCATTTAAAAATAACAGTATTTTCATCTGAAGGGTACATTAGCTGACCAGTGTGAGAATATTATGAAGATAATTTGTTGTTCTGCAAAGATTTATTATATGTTGTTTCTTCACTGCTGGAGTAACCATGTTTTGCTCTTTGCTATATAATGCAGATCAGTAAGTGACAGGGACAGTCCCCTGAGAATATACTGCTGGTCTCTTGCATCACAGGCTCTATGGGTATTAGTTATATTGATAGGAGCTAGGGGGGGTTCAGAGACGGATAAATTACTTATAAAGGGGTACTGTGGACTAATTATTTTTAGGGAGGCACAGTGGTTAGCACTTCTGACTCACAGTTCAAGTCACATTTACGGCCCTAATAACCAGTTCATTGTAGTTAGCAGAGGCTTCCCTGGCTGTCAGAGACACTTAAAAGACCATTATAACATGCTCAAAATTGTTCAGTTTCTCCTTTCCCATTGACTTCATTGCATTTCGGCAGGTTTACTGAAACTCCCAAACATTTATGCATTTTCGCCAAAGTCAAGGAGAAGTGAATTCAGAAGGGTTTTCTCATCACCATTCATTGCTTGTTTTTATAGCTTGTAATTTATTTTTGCATGAAACAGAAATTATTTATGTCATTGACTATAATTTAAATGTTTAAGAAAGTGTGGCAGAGACATTAGTCTCAACCAAAAATCAGTTAATGTTGAAATGAAATTAATACATTTTTCATTAGGTATTAGTAAATACCCATTTTCAAGCTGGATTGGTCCTGCTTAATATTCCAGAAGAAAAAGAGCATGGCTAGAAAAGGCAAAGTCATCATAATGGCCAAAACTGACTAACAGAGAGCAGCTTGTTATCAACATCAGTCAATTTGTGAATCAATATAATAAACTGATTTTTTTTAAATAAAGAATAATGTCTCAGATACAGGTAAAGAAATCTGCATAAGTCACCAAAATGTGATAAAATTTGAAACCTACCACAGAGCATCTCCCACTGTCAATGTAGGATTTAACATATAATTAAAATCTCTTGCCAATCTAAATTTATAAACGTTCATATTACAGACTAGCAAGAGACCTTTCCCTATTAATTGTTAGACATCCCAACATGGTACAGGTATGTTTGCCTAGATTAATTCAGATTAACTCATTTTCCCAGACCCTGTAATGTTGTGCAGAGGTTATATTAGTAGTTACAAGCAGAATGATGTCACTTCCGGTCCCTTGCTGATGATGTCACTTTCGGTTACATCTAACTTCCTGCCAAATCATTTCCTGTAGCCATTTTCTACTGTATAAAATCCATGAATGTCAAATGTCTGATTTTCTAATCAATTTTGACCATCTATTGCATCCTAGCAATATACGGGGCAATTCCCCAACACTTTGTAATTGTTTTGTGGACTTTATGTTATCACATATATAAATTAACCTCCATTCAGATTCTGGTATCCTTTGTGCTCTTGAAACAACCTGTGCAGCTATGATACCACATACAAATACAATATACAAGTTAAAATACTCACAGTGGTGTACAGTACAGTACAATACCATGAGTAACAAAGCTAAGGCAGCTATGGTATTTGGAATAGTTCAGCCAGTTTATTTTGGTATATTTGATACAGCCCATATATGGAAAAAACAGAAAGACCACAGAAGCAGTAGCACTGCTTTGACTTTGGGTGCCGCCAGTTTGCAAAACCAAGCAGAAAAGTGTGTAAGCCTGGTGTGAGGCTGCCATGAAAATGTGTGTGGCTTTATGCCAAGTTTAGTTTTTACACATCTCAGTGAGTGTGTAAATTTGCATACGCAATTTTTGTGCATACACACTGTTTATATATAAGGCCCAAGATGCAGATTAATACACAACAGCTGTCTTGGACATAGTCAGTAAGTTTTCAAGCATTTATTTTCTGGTGATGGCCCATGCCCAATTATCCTCTATTGTAAAGTGGCAGAGTAAAGTAAAGTGAGAGCAAGATATTTTTTTAAATTTATAGAAAATGCTTAATGTTAGGAGACAATTTGTGTGAAAAATTCATATATACTTTGTTTGTGAAGAAGTAAGTTTAAATTGAAAACACCAAACATATTTTTCCTGTATATTCATCATCAAGACATTTAATTTTCCAAATTAGAAAATTCAATGATTTGTGAATGTTTATGAGTTTTTGCATTTTAGGATAATTTGGAGAGATCTTTTAGATCAGGGCTATTCCATTACAAATTCAGGTGAAAACACATTTTAAACCAACACGAATGTATTAAAAAACAATTAATCTTTAGTCATTGTTTCCATTTTAAATTTGGTCACATCTGACACAGGCATGCCAACAAGTACATACAAAACAATAAAAAGTTATAACTGAACAGATTATGAAGTAATAGCAATATTTTTTCCACTTTTGAAATAAAAACAAATACACATTTTGGTCATTTCTGACCAAGGCACCTATCAAAATGCATATAATCAGAATAGAGTATAGTATTAGCAATAACATTTGTTTCCCTTTTCAAATAAAATAAATACTTTGGTTATATAATGATAAAAATTCTTTAAATTTAAAATTAAATTTAGTCATTGTTTCCATTTTAAATTTGGTCACATCTGACACAGGCATGTCAACAAGTACATACAAAACAATAAAAAGTTATAACTGAACAGATTATGAAGTAATAGCAATATTTTTTCCACTTTTGAAATAAAAACAAATACACATTTTGGTCATTTCTGACCAAGGCACCTCTCAAAATGCATATAATCAGAATAGAGTATAGTATTAGCAATAACATTTGTTTCCCTTTTCAAATAAAATAAATACTTTGGTTATATAATGATAAAAATTCTTTAAATTTAAAATTATATATCAGCGCTATCAAAGCTGTCAGTGCACAAACCCATAACAAATGATGACAATAACACACATGAATACAACGTTTACAGCACACTGAGAAAACACGGGTTTGTTTTAAATTTTTTATTTAGTGGGATGTAGGACTGGAGTTTTGGGGAAGAGCACTTTGTATGGGCTCAGAGCACCTTTCTAGAGAGAGCTGAGTGACAGGATCAGGGTAAAAGAGCAGAGCAGAGATTTCCCCAGAGAAGCATCTCCTTCAGCAGGTCGTCACAGTATTGTAGACTACTACCACCGCATTGTGGGTTGACTGTTGCTAGGCTACGCTGAGTATTGCAATCATAGCCTGTACTACTGTAGGAATTTTGGGAGGCTCACAAAATGTGTTTTTCTTGGTTTTTCTCAGCATTTATGGTGACATCACAGGCTGGGCCGCATGTGGCCCGAGGACTTTTATTTGAATTGGCCGACTTTAGATCTATTGACTTCTGCCATCCTTTGTACTATTGAAGTCAAAAACCCAGGTTCTGTGCTGTAGCCACTTAACACTAGAATTACCAGAGCCTACGAAAAAACTTGTAGATCCGTCCCACCTTAAATCGCTTCTCAACTCTCCGTCAGCGTCTTTTGTCCTTTAAATGTGTTGATAAGCAGCAAGCAGTCTGCTATCACATCCCCCACTGGCGCACAGTTTTCTCAGCTCAAATCTGTTTACCTGCGTGTCAGTTGCTTGGAGTTGTATAGAGTGAGAAGTCAAGCAAAATCACACCTTTTATAAATACTATATCATTGTTTGGAACACATGCATTTCATGTATGTTCCGTGTCTACAACGATCTATGTAAACACATTGTTAAAAAAGAAACTTTTTAGGGCAGTTTCGTTCTCTCAGTTCACGATTCTACTCTACTTGCCCCCCCCATCTGACACTGCTGTTTTCACATAAAGACGCGCTATAGTTCTGCACTCTGTAGGAAGTAAGTAAATAAACCAAGGTAAATAAGTAAATACAAAGAAATCTGACTGCATTCACGTACCAATGCTTGCGAACTGAAGTGTCTGCGTGCACTTTTCATGGCATACATGTGTATTTTTTGAGCATGCCCGTGTCGCTCAAACACAGGAAGCTCTGCAGTGCACTTGTGACTTTCTTTTTTCTTCGGTTATAGTCTTGAATAAAAGTGCATTTGTTTTGCTATACTTGTACATCAACATTTATGTGTTACTTACATAAAAGGCAGATTGAATGTTATTTATTTTGATTTATTTACTTACTTCCTACAGAGTGCAGAGCTATAGCGCATCTTTATGTGAAAACAGCAGTGTCAGATGGGGGGTGGGGGGGGGTGGTAGGCTAGGATCGTGAATGTGACTGATAGAATGAAACTGAATTAAAAAAAAAAAAACAAAGCTAATCTTAACAAGTGTCATACATTTATACTGTTACAGACTGAAATCAAATGTATGTCTTTATTGAAAAATAGTAAGAATAAAAGCAGCTCACTTCTCAAAACAAACTCGAACTTATGAAGTTTTGATTACCAATCAACAGTCGATACCGTTGCGCCACCAAAGCAGTCGTAGTAAATGCGTGTCAATGTCGCACCCTAATGCGTGTTGTTTTTCTGCTGTTATATTTTTGAGTAAAAGCGCACTTGTGCTGTTATATTTGTACCTTTTGTGAAAGTGTTTCTTTGATATTTGGACTTCAGGCTTCACACATTATAAACTTCATGTCTACATTTTTGTCAGTTATTACTAAAACATGAAAAACGTTTCTTTTTTAACAATGTGTTTACATAGATCGTTGTAGACACGGAGCATGCATGAAATGCATGTGTTCCAAATAACTATATAGTATTTATAAAAGGTGTGATTTTGCTTGACTTCTCACTCTATACAACTCCAACTAACTGACACGCAGGCAAACAGACTTGAGCTGAGAAAACTGTGCACCGGTGGGGGATGTGATAGCAGACTGCTTGCTGCTTATCAACACATTTAAAGGACAAAAGACGCTGACGGAGAGGTGAGCAGCGATTTAAGGTCGGACGGATCTACAAGTTTTTTGTAGGCTCAGGTAATTCTAGTGTTAACAGTATTGTGGAGAGAGAAACTGTCTAACAAGTGGCTTTAGTTAAGATTTGTGCTTAGAGCCTTCTTTGACTGCTGGGTAGGATGGATGGCTAGATACAGATATTAGACAATAGAAACTCTTTAGCTATTACAGCATTAGGGTTGTCTACTTCCCATCATCTGCTCACGATATAAAGCTATAAAGCACCATTCTTTTTGGCTTTGCTTCCTATTTTGAATAAAATGGTAGGGGTTTTTGCTGACATTATATATACCACAGCAATAGCCATGACATATATTAATGTTAAGAAATTACCAAAGGAAGTATAGAGAGAGCAAAGCTGAATAGCCAGTGGAACAGGATTCTCAGCGTCTATGCCTGGTAAGTGAACAGAACCAGTCTGTTAAATGTTTTTTTTAAAGCATTTAAATTGTGAAGATTCTAAATTTATATAGAGAAAAACTGGAAGTCATATTGTTAAAAAAGGACACTATTGCAGTGTTAAGGATAAATAGAAAAAAAACCTTGATTGTATTGTGATTTTGTTTAGTTATTTTCTAATAAATAGAACTGATATATCTGACATTTCCCTTGCCTTGTTGTTTGAATCTTTTTTTGAGGTGTGAATGTTTATGGATATACAAAACAAAGTGAAAGTGAATGAGCAGGCAAACATTCAAATAAGAAGAAAAAGTACTTTCTCAGGCACTCACCATTATATTCCAAAGGTCAGGATTTGAAAATGATATTGATGGAACACAGTTAAATTAAATAAAATATTATGACTAGTATTTCTGAAACAAATGTATCAGTTGTAGTAGAAATTCAGAACACCTGTCAATATTTTTAAAGTGAAGGTTTGGAAAATATTTTGGAGAAGCATACACACTGCAAAAAAATAAAATAGTAATCAAGCATTTTGAACAAACATCTACCTTGAAATCTTACTTTTCATTGGGTTCCAATGAATTGATTCTTAAAAGAGTAAAAAGAAGAACATTCTGAACAAATTTAATTTTTAACTGGACTGCAGAAAGTCCCCAAAAATTAAACTTAACTGGAGAAAAATCTGAAATATAAATGATAAAATAATTAATAATGAGAATGCTACAATGATTGCCAGGTTGGTGCTGTATCCATAGAGTTTTAAGACACACCTAAAAATACACCATCAGGCTGAAGCAAAATGGCAACATTAATAAATTCCATTAATCAAAAAGACAGAAAAAAATGAGACCCTATGAGATGAATAAAACTGATCTGACTTTAATAGGTACAAAATAATGCAATGGCAAGTGAGTGGCTCTTTAATATGAATTTCACTACTTTGACAGCCTGTAATCAGCATGAAATAACAAATGGTTTGAAGTCTGTATTACAAAAGCAAAAATGATTAAAGAGGACAAAAGAACATTACATAAGCTAAGCAAACCTCAATCCCCTAAATATATTCATAATGAAACTAAAATTAAATTTAAAAAAGGTAGAAACATTTAGCTAGTATAGCAATTTATATAAATGGAATGCTTGTCGTTAATCTTACATTTAGAAGCCATGACAGTGGTCAGCGGCAAAAGGTCTGAGTTTTCCAATTCTCAAACATACTCTAAGACCTGAAAATAAACAATAATTAAGAATCTGTGCATTTTAGCTCTACTATAAAAAAGTGAAAGAACAATAAAGAGCAAAATATTTGTCTCGTTTTACAAAAAAAAATGAAGTCATGCCAAGTCCTTAGTAACACCTAAATCAAGGGTGCATATATTTTAATATAAAATGACACCAAAAAGCTAGAAAAAGTTTTTTTATTTTGTGGTTTTTCATTGGTAGCTTATTACACATTATAGTAGCATTTTTAGGTCTTTTGCCTGTATCCATTGGAATTTATCTTTTAATTTTCTCAATTAAACTTTGTAAACTCTAGTCCACATCCACATTACACTGCACAGATATCTGTACTTTACTTATTTGACTTGTGTATTGCAATATTGTGCTGTTTAAAATAGTGCACAAAATTACTATTTTTTCATCCTCTAAGCTAATCGCCTTCTGCTTGACTAGAGAGGATCTTTTTATAAATTGAGATGGACTTCTTTCTTCTCTTTGCACAATCTGATGTTTAAGAGAGTACAGGATCACTCTGTGTTAAGTAAGAATAAAAAATAAGTTTTTGGAAGCCTGAAATGCCATGGTCGCTCCATGTAGAGTGCATTTTTAGCTCCCAGAATTCTCCAGTGCTACTTGTCCAAGTGAAAGGTCTAACATGGCTACTGTTCATTATTCTGCTAGTTAATGTTCACAATAGCACATATGAAGGTGTGATTATACATACTAAGATATTCTGTACATTTTATAAAACAAGTAATAAAGACTTATTGTGCATTTAGAGAGACATTTTTATTGTTTGTTTCCTTTCTTTCTTTATTTAAATAAAATGTATTTCAGTTTGGCAGATTTAGTTTTGACAAAATGATAAAGCATTTACAATAAGTGCCAAAAATATTAATTTATTAAAGTGTGCCTTTGCTTTTGACTATTTACTCAGTGCATTATGCTTAATTTCCTATGAAAGGCACCATACAATGATTCATTGCTTGTGCAGATTTCTGTAATACTGTAGTAATGTCTTTGAAAGACATTCTATTTATAAATTGATGGAAAAACGAATGCAACATTTTCTGGAAAGAAAGAAAACAAACAAAAAAAACTATTGTTCCAGCTTGTTTACTTTCAAAAAAAGTTGACAATTTGATTTAGTTCGATGTAAAAGCAATCCAGCTTGTGCAGTGAGGCATTGCACCTTTCCAAAACCCAAAAAGCTCATTAGGTGTTCTTTTCCCCAATAAGGTCCATTTGGAATAATGCCTGACTAGGTCATCATTTAAGAAAACTTAAATTCATAGTTTAGGTCACTGCAAAGCAATGGCCACGCTTAGTTTCTGCACATTCCACAATGTCTTTGGTGTCACCGCAGCAGCCAGGCATGTCATACACTGGCCTATGTATCCAGCTGCTCCATTGTATTCTGACTGCAGACAAGATTTCATCACATAGGCAGGGCAGATGACAGTCGAAAATGCAGTTACCCACCATTCCCTAGCCGGACCAACACATCACACTTGCACATCTGAGATAGCTGCCACCTATATTTCTGCTGAAACTCCCGACAGACACAAAGCCCCCATCAGTGACAGAATAGTGAGGGACAGGCTCCATTATGCAGGCCTCATAGCAAGATTTACAATCAAAGTACTTCTGCTTACAACTCTTGAGATGTTTGATCCTACAGTAGGACAATTCCATGCTTGGTCACAACTTCTATATACTGTAATAAAACACAAGAACTCATCAAGATTAGTTGGGGCACAGTAGTGATCCCTGTATATTGTGATGGTTTAAAACAAAATGATAGATTGCAACTATGCATGATTCATCTCATTCAGACCAGAGCCTTATTTGGGTTGAGTTCCAAAATGGCGTTGCTGCCCGTTACAACGTCTGCAAGCTGGAAAGGGCAGGTTCAGAGACTAGAAGTGATGTCAGAGATGGAAACTCTGTCAATCATCCATTCTGCAGAGGGGGAAAGAGAAAATGCATTAGGCAACAGTGCCATCCTTTGGTTCGGAGTGTAACATCCATTAAATGAGTCCTGAGGTTGTCTCCCAGATGCACATGTGTGACAATGTTTTGTACATTATAATAGTTATCAATGTCTGTTTAAAGTGTAAATAGCATGCTAAAAATGCTAAATTCATGTATGGTAATACATGCACTGCTCTGTCCATGGGTTCAGTTTAATTCATTTCGATGTATTCTTTTATTGTGTGCTTCAATGAAGACAGGCCTTGGGTGATTATGCAAATTTTACAAATACAGACTAAGAAAAGTACAAAAACGTAAACATACATAGTACATACATAAACACACATCTATTTAACAGAGCAGTAGTACATTGTTACAATTGGAAAATAAACTCATAACAAATCTTCCATTCTTAGTGATAGCCAGTTGTTATACTGCAGTGAATGAGTTACTTGTTTTGTTGACAGTTTGTCTGTACATAGATTTTTTTGTTGTAGCTCTGATATTCAGCTTTTATTGTTCTCAGTTGTATCATGTTTTAACCAAATAACAGAGATCAAAGATAAAAATATTCACTGTTTTTATGGTATAATTTTTCTATAACTGTACTCATTTGAATACTCTTGCTACATATTATTGTCAACAGGATGTGTAACATAGATACAAAAGTCATGATATTATTCTAAAGTACCTCAAAAAAAAACCCCACACATTTAATGTTGCTGCCTGTTGAAAAGCATACGTAACCAGTGTGCTTAATTAGAGCTGTTTATACACTTGTGTGTATAGCATGAAAATACAGTCTTTTATTTATTCATTTCTTTGAATTTTTCTGCATCAAAGAATATACGTTTTTTACTTAATGATGCCATTGAAAATACTGAAGATGAGCAGTAAACATTTCAACGCTCAGGTACATGCTAGTACTGCATCTAAATAATTAAACTTTTAAATGCTGTGAATTCAGAATAATATTCTTTTACTTTTAACAGAGAGTGCTGTTGTTTTCTTCCTAAATATTATACATTACACTTTTTTCTGAAACCAGTTTCCACTCTAAAGATCTTTTCCCTTTCTTTTTGTTGATATTTTGACATTGTTTCAGCAAATTGTTTATGGAAATTTCACTCACAATCTCTGTTTTTAATAACTGGAAAACACTTTTTTTTTAATAAAGTGTGCAAAATCCCATTATTATCCAGTGTTGACTGAAATTTTACTCTGATACTATGCTATTGACAATGCTGCCATGTACTTCTTAAGCAGACTAACTGCATTATAAACAAATATACAATCTGCAATTTAAAAGCAACACCACCTTGTACTTTTGACACAATTACTCAGAACAGCCAATTTTCATGACTCATGCACATTTAGAACTCATTTGCTACAGGTCCATCCTACCAGAGACTTGGCTCTGATTAGTTAAGAGCAGGAAAGGTCAAAGCATACTATATTCAGTATAAACCAGGAAAATATCAAAGAAAATTCCTTAACAATGACCTTTTTCTAAATTCATTCTTTAACATATTGTTGCAAGCACCTATATAAAAGGACTGAGGCACACAGTGAATCCCAATAATGGGCCTGTTTATTGAACGGTGATTAATAGTAACGCTCTATTCTAAGAATCCATCAAGAATGAATACTTCAATTTCCTGTTGTTATGGTCCACAGTAAGCACTTCCAAAACAACAAATATGAACAGGACTTTTCTTGTATTGCACTGTTCCCTGTAGTACTGTCAGTATCACAATTTTGGCAATCCCTATCATGTTCTGCTATCCAGTGCTGGGCAATCCATTAGACGCCATTAGGATGCCAAGTTCTCTTTGTCCCGGTGAATGCTGTACTCTATGTGCTCTTTACATTCTTAAGAATGCATTCCAAGATGTATGAAAAAAAATATTGTTTTTTTGTTTTTCAAAGAAATGCTTCTACCTAGTGCTGGGCGGTATGACCAAAATTCTATATCACTGTATTTTTCTAAATTATACCAGTTTCACGGTATTCAACAGTAGCTTTTTTCCATGCATGAGTGGATGTTAACCACATTTTCCGCAGTAATTACTGCAGTAGACTGGTTAAGAATAATGTATTCCACTGTCATGAGAATTGTACATTGTACAAAAAAACATTTTAATGTGCACATGAGTATTAATAGTTTTCAAGGGGGTGACACTAATGAAGAGAAGGAATCACATTTCATGACAGTTGCAGTCAAAATATAGAACCTTATTATTGAACAAATTTTGTAAACAACTTAAACTATAATTTTGACAACATATTTTCAGCCTTCCAAAGAGGCATTTAGACTTAGTAAAATATCCAGAGGTGCTTGTCAAAAGTTGTATTGCACTGAACATGGATTTAATAGTAAATATTTTTTGTAAACCAACTACACTTTCTGTTAATGTTAACAATCTCTGTCCACTGACACATTAAAGTGGCTTTTTAAACAACTTTACCATCTTTAATCCAACCATCCAACCATTATCCAAATCGCTATATCCTAACTACAGGGTCACAGAGGTCAGCTGAAGCCAATCCCAGCCAACACAGGGCAAAAGGCAGGAAACAAACCCTGGGCAGTGCGCCAACCCACACAGTACCATCATTAAACTGCATAATATTTAAACTAATAAATAATAACAATATACTGTAGATCCCGGAATATAAGCCGACTCGGTATATTAGCCGACCCCCTTCTCTACCTACTAAATTACATGTATTTGCTGATGACCGGTATTTAAGCCGACCCCCTTCTCCAAGCAAAATTTTCTAAATTTCCTTAAAAGTGTCTCTTCAGGTATATTTATCATGTTTATCGGCGAGAATTTGAGACTGCCGGCATTTTTGATGGAAACCAGGAAGTGATTGCGGAGAAGTTTGGTAAAATGAAACCTTTGTGTTGAAACTATATACGCAAATACGGTACATCGGCGGGTGGATTTCCAGAGACTCGTTATAAATGTGATTAACTTAAATACGCAATACAGTGGACCCTTGACTTAAGAACTTAATTCGTTCGCAAAGGCTAACCCACTGCAACACTTACTTAACCTTTTCATAATAAAAAAGGGTTGTATAATGTGCATAATTTACCAAAACACCAATAATTTTTCTAATGTACTAACCAAAAAGTTCTAAAAAGTGCGATTAAGCTAGGAGCATGGCGGCGCGCATGGTCGCAGCGGCTCAAGGCTCTCCTTTTCAGTGCACTTTTTTTTGTTGTTTTTGTACTTTTTTTTTTTGCTTGTTTGTGCACGATCGGCTCGGCAAACATCCGCTACACCCGTCAGAACCTTATAGACATCGGTGTCCAGAGCCAGACATCTGTTTCGAGTGTTTTTCATCACACGCACAACATACCAGACAACATGGCGAGACCAGCGGGCTCTCCGTGGATTGTTGTCGGGTCTAGGAGACGACGCAGACAGAGGAGGGAAAGAAAGCAGAAGCGGGGCCACAGATCCGGCATTATGCTAAGGCTAAAAAAACAACCATACAAGCCCTATACAGCAGGCATGTCAAACTGAGGGTCGCCCGAGGGTCAACATGGGTCACATATGTGTTGTCATGAGGGCCACACACAACTAATTGAAGTCATTTAATAAAAATTATCACAGAATATTTTTATTACTTAAACTTAGAAATGTAAGATGTGCATACAAATGGTTTAGTGGCTAGACACATTCATGAATGCAAGGTAATGAAGTAGTTTAACAAAAGAAAAAAAAAACGGAGTTTAAAATGGCAACATAGACTTGTATGTAACAGCAACAAATACATTGTACAAAAATTACAACAGTTCAAAATGAACATCTATTTACGACTATTCAATCATTTTTAGTGTTTTGTCCTGAGGCTTGACACCTCTTTTTAATGACAATTTTTGGTATATCTGGTTGGAATGTCTGTGCAGTTCCGACTTTGATCAGAGATGACAAGTGTTGGTCAGTCAGCCTTGTTCTCTGAGAAGTTTTTGTTGATTGCATGAAGGAAAATAACTGCTCACACACATAGGTAGAACCGAACATTGCCATAATCTTTGTGGCAAACTTTTTGAAGTTTTTAAACTTTTCAGGAAGGTATGAAAAGAAACCAGGTATCCCCATTTCAAGATACTTTGCTGTGAGTGTAGAATCCGATTGCATTTCTAATAGTTCCATCTGCAGGCTTTCTCCTGCCTTGACAACATCAAAGGTGAATGGTGCTGAGAATAATGCAAAGTGGTGTTCAAAAGATGAGAAATCATGAAATCTTTCCTGAAATTCCTTTGATAACAATTCCAGGTGACTGTCATACTTAGCAAAGGTAAGTACAGACTCAGTATTGGCAGTGTTTTTCAGCTCTTTGCACTTAGTAAAATGAACTAAATTTCCATTTGACAGCTGTGACTTCCATAAGCTTAGTTTTGCAATGAAGCACTTGATGTTATCATACAACTGATTGATGAGTTTGTTTTTACCTTGTAATTTCAAATTAAGATCAGTTAGTTGTGCAGTAATGTCCACAGCAAAAGCCAGATCCTGGAGCCAACTTTCATCTTTTATTTCATCTGTGTTTTGACCTTTTATCTCCAAAAACATTATTTCTTGTCTCAACAAATAAAATCTTTTCAGCACTTTGTGACATGACAACCAGCGGACTTCTGTGTAGAATGGAACATCTGTGAACTGATTATCCATATCTTCCAACAACTGGCTGAATTGACGGTGGTTGAGAGCACGGCCCCTGATATAGTTCACTGTCTTTGTGACCAAACTAAGCACATGATCCAATTTTAAAATTTTTGAACACAAAATTTGCTGATGAATAATGCAGTGAAAATGTGCAAATGATAAATCTGGATGCGAGTTTTCTATTTTTGCTCGTAACTTGGCAGCAACACCATTATGTTTGCCAACCATATTCGCAGCACTGTCTGTAGATAAGCACGCAAGTTTACTCAAATCCAAACCATAGTCATGCAGAACCAGCTCGACTTTCTCAAAGATGTTCTGGCTTGTTGTAGTGTCATGCATGGGGATCAGTTCAATCAGATATATATATATAAATAATAAATATTAAATTCACTGTCACAGGCCCTGATGAAAACTGCAAGCTGTGCTATTCCAGTGATGTCAATGGTCTCATCAATAGCAATAGAAAAATGTTCAAATCTTGATGATGCAGCCTTCAACTATTGTTTCAAATCACCTGACATTTCATCAACCCGTTCAGCAACAGTGTTCCTAGTTAATGAAATATCTTTGAATAAGATATGCTTTCTCCGGAAACACAATTTGAGCCGTTTTTAGAAGGCATTGCTTTACAAAATCTACTTCACTGTAAGATTTCCCACTCATGGCTATCATTCGGCTGAATTCATAGCTTGCAGTAACGGAAGCAACATTCCCTTTCTCAATTTTCGTAAAAAAGGTCTGTTGCTGTCTCAATTTAACCTTCAGTTCCTTGAGTCTTGAAACACTTCATATTTATTATAAGATTTATTACCCGTCATACATGTTTGTGAGGTGGTCTAGAAAAGCTGGCCAGCAAAGTCTCAATGTGAATGCAAAGCGTTGCTATGGAATTCGACTATATTACAGTGATCCCTCCTCTATCGCGGGGGTTGTGTTCCAGAAACCCTCGCGAAAGGTGAAAATCTGCGAAGTAAAAACCATATGTTTATATGGTTATTTTTATATATTTCAAGCCCTTATAAACTCTCCCCCATTCTTATAAACATTTCCCACACAGTTATACAGCATAAACCCTTTGTATTCTCTTAGATATTAGGTAAGATTCATTGAAATTATGTATGTATACACACTATTTATATACAGTAAAACCTAAATGTTATTTTAAAGATATCGAGCGTCTCCGATATCACATATGTTACAGCCATTACGATAGACAGGCCACCAGCAATAAGTACATACAATGCAAGAAAAATTGTATACAGTAAAATGTGTGTACAGTGACACTAAACATATGTACATGTACTAAGTACTGTATTACGTCCACTTACAACTCATTTCGTGCCCTGGTTAAAGGACACTGCACCCATAGATCTTATATTCTTCAACATATCCAAATCTTTTACCTTTTTGGCAATCGTTAACATTTTCTGTTGAAGCTTGGGCACGGCCCCTGAAGCAGGAGCAGATCGTTTTGGAGCCATAATAAAGGGCTTGACTATGCACAAAGATAAACACAAAAGAGCACAAAAATTAACTCTTTATTTACACAGCGAAACACGTTGATGCTGAATGAGCGAGACGAGATTTCCTGGTTAACGCAGCAGAATCGAATTCGGCGCTCCGTCACTGAACCAATCAGCACCCAGGAACTTAACCACGTGCTCTGATTGGGTAGCCTCTGAGCCATCTGCCAATTGTATGAAATCAACTGGGCAAACCAATTGAGAAAGAATGTACCAGAAATAAAAAGATCCATTGTCCGCAGAAATCAGCGAACCAGCAAAAAGTCCGTGTTATATATTTAGATATGCTTACATATAAAATCCACGACAGAGTGAAGCCGTGAAAGTTGAAGCACGATATTGCGAGGGATTACTGTATTAACTGCAGGTAGCCCTAGCTCCTGTCGTGTTTTTTAACCTTGAAATAATCAATATTTTTTTCAGAGAAGTGGTAGGATTAGTCACTGCTTAATATGGCTATAAATATCCCTCAAACCATTCCGATTTTATTACAAAAATAAATTGTCGCTAATGCAGAATCTACGGCAACTTGAGTGAACCAACCGCCACTCTACAATCAAAACAAATGCGTCCAAACAATGCATTTACAGTGGCAGGTTGTTGATGTGGATATGACTATTAACACCTCTGTGTGATAGAGGTGTGGGCCGCAGGTGTGCCTGCAAAGGGCCTTGTGTTTGACATGCCTGCTATACAGAACTTTTTTTTTGCAACTTCTTTGCATCTTTTCGCACCATTTGTTTATTTACTTGTTGTGTTCTACACATATGTCTGCACTGAAGGAGCTGCTTTTAATCTCAATGTACATGTGTATAGTGACAATAAAAGGCATTCTATTCTATTTTAGAAACAACAATTTCATACTGTACTCACCATTTAATTTGACATCTTTGGGCTGCAGGAAGGGAGGAGGAGGAGAATGAAACGGAAGGTGGTTATTGTTTAGAAGGAGCCTCCTTATGCAAATCTTTTCTTTGCAAAATTGTCGAGATGGTGGATTTCGACATGCTGTACATATTAGCGAGATCGGTCACACGAATAGCACTCTCATATTTCCACACAATTTCCATCTTCGTTTCGATTGCGATCGCTTTCTTTACCTTCTCTTCCTTCCTTAGCAATTATGTGTCTCTGCTTGCATGGTCTTAGTGAATTATACAGTATATATATATAGGTAAATCACTGCAATGACCGAAATTACATCCACAAACACATGTATCTGGGCTCTGACTGACGCTTAGTAACGCTCTTGGTTGTTTGTTTACAATCGTGCAAGCGGATACATGTGACCGCATTCGGGTCGTAACGCAAGATGTTGGTCATAAATCAAAACAATAATTTTTATTTTAAACTTCCCGATAATTTGTTATAAATTTTATTAATACAATCAACAAATAAAACACTTGTTTGAATAAATTCTTTATTTAATTTAAAGTACCGGCATGCAAAGTTACTTCTTCATCTGAAAGATGGCGCTGTGGTTTCATCATTAATTACTTCCGTATTCATCGGCAAAACTGGCATTGTGCTGGAAATCTTGAATCTGAAACCATACTCGTTGTATAAGCCGACCCCCAAACTCCAAGCCAAAAATCTAGGACGAAATTCTCTGCTTATATTCCGGAATCTACAGTAATAAATAATAGTGCAATAATTTACCAACTGAACCATCATTAAGGCAAATTGCATTAATATGGGCTTTGCTTCAAGCTAAGCTATATATACATAAATAATAAAACTGCAAATTGCATTTACAATGCTATTACACAGTACCCAGGTACAGTACACAGTATTCAAGTATTGGAAAAAAAAAATAAAACAAGTGCAACTTGGCTTACAGTATTATCCAGTAGTATAGAAACAGTATTCACACATTTCAACATAATGAACAAGGCACTTATGTAAATCTTAGCCATTACAAATTCTGGGCGAGGAAAACCAGTTTTTCTTTTTTAGTTTTACCTGAGGACATGGAGGGTGCAAATCTTAGTTCAATACATTCATGGTACTCCAAAGCATGTTTGTGGCTATGGTGGTGCAGCAGATTGCTTGTGTTGCTGCCTCCGGCAACAACTTTAGCTTGACAGCATTTGCAGTAAATAGTTGTTTGGTCCACACCTCACCTTTTAAAACCAAAGTATCTCCAGACGTTGTCTGCTACAGCTTCAGTTTCAGAATGTTCTCTGTCCATTTTCACTTCTCAATATATCCACCAACGCATTTACTCCGTTCCATGTGTGTTTAGCAGTGTAGCAGTGAAAAAGGTCCCCTCTTAAACAGTTTCCTGTGGCAGCACATTCCAAACGTTGTTTAGGCTATTTAAACTGGTAATGTGGTATAAGAAAAATCCATATCATAACAAAAATAAAAATGTTTTCAGTAAGAACCGGTATACCTCCCAGCACTACTTCTACCACTGGAGTGGCAGATCCAACCCTCTTTAAACTCTCCTGTTATCTCTGAGATAACTTGTCCATCAATAGTCACATACACCCTGTCATCTACAAGTTTACGTGTCTACAGTGAACTGATGGAAGAGCATTTTCAGCAGTAGGAGAGCTAAAAATGTGGGCTGTTGGCGAAAGAAGGCAAAATAAAATGAGTTGTTTTATAAAAGTGGCAAGCATTATGGGTTATAGTTCTAGAGGTAGTGATTCATACAAAGGTAATTATTTTACATAAACTGTGAACTCTGATGCCACTTCTTAATGTGTGTTTTCAAAAAAAGGGTTTTGGGGAACTTTCAAAGCTGCTGTTCACTGATCTCTATATCAACTATAGATGGTCTCTTACAGAATTTCAGTATTTTCATAAGTGACAACAGTTAGATGTAAATGTGACTGAAGCCAACAGATGTCATTGAAACAAAATTTTGGTGTGCTTATCTGGTCTACTGTGAGAGTAGCTAGCTTTCTTTGCACTTAATGTATGTAATAATTCAAAAGTCAGATGTTTAAAATGTTCTGATGAACAAGACCTTTACTTAAAATATAAACTCTCCTGTATGTGCATTGTAACATGCTAGGGGTCACTGTTGCCCCTTAAACCCTACAGACAAACACTTAGGACACAGGATAAAAGCACTCAGAAGTATTTTAACACTTCTTCTTAAACAGTGCCTCCAAAGCATCCCAGCCACAATAATCAGGCAATTAATCCCCAAATTACAATAATTAGAAATACAATTCTCTCCTCAACTCCTCCCAGCAAGCTCTACTATACACCTCCCGACTCCAGCTCGCTTGCTGGGTTCACAGCAGTCCTTTATATAGTCCTTGACCTGGAAGTGCTTCTGTCCTTCCGTCCATGTGACTTGCTAGCCCTTCTGGGTCACATGGAGAACTTGCTTTTTCCATCAGCCCGGAAGTACTTCGGAGCTCTTGTCCTCGTGATTTGGGAGTACTTCCAGGCTATGGATGAGGCATGACTCCTCTGGTCCTCTTGCAGCATCCCCTTGCAGCACCCACGGTACCCAGCAGGGCTGTGTTGTCGGACGCCATGTCCCATAGTGCCCTGCAGGATTCCGGGGCACTGCTGTAGTCCAAGAAAGTTGCCATCTAGCGCTTTGAGGGAAGCAGTGTTCACAAGTAGCTGCCTTCCCCAATCCTTTTAATCTTTAGGCATCCTGGCCACATTGAGCTGCCGGCTGTCCATCATAGCATCATGAGTGAAAACATGTCAGCTTACTTGTCAGGTGTTTGCATGTTGTTGACAATTAACCTGTGCCATTATACAGTAGTGAGAAATCTTTTTTGAAGATAAAATCGTTCCCTACACTTTACATACCTGAACATTTTTGTTGTTAAACCATAAACTGGACCTCTTACAGTCACTCAGTTTGCTGTTTCTCTGTATACTAAAAAACAGGTAAACTTTATTGGTTTACTGGAAAAAAGTGCACAGAGTGTCAAAATACAGAAAAACTAAACCTGATGATGTGTTTTTATTTTATTTTTTACATTTTTTTATCCATTTTTACTTTTGTTTTCTTTTAACAGCTAACAATAGTGCATACTGTGAAAACAACTGGTGCCAGAGTAATGTTTTGCAATATGTCCCCTCTTTTTTGCTCTCAAAATAGATAGCTGAAGAGTTTTTGATACCTTTTGGTTTTGATATTTCACATGATGTGCTGTGCTCTAATGGATGTCATGTATAACTCTAAGCTTTGGCATTGCACATTCTGTCCATTTCTTTCTATTACTCATAATCTCTGATTCTATTTTTGTGTTTTTTCTGCTATCCACACACCTATAACATACTCAGATTCTACTTGCAGTTCCTGTGTAGTGCCTATTCAGTTTTAAGCAACTTGTAAGTTTTGACATTATATACGCAATTTTCTTTGGTTTCCCCAGAACACCTATGGAGAACCTCGAACAATGGTTCAGGCTGAGGTGGTGTGGTATAGCAGGTCCATTGCTCAGTAAGAATGGCCATTTTAATAAATAATGTAGCGCTCATGCTGTGTAGCAGGTATGAGCAATTGTCTGTGAGGACTACTTGTCTAATGGTTGGTGTGATGTGGTCAGCCGACCGTGTGTTTCTTTACTAGCACATATAGGTGGTCTGATTGTCTCAATATTAGCCCGGGGCAGCAATCAGGAGATCGCACCTGCAACCGCTACCCAGCTTATAAAAAGGGAAGCACAAGATCACAAGGAAAAAAAAGACAAGAAAAGAGAATGGAGGTTAAAGGACAGGAGAAGAAGCAGGCTGGACAGAAAAAACAAGCTGGCGTAATGAACGGAAGCAGGTGGATGGGAGTGAAGCCATAATAGGAGTGTGTGGCCATTACTTAGGACGGGGCCTGTGGGTTGCTCCTGTTTGACCGTTTTAGGAGCAGGAGTGACCATCTTCCTCAGGAAGTACTTTTGCCGGGTGGAGCCATTGGCAGCGGTAGAAGTGCAGAGCGCCCGTGGTGGGTGGAGACTGAACTGGCACCGATTCGGGTGCACCAGGGCTAAGTGGTTGCCTGTGGACGCTGTGGGATTGGCAGAGGGGACAACGGGCCAGATAAGATGGGTTTTAACACCTGCTGGTCGATGTCTCTGTGAGCTGCCAGGTCCGAATAGGATAAGCCAGAGAGGTGTCAGTTTTAAAGGAAGGTACAAGGGCTTGTGGATCTGCAATGAGTTTCCTGCTCTGCAATGCTTTAACCTCATTTTATAGGAATTATTTATTTTAACCTCCACTAACACTTGGATGTTTTTATGGATTATTTAGTTATTAACTTTTAGAGCACTGCAATCTGGATAGTATTTGGATTCGTCATTTTTTTTAATAAAAGCACTTGCACTTTCATTATCCCCTTACTTGATGTGCCTTGTCCTCATCTGCCACGCTGATCTCAGTTACTGTACTAATGGTGTCAGGTTCAAAAGGCTCCCCAGAATGAAGAGGGAGCAAGGAGCCGACCAGCACTGTTACAGGTTGTCCCTCCCCCTAAACGTAACAGTGCTGTCTAGACATCATAAACATCACAGCATCTGTGGTGGTCAGAAAAGTTTTAAAGAAATGATCGTACATTGATAATGAAGTTACTGTAAACTCAAAAAATAATCTTACTTCCTGAGAAAGCTGTAATGAATATCAGCCATGAGGTTGCTGGTCAAATTTTATATGACAACTAGGCTGACCCACCTTTTAAGGCGACCGACTTAAGTTGACCACTTCTTAAAGCAATTCAATATGTAGATCAATTTGATATTTTATACAAACTCATTAATTTGGTTATATTGCATTTGAGCGGTATTACTTTAATACTCGTAGTTTCTGTTATTTTTGTGATGAAATTTAAACTTTTTTTCTATATTGAGGTCGCCCTTTTGAACCCCCCTGATATTTACTACGCGGTGAGGCATTTGAACTCCATCAACATTAATTATTTCCAGAGACATAATTTTGTCTATTTTTCCAGCGCATCGCGCACAAAAGCAAGGGAACGATGGGAGCACCAGAACTCTGCTCACATCATGTCGCTTCGTACCGCAAGCTGCAAGTAGTAAGTCTGTGATAAGCGGAATACCGCTACGCTTTCCACTCACGGGACAGAAGGACAATCCCGACCGCTTTTATATAGTAAGAAAAGAAGAAGAAGATATCGCACAGCCTGGAGTCGAAAATCATCTTTTACCAGGAAAAACTAAACTACAAATCCCATCGTGCATTGCAAAATGGACGGGGCGTGTGTGAAACTCCGTGCCTGCGTAGCACTCACGGAACGGAAGGACAATCCCGACCGCTTTTATATGGAAGGATGTCATTAAGGACTTTGCAACAAGGAAGTCCAGGAAGGTAAAACTATAAATAGAAAAATTATGTCAATCCTTAAATTAATTAATTTAACCTCCTCTTAAACCAGTGCTTCTCAATTATTTTCTGCCATGCCCCCCCTAGGAAGAAGAAAACATCTCGCGCCCCTCGTGCGACTATAAATAGTATCATTTGTCTATAAAATTGTTATAAGTACACCTCTGCATAACACTATATCCTTATTAACGTATAAGAGAATAAAAAAAGAAAGAAATATGGACCAATTTACAACAAAGAATAGCTTTATTAAATGTAACAGAAAAGATTTAAAGTGCATTCTAAATTCAAAAAAAATGTAAAAGAAAAATAAAAAAGCATGTTCCCGAGTTAACGCCCTTGACGGAGCCAAGGGGGGGCGCGCCCCACTATTTGAGAAACACTGTCTTAAACGGTGATATAAAGGGAAACAAATAGTTTTTTTTTTATCTATTCTTTGCTTGATCAGCTGCTGGCTTGCTGCTGCTGTCGCCACAGCACAAACTGCTCCTGCTGCTTGATGTACATCTTGCGGAGCATTTCAAACATTTAAAAGCCTGTACAACAGCTGTCTTTGTCATCTACTCTTTGTTTTAGTTCCGGCCCCAGGTGTGGTTAAATCTGTTGGCACAAAATCTCATCTCACAGAATG
Source organism: Polypterus senegalus (assembly GCF_016835505.1). Taxonomy (NCBI): domain Eukaryota; kingdom Metazoa; phylum Chordata; class Cladistia; order Polypteriformes; family Polypteridae; genus Polypterus; species Polypterus senegalus. Next base: position 90,277,412 of record NC_053159.1, read on the forward strand.
TGAGTTCTTCATATTTTAGTTTATAATTTAAAAAAACAGTAAGCATCTTAAAATCTAACAACATCACATTAAAGTTTGATAAACTCTGAAAACAATGATATGAAACATGTATATGTAGGTTTTAAAATATGTCCAATTTAAAGAATGACAAAAAATGTGACTAAAAATGTCACATAAAACCGTTGCACAAAATCGTTGCACTTTTAGACATAGGATTTTATATATATAGAGTAGATTATTATTTATAATTACCTTGCATGCACATTAATCATCTTTAGTTTGTCATTAGTTTAGTTTATTATATTAAACAAAGAAATTTGTATTTTTTACATTCATAGTGTGTGTATTTATTTTGGCATGGTGTTCTTTTTGTGGAGGGGGGAGTTCACCCTGTGAGGAACTCAAAGACAGCTGCCTTCACATCCTGCCTCTGAAGTGTTTCTTGCTAGCTACTACTGTATTTACCTGAAAACCTACTGTAGTAATGTGCATTTATTGATTCATCACACCATACTGTATTTTTAAAAAAATGTCATTTTTCTGGGTTTAGTTTTGATTTTCCGGCTTTAAAGTTGTCCAAAGGATTAAATGGGTTATCCTAGACATTCTGGAATTCTCTGTAGTTTTCATCTTGTTGCTAGGTCATTAAGTCTCAAATCTACCCTCATGCAATCTGATCAAATTTTTTGATGTTTACATATGTTAAATATAATACAGGTACTTGTCGACATACGACCTATGCAAGTTACGACTCGTCGACTTTACGACGTGTTCGACAGTTTCCCCCGCCAGCTGTTGGCAGCGCCTGTTTCCTGCAGTCCCAAGTCTCGCTACGCAGCAGTAATAATATACGCAGCAGTGTTGCCCCACGTGTGTTTGTGTCTTGTTGTTTTGGCAGTTTTATATAATAATATACCCCTAACATGTCTACCAAGAGGAAATTGTCTCTGTCCACTCCTCAGCCTGCCAAAAAGGAAAGAACGGCCATAGATACCAAAATGATGATGATAAAACAGTATGAAGGAGGAAAGAAAGTGAATGCGATCGCATGTGATATGAAGTTATCACACTCTACTGTGTCGACTATTTTAAAGGACAAAAATAGAATTCGTGAAGCTGTGAAAGGTTCTGCACCTTTGCGATCAACAGTGATTACGAAGCAACGTACCGGGCCCATCCATGAAATGGAGAAATTGTTAAACATTTGAATGGAAGATCAGATTCAAAGCGGACGCCGTTAAGACTCTTTACAATACAGTCGAAGGCTAGAAGTCTGTTCGAGAATTTAAAGCAGCGCTTCCTGATTCTTTTTACCCTCGCACCCCCTGTGACGGACGAGGCCGATTTCGCACCCCCTTGGTTTGAGAAGAAGTATGAAAAAATATGAGTTCATATCATAGTTCATAATACCCACGCAGCACTAAGTGCGCGTAAGAGCGGAAGTCATCTGTTTTAACAAGAAGCGTATTGCACTGATACGAAATAGCCTGTCCATTTAATTATTTAGGAATGGATAGATAAATTAAGATTTTGTACAAATAATGTTTTTCATTTTTCTTCCTCGATGGATTCTGGCACCCCCAGCAACAGTTGCTCGCACCCCTTTGCTTGCACCCCCAATGGGGAAGCGCTGCTTTAAAGGAATGCGCCGGAGAGGACACATTTCATCCTTATTGCGAAATTTATGAAGAGAGAAAAAAAACCAAACAATTCAGACGAAGCTCACTATGTTTATGAAAAGAGCAACTCCTCCCATCACCCCGTCTGCAGCCTCGCCTGATGAAGGCGATATCAACAACCCGCAGCCAAGTACCTGTGGTGCCAGGAATTTAAATGTACAGTATTTCTTATTTTTGTATGTTTTCCACATATTAAGCCAGTTGTACTGTAGTATGCTGTGTTTGACTTAGAAAGTAAGAAAATGTTAATAAAATATTACTTTAAGATGATTACAATATCATTACCCAGTCTAATATTCTTACCTTTATTTAACACTAGCAAAATACCCGCGCTTCGCAGCAGAGAAGTAGCGTGTTAAAGAAGCAATGAAAAAGAAAAGGAAACATTTTGAAAATAACGTAACATGATTGTCAATGTAATTGTTTTGTCACTGTTGTGAGTGATGAGTGTTGCTGTCATATATATATATATATATATATATATATATATATATATATATATATTTACACACACACACAAACATATATATATACATATCTATACATATACACATATATACATACATATATATATATCTACATATATATATATACATACATATACATACACACATACATACATACACACACATATATACACACAAATACATATATATATATACATACACACACACATATATAAACATACTAGCAAAATACCCGCGCTTCGCAGCGGAGAAGTAGTGTGTTAAAGAAGCAATGAAAAAGAAAAGGAAACATTTTGAAAATAACGTAACATGATTGTCAATGTAATTGTTTTGTCACTGTTGTGAGTGATGAGTGTTGTTGTCATATATATATATTTACACACACACATAAACATATATATATACATATCTATACATATACACATATATACATACATATATATATCTACATATATACACACACAGCTATTTCGTATCAGTGCAATACGCTGCTTGTTAAAACGGATAACTCCCGCTCTTATGTGCAAGTCTGCGTGGATATTATGAACTATCGTATTTGTTCAAGTTCTATTTAAATTTTAAATAGAAGGAATTTTTATTTAGTCGACAGAAATATCTTTGGTAGGAATGGTAAAAACAGACAGGAATATTATTCCTGAATAAATCAACTCAAACCTTAAACAACTTATAATATTTTGCTCTCCATAAAAATATATCCTGTCTAAATTATACAAGTTAGAAATAAAGTAAACATTAAAAGAACAAACATTTAAATTTCTTTACTCTTATGTAATTTTATATAAAAAATAAACTTAGATTTTAAATATCCCAAAAGATTTTGCTCTCCATAAAAATATATCCTGTCAAAATTATACAAATTCAAATATGAACATGCTGCATAACAAAACCTGGAAATATAAATAAAATGTGTTCCTTTCAGCAATAACAAATCAAATCATTCAGTTGTCTTTGCTCATATGTCATTTTAGAGCTGGACGCCTGGCATCTTTTTGGCCACAAGTTCGTTTCTGTTTGGTGTGAGGTTCTGTGTTGTGGAGATTCTCAGGATGGATTGCAGGTGCTCATCAGTGAGGCGACTCCTGTGTGCTGTTTTGTTAGTCTTTATCACTGAGAAGAGCTTCTCACACAGATATGTGCTACCAAACATGCACAAGGTTCGAGCCGCATGTAGACGGACTTTTTGTTCTTCAAAGTCACCAAAGCGCCGTGCAAACTCAGTGCGCTCAGTTTATCAGCAAAGTGCGATTTGGGAACACCGTAGTGACGACTTGGTTTAACATTACTTGGCAACAGGGAAAGAGGGAAAGTTGCACTGGTGCATTTGTGTCTCTCATAAAAGCAGCTTCACTTGAAATCACTTTGTGATTGTGCACGGTAAAAACGTCCGCTGAAGTGTCAGATTCTTATTTAATTATTCTGCTTTCTGTATCTTCTGCATTGCATTCAGGTTACCCTGATGTTTTGTCTCATAGTGCCGTCTTAGATTAAATTCTGTAATTACAGCCACATTAGCTCCACAAATGAGACACACGGGTTCAGTAAACATATACTCAGCCTCCCATCGCTTTTTAAAGGCTCTATTTTCAGAATGAACTTTTCTCTCCAGCATCGCGTGAGCTAGCTTCGCAATAAGTGTTAGGCAAGGCAGCTGAAGCGCTGCATTATGGGATCTGTAGTTTATTGTGTTACCAGCACTTCATATACCTGGGCCATTAATAACAATAATACAGTATATAAAATGATCTCGGGGCGGATATAATTACACGCCGTGCGGATGTGGCCCGTGGCCCTTGAGTTTGACAAATATGGACTAAATAGAACTTGAAAAGATATATTTTTGAAATGTGATCGCGCAATTCAGATAGAGTTGACGCACTACAGCCTGCATCCTCCCTCGCTCTTACTTTTTACCGCTCATCTAATGAATACACTGAGTATGGCTTTACCAAAACAATCATTGATGGCGAATAAAGTATCCATTATTCGAGTATGTAGATCGGAATATATATATACATATATATATATATATATATATATATATATATATATATATATATATATATATATATATATATACCCGTATCGCAGCGAGAAGTAGTGTGTTAAAAAGCTAGAAAAGAAAAGGGAACATTTTAAAAATAACGTAACATGACTGTCAATATACAGTATTTGTTTTGTGAGTGTTACTGAGTGTTGCTGTCATCAAGGATTTGATTATCATTATTTCTTTCAATCAGGCTCGTATTTGTAGGATGTGTTGTGTTCAAGTTACATTCCGTGTTTGTCAATCGTTGTAAAGATGACAGGTTTCATTCATCGATTCGCTTTCTTACTGCATCAATAAACAGCTCGTCTTCTTCTTTATCTGAGACCTGACACACTGCATGCACGGGTTTTTTTTACACTGTCTTCCTTTAGCGGGATATTGACTTTTTCCACCGTGTGCTTTGTTTCCGCAGTAGCTGGATTTATGAATATGCTTGTAAGTATCAGACGCTTCATATTTTTTGCTGCCTTTTCAATTGTGTAATTCGTTTTGTTCAGCTCTTTGGAACTGTTGCTTTTATCTGTGCACTGCGCCAGTTCACGTGAGCCGCTCGGTGTACATGCATCGAAGTTTCCCAGCTGTGCTGGTGCCATCTCGTGCTATGTCCGTGGCTGTATTTAATGTTACCTTAGTCCTGGCACTTAAAACTTTCTCTCGCAGTTTCGCTGAGTTTGTGTCAAACACCACCCTGACCATCTCATCTTCCTCTCCATAAACACAGTCCTTCACCCGTGAATATTTACCCGTGGCAGTTTGCTATTGGATTGCCGCTGACGGACGGCCTTATATGGGCAGGCACTAAATTACAAATGCCAGCGGCAGCCTATGAACTTAATTTAAAGTGTAGGTTTACATCGTGCTTTGTTTCCGAAGTAGCAGAACTCATGAATATGGTTGTATATGTCACTTGCTCGCTTCTTATTGTTTCGCTGCCTTCTCAATTATGTAATGCATGTTTTCTTCAGCGCTTTTTTGAGGTCTTCCTGATTTTCTATGTGTTGCGTGATTATGTGGGAGGCGTGATGATGTCACACGAAACTCCGCCCCCACAGCGTTGAAGCTCATCTCCATTACAGTAAATGGAGAAAAAGTGCTTCCAGTTATGACCATTACGCGTAGAATTTCGATATAAAACCTGCCCAACTTTTGTAAGGAAGCTGTAAGGAATGAACCTGCCAAATTTCAGCCTTCCACCCACACGGGAAGTTAGAGAATTAGTGATGAGTCAGTGAGTGAGTGAGTGAGGGCTTTGCCTTTTTTATTAGTATAGATAGGCCGACTTACGTCCAGATCAACTTACAACCAGTCAGTCGGAACCAATTGCGGTCGTAAGTCGACGAGTACCTGTATTTGAAAGTGTACATTTCCTTCCATTTTCGTTTATTTAGAGAAAAATCTTCAGGGCACCTTTGGAAGGCTAAGTAATACACATTTTGTATTTGTTTGTGGTTCTTAATATAGTAAACCTTTTGTTCCTAAATCTTGCAAAAATATAAACTCACATTAAATCAGCTTTATATTGCAGTGAAAAAAGTGTGTTCACATTTGTCTTTTGTGATGCAAATTTGTCTCTCTTATTCAATGTGTAGCAACTTTAGATTGCTTTAAAACTTTAATCCTTCAATGGCTTCTTTGTGTACCTTTGAATTAATTCAAAAAGACCTTGCAATGATTATTACAAGAACACATAACTCTAATTATTAAGTCCTCATGCTGATTCCTAGTTAAGCTATTGGCTGACTTCAAAATCCTCATTTTAACATATAAAGCCTTAAATGGCCAAGGCCCTCCTTACTTGTCAGAACTTATCATTACTAAAAAAAACAGAACCCACGTTAAGATCTCAAGATGCTGCCCTACTTATCATTCCAAGAATTAATAAAATAACAGAGGAGATGGGGGTTGAGCTTTTAGTTACATCGCCCGAAAGCTGTGGATTGATCTGCCTACTAATATAAGAGATACTCCTTAAGTCTCAGCTTTTAAATCCAGACTGAAGACTCACTACTAAAGTCTAGCATAACCTGACTACAGTAGAGCTTCTAATTAGCTATGTAAACTGCATCTCTAGTTGTTAGTCATTTGGACAAAAATATGAGTCATACAATATTTCTAAACCTTGTACTAACCTTCCTTTATACTGTTTGTCTTCTCTGTATTTTGAAGTGGCACTTGGTGCCACTGCTCTACTGCCAAGCTGCCCTCCTTCCTATGGAAAAGTCATCTCAGATAAAGGTGCACTTGAATCATTGGGTTGAAAGATTCTTTCATCAGACAGCCAGCATAATCCCCACTGTAAAATACCCAAGAGGATGTAAGTGGCTAGTGGGCCAAGGCCTGTAGGATTGTGACCATGGCTGACTTTACCTTTGACATTTTCTTTTACAATTTTCACATCCTCTGTTATGAACTGGCCATAGTTCAACAGATAATTCATGGATGGATATTGATGGTTTCCATTTTTTGTTATTCAGTTTTTATTTTGTTTTCTGTGTGTTTCTATGAATTGGTATCTTTATATGTACTAATTCTATATTTAGTAGTTAATATAATCTATACTAGAACTTGTTCAAAGTGCTCTGCACCTAGTCAGTGAAGAGTGCTATAGAAAAACAGGTTGTATTGTGTTGTATTGTATGAGTTAGTGCTTAGTGTCGTCAGGGAAGCAGCCCCTACCAACAAGGCAGTGGCTCCGAATAACACAAACACTGAGACTGCAAAATGGTGATGTGACACACTTTAAAATGAAATTATATTATTAATGTATTATTAAATTATTAACATGAAGCATAGACAGATAGACTCATAAAGTTTCCAAGAACCCACAACAAGTTAGTAGAACAAATTTAGTTAAAACAAGTTGTCCCTTTCCATAACAGTGAAGCAATTTATATTGACTGTATTTAATATGTGTGAATCATATGATTTGTGTGGGTTTTGACAAACACAATTAATTATTCCCTGTCATGTTTACATTAAAGCTGGCAATTGGTATCAAAACCAAATTGACTGTATACACCCCTGAGTAACATTGGGAACTTCAGATAATAGATGCAAATAATGTAAGCTGACAGAATACATATTTCTAGGCATGCTCAAAAAATAAACTGCCCTAACACACAAAACTGGTTCATATGGACTTTGAAAAGCAGTTAGAATGAAATAATAACTATTATTATCAATAATAACTGAAAGGTATATTACGTAAAAAAACCAGACTTGAGGAAAGTAATAAATATCAAATTACAGAAACAATAATATAATGAAATGTTGACTGATGATTGTTCGATTTTAATAATTTTAATGTAATAATGAAAGAGTAAAATATTTCAATTGGTGTAAAGTGTGTCACAAAAAAACCTTGTGTCTTGAAACTTTTAATTTAATAGAATCCAGATTGCCATGACCTTGAATTTTATTTTATGATTTCAGGAAATGGATATATAGATGCTTGAGACATGGCCATAGTGCCCTCAAACAGTTTTAAACAACCAAAGATCAAAATTTTCAATTAAAATTTAATGCAGTAATTGACAAATACCTTTATATATTACACTAATTACTATCAATTATTCTGTCATCTATTCATTTTATTAAACCTCTTTTTTCCATTATAGGGTCATATGAACTTTTCCCAACTGGATCCGTTTCAAAGAATCAGAGAACCCTATATGGGATGCTAGTACATCACAGGGGATACTCATATCCATTATTATTGTACGAGCTGCAATCCAAATAATTAGGAGACAGTAGTAATAACTCCTGCATGATCAAGCCAACAAACTATTAATAATCCAGCCATCCTTCTATTTTCAGTTCATGGTTACAAGAAACCAGTGCCTAACCCATCAGGAATTGTGGGAACAACTCTTTTTCAGGGTACACTAACACTTACTTTACACCCACAAATGGCCAATGCAAAGTTGCAAGATGATGAACTAATATGATTGTGTGTAGGGTATAGGAAAATGACCACAGTACCAAGAATATAACCCTAGCAGACACATCAACAGCATTTGAACTCCACACCTACTGGGATTCAAACCCAGGTTTCAGGAACTGTGAGACAGCAGTACTAAATGACTGCCATCAGTGACAGCAAATACAATTTTTTAGGTTCACAAAATTTCTAAATGTATTATATAAAAATTCATATTTAATAGACTTGACCTTGAGTGAGTTTTAAATTGCACATGAATCAGAAAACATCTAGGCACATTTCAGTTGTGACCTGGGCTGCAGCTTATTAACACATTTAATAAATATTTTACTTAATTATTTTCTTGTTTTGCCAGCTCTACTGGTAACTTCTAGTGAAGAAAGCTTCACAGCTGGAATTAATATAAAGCTGGAAAGCTGAAGCTGTCCATCTGGTCATTGTTTGGGCAGTTGCCAGTTGGTAAATTAAACAGGTTGGAACACGCATAGCAATTCCTCCTCTGTTCTTTGTTTATTTGTAATTAAAGGTAGTGTTTTCTGTTGTAGAGACACAAGGAGAACAAACATGATATTAAATGCATATTTGAAATATACATAATTATTAGAAAAAAGAACTAATTGATGTAAGGTGCATATCATTTTTTAAATGACTTTTGCTTCCAGACTGTTCAGCTACATTTTCAATGCACATTGATATTGGGCTTCTTACACTGTTATTAGTATTAAACTGTCAAGTAATTTTTTCTTGATCTATTCAAGTACTGGATATCTAAACTATCGAATCGTTACAGAGGTCCTGACAAATTATAACAAACAGCTACTGTATGTATGAACAAATATAAAATATGGTATATAATTCCACTAATTCAAAATTAAAGATATCGTGGAGGAGCACAGAGTAGAGCAGCATTTAAATATTTTGTTTGTACTTATAAAGATTGGCACTGAAAGATAATAAATGCAATAAATATAGGATGGGGAACAAGGGCTAAGACAGATACATTTTGTTTGTTCCTGAGAGAGGCTAAGCCTGAGATTCATGGAAATCTGGAATAAGGTACTGAGTCATGTAGTTGAAGCATAAACCTTGGAAACTTTTATTTGAATGAGATCTTGGGACAACTTAACGATTAGCTAACCAAACAGACCTGAAGAACTGGGGGGTATTTTTCGTACGTGGATTACTCGTTTATCCAGCTGTAATTGCTGTCGATTTGGCATGATCCTGGATCTGTTGGTTTTTCATAACTCTTGCTGGATGTGTTGTCATAGCAGCACATCCAAATCCTTTGTTCTATGTAAACAAGGATTAGCTCACACACTTAATCAGTGTCCATGCATGGAATTCATTCAGTCATGGCTTCGGCGTTCATGAATGAGCGACCAATTGATATTGGTGCGCAAATTATAAGAAGAGAATTTCATATAGAGAGGGTTTTGCTCCCGGAGGAAATTCTTATCAAAAGATGGGGGGAATATTGTACTTCAAAGATTGATTACCACCTTATATTCGAAGTCAAACTAGGCGAAGTCAGGCTCTGACAACCACACAGACAGTATGCATTGCTTTGAGGTTTTTTGCAAGCGGCACTTTTTTAAATACTGTAGGCGACGCGGAAAATCTAAAAGTGCAGTTTGCCAGGCAATTTGTAAAGTCTCTCTGGCTCTGAAATATTTCCTTTGGATTTTCATAGTGTTTCCTGGACACCTACGTGTGCAGACAATAAACTAGGCATTTCATGCCATTGCAGGTAGGTAATACCCAGGCAAAAAACACCCACAGTTCCATAAAGAATCCCACAATCAGCCTAACATTCTCATTGCCCAGGATTTCCAAATGTGATTGGGGCACATGGGACTGATCAGAGTGGAGTTTGATCAAACATTATTTAGAAAATGTACCTCTCGTCCTGATGAATAATCAGATACAGTGTCTTCATCAAATATTTGACCTTCGTCAACATCTCGATGCTCAGACACAAGTTCTAGGGATATGACATTCCCTGCAACTGACCCAACAAAAAAAGAGGGCTATATGGAACATACCTATGGCACACATTGAGGACAAATATATGCAATGACCATCCCTTACTTGAAATGAAGTGTATCACTGCATCCTGTCACTGGTTCTGAGGAGGAGCTTACCCCTGGAATGCCCTCAGAAACAGGGTGATGGGCATTTTGCTGTAGAGCCAACTCTTCTGCAGGGGTTAGGTCTGGACTGCGTGGACCTCCACCTGTTTTTTGCTTGTCTGCCTTCTTATTAGCTTTAAAAAAAAATTTTTATATTATATATTATTATTTATGTCAACAATTCTTTAAATAGTTATATACCAATATTTACCAGTTTGAAGTATATTCTTGTACTACACTTTAACCTGTTTCCATGTTCTGTTTGTACTCACATTTGATCTGGAATTATGACATATTAAATAATAATTAATCTGACACATAGGAAATGAAATGTTGCTTTCAGTAAGTACAATGCACACTACTTAGCGTTTAATTTATTGGCCACTTTTTGCCAGCCGTCTTTTCTGGTTTGGGCTGCTTTTGCAGTGTTACCCCTTGTGCATATTAAATGTTGAAATTCTTCATATCCTTCGAGTAAAAGGTCCTAATCTGCTTGTGTGAAAAAAAAAATGCGCCTGTACTTTTGGCATTTTGTTGCAGCCTATCAAAGACATGCTGATCATGTTTTCTAGATTCAATATATATGGGCTTTTCAGTCAATCATATCGGATGATTAGATCCAGCTAGACTAATCTAATACACCGTTGCATTTGAAAAACCGACTTATCCCGGACGAGTTTCACCGCCATTAACTCATCCAAGATAAGGCATCTGATCTCGGATGATTTAAGCGACGTACGGAAAATACCCCCCTGAACTCCTCTCATTTGTTTATCCTCCTATGTTCTAATGACAGTAAACAATGGAAGGGTGGAGGTAGATGGAAATGATGGAGAATTTAAATCATCTTTGCTTTATTCTTACATGAAGGCCTATCTTACCAACATTGTGTGTAAAGAAGTAATCCATACTGCATTGTTTACGCAATCATATCCATTTAGACCAAGGAAATGTCTGAATAACTTTTACAGTAAGTCACGTGAACAAAAACAGCATGTAAATCAGTGTTTTTGGGTTCACAGTCTCAACCAGAGTGAAATAAGTATTAAAAGATGACAAACTTATCTTGAGTTTTATAAACCTGCAACAACAGTGGGGAATATGAGGAATAAAGCATATAACAAACGGGATATGTGTGTTTTCTCATTGTGTCTAAGCTGATCAGAGAAGAAAGGAATTGATTGTTCAAGTCTGACCAGATCCATTCTTGATGAGAAAGGGTCAATGTATTTCAGAGTATATGAGCAGTGCTACTAAGAAAGTGGAGAAATATGTTTAAATTAGTTCCATAAACTCCACACCAAATTCCATTCTTTTCTAAACCTGAACTGTTTATATAGAGCAAATGCTACAGGGTGTAGAAAAGGGTTGGCAGCATCAATGATATGAAGCAGCTTATGCAGATTATCTGTAGCTAATATGAAGTGGATAAAACCATTTTGAATAGGATGCTGCCATTGTGTAGCTTCTGGTGGACTGCATCAATCCCAGGAACCATTCATTTACTCATGGTGCCCACAGCCTTCTTCAAATCTTCCATAGTAAAAGGGTCGTGCAAATGGACTGCTCCCACCTTGGAGTCTATACAAGATAAACCATCAGGTGAGGGAGACTTGAGCACTTCACAGGGCAATTTTTTTTTTTTTAATGTTAATTTGCTTTGGGTCATTGCTTCCACTTTAATGAAAGAAATGTTAGCAAATTTCTCATTATGATGGTTGTGGTCCTTGAGATTGAGCAATATTTTTTCCAGCATGGGTGAAGGTGCAAGATGAGGAAAATCTGGAAGGTTCTATTTAACAAAGTTCCTGATTTGAAGATAGTGAAAGAAATGTGTAGCTGGAATGTTAAATTTGGAATGTAATTGTTCATAGGATGCAAAGACATTGTCTATATAAAGATCTCTAAGCAAGTTAATTCCAAATTTTTTCCAGATATTAAAAACTGCATATGTTTGTGAGGTTGAAAGAGGTGGTTCTCTTGCAGAGGTGCCACAGATAGAAGCTTCTCCGTCTTAAAATGCTTTCTACATTGGTTCCAGATTCTAAGTGAGTGGAGCACAATTGGGTTATTTGTATATTGCCGATAACGTGTATTTATTGGAGCACAGAGCAAGGAATACAAAGAAGTACTGCAGGATTTTACTTCTATTGTGGTCCATGCCTGTGTACAGTATATTCTTCTATTTGTGTCCAGGTTCTTATCGCCTGTATATTTGCTGCCTAGTAATACAGTAAAACTGGTAGAGCCATGCCACTTTCTGCCTTTTGTCTTTGTTGGGTCGCTCTTTTGATGCGTGGATGTTTTGAATTCCAAATAAATGAGGTAATTGTTGAATCTAATTACCTAAAAAATGATTTATTAATGTATATTGGAATGTTTTGAAATAAAAAAGGAGCTTAGGAAGAATATTCATCTTAACAGTGTTAATTTTTCCAGGTAGTGTGAGATGAAGGGTTGACCATCTATGCAAGTCTTTTTTAATTTTTTCCATGCAGACGGTGAAATTTTGTTGATATAGAGCTTTATGTTTACCACAAGGTATTTAAACTGTTGTGCAATGACAAAAGGTAGGGTATCTAATCTAATATTATATGCTTGAGAATTCACTGGAAAGAGTACACTTTTATTCAGATTAATTCTGAGACCAGAGATCTTTTGAAATTCTGTGAGTGCTGTTAAGACTGCAGGCACAGAATTTTCTGGGTCCGATATATACAGTACCATGTCATCTGCATATAATGAGATTTTCTGCTCCAGTCCTTCTCTGCTAATCCCCTTTATCTGATCAGTATTTCGACAATGTATTGCCAGTGGTTCAATGGCAATCGCAAACAGCAGCGGTGATAAGGGGCATCCTTGTCTAGTGCCACGTTCTAGTTTAAAGTAGTCTGAGCAAATGTTGTTGATGCAAACTGAAGCTTCTGGGTTAGTATACAGTAATTTGATCCATGCACAAATATTCGGGCCAAACCCAAACTTCTCCAATGTAGTAAAAAGTATTTCCATTCAATCATGTCGAATGCTTTTTCTGCATCCAATGATAATAATATTTCTGGGGTGTTTGATTTAGTTGGTGAGTATATTACATTAAACAGGCATCAAAGATTTGAAGATAAGTGTCGGCCCTTAATAAATCCAGTTTGGTCTTGTGATATTACCGAAGGGGTGGTCTTGGATGTTAAAAAAATTAATAATGAAAACGTGTTGATTGACTGAATCAAATGATGTGAGAAGAATTTGTGAGTGTTTCTCATTTTCAAAGTATTGTCATTTAGTGCTGATTATGCGCTGACCAGAAATGTAACTCTGAGGCTTCAGGAAGTCCCTCAGTTAGTAAACTTTTCCAATGCTCCCTTATCCTATACCAGCATGAATCTTAAGTGCTTGAATTTCACTATGGAATTTAATATATATTGGAAAAGGCCGAAGTGTATAGCACATACCTTTATTTTGAAATCTTACATTGCTTTGGCTTGATAGGGGCAATTTCTGCTGTCAGATCAACAAAATGAGCCAGGATATTTGCATTCTATGCATCCATATGTTCTTTAAGGAAACATCTTCTAGTATGAGGACTTGGATTCACCAGTGGCCACTGAAGGCCTAGATGAATTCCTTGCTGAATCAAACGTTTTTGAATGTGTTCTGTGCACTGACTGAGCCATCCTGGAATGCACGTAGGTAAAAAGAGTCTAGGAGCACTCACATAAACTAGTTAGCAGTGAAGGGTATGTTATACTACATGTTTCTTTATGTCACTATATCTGGACAATACTGTTATGAGTTTTATTCACATGTGCATGTTAACTGTGGCACACAGGGGCTCAGCAGTTAGAAGTGCTAGCCAAGCATTGGATAAGATAGCCTAAGACAACTGGAGGCTTGTATAGTCAGCTTAAACACAGGTTAGGGTATTTCTGTCCTCTATCAGCACAAATCTTCTTTCCTCATTGGGAGAATGAGAATCGGCATGTAAGCACTATGATATGTCTGTATTTTGTGGAAGAGGAATTCAGCCCTTGTTTGGAGACAGAGAAGACCAGCAAATGAAGCAAGACATTATAAAAGGTCTGGACAGTGGCCAGACCCTTCGAGGCTGTGTCGACACAAAGTTGTTTAAAAACCTCCCAGCGTGGGGACAGAGAAAATGGCTGACTGTGTTGATCCAGATTTCCCACCTGGATAAAGTCTGTCCATATGCCTCCCCGTCTGTAACCGCGTAAAACATCAGTAAATGTAAGCTAAAAGATATTTTGTCTCATGTGATTCTTGTACCGCCATAATCACTATGGGTGGGATATCGCTTTTTCTGGTATATTATGATATTGTTTAATTATTTAATAAGCCACAATATTAAAAGAACACATTTCCAAGAGAGCTAATGCCTCTGCAGGAAACATAATGGCGTAGTCGGCAGGATTGTGGCTACATTAATAATTATATTATTATATATTAATTATAATATTTTATATATATATATTAAAAAATATGCTTACACTGATGAATGAGAGGCTTGGTTTTGAATGGAGGTCGCGCGCACTGTCATGGCCGAGAATTTAAAACTGCCTTAACATGCCTGGCCCGAATTGGAATAGGAATATTAATTTATCCCATCAAAAGACAAGAGGCGGACTTGTCAAACTCGGCACAGTGCATGAGGCTGGAAAGAAAGCCCGACATCTGTCGGCGAATCGTGGTAGCATCTGCTACCTACGGTATGCGAGTGAACTTTTAAGGTTGGACTTTTAAGTTTAACGCATAAGTGGGACTAAAATTGGACAAAATAAATGGAATACAACAAGATTGAATCTTATGGCACGAGACTGGCTGTCCGGTAAAATGAAACGGCACTCTCAGGGGCAGCACAGAATAATGCACTGCTGTACGAAGCCCAAAATCTACCTAGAAAAGTAAATGCCGTGTTGGGGAACACGTATTTAAAATAAATTACATCGCTAGGCTGTAGAAAACAATATTGAACAGCTATAAAGAACAGCGCGTTATTGTATATTAGTTGCGGCAGGCAGACACGACATGCAGGCAATGCACTCACCTTGCCGTTTGCGTGGTAATCCGGCGGAACTGAAAAAACTTAAAAATGAAATCAAATCAACAGCGATCGAATCCATAATGTCTCAATCGCGATCGCTAAAATAATTTGTAGAAATCTTTAATGGCAACCAAGAAGCCCGATGCAAAAATACAAGCTTCGTCCACGTGTTACAAGCAGTCTAAAAGACGCCAGCTGTTTCTATCAGTCTACCTACAAGGGTAAAGGTTAAAGGTTTTGGCGAACCCCATCTATTTTGGTACTTTTAAGAAATTGCCGTGTGTTTAAACACACAGAAATAATTAAATTGCCTTTTAAATATAGCTTAAATAACGAACCTACTTTATAAGCTAATGTTTAAAAAAGAATTTGTAAAACGGTGTACACATATAGCGCTAAAATACAAAAGAGCTCTAACAACAAAGTGGAAAAAGAATAAATACATTTGGGGATGAAACTTACAATGAGAAACATGTCTTTGTACCTTCTGGTAAGTACTGGCCAAACTTTGTTTTAAGAAGGGATTATTTAGATAAGTATATGAATTTGAAAACATGAGGCAGTTGCTCATAAGACAATTGGTTTAAAGCAAATCAAAAAAGAATGTCTCCACTTTTGTTTAAAACTTATAAACGTGCACAACATTTTTCCTTTTGAACCCTGATCAAGTTTAAAGGAAAAATGCTCTTTTAGTAATACTAAATAATAAGGGGGACAAGTTCTCGCGGATATGTAGCATGTGCCCGATTGTGCATGAATGGAGGTTATGTATTTTGGGAACTCTTAAGGGAATGTATGGTGGCGCAGTGGTTAGCACACTTGCCCGGTGATACGAGATAAAGATTCAAGCATGTATGTTTTCCTTGTTAAGTCAGGATATTCTCTGTGACCGCACCACTTTTTCTGGGAATACTTTCTTGCTGTGGAATTGTGCTGCGTGATTTCCCCATGAGTGGATTTTTCTTGTTGCCACTGAATTTTACGGATCGCCACGGACAATATTGTGTCCTTGTTGACGCTGAGTCGTGATGCTCGCCACGAAATTTCCATGATCTGGAAAATAGCGCGTATGAAACTGAGGTAAGGAGCATTCCTAATATTTTCAGTAATATCAGCTTGCGGCCTGAGATGTTGTTTGATTAATAATAAGCATGAAGGAAAAGACGTGTTTAAGTATGTTGCATGGTGAAACCCTATAGATAAACAAAAAAATCACAACCTCGAGTGAGTTTATAGCACATGCACAAGTATTGTTGTAAAAGAGAACGCGAGTATGTGAATACATGTGAAAGAATGAAGCAATTGCCAAATACTGTGTGCAGAAATTACTGAAACGAGTGAAGGTTGATTGTCTGTTCTCTAGTAAATGAATTTCTGCTTTAGCCAAGTAATTCTGCTTGGACATGAAGCAGAGTTTAGAATCTAGAAAAGAAAAGACAAATAAATTATCTTTATTCAGAGTCTGGGGTGGCAGATGCGTGTTTATGTCATTTGTACGTCTGTCTTTCTATGTTCGTCAGCTGACTAAGAATGTTAAATACACTGTAGAAATGGGAGACGTCCCATATAATAATATTCAAAGTTAAATGTAATACATGTGAATATCAATAGTGATCATGACTGGTGATTGATAACACAATCTGTGCCTGGTCTGTGTCTGTGTAATAGAAACCACAGCATAGAGAGAATTGTGTACATTGCTTCTTACAGGAAAAGGCGATGGAAAAAGTGCACTTGAATAAAAGTGCACTTTTGTTATACTTTTACACCAATACTGTATATGTTCCTGTGTTTGAACGACACGGGCAGATGGGGAGTGTCTGATGATTGCATATAGCGCCGAAGTTACTGGTCTTTACCATTCTTTCCTCTGCATGTCCTGGAGTACAAAAGAAACAGCATACAGCAACATGCAGGGACTGGCAGAAACACTCAATAAAACTGAATAAAAATAAAATCAAGTGACGGTGAGATACGAAGAAGGCAGCTTCGCCAGCGTTTGTGTGTCAAGTATGCATCGTGGTACACTGCAGAGCTATAGCGCGTCTTTAGTGAAAACAGCCGTGTCAGATGGGGTTGTATGGATTGATTCTGAACGCGACTGAGAGAATGAAAAGTGAATAAAAAAAAAAGCTAACCTTTACAAGGATCATAAATTGCACCGGCTGTTACAGACTGAAATGAAATGTATGCTTTTATTCTAAAACAGTAAGACTAAGAGCAGTTTACTTCTCAAAATGGAGGGGCGCAGGATCGAACTTGTGACCTCTTGATTCCCAAGCGGGGGCTGCGTCTATTGAACCATGGAGGCAGTTACAATAAATGAGTGTCAATGTCACATGTTTAGGCGGCTTTTTGTTTCTGCAGTTATATTTTTGAATAAAAGCGCAATTGTGTTAGAACTGAAATAAATGTATTGATTTGTCTCTGTAAGTGATTAATTTTAGGAAGAGTTGTTATTGCATCAGTATATTAAGTTAATGCTCAGTGATAATGCACATAGCAAAATGGATTATTCAGTTATACATTAGAACCATTGTATGTAACATCCTGTTATAAGTTAAGACACTTGGATAACTGAGGCAATGTGTTAATTTTGTGTAATGTATGATGATCCTACTGAAGAAACATTGTCACTAGCATAGTTTAAATGTATTACTCTATTTCTTACTGTTATTTTATGAGACTGAACTGCGGGTCTAGAATTGTCATTTATAATGTTGCATTTGTATAATACATATGATTGGGAAATAATTGCTTTATGTTATGTATTTGCTCTACCTTGCACCCTTCTCTAATTAGCATAGCAAGTAGCTTAAGTTTAGCCACTAAATTTAGTAGTTAAAGCCTCTCCATTCAGTGGTAAAGTTTCATGAATGAAGTAACAGGTGGTGTACACACAAACGACGATTTACAGAGACTGTACTGCACTAATGACTTTTAATCTGTTGCACATACCTGAGAATAGCTGGTGAAGAAACACTTGCTTTTCCAGAGGAAACGGAGTAAAGAACTAAAGAAAGATTGCAAGTCCAGCTACTCAGATTTGATGCCATGATGTGAGCAGACATTTTTACTACTAAGACAAGTTTTATGGACTGTGGCAGAGACAGGCTGTAGCCACTGAGGTGATGTGACAGCTGTTGAAGGCCTCCATGAATGACCACTGCATACAGTGCAATCCTAGAGGGAAGTGCACCTCAGCTAAAAGGGACAGTCGCCATGTGTTCATCTTATGAGCTCCCTAATGATAAAAGGACTGTTTACTTTCTGTTCCAGTAACAACAAACTTTAGTGCCTTGAAGCAGTCACACTTTGTTCAGACAGTTACCAATCTGCAAAGCCACCAAGAAAGAGACTTTGTTAACAAACCACTGAGTTGGACAAGGCATATATATATAGCAAGTCTAGGAATATACTTGAAACTATTATACGAAGGGCTCAAAGGTATGAGGATATGCATGATTTATCAATGATGGGAACTTGTAAATTGTTTACTTGGAATAGAACATCTGATAGTGGAGTTGGGGAGGATAACAGATAGTGAATGAACAATTATGCAATAATAATAGTTAAGAACAATTAATAATTATAGCAATGAAGCTAGAATAGCATCTGAATTGTGTTACAACTATTGTAACTCATAAAGGGATCAGACACCAAAGGGTGGGGTACATCTAGCAACATATTAAAGCTAGAAATGATAGGAGTGCCAAAAAATAGTAATCCATCAAGATGCTATATAGGATTCTAATGTAATCTGATGCTATGACACCCACTGCATGAATTCAGTAATATGTAGACACAACACAGACTATGTAAGAAATAACAGCAAAAATCTCCACTAACACCATTGATGAGATACATTGATCACTACTTGATAACAGCATGTTAAATGTAACTGTTTGTCCATGTTTACGCTGGTTTTAGATGAATGGTACAGAAGCTATAGTGATACTACATCTCACATGTCCACAAATGACTTGAAATATTGACACTGTGATGGGGGATCAAGTACCTTTTGCTTTGTGGTTATAACTTTCAAATATTGTTTTTTGTCACAGATCCAGTGACAAAGGGTGGCTTGTTATACTACATGTTTCTTTATGTCACTATATCTGGACAATACTGTTATGAGTTTTATTCACATGTGCATGTTAACTGTGGCACACAGGGGCTCAGCAGTTAGAAGTGCTAGCCAAGCATTGGATTCGATAGCCTAAGACAACTGGAGGCTTGTATAGTCAGCTTAAACACAGGTTAGGGTATTTCTGTCCTCTATCAGCACAAATCTTCTTTCCTCATTGGGAGAATGAGAATCGGCATGTAAGCACTATGATATGTCTGTATTTTGTGGAAGAGGAATTCAGCCCTTGTTTGGAGACAGAGAAGACCAGCAAATGAAGCAAGACATTATAAAAGGTCTGGACAGTGGCCAGACCCTTCGAGGCTGTGTCGACACAAAGTTGTTGAAAAACCTCCCAGCGTGGGGACGGAGAAAATGGCTGACTGTGTTGATCCAGATTTCCCACCTGGATAAAGTCTGTCCATATGCCTCCCCGTCTGTAACTGTGTAAAACATCAGTAAATGTAAGCTAAAAGATATTTTGTCTCATGTGATTCTTGTACCGCCGTAATCACTATGGGAGGGATATCGCCTTTTCTGGTATATTATGATATTGTTTAATTATTTAATAAGCCACAATATTAAAAGAACACATTTCCAAGAGAGCTAATGCCTCTGCAGGAAACAGGGTATAAAACTAGATGTGTCAGTTGGTGGTAAAGCACTAATGTGCCATCATCAACTAGGCATTACATAATCCCCCATAGCACTGTTACTTAAAATATAGTGTTGCTTTTTTAAGAATGGATTGTGCACTTATATGGCAGTAAGTGAATAGCTATGCTCTTTAAACATCTAATTTACTAGTCACTGTTAGCTGTGATTTTTTTAAAGTCTTTTGGATGGTGCAAATAAATATTGTCTTCCAGAACTCTTGGCATTTTTACTTTTTAACAAAAAGCAGATTTTGAAAACTTGCTATGTTGTAAACTGTGAATTTTAAATTTCCAGAGAGCTATCTGTTTAAAAGAACATGCATTGTGGTATAGCAGTTGAGGAGATGGAAGGAATATTGACCTATTGAACTTCCAAGTGGTGCTGTATTATTTGAATAAGGATCATTGTTGTTGACCCAGGCTGATATAGGATGTTGTATAATGTAACACTAATCTAAAATGCTTCTATGCTTTGCTCACTTTTATAATTATCAAATGTACATTTTATAAATGCTAAAGTTATTTTATAACAAGCATGGCATCTGTGCCAATACTAATGCATATGTGCCACCTAGTGGCCATTAACACATTCCCCTGGTTTGGTTTACACAGAATGTTCTTTTGCTTGTTAGTTAGTATACAGTTAGTTACATGTGTAATACATAAAAGAGATCAAAGTATTTAGAAAATAGGTGTAGCTGTCTCAGATTAAACAGACACAAAAAATGTATTTCAGTTTTATCTTAAAAATATTTGCAGTTACTATCAACTGCAGTTATTTGTTTTTTTCTTCTAGTTATTAGTTATTTTAATGGTTCCTTATTTTGTCTTGAAACTTTCTTGTCTTGTCTAGATTTGATATAGCTGCCCATAGAGAAAATAACATTAGTTATTTATAATGGATTCTCCACTTCTCGGCAATCCACACACTCCACACACTCTTTTCAAATAAGTGTGTCATGGTTCAGTGTTTTAGACATTAACAAGTTTAGTCATGTGAGAACAAATAATAAATGCATACATTTACATTAAGAATCAGTGCCTAGAAATCAATGTTAAACAGGGACAAGGATTTAACTGAAATTTACAGTAAATGCTTTGGCAACCAATCAGCTGTTTCGCTTAAAGAAAAATAGCTGACCAAGGCGATTACACAACATAACTCTTCAAAACATTAAATATTATATTCTTGAATAATATAATAATACTTTCAAATGCAAATTACATTTTTGAGTTTAAGAAGAAAGAACCTTGCTGAATGTAAAATGACAATATTTTTGCTAGACCAGGTCAAAAAGGCATATTTCACTGAATTACAGTAAATGTAACAAATTATTACATTATTTTGTGCATGCCTTGAATATATAATGTGTTTAATATACAGTATACATTATTCATTAGCAATTGCCTTCTAGCATTTTGAGATAATTTGCTTTTTTGAATAAACTGTATGTTTATATGTGAGTTCCTCTTTGATGTAAATCTTAAACTTTGGTGGCTCAAGGGATTGTTATCTCAGTCCTGGGTTTAAACATGTGAGGTACGGGGCTCACTTCTCTAGATGTCTCGATATACCTAATATATAAAAATAATTCTAATGCAGAGGAACTCATTAATAACTATAACTCACGGGATGGACAGGCTTTAGATAAAGCGGCTCTTAATGAATTAAAAGTCAATAATGCCACATGTCATACACCATCCTTTAAACATGCTGGACGCTCTTCTAAATTTGCAACCTGTAAATTCTTGTGTAAATACCCAAACAAAAAAAAAACAAAGCTGTAAGTTCAGAGTCTATGCTGACTAAAAATCTTCACTGTATAACAATGTTATCAAAGGAGAATTGAAAGGCAACACCAAATTAAGTAGCATAATTGGCTGTTGAACATTTTAACTGACTTTAAATTTTATTTATATATAACTTCGCAAATAAGAAATCACATATGACAAAATCCCAACCTCAACATTAAATTACATAAAACATGATTATAAATTGGTCTTGCCATAAACCAGAGCTACTGGATCACCATTTTTCTCCTTATATTTACCACTTTTGTAATTTAAATTATTATTAAATAATCACATGATTACTAATCATTCTTTAAAAATATAGCTACATAATTTGAATATTTTAAAATCCAACTTTAATGAAAAATGTAATACTGACCTTTGACCCAGTCACTGTGTAGATTAGTGTTTCCCGACTCTTTAGGGTCTTGCCCCAGTTTTTCACATGTCAATTTATTAATGCAATTGTCTGATTGGAGTAGCTCCCCTCAGTGAATTGAATGCAATTGTCAATAGGGGGGGTCCCGGATGATCACCATAGCGTGAGTATGTTAGATGAATTGGGTGCGATCATCCTCTTTGAGGATTCGAGTACAATAGTCAGTGAGGGTTTGGGGAAGTTGTCCAGGATTGTCCACAATTTACCTGTGATGCTCCCAATGTGATTCAAGCATGATTATTGGACTGGCAGATGGGGTTTTGTCCAGGGCCATAATCCACCTGCGATGCTGCCACTGTGAATGAAGCACATTCATTGGAGCATCTATGGGGTTGTCCAGGGTCAACAGTGTAACTGAATGCAATGCCACTGCAGCCCACAGGTTGAAAAATGATGGTGTAGATTCAGCATTAAACAAGTTTCAAGTTTAAATAGTTTCATAAAGTATTCATAACTAAAACCCAAATACTAGTGATAATAAACCTTACGGAATTCGCTTTGTAGTGAGTTTGGCAAAATCATGGAAATTTTCAGGAACTTAGACACACTCCACAAATTGCATTTAAGTCAAAAGGGAAGGAGAACTAGACTAATTTTGAGTGGCTTGTAATTTTGAAATCGTCTTTTAAGTGTCATTGGGTGCTAGGGAAGGGTCTGCCAATTATGTTGGACTAATTATTGTGGTCAAAAATGTAATCTGAGCTCTAAGATAGAATTGCTAACTACTATGCCACAGTACCTTAAACAACAAAAGACACAAATGGAACAAGTACCAAAAACAAAATACAAAAACACAGGCACAAACTAGAAATAAGTAAAAATAAATATGGATCATTGCACACAGTGTTAAACTTGAGGCACATATTAGCAGTGCCACAAAGTGGTGACAAAAAACTGACTTGTTCCATTGTTTGAAGTTGTGGTTCTGGGCACAGCTTCCTATGTATCTGTAGCAGATGCTTCACACTTTTTTCCCTCCATCAAGAAGAAGGAAAGGCCTTGTGCATATGAATAAATTGCTCATTATTACTATTATTCAGTGGTGTCTCATTCTTACATGAGATTGGGGGAGAGATCCTTTAAGGCTTGTTTTGAGATAGCAGCTGTGCACATGGCTAATTATGTATGCAAATTAGCTATGCCATGCTATCCTGCCAGCACACAGGGATCAGTTTTATATATCCAATGGCAGTACTCATAATATTAGTTAATGCAGTGTTACTCAACCTTTAGTCCCACATTCCAGTTTTGTCTTTTTAAAATCATTGATGATCCACTAGCAGCCAATGCAAACCACCTCCTTGGTGAAGCAAGCATGATCTGTAGAGTGGGGGGGGGGTCCCTTGTTAAAACGAGCATGATCAAAAGAACAGCAACTTGCGACCAGACCTAGTGGTTAACAAACACTAAGCTAGGGAGTACTGTTCGAGTCATGACAACAGTGATCTTATAATAGGCCAGCATGAAAGTTCTGCACAAGGCTGCTACAACTCTATGATGCCACTTTGGTTTTTCAAAACATCATTGGGAACTGGGAAAGTGTTTACCAGCCCAACACTACCCAATACTCCACTAGAAAACTTTCATGTTGTTATGAGTGGGAAAAGGCTGTTTTGAAAAATGTATTTATATGGTCCAAAGACCATACTACTACTATATATATAAACACACACACATAAACATATATATACATATACACATATACATACTGTATATACATATACATAACTGAAGGACAGCCGGGTCCCTGCTGCTTATGTTCCGGAGGAGCCACCATGGGCAGTCTAGTACCTCCCCCAGGACGCTTGGTGGCAGCCTCCATGGCTGACGGTGATTCCTCAACCACCCGCAGGGCTCCATGGGAGATGGAGTCCTCCACAGCCTGGTTGGGGGCTCGGATGGCCGCTAGGGGAGCTGCATGGACTCAGCAGCCTGGCTGGACAAATCTTCAGCCCCACCCGGAGGTGCAATTAGGACTAGGTGGTCAAGCACCTGGAACACTTCCGGGTGGGTTATAAAAAGAGCCAGCCACCACCACTTGAGGGGCCAGAGTTGGGAGGAAGGAGACGAAGCTTGGGAAGGAGTGGTGGTAAAGGAAGAAAGGTGGTGTTGCTGTGTGTTGGACTGGTGTTTTGTGGGACTGTGTATTGCCTGTGGGTCACAGGGAAGACGTGCGCCCACGGGTGAAGAAAAATAAAGTCTTTGTGTTTTTATATGTGCCTCCGTGTCCATCTGTGTCGGGTCAGGTGCCTATATAGCGCCTTTGTTACAATACATATCTACATATACACATATATATATACATATATATACACACACATACATACATACATATATACACACATATATATATATGTATGTGTCTATTTGTGTGTGTATATGTATATATGTATATACTGTATATATTGGCTTCGCTCACTGAGTGCAAGGGAAAAAAGTCTATAAGTTATTAAACAGTAAAACATTAACGTTTTAAGAAGTAAAGATACATTGAGCACTACTGGAGTGGTCTCGGGTAAACTACATTTTAAAGACGATATAACACAACAGGTAAGTAGTACTAACAGCAGCTTTTGAAAGGTGCTACATGACGGCTGTGGTATTGAAATTACATTTTCTATGTGAACGTCCAAATTTCTGTCTGTGGTAATGTGCCTTACCGGCATTACCAGCAATTAAAGAAAATTAGTTTTGTGTTCTCTGCAGTGTTAAGAGAGAAAGGCTTTGGTTTGGGATAAAAGGAAAAAAGGTGTAAAGAAAGGAAGCTTGCCTTTTTCTTTTATATAGTATAGAGAGATGTCTTCACTGACGATAAGAGCGCCTTTTTGGGAGCATCGAGGCGGGTCTCGTGTAGACTGGAGAGACAGCCCTGCCATTAACTGGCCGGGATGGCACTATCGGTCCTCCACTCCTGTGTGTGTCTTCCGCAACCTCATAATCGTATACGTGTAAGAGAAAGTGAGATGCACTTTAATATTAGTTTGCAGCGGTCTAGAAAAGGGATCCCGTTTTTGCAGTTGTCTGGGCTATAGCTCAGGGGAAGGAGGGAAAAATTAAAAGTACTTACTTTCACTTAAGGCAGAAGTGCAGTCAGAGTCTCAATGGCTGGCACAGCTACGCGTGCGCGCTAGCTGCTCAACTTTTATAGTATTTATGCAGGGCAGGAGATGCCACTTTTTGCAGACACATTCACATGATCAAAAGTCTTCGCACTCTTTGGAGGTCTTGCTTGTTCTCTGCGTACTGCGTTCACAGTCAGTTCACGTGAGCCGCTCGGAGTACATGCATCGAAGATTCTCAGCTGTGCTTGTGCTATCTCGTGCGATCTTGCGATGTTCACGGCTTTATTTATTGTTAGCTAAGACCCGGCACTTAAACGTTTCTCTCGCACTTTCGCTGAGTTTGTGCCAAACACTAGTCTATCCCTGACCATCTCATCTTCTTTTGCATAAGCACAGCCCTTCACCCGTGAATATTTAGCGGCAGCGCGTCTATTGGATTGCTGATGACTGACGGCCTTATATGGTGACCGAGCTGCAGGCTATTGCCGTATATATGTACATAAGTAGGTTCCAGTTATGACCGTTACGCGTAGAATTTCGAAATGAAACCTGCCTAACTTTTGTAAGTAAGCTGTAAGGAATGAGCCTGCCAAATTTTAGCCTTCTACCTAAACAGAAGTTGGAGAATTAGCGATAAGTGAGTGAGTGAGTGAGTGAGTGAGTGAGTGAGTGAGTGAGTGAGTGAGTGAATGAGTCAGTCAGTCAGTCAGTGAAGGAGATTTTAGCTTGCATAAATAGACAATAAGCCTGAACCAACATTTCACTGAGAAAACGTGTTAGCAATCATGGATTTAGAGGATTCACCTGATGTATAAAATTTACTGCTATAAACCCAAGAGGAAGGCCAGGCAATCTATTATCCTTTCCCAGTTCAGTCTGCCAAGAAGTTTAATTTTGGGATTATGATTCACTACTCTGCATTTGCAGGTGTTACTAATGCAAATGAGTTTATTTTATCACACATCTAGTGGTCTAAAATTAATTAAGGTGTCAAAGATTATATTAAGACTTGTGTTAAATGTAATTGGGTAAAATCCTTTAAGCATTTCTCTCCTGGACCATTTCAACATCTAACCATTCCACAGACATCCTGGGAACGCATTGTTATTAGCTTCAGTACTAATTTACTGTCCACACAAGGTTTTATTGCCATTTTAGAAGCACTTTATAAGTACTCTAAACCTGCTCATTTTATTCCATTAAAAATCCTTCTGCATTTGAACTGGCAAAGATATTCATATTTTCAGATTGCGATAATTAAATTTAAAAATTTTATGTTGCATGAGTTCCCTCCATACACAGTGACTGATTATATATAGTCCTTCATTTGTTTCTGAGTTTTTGGATTGTTGTTTGGATTGTTTGAAGAAATTAAGTTCAACTTGAAAACTGGAAGTCATCAACAACATAATGGTCAGACAGAAAAGATAAATAAAGAATGGGAAAAAAGATATATGTTTTAACATTGATATATTTCAGTCCAATTAGTGAAAAATCAAAAAAAAAAAACATTAATAGTTCTGGTGCTGTCACAATTTCACTGTTTGAATGTATGGTTTGTTATAAACCTCCACAATGTCTGAATCTTTGACAACTTTAGTAGAAGTTAATGTGGATCATTTACTGAATTTTAATTTTGCAAGTACACAAAAATTGGCCTGTCTTAAATACATTTTGATTAACACCAAAATTAAACTGCTATGTTGGCCTCCACTTAAGGATACAGACAAGTAAAGTTGTGAATGGCTGTGCCTTATTTTACCTTAAGGCTTCAATCATTAGAACATTAAAAAAAATTTAGATGTGAACCGGCCATTCATTCTACTTAATTCTTCCAAAATAACATTGTCACGTTTTGATGGTCTCCTACTGTCAACCATACTACTTGGAAACTTAATCCATGTGTCTGTGGAAAAAGTGGAAAAACTTCTTAATGATTCTGCAAAATTTTTCCTTTACAAGTTTCCAAATGTGCCCGCTTGTTCTTGTTGATTGCATTTTAAAGTAACTGTTTTGATCCACTGTACCAATTCCTTTTATAATTTAAAACAATTCAGTCATATCTCTTCTTAATCTACTTTTGCTTAAACTAAAAAGGCTCAGCTCTTTCAATCAGTCCTCATAACTCATTCTCTGCAGTCCTGTAATCAGCCTAGTTGCTCTTCTCCATACTATTTCCATTGCTACTATGTCATGTTTGTATCCTGGGGACCAAAACTTCACACAGAACTCCAGATGAGGTCTCACCAGTGCATTACAGAGCTTAATCATAACCTATTTGGACTTGTTCCCTACACATTGTGCTACATACCCTGGCATCCTGTTAGCCTTCTTAATGGCTTCTGAACAATGTCTGGCA
This sequence comes from Polypterus senegalus, assembly GCF_016835505.1. NCBI lineage: Eukaryota > Metazoa > Chordata > Cladistia > Polypteriformes > Polypteridae > Polypterus > Polypterus senegalus. The sequence continues at coordinate 90,305,184 of NC_053159.1, forward strand.
GTTGATAGTGACAAATCCTCTACAATTCCTAAATCTTTTTCATAAGGTGTACTTTTTATTTTGAGACCTCCCATTCTGTATTTGGACATACCATTTTTATTTCCTACATGTAATACTTTACTTACATTAAATTTCATCAGCCACACATGTACCTACAAAACTATTCATGCAACAATGGATTCCAGTTTTCTGAGAACCTGCAGTTTGTGGTTTCACAACTGAAACTAACAGCTGCTATATTGAAATGTGCAATGCAAATTCTGTACCCAAGCTGGCTCAGCACTGCAAAACTGGCCTAGTGGTCTGGATGTGACCTATGTGTCACCATTTGGATAGTTTGGGGATGCAATGCCATTGCACCCTGGAATTCCCAATAATTCCCAATAAGTTGAACTGTAAATTACATTAGGCCTTAAAACTGGAATACTTTAATGCAATGATTTCTTTAGTAAATAATATTGCATTTGCAGGGTCTTGAAATTATCGTATGTACATTGACTTTACTTTGTAAAGAAAATAGTGATTGCCTCAGTGAAAGTTTGTACATTAAGTAATAACAGATTGGTCGGTGCTATATAAACCTTCAACTGACTTTACAAGTCATAATAACGTGAAGGTAGCTTGAAAGAAATGTGTCATACAATGATGACTACTAGAATAAATATATTTGTAAAGGCAGGATAATAAGCAGTAGAAATGGACTTCATTAAAACAATTTTCATTGCATTAATGTTTGTAAAGTTATTTATTTAAATATAAATTGCTGCACATCTTTATATATAATAATGCTACCATGGCTGTCCGTTTGTCTACCCAGGATTTTAAATCACCAGTAGCTTACAAACCGTTTGACCTATTGACCTGAAATTTGATACACATATAATATGTGACGTCTACCCTTCGCTTTCGGGGTGATGATTGACCTTTAAGGTTATTCCTCTTTTTATTTTTATTTTATTGTAGAATCAACTGTTGGCAGCGGCCAGCAGGGCGGCGCATGTAAATGGGCGCCATTCTCATCCCTACCACCTTCGCCATCACTTCCCCTACTTCTTCATATCCTAAATTATTCTTGAGGCAAATTGAAGACTTAAGTGCCAGCTTAAGTGAAAAATTGAATAAAACATATTAAGTAATTGCAACACAAACACTGACTTAGCGTTTTAACGCAAAAAGATGTAGACGAAAGAAGAGAAGAAGTGGGCCACTAGGGTGGAGAAAAGAAGAGCTGCCCAGGAAGCAGCAAGTGCATCAATCTCTGAGGAAACGAATGCTAAACTTACAGAGAAAGAGGATGAAAACTATGAATGCTCAAGTCAAGTGTATTCTGCAGTGTGTCGTTACTGATTTTCTCATAATTTTAATATTAGAATTACATTGGTAGTTAATATACTTTAGAGTGAGATGTTGGAAATAATGCATAATATAACATATTACCAGCCACAGTACTTTTTGAAGATAGGCAAAAGAATAATTTAAAAATATTTACTGTCTTTTGCCTTACGTATACCTTCAAGTGTCTTTTCTCAGAATTGGTGTGTGTCTGAACGTCACTTTTTTTTTACCCAGAGTATTCCTGTAAAGTCTGCTTCTGAAACTCTGTCATTACTTTTGAGATGCCTTTCTCCCCTCTTGTCTGGTTTTCTACTTTACTCCTCCTTATGAGTCTCACACTCCCACTTCCTTTTTCTTTGTGTCACCAAAGCCAAACTGACCAATCAGATTGCTCTGAGGGGCTGGACATACATACACCTTAGCATTTTATTATATATGACACTTTGGAGAACATTTGCTATTTGACTGAAAATATGAAGGTGGGTTACAAGAGATTTAAGGATTCCTGCAGTGGCTTAACTAGAAGGTCATTTACAGCAGCTTGAAGTAACATTGCATACTTTAAAAACCAGGTCAGGATGAATAAAGTATAACTGTAGTGGAAATTGGTGAGCAAAGTGTTCTAAAATTTGAAATCTTTGTCTCAATCAAACATTTTGCTTCATGTTTGAGATACTCTTCTATTTTCCCAAACATCTGAGTTGATTGCATTTAACTTTTAAGAGGTAATATTTCCGCAGACAGAACATACTGTACATTTGCACATTAAATGGCTTTCGTGTGAGGCTACAGAACATTTTGTTAAGAAAAGATTCTTACTTATGTGGGTGGCAGGGTGGCACATTGCTGTTTTTCATCTTTTAGCCAGTGATCCCCACATAAACCCTTTGTTTATGTTAATGTCAATTTCACTTTCTACTTTTTGTGTTTTCATTTTGTTTTGGATTTTTTTGTGATTATATTTTCACTTTTTTCCTGCTGCATCATCATTTTTGTTTGTATTTTTAGTTGTTGTTTGTGTTATTTTTTAAAATTATTTGCACTTCATTGCCACCACATAAAATATTTATAAAATTACTTTTGGATGAACAATGCTATGCTGACATGTACTTTTTAATTCATACTCAATGATGTGTCTTATTACTTCATTATATTACAGCTATCAATTTTCTGTGCTTAAATGTGTGTATCCTGTCTACTGGGAAATCCTGAAGCAATTTGCTAGTGTAAGAGGAAAAAATGGGATCATGGCTGCAATGACACAATTTAAAACCAGCTAGCAGCTTAAGTTAGACCCATCAAATTGCTCCACTGAACAGTTTCTGCTAGGAACACACACTCTGCATAACATCAATGGCCCTCTGCTTTGGGAACTCATGCTCATCAATGACTTTCTACTATGATGACTTAATTTTGTCCTTGGTCAGAAGAGAAGGTTAATCTCATGCTGTTTTTGTTTTTTTTTTATTTTTATATTAAAGAATCGTATACTTTGTGTTTATTTTTAGATAGAACATACACGTCTTTTCAAACTGCACAGCTACCAGTCCTCAACTTGCCTAGGCAAAAATAAGTTCTGGATGAAGTGCAAAACATTTTAAAATCAAACTTCCATAAAACCAAGCCCAACTTATTGGGAACAAAAAACAGCCTGAAATAATTGTGTATGTGCATACAAGGCATGCCACAATTGTTAGTCTCTTCTTTGGTTTGGTCTTTACTTTCAATAAAACATAAATTCCTTAAAGATCGTTTATTCTTCTGTATGTGCCTCATTTTTTTGTTGCTATCTCTTTTTGATCACATAACTTTTTTTATCACATTTTGCACTCACTTGCCTACCTCTTTTGGCCAGTGTTTCTTCTAATCTGAGGTCATCATCAATTGGTGCAAAACCCTATTTCCAAAATGTTTCACACAGACTCAGCAGCACCTGTACCGTTCAATCTTCTCTTGTTCTTTGCATTGCTTGAGTACAAGATCCAACACCCAATTTAAAAAGGTTTATTTGGCCTTTCCAGCATATTATTTCATTGCAGCTCATTTCAGTCCACTTTGTCTGATAATCTTGTGGTGCCCCTAATTAACACTTAACGGTGTTCTCCATTTTTTTTATTTAAGACAAACTTTGGAATGCCCTCCCTAAAGTTATTAGGTCGGAAGACTGCATTCACTCTGATTAAAGTCAAGTGAAACCAATTTTAAAGATGGCACGTACATAAGGCATTAATTGTACATTACGTAAATGCATAGACTTTTTGTGATCTCAATTACCAATACAGATTGAGTTATGCTGTGTTTATTTAAGATGTTAGGCAATTTGCATTTCTCAACTCTAAAAAAAGATGAATAGAGGGATGCCATGCTTTTGCTTATTTTTTTCTTTTAGTTCTTTGATTTGGTTTTTGTTTAACAACTCTCTTTTTTATTAGAGGTAGTACAATTATAACATTCATTTTTATTACACTATGATGAGAATTCTCTATACTTTTACATGATCACATAAGAAAGGGAATGCCTTGTAGTTTTCAGTTCCAGAATTCAGAGGCATGTTTTCTGAAGAAAATGCTGTTTTTCATGTATATCTCTTGTAGCGTGCGACTGGGGCCCTTGCCCAGCCAGGATGCCTACATACTGAGAGGACCAAAGGAGCAAGCGTGGCCAGAGCATTAACTCCCCTGGGATGATGGATGGCAGCCCCCCCTGGGTTGCAACGGTGTCTCAGACTCCCGCAGGGCTTCATAGGAGTTGGAGTTTGGTGCAGCCCTGTTGGAATCCGCGAGTGCTGCCAGAGGGTACAGCACCAGGATCTGCTAAGCCCTTCTGAGCAGTTCTTCTGCCACACCTGGAAGTGTTGCTGGGAATTAGGTCATCAAGCACCTGGAGCACTTCCAGGTGCAGTATAAAAGGAGCCAGCAGCCACTATTCAAGGAGCCAGAGTTGGGAGGAGGAAGACAAAGCGTGACTGGAGGAGTGGAGGAGAAGAGAAAAGAAAGAAGATAATTGTTTGTGCTTGTGTTTTGGACTGTGCTGGGCTTGTGGGAAACGAGGAAGGTGTTTCCCACGAGATAAAAAGAAAAAAAAATAAAACATGTGTGCCATGAACTTGTGTTCCATGCTTGTCTGTGTCGGGTTGAGGTGGCAGTGCCAGCCTCGTGGTCCACACCCTTTAATCCTTTTAATCCCAGTACCCACTTTTGGATCAGCTTCTTGCAGGTACCTTCTAACATCTTGAAAAAACTTCATGTAACTAGCTTCTCTTAAGATACAGAAGGAACTATTATTGTGAAAGATGAAGTCATCCCAAACAGAGACATCTGTAAGCTGTCCACAATACATTTTATACACCTGTTTGAGTCTTCCAGGTCAGTTAAGAAATTAGTCTTGTCAATTTTAGTTAGCTTTCCACCTAGTGTTAATTAGTTGACAGCACAACCTTTCTTTACCCATCTGTTTGAACCATAATATGATATAATTATTTTCTTTGTCACATGGCATCAGGTGAACTAAAGAGCAGCCTTGTTTTTTCAAACACATTGTTTATAAAGAATAATTCAATAAAAACTGTAATTCAGATAAGGAAAGATATTTCTCGCAATCACAGCTCACCTATCATCATCGTTAGCCATATTAGCTAAGGTGGTAAGTTTTCTTTTTTCTTTTTTTTATCAAATACACTGTAACTAAAAAGGCTAAATACTTGGAATTACAACCAAACACTGAGGTGATGCTGAGATGACATACTTATCCACTGGCATTCACTCCCATTGTATAGTTCTGAGTCTCAGAGCATGGCTCTTCTCTGGGAAAACTTCAGTTTAGGAAAAAGATCATACTGGATGGTGAAGTCTAGTTCACCACCTAATGCCATGCATAAAAAAGACCAAATATATTTTCCTTGTGTTATTTAATTTTTAAGAAGATTGACGGAGAACTGATATTGCACATTCCAAAAAACATTTTACATTGCAAATGTCATATATATCCGAATCTTTCCCACCCATGCTTATCTTCAAAATGGCATTGCACTTATTCCCCCACCTTTCTTCTCGCAGGTTGAGAGCCAACACAGTGGCTACATGTGCCTTTTTTGAGCTATGTCGAACTGGACTATGAGAGTCAACTGGCCACAGGGTACCAACCCTTGGCTTGACTTCATGAACTGCTCCTAGTAGTTCTTTCCCAGGAAAGAGTTTATTAAATTTAGTGCAAACCATCACTGAAGTCCTAGTATTGGACTGTTGTTTGTCTGAAAACTTCCTTTAGACCATTCTGTAGGTAAAGTTACCAGGTTCACAAGGCTATACAGTAATCCCTCCTCGATCGCGGGGGTTGCGTTTCAGACCCCCCCGCGATAGGTGAAAATCCGCGAAGTAGAAACCATATGTTTGTATGGTTATTTTTATATATTTTAAGCCCTTATAAACTCTCCCACACTGTTTATAAATATTCCCCGCAGAGTTATACAGCATAATCCCTTTGTATTCTCTTAGATATTAGGTAAGATTCATTGAAATTATGTAAATAAAAACACTGTTTATATACAGTATAACCTAAATATTATTTTAAAGATATTGAGTGTCTCCGATATCACATGTTACAGCCATTACGATAGACATGCCACCAGCAATAAATACGTACAATGCAACAAAAATAGTATACAGTAAATGTGTGTGTACAGTGACACTAAACGTACGTACATGTACTAAGTACTGTAAGTAGAAAATTAATTATGGTTACTCACCAATAATGACATGATTACTTGTCCGATAACAATGAGTTTTATTTTACTGCACAACAAAGGAGAGCGTTACAGCCCTTAAAGGAGCCACTTCAGGCGATTGTGAAGCACTGCCTTTGTTCTTCTTCTGGCAGTCTTCAATCCAAATCCCTAAAGCAGATTCCATCCAGACTACTGACTTATTACATCCACTTACAACTTGTTTTGCACCCTGCTTAAAAGGACACTGCGGCCGTAGATCTTATATTCCTTTCCTACTTTTTAAATAAAAAGAATCGTAGCCTTCAACAAATCCAAAACATTTACCTTTTCGCAATCATTAACATCTTCCGTTTGCGCTTGGGCACGGCCCCTGAAGCAGTAGCAGATCGTTTTGGAGCCATAATGAAGGGCTTGACTATGCACAAAGATAAACACAAAAGAGCACAACTCTTTACACAGCGAAACACGTTGATGCTGAATGAGCGAGACGAGACTTCCTGCTTAACACTGCATTCAGCAAGCAGGAACTTAACTGCGTGCTCTGATTGGTTAGCTTCTCAGTCAGGAGGACTTAACTGTGTGCTCTGATTGGTTAGCTTCTCAGTCATCCGCCAATAGCGTCCCTTGTATGAAATCAACTGGGCAAACCAACTGAGGAAGCATGTACAGGAAGTAAAAAGACATTGTCCGCAGAAACCGCGAAGCAGCGAAAAATCCGCGTTATATATTTAGTTATGCTTTCATATAAAATCCGCGATAGAGCGAAACCGCGAAAGTCAAAGCGCAATATAGCGAGGGATTACTGTACGCTAGAAATACAGATATTAACAAGTGCTTGAATTAAAATGATCAAAAGTATTGAAGCTATATCGAGAGACTAAATAAGATATGTGTACACCACAAGCCACATTTGCAATTTGCATTTTTCTGAATTTCTTACAAAAGCTATAATCGAATTATTACTGATCTCCAAGATTGTTAACAGTGAGGAAATGCAAGAAGTTTATTAAAAGAGTAGTGAAGGAAGCAACTAGGATTAATATCAAACTAAGGACTTGTTAAAATAAAAGCTTGATACCACTGTGTCAAGATAAGGTATTCCTTCTCTAACTGATGGATCTTAATAATTTTGAATTTGCTGAGTAAGTGGAAGAGGAGTGTTGATTGTGGAAAGTTCTTCTTTTTCCATACACCTGTAAGAGATGTTTTGGTAACACTTTGGTTTAGGTACTGCAAAGATACATCTATTACACATTTACTGTTATGTAACAAGACCTTAAAAAGGCCTTCTTTTGGTGATAATACACTTATAAAGCCTCTGTAAAGTGGTTATTCATCTGTTCAATCTGGTCTAACTTCACTTTTGAATGGTCAGAAATGGTTTAGTGAGACACACAGTATGTATCTTGACATTGCATGCTTCAGTATAAGACCTGTGAATCCTTAATATTCATAAGTAATTTTACCAACATATCAAATGCCACACTGCACAGAGATGAATAACCACTTTACTGATGGTTACTTTATAACCATAATTAAGACTGAAAGAACCCATTGTTAAGATCGTGTTGCATAAGAGTAAATGAGTAATGGATGCATTTTTTGCAATACCTAAAGTGTTTATGTGAACATGTATATCTGCATGTACAATGTGCTTATTATATCCAATGGTTGGCAGCCTTTACCATGAGTGCCAATAATGAAATGATTTTCAACATTAAAGTCATTTATGCTTTCATAGACGCTGCACTCTTTGGGTCATTAAACATAATTTGTACAGTGGGTGTGAAATCCCTAGCATCTACTACTAGTTTATTTAATCTTCTTCTTTTAAACATTTCACTTCATGCTTTCCCACAGTATCTAATGTAGGTAACCATTTTTATAATAGTGTGTGGTAATGCAGCCCCACTGTACACAGCAGACACGACACCAATGTCCAAACACACACATTTCATTCTTCCTTTGCGATACACCACACAATGCACTGCACAGCCTCTATCCTTTGTCGACCTCACTCCTCCTCTGTCAAGCTCTGTCTCCTTCCTCCTGACTCTGGCTCCTCCAACGGAGTGAAGCGACCTCTTTTATCAGGCCCCAAATATGCTCCAGGTGGTCCATTATGACATTTCCTGAGGCACTTCCTGGTGTGGCGGAAGTGCTGCATGAACACGGGGAAGCATTCCGGGCATGTCTCTGGAACCCTTTCTGGCAGCACTTATGGGTGTGGTGGAAGTGCTGTACTCCAAGGCTGCACGATCCTCCGGGCACCCCCTTGTGGTGGCCATGGGCCCCAGTAGGGTTCAACTTCCATGCTCTGATCCCATGGTCCCCATACAGACCAGAGTGGCTGCCTTCTCCTGGTCCAGGGGAGGTATAGTCCCTCTCCCGGTCCTTCGAGGCGTCCGGCTGGGCATAGCCCCCAGCCATCAACCACAAGTGTCTCCCATCTTTGACAAAAACTAGTCACAAAATATCCTCTTTAATAAAAGCCCTGTGTGCGTCCAGGTGTCCGTGTGTGTGTGTCTTCTGGTGAAGTGCGCATGCACAGGCCGCACCGCACATTGTACCGTGCCCCGCCCATGCGCTCGGCACGTGGACACACACACACTGGAAGCTGGGCGCGCAGTGAATGGCCTAACCACTGCCGTGCATGATAAGCAAATAAAACACATACACTGGAAGCTGGGCACACAGTGAATGGCCTTGCCACGGCCGCGCATGATAAGACATAAAGGACACCATTGCTGGGGAGAGTGCTGATTGGGTAGTCGCTGCAGCGCACATAAAATCCATTGTTGGGGAGACGCCACACAAAATAATCAGTTCCACGCCCCCACAGATTAAAATACTTGCTGGGGAACTGCACAGTACTTGCTGGGGAGACGGCACAGGCACAATTATAAGCAGCACGCCACACATTACATCAGTTGCTGGGGACACTCTGCTAAATGCCCACTGTTGTGACAGAAAATTAAAGTCATATTATGGACATCAAAGCCAGTATTACTGTCAGAGAAAATTACAGGCATTTTCTGGAAATACAAACCAGTATTACTGCGAAAGAAAATTAAGGACATATTAAAGGATGCATATTACAGCCACATACAAGCCAGTATTACTGTAGGAGAAAATATTACGGACGTATCTACTAACAACATGCCACCCAAAAAAGGACATGTCAACTAGGACAAAAGACGCAGACGATCAAATCCTATATAAGCAACATCTCCTGGAAGAATGGTCAACTCAACAAGTAAACATCACAAAAGAAAGGCTGAAAGACAAAGAAATATATGAACAAATAGATCGATTGAAGAAAAAGAAAATGACTGTCAGAAAAACGCTACAAGAGAAAGACTCAGAAGAGCAAACCTTAGAAAAGGTTGGCATTTACTTACCAGAACCAGTATTCATCCATGGTCAGTTATATGTTGCATTATCAAGAGTTAGAAGTTTTTCAGATATTGTTGTCAAGGTGGTAGAGATTCCTGAACAAGGCAAACTGTTGCCAAACTCAGACAGAATATTTACAAGAAATGTTGTCTATAATGAAATTGTATAGAAAAATTTCATGAGGTAAAAAAATTGAAAGTTTTACCTAAATATCTTCTTCAGATATTGTGTCTTACAGATTGTTACAAAGTTTTACACTAAGGTAATATTAATTATACTTACTGTATTGTCATGTATGTTTATATTTTATTTTTATTATTATTTTACTTTAGGCTTCTTGAAAAAATATTTTTGACAAAAAAAAATTAAGACAAGAAACAGAATGAGGTCAAGGTCCCTTGCCATTTAATATAGACTGTTCCTACTAATTGTTTATGCACTACTGTTCTAGCACCCGTTATTGTAACGGGCTTAATGTCTAGTGCACCAATAAATATAAAGAGTAAATTGAAGAAATTAACAATTTATCAAGTTCTGTTGTGTTTTAAAGAGAGATTGTGCTTAATTTTACTCATAATTCTGTACTACAAACTTTTAAACTAAACTGAAAAATCCATGCTGATAAGTTTCCATCTAAGATCAAATAAAAATTCACCAGAGTGTGCCTGCCAGCATTTAAATCAGTGCGTTGGGTATATTGCTCTTAAAAACTAAACAGTCTAGTGTCTATCCCTCCTGACCATTCCCAGTCTCCCAGCTAACTGATTACCATGTGGAATGTCACATTAGCATTTAGTTTTTTCTTTGCTGAATTGGAGAGTACCGCATTGAATTCTGACCTTTGACGCATACACTAGGAAATTTTTCCCAGTGGCAAATCTCATGACCTTGAAAGGGAACCTTAATTACTAATTAGTCTCCTCTTTGTCTCTCTCATATATGTAGAATTTTATGTGTGTATGTGCACTAAACTGCAATAATATAAGTCTCTCGTATATGTAAAGTTGCTTATTTTGCTTGTACTCTGCTTGCAGTAATATTTAAATATGTAGACAATTATACTGTGTTTTGCTAAATTCAAGCTTATGCTCCGTATGTAAATAAACTATATGAAATATTAAAGGAGTTATTTATTAGGTGTTACTGGAATGTAATCTTAATCCAAAAGACACTATGTATAATCATGTAGGTATCACCATTCAGACCTCTGGCAAAAGTAATTTCCTTCTCAAGATTGTTACAGCAATGAAAATATAAAAGATGGTGCTGTTCTGTTACAATTTAAACACAGTATTAAAAAATAGCAATAATAATGTGATAAAGATGCATGTGTTTTAAGAAATGGGCCAAATATATAACAGGTTTTTTTGGAGAAACAAAATATTTATGTCGCAGATTTAATGCTTATCTGGCTTGCACAGATATTCTATTGTTTATGCATGTGTTGACAAGAAAAGCTAAAAATAAAACTAAATCACATCTGTTTTGAAAACATTGCCATAAATACAGCTTAATATCTATGACCTTCACTGTATTTTATCAACAAATTACAAATGTCAATCATCATCACCCTTTATGCTAGAAATTAACGTGAAAGCACAGCCCATGTTAACAAATCATAATAACTTTGTCACTCACAAAGCTAAAGGAAAAAGTACATATAGCTTTCATTTTCACTATATTAACAGTCTACTCAGCAAGTGATGGCAGATTGCTTCATTTTTATTTTCATTGAAACTTGGCTTCACCTCAACATCCCTGTCATGACCATTCACCTAAGCAGATTAAACTCCAGGTAAAAGGTAAGGAGGTTCACCCATTATGCAAACTACAAAACCCAATGACCATTTTTTTGTTTCTGGGGTTTTTCTTCATGCAAATTTTAAGTCAGTCAACCCTAATTTTTATTTGTATATTAACTTTGCTACAAAAGGGGTGAATACATTGGACCGATTTCACACAAACATTAACAAACTAACAAGGCTTGCCACATCCCATCTGCTGTTCAGACCTCATCTCTATGATGCCAATCCCTGTGTGCAGATAACAGATCCAAATTGTTTCTGAAGTGCAGTAGATCAGAATATGGTTAGAAGGTGCTACCTCAGTACTACAGGACTAATTTGATCTAGCAGATTGGAATATGTTCTCGGACTCTGCTACTTCCGGCCATCTCGCCAAGTTGGAGGAATATGTAGCATCTGTGACTGTTACATCATTGTCTTCAAGCCCATCATCACAAACGTCAAGTTTAGTACAAAAGTCCATGTGCTGATTAAAACCAATTATGTAATCTTCAGATAAGAGTGCAAGACAGGGAGAGCTAGCTTGTCCTGTGCCTACAGGGAAGATTAGCATAGTTGTCTCATTCTTCCAGTTTAACTGATATATTCCAAGTTTTCCCAGATTGGCTGGTTGCCCCTAAACTTTGGGGGCATCAAAACAGAACTTTTTTACTGCCGGGCGCCCTTCCTGAAGCCAACCTCCTTTAGTTATGCTTTATGACATGCAAGATTATAACTCTCTGCGGTGGGCTGGCACTCTGCCCTGTGTTGGCTGGGATTGGCTCCAGCAGACCCCCGTGACCCTGTAGTTAGGATATAGCGGGTTGGATAATGGATGGATGGAAGATTATAGCTCTAAGTTGCATAGGTAAAGCTGTGAATACTTATGGAAATAAAACCCACAGCCACTATCAGAGTATAAGGAACACACAGCACGTGTGGCAGAGCATTCAGACTATCACTGACCACTCTTCTGAACGCGTTGCATGAATTCTATGCATGGCTTGAAGTAATGAATGCTATGCCATTGAGAAAGACCATTGTTCCTCCCAATGATTAGGAAATCCATTTGTCCATAGTTTATATGAGGAGAACCTGTCTAGATTCAGTCACAAAGTTGCTGGACTGGGCAATATACCTGGTAAGCATCCATCCATCCATCCATCCATTATCCAACTCGCTATATCCCAACTAAGGGTCACAGGGGTCTGCTGGAGCCAATCCCAGCCAGCACAGGGCGCAAGGCAGGAACAAACCCCGGGCAGGGCACCAGCCAATCGCAGGGCGCACACACACATACCAAGCACACACTAGGAACAATTTAGGATCGCCATTGCACCTAACCTGCATGTCTTTGGATTGTGGGAGGAAACTGGAGCACCCAGAGGAAACCCACGTAGACACGGGGAGAACATACAGAGCAGCTGAAATGTGTCCTATAGAACATACTGTATTTAACATTTCCTTGGACATGGTGGCCATCCCTGCATGCTTCAAGACCACCACCATCTACACTGTGCCACAGAAGTCAGTTGTTTCTTGTAGTAATGTGTATAACTCATAAATGCAGTCAGGATTCTGCTCTCTTGGATTCACTAGGCCCTTCAACATATTCAACCTAGCTAGGAAAACACAACTATACTGTATCTCCATTTCTTGCAGCAAATGAGGAAAGCAAGCTTTCCCTCTCACTTCCTTAACACATTATATATGTTAGACATCATCCTGACCAACTGTACCAGTGTCCAGTATAGGAATTGCATAATTACATATCTGCATAGTGGTTATTGAAAATGTCTGAGAAGATCACTGGGGTCTGTTACCCTCTCATTCAGGGCATTTACCACAAGTATTCCATCCAAACGGTCTCCAGCATAGTGTGTAACCTGTCCCACCTTCTCATGGACCCCTATCAGCTGGTAAACCATACTGCAGCATTTATGGCAGTGATGCTAAACTCTGTAACGGCTTCCTCCACCAGGATGTTAGACTCCTTGACAAGCTCCTGCCCCCTACCATTTTCTAGAACTTAATACAAGTTTAATCATTGCACTGGCCACTTTATAGTATTAGACACTTTATTTTCCATTCTGCTGATGGCTACTTGTTTATATATACTTCTGTTTATAATATTTACCTAGCACATGCATCTGTAACTGTTTATTTATTTTGTATATTTTTTCTTAAGAAGCCTGTTGTATGTGTTTATTTGTATTGTATTTCATTTGACAACATACACAATATGTATCCTCAGGTAACTGCCCCTGCCCCTGCCCCACCAAGATCCAGAAAAATGTATATTTAGTTGCACTTTGTAATTGCATATGGATATCAATACAGTTGGCTTGATTTGAACTATTTCAGTTAATCCAAACATAAAGGTTGTTACAGAGTACTGACCTAGTACTATATATAGGAGAAACTGCTTCACCATGAAAGTGCAAGAAATGAAAACGCCAATTTACATTCAATTGTCGTTTGTAATGAATAAAGTCTTTACAGTATTAGGTTTCATTTTATATATATATATTTATTTCTTATTATTTTCGCATCTTCATTATTTTTTTTTACTTTCTTTTTTGGCAATGATTTGCTATCATTTTTTGATATGTGCTGCCATTTTGTGTCTTTTGTTGTGGTTACCACCACATGGTTGCTGGATATGCTGCATGTGGTGTCACTGCAATTAACATATCACAGTTGGTGGCAGCCATATATCCATGTGCCAGTTTCTGAATTATTGCCAAAAAGTTTTGGTGTGCTTAGCAAAATTTAGTAAGACTGTAGGGATCCTGAAAATTTTTTGTTATTGACTTCAGATTTGTTTTGCATTTTTTTTTTGATATTTCACTTCTTGATTACTTTTACCAATTTAAGACTTTGTTTTTTGTTCATCTCCTATTCTTTTGTTTTGTGAGCCACCATTTCACTCTTGGCATTTTGAAAAGCACACAAATTGTAATCCAGGAGTTGTAAAATAATTCTTCCAGTAATTACTATCTTCATCATTTTGTAGGAATATTGTATCTGATGAAGAGCTCTTGAAATTTTTTGCTTAGAATATATTCAACTCTTTAGCCTAACCTGTAAGTCTAATAAAATATGACAGGTATAAAGTGATACGGATCGTGATACGGGTTAATTTGTTGCTCATCTCCTAACATTGTTTTTAATATGTTAGTTTGACCCGTGACTACCTCAAATGTGAAGTGGTTCTTTTTGACATCCATTTTACAGTTGGGAATAAAGGGTCACATTTGCTGCTAAAAAGGCCAACTTAAATGTTAATGAATTTCATGCTGGCAGTATACAGTATACGTATAATAAAATTCAGAAAATAAATAAGTAAACAAAAGTCAACTGCAACTCTAAAGGCAAAGATTAATCTGAAATAATAAATCCTAATAGATAACATAAGATAACATGAGAAAAACTGATTGTGCTGTGTCTTGTGAATAATATTTATGTAAACATAATATATTTCAAGTGTCCTGAACTTATTATTTTTAAAGATGTCTTTATCTAGTGAAATTACTGTATAAAATTGAGAATGCAGTCTTATGTCTGGTACAAAAGTATTGGACTGTTGTTAAGGATTTTGGATTTCAGACTTGTTTCTGTTAGCTCTTTGGTTTATCTCTTGTAGGCAACACTCTTTAAACACATTTGATATCTCTTGATCTGCATGTACCTTCAATGCCTTTCCTCTGGACTCTCTTGTCTCTGAACCTGTCTTAACTGACGCGCCCTCAGTTGAGCACATTCCTATAAAGCTTGCTTCTCAGACTCTTATCATTTTAAGGCAACTTTTTCACCTCCTGACGGCTTTTACACTTCCTGTCTTTGAAGGCAACTTTCAGCATGCTCATGGGTCACACGCTTGAATTTCCTCTTTCAATCGCATCACTAATGCCAAACTGATCATTCACACCAAAGCCTAAGTGACCAATCAATTTGCTCGGCCGGATGGAAGCAAACACATATCTTAATGTTTTATCATATAGTAGATTTGTAAACTAGATTTCAATTATGAAAAAATATTGTACTCTGCTATGGGCCAGGATTTTTTGTGGTAACCCTCCCCCTTTTGAGTTTTTAGGCTTAGGCTCCATTTGGCCTAATGCTACAAAGCCTGCCTCTTGGGTTTTTGGAGCCAGGCTTAAATTGTACACAGTTTGGGCTAAGTTGTACTTCTCAGACCTGTCAAAATATGGACAAATGATTTTTAAATTGTGTGCCTACTCTGAATGTTGTGGCATCAACTATAACAAGAATTAGAGTCAAAAGTCTAAGCAGAATTAAACAACCAACCACCAAACTAACCAAAAATAATCTATATTCAACAAAGATTTAACTTGAAAATTTGGAGTATTGAAACTAGACACTCAACTCAAAGGCATGAGACTCTCATTGTTAATACGAGACCAGAATTGAACTCTTTATTGTTGAGCCATGCACAATTTATGGTCCATCGCTCCTGGGCTTATGATGCTTCTTATTCTAGGTCAAGTACATTTTTGGCCCTTAGACTGAAAAACTGTGAAACTTTCTTTTTGATTTGAATTATCAAAACCAGGATGGGACTCCTTACTAATAACCCTTGTGAAATGCACAAATGTTTCTTTTAATTTAATTCTAAATTATACACATCAGATTCCATGTCCACCTCCGGTGATTGTCTCTTTCCTGAAGGACCTTTCTGTCTTGGGTCTCACTGAGGACAAAGCCTCTACCCTTGACACCTTGACGGGTTGTTTAACATAAAGTGAACTGAAGGACTCAATGCGCTCTTGAAGTTCTTTCTGGAAGCTACTGCCTGCCCCACTCTTTTACGTATATGCTGAATTCTGCCATCACACTTCTCACCTCAACCCATCTATTAATATGGTCATGACTTCTCTTCTGCCCAAATCAGGCAGTTTTATTAATTAGTTCAAAGTCAACGTACTGGATAGAGTACAAATGGACATAGAATCTGAATGGGCCTTGTTCAAAGCCTCCATTATGGAAGCAGCTGCAAAGAGCTGCAGCCTGATGGCCACAGGTGCCTCTTGATGTGGCAACCCAAGGACCCAATAGTGGACACCAGAGGTGAGGGATGCCATCAGGCTGAAAAAGGAGGCCTTCTGTTTATGGTTAGCACGGGACACTCCCAAAACAGCACAGAGGTAATGACAGGCCAAAAGAGCTGAGACCTTGCTAGTCAGGAATAAAAAATCCTGGGTGTGGGAAGAATTTGGAGAGAACATAGAAAAGCATCAACAACTCAAAAAGGGAAAGCAGCAAGGGTGTTCTGGCGGTGGAAGGAACACCTTGAAGAAATCCTAAATCCTATGGACACACCGTTTGTGAAGGAGGCAGAGTCAGAAGCTGATGAGGGAATCAATACCCATTTCCCTGAGGGAAGTCACTAAGATAGTTCCGCAAGTTGCCAGTGGCAAGGTGCCGGAGCTGGATGAGATCCCCCCAGAAATGCTGAAGGCTCTGGACAATATTAGGCTATCATAGCTGACAGCTCTTATGTGGTCATCAGGAGCTATGCCTCTGGACTGGCAGACCAGGGTAGCGGTCCCAGTTTTTAAAAAGGGTGACAGGAAACTGTACTCCAACTATAGGGGGGTCACATTTCTTAGCTTCCTTGGAAAAGTTTATGCCAGGATACTAGAAAGGAGACACTGCCCAGTCATGAATCCTCAGATCCAGGAGGAATAATGTGGATTCCATCCAGGCCGTGGAATGGTGAACCAGCTCTTTACCCTCATGAAGATACTGGAGGGGGCATATGTGGACTTAGGGAAGGCATATGACTGTGTCCCTCAAAGGATTCTTTGGGGGGTTGCTGAGAAAGTATGGGGTTCCAGGGCCCATAATAATGGTTATTCAGTCCCTGTGTAATCACAGTGATGGCCGTGTCCGCATACTTAGGAAAACATCAGCACCGTTTCCAGTGGGTATGAGACTCCGCCAGGACTGTGCTTTGTCTTCTATCCTGTTTGTGATTTTCATGGACAGGATTATGTGGCCCTGTTGGCTACATTGGCTTGTGAACTCCAGCACGCATTGGGATGGTTTGTGAATGAGTGTGAAGCAGCAGGGATGAGGATCTGCACCACCCAAATGTTGAGGTCATGGTCCTCAGTAGGAAAGAGGTGGTCTGTCATCTCCAATTGAGTGAGCTACTGCCTAAGGTAGAGGAGTTTAAGCACCTTGGGGTCTTGTTTACAAGCGAGGGGAAAAGGAATGGTCAACAGACAGATTGGGGCAGCAAGTGCAGTTATGCAGTCACATTGGCGGATCTATAAACGTGAAGAAGGAGCTAAGTCAGAAGGTGAAGCTCTTGAATTACCAGTTGATCTATGTCCCTACCCTCACCTATGGTCATGAGCCTTGGGTAATTGAGATCACGGGTACAAGATGCCAAAATGAGCTTTATCTGCAGGGTGGCTGGGCTCTCCCTTAGAGATAGGGTGAGAATATCTGTGAGAAGCTCAGAGTAGAACCGCTGACCCTCCACATCAAGAGGGGCCATTTGAGGTTTTTTGGAATCTAATATGAATGCCTTCTGGACACCTTCCTGTGGAGGTTTAATGGGTACAACCAGCAGGGAGGAGACCTCAGGGAAGACCCAGGGATCGCTGGGAGGATTATATCTTCCAGATGGCTTGGAAACGCTTTGGGATCCCATAGTATGAGTCGGCAAGTGTGGCTGGGGAAAAGAAAATATAGGCCTCACTGTTAAGACTGTTGCCCCATGACACGGTTTTGGATAAGCTGTGGAAAATGAATGAATTACAACACTTGTCAGATGCCTTAACTATGTGAAATAAGTCAATATACTACACCTGAAAGAGTCAAAAACCAAAATTTGATATAAACTATAATTTGTGTTATTTAACCTTACAATTATTTGATTGGCCATGAGGATGAATTTGTAAAAGGTTTACAAAAAGAACTAATTGTGTTCCTTGACAGAACACAGACAACCAGGGTGTAATTGGATACAACTCCATAGTTGTTACAATAGAGACTGCAGATTAATGTAATGGATTTCTGAAAGACAAGATGACTTTTCAGGAGGAGTACTAAGATAGAAGAGAGCAATTTTCACCTTTGATTTGCAATTCCTTTTAAGTAAAAGGTTTTTTTCTTATTTGCTGTTTCACCTTTGATGTGATATTACATTATGCTTGTGCGTGTCAGTACAGTATATATTTATTTAACTACAAAGAGACATGCACTAATAGCCTTTTCTTAGTTTCTATCCTCCTGCATTTTGCAACTGAAATCTTTTGTCCTGTAAATTTTTATATCAGATCCAGTCCTTGCCTCTTATTAAAACTTAAGCAAATTAAAACAGAGCAAAGATAAGCATATTTATAAACTGATTTAGATAGTCCAGGCCAGTTGGCTCCAGTATACTTACTATATTTTAATATCCATTTATCAAGCCAAAAATAGATAACCCATAATATCAGTAAGATATGCAGCACTCATTAGATTAGATTAGGTTAAATAAACTTTATTTCCAGGGGGATATTTAGATTAATCCAGCAGCAGAAGCATAAAAAGCAAAAATACAGATTCACAGGACAAATAATACAACCAATCAATAAATAAATAAATAGTATAAATGTATATTGTGCTGAAGTAGAAAATTAAAGAGTATCAGCATTTAGTTTGGGTATGTCGGGAGGAAGCACATAATTGCCCGGTAGCAGTGGGCAGAAAAGGTCCCCATGGGCATTTCTTAGCACATCCTGGAGGAATGAGTCGGTGGCTAAAAGTATTCCTGGAATGTAGGGAGGATATTGTTCATGATGGCATCCAATTCTGCCACAATTCCCATAATTGTTTAAGTATTTTGTATCGTTTCAACTCAAGTTTATTCCCGATGGGACCACAGCGTAGAACAACTCACTGACTACTATGGACTGGTAAACATCTTCAGTTTGCTGCACACATTTAAAAATGTGAGTCTCTTCAAGAAGTACAGTCTGCTCTCTGGCTATTCTTATACAGCACCACTGTGCTGAGACTGTGGACGCACCAAGATGATGCATAGCCTTGAGCTGTTTTCCCCGTTCATGACTCAGAATAGTGTTAATGGCACCGGAAAAGTGAAAGAACATGATCCTGACTGTGGTGCTGGCTTTGTCCAAGTGGGAGTACAGTAGGCTCTGTGGAGCATGCAGATCAAGGCATCTTCATACCTTTATATGTTGGACAATACAATACAATACAATACAATACAATTTATTTTTGTATAGCCCAAAATCACACAAGAAGTACCGCAATGGGCTTTAACAGGCCCTGCCTCTTGACAGCCCCACAGCCTTGACTCTCTAAGAAGACAAGGAAAAACTCCCAAAAAACCCATGTAGGGAAAAAATGGAAGAGACCTTGGGAAAGGCAGTTCAAAAAGAGACCTCTTTTTAGGTAGGTTTGACATACAGTGGCTGTCAAAATGAAGGAGTTCAATACAATACAATACAATACACTGAAAAGAACAATTACTCAATACAGTATAAAAATACAAATTTTACAAGTACAGAGCAGAATTTAACAGTAGATGATATAATATAATATGATTTGGATTTGTTTAGAGTCCTGGAGACCTCAGCCATCAAGCTGCCTCCCTCATTTGGCCATTCCACAGCTGACAGGACAGGCAAATTGCAGAGGTTCAAGATGTTCTGAAACCAGGTATTGGAGTTGATTCAAATTAAATATGTGTCATATTAAATTCATTTTTATATTCGGTTTTTGTAATTTGCAGATCTTACATTCTATCACTTTTATTAAAAATCATTTTAATAATATTTTTATCATAACAATAAAAAGAAAACATCTTAATGAACCCTAAAAACACAAATCAAATAACAGTAATTACTCTGGTATATGTGGAAGACTTGAGGAAAATAAAAACCAAATAGGTTGAAAAAGTAGCTTTTGCTGTCTTGGCTCGTCTCATAAGCCTGACCCCAGATTATTGAAAGTAATAATAAAAAAGATCACTCAGCAAAATGATCAGAGAAACAAGAGGCACAATGTATTATTAGACTGCCAAATACCTTTATCAGAAGCTTACAGTTTGTGTTAGTTATATTTCATAGCTCCATAGTTGCAGGTGCATTGTCATTTTTTTCCACCAAGATTTTCAAAAATGAGATTTGATATAATTGAAGACACATACAGGTCAAATGTGTTTTTCATATTTTCCTTAAGTCACATTACATCTTGGTCATGGTATGTTATTTTGTACATTTTTTAATTATTTCAACATGCACTTTATTGACATTCTGTTGGCTCCTGAAACAGTTTTAAATATTATCCCTATGTGAACATTAGCAGTATTGCAAAGTTATAAATAACTATTAAGTTATTCTACACTTTTTAATCTTGTGAGCATTTCTGTGTTTAAACAGTAATATATTTTTTATATCTTTTCAAGCTATGTCGTTCTTTTCAAAGTTCCTTGTATCTTTCTTATACATTGTTATCTATAAAGGTAGCATGTGATGCCTGACAGCTTTTGTATGCATATACAGTTTATATTGTGACATTATGAACCACTGGATTTTAAAGAAATGTATGTCATCCAGCTGCCAGGTGGATCTGGTAGGGCAGGTTTTTCGGCAGTTTGACAATACTCTGTAGCAATGCAACATGACTTTTAAATTGGAATTGTTTTACTATTCTGTTATTTCTCCACAGCTCCTCTCATTAGAGCTATAAAAAGTGGGATGAGATTAGACACCTTTACTGTTACTAGTAATGTGTAAAACTATTGTATAAATATATGTTAATTAGCCAACATTCACATGATGCTAGTATAGTATCTTAACAACAAGAAAACCTGGTGAGCATTGTTTTTCTTTAAATACTATATTTTGCTTTTTTTTCACAACAGGCCCATTGTCTAGAAATGGCATTCCAGTAATTAATTAATGCATAGGTTTTATAATTTATGTTTTAAGACACATATGTATAACTTTATTTTCAAGGCACATAGCCACCAAATCCTAACACCCTTCAGAGTTTAGAGGTTTCCACAAGCATTGTACACCATTCCTCTGTGTCAAACTTATATAGTTTTGTTTGGTTGGCCTTATATTATGTTTTTGGGGTAATTTTTGGAATTGTTCTCTGGTTTTAGATTTCCATGTATTTTTATGTTTTTGCTTACTATATCACATTTGTTTGTTCTTTTGGAACTTAGTTTTTTTTTATTAATTTTATTACAATCCATACATAGCAATCAAGTTTTTACAAAAAGAAGAATTATGTTAAGAACAGATCGATCCCCACCCTGAGAGAGAGAGCAAGCCAAACTGCGTAAAATTTAAGGCTTGTAAACATACCTAAATTAATAAATTCTCTGTGCTTTATAAACTTATTTTAAAATATTACTGATTAGATCCTGCCATGTTTTGAAAAAAGTCTGTACGATCCTCTAACTGAGTATTTGATTTTTTCCAATTTCAAATAATATAACACATCGGTTTCCCACTGACTTAAAAGAGGAGAGTTTGGGTTCTTCCAGTTTATCAGAATAAGTCTGCGTGCCAAGAGTGTAGTGAATGCAATCACAATTTGTTTGTCTTTCTCCACTTTAAGACCCTCTGGAAGAACCCCAAACACAGCTGTTAATGGGTTAGGAGGGATTGTGAGTCCAAGGCTGTCTGAGAGGTAATTAAAAATTTTTGTCTAGAATAATGTTAATTTGGTGCAGGCCCAGAACATGTGACCCAGTGAGGCTGGGGCTTGGTTGCAACGTTCGCAGGTTGGATCATGCCCTGGAAACATTTTGAGAGTTTTAGTCGAGACAGATGTGCTCGATATATAATTTTGAGTTGTATAATTGTATGCTTTATGATATGGAGCTCGAGTGAATTCTCTGCATTGCTACTTTCCACTCCTTTTCTGATATATTAATTGAGAGATCTTTTTCCCAGTGTCCTCTTGGATCTTTGAAAGGAAGGGATTGTAAAATGATTTTATATATTGTAGAGATGGAGTCTAATTCCTTGAGATTGAGCAATATTTTTCCAGCGTGGATGAGGGTGCAAGATGAGGAAAATCTGGAAGGTTCTGTTTAACAAAGTTCCTGATTTGAAGATAGTGAAAGAAATGTGTAGCTGGAATGTTAAATTTGGAATGTAATTGTTCATAGGATGCAAAGACGTTGTCTATATAAAGATCTCTAAGCAAGTTAATTCCAAATTTTTCCAGATATTAAAACTGCATATGTTTGTGAAGGTTGAAAGAGGTGGTTCTCTTGCAGAGGTGCCACAGATAGAAGCTTCTCCGTCTTAAAATGCTTTCTACATTGGTTCCAGATTCTAAGTGAGTGGAGCACAATTGGGTTATTAGTGTATTGCCGATAATGTGTGTTTATTGGAGCAGAGCAAGGAATACAAAGAAGTCCTGCAGGATTTTACTTCTATTGCGGTCCAAGCCTGTGTATGTTCTTCTATTTGTGTCCAGGTTCTTATCGCCTGTATATTTGCCCCCCAGTAATAAAACTGGAAGTTAGGTAGAGCCATGCCGCCTTCTGCCTTTTGTCTTTGTAGGGTCGCTCTTTTGATGCGTGGATGTTTTGAATTCCAAATAAATGAGGTTATTGTTGAATCTAATTGCTTAAAGAATGATTTATTAATGTATATTGGGATGTTTTGAAATAAAAAGGAGCTTAGGAAGAATATTCATCTTAACAGTGTTAATTCTTCCAGCTAGTGTGAGATGAAGGGTTGACCATCTATGCAAGTCTTGTTTAATTTTTTCCATGCAGACGCAAATTTTGTTGATAAAGAGCTTTATGTTTACTTGTGATGTTTACCCTGTTCTGCAGGTATTTAAACTGTTCTGCAATGATAAAAGGTAGGGTGTCTAATCTAATATTATATGCTTGAGATGTCCTTTTGTATGCACACAGTACTCACTGGAAAGAGTACACTTTTATTCAGATTAATTCTGAGACCAGAGATGCTTGTTAAGCTTACTGGCCTATAGTTGCTTGGATCTGCCCTGTCACCCTTTTTATATAATGGGATGATATTTGCTTTTGAAATTCTGTGAGTGCTGCTAAGACTGCAGGCACAGAATTTTCTGCAGTCATTAGTCTTATATGCCTTATACAGCAGTTTTTCCTTTGCATATACAGTACCATTACATCTGCATATAATGAGATTTTCTGTTCCAGTCCTTCTCTGCTAATCCCCTTTATCTGATCAGTATTTCGACAATGTATTGCCAGTGGTTCAATGGCAATTGCAAACCCAGTTAATATTTGGATAATTAAAGTCCCCATGGTGACAAAGGGCATCCTTGTCTTCCCTGCCACGATGGGGCTCTAGTTTAAAGTAGTCTGAGCAAATGTTATTGATGCAAACTGAAGCTTCTGGGTTAGTATACAGTAATTTAATCCATGCACAAATGTTCCTAAACTCCCTGGTTTAAACAATCCTCGCCAAACCCAAACATTCCAATGTAGTAAAAAGGTATTTCCATTCAATCATGTCGAATGCTTTTTCTGCATCCAATGATAATAATATTTCTGGGGTGTTTGATTTAGTTGGTGAGTATATTACATTAAACAGGCGTCGAAGATTTGAAGATAAGTGTCGGCCCCTAATAAATCCAGTTTGGTCTTATGATATTACCGAGGGGAGCACATTCTCCATCCTTCTAGCTATGATTTTAGAGAGTATTTTAACATCGTTATTCAGAAGTGAAATTGGTCTGTATGATGCACATTGTAATAAGTCCTTATTTTGTTTTGGAAAGACAGTGATTAGTGCTTGGCGAAAGGTTTGTGGAAGAAATTGCTTATCTCTGGCTTCTGTAAATGTTGCTAATAGGAGGGGAGCTAGCTGAGCGGAGAATTTCTTGTAAAACTCTGCAGGGTAGCTGTCAGGGCCTGCTGCTTTTCCACCTTGGAGTGACTTTATAGCATCTAGTAATTCTGATAATGCCAAAGGTTTATCAAGTTCCTCCACACTAAAAGCGTCAATTTGTGGTATCTGTAATGTATCCAGAAATGCATTAGATTGTATATTGTCTTCTTTAAACTCAGTAGTATATAGGGATTTATAGTAGTCTCTGAAAGTGTGCATTATATTTTTGTGTTCGATGATTTTATCTCCGTTCGTGTTAGTGATTACCGAGATTGCGTTGCGTACATCTTGTTGGAACTTAGTTTTGACCAATATTTTGGTATTATGGACTTACTTATTCCCATACTTTTTACTATTTTTACTACTTGACATGGATTTTAACACTCCGAGACTTGCCTATTCAAGTAGTCAACTTAAAGCATTTTGTTTGTTATTGTTGTTATTGTTTACATCCCCCCTCGAGCGAACGCAGAGATAGCGAGTGACATCATCCATTCCGCAGTTGCTAAGTTACATACGCAGCACCCTGAGGCTCTTGTGCTAATCGCTAGAGACTTTAACCATGTAATGCTGGATAAAACATTACCTGCCTTTTTCCAGTATGTGGACTGTAACACCCGGGGAAACAGGACTATTGACCTACAGTATACAAACGTTAAAGATGCATACAGCGCCACCCTGCTGCCTGCGCTTAGGAAAGCAGATCATAACCTGGTTCTGCTTCAGCCTCACTACAAATCAAGAGTGAAGGCGCTACCTACAACCATTCAGGAAGTGGTCCCCTGAGGCAGAGCAGGCTCTGAGAGACTGCTTTGGAACTACAGACTGGGATATACTGCTGGGGCCACATAGTGAGAACATTGAAGAGGCTGTTGACTGCACAACTGATTACATCAACTTCTGTATGGAAAATTGTAGTTCCAGTAAGAACAGTACGCTGCTATGCTAACAACAAGCCATGACATCAAGGGCCTTTTGAACCAGAAGAAAAGGGCTTTTAAAGGCGGTGATCAGCATGAGCTCAAGCATGTGCAGAAGGAACTCCGAGTCCAGCTCAGGGCGGTGAAGGAGCAGTATAGGAGAATGCTGGAGCCGAAATTACAGAATAACAGCATGAAGGAAGTGTGGGATGGGATGAAGATTATCACTGGCTGCAGCTCAAAGCGGGGTGCCACTATCGAGAGAAGTGGAGAGAGCAAACCAATTGAACAACTTCTTTAACAGGTTTGACAACCCTAAGCCGCTCTCACCTCGGAGTACAGTAATCCCTCATCGATCGCGGGGGTTGCATTCCAGACCCCTCCGCAATAGGTGAAAATCCGCAAAGTAGAAACCATATGTTTGTATGGTTATTTTTATATATTTTAAGCCCTTATAAACTCTCCCACACTGTTTATAAATATTCCCCGCAGAGTTATACAGCATACTCCCTTTCTCTTAGATATTAGGTAAGATTCATTGAAATTATGTATGTAAACACACTATTTATATACAGTAAAACCTAAATGTTATTTTAAAGATATCGAGCGTCTCCGATATCACATATGTTACAGCCATTACAATAGACAGGCCACCAGCAATAAATACGTACAATGCAAGAAAAATAGTATACAGTAAATGTGTGTACAGTGATACTAAATGTACGTACATGTACTAAGTACTGTAAGTAGAAAATTAATTATGGTTACTCACCAACAATGACACGATGACTTGTCCGATAACAATGAGTTTAATTTTACTGCACAACAAAGGAGAGCATTACAGCTCTTCCAAAGGAGCCACTTCAGGCAATTGTGTAGCACTGCCGTTGTTCTTCTTCTGGCAGTCTTCAATCCAAATGCCTAAAGCAGATTCCATCCAGACTACTGCCTTATTACATCCACTTACAACTCGTTTTGCACCCTGGTTTAAAGGACACTGCGGCCGTAGATCTTATATTCCTTTCCTACTTTTTAAATAAAAAGAATCGTAGCCTTCAACAAATCCAAAACGTTTACCTTTTCGGCAATCGTTAACATCTTCCGTTTGCGCTTGGGCACGGCCCCTAAAGCAGTAGCAGATCATTTTGGAGCCATAATGAAGGGCTTGACTATGCACAAAGATAAACACAAAAGAGCACAACTCTTTACACAGCGAAACACGCTGATGCTGAATGAGCGAGACGAGACTTCCTGGTTAACACTGCATTCAGCACGCAGGAACTTAACTGCGTGCTCTGATTGGTTAGCTTCTCAGTCAGGAGAACTTAACTGCGTGCTCTGATTGGTTAGCTTCTCAGTCATCCGCCAATAACGTCCCTTGAATGAAATCAACTGGGCAAACCAACTGAGGAAGCATGTACAAGAAGTAAAAAGACACATTGTCCGCAGAACCCACGAAGCAGCGAAAAATCCGCGTTATATATTTAATTATGCTTTCATATAAAATTCGTGATAGAGTGAAGCCGCGAAAGTCGAAGCGCGATATAGCGAGCGATTACTGTATATAAACCTGAGATGCATTATATAAAAACAACAGTAAATTGTAATATATATGTCATAAGCATGTTCTGTTGCACTATCACTTGGTTAATCAAAGGTGTTAAATAACAAAATACAGTGTACTTTATTCAGGATTGGCTCCATCCCCTTGGAATATAATCTGATGAAGCCATTTTGAAAAATCGATGAACCCAAAGAAAATGAAAAAAATCTTAAAAAAATCACTGAGTGATCATAAATCTTCCTTTGAATTATTTTAATCTCAAGATGCTTTTCCTTTTTTTGTTAGCTATGCAGCATTTTTATAGTATTGTAATTATTACAGTATATGGTTGTGATTTTCTTAAAATGTATTGATTTATATTTAGTTTATCTTGTCTGAAATCCTGTGGACATTGACATTGTTTACACTTTTATGCATTGAGCGACGTACTTTTGTGAGAAAAATCAAACTGTACGTCATGTTTATACTTTTTGTAGTTTTTATTGTTGATATTCAGTTATTTGAGCCTCATCACTTTTTATTAAACTGCATCTTGGAAAAGGAAAAAAAACATAACATAAAGTAGTAAATGACTTGTGGGTAAATGCAGACAGAGGCCATTTATCTGTTCTCATCCTCCTCGATCTGAGTGCCGCATTTGATACCATTGACCATAATATTCTTAGAAATCGCCTTAGTCAATGGGTGGGCCTCTCTGGCAGTGTCTTAAATTGGTTTAAATCCTACCCGGCAGGGAGAAAATTCTTTGTTAGTTGTGGTAATCACAACTCAAAGACACATGATATCCTATATGGTGTTCCACAAGGCTCTATCCTGGGTCTGCTGCTCTTCTCAATCTATATGCTTCCGTTAGGTCAGATTATCTCAGGTTACAACGTGAGTTACCACAGCTATGCTGATGACACACAGCTGTACTTATCAATAGCACCTGATGACACTGACTCTCTCGATTCACTAACACAATGTCTTACTGGTATTTCTGAATGGATGAATAGTAATTTTCTCAAGCTAAATAAAGAGAAAACTGAAATTTTAGTGATTGGCAATAACGGATACAATGAGGCTATTAGAAATAAACTTGATGCATTAGGATTAAAAGTTAAGACGGAAGTAAAAAACTTAGGGGTAACTGTTGACTGTAACCTGAATTTTAAATCGCATATTCATCAGACCCCTAGGACAGCATTTTTTCACTTAAGAAACATAGCAAAAGTTAGACCTCTTATATCATTGAAAGATGCTGAGAAATTAGTTCACGTGTTTGTTTTCAGTCGACTAG
Organism: Polypterus senegalus; assembly: GCF_016835505.1. Classification (NCBI taxonomy): domain Eukaryota; kingdom Metazoa; phylum Chordata; class Cladistia; order Polypteriformes; family Polypteridae; genus Polypterus; species Polypterus senegalus. The sequence goes on from NC_053159.1 coordinate 90,333,081, forward strand.
ATTACTGTAACGCACTCCTCTCAGGACTACCCAAAAAAGACATAAATCATTTGCAACGAGTGCAGAATGCAGCTGCTAGAATCCTAACTAGGAAAAGAAAATCCGAACACATTTCTCCAGTTTTGTTGTCACTACACTGGTTATCTGTGTCATTCAGAATTGACTTTAAAATTCTGCTTATGGTTTATAAAGCCTTAAATAATCTTGTTCCATCTTACGTATATACTGTATCTGAATGTCTGACACCATACATATATCCCAAATCATAACCTTAGATCCTCAAATGAATGTCTCCTTACAATTCCAAAAGCTAAACTTAAAAAAAGTGGTGAGGCAGCCTAAAATCTGGAATAGCCTGCCAATAGGAATTTGCCAGGCTAATACTGTAGAGCACTTTAAAAAACTGCTGAAAGTGCATTACTTTAACATGGCCTTTTCATAACTTCACTTTAACTTAATCCTGATACTCTGTATGTTCAATTCATCATAATAACTATTCATGGCGTCTCTAAATTCCATAGTGACCCCTGCTCTCTCTTCCATTTCTTTTTCCGTTTTTTTTACTCAAAGCATCATGATACTCCAACATTGATGGACTAAAAACCAGAAGTCTACGTGACCATCATCATCAAGTCCTTCCGTGAGAACCCTAAATCCAAAGAGGACTGTTTCACTTATGTTAGGTAGAATGCCCAGAGGGGACTGGGTGGTCTCATGGTCTGGAATCCCTTCAGATTTTATTTTTTTTCTCCAGCTGTCTGGAGTTTTTTTTTCTGTCCACCCTGACCATTGCACCTTACTCTTTTTCTATGTTAATTAATGTTGACTTATTTTATTTTCTAACTATGTCTTTTATTCTTCTATTCTTCATTATGTAAAGCACTTTGAGCTACATTTTTTTGTATGAAAATATGCTATATAAATAAATGTTGTTGTTGTTGTTGTTGTTGTTGTTGTTGTATCAGACTTCCAATACGATTCGGAGTCCTGCCACATGCAAAAGTTCACTGATGACACTGCTATTGTGGGCTGCATCAGGAGTGGGCAGGAGGAGGAGTACAGGAAGCTAATCAAAGACTTTGTTAAATGGTGTGACTCAAACCACTTACACCTGAACTCCAGCAAGACCGAGGAACTGCTGGTGGATTTTAGGAGGGCCAGGCCCCTCATGGACCCCATGATCATCAGAGGAGACTGTGTGCAGAGGGTGCAGACCTATAAATACATGGGAGTGCAGCTGGATGACAAATTGGACTGGACTGCCAATACTGATGCTCTATGTAAGGACAGTCAGAGCCGACTATACTTTCTTAGAAGGTTGGCGTCCTTCAACATCTGCAATAAGATGCTGCAGATGTTCTACCAGACGGATGTGGCAAGTGCCCTCGTCTACGTGCTGGGGAGGCAGCATAAAGAAAAAGGACGTCTCATGCCTGGACAGACTTGTTAAGAAGGCAGGCTTTATTGTAGGAATAAAGCTGGACAGTTTAACATCTGTAGCAGAGCAACAGGCACTAAGCAAACTCCTGTCAATCATGAAGAATCCACTGCATCCACTAAACAGTGTCATCTCCAGGCAGAGGAGTAGCTTCAGTGACAAACCTTTGTCACTGTCTTGCTCCACTGACAGACTGAGGAGATTGTTCCTCCCCTACACTATGCGACTCTTCAATTCCACCCAGGGGACTAAATGCTAACATTATTCAAAGTTATCGTCTGTTTTTACATGCATTTTTATTACTCTTTAATTTAATATTGTTTTATTGTTTTTATCAGTATGATGGATTATATGACTTTCCCCTTGGGATTAATAAAGTATCTATCTATCTATCTATCTATCTATCTATCTATCTATCTATCTATCTATCTATCTATCTATCTATCTATCTATCTATTAAAATATATTTTAATACACTATGAACATCCCTTAGTCAAGCTTCATGTTGATAAATATGGCCATCTTTCTCTGCACTACTCATTTGTATCATACTGTTCATGAGAGGGATGATCATTTATGAAGTATTTGCACCATGAAGCAGAATATAACGAGATAATCCAAATCAACAGCAATATACAAAATGAAATGAAACACAAAAAAGTAATCTCTTTTTTTTTATTTTCTTTTCAAAAAGCAGAACAATCCAATGGCATACTACTCCATCAAACAGATAATAATAACATAACAGATAAAACCATTTATTTCAAAATCAATGCTGAGGAAACATAAGAAAAATAAAAATATAAATGGAAAAAATCAAAGTAAGATTTAATTCCTACCCTAAAGTTCTGTATAATTTCTGAAGCATATCACTTAGTAGGCTATCAGGTATTAATGTTAAATTCCTTGTCAAGTTTGGGGAAGCAAAATGAAATTTCAATTAAGATTTAAAATTTATAATAAAAAATAAAAACAAAACAAAAAAGTATCATGTCAACATTTCTAAGAATATATCATACTTTTACAACATAGGTTGGGTGCTTGAATTACTAATATCTGTCTTTATTTTATTGCAAATTATATTAACTTTTTGCAGGAAGCTTTGCAAGAATGGATGAAATGCATTTCTAGATTTATAAACTAGCAATTTGCCTAAATGGTCCAACACAAGTTCCCCATGATACGCAGCCTCATCTAATAAATCTTGAAGTCGCTAAATAGAAAGCGCAGCTAAAGAACAACTAGAAATTCTCAGAAACAATAAGCTTGTTGCTGTTACACACAAGGCAGTGTCTTTAAAAGATGTTGTGGACCATTATAATTTTTTTTCTTTGTTACACACAGTGCTTGAAGTGAAAACACATAAGTGCTGGTATTCTGTTTAAGTCTTATTTCTTAATAGTGTGATTTAATATCAAGCATCAAGATATACTAACAATAGACTGGAGGCCTATGGGTGTTTCCCTTTTGAGTCCCAAATATATATATTGTAAAGGAGGATGTGAAAGGACGGGAATTCCAACTGGGTTGGTTGGTGGCACCTTCCCCGAATGGGAGGCCATAAAAGAACAATAGAGGGTGACTGCTACATAAGACCAGGTGTTCGCCCTGCATGCTTGGTGGCAGCATTCTTTTGGCATGGCTTCTTTTGGACACTGGGTGACATGGGGACTGGAGTGCAGATGGGCATCAATATTGGGACCCTTGGGTGCCACTTGAGACAACTGCTGTGTTTATGCTACCCTGTTCCCAAGAGGTTCTGCCTGACCTGCAAGTGTTTCTGGGAGGAGAGTTCATTAGACTGGAAGTATTCCAGGGTATGGCTTAAAAGGAGCTCCTCCACTTCTCCCAGGGAGTTAAGAGTGGGGGCAGACAAAGCTCACCTGGAGGTGACTTGAGGAAAAATGCAATATAAAAGTGAAAGCTGTCGCATTGTGAGTTGTTATTTGTGGAAGATGCAGACATTGTGAAGGTACTGTTAGAATTAAGTATTTATTTGAACCTAGAACCTGTTGTATCATTTAATTGGAGAGAAAAGCCAAGCAAAATGACACCTTTTATTGGCTAACTAAAAAGATTACAATATGCAAGCTTTCGAGGCAACTCAGGCCCCTTCTTCAGGCAAGATGTAATCATTAATTGGTAAAGTCTGGGTTGTCATGTGTTATGTATACCTGAACACTCCAGCACTGCTAGTACGCAGCTGATAAAAATAGGGAGTGCTCTGTGCCAGCTTGTTTTGACCCACTTTAAATCCTAGTAACACCTAAGAAGAACATTTCTCTCTGCAGAAGACATTTTTTTTATCCAGCCCTGTTTACAGAAAAGTTCCTTGGATAGCAAAAGCATAAACAGTACATTATATTAGACTAAGGAAAAAAAAATAACTATAAATTCTACTAACTGCTTTCTCAACCTGAGGGAATACTGATGTGGTTTGATTGTCTACTGAACTTACTGTTGACTGTTCTTTGGCAACACTTCTTTGGTAAAGTTGACTACTAAAGGTGAACTGAAAAAATGTATCTTATTTTTCTGAGTTTCTTTTAATATGTGAAATAGAGTACAATAAAGAAATTAAGTTAATTTTGACATGTTTTAATGACTAAAGAACCCACTTTAATCACAATACTTGTGCAACTATAGTGAGCAATGTCCAGCTTCAGGATCGTCTGGCTTTGCAGCTGCCTGTCCTTTGCTCCCACACAAAGCCTAGACAAACACTTGTTTAACCTACTCTTTCACACGGATATTATTGTTTTGCATTTTATTGGCCCCTGCATCTGTCAGATGAAATGTTTTGTATTTGACTGGTTTAACTGAGTCAGACACTGACATAAAGTCTCCAAATCAACTTTGCTAATTAGAATAGTTATACAGTAGTTATACTGAATACTCTAATTTCAAAATACAGAAATGGAGAATTTACTGTTCAGAATGAGTCTTCCAAAAAATATGCATTGCATTCTGAAGTGTTAAATGGATAAATTCCATGCATTCTTAGGGTGTACTCACACTGGCATTTTGTTCCGTGTCCGAGCATGTTTGTCCACATGTAACACCTGTGCCATGGCCCGCATGGAGGAGGAGGGCCTGAGAACGTTTCAGTAGCATTCCTGAACAATGTGATAGCTTTAAAAATGCCCGAGCACAGAAAACAGACATGACATCAATGATGCGAAAAGTCAGAAAGTGCAATTCTGATTTCATTCAATATCATTTGAGTTAAAAACAGGTTTTTATTCTCACTTTGCACATGAATGAATTTTAGTTGCCAGGAAAAGCTGTAAATTACTCCCTTAACATCATTTGTCTTTGTTAAAATCTTTGCATATGTTCACCATGATTCACAGCAAACTCAATAAATCTATAAGAGGGTAGATCATTATTCTGCTCTACACTACTCCAAAATCACCTCAAAATAAGTAAAATAATGTTGATATGCATGCTGTCACTCCATGTTTGGATCTTGTTTTGGCTTTACGTGAAGTTGCATGGTCATTACTAAAACGTGCCCGGGCCCAAAATGTTAAGTGCAGTGTGAGTGCAGGCCACCAGGAGAGTAGGGAAGGGGGACAATTGCATTTTGGCATGGTACGGAATAAACGTGCCTAGTGTGAGTACACCCTTATATTTTGCCAATATTATATGGAGTTGGACAGTAGCAAAAGAAAACTCCAAATACATAAGAGCTTCACAGACAAATATACCAGTAGGAAACTCTTAGAGGCAGCATGTACATGGCTGAAATGTCACAAGCCGGCATAATTTAGAATAGATTAGGTCAGATCAGACAAACTTTATTAAGTTTTGGGGTAAGGGGAAATTCACATGCATGCAGCATCAGAATCATAAAAACAAGTAAACATAGCTAATCAATCAATCAATATGTAAATATAAATAAATAAATATTGTTCAGATATTTCAAAATGTTATTTCAAAATAAACTTAACTCCTCAGAAGGAAGAATTGAAATGCCTGATAGTAGTAGGTAGAAAAGCCCCCAGAGGTGTTTCTTATCACACCGTGGTGGAATGAGCCTTTGACAGTGCCTCCTGGAGGGGATGGAGGGTATTTTTTATGATGGTATCCAATTTTGCCACCATCCTCTTTTCTGCAACAGCTTCCAGTGTGTCTGGGGTTCTACCTGTGATGGACCAGGCTTTCCTGATACATTTATTCAGGCATTATGGATCTTTCAAGCTCAAATCGCTTCCCCAGGAGAACACAATGTAGAACACAACACTGGATACTGTGGACAGATAGAACATTTCCAGTAGGTTGCTGCACACATTAAAAGACTCAAGTCTCCTTCACAAGTACAGTCTGCAGGTCCTTCTTATACAGCTGTGTTGTCAGACCAGTGTGGTGTAGTGGTTAAGGCTTTGGACTTAAAACCCTGAAGTTGTGCTCTCAATTCCCACTACTGACATTGTATTAATTTCGTTGTGCTCGAACAGGAAAACCAAAAGAAAAAAGTAACCAATTGTTTAATAAATTTTGTAAGTCAGCTTGAATAAAGGCATCAGCCAAATAAGTAAATGTAAATGTAGACCAGTCCAGTTTGTTGTTTATATGGACCCCTAGGTACTTGTGGCTCTGTACCATTTCCACATACTCTCCCTGGATGATGACTGGTCTCAGTGGCTAAGTGGCACAGTCCTAAAGTCCTAAACCAGCTCTTTTGTCTTGCCAATGTTGAGTTGCAAGTTGTTGTCCCTGCACCACAAGATGCACTTTGTGTATACTTCATACATACATACTTCACATTGATTTCAGCAGTTATATGATTATGGTTTTACTCTGCGATGGACTAACACCCTGCTCAGGGACTTTTTCTGCCTTGTGACCTACGCTTGCTGTTGAGAATTAATCAGGTTCAGAAAATGGTATGTTATGGTATTGTGGGTCTTGTTAGGCACTGTACATAGCGTAGTACTAGGAATAGCTAGCACTTCTACAAGGCAATTATTAGTAAAGTCTAACATTTTGCTGCATTTAAATGGCCACTATTATCTTCTATCTCAAATCTTACTTCACTGAAAATTGATGGATTATACTTAGCGCTGTTTAGATGGAAAACCTTTATTTGAAAGTCAAGAATTTATGGTTTACAAATCAGAGGATTAATATATTTTGTATATTGGCATTATAACAATGCATTCTGGGACACTTTTATCATAGATTAGTGCTGAGTGCTTTCAAAGATCAAGATTATTCTCAAGTTAATTTCCTTAGTAGGAAATTATGGAACACCTAGACAATATATTCAGGTAAAAGGAGAGATCCATAATAGTGTTTAGGAATGAATATTAAAAGATATTGTAAGAATTAAGTGTATAAGTAGAAGTACCAGAATCCAGTTTTATATTTTGTTGTTTTTAACAAAGTGAAACTGGAACGTCAACTAAAGATTTTAACTATCATTATACTTTTAGCAGCTCTGATCTTTGAGGACAGAGAGAAGAATAATACTGTGTTGGTTCAGAAGGTCAGTTAGTTTGTAACAAAGAGTCCTGTTAATGTAACTTCAAGAATTGACACTAGCTGTGATGAACATTATTTTTAACTTTAGCAATGGTATCCTAATATACATATCATCTAGTTTTCTGTATGTATTTTAAAAGAAATTACAAAAATAACTTTGACAGTTGTGTTGAACAAATTCAGCTGTCAACAAATTTTAAAGATTTTAACATATAGGTAGTTCAATTTATTAAAATTCAAGCTGGCAAGGCTTTGATGCTTTACATTTTTAAAAATCTGTGTATTTAGCTTCTCATTTGGCAAGGGTTCCATGGTGCTTGACACACCTCATCCTAAATTTACATTCTTAATCTTTCTTTACAATTCAGGGAAATTTTACTTTAGAGCTGCCACCTTGTGTTGTGCCTAATTACACACAGAGACACACAATTCTTAACACTAGAATTACCAGAGCCAACGAAAAAACGTGTAATTCCAGCCCACCTTAAATCCCTTCACACCTCTCCATCAGCCTCTTCTGTCTTCTAAATGTGTCGATAAGCCCAAGCAGCAAGCAGCCTTATAACATCCCCCCATCGCCTCAGAACGGCCAAGAAGTTCTCCCAGTTCTTGCCTTGATTGATTATCTGGGAGTGAGCTACTCAGAATTGTAAGGAGAAATAACTTGATGTGTGTTTTGTGTCTATACAATCTATGTAAAAAAATCATTAAAACAGAAACGTTTTTCATGTTTTAGTAATAAATGACAAAATTTACACATGAACTATATAATTTGTAAAGGCTGATGGCCAAATATCATATAAACACTTCCAAAAAAAGGGCAACTCCAATACAATAGCTTCCGTGGTGCAATGGTTAGAGCCGTTGATTTATAATCCAAAGATCGTGAGTTTGAAACCACCTCCCCTGCAAATTTACTGTTTTGAGTAGTGAGCTGCTCTTATTGTTACTAAGTGTGCTGTAATTAAAATATTGTAATTAAAATATAATGTTTTACAAAATTTTGAAATCAATCAGAGTGCCATTGAAAATCGTTCCATGTGCCACAGGTTGCCGACCCATGATCTAGATTATATGAAAATGAAACTTAATAGAATTAGCAAACATATATTGCACACAACAAAGTTAATAGAGGCCCAATATGTATGATGACTTCTTACTTAGACATTATTATTCTTATACTTTATTCCATATCTCCCTAATTATAGTTATATTTCCCAGTCACCAAAAGCAATACCTGTCAAAAATGATCTGTAAAACTCATTTAAAATCATGCATAATTTTTCAGAGATTTTTTATTGGCAAAGCCCTCTTTGTTAATCTCTAGTTGGCACTATGCTACAACAAGCTCTTTGGACATCTTACTGGTATGCTGTAACTGCGATACCTGTCTTTAGTGATTCCATTAATAGTAAGCCATTCAGAATCCACTAGGTGAAGTGTAACGCTCAGTTCCTATTTCGGTATGCCAGAAGTTTGCAAAATTCTGAAAGAATAAGATTTTTGTATTTTCTGTTCCCATTAATCCACAAAAAATACATAGCATTTTTTTGACATCAGTAAACCTTTTTTATTTGTTCTTCTTAGTTGTCTTTATGAAAAACAGAAACGTCTTGAACCTGAAATAATAAATATGCGTAATACATCTATATATCCATTCAGATAAATGAAGCAGTATATATTCATTACAAAGTTATTTATGCATCTGTATCATAGCAGTGTATTATTTGTGTACTTAAGACATAATTGAACCAACACTATCAGTAAGCAGATATTTGTGTCACTGCACTCACATTAAGAACACAATAGCAATGTAGGGTTGCACTGTAGTATATCAAAACATAACATTTTCATATCCGCTTAATTTAATCAGGGTCACTAGGGGGCTGGAGCTTATCCAAGCAGTGCTAGGTCCAAGGAAGGAAACAGCCGGACAGCATGTCAAAATGACTGCACGCACATTCACACAGGGCCAATTTAGAGCAGCCAGTTAATCAATCCAGCATATTTTTGAAGATGTGGGAGGAAGACTGAACAGTAAGAAACATTTTTTACAGTACAATTTAAATATGAACTTTTATGGCCATTTTTGTATATGGTTCCCCAGTAGTCATTTACGTGCACTCTCAGATGTGCTTTTGGAACACATTTTCAGTCAAAATAGCATTGTTAATCTGAGGTAGTTAGGTTGCTTTATTTGTTTATTTAATTGTTGTTACGTCTTAAACAAAAATCTGTTTTGACTAATAAAAGAACCTGGCACTTTTTATACTTAATAGAAATGTCTGTGTTTAATATGGATTGTTAATAATACCTATATTTATACTGTAAATCATAAGTGACTTGAGGTGCAAACGATTTCTTTACTTTTGCATTTCTAAGTAATTTAATTTTGAAAAGACACTTTGACAAGTTTACATCTCCTCACTTTCTTATTTTTATTCTAGCAGTTTTATTTCACATTCTTGTTCTCCAGGTTTAATTAAATAAAGAGTTGCTGAGGTATTATAGCTGTTTACACTGCATTGTAAATTATTAAGGAAAAAACTAGAATTCTTCTCTAAGCTTTTGGTGATAATTCTTATTTTTTAAAATTCAAAATTCACTCCCACAAGCAATGTTTATAAAATCAAAAAAGTCTTCATTCAAATGAAGAGAGACTCTCAGAAATAATATATTCACAGTATATATAATAAACAAATAAAAATGTATAATATGTGTATACTTTAATATTAGTTTAAATGTCCAGAAGGAACAGTAAATTACCCTGAAATAAGTTTGAAGATATTGTTAAAGTTCTTTTCCGGTATGTAACATTTCTAATCTTTAATGTGAATGGTGCTCTGCCAATATCGATTCCCTCGAAGTCTGGTGAAGAAAATCAGATTGCATTCCAAGTGTTGAAATTAAAAGCAGAGAAGTGGAAAATTGAAGCATGTGAAAAGCTCTAGGCGGGGGGCACTGCAGCATCTGTGTCTAGTTTGAACAGAGAAGTGGCCCCTGGGAAGCAGAAGATGAAAACAATGATGAACAAATTCTCCTTAATAAACTCTGAACCTCTAAATAATAGTACCATTAGAAAAGTGAAAAATGGTCTTCTCCAAGTTTCATATGCACAGTGGATATAAATGCAGCCTAACTTATGCCTGTTTATTTAATAATAATCATAAGGTGAAGCTGAACCTTAGATAGTGCACAACTACATTTCAAGGTACATGAGTGCAAGCAAACATCCACATATGGCACATTAGAATGCTAATTTTTAGCATAGCATGATGACAATAAATAACAAACACAAAAACATGTGTTATGAAAATTGGCTGCTAGGGGCAGGCAGGAAACGGATTACATGGAGTCGGCAGGACAAGACAGGATGGAAAGTGTACTGTTAGAAGTAAATAGCAAATTTCTAACAATGTATCACTCAAACTGTTAGCTGTATTGTGTTTCTTTTTAAACTTGCTAAACACAAATTAGGATCATGGAGAGTTGGAGTAGTATTGGGAGTAAGACAGGAACTAAGCCCAGATTTTTTGCAGGGAACAGTTCAACACCCAGCAATCACTAATAGAATTTAGAGTTGTCAGTTACCATAAACTGCATACATTGTAATGTGCAAATAAAAATAGGAGCAACCAGAAAAAAACAGAACATTCAAACCAAGGCACTATTATTCTAATTCTGAAGTAGTGAGGCAGTAGCACTAACTCCAACAGTATCATGGAATAATTAAGTTTCTCATACTTGCTATGGTAGCAAATGTACCAAAGTACAGATCTGGACAAAATTATTTGATTTCATGAAGTGAGGACGAAGATTTTGTTTCTCTTTTGCGTGTTTTTATAGCTACCTACTGTCAAATTTGGTGGAGGTCCCATCATGCTGTGGGGCTGTGTGGCTAGTTCTGGGACTGGGGCCCTTGTTAAAGTCGAGGGTCGGATGAATTCAACCCAATATCAACAAATTCTTCAGGATAATGTTCAAGCATCAGTCACAAAGTTGAAGTTACGAATGGGTTGGATATTCCAACAAGACAATGAGCAAAAAAAAAAAACACAGTTCAAAATCACAAAGACATTCATGCAGAGGGAGAAGTACAATGTTCTGGAATGGCCGTCACAGTTCCCTGAGTTGAATATCATCGAAAATCTATGAGATGATTTGAAGCAGGCTGTCCATGCTCGGCAGCCATCAAATTTAACTGAACTGGAGAGATTTTGTATGGAAGAATGGTCAAAAATATCTCCATCCAGAATCTAGACACTCATCAAAGGCTAAAGGAGGCATCTAGAGGCTGTTATATTTGCAAAAGGAGGCTTAACTAAGTATTGATGTAATATCTCTGTTGGGGTGCCCAAATTTATGCACCTGTCTAATTTTGTTATGATGCTTATTGCATATTTTCTGTTAATCCAATAAACTTAATGTCACTGCTGAAATACTACCATTTCCATAAGGCATGTAATTTATTAAAAGGAAGTTACTACTAGCTCAGCCAATAATAAACAAAAATCCAAAGAATTAAGAGAAGTTCCCAAAGTTTTTCATATGACTATATAGGAGTTGCTTGTCAAATATGGTGACAGCTGTATTGGAACCAGTTGAGATACTGTATCCTGATGGCCGGATTATGATTCCTGAGTTTATTCTGAAGTTATAGTATAAAGTACAGGTATAGTTTACTTTTAATTGAGAAAAAGACAATGCCAGCATAATGAAAATGAATGTTGCTTTGACTTTATAGTCACCATCAAAAAAAATTATGCTTGGATGCCAATAATTAGGCTAAGAGCAGGATCAAGTGTAGGGTTAGGATTTATCATTCAACCTTTACATTGATTTCACAATGAGAAGTACAATATTAAAAGAAGGAAGATTAAACCCTTACTTTTAACTTACTCTTAACTTTTACTTCGCTGAAGAAAAACTGGGCAGAGAACTTTGTGAGGCTCTGTGCTCAGAGGTCCCCACCATTAACCACCTTTTGAATGTCTTAATGGGAGCCCTGGGTGCATATTGCAATCCAAAAATAGCCAAGACCATTGAATGTTATTGTTTCTTCACGCTGAACCAATAAGTGCATGAAAAAATCAATACATACAGTGGTGTGAAAAACTATTTGCCCCCTTCCTGATTTCTTATTCTTTTGCATGTTTGTCACACAAAATGTTTCTGATCATCAAACACATTTAACCATTAGTCAAATATAACACAAGTAAACACAAAATGCAGTTTTTAAATGATGGTTTTATTATTTAGGAGAAAAAATCCAAACCTACATGGCCCTGTGTGAAAAAGTAATTGCCCCCTGAACCTAATAACTGGTTGGGCCACCCTTAGCAGCAATAACTGCAATCAAGCGTTTGCGATAACTTGCAATGAGTCTTTTACAGCGCTCTGGAGGAATTTTGGCCCACTCATCTTTGCAGAATTGTTGTAAGTCAGCTTTATTTGAGGGTTTTCTAGCATGAACCGCCTTTTTAAGGTCATGCCATAGCATCTCAATTGGATTCAGGTCAGGACTTTGACTAGGCCACTCCAAAGTCTTCATTTTGTTTTTCTTCAGCCATTCAGAGGTGGATTTGCTGGTGTGTTTTGGGTCATTGTCCTGTTGCAGCACCCAAGATCGCTTCAGCTTGAGTTGACGAACAGATGGCGGACATTCTCCTTCAGGATTTTTTGGTAGACAGTAGAATTCATGGTTCCATCTATCACAGCAAGCCTTCCAGGTCCTGAAGCAGCAAAACAACCCCAGACCATCACACTACCACCACCATATTTTACTGTTGGTATGATGTTCTTTTCTGAAATGCTGTGTTCCTTTTACCAGATGTAACGGGACATTTGCCTTCCAAAAGTTCAACTTTTGTCTCATCAGTCCACAAGGTATTTTCCCAAAAGTCTTGGCAATCATTGAGATGTTTCTTAGCAAAATTGAGACGAGCCCTAATGTTCCTTTGCTTAACAGTGGTTTGCGTCTTGGAAATCTGTCATGCAGGCCGTTTTTGCCCAGTCTCTTTCTTATGGTGGAGTCGTGAACACTGACCTTAATTGAGGCAAGTGAGGCCTGCAGTTCTTTAGACATTGTCCTGGGGTCTTTTGTGACCTCTCGGATGAGTCGTCTCTGCGCTCTTGGGGTAATATTGGTCGGCCGGCCACTTCTGGGAAGGTTCACCACTGTTCCATGTTTTTGCCATTTGTGGATAATGGCTCTCACTGTGGTTTGCTGGAGTCCCAAAGCTTTAGAAATGGCTTTATAACCTTTACCAGACGGATAGATCTCAATTACTTCTGTTCTCATTTGTTCCTGAATTTCTTTGGATCTTGGCATGATGTCTAGCTTTTGAGGTGCTTTTGGTCTACTTCTCTGTGTCAGGCAGCTCCTATTTAAGTGATTTCTTGATTGAAACAGGTGCGGCAGTAATCAGGCCTGGGGGTGGCTACGGAAATTGAACTCAGGTGTGATACACCACAGTTAGGTTATTTTTAACAAGGGGGCAATTACTTTTTCACACAGGGCCATGTAGGTTTGGATTTTTTCTCCCTAAATAATAAAAAACCATCATTTAAAAACTGCATTTTGTGTTTACTTGTGTTATATTTGACTAATGGTTAAATGTGTTTGATGATCAGAAACATTTTGTGTGACAAACATGCAAAAGAATAAGAAATCAGGAAGGGGGCAAATAGTTTTTCACACCACTGTATGTTACGGACCTAAGGAGGCTGGCTGGCATATGTGATTTTGCTCGGTAAAAGACACATTAATAGGAGACAGGGTTTTTTATGGCACTAATGATTCACACTTAAGAGAAAGATTACTATGAGAAGAAAAATCACTTTGGATAAGTGTGTGCAGATTTACAGAGATGCAGAAGGGGGCTGTTGTGGAGGAAATATACACTTTAAAACAGAATGAAAAGCAGACTAAGTAGGGTAGGTCAATACTATGCAAGCACTGTAGCAAAGCATATGAGAAAGATAAGAATAATTGCCCAGCATTTGACAAAGTCTACAAAATATGTGTAAGGAAAACCACTTTGGAGTAAAATGCAGATAAAATGTAACACAGGAAAAAGTATATAATAGAAATACTGATGCCACTTCAGACTGTGAAGAAATTTTGACTGCTGTAACACAACAAGTAAATGCACTGCAAAAACCAGAAGAAAAAGCATACTAGTTGTATGCAGCAATGATGCCTGGAGAAAAATCATTTGGGTTTCAGCTAGATGGTGCAGCTAGTTGTGTTGTTATTCTCAGCTACCTGCTGAATCCTAACACTCAGTTGGAACCGAACAAACAGATGTCGGTTATGTATAACAAAAATATTTGTTACCAAGTCAAGTCAAATCAAGTTGGGAAGCATGCACTAGTACAGTGTGTTGCTGCACCCAGTACACGACAGAACAACTCTCTATCTGCCGCAGCCAGGTGTTACATGGGTGACCCCTCGGCCTGGTCCAGCCACTTGGGTCCCCAACAATGAGGATCTTACGATCTGGATCACCCTTGGGGAAACACGCCATGTGGCCGTAGTGCCATAACTGACGCTCCCTCACAATGCAGGTAATGTGCTTCATTCGAGACTCCATGAGCAACCGCTCATTTGACACAAAGTCAAACCAACGGTACCCACGGATTTTCTGGAGAGACAAAGTACCAAAGGAGTCCATTCTTCATCTCAGGTCACTGGATAGCGTCTATGTCTCGCAACCATATAGCAAGACAGTAAGCACCAGGATTCTAAAGACTTGGAACTTTGTCCTTTTGCATAGATATCGCGAGTGCCACCCACCTCTTTCCAGCGATCTTATGACCCCCCATGCTCTCCCAATCCGTCTACTGACTTCATAGGAAGAGTCATGAGAGACATGAATGTCACTGCCAATGTAAGTGAACCTCTCGAGGTCGACACTCTCTCCGCAGACAGACACACTGCTGATGGCTGTGCCCAAGAGGTCATTAAAGGCCTGGATCTTAGTTTTTATCCAGGACACTCGCAAGCCCAGACACTCAGACTCCTTGCTAAGTCTCTCGAGCGCCCCGATCAGAGCCTCCATTGACTCTGCGAAGATCACAGCATCGTCAGGAAAGTCAAGATCTGTGAATCTTTCTTCACCAACAGATAGGGACAACAAGTCCTGTTTTCCAGTCAGCTGGGATGATGCCAGTCTCCCAAATGGAAGCAAAGACTGCTTGCAATGCCAGGAGGACAGCCTTACCTTACCTGGAGAAGATCACCCCGGAGACCACAGATCCCTACAGCCTTCCCTCCCCTCAGCTGGTTCACCACCTGTGCAATCTCAGTCAGATTGGGTGGTTCACCGCTAATTGGTTTATAGACAAATTTTGCTTCCAAAATTCTACAATAAGAATTTGTCAGGTTATTTGCAAAGATAATGCTACTAAACAATTAATCGTTCCATGAATAACAGTCCATCATACAGCATTTGGAAGGTGTTGGAGAAAAACAGAATATCCCGGGAAAAATTAACAGTAAATACATGGAAAGTATTTTGCCCCATAACAGTGAAGCTGCAAAGGTAACTGTAAGAGCCAAACCTATTAAGCTTATATTAATGATAAATTCACATAAATATTTACTTAATTCGAACAGAATGTAAATTTCACATAACATCATAGATAATGGAAGATTCTGTTTTACTCCTTAAGCTGACATATTAATGGAATGTTCTTAATGCTCTGTTAAATCTGTTGTGTGACAAATAAACAATTTCATGTTGTTAGAGACACAGCTAGACAGAAACAAACTGTTAGGCATAAATGTATAAAGAAACTTTAAGAAATGTAGCCAAAATAATTGACCCTTATACACTAGAAGTTTTTTGTGTATTTTATCTTTCTTCTTTATTTTTGTGTGAACTGTTTTTCTTTGAATTTCTCTAAATAATATAAAATAAAGACACTTGGAATGTGGAATTTTTCTACATAAGTCATACTAATTACTCAAACCTTCCTAGTAATTGCATTTTAAACTATTTTGGAAACCCTCAACCAATGCAGCTATAGTAATCATTACACCATGTACTTTCCAAGAAATCTTCTTTTACATATATTGAATAAAATACTAGACTATGCAAAACACACAAGAATTTAATTCAAAGCAATATTGTTATTTAGAGAATGACCCAGTTCTGTGTTTCTTTCATAATTCTTTTGCATAAGGTTGTATTAATTAGACACTCTGAATTAACCCAGTGTTAGTGGTAATATGAATTTGTGTGCCCTGTGATGGACTGGCACCCTGCTCACAATTGCTTCCTAGCTTTACTAGAAAAGGGTCCCACAACCTTAAATTGAGTGAAGTGGTTAAAAATGTTAGGTTTTGTTACCTTTTAAGTGTGGTTTCGCTTAAAAAAAAAAAATAAATAAAAATCCAATTAATCCTGATTAACTGAAGCAAACCCTTTGATTAAGAAGTTAATGTTTTCTAATTCTTTGACAGTTCTAGTGAAAGCAGATCTGGATAATTATAGCCCAGAATCAGAAAGATTATTTATTAAGAAACTTTAAAAATGAAAACCCTCAGGCCAGAAAAAAATCCAATTATATAGAACTTGTGCCTAAATTAATGCATCAAGAGAATACATTTTATTATACATTGACACAATTAAGTTGTATAAAAGAAACAATATTAATTCTAAGACCAGTATTATGTAAAACATCCACACAAATAATGCAATAAAGGTTTTTGTTGCAAAGCTATTCACTATAAGTACCTACTTTGCAAAATGCAGTTGAATATTCATATTAAATGTTGTAATTATGCTGTAATTTGTGTAAATTTGCAGGCAGCAATCCATTTAAACTTGCTTTATGATAAAGAAGCAGATGGATGAAGAAAATGAAAACATACAGTAGGGTGTGATTAGAGATCTAAACAAACCCAACCAATTTATCTTTTTTATTAAATAGTCTATTTCCCAGTTTCTGACTTAACTGTAACAATCCATAAAAACAAAAAGGGATTTTTCTTTTTTTCTAAGAATTTGACAGGTATATGTAGATGTTCCTGATCTTCCTTGTTAAGCTGTTGCTCTCATATTCACTTTTCAGATATCTTAAGTATTTAAGCAACATCTTGTGAGTAATCACAGTGGCAGTGACAGTTAAGAAGTTACTCCTATTTATTATTCATTGCTGCCTGCACCTGTGTCTTCTCCTTCTTAATTGTAAGTTTTTAGACACAACTAATGATTGTTTCTTCCTTTTAATTACCTGCTCTGTCTTGGTTTACATTCTGCTGTCTTTAAGATACCACAATGTATGATTTATTTTTAATTAAGCCAGCTTGTGTTGGGCGCTTGGGGAGCTGGAGCGCCCCCTGGTGTCCACAATATGTGTATAAGTATGTGGTTTCCCTGTGACCAGTTTCTATTTGTCTTTTGAATGAGGTAAAATTTCATATTTGTTATAAACATAATGGCTTCCTCTTCCGTCATAGCAGCAATATAAAGGGGAAAAAAACAAGATCACTGAGTACATAGGCACTTACTTGCACAAAATAAAAAAAAATGGCCATCACTTTAGGCAATGAAACATTAGGTCAGTAGATTTTTGTTACAGTATATTTATAGCTAATGAAACAAATCTAATGTAATCTAGAAAGCATGGTAGCAAAATGATATAGAAATGCAACATCTGCCATTATTATTATGGGGCAAATGGAAAGCTACTTGTTTGTAAAATATATATACACTCACCTAAAGGATTATTAGGAAAACCATACTAATACAGTGTTTGACCCCCTTTCGCCTTCAGAACTGCCTTAATTCTACGTGGCATTGATTCAACAAGGTGCTGAAAGCATTCTTTAGAAATGTTGGCCCATATTGATAGGATAGCATCTAGTAGTTAATGGAGATTTGTGGGATGCACATCCAGGGCACGAAGCTCCCGTTCCACCACATCCCAAAGATGCTCTATTGGGTTGAGATCTGGTGACTGTGGGGGCCATTTTAGTACAGTGAACTCATTGTCATGTTCAAGAAACCAATTTGAAATGATTCGAGCTTTGTGACATGGTGCATTATCCTGCTGGAAGTAGTCATCAGAGGATGGGTACATGGTGGTCATGAAGGAATGGACATGGTCAGAAACAATGCTCAGATAGCCCGTGGCATTTAAACGATGCCCAATTGGCACTAAGGGGCCTAAAGTGTGCCAAGAAAACATCCTCCACACCATTACACCACCACCACCAGCCTGCACAGTGGTAACAAGGCATGATGGATCCATGTTCTCATTCTGTTTACGCCAAATTCTGACTCTACCATTTGAATGTCTCAACAGAAATAGAGACTCATCAGACCAGGCTACATTTTTCCAGTCTTCAACTGTCCAATTTTGGTGAGCTCGTGCAAATTGTAGCCTCTTTTTCCTATTTGTAGTGGAGATGAGTGGTACCCGGTGGGGTCTTCTGCTGTTGTAGCCCATCCTCAAGGTTGTGTGTTTTGTGGCTTCACAAATGCTTTGCTGCATACCTCGGTTGTAACGAGTGGTTATTTCAGTCAAAGTTGCTCTTCTATCAGCTTGAATCAGTCGGCCCATTCTCCTCTGACCTCTAGCATCAACAAGGCATTTTCGCCCACAGGACTGCCACATACTGGATGTTTTTCCCTTTTCACACCATTCTTTGTAAACCCTAGAAATGGTTGTGCGTGAAAATCCCAGTAACTGAGCAGATTGTGAAATACTCAGACCGGCCCGTCTGGCACCAACAACCATGCCACCCTCAAAATTGCTTAAATCACCTTTCTTTCCCATTCTGACATTCAGTTTGGAGTTCAGGAGATTGTCTTGACCAGGACCACACCCCTAAATGCATTGAAGTAACTGCCATGTGATTGGTTAATTAGATAATTGCATTAATGGGAAATTGAACAGGTGTTCCTAATAATCCTTTAGGTGAGTGTGTATATATATATATACTTATACTTATATAAAAGCTTTCTAAGAGTGGTGGTGGATACAGAAAAATTACATGATTACATGATATATGAAATGTGCAAGTGCAGCTTTTATTTGGAGAGGAGCTGATTTCCTCTTCATGTGGCTCTTCTAATAATAAAATCATTTGATCATATATAGAGATGTGTAATTCTGTGGCTTTCCAGAATATTTTAAGGCATAACTAACAATATTCCGGAACTACTGTTCCGGGGACTACTGCTGAAGATAGAGTGGTCTGTTATCTCCAGCCTGCCATCATTACACTCAGCAGGAAATATGTATCAAAATAGAGCAGACACATGAAATGTACATTCGTTCTGTTGTTTGTGGTATTTTACTGCCAAATTTAAATAAATTTTAAAGGATCTAGGGACATATCCATAAACTTTAATAAAAACACCATCTACCTTTGTCCTGCATCTGTATGAAAACGGCTCATGATGTGAAGCCATCAAATGTATTGCGTTCCTCTCTATTCTGCTAGGCATGATTGGGTTTAGTACAGTTTTTCCCAACCTCAGTCCTGGGGGCACACTGTGGCTGCAGGTTTTTGATCCAACCAGATTCCTAATAAGTGACAACACATGATAATACTGATCTCATTTAATTAGCTGGTATTATTTTTCTTTTATTCTGCATTCAGAAAGGCACAGCAGCATTTAGATTTATAAGACATTTAGAAATATTTCTGCTTTTGCTATAGATTTAAATGCTTAAATCTCTTTTGTTGATTTCATTATATTTTGCCCTTTCTCTGTATGGAGGAATATTTCGGACAAAATGAAATAAATAAATAAATGCGTAAATAAATAAAAGTACTGTGAAATGTGAGCATAAATAAATAAATGTGTCATGAAATGAAGCCTTAATAAATAAATGTATCTTGAAATGAGAGCATAATTAAATAAATGTATCATGAAATGAAGCCTTAATAAATAAATGTATCATGAAATGAGAGCATAAATAAATAACTGTGTCACGAAATATGTTTTTCGTTGCTTATTTATTTATTTTATTTTGTCCGTAACATTCCTGCAAACCGTCATGAAATACGTCTTGAAATAAAACTGTCACTTTCACTCGTCAAAGTTGAGAGGGTGGGCTCTAACACGCCCTCTAGTTACTGATTGGTGAATCGACTTCTGTAGATTGGCTATGCCTAATTCAACATGGCTGTGTGTGAGATGGAAGTAAACGAGATAGCACAAGAATTAATTAGAAAAATGCTTACTACTGCCGATGAAATGGATTCTGCGGAAGATATGACGTATTTCAGAGAGAGAATTGAAGACTTATCTGAAGAAATTACAGTGTTGGCAGCCCTTTTAGACTCCGATATCGATGAAACTATTTTTGCAAATATCGAAGAACTGGTAGGACGGACTCGACTGCACTCCAGTTCAGGTGACACAGTTCCCTGCTCTGGACGTCCATCCTTTGACATTCCAGCTGAGTCTATAGAACACTTTCAGTTATGCGGTTTAAAAGTACGACAGATTGCAGATCTATATGGTGTATCGGAGAAGACAATCACGAGGCGAATGAGCCAGTTTGATATACGGTAAGCTGCACCGACTGTATTAGTTTAGGCACTTTGACATGGAATGTCTAAAGCAGCGCCAACTAATATTTTGAACTGAGTATTTGACCCTTGTTTTACGTGTATAAAGTCAGATGCATATTCACTGCTACTTTTTCAAACAACTTTACAGCTCTGATCAGTGGCACACATGAAACTTTCATATCTACCACACTGATCTGTGATATTTAACAGGCAGCGTAAAAGGCTTTATTCACTTTTGGCCATCAGACGTTTAGCAGTTTTATGATAATGAGCACCCCGATTTAACACTAACGCAACTGCAATTTAACCGAAGTGTGCTTCTTATCAGAAAACTGTCACAAGTTAGATGGCCCAATGCGATTTAAACAGTGTGAGCCACGTTTTACAGATAATTTAACTAGTTTACCCACATTGAACTAAGCAAAATCTAATTTACAGAAAGGATGTCTTTTACTACAAAAATGGTAAACGTTATGTGGTCAAACCCTTTAAAGTGTCTGCTCTCACAGATTAGAGCTGTATAGTTGTGTGGGTAGCCCGTCAAATAACTTAAGTCTCATCTTTTTTTATTTCTCAGTGTTTCAGATCTTTATTCCCAAATCTCAGATGACGCGTTGGATGCCATTATCTCTAACATTCAAAGACATCACCCAAACATGGGATACAAGATGATACATGGGCATCTGAAATCACAAGGAGTACGAGTCCCAAGTATGTTTTATTTATTACTCAGTAGCTGTTTTTGTGAGTTTAAGATTTTGCCATCAGCAAACTAGATGTAGAATTTACCCCATAAAATGTATTATCCATATAGTTGCCAGGGTGCAAAAATCAGTGCGCAGAGTGGATCCAGAAGGGATTGTAATGAGAACTTTGAGGCTGCATACATTAAGACGGCGTCAGTATTCTGTTCCTGGACCTAATTGTCTGTGGCACATAGATGGCAACCACAAGTTGATCAGGTAAGCTGCAGCGGTCATAAATACACTTTAAATAGGAAAATATTAACCTTCCAGTTTTCTAAATCAGTTATCAATAGGCTTAAGTATAGTAATATGCTGTAATGAATCCAAATTTATAGTCAACATGCAGTTACTCTAATTGATTTCAGGTCATCATATATTGCTTTTATCATGCTTAGTACACATATCAGTCTGCTGAATCTGCTAGTGTTTATCCTGAAAATGTTTTCCTCGTGCAGGTGGAGGTTTGTGGTCCATGGGGGAATAGATGGTTTTAGTCGGCTTCTTGTATACCTAACAGTGTCAGCTAATAACCATGCTGACACAGTCCTGAATAGTTTTCTTTCTGCTGTGGAACAATTTGGCTTACCATCTAGAGTTCGATCAGACAAGGGTGGAGAAAATGTTGGTGTAGCAGAACTCATGGTTCAAAGAAGAGGAGTCAATAGGAATTCACACATCACAGGAAGAAGCGTACATAACCAAAGGTATATATATAATTTTGGATATTCTGAATGATATTGTCATTTTGCAATAAAGATAACTTGAATAGTCCAAAGGTCTTCTACAGTTGCAGCATAAAAGCATACTTTCCTTAAGGCCACGTCTCAACTGTATTACCTGACGTGTGGTTCTTCTTACAACCTGCAAAAGCAAGTTTAATAAAACGTATGAAATCAATAGTACATTTTATGCAACATTAAAAAGTGGATTGAGGGTGGGAGAGGAAAAGTGATGGGTCACTCAAGGGAGCATCATAAATTCACAATAATGAGTCTGCTGAGCTAACACTCTCTAGACAGCAGAAAATGGCATTCTTTTTTTGACTTTTATAAGTAAAAGTAGTGTTTGCTATGAATCACAAACTGGCTATGTAACATATACATCAACGCCTTATGTATGTTTTTAAACTTACAGCATGTAGCAACATTTTATTGTGTAGCCACCTCCTGTTAGTTGTGGATACAGCTGGCAGATCCCACGACAGGGCAAGGTGTGTTATTTTATCCTCCTGGTCTGCTGTAAGTGCTGCTCCTTGCAGCTAGATTAAAAAAAAAATACAGGGAATGGTTATTGGTGATATAATGTAACATTCAGTTATTCAAATGAACAAAGAAAAAAAAACAACTTAATTTATCAATGCTTTTTGAGTAAATGCAAAAAAAAAAAAAAAATGTTTGAGTTTTAGCACATACTAGTTGTATTGTGGCTCTGTAGTCTAGGTCTGCACAATCGTCAGTTACCACAGTTGCCAACTCAGGTTGACCTCCAAGTAATACATGTATGATAGCAGGACTCAGTCCAACCAGACAAGGCCCATCCTGCAAGAAAGAGTGCCCTAATATTCTTCCAGCTGCTTCAAAAAGACTGCTCTCAACGAGACACTCAGATGTGCTTGGGATCAGGTGGTCAGGTTCTCCTTCAAACAATAATGTCCGTGCTACATTTCCTGATAAAGAACAAGCACAGCAGTTTAAAATCATCCACATTAGATGAAACAAATAACAAGGAAATGGAGAAAAACATGCGCCACACTCACCAATATTCATATTGAAACCAAACTGAACCTTTCCCAGCAGTGTGCTAAAAAAGTGTCGGACCACACCCTCTCCAACAGCTGCGTCTCCTACATTAAATACATCAATGTTATCACTCGCACATAGGATAGAAAAACATAAGATGTTGAATGTGTTCACCATACCTTTCAGGGTACAGGTAACTGGGGAGGCCCAATTTTGCTTTCTTTTATAAAAGTACAGAAGAGATTTTTCACGATCTTCCTCGCTAACAGTTATATCAATTTTCAGAACAAGTGGTCTTTCATGTTCATTATCTTTTAGCAAAGCCATTTTAAAATCCTTTGCTGCTTGCTGTGGATCACTTAGGTTTTTCCAATCTGTGTAAAAATAAACAGCATACGTCATTCTTTGCATAATTTTTTATATAATGCAAATAGAAAAAAGACAAAAACTTTTGTAAAACTCAACCCAAGAACATCTGTAGTCATTAGTTCCCATATTTATGAAACTAACCCATTTTCTCCTTCAAATCATCTCCAGTAATGTCAGGGTAGGGTTCTGCACTGTTTGCAGTACTTGCTGAGGAAGATGGTCCGACTTCATTTGCTGTGTATCTGCTGTGTAGGTCATAGTTGGGAATGGTTGACTCTGCTACCACTGGCTCATCACTGCCTGTACACACCTGATCAGAACTCCTAAACAGCAAATTTTACATCATGAACATTAATCTAGTTTCAAACAACTGTTTACAGTTATAGGTTAATACATGGAAGCACTGTATATAAAATTGAGAATGAGCTGACATACCCTTTACAATAAAGCCTGTGGTCTCTAATGAGGGTGAAGGGGAATGCTTGTTGACATGTTATACATGAAACCATGGGTCCAGGTGCATTTTGAGGATTAACATCCTGGAAAAAAAAAAGGCACAAACTTGTAATTTTGTGATACACAGATAAAATCCCAGTGTCCAAAGAGATAGGGTCCAAATATACAAGCTTTCGATGTATCTGAATTTTAAAAATGTGAAAGTTTCTAATTGATCATATTAAAGTAAATACACAACATACAGACAGATGTCTTATTACTTATTATTTTCAAGTTATCTAAAAGTTTTCCAAGTCGAGAATTTGTAATTTTTTCATTTTAAAAACTGTTTTACAAATTCTTAATTGCATGAGGTCCAGAGTGCTAAAATTAAACTTACAGCATTAACAGGTAGACTTCTTTGCAGAGGACGAATATAAATTGTTGCTTGTCCAATCCTTGTCTCTGATGCTTTTAAATACTGCACTGTGTATCCCTCATTTGGACAGGGAATAAGTTCCAAATTTCTGCACCGTGTTGTCCCTGAAGTTTTTAGGAGCTCAAACCCTCCGGCATCTCTAAGCTTGGGGAAGACCTCGATTAGCTTTTTGTTAAGGACTTCTGGGTCAGCTTCATTTCCTGTGCAACAAGCAAAATGACATAACACAGGCTAAATATCAAAGGTTCCAAAGTTCTGCTCTAACACTGGCACTATCAAATTTGCTTTGTTGCTCTGTCTTTAACCAACCGTACAAGATGCCACTCAATTTGATGATAGTTGAACAAAAAAATCAAACATTTCTTGGTTATTCCTTGTGCAGGCAGGGTAACAATTTGTAATGTGAACAAGTATGGGTGTACTTCATCATCTACTTATCCTGTGCTTAAGACCTAAAAAGAGGTCCAGCAACCAGGTGCAGAGAAATGGAATAATGCAAGAAGACTGACTTTCCAGTTTGAATTAAATATCACACATTTTACTTAATGATGTAATTTCACATTAATGATCTTTTCACACTGCTGACATTATTCTGCAAAACCAAAATTATTTCTCTCCTTCCATACTTTATATTACGTTAACTGGGCTACTTATTTGTGGTCTAATAATATTACATACCTGTGAAGGTGATCCTCTTTTCTCCAAGTTCAGAGGCAACAAGGCTCGCTTTGACAAATACACTTGGTATTTTGGTAGAAGTCTGGTCACTTAGACAACAAAAAGTATGCGTGTACATTATGCGATGTCCTAGGCTTGGAGAGGGCATCCTTCTGGTAGACCTAAATTGCCTCCTTGGGTTGTTTGAGCCCCCATATGGGGCAAATAGCCGTGCTACCTCTGCTGTTAATTAAAAGAAGCAACACATTTAATTTTTGACATGCAGCAATATAGTTTTTAACAACATAAAATTGAATGTGTTCCATAAATGTGCTCATCACTGTATTTCTTTCACTGCAACACTGAAAGCCCATTTAAATGTAGAGTAGAATCATCCTTTCTGGAATGTGGGCACTGTGTTTTGAGGATTGTTTAGGAAAGCTAGAAGTAGCAACATACTACAAATAAATACATTCTCATAATTATATTTTTTTTACAAAAACAGATGTAAATGGACAAAGGATGAGAAGAGAAGAGTAAAACTGAATCAGGATACCAGGAAACACTATATAAAAAAAATATGCTCACTAAACTGCAAGGAACCACAGGTCTTAGAGAGAAAGAGAGAGAGCATAAATAAGTGTTTAAAACCTACTTTAAACAGTAATCATGGGGGGTGGTGAAAAACAAAGAAAGGTGTTGTTTAATTACGAAAAAGGGGAAAAATAAAACAGATAAAACAACAACAGAAAAAAAAAAACCGAAACCAATTGTATGAAGAATACAAACTGAAATGAAAATGAATCAAATTTTTATATATAAAAAGTGGTAGAAAAAGCAGAAAAAGGCAAAGGTAGTTGACTAAAAATAACATAAAATAAAAAATTAAAAATACAATTACATGAAAAGTATAGACAATGTGATATAAGAAAATTGAACATATTGGTAAACATAAAAAAATAATTATGAAAAAGGTAAAAAATGAAATACAGTCACATATAGAGAAATCAAGGAAAAATACATGCATAATATAGGAAATTAGTAACAGAAAGCTATTTTATAGCATGAAAAATTAACTCAAAATTGTTTCCACAGTCTTTCTGCTGCGGGTTACTGAATGTATTAAAACAGGCATTTGCAACAATATATGTGCATAACTAAGTTTATTATCCTAAAAATGCACATAAACCTGTTTTGTTTCCTCCACATCCTTTGCATCAAATTGCATTCTCAGTCTACCAAAATCACTTGACAGTAGGTGAAAACTGCTTTTTAAGATAGCCACTGTTCAATGACACTCATTGTAACAAAGTTAACGTAAAGAGGCGAGTATGTTTATAAAATGGTGGCTCAACTCAACTACTATGCGATATTCACAAAATATTTCTCTTAGATTTAATAGCTCTTCAGTATTCAGCAACTGATATTTCGTTTGTGATATGGCTACCGTCAGGTCTTTCTCTTATACTTGTAAGCAGGTTTGTATTTTGCAGACAAATAACTATTGCAAATTTACAACGCTATTAGCACAGCCACCTAAAATACAGTAGTATACCTTGAACAGGAGTAGAGTGAGTAGTCCAAGTGGAGGTAGCTCTTCGGCTATCAGGTGGCGCATTTACAGCTGAAACCTCATGTGCTAATTCCTGAGGGGATGAAGAGGTTAGAGCTTCCTGAATTAAAACTGCCGCTTCACGTAGCAACTCTGGGCAACTTTTTCTAGCAGTCATATTCGCCATGGACCCTCACAATCACTTTAAGCATGCGCTTTGCTTACCTTGAGAATCATATGGCTCATAGTTCGATTACTCTAGGCTGAAGGTAGCACTCAACAAATCAGTAACTAGAGGGCGTGTTAGAGCCCACCCTCTCAACTTTGACGAGTGAAAGTGACAGTTTTATTTCAAGACGTATTTCATGATGGTTTGCAGGAATGTTACGGACAAAATGAAATAAATAAATAAGCAACGAAAAACATATTTTGTGACACAGTTATTTATTTATGCTCTCATTTCATGATACATTTATTTACTAAGGCTTCATTTCATGATACATTTATTTATTTATGCTCTCATTTCAAGATACATTTATTTATTAAGGCTTTATTTCATGACACATTTATTTATTTATGCTCACATTTCACAGTACTTTTATTTATTTATGCATTTATTTATTTATTTCATTTTGTCCGAAATATTAATCCATATCTCTGTGCAGTCTTCCCCCTTTGTTGTATTTTTTTAATGACAATTAAAATTGAGCAGAGCAGATACACTGGCAAACAACTCTGAATAATCAAAGGCTGCAAGTACTTTAGCGTCAGACCCACTAATTAGTGAATAATGGATTGATTAAACAATTAGAACACCTAGTAAAGTAGAATGAAAATCAAGATGAAAATATTGTTAAAAAGAAAAAAATGCATTATTTTAATATATATATATACATATATATATATATATATATATATATATATATATATATATATATTTTACCAAACTTAGTTTGCTAATTTCTATATTGTTCCCAAAACACAGAACTTGGGAAACAACACAACACTTAATTAACGCCCAGGAATCCAATTAAAAACAGAAGCTGGTTGGAACAAAAACCTGCAGCCACAGTGTGCCCCCAGGACTGAGGTTGGGAAACACTGATTTGGTATACCCTAACAGGAAAAACAATCAGTGCTACATAGCTAACAAAAGTTACTATAAAAAGCTTCAGAAGATTAGGAAATTTTAACAACAAAATGAATATTTGAAAAATTGAATAAAGTACCTAGCAAGAAAGAACATAATGAAACTATAGGTCAGATGCCATATGTATGCAATTGCTAAAGTGTATTCATTTTTTTTATTTGCCCATTTTATTTTAGCAAACCGCATTCATGAAACATGCCAAAATTTCCATTTCATTCATTATACTACATGGTTTAGCCTAAATACATTCTACTTTCTTTTGTCACACACTTGCACTGGGGAGGCAGCTTAAGAGCTCTGGTAACCAGAGATAGCACCGTGTTCTAATGCCTTCTCACTTCCTTCCACATGGACCCACCGCTTCCTGACAATGCACATACTCTGTGCAAATATATCTTAATAAATCTGCTTTTTTCTACTCACATACACAGTTGACACAGAGCCAGATTTAGAACAGGGGTTCACCATATAGAACTGCTAGGCAAGCATTATAGGACAAGACAGATATACACAACTGGGAACTGGGCAGTCAGACAGAGGACTGTTGTATACTATTTTTGTCTGTCAAATTCAGCATGAAACTATACCCTCTTTTGCCTTGTTTGGAATTGCATGATTCACCTAAGTGACGGCCTGCACATGAACAAAGAGTATAAAGCCTTGGAACATTGCCCAGCACACCTTGAAAGTTGACAAATGAATGGGAGATAACAACATCCGATCCTGAAAATCCTTCCACTGCAAAGGCGAAAATGGCAGACTCTACACATCGGGCCCCCAGTCCCAAACTGGGTTTTTGCCATTTGCATCCTTCATCTGTTATGCAGCGTAAGCCATCATTGAACAAAGCTGTTATTTCTCCTATGTGATTTCTTCTGTATGAGTAAAGGAGGAGTATATCGCCTTTTTATGTTATATCTATATAGTTTCAGGTTATGTAACACGCCACAATTACAAAAGAACTCATTCCAAGGGAGCTAACGCCCCCTGCTGGACACACACTTCTAAATTGGTAACCTGCAATTTCACCTCAGGTCTGTGTTGGAATCACATCTAAAAAGATATACTCATATCTCTGTTAAAGAGTTTTTTGGGTTTTTTTTGCTACACATTATACAGGGTCACATTCATGCCCAAAACTTTTTTCTGTGTTTCACCTCCTCTTTTACACTATTTAATGAGACTGGCAGAAAAAAAGAAAGACCTGAATACTGTTTGGAAAAACATGAAGCACTTTTTTACATTTAACTTTAGAAAAAAAATCTTTTCACATGTGAACTGAGATTTGTAGTCTTAAATATTTGCAAACTGTAAATTTAAACAACACATGCAATAATCACATAGGCATTAGTACATCTTTATTAGCAAAAAAAAAGCACACAGTGTGAAAAATCATTAATCTATGGAAATTAGAAGCTAGGAAGCAAAGAAAAAAGTTTTACAAGTTTGAGTAATTATCTTTAAAAGTATAAATTGTTAATTTGTTTAGAATTCCACTAATGTATTGGAATTTGGTGTAGTTAATAACTGGTAATTTTGTTTTCTTTTAAAGGAATAGTTGAAAAACAGAAACTGCAAGCTCAGAAATAGAAAACATGACATGTATGCTGTTTCTTCAAAAGAAATGTAAAAAAGCAAGTGCAAAAAGCATGATGAATATTGCATCAGGAAAAACATTGTGAATGCGCTCCCTAATGGAATAAATATAAGTTCTAAAGATAAAATAGTCATTCAAGGTAAGCCAAAGCACTAAAAGAAATAAAGAATATTGGAAATACAAATGTTTTCTTAATCCATTTCACCTTTTCCCAGTAGTCTGGTCTTAGTCTTTTACTTTCACAGTACTGACAAACTTTCAAGATTTTCACTGAACATGTGTGGCAATTGTGACCTAAAAAGACAAGATTAGATTAAAAAAAAACTTTCATTTCACTACTAATTTATTCTAAAAATGTGGATGTATTTATGTTTTTAGTCAATCCGTAAAGGAATGAAGACACAGAAACTGTCTATGTACAAATTGTAAAATAATAATCATGAAACACATTTTCAGCATATAAAATACATTTGTATATGTAAGGTATGATGCAGCAGTACAAAATGAATATGTAAAATGAAAGCACAGTTTTGTTGGTTAAAAGGGGTTTGTTGGTAGTGTTTATGTCAGCAACATGGAACCCATTTACTCATACTGGCTGAGTTTACAGATGCTAATAACCATCTTAAGCATTTATTTAGGGTATGGTGGAAACTGAAGAACCTGGAGAAATAAAACACACTGAAACCATGAGCAAAAATAGGCTCCATGCAGTTGTCAGGTTAGGAGCTGAATTTAGCTCCCTGGAACTAAAAGGCAGTTGCGTTACCCATTTGCCATATTGTATTGATCTGGGATTATATACTGTAATTTTTGTAAAAAAAATTTGAAAAAAGAAAGGGATTCCAATCATAGTATAAAGTCACAGATTCTAGTTGCACTAAAGTCCCATTATCCTTATGAAATTGCTTTCATTAAAATACTAAAGGAGTAAACAATCAATAAAACTGAACAAAAGTAACCTTCACAATTATGTGAAGCTGATCCAAGGAAAGCTGATCCTACTGCATGTGTACATTTAGAGACAATGAAAAATCTGGAATGGAGCCTACTGGTTCAGAGTAACAGTCCAGTTGATATGAATGTATATTTTTATATGTGCATGTGGTTTTATTAATAATCTATCTATCTATCTATCTATCTATCTATCTATCTATCTATCTATCTATCTATCTATCTATCTATCGTACAGAATTGACTAGTAATGCCATATAACTGGTAAATAACAAAAATCGATCAATTTTATGACTATTAGGTATACAGCTCTAAAAGAAGGAACCCGACCTTGTCTGAACTACACATGCATATTTCACTTGGAACATTAACATTCATTTGGCTATGTTGGTATTAACATACTAATTAGTAAAGGTTTTAAACTCAAATCAATTTAATTGCATTAGGAAAGAGTTTGCAGTTCATTTGCAGATAAATAAACATTAACATAATATCCTGAACTAAACTTCTTTATGGTGTACAAGCCACTGCTCAAAAATGTCTGGTAACCATTATGAACTACTAAATTACTACTTAAATTAACATAGTAATTTCACTCAGAACATAGGATTACTTTACAGTCTTGAAGTCACTCATTTAATATTTACATACTGTGGCCTGCAGGGGGTGTAGCAGCTCCCCAAAACCGACACAGACAGACATGAAGTACAAGTCCAGCACAACACAGGCTTTTATTCAACTGTTAAAGTTTTTTATTCAACTCTTCCCAGTAGTTTTGGACATCCACAGATAACAGAGTACAATAACAAAGCAGCACACAGCCATTTTGTTATCTTCTTTTTCCTTGTCTTCAGCACCTCTCTCTATCCACCTCCACACCTCCTCTAGCAAGCTTTGTCTTCTCCCTCCTAGATGAGAGTACTTCCAGTGGCCATTTATCATGGTCCAGAAACAAAGCCCAGCAAAGGCCATGGAAAGCACCCAGGGAACCCAACAGGGCAGTGGCAAACTCCAGCTCCCATGAAGCCCTGTGGTAATTCCCAGTGCTCCTGGGAGAGGTAATGCCCTGTGCATGTTCTCTCTCCAAGGTCCTTCAATTTCAGAGGCATCCTGGCCAGTTAAGGGCACCAGCCATCTGCCACAATGCACAGACTGAAAAGAAGAATCATATCGATAGCTTCTAGTGTCAGCCTTTCAGTGCATTTCCCAAGACCACATACTTTCAGCTTTATAGGCATGAACAAACTCACAGCAGTGATCTCTAGGAGATCTCATCATCTACTGCTGCATAAGATGGAACAAGTCAGAGGGCCAGCCTTTCTATCAGTTACCAGTTTTTAAAAATTATATTATTCAGTGAGTATACAGTATCTGCCTTCTTGGAGATCACATCAACAATATCCAAATACATGGCAAACCCAAACTGAGCAGGTAAATTAAAAGAAAAACAATCCCAAGAAGAGCATTGATTGAATGAACAGTTAAAAAAACCCTAGAAAGAAGCTTCGAAGAATGTTATTAGAACAATCAATCTCTACATAAAGATGGAACAACTGCTGTTTGATACAACAGGTTCCTACTTCTTTTTATCAAACACCCTCCCAAGCTCTAGGAAATACCTTGAGTTTTGTAGTCCAACAATAGTGTGTGTTCACTGCATATCCTATTTAATTACATTTATTTTTTTGAAATAGAAAACATTGTTTGGTATTTTGTGCATCTGCAGTGCTGCTTGATGGAATGATGAAAGAATGGCATGAGTATGCAAACCTGCTCTGAAGTTTCTAGTCCACCGTGTCCTGGAAGACGAGGAAGCAGAGGAACAGTACTTGCCATCTGGCAAGGGAGAAGGAAGTTTGCCCTAACTGGAGCAACTGAACAACAGAAGAAGGCGATTCAGTGTCAGATTCCAGTGTGACTCTTCAGGACTCTGTGAGAACTGCAAACAGTAGAACACCTGCATGACTTGAAGAAATGTTCATGGAGGAGCTGAAACAAATGGAACAATTCAGTATTGAGGAACCATCTTTAAGTGACTGGTATAGTTCAGTGGCATTAGTTCCTAAGAGTAACAGACAGATGCAATCCTATGTGGTCTATGCAAAGGTAAATATGCCTTTGATTTCTATGGCATGCCAAGGGCAGGACCCCTTAGGGGGAATTAAAATCATTACATGGTTACCCAGCCAGAGTTTGTACATCGTCATTCTGTGCATTGCTTCAGGGTACCTCATACAGTGCACACCAATAGCTAATATATACATTGTAACAGCGCTGATCCTTGCATCAGCTAGGGGATGACAATAGAACTGAGCAATATCAATGCCAGCTGCAGGGGATTCTATAAAAATGGCAAGCCTGCCACAATCACTGTTCTACTGTGGTAAAAGCAAACCAACCTTCAGAGCAAAACAAGCTCATTAAAATATCAGTGAAAAGAGAAATAATATATTAAGTTAGAGCTGGCAAGAACTGTTTGTGTCAATTTTTTGAGATGCTGTCTTTGTCCAAGGCAATGCTGAAAAAAGACAAACCTACTGAGGTTGGAGTAGCTAAAGGTGCACATTGTCAGTAAGCTTGCATTTGATAAAAGGAGCACCATAATGGTTTACTTCTGAATCTATTCCTGACCAGTAGTACCTCAGAAACAATCTTTCTCTGTGGTCTTCTGGCCTCCCAATTGAACATCCATCCATCCATCTATGTCTAGATACTAGTAGTAGCAAATCCTTTCTGTATGGGTGTGATACAAGGAGTTACATATTTATCTTTCTGTCTTGCTAGACTATCTGATGAAACACTTTTTTCTATAACTAGGGGGGCAAGCCCCTCTGGCGCCTTCAGCGGCCAACACCCAGTTGCAGCCAGAATATTAGTAAAATCTGTAAATGTACAAAAGGAAAATTATTATTTATAGGGGGTTCGATGCCTGCTCACTTCGCTCGCCAACCCCCCCCGGCCTGTACTATGCGCCAGCCACTTTGCGTCTCTTCTGCTCGCGTTGTGAAGAAGGAGCTCAATGCACCCCAAGGAGACGCAGTCACTCCTCCAAAAACTCATCTTAAATGGTGATACAATGGGAAACAAACAGTTTTTTTTTTACCTCCTCTTTGCTCGATCAGCTGCTGGCTTGCTGCTGCTGCTACTGCCGCCGCCGCCACCTATACCTACTTATACTGTATGTAGGTTTTGAAATAAGCTTGATTTAAAGCGTGACAAAAAAGTGACATAAAAATGTCACATAAAATCGTTGCACAAAATCTTTGCACTTTCAGGCTTAGGATTTTACAGATATAGAGTAGATTAGGCACAGGTATAATGGTGTATTATAATTCCACAGCCAAAACTGCTCTTTCCCATATACTTCAGTGAATCATTTGATTGCTTTCTTTTATGGAAGACAGAGGTTTGCTGCTTTCTAGAAACCTGGGATTCCCAAAGGTAACCATAATGATATCACTATGTGTTGCTGTTGGTTTATTATGCTTTGCGAGTGAGGACCAATGCAGATTTCTGTTTTCTAGGAATGCATGCATTCATGGTTTGTCAAGGCTCGCCCTTCCCCTAAGCTGCACCAGAATTTAAGGGTAACACTGAATGATATGAAACAGCCATTTCTGCCCGTTCTTTGCTTAAGATCACACTAATGTGTAGGTAGCGATGAGAGTAACTGACACACCACCACATTAGCCCTCAGTAAGCAAGAAGATTTTGACTGTATCATATGTATGTTTTGGTGTCACACACCCGGTTTTATTTTTAGCTTGCCTTTGAAGTTGTAGTTAGATTAGTAAACAGCCTATGTCCAAAATATGAAATAGATTTAAATGCTTTGTTGCTTAAAAATTTTTACTCTCTATTATTTTACTGCAGTCAAGCAATTTTTTTTTAATATTGTAAGCATTAAAAGCAAGTGAGTCAGTGAAGAAAAAAATCTGATTATCAGATTTTGCTGTTAACATAAAAAGTGAACTGCAAACAAAATAAGACACCAATTCAAAACTCATGTGCAAATATGTGCTAATAAATAGTTTTCCATCTACTATATGTGTGATTTCCTGGCAAATCTGTAATATTGCAGTAGAAATGACTCTGATAACATCAAGTTTATTTTCCTGCAGTAACATTGGTGTTTTTGTTTATCCAAGAAAATCATGCACCTTCAACCAATCAGGTTTAAAATCATCCTCAGAAAGCAGAAAATGTATGAAAATAATGCAGAATCTCTCAATTTCAAATATAAAAAAGATCATTTGTTTCTTATTTACAAAAATGCAAGCAACATTTCCTGAGCATGGATGAAAAAAATCGCTTTATTTTCTCATTTCTTTTTAAAATTGTGTGCCCGTGAGCAGTAAGTTCCTTCTTTCTGATTTCAGAGGCTAACTTTAAAAACCGATTGGCTAAAAGTGAATAAACAATCCTGGAAGAAGAACTGATATGCTTGGAGCAAGATAAACCTGATGATGGCATTCATAGACAATATTTATTTTATAATGAAACATGATTAGAGATGGAAAGAATTAAAGTTAATGGTTCTTAAATTAGTAAATAATAATACTTTTTCTTTATATAGCACCTTTCCCATGCTGAATGTGTCTTGATCATGTATTTATTTATGCTGTATATTTTTTTAAATTGTGATCAAATTACAAGGCAGTCTGGGTCAGTTGTGTATTGAATGAACAATAAACATATTTTACGTCATGTTCCTTACTTATAACTGATATTATTACTGCTGCAACATTAACTGTTTGGTGAG